>NC_064764.1:29337276-30587276 GCF_011397635.1 Epinephelus fuscoguttatus
ATCAGCTGTGGAAAGCAAAGCTATACTCCTACTTTCATTTTTCATTTTAGCACGTAGACTATTGTTACATAATTTACCACCATATTTTGTTGTTTTCTGACTAAAAATAACAAGCTGAGGACGCACCTGCGCTCACGGCAGACCTGGATACAGCCTCTACATGCTTCTCAGCATATTGTTCGTTTGAGTCTATGTGATATTTATATGCAGTAACGCTTCATCAGGATACTTTACAAGAGCCTTTCACAACCAGGATACTAGTGTGCTACTTAGTGACATTTGGCTGCTTGACACAGTTTTTTCGATTTGGTGCTTTTACAGTTCCTACCCTCGTGCACGGGGATATGGTTGCCATAGAAACCGTGCTTACATTAACTGGGTTTTTGAGGCAGATTTGCTCAGCGCTCGCTGCTCAAACAGCCTGTACAAGAGACTCTTGTACTGCTGCACACATGACTATAGACCATGTGTATGTGCCTATGTGTGTGCTTTGATTTTCATATTTAAAACGAGGCGTTTCTGAGATCGATCATCCTCACACTGTGGATTTGTTGTGTCCAAACTGTGATTCAATGATGCAGATTTGTTAGTGTTTGTTTGGATGTTCATTAGAGAGTGTGTGTACGATTCAAGGTCCTCTCCTCTCTCTAAAAAGCTGTATTCAGAGAAGGTTGGCTCTCCTCCTCTGGGTCATGAATACATCCTTGTCTCTGAGCTCCAGTTGCTTTTGTTTGTGCAACTTGCTGTGAATGCGAGTTTTATCCAGAAGCGGTTGAGCCTAATTGTGTCAGGAATGCCAAATGCGCCACTCTGTCAGGTGTGTGCGCCCCTGACTACCAATCAGAGGGGGTCAACTCAGTATTTACAAACATTATCTAATGTCAGTCATGTCACTTCAGGCCACATTTACTCACTGCTAACCAGCATTAAAGCAATGCTTCACCCAGAAAATGATTATTTGTATATCAATTACTCACCCAGTCAGTACGTTTACATGCTCAGTTAAGTGAAGCTACAGTTATAGCTCAATTAGGTCATTTAACTGGACTACTGTCAAGCACAGGAGGGGAATTGATTTACAGACCAATGTCCAACTACGATAGGTGTCGATATGCCCCCTTTCAGCTTGTTAGTATTGGACTTTTTTACGGTTGACCTATTACATCAGACCAAACAATGGACAAACAAGTTAGTTGTGGTTAGAAACTGGTACCATGATGGACAACTTTACAGTTCTTGAACATCTCGTCTGTTACAATGTTGATTTTGCAGTGTTGTTACCAGCTTCTTCTTCTGTTTAATGCTTTCGACTCCCGGGGCAGAAACTGTGGAGCATGTGCCGAGCGTCTAGGCCAGTTTAGGTCTTTTGAGAAATTCAGTTTTGTGCGATTTCAGTCAGACAAACATGTTTACACTTGATATACAAATGATCATTTTGTGGACTAGGTATTCTTTTACTTGGTGAAAAAGCAGAGTACCACTTTCCAATGAGGCATAGGCTACTTTGTAAAGAGTTTATAAGTTGTAACTTATTGCTTTAATTGTCAATTATAGATAGTTGATAAGTTATTATTAAGACATTATTTGAGCTGACAGACAAAGCCAAAATCAGTCCTGCTTTGCATATCAGCGTTTCACTCACCCTACTGATCTATAAACTAAATTAACTATGTTTAAATCAATTATTAAAGCCATTAGTTACAACCTATAAACTGCTAATAAAATATATGTTATGACAAGGTTGTCATGAGATTAATACAGCAGAAAACAAGTCAAATTTAGGCTGTATAAATGTGACCTCCTCACCCCAAAGTGGACCATAGTAGATCTAATTCTGATTTTGGGAATGGGTTGTAGCCTACATGCACAATCCCTGCTTATCCCAAGATCCCTCCAAAAAAATCTGCAGTTTAGCCCAATAAGCTGCAGTGGTAAGCTAAACCTCATCTTACTGTATCAGCCTCTTCTGGCCGAGCCGTGACCCAATCATTTAAAACATCAATACTGATCTGTAAAGAGCAGATTAACATTTAGCCAGAGTGTGTTAGAGTATAATCATTGTGCTTTATGTGTGTGAGTGTGTTTGTATGTGTGTGTTTCATGTGATAAAGCAATCAGACTAACATGTCCTTCGCTGCAATCTTGTGTCCAGCTAAGCGGTGGCGAGGAGTCTCCTCCGTCCGTCCCTACAGCTGCATAGAGGGGCTCTCCACCCTCAGCTGCCCCGTCCTGCCTTACACTAAACCTGCTGCACTAACCGAGTCCCCAGGTAACACAAACATGTACTACTGTACACATGCATATAACTAACTGCTAACCACTGAAGAGTCACTCTAACTTATGACAGGCTTCTGAGGATTGTGTATAGATGTCACAAGTTTCAGTATTTATCTAGTGCTGTTAGAGGCTAATGGTTACTAATCTGTTTTGTGGCTTAATCAGGATGACTGGCCTTAAGTTCATTCATTGTTGTCTGTAGATCCCATACCTTGAGATGGGTGTCTATGTCTTTAATACATATCTGCTGATTTTGGCATTTGTTTTAGTACTGCAACATTTAATTGAGTCAGTGAACTTATAAGTGGAGTTTTAAAATGATTTTGAAATTTAATATAGCCTCACAGGACTCCCTTAAAATTGTGTATGGGCAATTTAGAGTCACCAGTTAACCTGTATGTCTTTGGACTACGGGAGGAAGCTGGAGTACCTGTAGAAAACCCACGCTGACATGGGGGAGAACATGCAGGCTCTGCACAGAAGGGCTCCCCCACCCTGTGTTCGAACCGGGAACCAGTCACTAGCATCTATAAAAAAAATGTATGCTTATTATATAACTGTAAATAGTAGTAGTAGTAGTAGTAGTAGTAGTAGGATGTTTTATTCAGTCATCATCATCATCACATACAACATAGGAACATACACAGATTTTCACAACAACAATAATAATAATCATAAATATAAACATTCTAGGTAACACACAAAAAAATGCTAATTAATATATGATGGTAATGACTGAAATCAGCTATTCCATAAGTGAAATATTGTATAAAAATATAGCAACTATCAAAATTGTTAAATGAAAGTAATATTTTTTAATTTTCTTTGGTATTTTTTGTTACATACAGATATGCAGTGATGATTGCTGGGAAATATGTATGTTCATGTTGACCAATGTCAAGTTTTTGACATATGCACAATAGCGTGCACTAGGGCCCATATTAACTACCTTATGCCACTGAACTAACCTAATACTGAATGTGTGTTATTCAGTCTAGATCAATGGTTGCCAACTGGTGGGTCCTGGGTCCATTCATTAAAAAACACACTTTATTTTGAAGTGCAGTGAGTTTCTGGCACAGAGCTTTTACTTTGAAGTGCTGTTTCCTGCTGGAGAGTGAGTGACTAACGGAAAGCTACATATAGAGACGGCAAACTAGCTCAACGACATGGCCACACACAAGTATGACGCTGAATACACTGAATTGTTTGGCCCTTGAACAAATGACTACAGAGGAATCTGGACCCTGTGTGGCTGGACCAGTTGGGAACCACTGGTCTAATTTGCCTAATTTTTCAAGCTTCAGAAATAAAACTCGCCCATACTTTGCCACTCAGTCCAGCTTCTCATTGTCATCACACCAAAAATGTTCAGGACTTTTGTTTTGCATACCAAGTTTTTAGGGAGCTCCAAAGCCTCACACTGCTGCTAGTATTGTTGGTGACTCATAGTCTTGTAAATTTTTGTTTAGCCAGGGTAGTTTCAGTAAGTGCTGTCTTTTTTTTGGAAAGTCCCTCTCCACATTCACACAGTCACACCTCCAAACTGCTCAGCACAGCCACAGTCTGATCTGTTGGCCTCTTTTTCCCCACCCAGTTTTATCCTGCCAGTGTGGGGACTCAAGCCTGCTTTTCTAACCCTCAGACTGCTGCTGCCCTCATTCTAAAATCTAACCAAACAAAACAACAGAAATGCTCACAGGATGTTCAAATGAAGGCTAATTATCTCACATTTTGCCCTGAGATTTAAAGTCTATTAAACTTTAGACATAATGATCTTCATTGCTCAAATCAAACCAACTCTTTCCTTAAACTTGCTCCATTTCAAATCCAGAGTAATAAGAACGCCGAGCCAAAACCTTCTGTTGCTTCCAAAATATTTTTGTAGTTCTCGGTATAAACATAACCCAGATTCTTAAACAACCTGGTACTTGCAGTTTAAAATCAGATTACAGCAGATTCCAGGGTAGAGATTATCAGGCCATACCCTCGGACAGATGGAGACAAGCAAGCTCCACCAGAAGCCTGTCCATCCATATTTTATACCAACACAAATGTCAGTGAGTTTCGGTTGAGCTTTGATTTTCATGTTAAGGGCATCACATGATTGAATTTTCTGTGTGTTTCTCTCCTTTCAAGCTCCTTTGCCATCACCTGCTCAGTCTTTTCTCCAGCCGACTCTCCCACTCAGGGCCAGCTGCAGCCTCGGTGACAGAGCGCCCACCTTCCTATCAAACTCCGCTCTCCACAGTAAGACCTCACTGTCAATATGTGCTCTGTACTCTGTCATTCATTTCTGCGGTTGTATCTGGTGTGAGTCAGCATCCATCTGTAGTGGTTATCTATACTTAAATGTCACATTTGTATGGAAATATGTGTCGAGCGCCTGTATCACATATTGTTAAAATCAGAGCAGTTGGACTGTTCTGAAATCTCAAGTTTAGGTCATGTACAGCAAAGGGGTTAAGTACAATTCTAAGATGTAATATGTGTAAAGATCCTTGCCAGGTTTTAGTCTTAAGTCTCAAGCCCCAGTACCACTTTCGGTATGGTACCTTTGGGACCAAAACCCTTCAGTCATGGTACCTAGACCGTTACAACACACAACTCAGCCCTGAGCAGAGTGACCGTCCTCTATTGACAATCAACAGACTGCAGTGTTCACAGCTCCACCTTTAAGTACTAGATCTGTGTGTTAGGTACCCCAACAGAGGGGGGACCAAAAATGGGGACGGTATGGAACAGTACCATTGGTAACATCCACAACTTTTCACAGTGGAAAACAGATGTGGCTCTGCTGTGTGTGTTTTCAGATGTAGGTCGCCGGCATGCGGCTGTCAGCCCCCAGTCTTCCCTGGACAGCGAGGTGGGTGCGTCAGAGCTGGAGGACGACTCCATCTCTATGAGCTACAAACTGCAGGACATGACAGATGTGGAGGTCATGGCACGGATTCAGGAGGAGAGTGAGTCAGTCACATCTACATCTAAATGTCTTTTAGACAATACAGGGGGAAACTACAGCCACAGAAAACAAAATACACACTTTGTGAAAAAGGACCTGAGGTTTGAAGCATGAATGTTGCTTTGAAAACCTTGGGAGCGAGAGGCAAATGGTTTCAAAAATTACGATTTCTTACAAAATAGGCTCCCCAGGTTGCTGCTCTTTGTTTGTTGCTGTATAGAGCACAGGTAATGGTTGTTGACAATGTTCACATCACTGAACTTCAGTGTTTGTATGAGCCAAAACTAAAATCTTACAATTACAAAAAAGAATGACTTTAGCCAGCTCGCACTGATTAATGACCTCCTTGAACCATGCAGTCAAGCTCACAGTAGCGTGCCACAACTGAGGTAAATGATTTTACTCCGACACTGGAAATTTCTCTGCGGCAGTGAAATAGCTTGAACAATCGTTTGGTGCAGGGCTGGCACAAGATAAACGTTTGACCTTTGAGCAGTTAAACCTGAGTTGACAGTAATATCTTGATGTGTGTTGTTTAATTATGCATGAGATTTCAGGAGAAACATATCCGTCTGGTCTGCCGATACATTCCCTGAATAATGGATGAGTGAATGTATCATATAGTCCACGAGTTTGAGATTTTCCACAGATAAAAGCATTGATCTGTCCCTGCTGTAGGTCTCCGACAGGACTACGCCTCTACCTCACAAACCGCCACAGCCAGCCGTCGCAGCTCCAGCTTCTCCTTACACTCCCTCAGGCGCAGCGAGATGGATCTGGAAGAGGAGGACGAGGAAGACGAGGGTTACGACCAGCTCCCTCCTCCCCAGCCTCGACTGTTCCGCACGGGGTCTATGCAGCGGGGCAGCCTGCCCCACTCTCACACTTTCTCCAGTATCAGAGACTGCAGACGCAGCTCGATCACACCTCAGTTTTCACTCAGTGGACTCTCCCAGTACTCTGGACCCTCCAGCCTGAGCACAGACACACAAACAGCGTACAGGAATAGCACAGGTGAGTGTTTAATGAATCCATAGCCCACATGCAGTTGTAAGATCACTAAATGTCCACCTAAATAACATTGTAGCTACAAGTGTTGAGATATAAAGTGTCCCACTTCAGACTGACAGCATCTTGACAGAATCACCACGTTCAAGACGTCCTTAATTTCTGACCAGACAGTTTCAGTGTGTGCCAAGAAGGATTTAGAGCGCTCTTGGTTACGGGATCTAAAAAGCATCCTCAGTTTGGGGTCAGTGTGTCAGTTTGCTCTGTTCTACCAATTGCATGACAGGTTGTCATTTCGTGGTGCATATTTGAATTTTTATCCCTATTAAAATGTTCACATGCCACACATTTTTTGAGTTTAAGTCAGAAGGAGTGATTTTAAAAACATTTGCTGCCTCATCGCTAGTTAGATGCCGGGGTCCTGTAGCATGAGGCAAGGTAGATTTAAGACTTTTTAAAAACTTTTTAATGACACTTGGAATTAAATTTAAAATCATTTTTACAATAACCAAAGTTCAGGGAAAAAAACCACAAACCAACATCAGTTACTTATGGTCAGGACATCCAGCCATTCATTTTCAACCGCTTATACAAAGCCAGGTCGAGGGGGCATCAGGCTGAGCAAAGTATTCCAGACGTCCCTCTCCCCAGCAATGCTTTCCAGCTCCTCCTGGGAGATCCCAAAGCGCACCCAGGCCACACGAGATATGTAATCTCTTCAGTGTGTTCTGGGTCTGCTCCGGGGCTCCTACCAGTTGGATGTGCCTGACACGCCTCTAACGGGAGGCACCCAGGAGGCATCCTCATCAGAGGCCAGAACCACCTCAACTGAGCCCTTTTGACATGAAGGAGCGGCGGCTCTACTCCGAGCTCCCTCCGGATGTCTGAACTCCTTACCCTATCTCTAAGGCTGAGCCCAGCCACCCCACGGAGGAAACTCATTTTGGCTGCTTGGCTCAGCAACCTCATTCTTTTGGTTGCTACCCAGAGCTCATGACCATAGGTGAGGGTTGGGATGTAGATGGACCAGTAAATCGAAAGCTTTGCCTTCTGGCTCAGCTCCCTCTTCACCACAATGGTCAGGCGTATGACTGCATCCCTGCAGATGCCACACCAAACCGCCGATCCATCTCACGCTCCATTCCACCCTCACTTGTGAACAAGACCCCGAGATACTTAAACTCCCTTGCTTGGGGCAGCAACTGGGAGTAATCTGTTTTCTGACAGTCAGAGTCCCGTCGTATTGTCTTTTGTTGCAAGTCCAACAGAGCTGATAGATGTCAGGGTCCGCCCAAGATGCCAGTGCATGGCTCTGGTGTAATATCACAGTTATATACTTCTGAGAAGCACTTAAAGATATCTGACCAGAACTTATTTAGCTTGAGGCTAGACCAGAAGAGGTAGCCCAAGGTGCTCTCTGCTGATTTACATTTTGGAGAAATTGGACTGAGGCATAAAAGGAGTGTGATTTAGCACAGGAGTAGAGCAGCCTGTGAAGCACTTTAAACTGAATAAAGTTGGTGTCTGGAGTTTATGGAGGGGGGTAAGTTTCCCGGGTTTCATCACCAACTCTGATGCCAAGGTCTGTCCTACATGTTTCCTTCAAATACTGTGCACAGACCGAATTATAAGCTGCGAAGAGATCAACAAACTGAGAGAGATCCGGGGCTGACATGATGCTTTGATCTACGTTTGATTATACAGTGATCTCTTTTTCCCTTTAAAAATTACAAGCTGTGGTATAACAGGTTATTTGCTGGATTATTTATGTGCCCGAAGTAGTGACTTTCATATTCCCTCAAATGTCAACTATGTCTTTAAAATCCCGGTACAGTCTGTACTGTGAGGTATTTTCTAGTAAAATGGAATATTTGAGCGGTGTAAAGTGACAAGAGGGATTTTAATCAAATCCTTAGAGCAACAAAACATATTTGAATAAAGGTAATAGCCTATTAAGTCTAAATAAGCCCGTAACCAGTTAACACCAGGACACAGGGTTAAAACTGTGAAAATGTATTTTTTAATGTTGGAACTGTGAGTGAAAAACTTCCAAAGCTCCACTGGAGTTGATGCCTACAATACCTGATGTGGTTTGTTGATGTGGTTGCACAGACAAGCTACGGAGAAGCATGCCCAACCTGATCCGAGCTCCCAGCATGCCCAGTGTTCCCAGCATTCCGTGTTTGGCATCCCCCGTCAACCCACCCTCCCACGGCCCATCCTCTTTGCCAATGATATCCTCCCTCCGGAGCAGCCAGAGCTTTGACTCTTCCAGTGGGCTTGCACGACTCCAGTCCTCCAGTAAGACTCTCTTCCTCAGGTCTATGAATAAATCAGCCGGCTCATTTTTATTCATGAGTAAATGTGGATCTCTGTTTTCTGATCGCATGGCAGTTTCAAATTCAGTAATTGCAGTTCTGTCACTGATGTTAGACTTTCTTTCATCTAACAACCCTCTCGCTGTTTCAGTTCCCTCCCCAGGCCAGCTCAGCCAGCGAGTCCAGAGCGTAGGGAACTTCCCCACCACTCCCCGACACCCGCTAAAAGCCACAGCTTACGTGAGCCCCACGGTGCAGCAGGGCCCCACCTCCACCTCGCTGTCCAGCTCCGTCAGTCTACACTCCATCCCCAGCAGTGCTGCGCTGCCTCAGCCCCTCAAACCCAGCAGCAGTTTGGTACCACAGCCCCTAAAAGCCAGCGCCAACCAAGCAGCTGTCACCCGCAGCTCTCTTCCTCGCCCGGCGTCCTTTGTGGGAACAGGTGGAATTCCACGTGCAAGCAAAATCACCCAACCCACACGCAGGTGAGGGCAGATATACTGACTAGTGTGTGTAAAGGTCTAGTGTGTAGAATTTAGTGGTCAGGTTGCAGATTACAACCAGTTAAGACTTCTCCTGTGTGCCAAGCGTGAAGCAGAACTACGGTGGCTGACATGAAAATGCAAATGGCCATATCTTGAGCTAGCGTTTGGTGTGTCCATTCTGGGCCACCTTAAAAACAACATGGTGGAGTCCATGGAAGAACACCCACTCTGTATGTAGATAAAAATGGCTCATTATAAGTTAACAAAAACATGACGATTCTTATTTCAGGTGATTATAAATCCCACTAAATCCTACAAACTGGACCATTAATATGACTCAGTCTGCAAAACCTGGAAGCATGATGCATTTTGAAACTGGGTTAGGAGCTGTGTCCCAAATTCCATACTGCATACTAATTTTAAACAAGTTTTAGTTTGCAGTGTGTTCATATAAGAAAAGTGACAAGTGTACTTAAAACAGCATGAGTACGAAAGAACCCTTCATTTCTGTGTGTACTGTTCTCCCACAGTGCTATGCACAAAAGAAAGGGAGGACCCAATCAAAGCTGGGATAGTTCAGATCTTCTGAGGTGGGGTTGTTCGAGGCACTTATCCATAGTCAGTGTATTACAAGCTGTAGATGTCAGTAAGCATGACCCCAGTTTGAAAAGCTGGCAGGAGTAGAAGGTAAGCATTGCACTCTTGTGGACGGGGGCAGCAGCAAAATGTATTTTAGCCACAAGAAAAAAGTCCTACCTAAAAAAAAAAACAATATCATGTTAAGTGTGCATTATATTTAGAATATTTTTACTGCTTTACTTTACTGTCAGACAGCCCAATTTGCGAGGGAAGCTGATAACAGCATTAGTTCTCATGCTCTCGTCAAAGCCACCAGACTCCATTGACAAAAACAGTGATTTAAGCTCGCTGAACACAGAAGCTGCTGGTCTACCGCTGCCTCAATAAGGTGGTTGGTTTGTGTTACTATGTAACTTTGGTGAATCCAAAAAAAAAAAAAAGCCATTTTAACACCAAAGTCAAGCAATAACAAACAAACAAACAAACAAACTGATCGAGGCAAGGTTACAACAGCAGCTCCTGTGTTCAATGATGTTAAATTACTGCTTTGAAGACAGCAATATAATGACCTCAGTATCTCACATGGAAACCACTGTCTGGCGGCAAAGTATAGCAGTGAAAATATTCTCAATACAATGCACACCTAAACTAATATTGATATTTTTGGGTCGGACCTGTTGTTGGAGACTACACTACATATTGCTGCTGCCCCTGTCCACAGCAGAACATTGCTTGGCTTCTCTGTTGGTACTCCTGCGTGCTTCTCCAAAGTGGGGCCGTGCTCGATATTTACTGTATATAATACTGCTGCCTGGCTAGTACATTACCTGCTTAAACATATTTTCATATTTTTGCCTCTGTACAGACTATTTTTCTTAGCTCTTAATTCCTTTTTTGAATATTGTATTGTTATTGTTGTCTTATTTTCATGCACTTTGTCAAGCACTTTGTAACCTTGTTTAGATAAGTGCTACAAAAATAATTCATCATAATTATTATATAATTTGTAATAAAGTAATAAGTTAAACATGTGACAGTATACAATGTAGAGTAATATATAGTACATTCTGTATTATCAGTTGATTAATAAACTCATCATTTTGATAAAAAAAAACCCAAATAACAACTATTTTGATCATTGATTTATCGTTTAAGTCGTTCTTTGAGCAACAATGTTAAACATTTGATTGTTTCAGATTTTCATCTGTGAGAATTTGCTGCTTTCCTTGGTATTACATTATCGTAAATTAAATATTTTGGGCTTTTGAGCTGTCGGCTGAACAAAATAAGACATTTAATAATGTCATCTTGTGCTGTGGGATATTGAGATGGAGATTTTTCATTGATTTCTGATGTTTTATAGACCAAATGAAAAAATGTAGTATGAAACTGGGACACATTTTTAAATATTTACACTGATCGTCCTGAGGGAGGTGCTGCAGTTTAAGGTCAGACTTTGAAAGGGAAACTAAACCAGTCTGTCTATGATACTTTAGGGGGGTAGTGCATCTTTTAAATATAGGTGTTTAATCAACTTGTTTCTGTCTGTGTGCAGTTTGCTGACTCCTCCAAAGAGCCTGGCTGCCCTGAGCGCCCTGAGGGATGGCAGCTGGAAAGACGGCTGCTACTGAACCCAAATAAACTGAAGTTCAAGAGGTGCACAGGGTAACGCTGCATGGGACCCAACTGATTTAAAGTGTTGCCGTCAGGAGGGCCCAGTTTAGACAGAGTGACTGTTAACATTTCTAAAGGGCACTACCCTTCACTGAAGGGCAGAGCAGAGACTGAGAACGGCGCTGGTCCAGCAGGCTGGATCTTTACATTACTACCTGCTAAAAACACAGACTGACTCGTTACGAAACAACCTGGCAATATTCTGATAATCAGTTGTTAAATGTGAACTGGATCTTCTTTGATATGTGTTTTTTGATTTGTCATTGTGGATAGTTAAGGCTTTCATTCGACGGAATGAAAATTTCTCTCCAGTTGAAAGCTTAGAAAAGAATAGCCCATGCTTTTGTACATGCTTTTAATGATTTCTTATGACTAATTTTGCAATTATTGATTTTTGTCGGAGTGTGGTGTCAGATATGAAGTTGAACCTGGAAGTTTTGTTACATCCTGTGCCTGTTTAAAAAGTAGTGTAAGTCATGTTATATTTATTGGCTAAACCTCACAGCACTTTGATCAGAATAATGATTAATACATTAAGGTAATTTGCTTTGTTTCTTCGGTAAGGTAAGTGCACACACATTATCTTTTCTTTCCATTATTGTTTACATAAGAGCAGAGATTTTTAATGTTCTTTGATAAACAAAATCGCTGCAATGATATTGCACAAAGAGCCCTGATGCTTTTTATGGATGACAAGAATTTAAAGAGGAGGTGAATTTTTAAAGTGAATAAAAGCCTTTCAAAATATCTTTCAGTCTGTCTTAATATGGTTATTTCAGCTGACACTGGGCGAGAGGTGGGGTACACCCTGGACAGGTCACCAGACTATTACAGGGCTGACACATAGAGACAGACAACCATTCACCAATTAACCTGCATGTCTTTGGACTGTGGGAGGAAGCTGGAGTACCCAGAGAAAACCCATGCTGACATGGGGAGAACATGCAGATCTAATGATGATTTCACTTTAATGTCAGCACAGTACACGTGTTTACCTGGTCTGACCAGATGACTGTTAACTCCCCAAGGGACCCTGGAGTCAAAGTGACTAATGTTTAACAGAGTAGTGTGTTGATGAATCTCCCCAGTAACACTCAAACCACGCTCATTTTTGACACACTGTACCTCAGGGTGAGTGATTCAAATCTCTGCCTGCTATATTTTTGTCTGTGAATGTATGTTTATTATACAGCAGTCAGTGATATCTGTGCGAGAAATGCTTCTTACAAGATCTTTGTTTAATAAGGTTTATAAAGACAGTTAATTAGAGGGTGCCTCGCTCTGCTGATCTGTTGGAATTTGAGATAATGCCCAACAAAGCCCAAGAGGTATGTGATCTGTAATCTGTTTTTGCTCCTATCAGTAAAATATTTCATTAATACTGTAATTTAAATACATTTATCTTTAGGTGACTTTGCATGTTGTTTTGTTTTGTAGGATGCTGTAATTAACCTGAAGACGCTGCAGGAGATTTCCACCCAGCTTGGTTTTGAGTGGACAGTTTTGGCGTATGAGCTCGGCTTCAACAGAACTGAGGTTGGGCGGTTCCACACCAAATCTACAGAGAAGAGTGTCCAGGCCAGGACCATGTTGGAAAGCTGGTAGAGTGTGTGTGCATGTGTGAAATTTCTCCAGGTTCTTTCAGTGTTCATTGTTAATGAGGTTTTTATCAGGAGCAGGTCTTCTCCTCTCCAAAACAAACAGACATGTTGATTTAAACTGGTAAAAACACTGAATAAAGCAGGACCACGTTACGAATTCATGTTTCTCCAATGCTATGGCTCATCCAAGACATGCACCTGCTGATATGTGTTTACCTTTCTTCTTCAACTTCAAGATCAATATCCAGATGTTGAGGTTTTGTTGTAAAACTGAATTATACACAGAGGTCTCTTCCTCTCAAAAACAAACCAACATATTCTCACTCCGACCTTGTCACATATTGAGGTTTGGTCATGGACTTTCAACGTCCGGATTTGACGTGAAAGTTACCCTGGGTGCATTGGTTGTTGACGTTCTGGGACGCTGTGTCAACTTCAGCCTGTTACATACATTGTCTTCTTTCAAAATACATGTACGTTTTGACAGAAAAACAACCCAGGGTTTGAGCGTGCTCTCTGGAGTGAAGATTGACCCGCTGTGTTTCCCCCTGACGCCACCAAGTGCCATTTAACTATAACAGTGACTGGCTCTGTATCATGCCGATGATAAAGGATGCCTTTTTTCGTTGGTTCCTGATGCCACAAGTCACTGCCCAAGCGCCGGATTTTGACGACTTTGGAGTGAGACTCATACTGCATGTTGTAGAGGGGCTGCTAACTCAGGTGGCTGATGCAAAAACGTGGATGGCCCAGTGTGTTTAGTTTGTCCATTCTGGGCTACTGTAGAAGCAATGCAACATGGCAGACTCTGTAGACGAGGACCCGCTCCCTATGTAGATATAAACGGCTCATGCTAAGGTAACAAAAACACAATGATTCTTATTTTCAGGTCATTATACACTTACGACAACATATTTATATTATATTCCATTTCTGCCAATATATCCTCCTAAATCCTGCACACTGGACCCTCAACATGTCACTATGCTGACATAATGCTTCAGCATATGGGGGAGATTATTCATATAAGGATAAGCATATAAGGATCCAACTACACTGGCTCCCTGTTCAGTACTGGATTGATTACAAAACCCTCTGCTCACCTTCAAAGCCCTCTGCAACGTAGCCCCCACCTATCTCTCTGACCTCCTCCAGTAGTACACCCCCTCCTGCTCCCTGCGCTCTTTCTCTGGTGGTCTCCTGACATTTTCCACCTCACGTCTCAGCACTATGGGTGTTAGGGCTTTCAGCTGCACTGCCCCCATGCTCGGGAACTCCCTACCCCCACACATTCAACAGACTGACAGCATAACATCCTTCAAATCCCTTCTCAGAACCCACCTGTTCAAACTGGCTTATGCACTTTAACAATGACTGTACCCTCTGTATACCTATCATTGACATCACTGTCCTTCTGTATTCACAGGTATGAAAAGTCATGGGACAAGCCCAATAAGACCAAGCTGCTGCAGGATGGACTGGAGCGAGCAGGCAGACGGGACCTGGCTGAGAGGCTGCGGTGCCTCCACTGGGGCCACCAGAAACTGAGCCAGAGGGTGGAGCTGCCCTCCGCCTTCCCTTTCCTCATCACAGTCCACAAGACCATCCGCAACCAAGAGGCACTGCGCAGGATCAACGACCTCAACCGTAGATACACTTAAAGCTGAGTGAAAATGCAGCTATGGCTACACTTTTTTTTTTACTTTACAAAAATATTGTACTGTGCACTGCAAGTAGTCTGAAATTAATGTAATTATACTGATGCCACTGAACAAACAAATGAGAAGCATGAGATATGTAGTTATGTCACTTTTTGTCTTGCAAGAAATTCAAACGTTGCAATAAAGATGAAAAGCTCATTTTTAGGACTCATTTTCAGTTGTGTCTATCTTATTAAAATGCCATGTTTGACATCAAAATCAAATAAAAAAAATCTAATTGCTAATGACATACAGCACAAAATTATCATTAGTAGTAGTAGTAGCAGTAGTAGTGTACAATGTGTTTATTTAACTGTAATAGTATTTGAAAGTAGGTCAAGTAAATTTTTTGTATTTCAGGGGTATTGAGCAGGAATGTTGGTCAGACATCACAAGGATGATTTATTCCATATGACATGTGTCCTTGTGTTTGGCTGTTTTGGCACACAGTGCTCTGTGATGTCTACTAGAGGGGAGAATCTGAAATGGTTTGGTTTTGGCTACAGAAATCTGGTAGCCTATTTATTTTATTTTTATGTATCCTTTATTTATCCAGGAGGGTCTCATCAAGATACAAGATGTTGTCATCCAGGAAATCCTAGTCAAGATGGCAGCATCAGCAGTTTCACATAAAAGTTTCACATACAAAACACAAAACCAACGCGTGGGAAATAGTAGAAGAAGAGGCCGTACCAGGGATACCCATAACACATTCCACCTAAGTCAGGGATTATGTAGAACAGCAATATGTTTCCCCTGTGGGCACTTTGCATAAGACCTTTAAAGGTAATGGTATTTTGCAGCTCATGTCATGCCCATGTTGTATAAAAAGAGAAAGAAACCAGGCTCTGAGTGCACCTTGATAGCCCATTCCAGTTGTGTTGCCAGGCCCGGCACCATGAGGGGTCATAGGGGGGCTGAGTCCCCTCAGTTGTATTTTCTGCCACCCCCATTTAAGCTTTATGTATCTATGGAAAAATAGCAAAAACAACCAAACTACTGGCCAGGATACATTTGCATGTTGCTTAGCTGTAGGTGAGGTACCCTGTCCATCGTCCTGAAACAGAGCAGAGGAAATCAAATGACAGACAGAACATGATACTTAGTTCAGTTTCTTAGCCAGCTTGCTTTTCTTGGTTGCAAATAGAACTTTCATCCCCAGTCCACAGACAGAGTGGAAACAATGGGGAAGTGAAAGGACAGTCAACAAGAGAGAGAGAGAGAGAGAGAGAGAGAGAGAGAGAGAGAGAGAGCTGCAAGTTGCAAACAGTTGTTTCTTTGCACTTCCGCCTGCTGATTTTGGTAATTATTTCTCAAGTAGTTCAAAAACTATTTATCACTCCGTTGTACGTTCTTATGCGAATACTCTCATTAATAAATGTGTTTTGGGATTTAAAACAGTAGCCTTATAATGCTTTTATCTAGCCTTTCTGAGGATATTTCATGGCTTTGGAATGAAACGATTCTTTATTATGTACAAAATTGCCCTGTTGCAATTTTTCACTGCTCCCTCAGTCCATTTATCCTGGCTCCTGGTCTGTGTGGTGGTGGTATCGGACTTAAATATTAAGAATAAATGGGTTTAACTTATCTTTTAGTCACAAGAGTTATAGGCATTTAAAGGACATGTTGTGGTTCTATGTCAGCGTATGTATGAGACTATTTCTTGAGTGGGAGCAGTAACGTCCTAAAAATCATAAAAATAATTATTATTATTTTAAATATTATTATTGTACTTATACTAATACTTCTTCTTCTTAGTCTCCCTCTTCTTCTTAGTTTTAATATTACTATTATATTATTATTATTATCATTTTTATTATTATGACTTGAACACATTTGCATTTAAAATTTGTAACACATTTTATGACCACAAAATGAAACATCAGAGATAAAATTACATTTTCATTTAACATCCAGTGTATAAGATTTAGCAGATTTAGTGGTGTCTAGCAGTAAGGATTGCAGATTGCAACTAGCTGAATCCCAGTTAGAAGTCCTACAGTGTTATTTGATTTTTAATAAGGACACGAATTATCCAAAGAGGCCTCTTCCTCTCATGGCAATCAGGGTGTTCAAAGAGCATGACATCTGACACCACAAACATCTTTGATTTTGAGGATCTTGTTATTTGTGTTAAGAAAACAGAAAAAAATCTGAACAACAGCAGATAACTTCTCCCAGTTAGAATTCTATCAGTGGTCATCGCTCAGTAGGTTTTTATTAGGAACTGAATTATAAGCAGATGTCTCTTTTTCTCAAAAAAAAAAAAAAAACGGACCTGATTATTTAAATAGGTAAAAACACTGAAAAAACCTGCAAACAGGAAAAGAATCCAGGCACTCCAAACAAAAATGAGAATGAGGAAGGAAAGATTAGATTAAAAAGCCTTTAATATAATGGCCAACACATTAAAAAGCCAACATGTTTCGACCACTGTTGGTCTTCATCAGGGCTGGAGAAACAGATGAAAAACTGAAAAAAGCTGTTCACTTTTCAAAGAAATCTATGTTTTCCTGACACTTGTCTCAAAGGGTCTACTAAATATGGTGGCGGTGATTCTAAGGTAATGAAAACACAATAATTCTTATTTTCAGATGATTATAAACAGAAAAAGACATACTTATTATATTATACTCCATTTCTGCCAATATATCTCCCTGAATCCTCCACACTGGGCCTGTAAATAACAAGTTTAATTTGGGGCATTTATGGACTTCCATATATCATTTGAATCCGTCCAGATCAACCAAACTAAATAGACCCAGTTACACAAACCAATCAGAGAGGCGAACCCTTATTTAGCAAGGTTGTATGAGCCAGAGCGGAAACCCGGTAAAGTTGCTTTCAAAGTAAATTTATTTATTTTTTTCTTTAATATTAAAAGACGAAATTAAGCAGTAGTTGGTGGTAAACGTGAATACTGGCGTAAAAGGCCTGCGATGACTTAATAAATTGGATATCGAGTGACACAAATAAAAATCCGTGAAACACTTTAGCTTTATTTTGGCAACCACTTCCGGAAGTTGTAGTTCTAACCGCTGGTTGTTTGACATTGTTATTTTATGAGAGCTCTGGCTGTCTCCTACACTCAAAACAGATACCATTGACCGGAGAAAAATCAAAGAAAATTGACACTCCTGTCACGGCGGTTCTCGGGCTTTCATTTATGGATTATCTCTGATTGAAACGCGACGTCATGACTTGTAGGAGGCCGAGAACTGTTTGCTCTCAGACACACGGGCGACCGTTGAGCTGGTAATGTATTTTTCACAGCATATGTTTGACTGTGTTATAAACGGATGTGTCACCCTCAGCTCACGGACTCTGTCGTGTTAATGAGTATGTCAGCCGCACCACAGCGGGTTATTTGACACCTACGCCGACGTAAAATAACAATTTGCTGACTGGAGTTGCAGCAATGGCTTCGGCGCTGAGTAGCTTCAGTGGTCCCGAGGTGCTGGAGGACGTGAATCACGCTCGGAGTTTGATGGACGAGTTGAAATTACTGTACGACTGCCGGCTGCTGGGGGACGTTACTATCGGGGTTAAATGTGAAGAGGAGTCTCTGGAGCACTGCGGAGGGTCACCCAGGGGTGACATTGACCAACTTTTCCTGTGTAGCCGCAACGTCCTCGCTGCTGCGAGCCCTTACTTCAAAAGCATGTTCACCGGGGGATTAAATGAGAGCATGCAGCACACAGTGGTCATCCGCGGGGTGGACTCTGAGTCCATGTCTGTCATTATAGACTACTGTTACACCGGCAGGGTGACCATCACGGAGAGCAACGTCCAGAGGCTGTACGCTGCAGCCAACATGCTCCAGCTTGAGTACATCAGGAAGGCTTGCTCCAGCTTCATGACAAGGAGGCTGGACCTCTCCAACTGTGTGGGGATACTGAAATTTGCAGACACCTATGACAACCCAGAGTTGAAGGAGAATGCACAAGCTTTCATAGCCAGGAACTTCAGCCAGATGTGTAATGGTGGAGAGCTGTGTGAGCTGGATTTGATGCAGCTGAAGGAGATGTTGTCTCTGGACACTTTGGATGTGGACTGTGAGAGGAAGGTCTGCTCGGCTGCTTTGCAGTGGATAGAGGCGAATGCACCGCAGAAAAGGGAGGATGCACTACAGGCGCTGAAGTGTGTGCGGTGGAACTTGTTTACCGAGAAGGACAAGTGCTACCTGGAGGGCCTAATGGCGAGGCCTGTGATTGAGAAATACCTTGCATCTTTCTTTAACAGGTCTGCAGAGGACAGTTGTGGATTGCCTGCAACTCTAGACGTACCAAAACACAGAATAGGTGTAAGCGCAAAGGAAATGATTCTCTTCTTTGGCCTACCTAACGACAATATAATGTGCTGTGACCCGTACTCAGAGGACCTGTATTTCATGGCTCCTCCTTTAGAAGATCTCAGCAGTCAGGATTACAAACGTTCCACAATGGAGTCCTTAATTGCCTGTGCCACACCTGAGAACAACTTGTACCTAGCCTCCCATCTCTCTAAACACTTCTGGCTGTACAACCCTGTGCTCAACAAGTGGCAGGAGTTGGCAGAGAGGCCGCTGGGGAGGATACACTCTGGAATGGGCTACCTCAACGGCCATGTTTATCTTCTGGGAGGAAGAAATCCGGTGACGGATACCAGGCTGAAGGACGTGGAGTGTTACAGCGTCCAGAGGAACCAGTGGACATTTGTGGCTCCTCTGCCTCATTCTTTAGGTAAAATGCAGGTGGTGTCACTAAATGACCACCTGTACGTGGTGAACAAACGGAGAATGCTTTGCTACGATCCCAAGAGGAACCGCTGGCGCCACTGTGGGTCGCTGAGAAGAGACAAGCTTCACAAAGCATGCGTGTTTCAGGATCAGATCATCTGTGTGTGTGACATCCCCGTGGTGAAAGCCTACAGCCCCACCAGAGGGGAATGGAAGAGACTGGGTGACATTCCCATTGACAGTCGTGCTTTAAACTACCAGGTGATCCAGCACAACAACAAGCTGCTCCTCCTCACTCAGACTTTACTGCAGCACAACAAAAACAGGGTCCTTATCCATGAATACGACCAAACCAGGGACACGTGGAAGAACATCATGGCGGTCTATGTGTCCACCCTGGGGCCCGTGTGTGTTTCAACACGTGTGTACCCCGCATGCCTGGGCTCTGCTCACAGCTTCTCCACAGAGGAGGACGATGACAGCGGCTCTAGTGCCGACTGGGACTTTGATGGATTGACAGACGCAGACTCCGACTCTGGCAGCTCCAGCTCATTCTCAGATGAGAACTGGTAGTGATTACTGTGTCAAAGAAAAACTTAACTTATTTATAATGTGATGGATTTTTACAGGGTTCTGTCTGCCAGGAGAGACTATAGATCCAGATCTAGTTCAGTATTAAAGCCAGACACTTACAGTAGAAGCACAAGTCCATCGAAATCCTTACTGCACTCTGATGGTTTTCTTTCTCTGCACCAGTCTGGCTTATGAATATTTACTGAAGGGGAGAAGAAGCTAAGCAGAGTTGGTTTCTGAAATACCCAGACACAAGGGCTTTCTTGTTCAATTTGTATCATGTGCTGCCAGCATGAAGGACAGTGTGCTGTCTTGTAGTCTTGTTTACACAATAACTCAAGACAGATACATAACTTCAGCAATAAATTCCTCCGTAAAGTCGTAACTTACCACATCAGTGAGGGCAGCTGATTGAAGGGTACTTCAGTCCAGACGAGTACTATTACACTTCCATAAAATTGGAGGAACTGGTGAGAGACCGATAAACAAAGAAATAAAAATAGAAGCAGTAGAGGCTGTTATATCCTGACTTTTGGTCTTTAAAGGTCCAGTGTGCAGGATTTAGGGGCATCTAATCTATTAGCAGAAATGGTATATCCTCTTGAGACCCTGTGTCCTCTAGGGCTGCCACTAACGATTATTTTCATTATCGACTCATCTGTCGATTATTTCTGCGATTAGTCGACTAATCATTTCATCGAAAAATGTGTTAAAATGTTGAAAAATGTCGGTCTGTCTCACCCAAACCCCAAAATTACATCATCTAATGTCTTGTTTCATACTCACGCCAAAGGGTTTTAGTTCACTGTCACGGGAGAGTGTGTAAAGCTGCCAATATCTGAACGTAAGAAGCTGCAGTAAGAGTATTTTGGGGTACTTTTATAGTGCTTTTCTATGAAAAATGACTCAAACTGATTAGTCGACTACTAAAATAGTCACCGATTATTTTAATAGTCGATTAGTTGACTAATTGTGGCAGCCCTAGTGTCCTCATTTGAGGACATCACCTTTTGATTTTGGGTTTCCTGCACATTATACTTCATTCTGCTTAACATAGACCTGTTGTCCTTGGTTGAAACTTGTTTATTTGTGCTAAATAATGTCCGTAGTTTAATGTGGCAAACAAATTTGACCAATTTTAACAACAGTAACAAGTATTCAGGCATTGAAATGAACATTTTTGAACAGTTCTAGACTTAACTAATGACCCCTAACCCGCAGCGTTACAACATATTAAACAATTGTTGCATTGTTTGTAATTTCGTTTTTGCACAACAATGTCGAGGCATTGAAATAACAGTTTAATAATTTATTTCACACTTGTGATTATTAAAAATAAACCCATTGTCTCCATGTGAAGACATTTTTTCCCCCAAAAACTACTTCCTGTTCAAAGACAGTGCTTCATTTTTTATATATTGATCAGGGCCTACTTTCCGGAGTAGCATGGAGAAATTAAAAAATGCATACCAAACAAAAGCTGGGGTCTCAGGAGTATGTAATCATAGATATCTTTTCTTTCGTTTATGATCACCTGAAAATAGCAATCATGGTGTTTTTGTTATCTTAGAATGAGCCATTTATACCTACATAAGGAGCGGGCCCTCTCAGATGGAGTCCACCATGTTGTTATACAGTAGCCCAATACTGACAAACCAAACACAGACTCTAGATAGGGCCATTCATATTTTTGCACCTGCAACCGTAGTTCTCCGACACGCTTGGCACATGGGAGAAATTTCAGTTATGCAACCTTACTGCAAGATGCCACTAAATCCTACGCACTAGACCTTCAAGGTCATCCTACACTTCCCATAATGCAGTGTTTTCCAAACTGAGCCTGCAGGTAGATGCACAAGTTCAGAGGGAAAATTTCAAATGGAACTAAAGCTTATTATAGCAGAGACATTTTAACTTGTCAAACACAGGTGTTACTAAGATAATTAATCGTTGAACATCATTAATTTCATTACTTCCACCTCTGCTCTTCCTGCTATGACGGAGTACTCTAATGCTGCCAGGGTGAAAATTGCAAAGCTTGTTAAGCTCATCAAGGTAACACATCTGTCAAATCTGAAATACAAAGATGCCTATCATGCTCTTGCGTTCACTGTCACTATAGGAGCAGAATCTTTTGTGTGTGACACCTCTGTTAGATACATTTTTTCAGTTTCTTAAGGGGGGCGTGACAGAAGAAGTTTTGGAGACACGGCCATAATGCAAATTGCAGATTTCTTTATACTTGACGGTGCTCCTCCAGAGCTACAAAAGAGTTATAGTTAACTGTTTTGCGCAGGAAGAACAGCATTTCCTATGACTGGTAAAATGACTTTGACGTAAAAATCGGAGGGCCTTTGAAGGAATACTTCACCCATAAAATGACCATAAGAAAATCAGATAGTCATGCCATGTTCCTTTTACTGGCTTGGCGCCACAAAGAATGCTGAACATACTGATTTATTGATTGATTTTGGACCACGTTTAGTAGAAAACCTATATCCAAACATCTGTTCACAAACTCCCACACAACTCATGCAGTATAATCTTAGTTGTATTTATCCAGTCACATGCTTAGTACTTCTCATACACATGGTCATTTTGTGTGTGAAGTATTCCTTATATGCTTTGGGCTGGTGTTTTGTCATATAAAGACACATTTTTGACAGAAATATTAATTTTATTGTGCTTGAATAAATGAGTACACCTGCTTATGACTGGCGTGAAATCATGACTGTGAGTTACGGGACATCAGGCAGCTCAAGTGCCTCATGTTTATGACTTTAAACACAACTGGTCATTTACAGGGCTTTAAAATTTGCTGTCCCTTTCTCTGATGTTGTTGATTCAAGACGTCTCTCTCACACACACACACACACACACACACACACACACATACACACATACACAGCTGGTGTTTTAAAAACTGCTGTATGAAACGTAGAAGCCAACACGCTCACTCAGGTTTAGGCTTCAGTAAAAAGCCTGTTTGCCATGATTGACTTTGTTATTTTTTTAGATGTAGTGAAATTAGGTGGTTTTGGTGACAAATGCTAAATTTTATGAAGTTTATTTGAAGCTATTTTATTGGATGTATGTATGTGTTTTCTTATCTGTGATTTTTAATTTAATCTTTATGTTGCATTCAGGAACCAGAATGTTTCAAGAAGTGTTTTGAGTATTGTTTGGTCCTGATGAACTGCTGGAGGATATTTTGTCTGCATGTAATAAAGCTGTTGCGAAGCCATCGTCCTCCCCGACCACTCCACACACTCATTTACCAGTTTATTAGCTGCGTTGAAGCACGATGGAGTGTTTCTAATGTGTCTACGCTCATTAATATTAGTGTTGTAGGCAAAATATTGAAATCACCCTTTACATATAATGCAATGCCACAAACTACAGTCTCCAGAATTAAAAATGAAATTGAGTCAACACATCTAATAAACAGTTTAGACAAACACTGAACATTATAAAATTCATGGTATTTATTACAGGGCTGTTACATTAAGCTGTATTAGTTTCTGCTAAGTGTACCTAATAAACTGGTAAATGAGTGTAGCTCTAAATGCTGTCCCTCTGTATGATAGATAATTGAAGTGTTACTTTGTGTGTGTGTGTGTGTGTGTGTGTGTGTGTGTGTGTGTGTGTAAAGGGGTGATTGGCTGTGGTCTGGAATATAAATCTGTTTTGGTGTATGTGTCAAATAAACAAAGGCGCCTGATGCAAAAAAATATTTGTGTGGGCATTTTTCTCCCCCCAAAATTTTTATTCAACAAGTTAGTGCACACAACACATTAGGTACACATTACAAGACTCAGAAGTATTGTAGCATAAAACATCTATATTGTTAATACATGTTGAAACTGAAGGTTACAGTGATAAAATTGAGCGGATTTGAGGATATTATAAAAACAAAATTCAATTTCCACTGTCTATTTCATGATTTACAACAAAAATAGTTTTGAAAGTTCCATATTCAGATTTGAATCAAACATAGAGATTGAGTATGTAAGTAAGTATGTAACTTGTCAGAATAAACCCATGAAATGTCATGTCGAAATCAAACTTCATTAATTGGTCAGTTAATTAATTCATAACCAATAAAATGTCAATAAATGACTGCATATAACATAAAAATAAGTATTGAAATGAAATTAAATGAATTAGATTAAAAAACAAACAAACCGGAAAGCCAGAAAAAGAAGGCAATCATTTGTTTCCTTAAGAGCCTGGCACATGGTACATATAATAACGATTCACAAGACTGTATAAGTATACTGACGAACACATTACTCAAATATAACACAAAATGATTATAATATAATAGTAATGAAAAAGCGAGGTACAAGGTACAGTTCTCTGCATCTCTGTGATCCCGCCTGTTGAAAATGAATTTACGAAATTAAATTAAGCTTTCTTATTCTTTGGAACACAAATTATATGTTTTTAATTGAAGAATATCCCCAATAAAACAGAAATATTACCAACAAATGCTTCAAGTTTGGCTTTAACTGTAAATAACGTTTATGTCTATTGGTCCCTCTCAAATCTCGCGATGTTTCGGCGCCGTCCACATCCAGACCGCGAGAAGATGAGCGATGGCAATAGAAAACAAACCTGGAGACGATTTTGACACCGTTTTCGGTCAAAATGACTCCTTAGAGCTCTCCTCCCAGCACGACTATGAGACTGCGCAGGCTCGGATATTCAAGATAATAGTCATAGGAGACTCTAACGTGGGGAAGACGTGTTTGACTTACAGGTTTTGTGGGGGCACTTTCCTGAAAAACCCCGAGGCAACGATCGGGGTCGATTTCAGAGAGAGGACGCTGGAGCTCGATGGGGAGAGTATCAAGGTGAGAGGAGGAAATAGAAACACACACCTGCATTGTAATATCACGCAAACACACATGGCTGAATTTCCTATAGGATTAACACAGCCGTGTGCTTGAGCTAAGGTTTATAGGTGGACACAGGCTGACCTAGAGTCAGCTTGCAGACATTAAAAGGATAGCACCACTACAAAATGTAGGCCTGCCTCTTTATAGTGACCAGCTGCTGACACAAGAAAACACATGATCACTTTATAGCACACAGTATAAAGCAAAGGTGGAGCAAGTCTACATCTCTGTTGACTTTTTACAATACTTTAAATTATTCATATAATATATATGTTATATATAATATACTAATTTTGATTTCAAAGGTGGGCACAGTTACAGGGTGTCTACAGGTCCTTAAAAGGTCCTAAAATGTCTTAAATTCAACAATAAGGCCTTAAAAATCATTAAGTAGTCTTAAATTTGAATTTGCAAGGTCTTTATTACCACAGACATTTTATCTAATTTCATTTATCCACATTTCAAATGTTACAGATCTTTAAAAAAAACATTATAATACTGTAATTTTACTTAATACTAGATTGACTTAACCCACGCTAATAACCATATTCCTACCTAACACTTAACCTCTACACAAGAGCACATATATACTACTTACCTGCAATGCTTACCTGTGATGCTTAAGTACATTCAACATAATTTGTCCAATTATCTGTCCCTAAATTTGGTTAAAAGGTGTCTTGAACAGGTCTTAAAAAACATTAAATTTAACTGTCTGATACCTGTAGACACTCTGAGTTAGGACAGACACAAACGTCAAAAGGGCTTTAGTTTTTCAGATACCCCAACCTGAGGTCAGGGGTGGATTATGGTACAGTGGGCCCCTTGGCACAGACATGCAGAAGGCCCCACCACCTCTCAGACTTTATAGTTGTTTAGCATTTTTTCTTGTGTTTTTTGCATCTCTTTGTAGTAGTTACACATCTTCCTGTGGTTTCGTGTTTCTTTGCGGCCATTGTGTGTCTCTTTGTAGTTGTTTTATATTACTTTTTTTGTAGTTATTATTGTCTGTGGTTGTTTTGCCCCTTTTTGCAGTCATTTTATGTCTGTTTGTAGTCATTTTATGTCTCTTTGCAGATGTTTTGCATGTCTTTGCAGTCATATTATGTTTCTTTGTGGTTCTTTGAGTCTCTTGCTGCTCGGTACATGTCTCTTTGAGTGACATTTTGTAAGTAGAGGCCACTCTGGGCACCTGTGCCCTAAATGCCAGTTTAGTAAGTCATCCATGCCCCCACACAAGTAAGAGACTAAAACCAGCTCAAATGAAACAGTTGCATGTTACAGTTATCTGGATTTTTAATAAGGTTGAGCTACTGCGACACCAGAATTCTCCTGCTGGGGATCAATAAGATGTACTTTATCTTACATATGATTTAACCCTTAATGTTAATCTTAATCTTAATGCTAGTTAAATAAGCCTTTCCCCACAGCGTTTTTTATAATGATGTACAGCACAAGTGTAGCATTTTGACATAGTAATTAAGCTGGTATTAAGTTGTAGACCTTAAAGGATAATGTCCGCTCTGTGTCTGCAGAATATTTACTCTTTTTGGGAGTCAGCAGCCAGAGCTGAGGGCGACTTGCTAGGCCTCTCTCAATGGGCCATTTCCACTGCACACATTTTGTCATAGCAGGAAAAGCACATGTGTTAATGATAACATTAAATAATGACTCTGTCTATTTGTGTCCTGGTAAGCCATGATAGTGTGACAGTGAGCCAGCATGCAGAATACCAGGACCCTGAAACTGAAGCAGCCATCATTAATTAAATTATTTACACCATGCTTTTCCTACTGCAACACGCTGCCATTTTGTGACAGGGTGATATTATATTTTTCTTATTGTCAACAAATCAGATCAACTCCAGTAATGAGTGGTGTCTGTCTATAGCCTTCTCCTCTGTGCCACACACCTACATAGTTTATTCTGAGTCAATCCCACATACATAGCACTCAGTAATGTACCGAAATTGTATTAATCTGCTGACAATCGTCCTCTCAACTGCACCATCATTTCCTTTGGTTTTAGTGATGTTTGATTAAAACTACAGTTCCCTGCTGTTTTAGGAAATTACTAAGCTTTTGATTATGAAATATATATATGTGATATCTTTAGTAGCGTGCCACAGATGTTATTTCTTACTGTCAGGTGGATTAATACTGTGTTTGCTTTAGTCTTTTCTTGGGTTGACAATTAGAAACACATAGAATTACATTAGCCTTATTCTTTAGGTTACTGGTTCCCAACCTGGGGTCATGACTTCCACTAGGGCAGTGGTTCCCAACTGGTGGGTCCTGGTCCAAAAGTGGGTCACGGGTCCATTCTGACTGGACTGCAAGTGACTCGCAAGCATGTCAAGTTTATTAAAAACACACTATATTTTTAAGTACAGTGAATTTCCTGCACAGAGCTTTTATGTTGAAGTGCAGTTTCTTGCTGTACTTGACAGAGACAGTGAAGTAGGTCCCTGACATGGCCAAACGCAAGTATGACACTGAATATATTAAAGTGTGTGGATGATGAAATAATGACTAATGAGAAATCTGGACCCTGTTAAAAATCAGGAAATTCATCTCTGCTGGAATATTAACAGAAATAATCTGCTTCAGATTTATTCAGATTCCTCTTTTTACAAACGTCATGCAGGTATTGTGTTCAGGATTTGGGATAACTGTACAATTTTTCTGTGCTATTGTTGTTATGCATTGAGTATAATATGAACTATGTGACTTAGTCAGTTTATTCAATGATAAAAAAAAGGGGTCCCTTTAGATAGTCTCATTAGTATCTGTCTCTGCTGTGCCAGTTGCAGATCTGGGACACGGCCGGTCAGGAGCGTTTCAGGAAGAGCATGGTGGAGCACTACTACCGCAGCGTCCATGCCGTCATCTTCGTCTATGACGTGACCAGCCTCTCCTCCTTCGAGAGCATCCCCGAGTGGATCGAGGAGTGCAGCCGACACTGCGTGGGGCCCCTGGTGCCCCGCATCATGGTGGGCAACAAGTGTGACCTGAGGGACCGCCGGGTCGTCCCCACCTCGGCCGCGCAGTGTCTCGCAGACAGCTACAACTTTCCGCTGTTTGAGACGTCAGCCAAGGAACCTTCTGAGAAGGAACACGTTGACGCCATCTTTCTGACTTTGGCTTATAGACTGAAGAGCCACAAACCCCTGAGACTGAAGCAGCCGAGCGAGAGCAACCTCAGGCAGCTGTGGAGTCAGAGAGAGCAGGAAACAGGAATGTGTCAATGCTGAGGTTGCCTCCATCCTGTGTGGAGGTGTGTAGATCATCACAGCTTTCAGTGTTTCGTCCTGACGCTGAGACTGAAGTCAGAAAGACATCTTATGATCATGAGATAGAAAAGGTTTTACATTTTCCCTGCCTGCTGCAAGGTATAGCTTGTGACAGTATGGGCCTGTAAGTTTGCACAATATTAAATCAACATTTCAGTGAAATGCATGAATGAATACGGAGGTATGCCAAAACATTTGTGGCTCAAACTGCACATGGAATCACTTTGAGTCAAATAAAGAAAAGAGCATTGCAGAGTGCACTTTAAAACGTAGACAAATTATATGCAATCAGCCGTCTAGTAGCACTACACCATATCTGCAGCATACGACGCAGGCATTGAATTAAGAAACCAATTTCAGTGTAAGTAAAGGGACCAATAAGGTAAATTGAAACTGTGAAAAAAAGTGCAATCCTTTTGCTTTAAGTTATATTTTAACTTGATATTTCAGTTTTTAAAAAATGTAAATGCAGCCTGAGTTGTGGTGCCGTTGCTGAACGTGTATTTCTCAAATATAAGTATGAACATAACCAGCTTTGTGTCAGCTCATTCGCCTACACACTTCTCTCAATGAAAAAATGTCTTTTGGGACAAAATGCAAATCTACACTTGAGAAGCATGAGTGAACACATGCTCAGCTGCGTTTGAAAATTGTGATGCCGGAAGGTATTGATGACACGAAATAAAATCACAAGTGACTGACACTTCTTTTGCATGTGTACAATAATGCAAACACTTTCCAGCAGTATGGGGATTTGTGAGAATGTCAAGCTGCAATTCAATAAAAGTGGTTTCATCAGTGTGATTTAAAATGTTTGAGGTTTCTGGTGTGTTTGTTTGGTGTGATGCAGCCGCCATCTCATGCTGCTCAACTAATAATGTACTTGGATACGTACACATAATGACTGACGCTTAATTTCATTTTATTTCATTGCTTACTGTAAAACATGTCATCCTTCATCCATACATTCAGCCAACATGGAAGACGTACTTCAAGTGTCCAGAAAACTTGGAAATTCGAACACCTTAAATTCCATTATAACCAGGCTCGCTCAATCTGCTGATGAAGATCATGTCATATGATTGAAAGCTCCAGAACAGCTTGTAAAGGGACTTTGTGATGAGTTTGTTTCCTTCACCCTAGTTTGCAATATTTAACTGGACTTCAGCGATGACTAGTGGGCGTCCTTTGCACAGCTCTAACCCTGATGATGTGTTCAAGGAATCTTGTAAACTAGCAAATGGTCTAGTTCAAAGCATAATTCTCCAACTTTTATAGTTTTTCTCAATTGCTAAGACACACTTATGAAACTGGGATCCATTTGATCATCATTATCATCATCACCTTCTTAGCACAGCAGACACTTTTCACTGTTTTACACATATTTCACACCCTTTTTCAAAACAGTTAACACACATCTCATTAAAACCCAAACCTGTAGAAGATTAACAGTGTAAAACAAAATATTCACAGCTGATAGAAAATACTTGCATAATTATGAGTCTCTAATGCACCTGTGTGAAACCTCTTTGCACAACTCTCCAATCAGCAATTAGCCTGTATCCATTTATGAAAGATACCACCTCTGTGTTGCTGTTTGCGAGCATGGATCAAAAAGGCCAAAGGCACATAAAAATTAACACTGTAACTCTCTGGAAGTCTGCAGAAAGTCCACTTTAGGTCCCTTGTGGACTGGATGAATTGTGGATTTGGACAGCCCTAAGCACTCCCACTCTTCCTGGGAACATGCCCGCAAAGTCAGAGAGTCTGCAAGTGCGGTGAAGTCTGGACATTTAGATTCAGCCATAGCTTCCCCTCAGAAAAAAACAACCAAATCTGAGCTTAAAATAATGACATTTTGGGGTGCCCAGAAGCTCAACTGGTAGGGTGGGCATGCCATGTCCTTGTTGCCATGGCTGTGGGCTCAGTTCTGACCTGTGACCTCCTGCTGCATGCCTCTTCCCTCCTCACACTCAACCCGCCCCAACTAATAAAGGCACAAAAAAGCCATTAAAAAAAACCCTTAAAAATAGTGACATTTTCTGTAAATCACTTTATTCTCTCTCATTTGTATCCTCAAAAAAAAAAAAAAAAAAAAATCAGCTGTTTGCTGTAACTAACCAACACGCACAAGAGTGGAAAAACCAAGGCTTTTTTCAACTCCAAGATTTCATCCTGCCTTAAAGCTTACCCATGAGTTTTAAAACATCTAATAACTATTTTATGGTGGAGGGATGGTCACGCTTTTTCCCTCCGTCATTCAGGGAGGCTGAAGGAAAAATATTTGTAGCTTCAGAGAGGCTCAAAATAACTTAAGTTACACCCCAGCCAACCCACTCTTTTATAAGTAAAGAACAGTCCCTGGTGCCAGCTCTCAAACAGCTCTGTTTGGTGTTTTTGACCTTGGTAGATCATCTCCTCGCAGGGTTGTTATATTTCCCACCATGCGGTATGTCCGTGAATGCAGCCCAGTAACCGAGCCGCCTGTATTCTTCACACGGCGTCTCTTCGCGGCCATGGTAACACTTTGCCCAACACTGCGCCTCTGATTCAACAATTAACAGCACAAACACGCTGTTTTCATGCAGGTATGAGACTTATTTCCATGTCAGATATGTAGCTAAAGAGTCTAATGTAGGCTGCCTTTGCCTACATGTATATTTAACGGTTAACTCAGGCTGGGAGGATTAAGGGGTGTTTATTTAACGTTACTGCAACACGACTCGTTTTGTTTGCTAACTGTGGCCTAGCATAAAGCTAACAGAGGCTAACGTCGCTGTAAAGACAGGGTGTGTACAAGAAAATAAGCTATTTAAACACTGGGTTGACACAAACGTTAGGTGAAATCACGGCGATTTAAAATGTTTATTTATTGTAACAGTTTTAAGACACTAGCTAGCTTAACTGACCTGCTTTAATTACGTGCTGTAACGTTATGCTAGCTGTTATATGTGATAGCAGCTGTCATTAAAGCTGCACCATCCTGTCATAAGTAGGATTATATGTAATAAAGACAGCAGGATCTTTGATGGAAATGTTTGTGTGGACTTTATTTAAAACCAGCCAACATTAGCCAACTTATTGTGCTCAGTATTCAGTCACATTACTCAGCTGTATTGTGTGTTTTCTCCCCTCACCTTAATAGCTATTATTCAGCATGAATTTGGCAGAGATATGTGACAACGCCAAGAAGGGCCGTGAGTATGCTCTGCTGGGCAACTATGACTCCTCCATTGTTTACTACCAGGGAGTCATTCAGCAGATCCACAAGCACTGTCAGTCCCTCAGGGACCCTGCTCTCAAAGTCAAATGGCAACAGGTGAGTTCCCTAAAAGCCCTGAACGTACCATTCTTACACCAGTTATTAAACCAGCATTAATGACATCATTAAAGCCCCTTGAGGCAAATTTGTGGTTTGTGATTTTAGGCTATGTAAATAAAGCTGACTTGAATTACAGGGCAGCGTGTGACTGTGGTTCAGCACTGCAAATATTTTAGAACAGTTTAGGATGATAAACTTTTCTTTGATGCCAACACTGATTTTATTTGAATGGGAAAAAAAGGATCTACTTTTGAAAACCTACTGGGTAAATGCCATAATGTCACTGGTGTAACTAGGGTTGCAACAGTATACCAGTTTTAAGGTATATCGTAATATGAAAGTTGACAGCTAACATACAGTGTGCAGTTGCTTATCTCATTCATTCATTTTCTGTAACCGCTTTTTTTTTTTAATATCATTTGCTTGTGTAATGAATGAATGAATTTGCTAATTTATGATACTGGAAAAAAATGCTCCTGGACAGAGAATTTCAACTTTATTTTAGTTATTTTCAGTAGGGAGACTTTTTACACAAACTTCCATCCAAAAAAAAGGTTTCAAGTAGGGTTGCAGTGGTCAGTCTCAACTGTATTTTACGTATTTTGATTTTTATATACTAATAAAACATTTGTTCAGCTAAAAATAACCCCTCTGTTCTCATACGTTTAAGGGTTATTTTAACTTGAAATAATAACAATAATAATTCTGTCATACTCAGAAACTGTGATATCTGTTATCATACCATGAAAATCTCACACCGTTTCAACCCTAGATGTAACATAGAAATTTATTTTACCAAAGCTCAGGTCAGCTTACTGGATTCCAAGTGGCCTTTACTCAATGGGTTTAATTAACCCCCATGTATTCGGCAGCACCAACAGGAGAAAGATGTCTTTTTATTTTGGAGAAAAATCTAATTTGGTCTATCACTAGCGACAGTTTGGTCCTGGTTGGTTTGGGAATTATTTATTTATTAATTTATTGCCACATGAAACTGCCTTATCCAGTGTTTTTACTGGTTTAAATCACCTGGTCTGTTTGTTTTAGAGAGGAAGAGACCTCTGGATAATTTGGCTCCCAATAAAAACCTCCTGAACAATAAACACTGAAGGAATTCTAACCAGGAGAATTTTCAGCTGGTTGCCACTAGATGCAGCTACATCCTCCTGAATCTTACACACAGTTTCTTTAATTCACTGCAGGACATTAAAGCTTTACTCTTAACCCTGCTTTGTTTTACGAACCTCTTTACATCCATGTCAGCTGCTGTGTTTTTCAGTCAGATGTTCTGTGATACAACTCTGATCCGACACCGTCCTTCCCCTGTTTGCAACCAGGTCAGGCAGGAACTGACTGAGGAGTATGAGCAGGTGAAAGGCATCATGGCAACGCTGGAGAGCTTCAAGTCAGAGAAGCCAGTTGACATCCTTGCCCCTCAGTCTGAGGAGAAGTTTGAGGATCCAGCAGTGTGGCCCCCTCCCACCCCTGCAGAACACAGGTGGGTGTGGTAATTCACGTTTTTGAACCTCTTGTTTTTTACTCATCAACATTTTATTGTCACATACATGTGGTCGAGGGTATTTTAATTCAGTCTCCAAGAAGCACATGAACATCCATTAGATTAATATAATAAGAGCGCTGAAAGCTGTTTACAGTTCTTATTTCATTCTATGAGGCGTAAAACAACAAGGGAACAAGACTGCAGTATGTGGGTATTTTGGTTTCTTTATTTCAGCCACCTGCTCAGACGCTGATCCAGGGAACTTCTTTACTTTCTGGCACAACTGATTGTTATTGATACCACCCAGAAGGTCTGTAGGACAAAATGCTGCTATAAGGAAGCACTTTGAAGTACAAAGAGACATAATTTGCATAATCTGTTTCATCTCTATCAGCGCACACTGACTCACCATCTGGTCATTAAAGCGGACATATTGAGCTTTACCTGCTCAGAGAACTCGCAGAGCTGGTTTAAATTTGATGTCACTCTGTGGAAACGTTGGCACACTTCATTGTTACCGCAGTTATCTCATTGCAAAATATTGTTGATGTCTCTGTCTGCAGGTGTGGACTCCTTTAACTCGTGTATTGTTCCTGTGTGTGTGTCTCTGTAGGAATCCTGTTGCAGTGAAGCGCCCCAACAGTGCAGTGAAGCAGCAGAGGAAAGACTCCCCTGGGCTGCAGCATCGAGGAGCAGGGCCAGGAGGCCGCAGCCAGGCCAACCCGAAACCAGACAGGCCAGGTTTCAGAGACGCCCGAGGCACAAAAGCCAAAGACGATAAGGTCAGACTACAGGAGTGGATTTGTGGTTGAGTGGGCAGATAGATGGATGAGTGACGTCCTTAAGAAATGAGTCAATCTGTCAAATACCTGTCCTTCATCAGGGGAAGAAAGGGGTCGGAGATGCACCAGGGGATGTAGAGCAGAAGAAGTTTGACAGCACTGGACATGACAGCGACCTGGTGGACTCACTGGAGAGAGACATTGTGTCCCGTAACCCTAACGTACACTGGTAGGGTCGCTCACACAGATTCTTATACGTTATGCTGTTGGGACAGTTTCATTTGTGCTCTGCTGACTGAGTTTTCTGGATGAACTGCAGGGACGACATTGCTGATCTGGAAGATGCCAAGAAGCTGCTGAGAGAAGCTGTGGTGTTGCCTATGTGGATGCCCGACTTCTTTAAGGGCATTCGTCGCCCCTGGAAGGTACACACACACACACACAAATTTGATTGCGTACGTATTCTGAGCTGTAAGGGCTGCCCCTGACCAGAAAACCTAAATACAACCCCAAATTACTGAGATGCCGATTCTTATGGGACTAATAATAACTCATGACCTCTGTGTTTGGTGAAAGATGGAAGTTAATTTGTGATGGAATTAATGTACAACCTGTCTATACAAAGTTATAGTACAACACTACACTCAAACTAAGCTGAAGTGGAACCTGATTCTACAGGGACACAACTTTAATGTGAATGCTTACATATGTTTGCATCACTAACATCTCTCATTAAAGGGCCCACTCAGTCATACTGCCTCTCAGTATCTAAAAGACTCACTGAGTTTCCTTCTGTACCAGCCTCTGTTGAGCTTCATCATGTGAGGCCTCTTCCCCCTCAGGCCCACCATGTGAGAGTCAAAACTGCATTTGTAATTACAGCAGCACAGTGCCTCCGTTTTGTCCGGTATATGCATGCATAATTCAGCTCTTTATTTAGTAAGTAAGTTAGAGCCCCTTTTCAGATGAAATGCAGTAAAATGAAAGATTAATAAAGTTGTTTCAAATAAAGATTAAGTTCATGATCCTTTTATTGTCACACAGTAAAGAGGTCTTTGCAGTTCAGTTTTGTTTATCCTCCCGTTACTGCACACTTTAGCAGAGTGGGCCGTCCCACTCCCCTGTGTGTTATGTTACATCAACACATCTGATAATAATCAGCTAATAACCACATCAAACCTACACACAGGTATCAAAGCCAAATATCACCATGAAACAATACGGCCAACTAAAGTAGGGCACTGTATGCTCTGCAGAGTGATGTGCAGTATTCTGTAGTTTACTGGCACAAATAGGATACAGGTTAGTCAAACAGCAAAACAGCCTATAAACACACAAATGTGTGAGCATTAAATCTTTTCTTTTGGACGTATCTGTATGTTGACTCCAGAACAGAGGAATGAATGATTGAGATTCAGTGCACCACTGAGTGGAACTAAGAAAATTTTGGGTTTTTTTCCTGCCCTTTGAGTAACAGTGAATGAAGACTATGATATTTCGCCACCAGGCCCCTAAATTGATGGCGAGAATAGAATTTGTGAACGCATCTTTATTTAAGTGAATTAGTGATGAATCACTCTCATTCATGAACCATATATCAATAAGGCCCCGTGTTCGCCAGGAGCTCCTCCGGAAACGCCCCACTGGGAGCACTTGAGAGCACTTTGGAGGAGCAGCTGCTTTTCAGCTAAGACGCTTTGGTTACGTCTGGTTGCTATGATATGGAATATCCACACAAGGTAAAATGGCAGAGCAAGGTAGAGTACTCGCTCAGGATGAAGGGAAGTCTGAAGCACATAGGGGGAGAGGACAGACCCGCCTGTCAGTGTGAGTTCATGAGAGTAAACGTGTTAATAGATATACAGTATTTTAATGCCCTGCATTGTTGTTGTTCAGCACTCGTACATAATGTATAAGATGTGATGACTGGTCTTCGTGCTGTTCGTCCCTCCTCCACTGGGGTTCGACTGCTGGGTAAAAAGTGACAGTGAAGAGCAGAGTGTTTTACCCAATTTTAACATTTTCCAACTCTCCGTGCTCAGAAAAAAAGGCCAAACATGCAGCACTTGGCACAGAATAGATTCTCAGCACCTTATCACACTGTTGGCATTTGTTGCATAGCGTAGGTACATTCCGCTCCCGTTGCGAAGGAAAAAAACCTCATTCCAGATTGAATGGGTCTTAAATGTATTTTAGTCACATCACCGATATAACTTTTGGCATTGGTGCTGTAGGAAACACAATTTTAATATGAGGGAAACACCAGACTTCGACACATCACCTGTGTGTGCGCAATGCCTCTGTTTTTGCCCCCTCGGTATGCTTAAATCCTGCAATGAGTCTTCATTGTTAATCTAGGACCTGCAAGCTATGGAAAAATTGAAAATGCAAGTGTATGGACAAATAGCTTAAAAGAATAACAATTACTTATGGTGATTAAATGTTTACGGAGCAAACTGTACCATATGTTGAAGGTGTTTCAAACGTGGTATAACGAGGATAAGGTCAATGGAATCACATGCAGAGCCACAAGCATAAAGCATATCATCAGAGTTGTTTTTACTGTTCATTTTGAACTGATATCAATGTGTGTACTTTGGGTATTTTTTACTTTCAGTGTGTATTTCCATGGCGAGTTTAGTCTTAAACATCATTTAGTGGTATTAAAAAGGTCTGAAAAAGTCTTAAATTTAGCTTCTTTATCCTGTAGATACCCTGTGTATAAAAAAAAGTATGTTGTCAATATTTTAAACCCCCCCAAAAACTCACAAATCATGTATTCAGGGGAGCTCATGTCTCATTAAGAGGAGAGAAGCTTCCTCTGGGTGCCCTGTAGTTTGCACCCTGCCACTCCCATCTGCTCCTGCTGAGATTCTGATCAACCTGCGTCAGTGTCTTTTATAGAAAACCTGTCTGCTCCATCCTGCAGCGTGTATTACACACATTACCCTATGTATTCTGAGGCAGCAGGGACGACAATTACATAAAAATGTTACGGATTGTGTCACTGGGCCTTTTGTGATTTATGTAATCTCCATGGCAACAGACACAAACAAGATGCAGAATTAAATGTCAGACATCAGAGCAGCAGTGATTGTCCTGATATTCACAGAAGAGATTTGCGTCAGTGTTCTGTCTCTGTACGTGTGTTTGTGTGTCTTAAGTTTTCACATTTCTTTTAGGGCGTGTTAATGGTTGGCCCTCCTGGGACAGGGAAGACCATGTTAGCCAAAGCTGTGGCCACAGAATGTGGGACTACTTTCTTCAATGTGTCCTCCTCCACCCTCACCTCCAAATACAGGGGCGAGTCTGAGAAACTTGTTCGTCTACTTTTTGAAATGGTACGTTAATATATGTGATCCGTTAAGTAAAAAAAACTCACATTACCAAACTAAAGATCTAAATATTTTGTTATGGTAGAGAAAAAACAATTTTCTTTTTCTTAGGCTCGGTTTTACGCACCGACAACTATCTTCATAGACGAGATCGATTCCATCTGTGGCAGAAGAGGAACATCGGATGAACATGAAGCCAGCCGCAGGGTCAAATCAGAACTCCTGGTTCAGATGGATGGTGAGTGGAACAGAGGAGATGAAGCTAAAAGTTATATAAAGATATTTCCTAGAAGTGTCCTGGATAGATTCCAAGATCCTATGTCGTATGGATGATACAGTAATGTGTATTTTGTGATCAGGTGTTGGGGGAGCTCTGGAGAACGATGACCCCTCTAAGATGGTGATGGTTCTCGCAGCCACCAACTTCCCCTGGGACATCGACGAGGCGTTACGACGACGACTAGAGAAGCGGATCTACATCCCTCTGCCCACAGGTGACCTCATCACCTGCAGACTCACTTCACAACAAACCAGAGTGATGGTCACTGAAGTAGTCCAACAGAGGCTACATATAACATCTTTATATCTGATCTGTGTGTGTGTGTGTGTGTGTGTGTGTAGCTGTGGGTCGTGTTGAGCTTCTTAAGATCAACCTGCGGGAGGTGGAGGTGGCTGCCGATGTGGACTTGGACCTCATTGCTGAGAAGATTGAGGGCTACTCTGGAGCGGACATCACCAACGTCTGCAGGTGCGTGTGGAGAAACTAAAGATCAGTTCATCCTTCATTACCTTCACCTCCTAACGAAATACCACTCATAAAGACAGACTTAGGACGGATAAGAGATGTAGTGAGGGACAGAACTAAAGAGAAGTGTCTTAGTGTCTCGCCGCAGCCCTGAGCTCAACAGCTGGCTCACATTCTGTAGTGATAATTTATTTAATTAATTAATTTATTTAATTTATAATGATAATCTATTATGAAAGATCCAAAGGACATAGTAGAGATGATACAAATTATCTGATTATGATTAATTATGAAATCTGTATCCCATGCCTCCACATATTTGTAAGTTGTGTCAAAACAGAGCGCGAGAGACAAGTGGACGCACATGGACATACAGACACATACACATAAGCAGAAGGAGACTGAGCTCCACATGTGATGAGAGAAGAACAGAGTAGCAGAATTGCTTGCTGACCAGCACAGAGAAATGCGTTTCTTATGTGAACAGCAGAGCAACTACAGATAAGTGGCGAACATGGTGTAAGCTGGCTATCAAAGATTCTTATATTTTGCTTATGTAAGCTCTGTGGCAAACAAATGTTTATGGTGCTTACATGTAGGGATGGGTACCTTTCACATTTGAACCGATACGGTACCGATACCCGGTACCTGGGAATCGATACCGGTACGCAACAGTACCTGTTTTCGGTACTTTTTTGCATGTATGTGTGGTAATAAAGGATATTTCATTTAGAATTTTTTTTTTGTCAAAACTAACATTTATTTCTCAATATCAAACAGGATAAAACAACATCTAACACTGTAACATAATATCAAAAGGTAGCCTATATAATTGACTATGCAGCAGTTCTTTTTATTGCACAAAATGAACCCACTCCTACTACCTCCTATTCCTCCTCTTTCCCCCCTGGGAAAAATATGTGTGGGGGAGTGTAACGTTAAATTCAGAGAATACGAGGAACCGAGATGATAACAACTAAGGCAAGTTAAAATGCGAAGCTAACGTTAGAATGACCAGAACAAAGCCCAATCATCTTAAACACTAAGCTTATTAATTACCTGGAACCGATGTAGCTGATGCCCTGCTTAATCACCGTCGTCATCATCGAACGTTAATCCCACTTCTTCTGCCCCGATGCTGGCTGCAGATGATAACGAGCCGCTAGCTGCAGGTGTGCTAACGCCGGGAGAAGTAGCCTTAACTTTCAGGCTATCAAATACTGTGGAGTCGTCAGCCTTTAAAAACACCTTGTGCTTGACCAGGTGCTTCCTCAGGTTTGAGGTATTTCCGTAGCTGGCCTTGTGTCGCAAATACTGCAGCGAGCGTAGTCTACATCAAACTTTGAGATATGGAGCCACACCTTCAACCTCTTTCTCTCAGCCATGCTGCTTTGTTGATAGTTGCTACTGACGTGATCACGCTCTCGTGCGTACAATGCTGCGTTCACGATAGGCAGCGAAAACGTCACTCCTCCACTCTTGAAGTCCCTAGGATGCGTTCAGGTACCGAAATGTGGTACCGTTTGATTTTACGTGAATCGATACTCGGGATTACCGGCCGAATTCAGTCGGTACCAATAAAAGTACCGAACTCGGTACCCATCCCTACTTACATGTTTTGTTCAACAAATGAATGCAACTTTCATGATTTTTTTCAGCCTAAATGCAATCACCAGAAGTAAAAACCTATAGGCTATAAACAAACTATACCACAGTCACATGATTTCACATGATGAAATTTTGTAGTCTCATTTGGCCACTTGTTAGCCACCGTCTTTTTAAGACTCATAAAGGCTTCAAAATTCACACGTGGGATATTTACTGACATATTTCATGTTGTATAACAAAACACGAAAGTCTCTTCAGCTTGTGTTAAGCAAGGACCTTCTTTTAGGCATCTAAGCAAAAACACTTTCAAACAGCTCATTGATTTTGAGACAAGGGAACCATGAATGCAAAAATACTAACTCACTTTTGTTTTTTTAGGATTCATTCCTGGAGTACTCTATATAAGATAAGATGATCTTTTATTTGTCCCACAGCTGGGAAATTTGTGGCATTACAGCAGCAGAGGGACAGTGCAAACAGGAAACATCAGTAGAAAAAAATTAAAATACAAAGCAACATATAAATACGTTAAGTAAGTCAACTGTACAAAAACATACAGTAGAGCAGTACAATAAGAAAACAGTATAAAACCACAAAGCAATAAAATAAGGAAGCATCAAAGAGAAGCATAAAGTTATAAAGAGACAGACTGAATAGCTGATTTTAGTAGCCATGAGTGCGTATGGCTTCAGGCAATAGTTTCTTTATCCTTTTATGATGATCATGTTGGGATACATTAAATGGTTGTATTGAAGGCACGGAAATCACATTGTGCTCACTTTGCTATTGGATTTTAGTAATGGACATACTATTAATGGATTTGAAAATACTACAGGCTAGAATATAAAGAGACAAAGTGTTTCAATTATTTTGAAATCACAAGAGCAACCATAGACAGTGTGAGTTTTTAGTCACAGATTACATATCTTTATAAGCAAGTATTTGCATTTAGCCCTGAACCTAAATCACTAAAAATGTGAAGTTTACAGGTGTCACTTGCCTTATTGTCTGTTACTAACTAGGGCTGCCACGATTAGTTGACTAATCGATGACTAATCGACTATTAAAATAATCAGTGACTATTTTAGTAGTCAACTAATCGGTTGGAGTCATTTTTCATAGAAAAGTACCATAAAAGTACCCCAAAATACTCTTACTACAGCTTCTTACGTTCAGATATTGGCAGCTTTACACACTCTCCCGTGACAGTGAACTATATAATATATATATATATATATATATATATATATATATATATATATATATATATATATATATAAGGAATCCATCAAGTATGTTTGAGGAAGCACATTTATAAAAAAAAAAAAAAGAAGTGTTGTATACGTGTGTGTTAAAATACTCCTGCCCCAATCTGCTCCCATCATTACATGTACATCAGAGATGCGTCCATGATGGCGATGCGTCGTCGAATCCAAGGCCTGACCCCCGAGGAGATCCGAGCTCTGTCCAAAGATGAGCTGCAGATGCCCGTGACCATGGAGGACTTCACCCTCACGCTCAAGAAGATTTCAAAGTCTGTCTCTGCTGCCGACCTGGAAAAATACGAAGCCTGGATGGCTGAGTTTGGGTCAGTATAGAGAACAGTACTGTTTAGACTCACAGGGGACCAAAACCTTGAACAGAGGACTTTGAAAATGATGAAAGCCTTGAAGGAGAGGGACCTGGGAGTGTATGTCATGGAGCTGAGTGACCTCTAGTGTGTGAACCAGGCAGCACATCAGGGATCAAGATTACACAGGGGCTCATGTTCACATCAGAAGACTGGTGCCTTTGAGAGAGCACGATGAGAAGTGTCAGTGGCTGCACTCCTGCCCTTTCACACACTCTTCCCTTGTTGTTTCTCCAGCACAATTGTTCATGTAGAGACTATCAATCATCCAGCTGCTGGCTGACTGACTTAAGTGACCTGAAGAAGAAAAGGGAACTTTAAATGTAAAAAGTAGCCTAATACTCACAGGTAGACCAGGGAATGCACGCTAGTTTTACTTAAGCAAGGCCTTGTGCAAGAATATTTCTGTATTCCCTAAACCCATGGTACTTTGTATCTGAAGCTTGTTCGTATGAGTGTTATACATCGAATTCACCAAACAGACCTGTCGTTAATTGCTCATTTCAAACTGATGACTGCCAACTGTTTACAAGAGGGTGAGTGTTTGTCAGAATCAGTCATTTGGATAATCAGCGCCCCTAAAACTGCCATGAAAGACTCCCTGCTCTGCTCCATTTGTGGGCAAGTTTTATTCAAACAATGTCATAAACATAAGGAAAAAGAAGAATTTCACACCCCCAGGCTTCACATCAAACTGTCAAAGTTTTGCTGGCAGACAAGGGCAAATGCGCGACAACAGCCCAAAACATTTTTATATGGTGAAACATGCTGCAGCTTCAGAAACAATGCCAGTTCAAAAACGTGTGGTACGTGCTGCAGAAAGCCAAAACAAATACATTAACAGCAAAAACCCTACAAATACAGAAACAATACAAAGTCAGAAACACACAAAGCCCGAAAACAAATGCAACAGAGAAACGCTGTATATCCACTCCACACAATGGAGGTTCTCCAGGCCTCTAGGGGGAGCTACTGAAATCTGTTGCTCTTTTATATTTTAGAAGGCTAAGGCCAAATGTAAAAAATAATGTGTACCTTTTTATGTGTCTCCCTTATTCCACTTTTTCCCACTTCAAAAACAACACTCCCTCTCATCTAGTTTCTCTCTTTCAGGTAGAAACCAAACATTTCCACTTAGCGCTTCTCCTAGAGGCCTGTAGAACTTCAGTTGCATTGACCGGCTGTACAGTATTTTTCTTTTGCATTTGTTTTGGGGCTTGTTTGGCAGTCCAACACAAGTTTAGCAATGTAAGTAGCTGTTTCTAATTATTTCGGAGGACCCATAATAATTAGAAAATCACTACATTATGTTTCACCAGCAAAGCTACCTGCATCAAAACCCTGGGGCAGAAAGAATTTTCCTTACAATGACTAAATTTCTTAGATTGCCATTGCAAAATATACCCATAAACCCTACAGAAAAAGGTAAAGTAAATTGGCAAGCCACAATGATGATGGTAATCATTCAGATTAAGGCATCACAATTCAGACAAGTTTTCTTAAATCACTCGTACCTGCTGCTTATGAACAAATCTGTAGGTACTGATAGTTAGTACTGAGGCGTTTTGTCTTAAAGAACTGTATGTTTTAGCACTTTTAATGTATTTCCTCCAGGAAAGTCCATGTACTTACTACTGACTGAACACACTTGAAGAACCACAATGTCTGTGTTAAACAGTGTCTGAGTATGTGTTTGTGTTTTTATGTTGTTGTTTTTATTATTTGTGTTTTAAGTTTATGTTTGTTGAGGAAATGTAGTCAACCTTAAAGAACATGGCCACCAGATCCATGGATCGTTTATTAAAAGATGATTGGTTGACATTTGAGCTACGAATTAACTTGGTTAACTTCAACCCTTGCCTGATATCAGACAGAGTTTTCAACTCGTTGCACTCTATTTCCGTCTTCCATCTGCTGCATTAACTCTAAATGATTTCTGTGGGTGAGGGGGATTTGATTTTCCCTAACCAATAATGAGACCAGTGTAAATCCACACTGATGTGTAGCCGTGCCAACGTACTTCTTTTGTCAGAGTTCCTAACTCATGTTATCAGAGAACTGGGGTTACCTTTGTAACCTAAAGTTTTAAGAGAGTAGCAGAGCAAAGTAAAAAACAAACTGCGATGTCAGGCAATATTGAGAAGATACGTCCATTTAGAACACCCTCGATTGCAGTGTCTGTTTTGTCCACAGCAGTCGCCATTGTTGTTATAACTCCTCATTTGTTGAGATCACAGTGACTTGGCAAACATTGTGATGGAGAAACATTGTGATGTGGAAATAGATGCCGTTTCCAGAACTCGAGCATATCTTCATCTTACTTGGCGTTCTACCACACTTTGTTCTGCCAATGACATCTATTTCCCCATCACAATGTTTCTCCCTCACAATGTTTGCCAGGTCACTCTGCTCTAAGACTTGTCCCCAGAGTGAGGCCATTCAGGGTTGCTTAATTTTAATAAACACGTTTTTGCTTCTAACTTGACCTTAAGGGTCAAGTATTTCGAGGCCTTTTTGCCACCACAATGCGCCGCTTGACAACACTTGACAATGATGTCAGTCCTGCCCATGGTGCTGATGGGCAAAACATTAGTTCCCTAGCAGGACTCAATGGATTGTTTCTTATTTTAACTGAGAAACTGCTGTATTATGTCACAATGCCAGACAAATCTGTCAACTGGAACTCAGTGAAGGGAACGATTCAAAGGTCTGGACCCAGGCAACTTTAATCCAGCATGAACAAGCAATCTTAAAAATGCTATGGCTGACATCACAACTGCTACATCTCTGTGACAAATGAGCAGAATGAAGTTTAGGATAAAGCTTGTACATTAACCTTGAGTTGGGATTATTTTGTCAATCTATTAAAATACTGTTTTGGTATATTAAACCTGTGAATTCAGCTGTGACAAAAACAACTCCCAAAATTATTTATTTTTGGGGGGTTATTTGACGGTATGATCAGAATTTCAGCTATAATTTAGAGAGTTGCTCATGTTTTTAAATCTGTGTAGCAGAAACATTAAGATGTGACATTGTACAGAACAATGCATATTTTTTTGTGTATATATGGAAAAATATTGAAACAACATCATATGTACATTAGTCTGTTCTATCAGCCTGACTTTACATACAGGCTGGGCCTTGTTTTGTCAGAATACACTGTGCACCCTTCACTGTTCTTCATGGATGTCCTTGTTAAGATTTTTTGAGATGCACTCTGTCTCATGCTGCTTTATCATTTTCCATTTCTTCTGTAGCACTCAACCACTCGACATTTTGTTTTTCTAGATCAACAGAAGTGCATTTGACATTTGAAATGTCTTCTCCTGTTTATTTCTTTTCAAATGTAGGACAGATTGTACAAAGCACTCTTTTATGTGCTCAAATCATTAACCCCTCTTGACTATTTGTTCCTTGATGAATCTAAAACAGACTTTACAGAAGGACAAGCAGTCTTTGCATCCCTAATTTTTTACTATTTACTATTTTGAAGGCAAAACATTTTCTAAGCTCCTAAATGAAATCTGATTCATACCCGTAATGACACACCTGAAGTTGAGCATTTAAGTCTGTTGTCAGTATCCTCATGAACTGCTTTTGTTTGCAGTGTGATCAAATATTTAGCTTAGAAACAAAGACATATTCAAGTACTTTGAAAGAATTTGCAGTACCCATAATAACACACATCATTTATCCTAAGTATGATGTGTCCTGGTGTCCTCTGTCTGTCTAATGAAGGAGTTTTACGGATGTGACGATCCACTTGTCCATTACTGTTCGACTTGTCTCTCCTCACTGAAATATACTGTATTTATATTTATATAAAGGTTATAATGTTTCTGTTGAGCCTATTTTAAAGAGGTGTTGGTTCGACTTTATGATCATCTAGGAGACTGTCATTTGTAGCTCTGTTGAACTGTATTGCATTATACAGATAGGTGTTTCTACCATCTTCCATTATCAATAATCCTATTATCACTGATATAAATGTGGTCTGCAAAATAATACTAGTCGCTATAAGGTTGTACTTTCCAGAACCCCCCTGTAACTATCTTAAGGCTCCTGGAGTTCTCTAGAAATCATTTCAGGTGTCCATGTGATATATAGTCTCACTTTAGTGTGGACTCAAGGACTGTGGTGAGGACCGTCCTCCAGGCTTTGGAGGGCCTTAAGACAGTGAAGAAGGACCCAACAGGTGAGAGAGGTGGAAGCAGGGTTTGAGTCTGTGCTGTGGTGATTTTAATAAATGATGGAAGTGGGTTTATTTTAACATGTGCTTACAGTGGGTAGAGACTCCTCAATGCCAGAGACACCTGGATAGGACAGGTGAGTGCTGATAAGAATTAGGCCCCTTTTGTGGGGAGATTGATTTTTTTTGTCATGGAAATTTCTAATTTAGTTTTTCATTAAGGCTGGTCAAATTAAATGGTGGAACTTACCTGGGCATTTGCTCTGTTATATTTAGGGATGCACAATAATATCTAAATCATCTGTATCAGCAGATAAAGGCTGCTATTGTTAGGATTGTCTCAGGGTTAGCATCATCCAAGCCTGCTAAAGTAGGGTGAATTTTTTGGTTGAAAACGTTACAAAAAGATAAATATAGCATCTTATGCATGTAACCCAAGTCAAAGTAGTTTTCTTATTTTCCTACTAACTGTTCTGAAAATCATTGTATTTCATGGCTGCATCTGCTAGTGAGCCATCACAATAAGAGTAGGGATAATATGTTAATTCCACCCCAGGAGAGACTTGATGTTCTCTGCAATTATGTGGGGAAAAATATGTGCACATATTGGCGTTGGCAATCAGTCAAAATTAGTTGGAAAATAAAAGATATTGGCAAAATTCCAAAATCATACATCCCTAGATATAATGCTTTCGTACAATTCCATGTGAGAAGACCTGGCAATACTGCATACTAAATACTTAGTTTTGCTTATGAAATATGCAGTCAACTTAAACCAAGTAAAAGCAAATAAGTCGCCTCACTGTCTTAATGTAAGCAAGTCATTAATAAAGGGTCTTGAGTCTCTCAATTTAGCAAAAGTTTGTATGCTTCATCTGGAAAGTTAAGTCATTAAAATTCTTACAATGATTCAGTGATTTTGCAGTTTTAAATGGATTTTGTTAGTGATCAAACCTTCCATCAGAAGGGTTTTTCCTGATGAATTAAAGAGCTAAAATGACACATTTTTTAGGATTACTGAGATTTTTGATTGTCGTCATTGGTAAAAGTCAGTGGTTAACGGAGTGGGGAACCTTGAAGCTATCGAAAGTGTTGATACCTTATCATCACATCACTTAGATGTTTGACCTTCACTGTGCAAAATGTTAGTTTGATAGCAGGAGGTTGTTTTCTTATTCATCTGCTGAAGCACGTTCCCCTGTGCTCACCCTGAATCTTGTATGAGAGCTACGAGCATGATTTGTAACATCATAAGTAGACTGGAGGCCAGTGGTCCGGTATCAGTGGTGGAGAGTGACTAAATATATTTTCTAAAGTGCAGCACATAAGTATAGCTTAAAGGTGCATGAGCTAGTGTTTCCATTTTATGCTACTTTATACCACTTCAGAGGGATGTATCGTACTTGTTACTTCACTACATGTGTCTTGAATCTGTAGTTAATGGTTACTTTGCAGATTTTAATTTTACATACACAAGTTTTAACCAGTTTATAAAATATTATGCTTTATTATGGATTAAAATCCTTCTCAACCAGCTACAACATATAAAAGCTGCTTACATTTTAAGGCTTCAGGAGTTGTCCTCAAATATAATATGTACTTAGACGGGTCATTCTTCTGCAAAATACTTCTACTTTAGATACTTTAATTATATTTTGTTGATAATGCTTCTGTATGTCTACTTGAACATTTTGAATGCAGGACTTTTATTTGTGATGGAGTATTTTACACTGTGGTGTTGTCGTCTTTACAATGAGGGAGAAGAAATAGACATAATTTTAATGAGGTAATTTAACTTTTTTGTTGGGAAGAAAAAAACAGACACAAATAATCATTCTAAGCAGAGTGTTTTTATGTCTGGAGGGGATCATTAATAATCACTATTTTACACATTACTTTCTCTTCACACTCACCTCAGGCTTAAACTCAACACTTAAAAAGAAATTACAAATTTCCTCCTTCACGTGAATTCTCCAGTGTTGGAAGAAGTGCTCACATATTTTACTTAAGTGAAACTAGCAACACAACAGAGTAGAAATACTCTGTTACAATAAATGCACTGATGCAGAGGTGGAGCCTACTTTAACAAATGTATACTGCTGGGTAGCTTAATCTATGATAATATATATAATACATATGCTAATTATATTTTGTATCAATAATCTTTGACTGCAAAGTAACTTTTTGGATAAGTATTGTGGCGTATAAAGTACAATATTGGCTTCTAGAGTGTAGTGGAGTAAAAGTATAAAGTAGCATAGAATGGAAATACCCAAGTGCCTCAAAATTGTACTTGAGTATGCTACAATACTTGAGTGAGTGTACTTGGCATACGCATAGATTTTCAATATTTTCACCCTTCAATATTTTTGAACTGCTAAAACGCTTCTCGTGCAACAATGTCTCCAGTAAAGTAGGTGGTGGCAGTATGCATCCTCAAAAGCAAGGGTTGTACTCTGCCATAAAACGGAGAGCAGAGGAAGCAGCACAGTTGAAGCAGGAAGTATAATGGAATTTTCATCCTAACTTAATGCAGAAAAAGCACAAATTGATAAATTAAAATTCACCAGAATGCAGGAAATAAAGTGTTTGACCCTCAAAATGTAAAGACTGGTGCAGGACTGAGTCCTAAAACCCAGAGGTAAGTAAGCATTTTGCACTCCTGGTTCCCTCTTCTTGTAATCAGTGGTTTTTTGATTAGTGACATGACATGAGATCTGTGGTTATCACAAGCTTCACATTTTATTCTACGACATAAAATATGTCAGTAAATGTCCTACTCTCTAATTCTGAAGCCTTTACATGTCTTAAAAAAGGTGGTTGGTAACAAGCGGCTAAATGAGACTACAGAGCATCATCACAGTGAACATAGCTTTACAGCATTTATGTGGTGGCGTCATTAAGTCATGCGACAGTGGTGTAGTACGTTTATAGCCTCGCATTAGCACTTCAAGAAGAAAGTGTCATGAACTTGTTTGCTGCAGGGTTTATTTTCTGCAATGACCCAAAATCCCCCTGGATGTGAGAACAAAGCCTACACCCTTGTTACTTAGGGACTGTTTGTTACTTATGAGGGGGAGGGGGTGGTGCAAATAGGGGGAGGCATGTCAAAATTTTTTTTAAGCGCTGAGGAGGGACTAATGTTTTTATTTTGTCTGAGGGGAGAGGCATACAAATTTAAGTGGTTGTATTTTGTATTTATTTTACCACTGACTTTTAAACAAAACATGCCTTCCAAACCTGCCTGACACATGCCGCGTTTTTGCGCAATGTAGCTGTTTTGTAGCAATGTAGACGCGTGGCAGGTGCACTCAAATGCCAGAGCGACGCCGTCACGGTGCGCACGCATTCCCAAGCCCATTTTTTTGGGTGTGACAGCTGCGCTGAGATAAACAGAGTTCAGCTTTTAGAACGCAGCAGTGCATGACACGTCATGTGACGAGGACCAACCAAAGCAGCCAACAGATATCTTTACCTTCTTCTGTAAATATGCAGTGTGATAAATACAGATAAGTTGATCATGTTAGTGCAGGGCTACCCAGAGCTTTACATCTGTCCCACAGACGATAGGCCTACACACTTATAAACACCTCAGACACAACCTGCTGCTGTGCTCTTGAGAGCTGGTACAAACAGGGCGCAAAAGTAGCACCCAGTGCCGGACCTCGGGTTTTCCAGTCAATTAGAGACACGACGTGTGAACAGCCCCGAAATGCTCGGAGTAGGTTCTGCACAGAGCTAACTAACAAGTATACATCCTGTTTTAGGTCCTGTTTATACGACAACGATTTCACCCGTTAACTTTAGTTGCGTTTTGGCTGATCGTTTACACAACAGCAGCGTTTTGGGTGCCTATAAAAGGCAACGTTTTGAAAACGGGTTCCAGAGTGCAATTTTTTGGAAACTGCACCATCTTCATTGTCATGTAAACTTGCAATATGCAGTTACTCTGAAGACGGAGACTTTTCACACATGCGCATTACGGTTTCAGTAACTAGACACGTGCGAGAAAAGTCAACCATCACAACAATGGCGGACTCCCGAGCTCTTTGTGCTGCTCACCCTAATTTATCAACACTTCTCCTGCAAAGTGTAGATTCACTGTAGCAACTCCACCTCGCCGTCCGTCTGTCCAGACTAACGTTCATGCGGTTGCTATTTTGTTTGTGTATACATCACTGATCTGTAGAAGGAAGCGCACCGCCAACTACTGGCCTGGCATGTATACTACAGCGTTTTTGGTCATTTTTGCACATTGGTGTGCACAGGTGATTGTTATCAAAACATTGTAGTCTGAATGTGGGACTTTTTTCATAATAAAAATTAGAAACAATTCCGTTTTCAGGAGATCATTTTTGTGTGAACATGGCCTAAGTTTATAAAATCTAATAACTAATTTAGTCACACCACAGCCACGCCCCTCCTCTGATAAGTTAAGAACAGTCCCTTAGTTAGGTTCCATCACTACACTTGAACAATGTAATATAATTTAAAATACAGTAACACCTGTCAATTAAAAGTAGTGCAGTAAAAAGTACAATATTTCCCTTAGAATGTAGAGTAGAAGAAGTAGGCTACCTCAAATTGTACCTTTGCATAAATGCGCTTTTTCGCTATTTTCATCTTTATTCTGCTTATGGGAAATGAAATAATGGTCATATTACTGATCTGTCTCCAGAGTTATCGATGCATTAAATAGCTGATACTCTGTGCTGATAGTGTATCTGCGGGCTGGTGTGATGCGTGTCTCCAGTGACGCTGTGTGGCTGCATCAGCGCATGGTTGCAACGCGACAGTTCGCAGAGCCGTTTTTTCCTCCCGTTATTATCACAGTGGGTCTAACGTACGCGCCACAATGGAGACCAAACCGGTCATCACCTGCCTGAAAACCCTCCTCATCGTCTACTCCTTTGTCTTCTGGGTACGTAACCTTTCCGTATCTTTTTTTGAACATAACATAATCCACCATGATGTGGGTTTTTTTTTGTTGTGCGTGATGAAGGGGTGGATAGTGGCATCATCCTCATCATCATCATCGACGGAATCATGCTGTTGTTTGATTATACGGCTAAATGAAAATCATTTGCTCAACTCAAGCGTTTAAAATGTGGATTTTATCGCCCTGTGTTATGTAACTTGTGTTCAGGTTGCACGTATTTGGGCTGCCGGGCGGTCGGCGGTGTGTGAACATGGCACACATAGCATCATGGTTGTTGTCAGTTAGCGATGAAGAGGATGTTAACATCACCGCAACGATTTAACTCCGTCTGATGGAACCGACGTTAAGGGCCTTGTCTGTTTGATAAGGCCCGTTCAAAGCCCGTTTTCTCACCAAATAATGTGCATTTCGGGGCCGTTGATTATAGACTATAGATTCTACTATAGATTCTTAAAGGGACTCTGCACCCACACAGCCTCTACTACCTTACAGATACAATATAACCCCCTGTAAACCTATTGATTCCTTATTGAAAATGCTTTAAAGTGCCTTAAACTGAGTGTCCACTGAAACAGAAACATTCAGCAATGATAGAAGAAGTACAGATATTTTAATTTAGTAAAGATAGCAGTACCACAGTGTAAAAATACACCTTCAATCCTGCTTTCAAATCTTACTTGAGTAAAAGTACAGTATTATCAGCAAAAGTGTCTAAAGTATAACTGCCCCAATGACTGCAAATTATATTTGATGGCTATTATTGATGCCTTAAGCAGCATTTTTATGGTAATCTATAACAAAGCATGGCATATTATAAATTGATTATATGTTATGTATGTAAAACTTAGGTCTGCAGAGTAACTACACGTCAGATAAACGTAGTGGAGTAACAAATAACATTTCAACTTGCAATGCCCGGGGGCCACATTTGATAAATGACAGGAGGCCAGTGGCTGTTCGTAGCCCGCATATGTATGCAGGGGTGTTTCTTGGATTTGAGGACATTCAGGACTTAGTCCAGATCTCTGTCAGGGGGTCCTGGGATCCTCCCATGGTGCTTGTCATCATAAACATGCTCTATTTTTTCATGCTTTATATGGCACCTTATATTAGAATTAGGGATGCACAGTTAATTGACATATTATTGGAGTCGCAAAATGGCAAAATGCAATATCCAAATCACAGCAGCTGCAACATACTGTTATAAATGAAGCACTGTGGTGCTACACAGGTCCCCTGGCCTACGACTCATATTCCAGATGTAAGGATACATGCTTGGTTGATACAGATCCCAGCAAAAACCCTATCACCATCATTTTCTGTTTTGCTTTTGTGAAGATGCAATGCAAAAATGACCACTCCCATTAAAACTGGGAGTCATATTACAATCGCACTATAATTGTGTAGCCTTAATGAAAAGTACAAAAAAATCCCCAGTGTGAATCAAGTTATTTTTACTGTTGAGTATCACTTCCCTTCATCTACTCCCTTCAGTGGCGCAGGAAACATTTACTTAAGTAAAAGTACTAATATCACACTGTAGGAATAAAAGTCCTGCACTCAAAAATCTACTTGAGGACAAGTCTTTGTATCAAAATATTCTTAAAAATAAAGGTATTTATTAGGCAGAACGGCCCATTTTCAAAGATTCAGACACTGGTTTGTAATTATTGATGCATCTATGTGTGAGTATCACTTAGATAAGCTAAACTAAGCTAAGCTAAGATAAGATAAGATAAGATAAGATAGTATTTATTCCGATTAAAATTGCTGCGCAGCATTTGCAATACAAAGTTAGAGAAGTGAAGCTACAAAGAGTGCAGTTCTTAAGGACTAAAATAACAGCAGAAAAAGCAAATGCAGTCTATAGCCAATATAAAATACAATATATAGCAAAGACAGAAACTATCGCTGTACTACCACTGTAAATACTAGTACAGCTGATCTTGAGAGTCCTATAGTTGTTTGTTGACACAATTTTAAGGCTGTAGTCTGTGGTGTGTAGCATTATATCAACAGTAGGGCTGCAAGTAACAATTATTTTAAATGATCAATTAATCTGCTAAAAGATTTTTTTGTTTAGATTAGAAAACAGTTAAAAAATGGCCGTCACAATCTTCTGAAAGTCAAAGTCTAAAGATAGTATGTTTACTATAATGAAAGACAAGGTAAGGAAGCAGATCGTCACACTGGAGGAGCTGGATTCCTAAAATTGTGGCAGTTTTGTTCGATGAATGACCTAAATGATAATCAAAATAGCTGCCCACAAAGAAGAAATGAGAGATACTCGCAAGCTCCCAGTAATTTGCTTTTTCCACATTCAAACATCCACATGAACAAAAAGCAGGCAGCATTTTCTGAAGGATCTTGCAAATGTCAGTGTGTGGACTGCCTCTCCTTTCCCTTTGTGTGCTGTTTTTGTCCTGCACCTGCACCCAGCTGGGGCTGGAACGTGTGCAATGTCCACCTTCTCTGCGGGATACTTTGTCCTCCACATTTACATACCGAGCAAAAACACATTAGACACACCCTCCAATATCATGCAAAACACCGCACCACAAAAGCCTCAAATTATACCAGAGAGTTGAATCAATACCTCTGGAGGTTTGTTTTTTTTAACCAAGGTCTTAAGCTGCAAAGCCTAGCTCTGATTTGAAATTCATAAAAATGCTGTGTTCACAATGCAAAGCAAGCAGTATGTAACAACATTTGAAGAATAGATTCTGCTTACATTCCCACTGTAATTAAGGCTCTTTATAGTAAACGTCTGCAGGATGTGAGCCAGCAGATCACTTCAGAGAGAATCTCTCAAACCAAATAAATTTGCTTCCAATTTTGGGACAATTTCCTTTGAGATTAATTTGAGAAATGAAATAGTATTTTATCCTGGAGTGGTTTGGATATGCCTGCGTCTACCTTTTGAGTATCTGCCAAGTCTTCAAGTATGATACAGCATCTATGCAAGCAACAATATGAATCTCTTTTGACCATAACTCTGCATTATAGGCCATTTTCTGATAGCAGCCACAGAAAGCCAAGGTAGAATTATCTAATAAGGACACATGGAAGAGATTTATCTGTCCATAATGTGTTCAGAAACTGAAGAGGACTTTCCCTGCTTCCTGATATTGCAGAAGAAAGTCCTGAAAGAAACAGACTACGTTTACATGCACAAAATATTCTAGTTTTTGCCCTTATTGCGGTAAAGGCAATATTCCTACTAAGCTGTTTATATGGCTAATGAAAGTGAACATTCCTCTAATATTTCTTTATCCATGCAGCCATGTACACTCTGATTAATGTGCCCTAACGTTACGTTATTATGTCCCACTTGTCATTTTGCTTCTTTTGCACTGATTTGTTCGACTGTGCAAACATAGCCCTCCTCTTTCATTCTTTCAACCCCCTTCTTGAAAAGGTTGTCGTTCATGATGTTGTCGTTAATAATGTCTATCATGATGTTCTAAAAGGTGTGTTTGGGCTTTTCATTTGGGCATTCATCTCTGTTCTACAACCTTGCAAACTGTTGGCTAGTTGGTTTTGTGTACAGTGTATCCATGACAATGCATAGAGCTGACCGTAAACAGGCAAGAGGCCATGTGTTGCAAACTGCGTAAAAAGCCGCAATTGACCCTTCACTAAGTCCGCCCCTGGACGCAGATTGGCCAATCATAACGTAGCATCAGGCCGGCCCAGACCATGGTCCGACAACAACACAGCTGTGCTCCATAGACTTAATGCAGTCGCCTCAGATTTGCTTCATTTTCAGGCTGGTTTTGTGGATTTGGAGCTAAATGTTGTGCCTGGGGCACGTCGTGTATTAATGATACTCGTTACCTGGAGAAGTTGGAAAAAGATATACGTTTCTTCCCTGTTCCAAAACCAAAATCAGACCCTGAAATGTGTAGGGTTAGCTAGCTAGCTACTGAAGATATAGCCTACTGAATGTATACACATGCTGCTTTTGCTTTGTAACAGTGAAAAAAAGACCGACCCTGCTGTACAGGAACCAGTGAAGGGAAGCAGGGAAACTTTGCTGATATTCAACCAGCTCTGTGTCATCACAGTGTGCACAGATGAATGGTGTTTGACTTCACCCAGAGATCCCTATTCGTCCGGTGGTGGAGGCCTGAGTGGTGGCAGCAAACACTGTTCATCTGCACACACTGCGATGCCACACAGCTGGTTCAATATCAGCAAAGTTTCCCTTTATATTCATTGTGTTCTGTGGCGATCAGCAGTGATGTGGTGGTTCACTTTTACACTGTGATCTGTAGCCTATAGTTCGGCTTTAGCTTCTAACTATCTTTGTCTTTTTAACCTGTTGTTGCTGCTGAGTCAGTTTGACATCCTGGATATATCCTTCAAACACAGACTGTAGACCCCTCTGTCTGCTTCTCTCTGGAATCACTCTTTCATTTCTCCAAAAATACGATAATATTTCTTCAGGGAGTGCAGTTAGTTACAGTGTGGGCTCCATGTTTACTCTGACAGCTTGTTGGACCATCACAAAGGGGCGGGGCTGAGCGAAAGGTCAATTGAGATGCATATTCTGAATGTACTATACATGTCCAAAGAATGCTTCTAAAACGTGACTAATTCTGGTGTTGTATCGAAGTGTGTTCCCCTGTTGAATAGTGTGTCCCCCATCTGTTAATGTGTAGTTCCCCCTTCAGTGGTTAGGGTTAGGGCTAAGGGTTTTGGTTAGGTTAAGGTAGGGGGAAACACGTAGGCTATTCATGGGGAACAGTTTTCGACACAACATATGTGGCGTATCCCATGTCTTCATCAGAAAATGCTTCAACTGGAAAAAGGCCTACTGCAGGACATCCAAATGGAATATGTTGTTTACATGACTCAGATCCAGAATGTTGTCATATTGTGAGTAATAGTGGAACATTAGTGTGCATGTAAACCAAGTCACAGAAGCTGAAAGCAGCCTCTAAGTTCTGCACTCACGAGGGCTTATAAAGCAGGGCTGTGCTGTGTATCTCTCTGCATTGCAGACACGTGTCTGTGTCACTGATATGAACTTTTATATTTAGTCAGGATTGGAGTGTCTCTTTGCGCTCCCTTACATCCATAGCATCAGGTTTCAGACGTCTAAAGTGCATGGGTGTCTCACAGCTTGGTGGCTCCCTTCAGCCCCGAGGGCTGAAGCAATGGAGAGGCTCACTGGCAGCAGGAGAGCTGCCCTCAATGTCGGGCCGAGGTTTCTCTGTCATCAGCTTGTCGCGGTGAATAACGTCTTAAGTGTGAATCGCTACGTTGCCATACTTTACACGCAGGGCGCTTAAAAGCAGAGCAGGTGGTAGAGTCCATGTGGTGTCCTCGCCAGCATATTTTGTCATCGCACCTTCTGTTGCTTTATTAGGCCCGGCAAGGAGGAGGAGGAGGAGGAGGAGGGGAGAGGGGCGACCTGTTTTAAACTCTGTGCTGTAACCAGGGTGGCTGGCCTGGCATTGAATTTCAAACAAAACATGCAGAGAGGAGAGGGGGGTGTTCTGCTCTGGAGAGGAGGAGAGAGGGGTCTGAAGCTGTTTGGGATTCAGCAGCACACAGGAAGTGTAGATGACTTGCCCCTGCTCCTTGGACTTAATTTCCTCGTTGGCTGTAAAATGAACACTTTAGCAGTGACAAGACGATCCTGTATTTGTATGCGACGGCAGCTCTTAGGGGGGCGAGACATTTTGTTACTGATGATGTAGGCCATAAACAGTGAGTACATGATCATTGAGAGGACCGTTCTCCGAAATGAGTCTGCTCCGGCTGTTAGAATCTCTGTTAATAGAAACAGTAGATGATGTTACCAACCAATCAAATCACCAGCCTGCAGGCCTTCAGGTCAGCCGGGGAGTGGCTGAAGTGAAGGGGTCCTTTACATCTGAGCAGACAGATTAGTCAATCAACAGAAAATGAATCTGCATCTGTTTTGAAAATGTAATGATTGTGAGTTATCTTGTAAGCAAAAATGCCAGACATTTGCCAGACAATGTCTACTTTTATTTAAAAGTAGACATACCTTGGTGATGTTTCTAAGATGGAAAGGTTATGTTTTCATCACCTTGTTCTTGTGGGACTTCAAGCTTAGATCTGAATTTAGGATCACACCAATACTTTTAACTTCAGATTTAATCCAGGGCCAACAAGCAGGATTTCAATTTTGTCTTCATTTAACTGCGAGACATTTTTGCTCATGGATCCATTTATTTATTGCCAAAAGACTAATAGCAATGGAGTTTATGGCTGCAGCATTGTTTGGTTCAACAGACATGTACAGTTTCGTGTCATCTGCGTAACTATTGAAACAAACATTGTGCTCTCTAATGATGTCACCAAGAGGCAACATGTACAGTGAGAATAAAAGTGGACAAAGGCAGCTCCCTTGTGCAACATGTCATTAAAAGTAAACTGAATATCTTTGGGTTTTGGACTGTTACTCAATTGAAACACGACATTTGAAGCAGCCCAGTTGCCAGAAGAAAATGTTGGCATTGTAAGTTTCTACAAACCACCAATAGGTAACATTTAAACTGTTATACATATAATATATTTTGTTAAGTGACATAGAGCTGACTGTCATCAGGAATTGCAGTGGATGATGGGTGGCATTACACCTAGGCCAGACGTTTGCCAAGTTGCAGACAACTGTTTAAGACTAACAAACAACTGAATTGGTTGCTATTTGGGGCTGACACATAGAGACAGACAACCATATATGCTCACATTCGCACCTACGGGTAATTTACGGTCACCAATTAACCAAGCCTGGACTGTGGGAGGAAGCCGGAGTACTCGGAGAAAACCCACGCCGACACAGGGAGAACATGCAAACTCTGCACAGGAGGGGCTTCCCCACCCCCGGGCTCAAACCAGGAACCCTCTTACTGTGAGGCAACATGCAAACGGATTGGGTTGTTCAAAGATGTTACACTGGGCTGTGGGAAATTCTTTATCAAATTTCAAAATTTTCAGACATTTTATACACAAAACAATTGATCGATTAATTGAGGAAACAGTCAGTAGAGTAATTGACAATGAAAATAATTATTTGCAGGCCTTTTTTGCATTACATTAATTTAGACTTTAGTTCAAAATACGTACCACACCACGATTATAGACTCATCTACCATCACAGATTTTGACGTGCCATTTAAATACCTCAGTATCTATCAATTTAATATCTTTACATGCTAGTGGTTCACAACCTTTTTGGCTTTTGGCCTTTCAAAACGAAACTTTGTATACTTGCATTCCTTTGTCACAGATTATACAATCATGTCTATGTATGGTGGACTGTTCAATTAAACTTTAAAACTGTGTGACTTAATATTTTTTAGTGGCCTAAAGATGTTAGATGATCCAATAATTCACAAGTAAAAAGCAAACAGAAAAAAGTCAGAAAAATATGCATCATTTTGTGGAGCAGAAATGAGTTTTCCTGCTTTCCTACGCTGTTAATCATCTTGTGCGACTGCTCTTGGAGCTCCAACTCCCAGCTTGAAACCACTATATAAAACCACAGTGGGCAATGTTGCAAATCAATGAGAAAAACTGGTTTATGGCGGTATTGGATTTTTGCATCAATTTGATGCAGTACCTTTATTTGTCAGGTATTTAATTTGCTGCATTAGCCATAAACAAACATTACTGTCTTTATTTGTTATCCAAAAACAGATGGTCAATAAAAAGGCAACCTTGTCACATTTTATGTATTAGTATTTAGGAATCTAAACTTACATATAATGTACTGAGAAAAGGTATTTTATCCATGTTTCTCCCTCCTAGTCTGAAGCAACTTACAGGAAGAGAAGGAGGTGCAGCATGGGCCACAGGTTGGGCCACTGAAAGGCTCAAGTTTGATTCATATTCCCATGTAAAACCTACCTCGGCATGGGACTACATATCTAGTACTTAGCTTTATACTAACTTGTAATGCTTGAATAAAAAACAGATGATTTGTCAAAAAATCACGAGGACAACAGGTCTGAGTTAAGTAGAATAAAGTATAAAGACAAGTCAACCCTAAATGTGATGTCCTTAGATGAGGCCACAGGGTCTCAGGAGGTTATAACATGAAACACTCGTAGAGTAGACCCCACAGAGAATTATATCCACCTCTGCAGCTTCTCTCAGCTCTACGGAGCCCTAAAATCACATCTGCTTAGCACCAAGTTAGCAACTAGCTGGCCAAATGTTTCCGTCAGGAGTTGGTTGAGACCAAAACAGAGCTAAAAGATGCACGACTCCAAGCTAATGCTGATCATGCTGTTTGTTGCAAGATGTGTACATAGCGATTTTTTTTTTTGCTAATACATTTGCCGTATCAACTTTGTAGTAATATCAGAATTGTAATATGTGTTATTACAGTTATCACCACCTTGTTATTAGGTGATATGTCAGCCTTGACTTTACAGCTGCCCAGAAGTGGCCAAAAAATAGCATACAAACCTGTGGAGCTCATACATAGAGAACACTGTGTGGGGACTCACCAGTTAAGTATTTATTAGTCCACGTCTTAATTTTTCTTTTATTGACCACAGGCATTCACAGTGAAGCTGCGTCCACATCTTCGGATAAAGACAGTCCATTACTCCCATTTTCAGAGGGAGAAATGGACTGTCCTCCAGACCTCAGAGAAAAAGTCATCTTTTCCATTATAAAGATCTCCTTGATTATGTCCTTCCATTGTTCAAGGCTTGGAGGCTCAGATTTGTACCAGTTCTTTGTAATTGCTTTCTTACTGGCGATGAACAATATGTTACATGAATACTTTTTTTTATTAAAATAAAGGGCCTTGCCATCAATAGGTATTTAATATCCCAAAATCTTTTTGAAAATTAAACATATTTTTCTCCTAAATATTTGAATCTTTGGACACGTCCAAAAAACTGTGGGAGTGATTGGCATTCATGTGTCCACACTGTCTCCAACACTGCTGTTGTGACTGGGACAGGTTGCCCTTCATTTGGTGTTTTTAAAGAGAAAATCTTTCAGTAAATAGCACAACAACAGCAACTGCACAAGTGCGAGAGTTTTTACACGACCGAACAAACACAAGACTCACCATTTTATAAATTAAGTCAAGATATTTTTTTGTTACATCAACAGATAGTTGACCAGCTTTCACTGACCAGTGCTCTGCAAATACCTGAAAATAAACACTATCAGTAAATCAGTACCAAACAGTCTCACTACCTGAGCATTTATACATGTGATGGTTTATATGATACATGAAAATCAAGACCTTAAGACATTGCATCCCATTTGAAACCAGAGTACTAGTATGCCTATAGAAAATATCTTCCATGCACAGAGTAGCTACAGCACAAGAGGGAACAACAGGACGATGAGTCAGATGAGGAGATTACAAAAACACTAAACAGACAACTCTTGAGACGATTTTAAATAGAAAGTCTCCCGGCTTTGAGTTCTCACTATGTGGTTCAGCGCCATCAAATGTTGTGCCTCTGAGGATTTATCTAACTCGCATCCAACTGCCCACGGGTCGTCAATAACACCCATTTTTTTTACAGGTCCCGCTTGTGTAATAGAAACCACAGCTACATGTTTAAGTCACAAACACAAAGAGATAAATACATCAGCAATATTGTTGGAAACCAACAACGATTCTGATGATCAATCAGATATTTAGTGGTTTTATTTGGTTGTGAACTGTTGATGGAACAATGGGCAGATTATGAAAAAATGGGACTCCACCATCTCTCCTACACAGGAGCAAGACAAATATTTTGTGGTGGTTTTGCCTCTCTTTTTGTTGTTGTTGTTGTTGTTTTGTGTTTGTCTGTAGTTGTTATGCACCTTTTTGTGGTTTTGTGTCTCTGAAGTATTTTGTGTCTTTTTTTGGTCAGTTTTTTTTGTTCTATAATCAGTTTGTGTCTCGTTGGGGTTGTTTTCTGTCTCTTTGTAGCCATTTTGTGTCCCTTTATGATCGTTTTGTTACCATTTTGTGTCTTTTTGTGGTTGTTTTGTCTCTATGGTCGTTTTGTGTCTCTTTGTGGTTGTTTTCTGTTATTTTGTAGCCATTTTGTGTCTCTTTGTGGTCGTTTTGTAGCTGTTGTGTGTCTCTTTGTGGTTGTTTTGTGTTGTTTGTAGCCATTTTGTGTCTCTTTGTGGTAATTTTTTGTGTCTGTGGTAGCTTTGTGAGTTTTTGTGGTCGTTTTGTAAGCATTTTGTGTCTCTTTGTGGTCATTTTGTGTGTCTTTGTGATTGCTTTGTGTCTTTGTGTTGTTTGGTAGCCATTTTGTGTCTCTTTGTGGTTGTTTTGTGTTGTTTGGTAGCCATTTGTGTCTCTTTGTGGTCATTTTTTGTTTCTTTGTGGTCACTTTGTGTGTTTCTGTGGTCATTTTGTGTCTCTTTGTGTCTCCTTTGTGTTGTTTTGGAGCCATTTTGTGTCTCTTTGTGGTTCTTTTGTGTTGTTTTGGAGCCATTTTGTGTCTCTTTGTGGTCATTATGTGTTGTTTTGGAGCCACTTTGTGTCTCTAAGTGGTAATTTTGTGTCTCTTTATGGTCGTCATGTTTTTCTTTGTGGTCGATTTTGCCTGTTTTTGCAGTCTCTTGTGTCTCTTTGTAGCTCCTTTGCATTTCTTTGTGATCCTCTGTGTCTCTTTGTGGTAAATTTAAGTGTCTTCCTGGTTGTTAATTTGAGTGACATTTTGCTAATGAAGGCTAAGGGGACCCCTGACACTTTTGGCTCCTGGGTCTGTACCTGGTGGGCCTGTTCAGTAATCCATCTATTAGTGGAATTAAGAATAAAAGCAATTTCATGGGCATTTTTGGCGATTTTCCAAAAAATTACAGTCCAAATGACTGATTGTTATTGAAATAAATAATCATGAGTTGCAGCCCTAAACCACTGTATCTGTAATTTCAAACCGTAGTTTTAGCTTGAGCTTCCTGTGTGTTTTTCTCTCCCTATAATCCTTCTCATCTCACCCTCAGCTGAAACTCATCATCTGTGTGGACTGATATGGAAATTCATGTGTGGATGTTTGCATGAGACACAATCGGCCATTTTACACAGTAGCGAGTTGTAGATATTCTCAAACCACTTTAACTGTGTTTAACTGCATGGTCGAACTGCGACCAAATCTAAAGCAATGCAGCAGTTAAAGGACAGACTGGTGATTCATCGTAATGAAAAACCTTTGCCCGATCATTAGGTACACACCCTGCTAATGGGGCAAAGTGTAAATGTTGTTAACACAGTCATTAACTCGTAGACACTTGTTTAAGCTATGGTCAGGGAGGGAGACCGGGTATGGTTGCAACCCTTTTTTCCTCAGGACCTATATCTCGCTTATTTCTTGTGCTAAAGCACTCAAATTGCACAAAGTACCCTTATTTTCTACTACAAATAGCAGTGTTTCCAACTTCCCCAACTATATCACTGAATTTCTGAACTGATGTCAAGTACAAGGATTCCCATCGCTACAACTTGCTCCACTACTCAGGAAATTTCTAACACGACTGTTACTGTAGGGCTGCCCCCAACTAACAATTTTCATTAGTCATTTTGTCGCCTGCATGTTTACAATATTAATTTTTAAATGATATATTTATGGCAGGGCAACACAATGGTTTGAGTTGAAGGTGTGAGAAAGAATAGTATCAGTAACATTGTTAACACTGTGCTACATTACAGAGAAATACAAAATCGTACTAATGAACCTTCATTAATATAGGCCTATATTTTATCTACAAGTGCACGTCACACACTGAGTGAGCCGCCTGTTAATGACGCTGTGGGCTAATGGGCATGTAGCTACTTCCATGTTTCAGATGATACGTCATGTTTGTAGTCGACCAATGAAGATGAGTTTACATATCACCTTGGGTTCGTCTTTCACCTTCTCAAAATGATCCCACACTTTGGATTTCCTGCCCGACATGTTATTAACTAGCCTGTGGAATAACCGCAGGTACCAGCCCTGGGAATTAACCTGACTCCTGTCTGACTGCTGAGCGTGGACACTTCCTGTGTCTGTCCTTTCAAATTAAATTCCCACATGGTCCAGTCATATAGGTTTTGATTTATTTTGACAAGGTGCAGCTCCTAATAGAGTTTCACATTTGTTTGCTTTGTTTTTTCTGTGACTACACGACCAATGAATTCTTGCGGACTAATGACCTTTCTGATCGACTCACGTTTGGTCGACTATTGGGTGCGAATCAACATATAGACTGGTCGGAGATACTTTCATGCCTAAAAATCAGTGTTTTGGCTGTAAAATCTGCAAACTTCTTCATGAAGTTACAAAATTTCACATTCAAGGTCAGGAAGAAAGTGTATTTCATTACTCAAAGGTCATCCTGTCTTGGTGAACGTGGTCACTACCATCCCGTTGCTACAACCGTACCCAGTCTCCCCTACACAAAGAAATATTTTTGTGTTGTTGTTGATTACTTCTGTATTATTTTCATTTTTACGTAACATGACATTTAGCCTCAGAACATTGTTGACTAACTGCTAAGAGGGAACTTTAATTCAAAGAGCAAAGCTGATGGAGTCATTGCTGTTTCACTCATGTTGGCTCATTTTCTGCTGAGAGCTGAGAGCGTCCTTCTTTGTCAGTTCTCGAGGTTTCAGGGTGCACAGAGACATTTTGTACAGACTGCTCCCTCTCTAGTCAGAGGGCCTGGCAGCAGGACGGCGAACAGCCTCCTCTCGGAAAGGAAGGAGGCCGGGATGATGAGTTGGCCCTCGCTCGAGTCAGATCATCAGCAGCCGTTCCACACCCCGCTCTCTTTCCATTGCCAGTAAGACATACCCAGCTGAGACACACGCCGCTTCAGCTGCCTCGTACAACACCCTCTTTTATCCGCAGCCTTCATTTGAAATGCTAAGATAGGCGCAACAGGAGGAAGCGTCTCGCCTCGGATCAAAGAGCTTCTTTGATATGTCCCCTTTCTTTTCCTCTCTTTCTTTCTCTGTGTGCGTGTGTGTATGTGTGTGTGTGCAGGCATATTCATAAAGCAGGTGATTGCTATCCCGCACAGCGGATAAATTTGTGTCTTCTGTCTGCCGTCTCCTCCTCCTTACTCTAATTGCTCTGCTTTTTTGTTCCACCTTGATCCTCGTTCTCCTCCTCCCCTTCGCCACGGCTGCTAAAACACAGCTATTGTAATCTCGCAGAAGTGCGGAGATAAAGGGCCCGTTCCCTGCTTTCATTCTGTTTCCTGTGCTCTCTCTTGTTACATCCCCATCTCTCCAACCCCCGCCCTCTAGATAACAGGAGCCATCCTGCTGGCAGTGGGAGTATGGGGGAAGTTGATGCTGGGCCCGTATATCTCTCTGATAGCCGACAACTCCACCAATGCCCCGTACGTCCTCATCGGCACTGGGACTGTCATCATCGTGTTCGGCCTGTTTGGATGCTTCGCCACTTGCAGAGGGAGCCCATGGATGCTGAAGCTGGTGAGACGCTGTCGGAGGAAGGGTGGGGTGTAATGTTGCAGGGAGAGATGCTAGTTAATTAGCCTCAGGTCACATGATAAAGAGAATAATGGTTGACCTCTATCCTGTGGAGAGGGATCAGAAATCCAATAGATGCTGCAGGGCACTTTGTTCAGTTAATGGTGGTCAAGTGTGTGTGTGTGTGTGTGTGTGTGTGTGTGTGTGTGTGTGTGTGTGAGCATAGGCAAATGAAACACTAAAGCAGACGGTTTTCATGCAAACTATGCAAATCTCCCCCTTCCTTCTCCTCTCTCTCTGCAGTATGCCATGTTCCTGTCACTCGTCTTCCTCGCTGAGTTAGTTGCTGGGATCTCTGGATTTGTGTTTCGTCATGAGGTCAGCATGCAGCACACCGTGTAACAATATTTAAAGTCTCACACTAAAGCTGTGTGATGTACTCTTATGCTGAAAACAATCATGTGTTTGCATGCATGCAGATAAAGGGAACCTTTCGCAGGACGTACACCGACGCAGTCCTGAACTACAATGCTGAGGATGAAGCGAGCCGTGCCGTTGATAACCTGCAGCACAGGGTAAGTCCTGTATGAAATCATGGAGGTGAAACAGGCAATAAATTCAGCAGCAGCAAACCGAAGCACAACCCTGAACGCTAAAGAATAGCAGTTCTATCTTTTTCCCATGAAAACCAAACACAAAAATGAATTTATGCTTCTAACAGGTGTTGTCTGTGTAGCCAAAGCCTTATTTAGCTTATTTTCCTCTGCCATATTTTCCAAAAAAAAGTTTTTTTCTGAGTCATCAAATATAATCATTTTACCTTATTAATCTGATTTTACTGAGGTGGAAATCACCTGCTCCCCCCTCTCACTCCTCATGGATCCAAAACTTTGTTTCACTTTATTAAAGCTGAAAAAACTGGGTTTACTATGAGTAGTTTTCTGAGCAAATTAAATAATATATGGCGACACATGCCGTGGGGTTTGTGTTTGCTGCAGATCCAGAATCACTGCTTTAATTGACATTTTAATGTGCCTTTTTTGGGTTTGCAATGTGAAGTTTATTTTTCTTTTTGTCATTATGTGAACTTCGTATTTGTCTTTGATTATAATTGGGTTACCAATTATTACTATTAATTATTATAAAATGTTGGGGAAAAAATCATTAGGAACAGCCTTAGTTTTGTTTTTATTTTATTTTATTTTTGTTTATACTTATTTTTTTATTTGTCATTTATTTTTTATTTATTTTTTATCGTTTTTATTTATTCTCATTTATTTCATTTTTATTTGTCATTTATTTTTTTATTGTTTTTTATTTATTTTTATTATTTATTCTCATTTATTTGTGTGTCCTTTGTCATTGCATTACTTATGTATTTAATCTTTGTTCTGTGTACTTTTTCAATTTTTTCTTGATATATGTTATACTTGACTTTATAGTGAAATTTGAAAAGTAACTTGACATTTGTGTGGGGAAAATCTGATAAACAAATGTAAGAAAAAAAAAAGTCACCACATTATGTACTAATCTGCGGCTGAAAATAGTCCCAATAAGAAGGGGTTTGGTGCAACAAACAAGGAAATCGTAAACTATTCAGAGCCAAGCCGACACGTTGTTTGTTTTGGTCTTGGATTTGTTGAAATGAGAAAAATAGGAAATAACAGCAGCCTGATCTTTTAATCCTCAGCTGCTTCATGCTCTCTCCTTTTCTGTGCATTTCTAGCTGCGTTGCTGTGGAGTGTATAACTACACTAGTTGGTTCGGCAGTGTGTATTACCCATCCAACGGTATTCCTGCCAGCTGCTGCTTCAACGCCTCCGACTGCAACCCAGACGACCTCCGCAATACAACTCTAGCCCCGAGCAAGGTCTACCACCAGGTCAGTATGTTGTATGTTGTGCCAGGTACTTTATGTACTTTATAAATGCCTGCATTTACTTCTGCCAGGCCCTCATTCACTTTTTCAAATCGTCTTCCTTTTCCATACACTAATAACCTCAGATAGTCTCCCAGATATCCATCTTACCCCTAATTTGCGCATATAACACGTCCCTGTTTCCTCTGCAAACTAACCTGCCCCCTGTGTTGCAGGGCTGCTACGAGCTGGTCACTTCATTCATGGAGACCAACATGGCCATTATCGCAGGAGTGACGTTTGGGATCGCCTTCTCACAGGTAAGAGGTGATGATGTGCAAATAAAAGGTGGCACTTGTCATGTTTTAGCATTTTAGAGTTTAGCACTAAAGGATATATTTTGAACAAACCAGAGTTGGTGATTCTGTTGTCCTATTTTTATAACACTAACAGCTGTGTTTTGACTGCTATTTAAATTTACAGACATTTACAACAAATTACACTCACCGGCCACTTTATTGGCTACACCTGTATAACTTCTTGTTAATGCAATCAGCCAATCATCTGGCAGGAACTCAGTGCATTTAGGCATGTAGACATGGTCACGACGACCTGCTGAAGTTCAAACTGAGCATCAGAATGAGGAAGAAAGGTGATTTAAGTGATTGTGAACGTGGCATGATTGTTGGTGCCAGACGTACTGGTCAGTCAGAAACTGCTGATCTACTAGGATTTTCACACACAACCATCTCTAGGGTTTACAGAGGATGGTCCCAGAAAGAGGAAATATCCAGTGAGCAGCAGTTCTCTGGGTGAAAATACCATCTCTGAAGCAACAACACGTCCAACCTTGAAGCAGATGGGCTACAGCAGCAGAAGACCACACCAGGTGCCACTCCTGTCAGCTAACAACAGGAAACTGAGGCTACAGTTCACACAGGCTCACCAAAACTGGACAATAGAAGATTGGAAAAACGTTGCCTGGTCTGATGAGTCTGGATTTCTGCTGCAACATTCAGATGGTAGGGTCAGAATTTGGTGTAAACAACATGAAAGCATGGATCCATCCTGCCTTGTATCAATGGTTCAGGCTGCTGGTGGTGGTGTAATGGTGTGGGGGAGATTTTCTTGGCACACTTTGGGCCCCTTAGTACCAACTGAGCATGGTTTAAACACCGCAGCCTACCTGAGTATTGTTGCTGACTGTGTCCATCCCTTTATGACCACAGTGTACCCATCTTCTGATGGCTACTTCCAGCAGGATAACGCACCATGTCACAAAGCTCAAATCATCTCAAACTGGTTTCTTGAACATGACAATGAGTTCACTGTACTCCAGTGGCCTCCACAGTCACCAGATCTCAGTCCAATAGAGCACCTTTGGGATGTGTTGGAACGGGGGATTCTCATCATGGATGTGCAGCCGACAAATCTGCAGCAACTGTGTGATGCTATCATGTCAATATGGACCTAAATCCCTGAGGAATGTTTCCAGCACCTTGTTGAATCTATGCCACCAAGAATTAAGGCAGGTCTGAAGGCAAAGGGGTCCAACCTGGTACTAGCATGGTGTACCTAATAAAGTGGCTGGTTAGTGTATGTTTTGACAGAATTCAAAGGCTCTTTTTCTTCTTCTTGTTCTTCTAATCAAACCCAGTGCAGAGGGAGAATGGAGATACTAGTAGCACTTTAATTATCACGACATAAATGTGTAGGTTTCACAGGAAGTGATGTCTTGACTTTGAGAAAACGTTAATCTGAATATTTTTGACCCCCCAAACATGAAACAAACGAAAGCCCTTCTCTGTCTGTCCTCCAGCTGATTGGCATGTTGCTGGCCTGCTGTCTGTCCAGGATCATCACAGCCAATCAGTACGAGATGGTTTAGCTGATGTGACGTGGCAGGTGAGAGACACACAATTACCACACACATTCAGAATTAATGCTGCCATCATCAAGATTTTAATGTTGACTATGAATAAAATTACTACTGTAATTTACCAACTACTCAGCTCCAGAGTGTTGTAGCCTCTCTCAGTGTTTTGGATTTACAGCCCACAACTTAACTGTTTAGCAGAAAAAAAAACTCCACGTCTTTTTGCCAGTATGGTCAAAAACATGGATTTATCGGTACATATCAATTCTGAATATTTGTGATTTCAATGCTAATTTTCTGCTGTACAGATACACTGGTACCAGCTGCGCTTTCTTTCTCTCTCACAGCAGGTAAAGTTAGTGACTAGCTGGAGAACATAATAAAGCATTTAGCAGCTTAATGTCCCAGTGAAGTGAAAGTTAAAGCGTCTTTAGTTTCTGTTCTGTGAGATATTTCCCAGTGAAACAGAATATTTGATCAGTGTACAATTACAAGGCAAAGCAAGGCAGCTTTATTTGTATAGCGCATTTCATACACCAGGGTAATTCAGTGTGCTTTACAGAGCAATAAAATATAAAACACAATAAAGGATACAGATTTGCAATAAAAGCATGAAGAGAAAAAAAACATATAAAAGGTGAAATTAATTACTAAATGATTTACAAAAAAACCCAAAATCATTAAAAATAGCAAAGTGCAGACAAGAGGTGCAAAGATGAAAGGATTATTTAAATGATTTAAAATTAAGTCTAAAAATAAGTTTGCAGTCATTGCAGGGTGGAGTAAGCAGGAAGGACTGTTTTTAGCTTTGACTTCAAAGTGTTCAGAGTCGGGTCTGTCTAACATCATCTGTAGGTTATTCCAGGTTTGTGCTGCATGATAACAAAACGCTGTTCACCATGTTTTATTCCAACTCTTGGGATGATCAGTAGGCCAGCCCCAGATGTCCTCATGGTCGTAGAATGGTCATATGTCACAAGCATGTCAGAGGGATTTAAATCAAATCCTTCACATTTTATTGGACTCTTAAAAGTGGGCAGGCTTAGAGTTTAGCGCAACATAGAGCTACGGTGGACTGCTCCACACACACCTCCCTCATTGTTAGATCAGGAGGAAGAGAAAGGAGAGATGAGCGATGGAATGAATTGGATTAATAAATGAATGAATTAGACCTCAGTCACATTGTTTTGGAAATGAAAACAAAGGTTTGATCGTTGAAAAGTGGCGTGTCATAACAATGAGGCCCCGACAGTGTAACAATGACAGGACAGAAGTATCTGTCAGGGGGAGAAAGAGATGAAGCCTGTCGTATCCTCCATGTAATGTTTGCGCAAAAGCAGTCCACTGTGAAATGTCTTGAGCATAATCTAGAGCTGTTGCAAAGACAGTGGAGTGAATAAATTTCAGTCTGTGGACCGTAACCATGATGTTATCAGGAAACAGAGACAGACTGATGTAGCGTGCTGTTGCTAGCTAGCTAACGTAGGGTGCTTTCACACCTGCCCTGTTTGGTTCGGTTCAATCAAACTCAAGTTCGTTTTCTCCCTAACTGCGGTTCGTTTGGGCAGGTGTGAACACAGCAATCACACTCAGGTGTGCACCAAAACAACCAGACCGAGACCTTCTTGAAGAGGTGGTCTCAGTCTGGTTACAAACAAACTCTGGTGTGGTTCGTTTGTGGTGAGAACGTGTTCCGCCCTGGATCTGAACCAACTGCAGTCACATGACACATTGTTTGGGTTAAACATGAGCATGTTACAGTCCTGGAGGATTATTAATGTGCACCTCCTCCTGTACTGCCTTAATATACACATTCAGCACATCCAATGCATCAAAACATTGTTTTCTAGTTGGAGCCGCGCCTCATGGAAATTCTGACCAATCAGGAGCAGCTTTCTCACACAAGGCATTTGATCTGGTCCGCTTGTAAATGCTGCTGCGAGAACACGAACCAGCTCGAGGCAGTTATACAACTTCGTAACCAAGGTAGTCCCTGATTAGAACCAACACAAGACAACTCTAGGTCTGCAAGCACCCTCAATCTTACTGCTGTGCAACTAAAAGTACTAGCACGCCTCATATTTTATTTTACGAGAAGAAAACATGATGGGTTTAAAGATATGAATATAAAGAAACTGATATTTTGAGCATATTTTGTTAAATATCTGCACATGTCCAGTAATGAGATCTGAAAGGCTTAAACCGGCAGACTTTAAGAGCCAAATATTTCTCCTAAGAGTTGGTGAAGACCAAAACAGAGCTACAAGGAAAGCCAGCGATGGATTTATATTCGTTAGGTGGCCAGAAACAAGACAAATACAAATAGGCAACTCTTTGGTAATATTTTCACCATAATAACTTTATATGGTTGTCGTTCGTCAGTGTTGTGTTTAAAGTTTGTTCTACTGCCCCCAAGTGGCCAAAAAACACAAGTAACTCTTCTTTCTCTGTGTTTTTTTTCTCTTTAGGGAGATGAAGAGAAGAAGAAACAAAGAGCCTTGACACATGACGAGTAAATTCCCAAAACACTATCACATGCCTGAATTGGAATTTACCTCCCTCCGTCTCTCTGCCTGTGATCTTAATGTAATATCTTAATGTATCTTACTGTAAAGCACCATTCCACGACTCACTGCTGTTGCATCAAAGCGTTCTATACCACACATCCCACCGCTGCTTGATGTAGAAGTTGCTCATTGGCACATATCTCGGATCAGTACAGCCTGCACGGAGCAGGTAGACCAGAGTTGTCAGTGGTGTTGGTCTCAGATAGGTGATTGGGTGAAACTTAGCTTCTCAGTTGGCTGCAGCATGCTCCACTGACCGTCATCAGAAGACCACTGCACACCTTTGTACAGAATGACATTACTAAAGCTTGAAAGTAATACTTTATTAGATAGGTTTAGTTTTGCATTTGACTTTGCTATTGCTCACCATTGTATATTCCTATGGTTGTGATATTTTGTGAGCTGATAATGTGAGCTGGAGACTGAAGAGGATGTTTTAAGTTTCTAGGAAAAACGAGGAAGCTAACAAAGGAGAGAAAAGTTTTATTTTTACCTGTAGATGAGGCACTATATTTTTTTGACCCAATCATTTGCCTCGATAGCAGATTATGAGATAAATTAGATGTTAAAATTGTAATTTACTTTACTGTCAAACTCTCTGAGTAACTTAAAATAGTGCTAAAATAAGTGCCCTAATTTAACTAAATCAATCTTTGTGGGGAAAGAAATCTATTCATCAAGCAAAACAGATAAGGTCAGTTGTGGAGCAAATCTGTTACAGTGTTGGCTGAAGGCCGGGTCACACCAGATGTTACAGTATTTCTAGCAAGTTCAGTTTATACAGAAGATGGAGGTTTAACATCATCTCCTGTCTCATAACTGTCTGCATGCCCATTTTGTGAAGCAGTTTATGCTCCGTGAGAGGAGGGAAAATAAAAACAGATGATGCAACACTGCTAATATAGTACAATAGTTTCCTTAGTGTTGGCACTGTCGTGCCACTGTTGTTTCCCTAAAGCTCAGTCCTGGTAATATACTCGTTAAGATGTCTTGTTATTGGTCCCAAATTTGCTCGTCAAAGCTCAGCAAAGTTGAACTCAATGCAGATTTACTAAATGGGCTTTCACATCAGGGACCCAGGCCTGGGTACAGATCAGTCGTTCCTAACATGAAAATGCCCTTTGTGTAGTTTTCATTGAAATGATTTGATCTCACCACAAAATCTAGTTTTACATCCTGGTGTGACCCACGCATTTAAGGCTCTCAATTACACTCAGTTATCTTTAAAGGAGCTCTGTATGTTATTTAGAGCTTTAATAAAGCAGCAAACAACTACTTGTTAAGATGAAGGAGTAATGGCACCCTAAGAAGAGAATGAGGTCACTCTGCCTTTGTGTGTGTTGTAACCTGAGCTTCTCTGTCGTTTGTTGTGGTGGACGGTCCGATGATGTGAGTCTCTGCACTCCGCTTATACGGTGGTTACCACTGATAACAGAATAACGTCGTCAGTAAAGTATAGTGCCGCGGCTGTGGTTCCCCCCATGATAACACTTTTACACTGCCTGTTTAAGGTGGGAATGTCCCGCTGTTATTTCTCCTCGCCATTCTGTATCGAAAGAATGGGGGGACAGAGTTGTCTCACTATTAAGCCAGCTGCAGAGGTAGTAACGGCGCCAAATCAATATCTGTGTGAAAGGCCGGCAGGGCGGGGCAGGTGTGACGTTCTGACAATGTATTATGTGTGCGACCCACCACTGAAAGATTTAGGACGCAGCTAGCAGCAGTTAGCAGCTAACTCAAAGAAGAGGAACAGAAACTAAAAATTAGAAAGACAGTGAGGTCCTGGAGCTCCTTTCCCTCCAAGCAGAGGACGAAATCAGCTGCCACATAACAGGGACGCTAATTGATTGTTACCGCCATGTTATGCCATTCTTAATTTTGAAAAAGCGCTGCTGGACGGATATGTTATGTGTCACACAAGAGGCTGACGCTGTTGTGTTACATGCCAGCACACTATCTGGAGCAGCATTATGCCGGCATTGTTTGTTTCTGTGTAAAAAAAATCAAAGTAGGCACAATGAAGGGTCTTTGTTGCGGTTCTATCGCAGAATCTCTTTGTGAAAAGGGCTACAGTTAGCTCTGTCAGCACTGTTGCTATTTTTAGTACTGCTTGTGCTAACTGCTAGCTGCTGGCTGAACCACCTCCATCTTGAGAACCATGTGTAGACCTCTGTATCATAGATATGCTCGGAATATCGTATAGAGCTCCTTTAAGGTTCGTATTCTACTAACAATGTAGATATTATGAGGTGTCGTCAAAAGGGAAAAGTGGTTATAGCTGTTTTGGATGAAAAACACTGAGAGGGATGAGATATTGTAATCATACAAACAGGGACAGCAGTTTCTGTCCAGAGGCATTTATAGTGTTAACGCCTGTTTGTCACATGAAAAGTGACGGATTCTGTAGTGGGAATATGCTCCTGAGACCTGAACTTTTGTTTGGTATACATTTTTAATTTCTTCGAGCTATTTGGAAACAGTAGGACCTGATAAGTATAAAAAAGTAGATATTGTCAACGATGATAAAGTCTAAATGTCCTCAAACAAGATGATAATAAAGTCCCAATGTCATCAAAGGAGTACTTCCTAATTACTAATTACTGTTGCTAAAATTGGTCAAATTTGTTGCCATATTAAACTACAAACATTATTAATCATAAATATTGGCTGCAGACTGACTTGGCAGAAATGGCTTCCATCTTGTTTTTACATGAAATGGTGTATTGTGTTCTTGCTACTACCAGATGGCACAAGAAAGTGTCCACGGTCTAAGTTAAGAAGAATGAAGTATAAGGTCAAGTAAACCCAAAATGTGATGTCCTAATATGAGGACACAGGGTCTCAGGAGGTTATTAAAGAAGTGAGATTGAGAGACAAGGTTAAATCCTGCCAACTTTGACACACCTCCACACACACCTGGGCAATCTGTGTAAAATCTGCTGCTTGCTAACCTAAAGGCACTTAATTTTAAGCATACTGACACTTAAGTCATGTTTCAGTGCTTGTCTTTCTGGTTTATGTAAAAGAAATTGACTAAAGTCTGAAATGTCAGGGCTTATCTTCAAAGAGCAACTTAGCACCAGCTGAAAATATTGTTTTTTCTGGCCTCTGATGGTTAAAGTTCTCACCTTGTTGCAGTGTATGTATGATGTAGAGGTTTTCAACCAGAAGTGTTTCAGTGAAACAAAGATTTTCAGCCTGTTTGTTGATATCAAATCATATCAGTTGTTTTCTCCTGGTGGACTATAACGCCAGCTGTGTTAAAGTGAGAAAAGTCGCCGTTTGAGACGCAAAAGGACTGCAACAGTTTTCAGCTAGTATTTACAGTATCCTATGTAGTGCATCAACACGCCATCATCATCATCATCATCCTCATCATCACCTGTAGATATTTATTGGAAATGTAATTTATATGATGTAATGTTTCTCATACTAATAAGCTAATCATATAAATGTCGTGTCACAGTTTTGATTCCGCACTTTGTGCTGTTAACTTGTATTTGTTTGATAGTTTATAGGAAACTCGCACTGGAAAAATAATTGTGGCCAATGTTTCGTTGAGAGTAACGTGTTTCAATTTAGCTGTATATTTATTATGGTTTGGTTGGCATTAAGTTTACACTTTCACCAAGTGATTTTCTATCTCTCTTTCAGTATGTGTGTGAGTGCCTGTGTGGTTTAGTTTCTTTACTTGACCGTCTCCTTAACCTTGAGTGAGAATGTGTGCGAGTGTAAGCGAGAGAGCGTCTAGATTTTGTGCACCCTGTTGTATCCAACTTTGGTCAGTATTTGGTTGTGGCTTTTCAGACCTTATTGCTTTTAAAGCTGTACATTTATTTGGTGAATGTATGTTTTTTCCAACACTCTGATACTTCTTGTTTTATTTTTCCTTCCCCAAACTGATATCGTCCTGTAAATACTAAATTGTAATACCATCCTGCTTACACATGGGGTCACCAGACACTCAAAAAGAATTGCACCATGCTGTCTACTATTGACTAAAGTCACCATCAGTGGTCTTATTATCAATAAATATACAGAATAACAGTTGTGTTTGGTGTTTGTTCATTTTGCTATGATGGAGGCAGCTGTGTACATTTTTGATGTAGAGGTAAACAGGTGTCTTATGTCGGCTGTCACTTTAAATGTCCCAAGAGACTGCTGCTGAGGATGAAACCCCTGTTAAAGGAATATTTCATCCCCCTAATGCAACAATAATCACTGTTGGACTCCAGAAGGGATACAAATAAAGCCATGACCAAGTCGATGCCCCCCTCTCTTCTATTGCTTGCCAGCCTGTGACCATAGATGGCATTGAACCACCACCAGCTGTTCGTGTTGTTGTGGTCCTTGATGCTTCTATAATCATTTTTGAGTTTTTTACATTTTGTTCTACACTGCTCGGTCGTCTGGTGGAAGCTGTGGTCAGCCATTTGTTAAGAACTTTCTCGTTCTTAACCGCTCTGCCAGCTCCCGCCGAATTTCCTCTTCGCCGATGATTAAGAGGAACTTCTACACCTCGTTGACTGTCTGTGGCAGTCAGTGTGATATTTAAAACTGCTGGGTTTGTGCATGGAGTCCTTTGTCGAACAAAAGTGAAGATTCTCTATTGACCAATCAACGGCCTGCAGTGTTCACAGCTCCACCTTTTAGTACCAGATCTGTGTGCTAGGTACCCCAACAGAGGGGGGACCAAACATGGGGACGGGACAGAATGGTGCCATTGGTACCATGCACAACTTTTCACAGTGGAAACAGAAATGGAATCTGCCATAAATATGTTAAATATGATACTCCTCTGTGGCACGTTTAGGAGTATATCAGGGCGATTCACATTCCCAGTCAGGATCTGACGGCTGGCCAATCAGTAGCATATTAAGCACTATTTTTGTGCTTAGAAAAAAAAGTTGTTGTACTGTAAGTAGGGGGGACACAAACAGTGGAAATTACACCTCCGTTAAGGACTGAAAATTAAAGTCTACAATCAATTTTCACCTTGGCTGCGATTGACAAAGGAAGAGAACTCTGTGTTAGTGATGTAGGGTCCCTAAAAATTCCAGAGATTTTCAATAAACACCTACTTTTCACATAGTCATCAAAAACACAACAAACAATGGATGCTGGGATAAATTAGGCAAAGTCAGTTTTTATGGGATTCATTAGAGAGCTAAACAGCATTGAACAGCTTGTACACAATCTCAACCAGCCAATTTATAGGCTATATATTATGCACATCATATGTGTCCTGCCTGGATGAGGAAACTTTTCTGAGGGCAAAAACAGGAGGAAATCTCAAGGAGCGATGCCTCTTACAGGATGAGCTGACATGCAATAGATGTTGTGTATCTGGGTTACAACCTAAACACTGAGAAAGACAGATTGACACTATAATACAGAGTGTGTGACAACAACCTGCTATTGAGACACAGACGGAGCGGGAATAACAAAGAGAAAACAGACTGTCAGTTCTGCCAACAAGAGGTGATGACAAAGCAACACCTTCTGCTACACTGCAGCCTGTAGGAAGACAGGATTTTATTTTTACTAAAATAAGAGACCGATACAAAGAATTTGACACACTTTCGGGCCTAAGGGACTGTGCGTTACTTATAAGAGGGGTTTCAGGTGGCGCAAAGCCAGGGAGACATGTCAAATAGTTTTTTAAGTGCTGGGGAGGAACTTGTGTCTTTTATTTTGGCTTAGGGGAGGGACATACAACTTGTTTATATTTTAAATACTACCTGAACCCTAAAACCAGCGGGTCGGTTTGAAAGTCATGTTTTCCTAAAAATAACCAAAATTATGCAGTTTATCCAACACATTCTCACTCCGACCTTGTCACATATCAATGTTTGCTCATGGACTTTCCATGTCCAGATATGACGTGCAAGGTACCCTGGGTGCTTTGGTTGTTGACGTTCTGGGTCGCCATGTCAACTTCTGCCTGTTACATGCATTGTCTTCTTTCAAAATACTGTTCTGTTTTTACAGGAAATTTACCGTTTACATGCAGTCTCTTTCAAAATAAACGCACTTCATCAGTATAACACCGTGAATTTATTTTTTTTCTCTCCAACAACAAAAGCAAGTGGTTAGGTTTAGGAAAAAGGAACAGGATCTGGCTTTATAATCTTACGGGACATGCTCCCAGGTGAAAGTCATTGTTTGTTAGACCTGCCTGCCCTACTTGCCCTCGTTCTCCTTAATTTTCGTTTTTACCCCTCCAGTGTCTGACACTACATATCACTACCCTAGCACCAGATTTCGATGACTTCCAAGTGAGACTGGGTTCAGTTATCATAGCCAGAAACTGTAAAAACAGAAATTTCCAACAGTCCTTGAACAAGAAACACTTCCGCCAGGAAACAAAACCAAATCTAAGCTAAAAATAAATTTTAAAAAATCATCAAAATCACTTTATCCTTCATCTCATTTAACATTTTACCAAAAAACACAACAACAAAAAAACATTTGAACTAACCAAATCTAACCTCTGCACTCCTGCATGCATGACAATAATGAAAAACAAAGACATTTTTTAACTCCAGGACTTCGCTTTTAACTTTCAATCATCAAAGGGAGGGTTTAAAATCTAGTTACATCTTCCTTGTCAAGTTGCTGATATTACTCTGGCTGTCTGTTCTGCCACTGTTATGTGCACTTTATGTGGGGAAAACAGTCATTATGTACATGTTGGACAGGTGGCTGTGATACACTCATATTCTGCTGAAGTGCACACACAGCTTGTTTAATAATGATTTGGTTTGTATGGACGATTTACTTTTCACTTAAAAATGTAGATATTCGTTTGCTGATAACTTTCGCTCCAATATTGTTTATTCATTGCATTGGCTCCAGTACTTAGCCTTCATTCGGAGTGAATATTCTAAAAAATGTAGTTAGTTATAGGGGAGGGAGGGTCATGCATTTTCCCTTGTCACTTAAGGAGGCTCTAAGAAAAATATTTGTAGCTGCAGGGAGGGTCAAAAAAACAAAGTCACACCCCAGCTACTGCCCTCCTCTGATAAATAAAATACAGTCCCTAAACAAATCTAATATTTAATTGGGAATAAAAATGACTGCATTAGAAGCAGAGCAACACAAAACTCTATTGACTGGGTTCAACCTCTTTATATCATGTATAAGCTTAATTTTATTATTTTTATTTTAAATTACTTTGTATGAAATACCTTCTCATTATTTACTACAGTCCACCAAAGACAGAGGGAAAAAAAAGTTAATTTCCTAAAACTTTTTTTTTTTTTTTTTAATAACATCCTCTGAACTTCCCGAGGTAACTTTACTTTATGACATCACTCAGTACCATCCTCTTCCACATGATGGCGCTTGGGTATCACCGGAAAACGGAACTGTGGCGAGGAGAGAAAAACAGAGGGAAAGCCGCATGTGTGTGTCTCTGGCGGAGACGGAGCACCACACACACACACACACACACACACATACATCCTCCGTCTTTCACCGTCCGCTGCTGCTGCTGCTGCTGCTGCTGGCGGCTGTATTGGAAACGAGACCGGAAAAGCGGTGGCCAGGCGGGTAAGAGAGGCTGTTACTCGGGGAGATGCGCTAACCGGGCTCGCTCCAATCTCGTTACGCAAATTACCGGCAGAGCGGCGCGGCAGTGGGTCCGCTAATGGAGCGTGCGTGCCGCCGGCTTCCGCGCCCTGCCTCCCCCCCATCTCACCCCCCTCCACCCTCCTCCGCCTCCCGAATACACTTAATGAGTTAGAGGGCGGCATCCACCGGGGAAGCGCTATTACTCACACACACACACACACACACACACACACGCACACACAAACCCGGACTCAGAGCGCACGGGCACGTTCAAGTGCAGCCGGTCTAATAATGAAAAAGGCTGGTTGCAATCACTGCATGTGTGACAATAGTAATACAAAATGTTTGATCAATTTCAGCCTCATTTTAGTCTCTAAAAGCACGTTTTTAAAACTAAAGCATACAAAGAAAAAATTAAATGTGTCTCATCATGATAAATGAAACAGGTGACAGTAAAATGTCTTCACATTGGTTTTAAATAACAAATATTTGTGGTTATGATTTCAAGTAGCATTACCTTCAAACCTTCAAAATATCTAGAAATCCGTGTCAGAGTAAACATGGAGCCCACACTGTAACTAACTGCACTCCCTGAAGAAACATTATCACATTTTTGGAGAAATGAAAGAGTGATTCCAGAGAGAAGCAGACAGAGGGGTCTACAGTCTGTGTTTGAAGGATATATCCAGGATGTCAAACTGACTCAGCAGCAACAACAGGTTAAAAAGACAAAGATAGTTAGAAGCTAAAGCCGAACTATAGGCTACAGATCACAGTGTAAAAGTGAATCACCACATCACTGCTGATCGCCACAGAACACAATGAATATAAAGGGAAACTTTGCTGATATTGAACCAGCTCTGTGGCATCACAGTGTGTGCAGATGAACAGTGTTTGGCAGCACCCGGACCCGGCTTTTTAATGTAATGGGGAAAGGTTATGATCGGCATTCACACCCGGGTCAAATGACTGGCATTGGTTGAAATACAACACCTGGGTGAACGTGTTCATTTAAGCCATCACAAAATACCGTCTGTCTCTGCCCAAGCAGCGCTCATACATGGATCCAAATTAGTCTGCACCGAGTTTGAAAGAGAGACTGAATAAGTAAGAGATATGTAAAGAAGTAACCACCACAACCACCATCTCAGGCCTCCATGCTACTTTCTGTTTACCATCGATTTGAATAAGAACTGTTTACTAACCTGTTTTCTAGCCTGTTCCTGACATTGAATGAGACACACCAAAAAAACAACTCGTCTGCTGCAGAGCCGTGTACACAGCTCTGGTCTACTAGCAGAAGAAAGGGAGTCTATAGCCTATTTTCAGTGAGTTTTCCTGTGTTTAAAACACACTAATTTTGGTGCAAAAGGGAGGTACACCTCAGCAACTTAAAATAAAAGCCTACTCTATAGATTTAGCATCGCAGTCCTGTAACACTGTCAGACTCATTATGGACAAAAAGGATTAAACTCAGTGAAGCAGAACCACAGATATCACCTTTTATTCCCCGTGTTCCTCTTCCCTGTCAAACCTGGTGCCTACATTAACCATGATGCAACTCGACCACTGACAGTTCAGTTGAAGTTTCAGGTGTGTTATGCAAAGAGTGGCTAATGCTCCATTTGCACTGGGAAGTCAGAATTTCCGAGTTCCCAGTCCCAAGAACATACTCCCCGTAGAGAGATATTTTCTCTCCATTTAAGGAACTTAGATGTACTCATGAGAGATAATAGAATAAAATATGTCCCGCCTTCAAACACAGACTGGCCAATCATAGCGTAGCAACCGCCAGCCCCGACAAAACGCCTGACAACAACACGGCTGTGCTCCATAGACTCTCATGCAGTTGTTCCAGATTTTCTTCATTTTCAGGCTGGTTTTAAGGCTTTCAAGCTTGTCACGTTTCACGTTGTTCCTGGGGCACATGTTATAATGATACTCGTTACTGGAGAGGTTAGAAGGAAAAGGAAAAGTGTAGGGTTAGCTAGTTAGCCACTAAAGGTTTACTGTATACACATGCTGCTTCTGCATTTCATTGATTGTGGCAGTGAAGAAAGACCTACTGTGCTTTACAGGAACAGTGAAGGGAAGCAGGGAAACTTTGCTGATATTCAGTCAGCTGTGTGTCATGGCAGTGTGTGCAAATATACGGTGTTTGGCTTCCATCGAAGCTGCCCTCTGTCCGCTGATGGAGGTCTGGGGGCTGGTGATAGGGAGGGAAGCTAAACACCGTTCATTTGCACACACTGCCATGACATGTAGCTGGTTGTTTTCTGTCTCTATCACCAGGTGACGTGGTCGATCACTTTTACACTTTGATCTGGAGGCTTTAGCAATAGTGTCTTTATATTTTGTAGTTTTTGCTGCTGATTGACATCCTGGATATATTCTTCCAACACATATTGCAGACCCCTCTGTCTGCTTCTCTCCGAAATTGCTTTTTATTTTTCCAAAAATATGATAATATTGCTTCAGTTAGTTACAGTGTGGGCTCCATGCTCGTTCCGACAGCTTGATGGTAGGGGTGGGCGTCATGGCCCTGAAATAACATCACAATATTTCGGGCCATTTTTGTGATAACAATATTCTTGACGAAATGACAAATTAGTAAAAGAAAAAAATATTAATATAAGAAAACAGAATTGCAACAAAATAAGTGATAAAGTTTTACAGTTTGCCTTCAAATATTCAGCAAAAATTGGACAAAAATGGTCTCTCATTTCTTTAGTTTGTGAACAACAACAGTAACTCAGAGTGAGGTTCAGATTCTGTTACAATATTAATAGTTGAACAAAATAAAATCTACCACAAATTACACATTCAAAATCTATATATATAAATCAACAGGTGATTTCCTTCTTTTAGTAAAATCCTAAATGATTGAGTTGTTTTTTTTCCACCTGGGCCTTTATTCTCTGCCGTTTCTCCTCTAATCATCACGCTGTAACCTGTGACAGGCTGTTTTGATACCACAACTAACGCACATTCACATTTATGTAGTTTTTTTGTCGAGCCGCAAGCGTCACGTAGGTTTACATTACCAAAATTTTATGACAAAATCACTTGACCACACCGACTCCTGTGTGCACACAGTGAGAGAGGAGAGGGAGAAACACTGTGCTGCTGCCGGAGGAGCTGCTGAATGAGTTCCCTCTGAGCAGTAACTCACTAAAAGAGTCTGAGAAGTCCGGGGCTGTTCATAAAATATTCAGGATGCCACTGCTCCTCTTTCTGGAACAACCACAGAGTTGGTAATAATTTTGCTTTCTGCCGTGCTTGTTGTTGCCGTGGGTAACAGCATGACGTTAATATGTCAACAAGTTGAAATATCGTGAGTATCACGATATGAATTTTTTTCACATGGTATTAAAAATTATTACTGTGAATGAGACGATATGGCACACCCCTACTTGATGGACAATCACAAAGGGGCGGGGCTTAGCGAAGGGTCGATTATGTTCGACTTCTTTTAGGGAATAGCATAGACTTGGGCTTTGGAGCCCCAGATGCCACCCCTCTGCTCCACCCCTGGACTATGAGCTGTTGGAAAAACAGTAGAATTAGACAATTCAGTACTCAGTCTGAACTCCTGCTGAACTCAGCAAGGTTGTGAAAATCTCCCAAACTTTCAGAAAAAAATACCCAGCAGATGGGATGAAACTTTTTTTAAGCTATGATGTCATTTGTTTAAGGGGAAAGTCCGAGGCTCGTAGAGGGGGCCCTGTACCATTTCAGTGTCACATACAGTGATGCTGATGAGCTCACTCCAGCTCATCAGAAGAGTAATTTGTTGTAGTGAAGATTACCAGCTTCAAATCATAACATTAAGTGTCTCATGTGGCTCAGTATGGAAGAAATGTGTTTTCAAATGGCAATTTGATCAGACTAAAAATCTTATTAAACCTATGACAGGAATTACTTTACTGCTGTAATATGATCTTATTAGGAATTTCATTTTCAAAAACTTGCAGAGGGAGCACTTAAGCTTTCTCTCTTTTAGACACACACACACATACAGAGAACTTCTCTCCTCTAATCCACAGTGATACCTCATTTACCAGCGTATAATATAATATAGCAGGCCTGTCCCACTCCGCCCGTCTGTTTGCGATGTGAGATGTTGCTGTTGTTGTTCTAATTGCTGTTGCTGCTTCGCCTCCAGCTTCCCTGCCGAAGTCAAACACCCATGCCTCACACTTTTCAGTAACATGCAGTCGTGATGACAAGTACTAGAGTTCCCACTCAAGCTGCCTGTTCCTATAGTGCAACCCCCACCCCCACCCCTCCATCCCTCCTCCACCTCCACCTCCTCCTCCACCACTTCCTCCTCTCTCTCTCTTTGAAGCCTTGCGGGATGATGATGACACCCGCCGTAATCGGTGGATGCTCAGCTTCTGACATGACACACAATCGAGAAACCCTTCCGAACTGATCCGGGTTTCATTGTTGCATTCAGGCACAGTACGTCCTCTGACAAGTGGAAAGGCCTTTCACGGGAGAATAGAGAGGAAGTCAGTGAGGTGGGGCCTTGATTGACAGCCCTGTTGAGAAAGCAAAAACCATCTCCTGTTCCTATCTGATCTCGTCTCAGCAGCGGTGCACATTTGCTCTGCTGACCTGCTTTTTTTCCCTCCTAACTGGATCTGGGATCAGTTTATCTTCAGAGGAGGGATAACATTAGTCAGTTTGTGTTTGTGTAGCTTTTCTTCGCAAGGGAGATTTGGGTTTAAGGGGATGTGGGTAGAGTGGGAAATTACATGGTTTCATTTACTCAACTACTGTGCTGACGTGCAACTCTGATGTACTTTTTACCATTTTGTGCTGTTTTAAGCTTCTAAGTCTTGACATTTCACAGTGAAGTATTACTTTTTACTAGTTATTTGACAGCTGTAAATCCTTACAACATATTATGATATGGACAGGATGAGGCAGAGCAGCGTGGTGGTGCAGTGGCTTCCTCCCACAGTCCAAAGACTTGCAGGTTAATTAGTGACTTTGAATTGCCCTTGGGTGTGAATGGTACTGTGAATGGTTGTGTCAGCCCGCCTCTCGCCAGTTTCAGTTGGGAAAGGCTCCAGCTCTCCCACGACTCCCAACAGGATAAGCGATTATGGAAAATGAATGAATGAATATTATGATATGCTTTTCTATATTGGCTTGTGGTGCTCAAAATGTAAAAAAGATACATTTGAAAAACTCATCAGGGAGGAGTAGGAACTTATTTATTTCTAACTACACCTGCCAACTGTATCACAGAAGGAAGCGTGCATCTACTGCTAGCTCACGTAGCACCACTGAGCTAGCTAATGTTATAGCTCAGCTGAGGAGTACGCCATTAATGTTTACATCTAGCGCTGTCACAAGCATGAGCCTCTTGTCTGTGAGTAGATGCACTCTTCCTTCTGTGTGATGATACAATGGACTTGCATAGTTTGATAAAAATAAAATGTTGGGGGGCGGCAGTAGCTCAGTCCATAGGGACTTGGACTGGGAACCGGAGGGTCGTCTGGAGCGTGGACTGGTAGCTGGAGAGGTGTCAGTTCACCTCCTGGGCACTGCCGAGGTGCCCCTGAGCAAGGCACCGAACCCCCCAACTGCTCGGAGCACCTGTCATGGGCAGCCCACTCTGACATCTCTCCACTTAGTGCATGTATAGGTCCTGTTTGTGCATGTGTGTGTTCAGACCTGTGTGTAATTGACAACAGAGTGTAAAATTGAATTTCCCCTTGGGGATTAATAAAGTATATTAAAAAAATAAATAAATAACAAAAATTGTATGTACCTCTGCACTACTGAAAACAAGAGTTCTCCCTCAATGTGTTTTCTGAGGCTTTAAATAAATAAGTGAATAAAGAATATTTAATTTAATTTAATTTTATTTTATTTGTTTTATGGAGCTTTGAGCACCACAAGCCGAGTGCCATCTAGTTATATTATAATCGAAAGAAGGCAGACATCTCTATAGCTGACTCCACCTTGATTATGTGCAATATAAAGTTGCTGTTTACATATTTATGCATCACTAACAATAAGAATCAAAGAATATAATGTAATGCTCTTATTTTAAGTGCTTTTAATGCTAAAATTTTGAATGGATTATGCTTGTAATGAAGCATTTTTACACTGAAGTACTCCTGCTTTTACTAAAGTTAAGAGTTTGCGCTCCAGAGTAACTAAGCACACTTAAGTTTTGTATGTTAGTACTATTGGGGTAGCTCTACTTTACTTGCATATTTAACTTTGATGCTTGATACTTTATATTTTAACTCCACTACATTTACTCCACTAAATCCATCTACTGTATTATTGCTAGTCATTTTGCATAGATGTTAGAAATTCAAACATATAAAGTAAGACTACCCAACACTGTAATAAAATACTCAAAACTAGCTCCACCTCGACCAGCTACGACAGTGATACTCAGCTTATGGCCTGCAGACCCTATGTGGCCGAAGTTTGCGGTGAAAAGAAGTTGAGTCACACTGGGATTGTATTTTTGATACTCTGAATGTAGATAAGGTGCCAGTGTACTTCTTAGAAAGCATCAAAATAAAGCTTGTTTATATATCTAAAAAAAGAAAGGACAAGGGGAGGATCCCCCAGACCCTCACACAGAGATCCGGACTAATCCCTGCATGTTATCGAATCCTAGAAACACCCCCGTGCACATCTGACCTGTGTGTGGCTGCTGTGTGTGCATTTGCCTCTTGGCAAAGATGAGTGAGGACAGCAAACGTCGAAAGGTCGAAAACAGGCAATTCATTTATTATATAAACTGATAAATATTAATGTTTTCGCATTAACTGGCCCCTGGCCTGTTGTCGTTAGCAAAAGTGGCCCCCGGGCAAAGCAAGTTGAGTATCGCTGAGTTCCCACATTAAAATACAGCTTACATGTTAATGAATTAGTTTTAATAAGTCAATAATATAATATATGATTCTGCCTGCACAGCAAATAGTTGACTGATGATTCTCTTAGTGCATTTTGAACGTAATTCTGTCATAACTTTAGTGATAACGGAGCATTTTCACATTGTTGTACTTTTACTTAAGTAATTTATATGGATAGTTCTTCCACCCTTGGCTTCAGGAAGTTGTTGAACCAGCAGAGTTAGAAAAAATGAATAAGAGACAGAAGTGGGTTGGGATAAAGACAGAGAGACAGAAACTCATTCAGCAGGTTTTGCCATCCATGTTACATTCCCCCCATTCTTGCTGTGCAACAATTCTTCAACAGTGACTCAGTGTTAGTAGTAACAAGAACAAACTGTGCCCATGGACACTTCCGTCTGGGCATGGAGTATCAATCAGATCGCCAACCCCTCCCTCCTTTCTTATATCGTTCCTGGGAAAGTCGTGTGAATCTATTTTGAACTCGACTCAGTAAATCAGTCCGACATGTTTTGCTTTACCAGCATGCCGGCACATTTATTTTTTGTTGATGGCTACACAGTGGAAAACATGTCTCTATAGTTTCAGTCTGACCAGAAGTGTTTACCCAAAGCTCAGATTTCAGTCCGAGCACTTCCACGAGTGCCCATACAGCATGTGAAGCAACTGGCTATTTCTGCTGCAGGGGCTGTGTGGGAGTCCCCCCATGTTTACCAGCAGTTATAGTTAGAAGAGTGAGGAGAACATCAGCTGTGTCCGCCGTCACTGCTGGACACTGGCTGGTGCAACAGTTTGTTTTTAAGTGTAATCTGAAAAGCTTGTCAGTACTGTAACTGGCTTAGACTAAAGTTACCCTGAAGGGAAATAACCAGGCCTGGAATATATCTGCAGGGACTGTGTGAATGTGATGCCCAGTGAACAGTGAACTTGGACTTCTATGACACTTTCATTCCCCATTGTATCACTGCAGTTGTGTTGGAATTGGAAAATTACAGCAGGGAATCTTTTTTGGCCATGCCCATTGATGAGGTGCCAATTACTTAACTATGTCACCACAGTTATAGGTCATCTCTTACTCTTAGATGTGCTGAGTATCACTGGATCCTTAAAACTGTACTATATAGAGGACAATTAGTCAGATGGTGAAATAAGTACATTGACACAACTACTGCACTTAAAGGTTATGTTTGGTATTTTTCAATCTCTATCTTTCAATACCCTATTTTCCATTGTTTTCGTGTCTAAGTGACAAATGGAGGCAACAGTTTTTGAAATTGGTCCAGTATTGTGCAAGAGCACTGCCAAAACACGCTGCAATGTAACCACTCGGGGCATTTGGTACCCTTACGGCCACTAAAACTGCTTCATTTTGCCACAAACAGGGTAAGATTATTAGTTTAATTATTCAACAGTTTATGGAAAGTATCCCTACAGAGACAGACCTCAAGATCCTTTATGTTTAACCCAAAACAGCTCCCTGATTATTATCACCAAACCCACCAGACTCCATTTAAATAAACAGTAATTTTGCCATAGTAAAACACACTTCATTCAAAGTTGACAGAAACAAATTAAAACACACAAAAACCATCTAGGTTTGTCTTCCCACTGTTTCAGCAATCACCAGCTCTAGTTTGGTTGAAATAAACCTTTAATTCTCCCAGTTAGATGTGAAAATATGCTGGATCTATACATGCTAAAATAACTGTTTATTTAAATGGAGTCTGGTGGAAACAGTGATTGGAAATTTCAGGGCTGTTTCTGGTTGAACAAAAGGGATCAGTGAGGTCTGTCTCTGATCTCTAATTATAATTTGAGGCTGTCAGTGGCAAAAACAAGCAATTTTAGTGGACGCACACTGACAGTGAGGACATGCCCTAAGTGGTTACATTGCAGCCTGCTGCTGGCTGCAGCACTCTTCTTCAATAACAGATCAGTTTCAAAATTTTTGTTCCCATTTGTCACTTAGACACAAAAACATGGGAAAATGGGGTCCAGGTTGAAAAACACCAAACTTACCCTTTAGGTACAGTTTTCAGATACAAGTTTGTTTTTTCTCTCCTTCCCCGTTAGTCGTGTCAAGATACCTCGAATTCATCCTTTGACCCTTTGAAGGGGGTGTGACCACCAGTTTGAGAATCACTGGACTAAACTCCATTTCAAGTCCACCCAAACCAGCTACACTAAAAAAAAAAACTGGTTCAACTTTAAAAAATTAAGGTAACAATATGCATGCAGCTTTTGAAGTAGTTCCAGTTTTGGCCTTATTGAGTAAATCCTACAAGTCTTTCATAATCTGACAAACCCAATTTGTTTTGTACAACCAACATGATTTGCTTTGACCTCAAAAAGCATAACTACCTTGAACCAACTTGATATGTAGCCTATCCAAAGGTTGTGGTGATGTTTAGTGGTCAAATTATTTTATTTAATATGTTCTAATTCAACGCATTCTCACACCGACCTCATCACATATCGACATTTGGTCATGGACTTTCCACATCCACATGAAAGGTACCCTGTTGAGTTTTTGGTGTTGGTGTTTGTTGGACGCCCCCAGTCAGACTTTTTCCGCCATAACTTTTGTCCTTGTCATGCCGCATTTTCCCCTGATGCTGCCAGGCACCGTAAAACTATAACAATTAATGGCCACCAGTCATGCTGATGTTAAAGGACGCCTTTTTCATTAGTTTCTGACGCCCCAAGTCACTGCCCGAGTGCCAGATTTCGACAACTTAAAACACTTTAATGTAACAAACAAACATTTAAATATGCTGAAAAACTTCTTTATTTTAAGCGTCGTTCATAGACTCCATGAATCATTTCTCAGAGTGTACACCAGTAAAATACTGTTTTGAAAAGAGCCCACTCTCACTCTGAAGTCGACAAAATCCGACACTTGGGCACTGACATGCGGTGCTGGAAACCAACGTAAAAAGGCGTCCTTAAACGTCGGCTTGATACGCGGCCTGTTGCAGTTAGGGTTTAACGTGCCTAGCAGTGTCAGGAGGAAATGTGACGGGACAAGGACGAAAGTTAAGGCGGCAAAACTCCAACTAGGGCAGGAGGGATGGTGGATGGGTCCAACAAACACCGACTTTCACCCAAGAGAGCGGTGTTTGTGTCCTGTAAGATTCTAAACCAAACCCTGTTCTTTCTCCCCTTGTTTGTTGTTGAAGGAAGAAAATGTGAAATCACGGTGTTGTACCGCCATAGTGCATTTATTTCCCTGTGAAAACTGAAGTGTATTTTGAAAGAAGACAATGCATGTAACAGGCAGAACTTGACACGGTGTCCCAGAACGTCAACAACCAACGCACCCAGGGTACCTTTAAGGTCGTATCTGGACGTGGAAAGTCAATGACCAAACGTCGATATGTGACAAGGTTGGAGTGAGAATGTGTTGGTTGGGTAGTCTTATTGTACATGTTTGAATTTTTTAATATGCAAAGTGACTAGCAACACTGCAGTAGCTGAATTTAGTGGAGTAAGACGTACAGTATTTATACAGTATCAGGCATCAAAGTGAAATATGCAAGTAGAGCATCAATATGTGACAAGATCAGACTGAACATTAACATTAACAATTTAATAATGTCATGTTTAACAATATACCAGTTATGTCACTTTACACATCAGGGGCTATTGTGTCTGCAGAATGAGTGCTTCTACTTTTGATACTAAAAGTACATTTTGCTTTTGACACTTGTGAACTTTTACATTTTTTACTTGTGATAGAGTATTTTCAAATCTAGGTTCTTTGACTGTAAGAACTCATCCTCCACTACTGTACGCGACACACTGACGGTCAGCCTGTGAATGAAAATCAAAGGCTTCAGTGCTTCACCACGTGTTGCTTCTGTTTTCTGTCTCTCAGTGAGCCAGCACTGGCTTCCTCATTGGTCCTACATGGACTTCTCCCGCCTCCAAAGAGCCGTCTGATTGGCTGCACTGTTAACCCGAGCAGTGGGCTGATGGCTTGGGTGATGAATATTCACACGTTGGTCCGCTCGGTCAGGCCTCACCCTGCGTGTCATCGGAACAGAATGTGGGATGTGATGATGTAATTTCGGTCACTTCTTTCACCGGAAGACGAGTTATAGGACAGATTCACAGGAAGCTACACACTGTACGGTAAGTTAACTTATGGATGAGACAGTGGTGCTAAGTGCGTAAATACGCACGGTGAAGCTTTGGGAGCATTCTGGTTAAACGTGATAGCGCACTGGGGATGTGTGTGTTTTTTCTTTCTTTCTGTGGATTCACCTCCAACTGTCATTATGACGCCACACCTTTTGCAGGAAATATGACAAACCTCTGCTCTGCTCTGTGCTACTTCAGGTCATTTGGATCCAGTTACATCTGCAGTGGGAGAACTTGACAAACAGGTTGTGGCACCGCCTTTCAAACCCGAAACCACTCTCTATATATTCGCACACTCTCCGCTCCCAGGAAAAGAACCAAGACAAGGGCTGAAACACTCATCAAGGGGCGAAACTCAACTCGCCTGATTTTACAGCGCAGCCAATCCCCGGCAAGCAGACGCTTCCCTAAGCCGATCAGCCCGGAATTAAAGCAGGGCACTCACAGAGGAGAAACAAGAAACCTTTTCATTTCATCTCCACAAAGCCTCGCCAAGATGATGCAGCTCACAGAAACCACAGCTCAGAGGAACTCCCTCTTCAACGCCATGAACCGGTTCATCGGTGCCGTTAACAACATGGACCAGACCGTCATGGTGCCCAGCCTGCTGCGGGACGTCCCGTTGGAGGAGGACAGGGAGATGACCAAGTCCCTGAAATCATACGAGGACGAGGGGGACATGTACAGTTACTACCAGCTCCTCAAGTCCATCCGCAGGGACATCGAGTGGGGCGTCAGGTGCGCTGCAGCGGACGAGAGGCGCAAAGAGAGCATGAAGATCAGGCGCATGAACTCGTCCGCCTCCACATCATCCTCCATATCATCATCATCATCATCACTGTCCGAGGAGGACGAGGAAGAGGAAGAGGAGGAGGATTTGCAGAAGCAGTTCCAGTACCACCTGACCGGGCTGCAAGGAGTGCTGTCCAAGCTCACAAAGCAGGCTAACGTCCTCACCAAGCGCTACAAACAGGAGCTTGGCATCGGAGGATGGGGCCAATAAGCTCGGAGCCTTCAGAGACTGAAACCCCAGATTGTTTTCTCCTGGAGTGGACTTGTTGAACTGACTTTTCTCAGTGGGCCTTTCTGCTGCTGCCGTTACTACTGATGACATTTGTGGACAACATTTGAATGGTAGAGAAAAAGAGGCAGCGTGTGTCTCCTTTCAGGCCCCACATGGTGTTGCTGGTTACTGTTTACTGATATTATTGACTGTAGATGTGTTGATCCTGATGAATGCATTTTTTGTACTTAACGCCAAACTTATTTTGCACTCCACAAGTTTTGTACACATCATGCATCCAGCTCCTGTGATAACGCAGATGAAACATATTTAAAACCTTTATTTAATGTATTTATTACCTCACACTGTATAGTTTGAAATGTTATTTCGCAGTCGGAGAGGAAGTGGACTGCATGAACTACAGGACCTGTATGTCTGAACCGCCCCTCTGAGGAGGAGGATACTGACAAAAGATTTAGCTTCCTGCTTGTGTTGCTGATGATGTTAGTGTGTTCAGATGTGTTTGTCTTTGTATGACCAGTGCCATTCAGATCTGATGTGTCTGTGTCTTTACATTATATGTCCAGCTTTGTTGTCCTTTGTCCCAGCTGTCATGTCTATGTCTGTGTCTTAACAACAGTGTAAAAAACCGGAGTCAAATGCCTTGTATGTGTCCACATACTCAGCATATATGGTGATTCTTACTGTGCTTGCGTGGATGGAGGCAGATGCTTACTGTAGCCGCCTGTGATCTCCTAATGGCCTACATGGCCAGTGAAGCAGAATCGACTGTTAATGCTTATGCATAAAGAATAATGAGGGTTTTTCACAACACGCTTTGTTGTTATTGTCATTAATTTGCTATTACGATGGTAATACTGGACGTGTCCATCTGTCAAAATAAGCAAATCCTTTTGTATTCAACTTCTGCACCATTTTTGTACTGATATTTGTTTCTAAAAAAATAAACTTTTATATAAAAGTTCATTTGTTGTGCATTGTATGATTTTTCTTTAAAGGGCTTCACATTACAAAACACAGACAGCACAAACTGAATTTGGTCTATTCAGATGATCACATTATTTTTGATAAATAGGCTACAACCAATTCACAAGTTTCTGCATATCCCTGTTCTCCACTGCATGGGTGTAGATTTCGGAGGATTGCAAGCGGCACATGCCCCTCAATATTTAGAACATGTGCATTAAAAACATAAAAGTAGCAGATGACTTTTATTTTGCTAAAATTAAAGACATTTACACCATAAATTGATGCACGAAATGCACATATCAGAGCAAAGAAAATCACCAGAATGCAGGAAATTTAGTGTTAGAGGCTTAAATTATTCTGGCAGAGGACTCCCAAACTCTCAGTTTCATATGTGTCCCCCTACAATGAAATGAAACCTACGCCTTTTGCTCCACTGTGTAGTGTAAGTACAGGGAATACCTGAGATATAATAAGCCAGTGCATGTCTTCTACCTCTTGTGATGTATAAAACATATTTTGACATTGTTGTAGATTTCCAGGGGGGTTGCAGGGGACACATGCCCCTCAGTGTTTGGAACGTGCATTAAAAAACATAAAAGCTGCAGATGACTTTTAGTTTGCTAAAGTTAAAGGCATTTACACCATAAACTGATGCATAAAAGGCACAGAATGGGGCAAAACATTCACCAGAATGCAGGATATTAAGTGTTCAAGGCTCATCATTTTCTGGCAAAGGACCCCCAGACCTTCTGTTTCATATGTTTCCCCTCACAATGTTGAAACAAAACCTACACCCTTGCTCCAATGTGCAGTGTAAGTACAGGGAATACTTGAAATACAATAGGTTAGTGTATGGCCTCTCTTATGATGTATAAAACCTCTTCTGACAATGGTGTAGATTTCCGGAGGGGATGCAGGAAACACATGCCCCTTAATATTTAGAACATGTGCATTTAAAACATAAAAGTAACAGAGGACTTTAATTTTGACAAATTAAAGGCATTTACACTGTAAATTAATGCATAAATGCACAGATTATGGCAAAAAACAAACAAACAAAAAAACCATAATGCAGGAAATTAAGTGCTTGAGGCCCAAAGAGGACTCTCAAACCCTCAGTTGCATATGCGTTCCCCCACAGTGTTGAAACAAAACTTACATCCTTGCTCAACTGTGCAGTTTAAGTACAGGGAATACCTGAGATTCTACAGGTAAGTGCATGTAATAAACATGTTGTGATGTTAAAACCTCTTCTGACATTGGTGTAGATTTCCAGGGGCGTTGCAGGGAACACATACCCATCAATATTTAGAACATGTGCACTTGTCCCCCTCGATAAAAACATAAAAGCAGCAGAGGACTTTTAAATTGATGCATAAAAATTCACCAGAATGCAGGAAATCGAGTGTTTGAGGCTAAGAATTTTCTGGCAGAGGACCCCCAAACCCTTTGTGTCATATGTGTCCTCTCACAATGTTGAAACGAAACCTACGTCCTTGCTCCACTGTGCAGTTTCAGTACAGGGAATACCTGACATACTACAGGTCTTATACATCTTGTGAGGTATAAAACCTCCTCTGGCATTGGTGTAGATTTCCAGGGGGTTGCAGGGGACACATACCCCCAAGATTTAGAAGAATAAAAGCATGAAAGTTGCAGAGGAAATTAAAGACTCTTTCACCATAACTTGATGCAGTAACTGCAAAAACTGTTGCATAGCAGTTCACCAGAATGCAGAAAAGCAAGTGTTTGACCCTCAGATTTCCTGGGGGCAGACTCCAAACCCCTGGTTCAATGTGTCGTCCCCCCCACCCCCCCCCCCACCCCTTAATGTTTAAATGACACCTATGCCTTTGTCTTCTGACCATAAAGTATATGAAATATACAGACACTTTACTGTACTGCTGAAAGAAACGTGAGATTTGGGTAACAATTTAGAAACTCGAAACCACCAAGACAAAGTTTAAGTGCAAAAGAACCAAGCCTTAAACAGGATTTTCTGCATCTCCTCTTGGGAGCGTCCTCAGTTATTTCTCAGCTTAGAAAACAGACGTTTAAAGACAGCATACAAACACTACAAAGAGTCTCAACTGTTTTACATCCTCTTGTAAATTAGATGCTGTTTAAGAGTTTTACTTGTAGTTAAGATGGTGTTTTAATTACTTCACCAAAAACATCCAGCCATTTTGTTTCAGAATTGGACTTCTTTGTGTGTTTAAACTAAACCATATTGATTGAGAATGACACTGCAGCATTGTGTGCCTCTGCAGTGGCACATCTCATGAGGTGAAACAATAATAAAGTTTGTTGGAGATGCCATCATTTGCACTCTTACAAAACATTTTCTCTTCAGCCACCAGCCATGCTAAATATGTTAAAGGTGAGCAGTGGATTTAAAATTACCTGCAGGCAGAGGAATGTCGCCTGTCAGTTAAACTTCAAGTGACAACACCTTGAACTACCTGAACTCTCAAAGTAAAGAGCCCTAGGAGAAGCGAAGGTTTGTTCAATAATGTCACATGTACGAGGCCATGCTGAATGCATCCAGAAAACAATTTTTTAGCTTTCATTTCTCTCAATCTGACCATTTTCAGGTAATATTTCCCAGCCTACACTGCAGTAGCTGCACTGCAGGATAAAACTGTGGACATGTAAATGTTCTGTTTGATTTTAATTAGCTCCACAATGTAAACAGGACAGGTACAACAATTTCAAATATGCACCGGAATCAGTCGCCTGTATTTTGAAGAAAGATGTGTGTGTGATTGTGTGCACACCCGTTTGCACGTCTTATGTAATGCTTCGCGAGAGGAAAAACAGAAGTGACAGATCTCCCTCATTGTTGTTTGAGTAACTGACAGAGACAGCCTCAAAGGCCACCGAGGGAAAGAGGGTGCAGCTGGAGTTTCAGTGTCACAACAGGTCAATAGGGTGCAACACACCCACTGCCACTTTCATTCTCTTCTCGCTCTCTCACGCACACACCCACAAATTGTGCATAAAACCCTCCAGACAATACGGATCGCACATGCAAAAACGTCTGTTTAGCTCTTTCCAATGGAAAGACAATGGCAGAGGAAATAGAAAGTCACTTAAATAGATTTAAATGTGCTTGCCACAGTGGAAACATCACACTGTGGGAAATAGTTGATGCTAGATGAAGCCTGATATTATGCAGCTTCGTCCAAAACACCAATATTTGGGTATCATATATTCTATTATGTAAGATTTCTTTAAGTAATTTCCATGTGTCGAAGATATAGGATCCATTCTGCAGGCCTGAATGCCCCTATAACAAATGGGGACAGCAAACAACGCATCTGCACCCTAACACATTCCTTTTTTAATATTTGTTGCATTAGTGATAATTAAATATTTGGTGTGTCATTTTGCGCCTGGGTGAGAAAAGTCACACTGCAGCTATTCAGGTATATACACTCATCCCTATGGTGCTATATTATGGATCCCACTGCATGCTGTGATTGGCTAGCACTCGTCACATTGACTGTCGAAGTCAGTGGCGGTTAAATTAGGATAAAGAGGTTGTAGTTTGTTTTGGAGTTCCACAAGATTCTGTGCTCGGACCAATCCTATTCCTTATCCGCTGTGAGGGTCCTAAGGACAGAGGGATGTCGTATGCTGTAAAGCCCTGTGAGGCAAATTGTGATTTGTGATATTGGGCTTTATAAATAAAATTGATTGATTGATTGATTGATTGAGTAACAGTAGTGACACTTCTTTCCTTCCCTTTCCTCAGCTCTGATTGGTTCCTTTCACTCTCTGTTCACTCATTAACCTGATTACGTTCACCTGCTCACCTTATTTAAACCCTGAACCCCATTTCATTCAGTCTTCCCTCATCATCACTCGGGCGGCAGTGCTGGTTCTTCTTTCTCTTTATTTTACCGTGTGTGTGATTAGTTAAACTGAGCATTATTCATCGCTATTAAGATGGACTGTTGTTTAATTTGACTGAAGTTCTGATTTTGTATTTGTTTGTTTCAGATTCAAAACCCCATTGTATGTTTGCTCTTCCCTTTGTTAAACTGCAATTTGAGTTCTGGAAATAAAGCTTTGTGTGTAAAGAGAGTTTCAACCTCTCCTTCTGATTGTCCTTTTCCCTTAGCAGAGGTCATGGTTCGTGCTACTACCAGCCAATGTTGGATGTTTTCTGAGATGAAAGTGATAAAGTTGACATGAAAAAACTCACAAATCTACCATCAGAAAGTCAGATGATGTAGTATGAACTGCAACAAAGATAATGTAGGGAAGATGATGTGGTGGATAGATGAGTCAAGCACAGGGCTTTCATATGGTAGACTGCGTCCTTGCAGGCTTATTCGTTTCAGACTTAGTTAATTCACTATTTTCATTTTTTCTGATGTATAAACCTGCTAAATGCACATTGTGTACATAAACTTTAGCTGAATAGATGTTTACCTTGGTAACATTATATGCTGACATTGCAAGGACGCTCAGGAATATATACACTCAGATGTAAATGGCCACATTCACTGTTTTCAGCCTGGGTGCAAAGAGCATTACTGGCTACAGACAGGCTAATATTGTCTAACCAGAACCAGACAATGCTGCATGTGTGCTGGTGCGTTTACCTGAGTGCATACAGGCGTCTGCTTCTAGTCAAAGCTTGACTAACCCGCAAACATCACAAATGAATGGGCAGATTAATCCAACTGACAAAGAACTAGGTTAACCTGAGGTAAATAACACAATCAGATAAAACACAAAATACAAAGTACTTTATTTAGTTATTGTAACAAGGCTTTAAACCACTCGTTTTCATTGTGAAGCCGACATTTAAATGCACAGTATCTTAATTATCCAAAATGTGAGGTGACTAAAAATGGACACCATATTTTCAGTTTGGGTGCCAGCCTAGCAACCACATACGGCCTGGGGACCAGAACCAGCCCGTCAAAGGGTCCAATCCAGCTCACTGGAGGACCTTGTGCACCTAATAGTGATGCACTTGTGATGGCCAAATTCATGTAAAATCCTGCTTCAGAGGGTTTTCCACCCCGACCAGAATACAGTTCTTTAACTTTAGTTTGGTGTGGTGATGTCAGGATTATTACACAGGAGAGGAAATGTAAAGAAAAATGCATGTGTAATGACGGTGAGTAGTCGACTGACTGAATGTGGAAAAACTGAGAAATATTGTCGAAATCCTGTTTATTCTTCTAAGACATCACAAGCTGTTTGGCATTTGTTTTGTAAATGGATAAGCATATTAAAAATGAACTTTTTAAAACAAAAAACGCAAAAAATCTGGAGGTGTTTGATATTTATAGGATATTATGCAACGGTTTTACCGGTCTGGCCCACCTGTGATCAAATCGGTGAGATGTGGCCCATGAACTAAAATGAGTTTGACACCCCTGTTCTAGGGTATATATAGGAACATTTTCTGTTTCATAAATGAGAACACTGCCATAAAATTAAGCTCATTTGGTTATGAAAAAGAAAACAAACATTCTGTGGGTCAACATGTGGGTCTCTACGGAGCAGCTCCAGACTTTATACCTTATGACATCACAAGTTTGAGACTTACATCTTTAGTTTCTGGCTTTGAGAGAGATTAGCTGATGTTACAAATATTGATTGAACTCTTCTCAGCCACGGAAATACGCATTCACATTCTTAGGTGTTATTCCCCTTTGATATCGTCTTGTCTATCTCTTTTCTGAGAAACTTGAAACTCTCAAAGTCAGTTAGAGATCCGACAAAGTCTTATAAATTGAGCAATGCTTCTCAAACATCTTCAAAGAGGCACACCTTCAACATTCTTTTTTTCTGTGATTCACAGTGTTTACCGGAAATGCAGCCGCCGCTGTCTGTCCACATTCAGGGCAAAGGTAACATGCCTTTCTGCATTTGACTGAATGGGGTTGCTGGTTTCTAAAAACACCCACTGAGATAACATTATCATTAGCCTAAAGGTAAATGCCAGAGGCTATCAGTGAACTGCAGCGCCTTTACTGTGCCAAGTGCAGCGTCGATCTCAAAACACTGCAGGTGAGCTACCAAGGAGGATACAGAAGGTTGTCCTGAGGCTACCGTGAGGCCTTTTGTTAGGGTTTCTAATGATAATATCCTCATTACGGTGTAAACACAGCTTCTGACAAGATCCTTTACCAAAGCAAAAGTACTACAGTAAAAAAAAATATTACAATACAATTAAAAATCATAGATGCAAAGTCTTACTTAGCCTAAATAAGTGTCGGTAATTCATAGCAACATTAATAAAAATATTACTGATTCATTGAGGAGTGAGAAATGGAAGCTAGGTTTTTGTAGTTTAATCTGCAGAAATACATCATATTTTATAGGTGCTACATGTGCTTTGTATGTAAATATTCAATCTGTAAAGTAACTTAAGCTGTCAGAAAGTATTGGAGCAAAAGGTGCAGTATCCTACGAGATGCAGTGGAATAAAGGTGCAGAAAATGTAAATGCTATAAAGTAAAAATGCCATAAAAAGCACAATATTTGCAGGGTTACAAGGTTCAGTTATTGGCCATTTTAAAACACAAGGTTGCACAATGAAATACAAGTTGTAGCCCCTTCACACTACAAACACATAACTTTAATGCAAATATTTTAATAAGAAAAATAGAATAGGATGAAATAAAATAAAAAGATATATGCAGTAACTCATTAAATACTTATATACATATATACTGTAGCCTATATACTTAGAGAGACTCTGGTTTGTAGTGGGACTGAGGCTATTGCAAAAGGTAGTGGTATGATGATGCGTGAAGCCATCAAACAGAAAGTTCCACGCTATTTATTTATGGTTGAGTCACTTAATTTAGTTTCACTACTGAAATGAACTGAACTGCTATGTTGGAATCCCCCTAAAATATCGTAAAAATATGGGAGGGTAGTTTCCCTCTGTATTACACTGAAATACAAGAGACTCAAAACAACAACGATACGTTACAACGCGAGTTTTAATAAGGAGTCAAAGTCTGAACGAATCTGGCCCTTCGACATTTGCCTAAGAACAGCCAACGGTACTTTTTGTCCTTTCGCGCGCACCGTAGAAGCAGGAAGTGCACAAAAAGCTCCAGCAAAACAAAAACAAATTGAAGCTAAATTATATCATTGTGGCTCAAAATGAACAGTCAAAGCCCAATGTTAACGAGTAACGACTCACGCTGCGTATTTTTTAATACAGATTCAGAGGACTATCGATGCGTAAGTAGCTAACGTAACTGTTAAACTCTGTTTTAGCTTCTGTTTTTTAAAAGCTAATTAGCTAGTTAGCTACATAACGTTTCACTGCTAGCTTATGCTGGTAATTATTTACTCGACTTGATTGTTTATCGATTGGTAAGTTGATGAATGGAGGTCTGACGCTTGAATAGTCCCCAGTGCCAAACTGTAGCGGTGCAACTGAGCTGTCAGTCATCAAATATACTAACTGCCTTAATTAGCATGTTTAATGTTAGCTAATATATGTCAACTAATTAAATCAGCCCGAAAAACTGACGTTAGCATTACTAGCTGTCTTGCACGTAGAGTTAACATAACGTTACTAAGTTGTGTCTAACAAGCTAACTGACTTGGGTATTACCAGTTTTATGTCTTTTAAGTTGCTGTCACGTACTTCATGAAACAATGTGTAGCAACATTGTTTTAGAGTGAGCCTCAGACATGTTGGCGTAAAAAGTTTTATCAGGATAATATGCATATTCACAGTTTCAGAAGCCGTATCAAAGCTATATTTAATGGCCAAGTACAGTATGTGTACACATACATGGAATCTGACTATGTAAGCCAATGTTAGTCTATCTATCTATCTATCTATCTATCTATCTGTTTATAAGCAACACCATGACATTTGTAAATAGTAATACAGTAGTGCAATGGTGCACCCTGCAAATGGTGCTGGAATAATACATACAGTGATGCTGCTGCCTACTTTCATTTAAAATAAAATGATAAAAAATGAACTTCTCAGAAAGGTCTATGGCAATAAAAACCTTCTCAATATCCTCATTTAGAATATAATCTTTCCTCATGTGCAAATGGGTCCTTTATACATTTTTTGAACCTCTAACATAATGTACATATCTATATAAAACACACCCATCAGTATTTCTGTACTTTTTTCATGTTCAGATAATCTGAACACAAACAGCTGGTTTCCAGTAATAGAATACCGTAATAGTGATTGTCCTCTTTATGCTGCACACACCTGGATATCATGACGTCATGTCCAGTGTATTTTAACAGCTTCATCAGTCTTTCCATATGTGTAAGTCCTTGTTTAACATGTTAAAGAACAGTGCATATTTAATGAAATACATAGTTTACTGGTAATGAAGGTGCTTGGCATTATGGGATTAGTGCACAGGGATTGTTTTGACTGTTTAAGGTTTATCCGAGTGATAGCCTGCAGGAAGAAACTGTTTTTGTGTCTGGTTGTTTCGGTGTTATGAAACTCCTGCCAGAGGGGAGAAGCTGAAACAGCTCATGTCTAGGGTATGAGGGGTCTGCAGTGATGCTACCTGCCCGTTTCCTGACCCTAAAGATGTATAGGCTAAGTCCTGGATGGGCAGGCCGACAATATCCATTACAGTCTGTTCCTGTCCTGTTTGGTGGCTGATCCAAACAGTGATGGACGTGCTGAGAACAGACAGGATTATTGCAGCGTAGAATCGAATAAGCAGCTCCTGAGGCAGGTTGAACTGCCCGAACTGGGGCAGGACGTACGTCCTCTGTTGGGCCATTTTTTCTGATTGTGTCTATGTTGAAAATAGACTTGAGGTTGTTATCTTGAAATGATAAGTGAACCGGTTTTGCTAGATCAGATGTTTGCTGAATGTGAGGGAGAGCAACACAACAACAACAACAACAGTAGCACGTGTAGCTATGTATGTTTACTCAAGTTCTTTACTTGAGTACACATTTGAGATGCTTGTGTTTACTTGAGTATTTCCTGTAAGCTATTTTTTACCTTTCCTCCAATAAATGTCTTAAGGAAGTATACTTTTTACTCCACAGTATTATTTTACAGCTATAGTTACTTTGCAAACTAAGATTTTACAAGTAAAATCCACAATCATTTTATAAATCCAGTGCATTGTCAGGCTAAAATTCCCAGCATTACTGCATATAATGCAGCTCATATGTTCCCATGTTAGTGCATCAACAATAATGAGTACACAAGTGATGTAATAGGAGAACTCTGACAGGGACCTTTATGCATAATGAGTATGAGTATTTTTGGTACTTTAAAGACACAGTTCACCCCAAATCAAAAATACGTACTTTTCCCCCTTATCTGTAGTGCTATTTTTCAATCTAGATAGTTTTGTTGACTTGCCGAGTGTTGAAAATATCAGCTGTAGAGATGCAGTGTTTTATTCCAGATATCATGACCTGGTTACTCAAGATAATCCACAGACAGTGACAGTGACGTTTTTTTGGGGGGAATAAGTCTTCTTCATCCATACTTAATCACTCGGAGACGCCGCTTGTGTAACTTTGTTTTCGTTCTGTGTGAGTTGCGCTGACCTACTGTATATGGTTCCGCGTTGCGGCATAATCTTTGGAGAATGATGTGTTGAGGAATCTTTACGATTAATTAACTGTGGCATTTAAAATCGCGGTTAATAGTGAAATCAAGTAATCGTGACATCCCTACAAGTCACATTTATTTAAATAGAGCAGTCACAACAAAAGTTATCTTATGACACTTTTCATATAGTGCAGGACTAGACCATGCTCTTTAACTCACAGAGATCCAACAGGTACCCCATTGAGGAAGCACTTGGTGACAGCGGTGAGGAAAAAACTTCCTTTTCACAGGCAGGAACCTGGAACAGAGCTGTTGCACTGAAAACACTCTTTGTTTGAAAAGGATGCACTTAAGTTTGTTGATGATGTCCAGTGAAGGTTGAATGCCCTTATCATAAAGCATCAGCCAAATGGGTTTAATGCACAGGTTTATAATGTTGTTGTATTTAAGTGCTTTTTACCGCAAGTTGTTCCTGTTATTTTGTTCATACAATCAGGAGCACTTTAGAACAAATATTGCCATTCAATATAACACCAACTATAGACTGGAAGCTACCCAGGACTTAAATCAACACTTCTCCGGCAAAGACTCAAGCACAAACATCGCACATCGTGACCTTAACAAATTCAAGTCACATTGCATTGAATTCACAGGTAGCTGTGGCATTGAGTCCACACCCTGAGAATTTGTTTATTTGTTGACAGCTCCCTTATCTTCATAATAACCTTGTAAGGAAATACTCGGCTTGGATTAGTTGTAGCCTGTCGCTGAGTCAAGGCTGACATACGGGCAGATTAGTTAAAGACACAGTGATGTCTCTGGTGCAGTGAACGTGTTAATGTGAGTAGGTGCAACTTTGCATGCTAGCAGCTTTAGGCTCCAGGTTGTCACCCACTCTCTTGCCCTGAATAAGAATGCTGCAGTAATGCTGTCTTGCCTTGAGCTCAAATTTCTTCTTTAATGGCAAGCAATTGCTCAGATTTCAAGTGTGATGGATCACAGGGCCCCAAACGCGGTCTGATTAACCCAGATTCAGATGGTCCATATAGACCAAGCCGGCTATACCTGTTTGAGTTAGGTCTCACACTTCTAATGAGAACTAAATATAAAGTATTCATGCATTCCCCATCATTCTCCCGTCAAGCTCACTATTCATGCACTCTTGTTGCTTGCAACATCCTCTTCTTTATCAGGTGAGCAACAGGTTGTCACAAATTTAAGTAATGATTCAGTGGGGAAGTATATCATGTTCATAACTGGACAGCCCAAGATTAATACTTTTTTCTTGTGCTATTTGGGATTTGGGGATATTCAGGTCAGCTCAATGAGTGAGTGGACATTGATGGATTGTGCTATATTAGGTTGTTTGATAAACTGTTGTGTTTTTAAGGAATTAGACTGAAATGATGAGTTTATTAATCAGTCAAAAACCAATCTGATACCATGGCGTTAAAGAATAAATTAAAGCTGTATACTACTAACACTATATGGATATGGAGTAATTGCTTTTATTGTTGTATGGCATTGCTCAGGTTAAACCCTTTGTAAAACATGAACAAAAACATACATACATACAGTAAATGCCAGGAAACCTTCTTTTATTTTTAAACAGTGGCTGCACAGCGCAACTTGTGCTTCACTGATTTAAAGCGGCAAAGAAGAATTTATTTATGGAGAAACTGCCATTTTAATTAATACATGGGTGTGAAACTGCTTCAAAGTTTATGATTAAATTATGTAATATCGGCTTGGTGCACAGACTTGTATACTCGCCAATACACAATCCATCATTTTAGGCAGTGTCTAAAGGCATTTCCGATACTGGTACTGGTATCGGAACAACTCTACTAATCTTTTAAGTCATTTTTATTGGCACAAATACCAAACATTTCCTTGTTTCAGCCTTCAAATTATGAGGACTTGCTGCTTTTCTTTGTCCTCGGTGATAATAAACAGAAAATCTTGGAAAATTGGTCACACAAACAACATACAGCTTTTTTATTTCTAACATTTCACAGAAGATAATTAACAGATTAATCAGTGGTAAACAATGGGGGTGTAACGGTTCATGGACACACTGATCTGGACCAGATAAATCGATTCAATGATCAAGAATTCATTATCATTGATGCAAAGGAAAAAACACTGATGCATGTTGTGATCTTAATGATGTGCCTTTATTGTGAAATTCCCATGTACGTCTGTGTCACCATTTCCGTACCAGTGCACCTCCTTCCTTAAATTCAAACAGTGCTAGTGGCTTCAGCCAGGCAGCCAAGAAAAAGTATTTACTGATATTGTCTCATATTGATCGTAGGCCCCTGAACTGAATTGAAATTGTTTCGTTGCAGACTTTGTAGTAGCAACATATATATTATTGTGGACCAAAGAATCCATATATTTTGTATCATGATGCAACTTGTAATTCACACCCCTGATGAATAATCATTAGTTGCAGCCTTAATTAGGGATAAAAATCAGAGGGTAACTGATACAGATGTTTGTACGACTTGCATATCACGAGTAAAAAAGAAATCCATACCCAAAAATAGCATTAGAAACTTCCCAAAAAGCAAGATGACTCATGCACTATTTATGAAACAATCTGAAACAAAGTGCAGACTCCGAGCCTTTTTAACACTCCTTGCAGTTCCATATTGGGATCCATCATTCAAATGTAATTAAAACAGTAATAAAATGGTCAAAGGCTTCAGAGGAGAAATGTCTGCGTCTCTTTTCTGTCTGTGCAATTTAAGTGCTTCCACAAATTATACGTTGCTGCGAAAACAAATTACTATATAAACTTTGAAACTCACTTCCAGACATTAAAATAAAAGCAGACACATTTCCTGGCTGTTTTTGAAATGGATATTCCTGTGTTCTATACCGGGCGAGACATGACACTATTGCAGGTTGTCAGACGACTCTGAGAAAACAGATGTATGACAGTAGTGCTGCACAGCTGATAGTGCGGACATGTCCTGCTGCATTTTGCATGCATAACTACTGCAGGGCCCCTTCATTCTCTACAAAGCTTTTAGGACTGACTTATACACAATTCTTTTCATTCCTTCACTCTTATTCCGTCTGCTCTTGTTTCTCCTAGGTCAGCTTCAGCTTGGATGCTGCTTTGCTTAAAATATGTAGCGTGTCAGGTTCTAGTTTGTCACTTCACTCAGCTGTCCTTTAACAGCGCTCTGTGTTTTATGATATGTTAAAGTGGGTCAGAAGCTTATGGACGTTATATACATGAATGCCGTAGATGTCTAAGTTGTTAGCACATTGCACATGCCTATGTTTATGATGCTCCGGTTGCCTGAAGTGTATGCAAACTCCATTTTATTACACTTCCTATAATTACACACATGCTTGCACCCACGTACACAAAAGGCATGCTTGAACAAATGGTAGTCTTGTCAACCCAGTAATTTCTAAGCCTATGATTATAATGATGGCAGAACTGTATTTGTATTGCACTTCTCACTAAGTTTGCACAGGACTTTAGTTAAAACAAAAATATTGCACAGAGTAAGCAATGCCTGTGTCAACTACACATTTTAATACCTTGTTTTCATTATTTATAGATATGAGCCATACAGTAATGAATTGTCTCTGATTTACAGGTGGTGATTTTAACAGTAAAACGAGCCACAGGAACCTTCTCCTTAGTAGGATGGTAAGTATTTCCTCAAATTATTTCTTTCTTAAAATGATACTTTGTCTTGAAGCCTTGACTTTTATTTCGCACCAGATAGTTTAACTGATCTTAGCCATACGGATGCACTGAAATATATTTGGCAGGGTTCTGTCTATAATTGGATAGAATATGTGTGTGTTTGGAAGAGTTAACCATAATATTAAATGTTCCCTGCAGAGTTTTAGATCTCTTGTAGTGCTGTGGAGCTGTTGTTTTTGGATGAGTGGGTCCCCGTTTTGTTTATGGTGGATTTAAACTACGGAAAAATCGGCTTTGCAAATGTTTTATGGGGAAGGAAATGCACTAGAAACATTTGTTAGCCCTCAAGGACACGCACTTGCATTCTGGTGAGTGACACTTGATGTAAACATAACTTTTCGTTGGTAACAACAAAACTCCACAGGGCACCTTTAACCCGAGCAATCTGACGCGACCTTTTAGAATAACCCTGTGGTAAAATACAATCTTTGTAAAGCTTGTAATATTTAGCCTCTGTTGAGGCTGTGTTTAAGATGTGTTGATTCAAATTTGGGTTCATTTTAGAAGCTTGGAGTTGGTTGGAAATTCTTTATTAGGAATAACTGCTTGAGATGTACCATCTGGTTTTCAAGGGAGTCCTTAATTATAAGAACATTGAACAAGAAACAAAAGTTACAGGATAATTATACAGTACCAAATATGACAAAGAAGACAAAAAGCAGCAACAACAACAAAAACAAAACAGCCAAACAATCAACATCAAATAAAAAGACGTGAAGACAGGAGATCAGACCATGAAATGGACCATTCAATCATAGATTGTAGCTATAGTGTGTTTAAAGGAGCAGTGTGTAAAATGTAGGCGGCTTTTTGGCCGATTGAGCATGTTGAATTGGCGGTGGAGATAGTCAGTGAAAGACATCACTCTGATTGGCTGTTCAGGTTTTATTCCCTCGCCCCTGTAGCCAGTGAATCTGTCTATAGTGAAACCGGGACTAACTGGTGCGTCCTCCTCAGGCTCCACTTCACTCAGCTGCCCACAGACCCGCTGCTTCTTCCCACTTAACCTGAAGAACAAACTGGAGCTAGCTGTGAGGCTAGTGGGACGTTAGAAGCAGCATGACCGGAGGGAGGCACAGCTTCCCAGCTAACGGAGAACCGGGGCTAGCTGGGAGCGGCCCGCAGAGCGTTAGCCGCAGCATGACGGAGGGAAGCACAGCCAGTTAGCCTCCGCTAGCTTCCCAGCTAGCCCCAGCTCTCCGTTTGAATCCAAACGGAGAGCTGGAGCTAGCTGGGAGCAGCTCTCAGAGCGTTAGCCACAGCACAACGGAGGGACGCACAGCCAGTTAGCCTCCGCTAGTCTCTGAGCTAGCCCTGGCTCTCCGTTTGGATCCAACCATTTGTTATTCAGGTTAAAGTGGGAAGAAGCTTGGTTTATCGGGCAGCTGAGTGAAGTGGAGCCTGCGGAGGAAACACCAGGACCGCCTGAATGTAATAGCCAGTGGAGGTGCTGTGGTGCTCGGCTGCACAGATAGGAAACACCTTGGCTGTCAGGATGTACCACTCTGTCACTACGCTCTCTCACGCAGGCGCAGAACGTACGTGCCACTTGGCTGTCGGATGTAGTCTGTGTAGTGTTTTCAAATGCAACTGACACAGGGCGACGTGAGGTGATGTGAGGCGACATAAGGCGACGTAGACGACGCAGCAGTTGGCTTTCGTTGCCGCTAGTTCTCTGATGTCGGTTTGGTGTGTCCGCACCTTTAGTGGCATCTAGTGGCAAGTACTGCAGATTACAACCAGCTGAAACTTCTCCCGGTTAGAATTCCTTCAGTGTTCATTGTTCAGGAGGTTTTTACCAGGAGATGAGTTATCCATGGGGATCTCTTCCTCTCTAAAACAAACAGACCAGATGGTTAAAACAGGTAAAAACGCTGGATAAAGCAGTTTCATGTTACAAACCAGTGTTTCTCCTATGGTATTTGGCATTTCGCAGACATGTCGGTAGCCCAGCACCTGCTAATGTGTGCTCACTTTTTTCTCTGATAATTTAAGATCCAGATGTTCAGGAGGTTTTTGTCAGAAGCTAAATTATCTGCAGAGGGCTCTTTGTCTCCAAAACAAATGGACCAGGTGATTTAAACTGGGAAAAACATTGATAAAAGCTGTTTCGTGTTAAAAAAAATTGGTGTTTTTCCAATGCCTCTCATTGCAGAGGGGCTCCTAACTATAGTAGCCAATGTCATAACGCGAAAATGTGAATGGCCCTGTCCAGAGCTAGTGTTTGGTTTGTCCATTCCGGGCTACTGTAGAAACATGGCAGTGCAACATGGAAATCTCTATAGACAGGGACCTGCTCCCTATGTGGATATAAATGACTCATTCTAAGGTAACAAAAACACAGTGATTCTTATATTCAGGTGAAAACATACTTATTATATTATATTCAGTTTCTGGCAGTATATCCACACTGGACCTTTAATGTCAGTTACAGCATTAATTAATGAAGCTATGAAACATAATTAAACAAAATAGAGAGATGTTATTATGGACGTGTATGACTGATCCTACACTAAGAAGACGGGGCATTTTTGATCAAGTGGAAAGATGGTATGGACTGAATATTTACAGTTTTTTTCAATCAGGGGGGCTTTGAACATAAAGGCTTTCTTACCTATTGACTTAGAGACTGCAGGAACAGAAATAACAGACCTGTGTAGAGTGTCTCGGTTAATAATTAGAGGAGAAAGGTAGCATACACTGTTTTAAGTAGTCAGGATAGTGACGGTACCTGAAATGTATACATGTGAAAATAAGTTGCTGTGTTGTTATGACAGGAGCAGGCAAATTAAGGGTTTCAATACATTCTACAATGATGAGTTTTAAAGGGACAGCCAGAAGCAAATGTGCATAGTCTACTGCAAGCTATATAAAGAGGAAAATGATTAGTTTTAGCTGCAGCCTGATAAATAGCGATGATGTGTTGGTCACATCCTGTCTGTCGGACATGTATGACCAGTAAAGAGAATGAAATTTAAGTCTTTACCGTTCATAAAAAGTGGTAGAAGTAACGTCAAACAAGATTTGCATTTAAAATGTTGTTTTCTAATTAAACTAAATGATTTATCTCAAAGTTTCTCGCAGCCAGGCCCGCGGCTAAAGACTATACATATCAGTTTAATTGAACAATAAACAAGGGGAATTAGTATGTTGGGACCCTAATCTCTTTCTGGAAAAAATTAGGGCTGCACAATTAATGGAAATATTATTGAATTTGTAATATGGCCAAGTGCCATAACTAAATCACAGGAGCTGCAATTCTTTGATAAAGGTAAAATGTGTCACAACATATCTGTATGAATGAAGCATTGTGGTGTTTCGGTGATGCACCAGCTTACAAATTATATTTCAGACATAAGAGACTATGCATGTCTGAATTCTCACTAAAGTTGTGACTCATATCGCATATGCAATATCTGTCAAAATAAATGCAATCTAATTGTTTCTGCATATCCTGCAGCCCTTAAAACCCCATATTTATAATTTCAAGCCCTTGGAGGTTTTCCCATTTGTCTCAGTCCTGATTTTTCAAGGTGTATCTAATGATCATTTGATAAACTGTACTCTAACATTTTGGCTTTAACATTAGCTGTTGCTTCTTGGCTGCAGACTTCACTCCCTCAAATGCTGCAGAGCAGGTCTTTGGCAGGTTTTCTGCAGGTTTCATTAGTTTCAGTCCAAACCTGCTTCGCTTTAATGGTCAGTAACTGTACCGTACGCTAAAGAATATCAGAGCCGGAGTGAAGGTTACAGTAAAGCCTGCGGGGAAAAGTGTTGGAGTTCTTGTGATGTATTTATGTGCGCTAATGCTGTATATCATAATTAAAACAGCCAATGGCCTGTCCTCCTCAAATTTGTTGCCCCTGCAGTTAACGGAAACATCTCACTGTTGTCTTTCTTCTCTCTTCACAGCCTTTTCATGCTGTTTGTGATCTGGCTGCATCGAAGGTATCACTCTTTGGCTCAGGTAAATTTCCACTTCAATGTACAGCATGTTGTGACCCTTTTTTTTCCCTCCTCATTTTTGTTTGCTTCATTGCCACCGGAAATATGTTCAATTAGCCATGGCAAATCTTGGCATAATTGGACCCAATTAAAATGCACAGATTAATCAATTGCGGAGTTAATTGACTCGTGGTTGTTCTGTGATAATGACGGCCGTCTTGTGCTTATTCGCCTCTCAGATGAAGAGTTATTCTTTAGGTCTGGCTATAGACTGATAAATAGTTAGATGCTTTTTTAAATATGTTTTCTTTTATCCAGAAGAGTTTTAGATGTCTGAAGTGGATCGGTGTTCATTTTAGTGTGCAGTCTGTGGTGTTTTTGAAGCTGGTCCAGCAGGTCTGTCAGGTTTAGCAGCGCTCCACGTTATCCTCCTAATCTGAAGTAAATGACAGCTTAACGTGGGGCTCTGATGGATCCTATTACCCCTGGACCAGGTCGCACAGAGTGACTTCACCTCCTCCTGCTCTTCTTCCTCCTCCTCCTCCTCTGCTCCTCTCACACCACATAAGCCCTCTCCTTGCCTCCATCCTCTCACAAAGGTTATCCGTCAGTCAATAGTCTTTAATGCTCTCTCTTTAGGGCTTTTTCCATCTCCGCCCCCTCCCCCTCCACTTCTCCCACAGCCTTGGCAGGGTCATTGCTGGACACAAATTCATAAAAGGCTGTTATGTGTGTGTCCCAGCACAGCCACAGTTTATAACCACCTATATAGACAGCTGGCATGCATCGCAACTACCCTCTTAAAATTCTGTAGCACGCAGATTATTGGTTTATTTCAAATAAAATACAATGAGTTCAGTTTATATAGAAGGAATTAAGGAGACTCTCTCCTCCATCCTGTGATATTTACACAGAGTTGTCACCAGGGACGTCGCATGCCAAGCTGTCAGCCACATCAGTGATCATTTGATCTATAATTTGCCCTTCTCTCAACGTGAATAGAAACGCACTGGCATATTAAGTAGGGAGGTTTTGTTAGAGAATCCCTCCTCATGTCTTCCTCTCATTTTCACTGTGTAGAAGATGATTCTCAGCCTGACTGTAGCTGCCTTCTTCGATAGCGTAGCATATGTCATGGTGAGTTACTCAAGTCTGTTTCACTAAACACCCACATAGCGAGAGGTTTTTTTTTGGTGGTGGTTTGTGAAAATCTTTCCCTGTGCTGTTCTTCTTTCCTTCTCCAGGGTGATTCCCATCGCAAGGGATCTCTTTGTGTCTTCCAGGCCTGCTGGCTAACTTATTTTGGTAAGCAAAACATTAAAATTAAATCAAAAATACACATTTTTCCTTTTACCTGTCGTGCTATTAGTCAGTCTAGATTGTTTTGGTGTGAGTTGCCCAGTGTTTGAGATATCAGCCGTAGAGAGATGTCGGCCTTATCTTTAGTATAATGGAACTAGATGTTACTCAGTTTGAAAAAACTTAACAGCAATGACTCTTTCCTTATCAATCATATCACCACTCAGAAGGAATTGTACATCAACTCATGGATGAGAGAGCTGTAACGTTAGCTAGCTCAGTGAAGCTAGGTAAGCTTGCAGTAGATGCACACTCTCCTCTGTGCAGTGATGACGGTTGTCAGAGGTAGCTCAGTAAAAAGAAAATAGTTCCCACATGAAACTGCTCACAACACGGGACAGGTGTGTCGGTTTGATGAAGTGTTGTATGTGTGACCCACTGCTGGGAGATTTAAAAAGCATTTAGTAGCAGTTAGCAGCTAACTCATAGAAGAAGAACAGCAGCTGAAATTGTCCACAAACTGGGGGGAAATTAGATCCCAGAGCTCCTTACCCTCAGAGTACAGGACAAGATCAGATGCCATGTAACCGAGACAGTAAATGATTGTTACCTTCATTTTGTACCATTGTTATTGTTTAGATAGGGCTGCCCAACACTAGAGGCAGATGCTGTTGTGTGACAAGTCTCACCTGTCACACCTCTTTTGCTTCTTGAATGCTGTCATGCTATCAAAAATCACACACTGGGGCTACATTATGCTGTATTGTGGTGCTACTGTAGCTCTGGCATTGTTATCATGGACTTCTTTTAACTTTCTTAAATGATAGTTAAAGTAACTAGGGGCTACGCCATTTAAGATCCTATTGACTACATGAAGTTGGATATGATGCGCTCTATCCTTAACTGGGAGCCACTGGAGCTGAAAGACCCACCCATATGACTTCTGTGATCCAAACCTAGCACTGCTCTCACAACTTTGTTTTGTGGTACTTGAAGTTTCTGTTTCAAGGCTTTATTAGGACCCCAGTACCACAAACTAATGGCATAGTCCAAGGCCAACAGCAGGTTCCCATTAAGGATGTAAGCCAGGCCATAAGCAGAGTGCCATCTAGTTCCATTGCATTGGAGAGAAGGCAGACATCTCTACGGCTGATATCTCCAACACTCACCAACTCATAGCAAAACATTCTAGATAGATAAATAGGACAACAGGTAAGAGGAAAAATACGTATTTTGGATTTTAGGGTGAACTGTCCCTTTATTTATTACTCACTGACACACTTGTAACAACAGGGGTTGAGTGAGCCATCAAAGAAAGAGCAGAGATTCAACAGACATTTGTTGAAGAGCTCATATATCACAGTGGAAAATAATATTACTTTGTCATTTCATTTTTTTGGCTTCAGAGCAAAATGCGCTCTGACACTGATTGCTCCAGCTTACAGCACCATCTTTCACCCACAGCTTACTTGAAATGCAACGTGGGGAGTCGTTTCTGGAGGAGACACAGGCTAGAAAGTGAGCCTCTGAAAGTGATAAACGGATGTTTTAAAATAAGTAATTGTTTAGTCACTGCTAGTGCTCGAAAAGAATACTAAACTCCTGCAGATGTATATTAAAAATGCACATTGGTGTCCCCAAATCACCAGACCTTAGCATTAAGAAACACTAAGAAACAGCGAAGTACAGTTTTGAGGTACTTGTACTTTACTTGAGTAGTTCTGTTTTCTGCTTCTTTATGCTTCTGCTTCACCACATCTCAGAGGAAAATCAGAATCAGAATCAGAAATACTTTATTCATCCCCGAGGGGAAATTATTTATGTTACAGGTGCTCCTTGCAAGAGAGGAAAGATACATGAAAATATAAGAAATTTAAATATTATATTGTAAAATATAATTTAGAAATATTGTACGCTTTACTGCACTACATTTATCTGACACTTTTAGTTACTTTTCAGCTCAAATTATTACTGAAAAATGTAATTAACAAATACATATTGATGCTTTATTATGGAAGACTTGACTGCTACCTGGCAGTATATAGTAAAACATGGGCTCCACATTTACTAGCTGCATGGCGTCAATAATTATAAACCAATAATTGGCCATTCTGCATTATGAGTAATTTTAACTATATTATGAAGCTAGTACTTTTACTTAAGCAAAAGTATGAATGCTGGATTTCACAGATAATGTTGTTAAAAATATTGATTTGGTGATACAAATCGATTTTAAACAGTCTGAATGCTCATTGTCTGCAGTATCGATACACCGATACCAACTGTGCTTTCTTATTTTCTCCTATTGTTAATGTTTACTACAGTCATTCTGCTGTTCTCTGCAACCAACCAAGAAAACAAAAGTTGTTGTAGTCATCTTATAGCCTTATTATAGTTTTCTTTTAAAGGTATAGTGTGTAGGATTTAGGGGGATATATTGGCATACATTTAATATGATATAATAAGTATATTTGCTTTAGTGTCTAATCACCTGAAAATAAGAAGCGAAGTGTTGTCTTTATCTTAGAGTGGTGCAATGATGTTTTTGCTGCTGCTCTCTTACGGTTTCCATGTAGGCGTAGGGAGGTTTCTGCTTTGGCCCAAGGAAAGGCAGAGGGCCCCAGAACAGAGCCGTACCACCAAATATAACACTGCAAAATGATAATATAGTTTTCTTTGACTAAAGTGGTCCTGACTGAACTGGTATAAAACACCAGGTCTGTTTGATTTGGAGAGAAATAGACCTTTGTGGATGATTCGGCTCTTGCTAAAAACCTCCTGAATGTCTAGACCAGAGATAAGGTGAGCACACAGCAGGTGCTAGGGTACAGCCTGTCTCCAACATGCCAAACAGCATCGGAGAAGCACTCACTTGTGACATGACACTGCTTTAGTCAGTGCTTTTCCCGGTTTCACCGGGTCCATTTGTTTTAGAGAGGAAGAGACCTCCGTGGATAATTCGGCTCCTGGTTAAAACCTCCTGAACAATGAACACTGATGGAATTCTAACCTGGAGAAGTTTCAGCTGGTTGCAATCCTCAACGCTAGATGCCACTAAATCCCCCTAAATCTTACACACTGGACCTTTAATCAAAATTTTAAATTGGTTGCCCTCATTTTAATTTTTCCCCAAGGTATCAAAAATGGTATCATATGTTGATATTATATCAAAAACAGAAATTACAGTTCCATGACAAGACTACTGAGTACTTCTACACTGTAGTATTTGCATTTTTACTTAGGTGAAAGATCTGAGTATTTCTCCCACCACTGCTAAGAAAAGCAGATGAGTCCGGCTTTAAAAAAAAAACATGACACTTTTTTTCTCATCATACTGTATATTATTTCTAAGGTTATACACGTTATGTTGTATTTAACCGTGTTTATGATTATGCTCTCTCGTGGTGTCACTCTAATTCTAATTCAGGGACAGTTTAATGTGTTTAAAAGCCTGTCCTCCTGTGTTTTATTGAAGCCAGGCTGTGTATCTTATCCTGAAGAAAGAAAAAAAAAAAAGGCAAGGATATTTACTTGCCATTTGAATATACACCAGTTGTCAAGGGTGGAGGAGTATTCACACACCCATACTAAGAATACCACACCCGTAATGATGGTGTAATATGTGGGAGTCAAGCACCATGCTGTGCAGTTATTGGCCCGTTGCAGCCCTCAGATCAGACGCCTCAGTGTTTCATCATCGTCCCTTGTATGAGGAGAGGATTTCCCGCCAATGACAGTGCCTAACTCCAGTATGTCATTTGGGTTAATCAGGTACATCTACCAGTTCTAAATCTGTGGACCCTTGGGACGATTTTGTGATGCAGCAGGGCTGTGTTTACATAAAAAAAACTTGGCTGCGTTTGTTTCAATTACAGCTCCTTTAGCCTTGATTAGCATAAGGATTCTTAGTTAGGACTGGCTGCTAATACAGCACTCCAGCAGGCTTGTTTTATTGGTCTCACAGGCACACACACACACACTCACACTCAGATGGATACAGGGTAATGGGCAGTGAGTTAGTGCTGCAGGGTTGGCGCCTGTCACCTCGGTTTATCACGAGGATCCTCACGCTTAGGACAAACGGCTGTACATAAACACTGGCTGAGCGGGCACTTTGTTCCGTTGCGAAGCACCAGAGTCTAGTGGGAGCCGCATAGCGCAGCTCTGCTTTTAACTCCGACCAATAAAATTTTATGAAATGTGTTTGAAATGGAGGACGACTGTAGCAGGGGGCCGCGTCAGGACAGGTGGTGAAGGCGAGCTGTGTGTCGTTGGCATAGAGCAAAGCCTCGGCTGCTGTGCGTTTATGTAAGACGCGTTGTGTGACAGTGATGTATTGTGATAATGACATAGACAGCCAGCCCTCCTTCTTTCTTAGTCACCACACACTATTCCTAAACATTGCTTGAGTGTGAAAGGAGTGTGCGTTTTGTATATTTGTGTGTGTGTGTGTGGGGGGGGGGGTTTGTTGTGTGAAACTGAGTAAGCTGAGTATGTGGCTCAGAGAATCCATCATTGTGACGACCAGCCCTGCCTGTCCTGTCAACAGAAACACACACACACACACACACACACACACACAGGAAAAGGGCTGAATAGGAGGGCAGAATAAGGGAAGCGAGCTTTCTAGTCTCTCTCCCTTGTCTCGGTAAAATATATTCATTTTTCCCCTCTGCTGACTTTGCCTTCCTCTTCCTTTCTTCGTTTCTTCTTTTCTTTTCAGTTTCTCTACGCTCGCTCCAGTCCACTCCGTTCGACTCCCTCACCCCAGCACCCCGCTCGTCTCCTCATTTCTTCCTCTCTCGCCCCCACTCCTGCTTATCTCCCTCTGCTTTTCCACAGTTCATCATTATCTCTCTCTGAGCTCCCCCCTCTCATCCATCACCCTAAGCCACAGGTTTCCCTCATATTACTGCAGAATGGGCCTCCATTTATCAAAAAGTAGAACACACGCACGCACACACACCTACGCACGCACACACACACACACACACACACACACACAATCTCATGCATTCGTGTGTGTGCATGGACACACAGTTGCAGGTGCATGCTGTGTGATAGAGGGGGAGAGCTGTGTTGTAATCTGACCTTGTTGTTTTTTATGTCTCTGCAGACTGGAGTGCTTTGGCCTGGGTTTGCCTCATCACAGTGAACCTGTACCTCAACCTGGTGCGAGAAATAAGCACAAACAGATATGAGAAGTGAGTAGGGGGCTTAGAGCTGCGGCTAACAGTTATTTCCATTATCAAGTGATTAATTTAGTGATTGTTTCTGTCAATATCTGTATTTTTTGTTTCATTTAAACACCCAAATTTTTTTAATTTACAATGACTTTTCAGAGTATGACAATACTCTGGTTGTAGGAGCATTCTTTGGACGTGCATACGAAATTTACATCTTAATCATGGTGTTTCCGCAGTTTGTGACACATGGTCTGTTGCCTGTTTACGTCAGGTCATGTGTTGTCATGGAGGCATTGTACACAACCAACAGTGTATCCCAAGACACCGGTTTGTAACTTATCTTTCAAATTAGCACCCCAGAAGTTACGTTATGTACTCGATGTAGAGTTACGTAATTAAAGCAAAGTTGCAGAGGTTAGGTTTATTTTATTTATTTAACCTTTATTTAACCAGGAATTTAACCCATTGAGATTGAAAATCTCTATGACAAGAGAGACTTGGCCGAGGTAGCAGCCAATCAAAACACATTTAAAATGCAACAAATACAACATACAATACAAAAATCCACAATAAAACAACAACTATTCAAACATAGTGGCCTCTCAAGAAAAACAACATTCTTCATGATGCCCTTAAATTCATCAATGGATGTAAGTGTTTCTTATTTTAGATCTTTTTAAAGATTGTTCCATGTCCAAGGTGCACAGTAGGAGAATGCAGTTTTCCCCAGATCTGTCGGTTATGTTTAGGATGACAACATACCGTAAAATGACTCAGAGTTCACTCAAAGTTCACACAGTTCTGCACACTGGTCTCCTGGGGTAAGTCCCCGGGGAAAGTCCTGTGTTTTGTCTCCAGCCTTCCACCACACAGAACCGCTTCCTTCTTTATTCTTTACTCCATTCAGCCCATTGGTCAAGTGATTGCAGCCTTTCGAAATACGTGGGTCACACACAAATTGCTGCCCTTATGATTACGTGGGATACATATGATTTTTTTTGTGCATTACTTTTTGTAGAAAAAATATACGGACAGTTCATGACAACAGCCTGAAACCAGCAACAATAGTTTGTAAGGGTGTGGTGTAGAGATGCATGCCCAGAAGAAAAGCCCACATTGCTGCTTGGAGGGAGACACACATCTACTTTTACACATTATGAAAGACTTGGGTATCAGCAGGTTATCGCAGATATCACAACAACCTTTTCAAGAAGGTGGTTGAAGTAAAGAAAGAGGGAGGCTGTGTTCACACGGTCAAAAACTTTGAAAGAAAACCAGAAAAGCAAAATGGCACAAGCTGCACCGGCATGGCTCCATGTAAACTGGAATATAAGTGGAATATTCATTTTTATCAGCCATGTAAACAGGTTAGTGAGAATATTGTCTTTTTTTAAGATTAAGGGCAAAAACTAATATTTTGTGCACGTACATGTAGTCAAATAATAGTAAATCCTCAAAAGCTGGAACCAGAAAACGATGAGGCTTTTAAATTACTGAAATGTTTATTGATGATCACAGTAGTTGCCAATTAATCGCCAAATCATTTCAACTTTTCCTCCCCCGTGGACACAAACAGGTCGTTTTCTGTCTTCGTGTCCCAGTTTGAACGCGCATCCATCTCTTGTTCTATTGTGTCCATTTCCCTCCGCGCGTGTGTTTATGTGTGTGCATGTGCATGTGTTTGGTCTGCCAGAGCATGTGTCTCCCAGCAGAGCATTGACAGCCCCCCCTTCCTCCCTCCTCCCTCCCTCCTCAGCCTCCCCCTTCTTTTTCTGTTCCAGCCGACGCTCTAATTGAAAAGGGAGTGAGTGTCAGCCGTTAAGAGTGTGTGTGCGCACCCATCTTCACGCTTTGTGGCTCTATGTTTCTGTCGCTCAAACTCCCATGAGCACCCTCCGCAGAGCGAGTGTGAATTTGCTTGTGTGTGTGTGTGTGTGTGTGTGTGAGAGAGAGAGAGAGAGAGAGAGAGAGAGAGAGAGATATTTTCTCATTTTCCGTGCCACGCGCGGAGCTTTGTGACACAAACACACACACCAAAATAAAAAAAATAATGTATGCACTCTGTGGGAGGAAAAAACTCTCTAACAAGTTAGCGGCAACTCTGTTTTGCGCAGTTTTTCATGGTTGCGTGCTGTGGATGTTCTTAGGTTTGCACATCCCTCCTACCCATCTGTGTGTGTATGCCCCCCCATGGGAGTTTCCCTGCATTGATTAGCAATAAGCCAGACGATATAATGGTGTTATAACTCAGAAGGAGACAGCTTTATGGGCGCAGGGAAGGGGGCAGGCTAGGGGGCCAAAATCGGCTTGCTCCTGAGCCTTGTCAGCTGTATACCTCTCACAGGTCCAGAGGGACTAGGTGGCAGGAGGATGTGTCTGTATTTTTGTGTTAGGCTGGTCACACAGAAAAAAAACCCACCCTCAGCGCTTCATAGGTTAGAGCAAAGCGAAGACAGGGCGTCAGGGGGGTTGTCGCGTATTGACTGCGCATAGATGAGCTGTATGTGTTTCGGCATGCGGGTATGTGGCTCTTTGCATGCATGCACAATTACCCCTCAGCCCCCTAACCCAACCCTCCCACCCTCTCTGTCTCTCAAACACACATGCACACACACACGGTGACGGCACAGTGTGATGGTTTATGAATGAATAAATCGCCAGAGGAGATGGAGAGCGAACGGAGGCTGGATGATCTAAGAGTGATTGAAGTGGATGCAAGAGAGGACGCGGAGTGTGTTTGCGTGCGTGCATGTGTGTTTGTGTGTGTTTGGAGGACGGATTCAGGCAAACAGGAGAAAGAAGACGAAGTGGTGTGAGGCTGTAAGAAATGAGACTGAGCCTCGAGAGGGATTTATATATGAGCTTGCATGTGCATGCATGTGTGGGTGTGTGTGCGCGCAGGTGTGTGAAATCCAGAGCGCGTAGCAGCCCTGCTGTGCCTCATTAAGCCCATGTTGCGCACAGCTCCGGACCTCGTCATCTCCCTCTCAAAGCGCTGTGAGTGTACTGTGTGTGTGCTGCAGCAGCGTGTGTGTGTCTGCGTGTCTGCGAGCTCTCGACATTGATTTCCTGACAAGCCGCCCCCCAGCACCCCCCCCTGCACCAATCGTCACGCCGCGGACTGGCAGCGCTGATTTCACCATTTATATCTCTCCTCCCACCACCACACAGACTCTCTCTATCCCTCTTTGTTTCCCTCTTTCTCCATCTCCCTCCTTTGCTCTCTTTTGCTCCTTTTCTCCCTTCTTAGCGCCTCCACTATTTCCATTCTCTCCCAGCTCCCCTTCCTCTCCCACTCCCTCTTGTGTTTGATCTCTCCTTCTCTCTTTCCCTCTCTCCCTCTCTGGATCTATACGTTTCCTATGTCTCTTCCCCACCCACTTCTCTGCTCTATTTAAACAACCAGCCGTCTCTCTTTCTCCACCACCTCCCACACACTTGCATACCGCTGTCCATCACATGAGGGCAGAGAGGGGAGATACAGTGTGCCCCAGTGAAATCAGAGCGAGGAACTGTGTGTGTGTGTGTGTGTGTGTGTGTGTGTGTGTGTGTGTGTGCGCCGCACAAGTCGAGAGGGATTGAGTGTGTGTCAGCCGTGTCGCCACCGCTCGATTGACCGCACTTGGAACAAGTCAGGGCAGGACTTCCACTCTATTGACCAGGCGACGCTGTACGCTCTATAAAGTATCGACGCCCACACCAATGCCCAAGACACTGGAGCACACACCTCATCTGTCTCACACACACACACACACACACACACACACACACACAGAGCCAAGTTTGGTTATTAAGATTTTGTGAGCGTAGAAGGCTGTCGTGATGGGAAATTATCAGATTATTGGTTCTTGGTCTGAAGATATTTGCGTATTGTTTTGCAGCTCTGGGTTTAGTGAGGCTTTTTTTTTTAATAATGAAAAGCTGGATATTGATTTGTTAAAAGAATCTGTGTTTGCCAAGTAATAAAAAACAGGCGGCTGACGATATATGGACTAAACCAAGCCTATGAGCAGCTGAGACCTGGTAATTTACCTGTGACTGTAGAAACTGGATGGTATGTTAATCTAAAGAGAAGAAAAGTGAATCTGTCCCATGTTGTGTCTAAATGATAAAGAAAATGGGTTCCATTATGCCTTCTACTGTCCGTGCAAGATGAGCTGCGCAATGCTATGTTCAGTAAGGGTGCTTTCAGACCTAGAGTTGGCTTTCTTTGGTCCGAATCAGGAACAAATTTTGTTCCACAGTTTCATAACTGCCTAGAGTTGGTTCGTGTTCTCACGGCAGCATTTACAAGCAGACCAGATTAAATCCCTTGTGCGAGAAAGCTGCTTTTGATTGGTCATAATGCCCATGTTGGAAAAATCCAGGAAGTAAACAAAACGTTGAAGAAGAGTACACTTGCTTTCAGACCTAGAGTTGTCTTGCTTTGGTCTGAATCAGGGACTAATTTTCTCACAAAGCTGTATAATTGCCTAGAGTTGGTTCGTGTTCTTACGGCAGCATTTACAAACGGATCAGATCAAATGCCTTGCACGAGAAAGCTGCTCTTGATTGGTCAGAATTTCCATGTGGGAAAAATCCAGGAAGTAAAGCAAACGTTGAAGAAGAGTACACTTGCAAGATAAATGTGACACTTTCTAATGTCACAATGGAGGGACAACTACGCAGGTTGATTTTAGCGCTGCTCATCGTGGACTATATTGCTGTCATTGTTCATTTTAGTCAAAGCATACAGTTTGAAAACAAGGCGCGGCTCCAACTAGAAAACAATGTTTTGATGCATTGGATGTGCTGAATGTGCATGTTAAGGCAGTACAGGAGGAGGTGCACATTAATAATCCTCCAGGACTGTAACTTGCTCATGTTCAACCCAAACAATGTGTCATGTGACTGCAGTTGGTTCAGATCCAGGTCGGAACACGTTCTCACCACAAACGAACTGCACCAGAGTTTGTTTGTAACCGGACTGAGACCACCTCTTCAAGAAGGTCTTGGTCCGGTTGTTTTGGTGTGCACCTGAGTGTGATTGCTGTGTTCACACCTGCCTAAACGAATCACACTTAGGGGGGGAAATGGAAAGAGAAGATGCACAAAGACTGATACGGCTGTTCACATGTAAAAATCTGGAGAAAGCCTTGGAGAACAGGAAAAAAACTCTAGTCTTCAGATAGTTGGTAGTTTCTTACATGAACAGTTAATTTGCAAAATTGTTCCTGTTTTCTTTTTAGTTTGTTTCTTTTCTGTGTCACGTGCTTTCTATTTAAAAGACAGGAAGATGTGTGTAAAATGTTGGTGTCCTGTAATCACATGGGCCGGATGTTTGGCACGACACAGAAATAAGAAATAACTGAGTGAAAGAATTAGACATAAATAAATGTATGAACTGTGCATTTTTCATGGTCATGGTTTATTTTGGAATTCCTTACTCCATCACATTTGGCATGCTCATGTGAGGACGCTCTGGGTGTCTGGACGTTAAGATAAGATGAGGTACTTGATGATGTTCCAGAATGCCGTGCTTACCAGTCTGGACCAAGGGTTAGACAACATTAGCCACTGCCTGTTGAAGGCAGGAATATTGCGCCATTCTTCTGCCTCGCCATTCCTCTTAAAAAGTTTGAACATGGAATGTGGGGACAAAGTTGTCTTTCCTCTAAGCATGCAAGCACCTAACGGCGCAGAATCGATGTCTCTATTAAAGGGACAGTCGGCAGGACAGGACAGGTGTGACGAGGACATGTTCTGTGTGTGACTCCCCACCAGGAGATTTCAAAATCGGTTAGTGGTAGCGGTTAGCAGCTAACTCAAATTAGAAGAACAGCAGCTGAAAATGTCCACAAATGGGTGAAAATGAGGTCAGGGAGCTCCTTACCATCCGAGCAGAGGATGAGATCAGCCGCCATTTAACAGGGACAGTAAATCATTGTCAATCTCAAAGTTTTTGACAATATCAAACAAGGCAATGGTGGAGGAAGTCGTAATAATGTACCTTGGCGGTTGTCTATGAGGCAGTTTAATACATTGCAACAGCTGGACAGAGAATTCTGCTCACTGTATTACCAATTTGTTCTGTTCCACCATTTTTAAAATATCTTTGTCGTGTCCCACAATTAGTCTCGCTTGAACTACGCAGCACTGCCCCTGAGATTTCCTGTGGTACTGCTCGGTTTCATCTGTTTCTGCAAGCTTTCAGGAAACATGCACAGTACCAGATGAAATGAATGCAGAGAATGGACAAAGTGAATGAGCCTTGTGTACAGCACTTTGTACGTGCTGTACCAAAAGGTTCTCTCGATCAGATTTGTGTAAGGAGAACTGGGGCTCATCAAGTTAATTCTATTATTCATCAAGTAACGATTGACCTGAAGTACCAGTTTTCCACATCAGCCATCACCGATCATTTTTCATTGATAGCCATTATGAACCTCTCCGTCTCTTTATTGTTTTACTTAAAAAAAAGGCTATTTGTGCAACAAAAAGTTCAGTTTAGCCAACAATTTCGTGGTCACTGGCACCCGCTGAGTGAGAATCTGCATCCTGTTTGCTCCTTTGATGCACACATCTCCTTTGTAAATCATCTTTTCCACAACAGTCGGGGTAATTATGGTTTATATTACCATGAGTAATTGGCGCCCTGGCTGTATAGGCATTTGTCTGCACCTGAAAAATGACCCCGATGTGAGTGCCAACAAAGAGATAAACTGAAGAAGAGAGGAATTGATTTAGTCGTAGGTTTTTTTTTTCTCAGGGGCGAAGCGCCCTGGTCTCTGTGCTTCTAATGAAATAAATGTCTGCCTTTTATCAGGTTGTACCATCTGATGGCGTGGGGAGTTCCTCTGGTCATGGCCTCTCTGCCGCTGCTAAAGGGTTACTACGGCCCCGCAGGAGCCTGGTGGTGAGTACAGCCAACTTGTCCAGCCCCAGCATAGTTTTTATGCTTTTCTTTCAGCCAGCCACAGCAGATTTTCTGTTAAATGTCTTTCCTTTCAAGGAGGGCCACACAGCTCTGGCCTCATTCCAGCTCCATACAGGCACCGTCCCTCATAAGATTTTATGCGATCAAAATTGGCAATTATCAGCACATCTTTTAACAGTAAAACGCCCCCTCAGACTCTCCAGTTCTTGTGGTGAATAGGAAAGGCATTATTTGTTTGGAGGGTAGTTAAAGGGGTGAGGAAAAGGGGAAGAGGCCGAGCAGAGGAGGCGGTGGAATGAGAATTGGGACAGAGCCTTAATCTCCGGGCACGGCTCTCTCTTTCCACTCTCGGCTTATTAATAGCTACAGCTGCACAGCTTTTCCCCTCCGCAGTCACACAAGTCTCTCTTCCGCTCACGCTCTCCCTTTCCTTTGTAACCCCCTCATCGCTCTCTCTCTGTCTCCCTCTCTCTCTTCCCCCAGCTGGATCACAGACGATCACGTAGCCTGGAGATTTGGGATGTAAGTAGACCCTTTCAGCGCCGGCATCAAAGCTTCCCCCACTGGGGGTGATGTGGGGGAGAAGGGCTGTCTCTGTGGGGAAATGTGAAGGGTTGCATGTCAAGGGAGCCTGCAGGGTTTTTTCCCTCTTGGTCTAAGGCCAAGATGTGTGTGTGTGTATGTGTGTGTGCACATGTGGATGTGCCTGTGTCTGCCTGTGCCTTGTCAGATTTAGGGGAGTTGCTACACTGTGTATTTAAGTGTTTAGGATGGCTATGAAGGATTATGCCTGTCTAGTGCTTTCTGCAACTGGCCCTAAGTCTGCAAGGGCTCTGCCAATCCCCCGGCACAGACGCTTAGCCACACACACACGCACATGCACACTTTGCTATGAGCCAAGGTAATCGCGTTGCTGCTCGCAGCATCAGCAGGGAATCAATCTTTCTAAACAAATAAGCATGCACACACACAGACAGACTCACGCAGACAAACACTCGTGCACACACGTACAGAACAACACATAGCTATCAGCTGCGCTAAACGAGCCTGTGTCTCTTTTATCAGTGCTCCTCTGCTCCCCGGCTCTTTCTAGTTTTCCACGCTGTCGTGGCCCAGGGGGACGAGTCGCTCAGAGGATCAGGGAATCTTCATTAGCTCTAATTACATCAAACCAGACGAGAGATTAGAGGCCAAGGCAGCACCCGTCAAGGAAAAACCACATAAGCTCAAACACCGAACCCTGCTGACAGCTTGCTGGGAACGGCGCAGGAGAGCAGACGTTTTAGTATTAAAGGTGAAAAGTGGAAAAGGTGGGAGGGGAGACATACGGGGTACAGTTAGAGAGATGGGGAATTACTCAGCAGGAGAAGGAAAGAGGGGCGGCATAGCAGGACAGGGAAGGAGAGAGGAGAGTGAGAGAAATAGATTGCCCTCGTCTCTGCCCACGCCCCGTAGTGTGTCTTCATCAGAGTTCAGCGAAGCGGCGCAGACAAGACAGAGCAGGCGGGGGAGGCTCGGAGGAGGAGGACGGTGCGAAAGGGGATGAAAGAGGAAGGAGAATGAAAAGCAGAGGACAGCGTTTTGTGACGGAGGTGCAGAATTTCAGGGGTTGAGTCAGCAATTGGAAGCACTCGAGCTTAGCTGAGTCACCGCTCTTAGAGGTCCCCGTCTGTGTTTATCATGGGCTGTGGTCAGACGTGGCACCGATAAACTGAGACAATGACGTGCACATATTAAAACTTATAAATTCCCAGGGGGGCTCGAGGGATTGTAAAATCAGTCAGTCCACCACTTTGGTCCAGATAGAAATATCTCAGCATTGATTGGAGGGATTATAATGGAAGTTTGTACGGACATTCATGGGCCACAGAGGATGAATCCTAATGACTTTGGTTATCCCCTGACTTTTTCATGGACAGTTTGGTTTTTAGTGACACATATTGGCAACTATTGGATGGATTGCCATGACATTTATTATAGATATTCGTGGTGCCCAGAGGATGAATTTTAATGGCTTGGTATCGAATTGATTTGTCATTTAGCACAACCTATGGTTTCACCTATCCAATGAAATATCTCCTCATCTAGTAAATGGATTTGCGCAAACTTTTCTAAAGACATTCATGGTTCCCAGAAGATGTACCTGAAAAAGTTACAAATTAACTCATGCAATTTACTGGGTAGTTCAAGGTAGAGAGGTGGAAGGAAAGGATCTGATTACCATGAAATTTGGGTCATGCATTCATGTTCCCCTCACAATGAATTGTAATAACTTTGGTGATCCCTGGCTTTTTCCATCCAGGGCCATCGTCGGGTCAAAATTTAAATTTTACCAATACATATGACTAAATCCTTGTTATATTAATGACATCCCAATTAGTATTAGCTGTACTTTATGTTTAGTGATAATTAACAAACGTTAGCATGCTAACACACTGCTAAGATGAACATTGTAAATATTAAACCTGCTAAACACCATTATGTTAACATTAGGTGCATTTCCATCCAATTTCTCTCATGCACATTTTTCAATTTACACATAAAAAACCTAAGTGGAAAATCGAAAATTGGAAAAAATCTCGAAATATTAGAAAAAACTTTTTATGCGGGTGGAAAACTTGGTGTATCGACAAAAGGTAATTGCAGCAAAATGCAATAGAAACAGATTCAGTGAATAAATGATGATGTGCAGTCATGAGGTACCATCATTGCGTAGACCACTGCAAGTTCTCTTCATCGTCTCTGGAGGCTTATAACAAATAAAATTATGCACACAGAAATGGAATATTAGTTCACATCTCTGTATTTCCACTGTCAAGTGTGCTCTCTGCTGTGACACATCCATTGCTTTACTTTGTTTGGGGTTTGAGAGGCGCTCTTTTAATTATGTCATCACATTGCGCCTTCCTCTGCAGTGGCAGCTGACAGGAGAATTAATGTCCACTAATGCTTATCTAAATGAACCAACTTCCAATATTCGCATAACCCTAACGGTTGGAAAAGCAAGTACATGTGTGTTAACATTTGTGCTTAATTTGGATGGAAATCCAGCTATTGTCATTGTGAGCAACTTGTACAGAAGTACAACCTCACAGAGCTGCAAGCATGGTCGTTTATGTTTGCAGGTGAATTCAGAAAAGGATTGCGTGGCGTTTGTGGCTGCTGAACTTGCACAGATAAGACAAAGAGAAAGCGTGTAATTGTCAAAGGGCCTGCAAAAGGGAAAATGCTCCCTTAAATGTGCTGCCAAGAAAATAGTCTTAAATTAGGTGATATGCGTACATTTGGCACAATATTGGTCCCTTTCTATGCAAATGCACCAAATTTCAAAAAAAGTCTAATTAGCCACATGTTTAAAATGAAATAGTTAGCATGCTAAGAGAGTTGGTGGTAACTGAAGCACACTGACAGGCTGGAAAAATAAATCCCAAACACAGTTTCTCTCTGTCACGCTCAAATTCCTAGCCAAAAGTTTTTAGGAATGCTTCTGCTCCGCAAAGGTCAGAACCTATAACTTGTGATCTGAAAACTCCTGTTTTCTTTTTCTCCCAGCCATTGTTCTGCAGATAGTGTTCTTGGCGCAAAGGCAACATTCATACTTTGCCACGTGGATAATTGCAGTCCGATGCAAAAATAGGGCAAATTGCGCTCAGCTGCAAAACTTCATGGGCGTGTTTGCGCTGTAGTATCATTAGCGCAATAACTTTCGTGAATCTGACCTTGAGATGGGGCAGATAGCGGCTGCAAGTGATGCACAATTCATGATGCTGTCAGCAGCTGCAATCCATTCTTTGTAATTTCACCTGTTTGTCTTTTTTTCCCTTTAACTTTTGCATCAGTGCATCTGGTAAGACACACCCTGCACACCCTGCTTTTGCTGGCCTTTGTGTCTCCGTCTTCCCTTTCTGCCTCTTGGGTTGTCCTGTCCCTGCCTGAGTGGTTGAACAGGTAGATCGTGATCTTTCACTCGGCAGTAGGATCTTGTTTGTCAAAGTTGAGCGCTAACCCACACAGACGGGCCCCCACAGTACTCTCATCTCCTACTGAGCACTTCAATTAAGGCTTCTTTCATCCAGGCCTCATTCTTCACTTCAGAGTGGTACTGGAGGGAGGGCAAGGCTGAGGCCGAGAGATTGAATCTGAGCCCGTCCATGATGATCTTTCTTTCCGCCAGTTTCAGGCTTCCACTCTTGCTTAGTGTTGTCCTCTCGAAACCCCTCTGTGGTTATCCGTCTTTCTATCCATCCCTCCCTCGTCGATCTATTGGCTGCAGCCTCTTTTTGCTATTCCTTTCATTCCCGCTGTGACCTTATCCCTCTCTCTGTCTTTTAATCACCCGGTGCTTCTTTCCTATTTCTGCTCTTTCTGGTCCTGACCCACAATCTGCCGTCATCCATCCACCTTTCCATCCTCACCTCTATTCTTGTCTTCACTTTTATCATCCCCCTGCCCACGAATCTTCTCTCTCTCCCTGCTTCTGTTTCATTCTTTCGCTCCCTCATTCTTTCCCTCCCGTCTCCCTCTTGCTCTCGCTCTCTCCGGGTAGTGCTCAGCTGTAGAGCACAGCGGACTCTAATGGCAGATCATTATCATGCTAATTAGAGCACTTTGTAGCTGCCGCCCGTCATTCTCTCCTCTTCGCAGCCCCCCACGCTATCGTTAAAAAGGCCACCCCCTCCTTTCCCCTCTCCACCAACCCGCCCCCACCCCTCCCCACCTCGTCTCTCCATCATTAACGGGACGTGCGCTGGCGTAATTGGACGCTGTTTATTCCGGAGAGCGGGTTATTAAATCACACCGAGGTGACGCTCGCGCAGGTCTCCCCCCTGAAACGCTTTCATCATTGTCCCATGCCATTATTGAACCTGCGTGGACGCGCACACACACGCGCACTCACACACATGTTCAAAGAGGGTATTCTTTGTATATTGATGTTCCCTACAAGACGTGAAGGAGCATGATGTGCGAAGCAGCCTTTCCTTCCCCCTGTTTCCTGCTGCGAAACAAACGCCTACCATCTACGATTCCCCTGCCAATAAAAAGTTTAATTTGATAATGCTCAGTGAGGTTTTTTTTTTTTTCAACCCGCAGGCTTGGAAGACAAGTGTGGACAAAGTTAAATTAGGCCAAGGACCTACTATTTGCCTTTTTAGATGCTGCTAAAAGTTGCAGTTTTTAGCACACATGTCAAGGACTTTTCAGGCACACTGTTGGACATTTATTCCCAATCCATTTCCCTTTGAAACCATGTGCGTCCCCGTATTTATGGGTCAGAGAACTTTTTCCTTCTGTGGATCATGATGAGGCCTGTGATCACTCTTGATGTTCTTCCTCTGCACAGCCTAACATGTTTATCATGTAGGAGCATTTGGCCAGTGCCTTCCTGCCAGTGCCAGGTGCTCGGGAGGACTTGGGTGTCGCACTGCATGTTCTCATCTGCTCAGTGTTACTGAAGCTGAACGGAGACGTGATGGCCAGGAACCTGTCTATCAAAGCAAGACAAAGGCCTGTTTCATGATTACACGGAGAGGTTGAAACTCCTCCGAGCTTACATCACCTCCCAAGAGGTTGCATAACACAAGGCTGCCATTCCAACAAATCCATCACCCTCATTTCCCTTGCCTGTCTCGCTCTCTTTCATTGACTTAGAAATACCTGACAAGTTATTCTCCCCTGTGTCGTCCTTGATTGTCAACTCTTCATCCTGTAGGAATGACATGCATTTCCGGCGTTCTGACTTGCTGGCATTATCTTTTGTTCTTTGTATACCTCTCCTCTTACTCACCGAAACTATGTGCAGTATGGTCCAGACGTGCTGAGTCAGGCATGTTCCACACTGTGCTGTTTATGTACAAACTGTGTGCCCGCTATGCCTCAGCTGTTTAGAATAATAAACAGTCTCACCTGTACCACGGACGTCATGACAACTAATAATTTGATACCAAATTGATGTTGATGATGGTACTCGTTTTTCTCCAGTACTGTAGGTAGAGGGATCACAATTCTTCTTGTGTCCTAGTTTGCTATTAAATGCCAGAGGAAGAAGAAAAAGAACAAGTATAAGATGACAAAAGTGTAGCTGTAGCGGCAGCTCAGCCTCGACTCGCTGAAAAGCGTTTTTTTTCCCTAATGCCAGCAGATTTTATTAATTTTTTGCAACGGGAAAGCCACGTATTTGCACCATGCTACAAATGCTAGCAGTGAGACAAGGCGCTTAGCGTTTATTCTGCACTGAACGCTGCATGTTTGGTGTCTTTTTATGGTCGTCGAGAGCTGAAGAATGTAACTGTGGCTGTTATATATGATTTTTTTGCCGACAATAGATATAAAACAAAAGCCAGATACTGTTTTGTATTCAGTTGCTGTGAGCTGTGAATTCACCACTTCTGAGCTGAAGACAGAAGATGACGTTATCATGGTGCGTGACCAAGCAAAGCCTCTCCTCCTTCGGGAAGCTGCCTCCATCTCACTCCAACTCAAACTGGGTCTGGGTCTGCAGCTGCCTGCACCGGAGAGCAGTGTGAAAGGGAGTGACGCTCACTACACTGACAAAAAACAAAAAGATGACTGCTTAACTTCAAGAATCTCAGTTGATTGAGAAGTCTCCGACAGATGATTCAAATCTTTGATTTTCACGGGGCAGCCCCTAGAAAAATGTTTCACTTTGGGTAAAACACTGTGCTCTTTACTATCACTTTTTACCCAGCCCTCCAATCACAGTGGAGGAGGAGCAGGACACATAGCCTACCACGAAGACCAACTGTCACATCTTACGTGTACAAGTGCTGAATGACGACAACAATGGAGGATGTATATGTGCTGTAATCCTTATACTGTAATACTGTAATTTCCTTGACCACAAAATTTCTTGACTTCTAGACTAGTACTTTGCTTTCAAGGTGGATCATCAGGGATTAAAAATAAATCTTTAATTTAATTTAAATGTTTTTGATAAAGGAGCGTACATTTAAGTCAGAGTCCTGCATGGGTCTGATTTGCAAGACCCGCTCCAGAACCGCAAAGTGCAATACCTGCACCCTCCCCGTCACCTGCATGTATGACCACTTAGTTCTTCAACCAGACATTTTCACTAAGACTAATATCTTCTGCTACATTTCTGGTGACATGACATGCTTAACATAAACATACTTGAATGTGCAGTTTAGTTTAGTTTGCTAGTGGTCAGTCTGACTCCTTCAAAGAGTTTTTGGGAAGGACAAGAGCAAAATGAGAAACGTTTCGTGTTTAAAACAGAGCAGCAAGATAATTTAAAGGCTGAATAACAATTACATTAAGTGAGATCAGAACAAGCCTTTCTCCAGACTCTAAATCATATCTAACAACAATGGCCTTCTCAGATTGCAGTCCTACAGAGGAAATCTTATTAAATGAGTTTCACTCTAATCGCTTTAGACAGCCCTAATATCTAAACACTGGACACCTGGTATGTTATTACGTCCTATCACCATATAAATTTCATTAGGATATACGACACTCTGCTCGTGGATTACAAATGAATTAAATCCTGTGTGTTTTTTTTAATTCATTTTGGCCCTAAAGCGTCCTCCACACCTCCTGTCCCTCCTCCTGTAACAGGAGGCAAAGAGGAAAAACAAACAGGAGTGATTTTTATTTTTTTTTTTTAATATTGCCCATTTGGAGTTTTCTTACGACCTGCTCGTGTTTGTGCTTTTGCAGATGGTACGTGCCTCTGTTCAGCCTCATCTTCCTAATGATCTGCTGCTACGCCAGGATCATCTGCGTGGCCAATGCGAGGGTGAGTGCTCAACATGCGTGCAGTCAGCAGCAGCGGCACAAGACACTGGCAATTTAGCTGAATCCAAGTGCATTGTGACCTTTTAGAAAAGTGACATTAGTGGAAGCTGACATCTCTGAGAACTCAGGCAGGATTGCTGTTTGTGTGTTTTCATATTTCTCTAGGAAAAATGTAAAAATTCTCACAAAATAGAGAGTCAAGAAAAATCCCCCGAAAGATTTATATGTGTGTGATATATTGTTTTAGGGTTAAGAACTGGTCCAGTTTGTGTTTTCAGTCATTTATTTTGTCATACATATAGTACAGTTGATATGAAGGCAGAAACAATGCTGCAAACCATCAAAATTACAAGGATAAATCTGGTTTGGGCCAAAGAACACAATTGTTCTGACAGTCAGACAGTCTGTAAAGATGCCAAAACTTCAGCTATGTTGTTGATGTGAAGGTAAAACTGATAAGCACACAAGTAGGTCAAAGTTGAACGAGTAAGTCAGGTTTGTGTTGCTAACCCGGGGGCTTGTTTAGAACCTGTTCACAGATTTCAAGTTCTTTATTGTCATCTGCACAACAATTGCAGAGAAGCAGTCGTTGGCAATAAAAATCTTGCGACTGAACCTTGTTAACTGCTTTTTATTAAACTAGGTTACCAGATCTCAGCAGTCGAATGTTATTGTAGGACCAAAAGTAAAAAAAAAAAAACCCCAACAAGATCCAATTTAAAAATAAGCCTGAATTATTCTATAAATCTACTGATCATTCAAATCGCATAACTTTTTTTGTCTTTAGAAATGCTTTATGTTTCAGGGGTCTGTTGTCATGCTACTGGAAGGAGCTAAATTTGGAGCTACTTTTAAACATATCGGCTTTGATTAATTTGTAAAGCACAAATATCCACCACTCACCTGTTCAACCTGCTTGGATTCCTGTCTTTTCTCCGTTTTATATGACTGTATGCTGCTAACCTTGAGATTTTGGAACTGTTGGTTGGGCAAAAAAATGCTATTTAAATACATTATAATGGCCTCTCAGTGCTTTTCACAATTTTTCAACATTTCAGAGATAATATTTTAAAGATACTAATTATTCAGATCACATAACTTTGTGACTCGAAAGTATGTTTGAATGTTTTTGGTGCTATTTTATAATACAGGGAGGCACTGAAGTCAGAAACTCCAAATTCAAAATCTACACGCAGAAGCATTCATTTTTATGCATCCATGCCATCAACAGTCGTCGCATTCAGAGGCATTATGTTTTTGGGTTGAGCGTCCATCAGTCTATTGTCAGTCTGTCCGTTCATTCCATCTTTAGGGACGCAATTTCTCAGGAATGCCGGGTGGGAATTGCTTCAAATTTTGGCACAAACATCCACTTCAAAGGTCACTGTGACCTCACAAACCATGTTTTTTGGCCGAGAATTCATACACTAATTTTGACAAATTTAACACATCTTGAAACTGTGGTGACGGTATAGATGTTCTGTGCTGCCTGGTTGAAGATGTGTGTGAAGCGTCCACGTTTAGGCAAAAACATACACTCAATACCTTTTATGAAATTCCTTCAAAGTCTTCATCGCTTATATTGTTTGAGCCTGGGAAGACATGGATGTAAATTGCAACTCGACTGATTGGCAGAGGTATAGAAAGTGAGGTGGTAATTCCAATTTTATTAAGCAAAAACGTCCACCATTCTCTTGTCTCAGCTACACAGAGGTGAAGATGTCCAATGTTTCTCTGTTTTATATGATTTCAAATTGATCACTTTGGGTTTCTGGGCTGTCAGTCAAGTAAAATATGCTATTTTAAGACATCACCGTGGCCTTTTAGTAAAATTTCTACAAGCTTTAATAAACCTGAATAAATCTTTAAAGCTGCTAAATATTCAGGTCACATAACTATTTGTGTGAAGACAGCACAGATTTTTCTTATCAGAGGGAGACATCAAAGTCAGAGATGCAAAGTCTGTCTCTATACATAGTGGCTTTAATTAATAATTACACGATGCACTTGTTCCAGCTTCTTTTCTCTGTTTTAAGTGACTGTAAATTGATCACTTCAAGTTTTTATGGATCGTTGGTTGGGCAAACAAGTTATCTTAAGATGTCACCAGGGGATTCCTGTACTTGTGTGATGAGCGTATTCCACTCTTAACAGTCAAATTGTTTAGGTGATCAGTCGATTAATTGGTTTACTACTTAGTTGATCTCCTCCCCATGTCAGCTCTGTGTGATTTTCCATTGTAAGGGTGCAGTCGGAGCCCAGAGGCAGCATTCCACGCAGTTCACATAGCTTTCATTCCCCTGATCTGACGACACAGTGTGGCTGCACTGCCAGTGGAAAGGTGGTGGCAGACATGTGTCACAGCAAAATGTTTGTGGGTTTCTGATGTTATTCATCAAATACAAAATCATGGTGAGAGGGAATCAGGTTAAAACCACATCAGACTCATAATAAATTGTCATCGTTAATGGCGGCATTCTTTGTTTGGGTGGCAGAGTGAGCGATGGGATGCTGAGACAGATTTTAAAGATAGCCGAGCTGCAGACAGACGGCTTCGGAGACAGACAGCAGGTAGCTGAAGGGAAGGGAAAAGAGACTACAGCGCTCTTTATCATGACTGTGATAAAGAGAATGAATTGAATGTAGCTGGTTTGCATCCAGCATCTCATAACTCATTCAGCTCACAGTATTCAGCTGTCTTTCCCGCAACCTCCTGTCTCTCTCTGTATCTCTGTTTTCCACCTTTCTTGTTTTTTCTCTTTTCCTTCCACCTCCGTCTGTCTCTCTTTCTGTCTCTCTCTACCCCCCCTGTTCGTTTTCCCTTTCCGCTTCTATGTCTCTCTCCCCCTTCATTCTGCCGTTTTGCTTTCTCTATCATATTTATGAAGAGCTCAAGCCTTATCTCTTTTCAGCTGCAGGCTGTCTCACTTGAAAGAATTTCAAAAGCTTTGAAAGCAGGGTAGGTGGCGACGCATCGGGGAAATGGATAAAGACGAGGAGGCTGAGTGAAGAGAGGTGGGATGTTAGCCGGACGGGGAAGTTTTTCCGCTTTCCAGAGACAGACGGGGGAGAGAGAGGGAGGATCGTGGGTGAAAGCGACTCCATAGCTCATTAAGTTTACCAAGTCCAAGTCGTTTACAACAGGATTATTTAGAAAAACACGGACACAGTCTGAGTGACTGTGTGAGCTCATACTAACTGGAGGGATTTGAAAGCTAATGAGTCATTATCAGGCCAGACAGAAAGGTCTGGGAGTGTGGTGGTGTGTTTGTTTTATGGATGCGATTTGTACATGCCCACTCCTTCCCTCTTAAGCCTCACGCCTCAACACTTAACTGGCTGAATTGTTCGACTTTCCGTGGCGCGGCTTAAAAGAGACTTGCAACAAAAGCAACACACCGGAGACCTGGCTAAAGCCTAATGATATTCCACTTATTATCAGTGTTTGCTGATTTTGATGGATGGTGGTGCTCTGGAACAAGTTCAGTCTAATGACCAAATGGCTGTTTTTTTTCCCTTCTTGCACTCCACAAACACACCATGGCCACACATAGATTTACAATGACAATCACGTCAGCACTGAGAAACCATGGCAACATTGAGTTAATAAATTGCAGAACAGAGGAGCTGTTAGTGCGCATCGCTCACGCAGCCTCTTTGTGCGTGTGTGCGAGGCTCACACTGGGCCTCCAGAGATTTGTCTGTGATGTCTTGGGTTACATAAACCTTCTGGTTTCCTACGGCCCCCCGCCCCCTGTCCCACCATTACAAATCCCAGTCTTGCGCATGGGTGTGTGCGTGCATGTGAGTGTGTGTGCGTGTGTGTTTTCCTGCGCGTGTCTGTTGACATTTTCCCTGCATTCCCCCGAGAGAGGAGACAGAGGAAGAGCGAAAAGTATTCCCACATTCTCTCTGGAGATCTCAGATCTGCCATGTTTGCTCCACTTTTTCCTTTTTCTTTTAACACTTCTTCAAAAAATACGTCTCCCCTTTCTCTACACCCATTGCCTTTTCTTCTTCTTCTTCTTCTTCTTCTTCTTCTTCCTCGTGTCATATTGTGTGCGTTGAAGCTGATCAGTTCCCTCTTTTTTGTGAAATGCTGGGAGCTGTCTAAGTGCTCCCCTCTGCCTCTAGGCTCAGCACTCTGCTGTGAATTAGGCAATTTTGCGGGGATGGGTAAGAATTTTGCGTTGGTGTGATAGCCAATGTGACATTTGTTCCAGCTTGTCACTGCAGGAACTCGCCTCTAAACCTAAGTCCACTCCTCTCTAGGAAAAAACATTTAAATGAACACATCACAATTCTGCTTTTTTTTTTGTTGTTGTTGTTGTTGCTGTTGGCCAAAGTAACTGCCCTGACCTTTCCATTTTGTGTCTTTTCTGCACAGATGCAGTCATGGTTGGGAACCTTCAACCCAGAGAGGGAGAGACGAAAGGTAACGGCCTGTCTGACCATCACATTTCTCAACACACACTCACACATATTGTATACACGCTTGCACACAGAGCGTGAGGATTAGAGTGTGTGCAGGATTAGCTTTTGTGGTCACGCTGGGTAGGTGTCAAACAGCAGGGAGCAATTTGACCTCGTGACTCCTACACTTATCACTATGTGTGTGCCTGTGTGTGTATATTTAAATGTGGGTGCACACTTATACATGTTGAGCCTCTCCGTTCTGCTCCTGACCTTACTGAAACAGAGGGGGAAATGTTAAAATATACCAATACCTCGAGAAGTCAGATCAAGAAACAGGGCAAGAAAATTAATTGTAATTAATTCATATTACTTTTGTAAATGATGATGCATTTTTCCTCTTATCTTAAAGGGGTTCTCCACTGATATTACTTGTGTCGGGTTATGCTCACACAGAACTAGCTCATAAAACGTGTTGCTGGACCACGACAGATATCAAAAGTGTTTTTACCTGAGCCCGACAACTACACTGGAAGGCGATTTCAAAAGCAGGCTGTCAAAGAGAGGAAGGAGACATGATATCATTTAAAAATGCTGCACATTTTCAGACAGTCTCTCCTGGAAGGCATTCACAGTGTTGCACTTGGTTGTTCACATGAAAAGTGACAGAAAGAGCTGTGTAAGGATGAAAAAACAGAGCTTGAAAGTAAAGTCCAAACCCTGGCTCCTTTCTCAACTCCACACAGCTGGCTAATCGTGGCATGAATGTTTTAGGCTGCATTCACACCAAATCCAGTGTTGAGGCGAAAACGCCACTCCCATTCATTTTAATGTGTGTAATGCCTCTAGGTTACAGTGGTGGGGCCCAGGGGATGCCACTATGAGGTCCCCTCTTTATGCTGCCTTGCATTTTTACACAGAACCAAATGATGGTAGCATCATGCTGCTCCAGTGTGTAGCTTGTGAAAGCTGGGGGAGTGACATCTAACACAACAGCATCGGCCTCTAGTGTGACATATAACAGATTCTTTGGCAGCACTTTCTAAACAATAACAATGGCATTAACATGGCGATAACAATTATTTACCATCCCTGTTATATGGCAGCCGATCTCGTCCTCTGCTCGGAGGGTAAGGAGCTCCCAGGCCTCATTGTTTTCCTAATTTGATTGTTCTGATTTGAGTTAGCTGCTAACTGCTATCAGCTACTTTTTAAATCTCCTGGCTGTGAGCAGCATGCATAACACATCATCAAAACTGCCCATGATCCATTCCTGTTGGATGTCCCTTTTATACAGACATCGTTTTGGTGCTGTCCTTCGCTGACGGCTTAAAGGCAAGACAACTCTAGACAGAATGGCGAGGCAGCGTGACAGCATAAAATTCCTGCCTTGAAGAGGCAATGTAAAAGGGGCTACTGTCTCTTTCTGTCATTAAGTACTAGTAAGTAACAGAAAAAACAAAGTATGCATCAGATGCTCTTGTGTACTGTCCTACAAAGGAGAGCGCTCCCTTTATGTGTGTGTACATACATGTTTTGTGGCAGAAGAGATTCGACAGCAATGATAATCAACAAAAATTCTCCAGATTTTTAAAGCCAATATAAACAAAAACAGATAAGCAGTCGCCGAGATCGGGAGATTGGCTTTCTAGAGTTGGTCTCCACCCTTCACTCCCCCACATATAGGTCATTTAAGTGACACACTTTCGCACAACCTTGCTGCTAATCGCTGCAACGCCTGATTTGGTGTGAATGCAACCTTGTGCTCGAACAGAACCTGTTCATAAGATGTGTTGTCTGACCATGATGGAATATCAGCAGTGTTTATACTTGAGCTGAAGCCATCAAAGAGAGGATGGAGACATGATATCGTTGAAAAATGGGATTCATTTTTAGACAGTCTATCCTGGAAGGCATTCACAGTGTTGTACGTGGCTGTGCACACGAAAAAGGACAGCGTGAATGTTAGATTGTCAGAGAGTTGCAGAAATGGTTGGACACAGCTCCCTCCTCTTAATCCGACAGGAGATAGGCGATGTGACCATCTGACAAGCTCTTCTGATGGAGTATATTGGCAGTTTAAAGGTTATTTTAGGCCACATCCACACTAATACATTTTAATTTTGAAAGAGCGTTTTATCAATATTGAACAACCCCACTGACTGCGAGCACGCTGATTGGCACACTAAAGGCCCGAACATACTCGGGCGGAACGTACGCAGAACGGACTACGCGAGGAATGTCCACAGTCATTCGGGCTCCCGTAGTCGAGCGCACTTCCGCGTTGTAGTTTCCTGTAAAAATGTCCGTGAGGAATCCCCGCGATGTGAAAAATACATGCCGAGCAATCACTGGTGCGTGGAGCGGAGTCTGCGCGGTCGTAAAATCTGAGCTTTGTGCGCACAGGGCTTGCGGACGTCCGCTTTGAGTCCCCGCGGACCTCCGCGGAGTCCGTTCCGCGTATGTTCTGCCCGAGTATGTTTGAGCCTTTAGCTGTCAATCATGACATCAAACCCCCTTTTTGAAGCAGCAAATAACTAATTAAACCCAAACTTATAAGAAAAATGAAGACTTGAGCATGCATCAGTGTGAGAAGAACTACTTTATATGGCAGAAACCATCTTTGGGAAAAATTAATTTGATGAGTACTTTGAGGTTTTAGTTTAACCCATGTCCTGTATGCTAACTTTGAGGGGCTGGTACTGAGGCCAGCCACCATTGGGCGATGGAGATGTTTTAGCTTCACTTTTAAGGAGCTTTCATGGTGTCCACCTTTTATATACAGTCTATGGTCCATATAACATGGCTGAAAATGCATATCACATTACCATTCACGAACACTGGGAATGCGTGTGCCATTGTAAACGGGTGAGTTACAGAAAATACTAAGGAAACGGCGAAAAGTAAAACCAGCAATTTCTTTGCTTGGACCAACGATGAGGTGGAACTGCTACTCAAAGTAACACATGATTATAAGGTGGTCAAGGAGGCGGAAAACAGAAAACAAAGCAAAGCAAATACGGTGACATATTAGATTATCCATCATTTAGTATTATCCATTGCCGGTGGATGCCATGTCAACGGGAAAGGTGTACCCACACAGAAGGTTAAAATTTCAAAAGGTATGTAAGTTAGGCCTAGCTTTAATGTCTTGGCTTGACACATCGTGACTGATAAGACCCAATTGGGAAGCAAACATTTCTATGTCTACGTCTACGTTTCCGCTCGTCCAGACTAAAATGCAACCCCAGAATTTTAGAATTAAGACAGGGTCAACAGCTTTTCAAATGTCTACGATTTTGGGTTCCAATGATTAAATAATGTGGACACTTGGTATAAACGTAGCAATAGTTACGCATTTTTAAGTAAAAGTGTATTGGATGGAGCCTCAGTCATGGGGGGTAATGCTCAGCCTGTCGAAACAGGGCAAGAGGGGTCTAACAAAACAATGTTATTGGTTGCATTGTGGGAAATGTAGAATGACTTTTCAGTGCTTCACTAAAAAATGTTTTGGCCTTTCCTGTTTTGATTTAAATATTCTTTTGAAACGTGTCTCTTGTGAGTCCCATAACTTTATGGAAGTGCACCACTGAATCGCTGGAGTGCCCCTTTAAATTAAATAATGGATTGCTGGTAAAATGCTCGCACTGGAAAATGTTTCTTCTCTTGGACTATATCATTTCATCTGGCCTGCCGGCTACAGACGCTGCATCTTGTTGAAGTGTCCTCCAACAAGACACTAAACCCCTCAGCTGCCCACACATCATGCATAACTATGGAGACGCCGAGTCATTAAAATGTAAAGCCTTAAAATCCTCCACAGAGGTGGTCAGTGTCACAGCGCTACTCATGAAAAGTTAAAAGCAGCAGTCACTCGTCGTCTTGCTTTTCCTTACCTCACCCCTCCTTCCTCAGTCTCTCTGCTGTTGTCACACCTCCACCCCGCAGGGTAAGGTGTGTGTGTGTGTGTGTGTGTGTGTGGGGGGGGGGGGGTCAGGTAAGGGTTAAGGTTATGTAGATGCTGCCCCTAAGTGGCAGATGTAATTACTGCACACTGAACTGGCGTAACCCTCACAAGTGATGTGTGTGTGTGTGTGTGTGTGCATGAATGTGTGGCAGCAACTTACACACACGCTGTTGATGTGGGCTAATTGCTATGTGTAGCGCAGAGTGTAAATAAGTTAGCAGTGGTTTTTATCACACTCTCCGTTTCCTCGTATTTCTCTTTCCCAGTCACTCTCCTCATTTCCATCTGTTTTTCTCTCTTTGCTCGTGCTCTCTTTTTCCCCCTCTTTCGTTTTCTCTCTTTCACTCACTCCCTCCCTCCGTCTCTCTCACTCTTGTACTCATACCCAGCATGAATAAAGCAGCAAGCCAGGTTCATGGACATGAATATTTATGAGAGTTTATGCACGCGCTGCGATGCTTTAAAACAACAACAACAGCCTCCCCGATTGTGCTTGCCAAGCCAGCGAGCTCTGGCTCATATGTGTGTGTGTATGTGTGCGTGTGTGCGTGTGTGCGTGCGTGTGTGTGTGTGTGTGTGTGTGTGTGTGTGTAGCAGCAGGTGTAAACTAGAGAAAGCGAATCCTGCTGGGTGTCTGAAGACCCCTGGCTCTGGTTATTTGCATTCACTTCGCCACATCTCCCTCCTTCTGCGCCTCACATGTTCTCTGTAACTGTGTCACACACACACGATCGCTTCTCATGTTTTGTGTTCACGCCTGTAGTTTCCTGCGTTCGCCATTCTTGATCTTTTTCCTCTCCCTCTCTGTCTGACTCAGCCTGGCACCATCCCCCTGCCTCGCTATCAGTGCGTGTGTGTGCGTGTGTGTGTATCTGGCTGGAGTGATGACGTACATAACTAGCGTTGGCAGTTATCAGGGCCGTCAGTCACATGGTTGTGACACATCTCTGTGTGTCCCGAGCAATTTGTTTGTGGTCATGCATGAGTACACACACACAAACGAGCGCCACAAGGTCTTGCAGCAGCACAGGTCAGCAGGAGGATATTCAGAAGAGGGTGTTTAAGTCAGGCCGTGCACACTCTCACACACACACAGACACAGACACAGACACAGACACACACACACACACACACACACACACACCTTTAAACACATTTGCACAACTGCACACACAGCAGCTCAGTCCCGTCGGGTAGCAACAAAGCTGGCTGAGCAAACAGCGAGCTGCTTGTTCGTTATCTTCCCCGGGTGTTTGTTTACTGATCCACACAAGCTTTGCCTTGAGTCACAATGCAATGTGTCTACTCGTGTGTCTGAATATGTGTGTGTGCCCGCATTCACAACCTTGTTTTTTTGGTGAGTGTTACTTCTGTATCCTTATTGAAGTGCCAAATTTTACTTTTCACATGTCGCCAACATCCTGAAGAACATCCTAACTATGACTAAGCTGCAAGGACAGTTGGGTTTGTCTCTCAAGGGCTCTCGAGGGCTCTCAAGTGCGACACGTGGCTTTGACAAAACACATACACCTCCTTTTGTAGGGATCGACTCCCCGGCTGCCATAAAGAGTGTTGCTTTGAGCCCTCTGCATTACTCCTGGTTTCTTGACAGGATGCTTTTGGGTTTCAGCTGTCCCTGAAAATCTTTGTTTCTGCGTTCAAGAAAAACAAATTAGCAGCCAAAGTATTTGAAGAAAGAATTAAAGAAAATAATTAAAATATGGCACTCTAGTCGTCAGAACAGTCTCACCAAAAGTGCCATTTTCTAGCCGTTCTGGAGCTTTCAGTTGTATCTCCCTGAGTTTGCTTAGCTGTCATGATATTGTAGATGTTTAGATATCCATTTTTCTTTTTCTTCAGACACTTCTCATCCAAGAGGGCTTAAAGGAGCAGTGTGTAGGATTTAGTGGCATCTAGCGGTAAGGATTGCAGATTGCAACCAGCTGAAACTTCTCCCATGGGCCGAGGGTGAACTCGTGATTGGGATTCCCTTTGTGCTCATTGTTCAGGGTTTTTTTTTTTTTTACTGGGAGTCAAATTATCTGCAGAGGTCCGTTCCTCTCTAACACAAACGGACCAGGTGATTAAAATCAGTAAAAACACTAAACAAGTCAATTTTAAGTTACAAATCAGTAGCCCTTTTTATACAGTGATCATACTATAGGGCCACTGCAGAGTCCCTTCTTTATGCTGCCTTTGCATTTTTACACAGAATCAAGCAAGGGCGGCATCATGCTGCCCCAGTGTGTGATCTTAGACATCATGCCGGCATCACAGAAGCAAAGGACGTGTGATGGGCCTGACATGTAACACATTAGCGTCGGCCTCTAGACGCATCCGCAGCATTTCTTCAAACAATATAAATGGTATTAGCATGACAATAGCAACCAGTTATTGTCCCTGGTAAATAGCGGCTGAGCTCTTCCTCTGCTCTGAGTGTAAGGAGCTCCCAGACCTCAGTGTTTTCCCAGTTTGTGGACATTTTCAGCTGCTTTTCTTCTTTGAGTTAGCAGCTAACTACTATTAACTTCTTAAAGCGCCCAGTGGTGGGTCACACAAATAATACATGGCCAAAACGTCACACCCGTCCCCATCATGATCCTGTCCTACCAGCTGCCCCTTTTACACAGACATCAATTTATCTCAGTTACAACCTCCGCTGCCAGCTTCAAAGTGTGTCAACTCTGTCCCTCCATTCCAAGATCGTACCTTTTATAGAGAGCCCCGAGGCAAAATATTGGCCTGAAATTCCTGCCTTGAACTGGCAGCGTAAAAGGGGCAAATGTTTCTCTGATGCTGTTTTGCTTGTTGCAGACAGGCCGCTAGCTCAGCAACTGCTAATGCCTGCTCACCTTTTTTCTATGGTAACCGCAGATCCAGACGTTCGGGAGGTTTTTAACGGAGAGCTGAAATATCCACAGATATATCTTCCTCTCTAATCTTCCTCTCTGGGATTTAAACCAGCAAAAACACTGAATAAAGCAGTTTCACTTTAAAAAAAAATCACGCTATTCAGCTCATTACGGAGGGAACTCTCTACGGTGGTTGATGCGAAAATGTGAATGGCCCTGTCTAGAACCAGTGTATGGTTTGCATGTTCTGGGCTACTGTAGAAACATGGTGGTGCAACATGGCAGACACCGTGGAAGAGGACCTGCTCCCTATCTAGATATAAATGGCTCATCCTAAGGTAACAACTACGTGATGATTCTTACTTTCAGATGATTATACGCTAAAGAAAACCAACTTATTATATTCCATTTCTGCCAGCATATCCCCCTAAATCCTACACACTGGACCTTTTAAATGTTGAGACTGAAAGTTGCAGCAGTAAAACAAACATAGCCTCACAGTATAAATTACAAATACACTCTCATCATGAAGAAAAAAACCCTGTGATGGATATTTGTCTTAATACTGCAGCAAAAACATGCATGAAAAACATTTCTTATTGAAATTTTAAACAAGTTTTAGTCCTTGATTTTCACTCTGAAAAGACCTTTTTGAAAAGTCCTTGAATTTGATGTTCAAGTGCATTTGGGAAAACCTGATGCTGTTATTTTTAGCGCAGGTTTTTTTTTTTTCTCTCTTTCCTCTCTGCAAGCGAGGGTGAGTGCAGTGGGTGGTGAAGGGGACGGGTTGCTCCCTGATAACCGTCTGTAATCTAGCGTGCGTCATTAACGTCGGGACCGCTGCGCCCGCCGCACATAATTACGGTTTCATTCCCCTCTGCTTCCCGAGCAGCACAGGGGCCTCTGACACGGGAGGACTGTGATTAAAAACACCAGGCTCTTTAGCCGGGCTCTTCCTCCTCCTCCTCCTCCTCCTATTCCACATCCTGTCTCTTGCGCATTGAAATTCCTCAAATGCCTGCCTCTACACCTCACCTAAATTTTATCTGAGATTACTGGCTCCGTGTATTCTTTCAAACCCAATTTCTGGAACCTTTTTCCCCCCCTGAGAAATAGACCCACAATGCCTCATACACCCGCAAATCTCCTTTTCCACTTAGCATCCGTCAGGCTCCTGGCTTGCCCTTTTCCTTTCTCCCAATGACACATTCATCCCATGCACACACGCACACACACACACTTGAGATGACAACAGGCAGAGCTCGACATGGCCGGTGATGTCAGAGCTTCCCATCACGATAGACATTAATAGGGCTAAGCTTAATGTTTGCCTTTGGGTTTATGCTGTTACAGACCGGTCTTCCCCTCAGTTGATCACATACAGCCAGCATACGTTACACGGTGGAAACTTGGCTCTTATATCCATTGCCCCCTCCTCCCCTCCGCTCGCACACACACACACACATAAGATAAAATACCACCGGGGGGCTCTCGTGATTTTCATTTGAATTGTTTAAAATGCCTGCGTTAGAGCTTGCACGCCTCGGGGTCTTTCTGGTGAGTAATTAATTTCCAGCATGTGGGGGTAGAGACCAGAGCTTGTGGGCCTGCCTCCTGGCTCCGACTGTGTGTGTGTGTGAGTGTGAGCGAAAAAGAGAAAGAGAGGGAGGCTTTGCGCTGCTACTGCGTCCTAGCCTAAGGGGGGGTGGTGGTGGTTGAGAGGGAGGAGGAGAAGGAGGGGAGGAAAAACAGCACAGCGCAGAAAATCGATCCAGGGGCCGCGCTTCTCAGCCTCTTCCGGGCGCAAGAGTCCTCCTCTCCGGGGAATTAGATAACGGCTTGTAAAAGCTCTCCACCGCCAGGCTCTCCCCCTCCTCGACTTTTAGCTGCTGCTGCCGCATCTCTCTGTCTTGCTGCCTTGCTTGTCTGCTTGTCCACGAGATATTGAATTCATCCCCCGTTCACATTAGGGCAAAAAAAGAAGTATTGGCTCTCCCGTTTAATTGGAATCCCCGTTTCTTCTCATAACTGTGTGTGGATATTGCGTATTATCAGCAAGTTAATATTTTATTAGGGTTTAATTGGCCTTTGTTGTTTGCCTCGGTGCACTGATCTTGCAGTTACAACACGGACTCTGTGTGTGTGTGTGTCTGTGTGTGTGTGTGTGTGTGTGTTTGAGAGTGTTAATGTGAGCAATTCAGTTTCTCCACATGGGTCAGTAGTCTCTTTTTTCCTCCCCTCTCCCCCTCCAGGTTTCCTTGGCTGAGGAGATCAAGCCGTTGAAGTGGTACCCCTCCGTTTACCTCCTGGTGTCCATCTTCCCCCTCATCAACAGGTAACACACACACTTAAACGGCACATAAACTCCGCGCTCTGTTGTTTTATTTGCATGTTCACTCTGCTATCTTATCTCTTCTCAGCCCGTCACCCTCTCCCTCCCTCCCTCCCCCTCCTCGCCACTCTGCCTTTCCCGTCCTCATCTCTTGCTCTCTCTTATCTGAACTCCGAGAAAGCCTCGCGCTCTCTGTAGCAGCGCGAGCACTAAAGGAGATTGTGTGTGTGTGTGTGTGTGTGTGTGTGTGTGTGTGTGTGTGTGTGTGTGTGTGTTGGAGGCATTGTGCATTTTATTGGCTTTTTTAAAACCAGGGCTTCGTCGGGCTGAGGGTTGGTGGAAGGAGGCGGGTGGTCCAGTAAATGATAACCCCAGTGCTGTTATTACTCCTTCACTCCCTTCCTCACCCTCTGTCTCCCTCTTTCTTTCTTTCATTTGCTACTGCTCCCTTCCTTCCCTTCCCTCCCTCCCTCCCCGGTGTGATTGACAGGTCAGGGTTACTAAGTGATTAGCTGCAGCGGCTCTGCTTGTCGCCACGGCGATGTAGGCGGAGACACAGGTCAATTACAGGGTCAACATCTCTCAAAGGCTCCGCTTAAACACCGCCCATCCCCCCTTCCCTTCTCTTCCCCTCACCTCGTCCTCTCCTCCTCCTCCTTCACCTCTCCATCCATTCCACTCCCCTTCTCCTCCTCCCTCCTGTGCCCCAACTGTCGGCTGATGAAGATGACAAACTGCACTCTGTGCATACTCCGAACCCCCTTCCCCTCCTTCCTGCCTTCCCTTAATGTCACTTTCTCTTCCTCTCTTCCTCCTTTTACGCTCAGATCGTCTTTGTTATAGCCCCCTTTTATTTCCACACTTCCACGCTGTCTTTCTCCTTCTGTGTTTTTATGTCGCCTCCCCACCACCACCACTACCTCTTCCTCCACTTTTCCTCTCCTCTGCCACACAAAGCCCTCTCTTTCTCTCTGTCTTCCTCTCCCCTTCTCTTGAGCAAACACGCTCTCGCTCAGCTCCGCTCTGCTCTGCCTTTCTCCAGAGAGCGAACGAGGAGAAAACGGGAATGAATTGCTCTCTCGTCCTCCTCCTCCTCCACCACCACCACCACCGCCGCCGCCACCTCCCCCGTTCAGCAGCTCTGGCTGTATATATCTCCGGCTCCTATTAATTTGTTAGCCTCCCCTCCCTCCTTCCCCTTCTCACTCACCTCCCTCCCCCCTGGCTCATATCCTCCTCCGCCTCCTCCCCTCTTCCTCCATCTCACCCTCCTTCCTTTCCCTCCCCTCTGCTGAGTGCTGGAGTGTGTAAAGTGTTTGTCACGGTGCCGTGCTGATGTCGCTGTGCTCTGCCGTGCGGAAGCAGCGCACGGCAGACAGCCTCAGTGTGTGTGTTTCTGTGCGTGCCTCTGTGTGTGTGTTGTGTGTGTGTGTAGGCGGGTGGTTGGTTTCGTGTCAAGGCGAATGTGCTGTCGCTGCTTGTTGCTGCGTGTGCGTGTGTGCTTGTTTTGTCCACCCCGACTTGAGTGTGTGCTTTTTTTTTTGTCTAGCGTGCGTCTGTTTGTGAGCATTTTCCTGTGTGTTTGTGTGTGCGTTTTTTATTTTTGTGTGTGTGCATGCCTAGCGTGTGTGTGTGTCTGAGTGGGGGATTATTTCTATCTGAGCTCCAAAGCCTCCTAAACAGGGCTTAGAGAGACGGCCCAGGGCAGCAGCTAAAGCCGTCGGGTAGAGCTCTTTCTCTCCCTCTTTCTCTCCTTCTTTCTCTCCCTCTTTCTCTCCCCCCTTCGCTCGCTAGCTCTACATCCCTCCCTGCTGCTGCTCTCCCTCTCTCCCTCTCTCCCTCTCTGCCATTTCTCCCTGCCCTGATCCATTGCGTTAATACACAGACACTCCCACACACAAACACACTCTTGTTTTTGGCCCTCATCTGCTACCACACACACAAGCATGCGCACACACACACACACACACACACACACACACACACACACACACACACACACACACAGACAGTCGCACGCCACACACAATTTTAATCTGTTCCAAATGCACACTGGTAAATGTGTTAATTCGACACCAGCTGTTGCGAATTGAAATGGGAAAGCGTTCCTACTTTTTCCTCGCCCGCGCTCGCACACACATGCACTGACGAGTCATTATACATCACTTTACCGTACACATCTCTCTCTCGCTCATTCTCTTGCCCTCATTTGGCAACACAAAAGTAGCACCAGACACTCACACCTTCGCACTTATCCCTCCTCCTTCTCCTCCTTCTCCCTTTGTCCTTCTTTTCCCTCCCTCTCCACCACTTCAGTCTCTCTCTCGCAGCTCCTCGTGTGTGTGATTGTGTGTGTGTGTGGAAGCACTGCCCGGGCACGACTAGAGTTTTCACAGTCTGCTTCTCACATCGCCTCCCCTGTGTGCTTTATGGTGTGGGTGTGTGTTTGTTTACAAGGCTTGTCTAGATTCCTACTGTGCGCGCTTGTACGCCTGTTTGCATAAATAAGCCCTCTCCTCGGAACCTAGCCGCTGATTTCTGTGGCGCGTCGCGGCTTGATGTGCAAGTGCTCCTCCTGGACAGCCTTCTCGTCTTTCATGAGGACTTTTCGCTCCCCTTAAACAGCCCCTACCTCCCTTTACCCCTTTTGACACCAAGCAGGGAGAAACCAGCATCCCCATTTAGTGTCCCCACCCACCCTCCTCTTTTTAAAGCTTTCTCTTAAACCTCCAAAGCAAGGCACATGGCAGGAGAGCCAGTTGCCTTTGAGCAATCATGGGTTACGTGCCCCGCAGAGCAGTGCCTCAGCGTGGACGGATTGGCCCTGTTGACAGGGCTTGAACCGGTGATGTGTCTATAACCTTGAGTTCACCCTGTCGCTCCAGGAGGCAGCTCGCATCCTCCTAGTTATTCTTGGTTTCCCTCGATGCTGCGTGTGGGTTTTGTGGTGTGTATAGGCCTATACGTGCTTGCAGGGGATTTTTTGTATGGGCTCCCTACAGCGCCTAAGCCCCCCCGCCTTTCTCTGGAGGAGATCTGATTTCCCTGCTCCAGGCGAGCAGCGAGAACAAGACGGTGTGTGTGCGTGCGTCTGTGTGTGCTCCAGCGCGTGCGTCAGTGCTTGTCTCCGCTTTTGTGTGTGTGCGAGCCCGCACGCGCAACCCGGGCCAGGCAGACCTTCCCCATCTCCGTTCTGCGCTTTGAAAAACGAGGGAGGAAATCTCAGAGCAGCAGTTATTATTCATCCCTCAAAGCAAACGGGGAGGAGGCGGAGGAGGAGTAGGAGGGAGGGAGGGAGGGATAGATGGAGGGAGGAAGAAAGAGAGAGCCAAACGGGAGGGATGAAGAGGGGGCTGGGGGGGATACATTAACTCTTATCTCACTGTATTTGGCATTCTGCATCCCAGGATGCGCTCTTTCTCTCTCCCTCTCTTTCTCTCCTGCTTTCTCTTTCCTCTCTACACTCCCTTCCTTCCGTTCCTCGCCTCTACGCCTCTCGGAATATCTTGCATTCAGCGCGCAGGGGTGTGTGTTTGTGCCTCGGTGTGTGTAGGCTGGTGTGTGGTTTTTACTGTATACCCTAATATCTTTTGTGGTGTATTTTGTTTACTTGAACCGGCGAGCTCCTCAGATGCTGAAAGGCAGTATGCAAGGTTCCAACTCTCATCTTTATTTGTCTGCGAGCCTTTTTTATTTATCTATCTCTTCACATTCAATTTACTGTGTTTACTAAAATAAGTTTGCAGCTTGATATAGCTTGCAGGTATTTGATTCAGAGGCAAAACTGTCATCTCTTCTCCTTTTTGTGCAGCTTTGATCTCTGATCTTTGCAGGAGTGATTCTCCAGGTTTCTATGACTTGGCTCCGGGGGGTCACCACCAAAGTCAGGATTAGCTGAATATGAGTATAATTTCATACACTAGCTCGTTAAAGGTGCAGTGTGTAGGATTTAGGGGAAGAAATGGAATATAATATAATGAATATGTTGTCTTTAGTGTATAATCACCTGAAAGTAAAAATCACGTGTGTTCGTTACCTTTGATTGAGCTGTTTATATCTACATAGGGAGCTGGGTCCTTGTCCGCAGAGTCTGCCATGTTGCACCGCCATCTTTCTACAGTAGCCCAGAACAGTCAAAGTAAACACTGATTCTAGACAGGGTTATTCATGTTTTCACACCAGCTACTGTTGTTAGGAGTCCCTCAGTGATGAGCTGAAAAGTGTCAGAAAAAAAAGATTTTTTAAAAGTTAGACTGCTTTATTCAAAGTTTTTGTCGGTCTAAATCATTTACATTTCATCAAATCAATTCATTTTAGAGAGGAAGAGACGTCTGCGAATAATACAGCTCCCTGTAAAAACCTCCTGAACGTCTGGATCTGAAGTTATTAGAGAAAAAAGGTGAGCGCACATTAGCAGGTGCTGGGCTAGCAGCCTGTCTGCAACAAGCCAAAGACCATCAGAGAAACATTTGCCCCTTTTACACTGCCTGTTCAAGGCAGGAATTTTGTACCATTATTCCGCCTCAGGGCTCTCTATAAAAGGTACGATCTCGGAATGGGGGGACAGAGTTGATGCACTTTTAAGCTGGCAGCGGAGGTAGTAACCGAGCCAAATCGACGTCTGTGCAATAAGGACAGGCGGCAGGACAGGATCGTGAAGGGGACAGGTGTGATGTAGTAGTTAGCAGCTAACTCGAAGATGAAGAACAGCAGCTGAAAATGTCCACAAATTGGGAAAACATATTGCTTTTTTTTATGTGAAACTGCTTATTCAGTGTCTTTACTGGTTTAAATCACCTGGTCTGTTTGTTTTGGAGAGGAAGTCACCTCTGCGGATGATTCGGCTCCTGGTGAAAACTGTTGGAGTGTCTAGATTGTAGGTTATCAGAGAAAATAGGTGAGCGCACATTGTGAGGTGCTGGGCCAGCAGCCTGTCGGCGACGTGCCAAACAGTTTCAGAGAAAAAATGATTTGTAACATTAAACTGATTTATTCAGTGTTTTTACCAGTGTAAATCACCAGGTCTGTTTGTTTTGGAGAAAACGAGACATCTGGGGATAATTCAGCTCACAATAAAAACCTACAGAGTGATGAACACTGACTGAATTCTAACTGGGAGAAGTTATCTGTTTTAGGGTTAAGATTTTTTTGTGTGTTTTTTTTTAACACACAGATAACAAAAATCCTCAAAATCAAAGACGTCTGTAGTGTCAGATGTCATGCTCTTTGAACACCCTGATTGCCTGTGTGATAGCTTAGCCACATGTGGCCATGTGTCCCAGATAATATTTTTGCGGATATATGACCATGCCTACCATGTGCGCCTGTGTGTGTGTGTGTGTGTGCGCTTTGGACCTCTGCGTCTCGGGCAGTGATCGGTGTGTAACTGGAGACGGAGAGCCCCGTAGCCATTCGTCTCCCGTTGAGCAGCGGCGACGCTCTGCTATTCATCCCCATTTAGCGAGACAGAGAGCTGGCCTACAGGGCTGTGTGAAGTGCAAACACACACACAGGGTGGGCACCTGCACTGAGTCTGGACACACACACACATACCAAGGCTCTGGATTTAATATTGTGTGTATATATATATATATATATATATATATATATATATATATATATACATATTTGTATATATGTGTGTGTGTGTGTCTATGTGTGTGTATAATATATATATATATGTGTGTGTGTGTGTGTGTGTGTATATGTGTGTATATATATATATATATATATATATATATATATATATATATGTATATATGTACATTTGCATGCATGTACATCAATATGCAGACGTGAAATACTCATATTGAAACACACACAGGACACAGGCACACATACATGCCCATAGACAGACGTAGAGATGCGTATACAGGCAAATAAACTATAAACAAGTCCCTGTACACCAACATACAAGCTATATAGACGCATATACTCCTATATAGACACTCAAACTACATACAGGCATATGAAGGTATATACATGAATATAGTGTGTACATGCAAAGGAGATACTAGATAACGTCCCTCACACGCACTTAGGCATGTGCACATATTCACAGGCATACGCAAACACAAACACGTACATGCATGCACATGCACACACACACACACACACACACATAGACACACACACACACAACCCTGCTCCCCCTCCCTCTGCTCTTTCAGGCGCGTCTTTAAATATTCATCACTCTGGCTGCTCTGAGAGTGCCGTAAACGCTGCCTCACACTCCAGGGAATCGCTAAAGCCTACTCTATCATCTGCTCTCCCTCCGCTCTCTCACTCTCTCTCTCACTGTCACACACACACACACGCACAAACACTTCTGGCCGCAGCCACTCTCCAGCATAAACTCACGTGCACCAACACTCGAAGGCACAGCCAGCGGCATCGCTGGACACACAGACACACGGTGGTACATGAATCAGGCGCAAGGAAACACATGCGACGGACAATGAACTGATTTTGTGCGTGTGTGTGTGTATGTGTGTGTGTTTACTGGCTGTTTCCAGCGCAGAGGGTTGAGTGGTGTTGTGTTCCAGGAAACAGGATGTCTCTTTGTTTGGGTTTTATTCTGTTGGTGAACGTTAGCCGCTTTGCTCCCCAAGGTCTGTGTGTGTGCCTCTTTGTCTGTCCGTGTTTGTGTGCACTCGTGCAGGTGTGCGTGTGTGCATGCGTCCACATATTTGTGTGTGTGTTTTGTTTCTGCACAACATGCTTGCCTGTTTGTGCGTGTCCGCCTGATTTCAGTAATATTTGCTCGCGCAGAGGATCGACAAAGATGTGTGTTTGTGTGTGCTTGCACTGTGTGTCTGTGGGTGTGTGTATAACGGGAGTCATACCCGTAGCTGTGACAGTAATCCCCATGTTGACCCTTTGATCAAAGTAGATCATTCACGTGTCCATATCCATGGAGAGCACCATATTCTTGCAGATAGTTTACAAGCATTAGAGTTTTATGCACATTTGAGTGGCTGAGGATCACATGCTGTCACCGGACAATGAGAGGCCTGTCCTCTGTCATTACTGTCCCAAAGGCCACCTCACATGCACAATAGACGAGTGAACAACCAGCAGAACCTTTGGAAACAGTGTATCGGCAGGTCAGGGTTTCTTCTGAATGATTTTCAATCTTTGAGTTCATAAAAATTTAGTTATTTCTAACTTTGTGGCTTACAACTTTTGAATGGTGAATGGACTTCACAAAGACAGCACCTTCCTGGTCATCTGAGCGCCCAAAGCCCTTTTTACACTACAAGCACATTCACCCATTCACACACACTTTCATACACTGGTGCCCAAGGCTACCACACAAGGTGCCACCTGCTACTCAGTTTAAAACACTCACACAGTGATTGAACAGCCTTTGGGAGCAGTTTGGGGTTCAGTACCTTGCTCAACGATAGTTTTGAAGATCGACTGATTAGTGGACGACCTGTTCTACCTTCTGAACCACAGCTGACCTAAAGTAGTTGAGAGTTAAAAAAAAACAAAACAAAAAAAATGTAGGAATTGTCCATTGTAGGAATGGAATAAATTAAAGGGATGTTGAACTGTTTGCTGTTGTCATTTAACTAGCACAAAAGAAAATGGCGATTGTTTTAAGTTTTTATAGTGACAATACATGTTAGTGGGGTCACACTGAGTAGATTGGGAATGTCATTTTGACCGATTTTTATACCTGTTTTCCTTATTAAACAGAAAAATACAAACATACACCAATCCAAGTTTCTCTTTTTCACCAAACCTAGACTGATGTTTGCTTAATTGCCTTGTTAGCTCATCGTGAACACACACTTCATTCAAACTCAACAGAAGCAAAATAAAAAGCACCAAAACATCTTAGTTAGTCTTGTTAGTCATCTAATTAGTTCTTCCACTGTTTCAACAATCGCCAGCTCTCGTTTGGTTGAAATAAACCCTTGGTTCTCTGATTTAGATGTGAAAATATGCTGATCTAAGTGCTGTTTATCACCCACGGTCTTTCTCATCCTCTCAGGTGTCCACTGAGCAGCAGCTCTCACTTGATGTCGGAGGCAGCGACAGTAATGTTACATCATAATTTTGTTATTAAACAAAAGAAACAGGAGAATAATAGTTACGGTAATATTCTAAAAGTAACATACTGCTCAGTTTGGTCGTTGCTGCAAAACCTCACCTGAGTGAGTTCGGTACGCATTAAAATGGCCGTACTCTGCTCAGTTGACTTGAATGGGAATGTCCGTTCTTCTCTCACTCTGTTTCTGTGGATCTGATCATGCTTTGAAGGATTTGAATTCACTAAGTGGATTCTACTTGGTTCAAATTTGATAATAGGCTATCATGCCCCAAAGCATCGTGAAGCATAATTAGACATTAATGAACTGTGGTGATTTCTAGTTATTGTTTCCTGGTGTCTGTTGGTGAGAAATGTTTGTTGTTTTTGGTGTTAAAATTCTGTTTCAGTGATTGGAAATTAATTTAAAATTTTAATTTCTGGTGCATTAAAATCATCTTAATAAGCCTAAAAGCTTTCTGAAGACTAAGTTAAGATAAGATAACCTTTATTGTCCACCTCAGTGGAAATTTGTCTTTGACTTATCTGAAAACCAGCAAAGGTAAATTCAAACACATAACACAAAACACCATCATAAACATACAAATGTACAAGATACAGTTGTGCAAATATGAAAGTAAGATCAGTAAGAAATAAATAATAAAAGAGAGCATCTTATCTTGTGGCATTCTTTCACTTGAACTCAAGTTCATTTGCCCCCTAAGTGCGGTTCGTTTGGGCAGGTGTGAACACAGCAATCACACTCAGGTGCGCACCAAAACAACCAGACCAAGACCTTCTTGAAGAGGTGGTCTCGGTCTGGTTACAAACGAACTCTGGTGCGGTTCGTTTGTGGTGAGAACGTGTTCCGACCTGGATCTGAACCAACTGCAGTCACATGACACATTGTTTGGGTTAAACATGAGCATGTTACAGTCCTGGAGGATTATTAATGTGCACCTCCTCCTGTACTGCCTTAATATGCACATTCAGCACATCCAATGCATCAAAACATTGTTTTCTAGTTGGAGCCGCGCCTCGTTTTCAAACTGTGTGGTTTGACTAAAATGAACAATGACAGCAATATAGTCCACGATGACCAGCGCTAAAATCAACCTGCGTAGTTGTCCCTCCATTGTGACATTAGAAAGTGTCACATTTATCTTGCAGGTGCACTCTTCTTCAATTTTTGCTTTACTTCCTGGATTTTTCCCACATGGAAATTCTGACCAATCAAGAGCAGCTTTCTCGAGCGAGGCATTTGATCTGGTCCGTTTGTAAATGCTGCCGTGAGAACACGAACCAACTCTAGGCAATTATACAGCTTTGTGAGAAAATTAGTCCCTGATTCAGACCAAAGCAAGACAACTCTAGGTCTGAAAGCACCCTTAAAAAACATTTGCATAGAAGCTGAAGATCCCTACAGAATCTTCTAGATTCAAAGACAGTTTGTGTGGAAGAAAAGAAAAAAAATCCCACCTGAACATTGTGAGAAATTGATTTCTTTATACAGGAAGTACCTTAAAAGCTGGCATAGCAAACAAAGGCTTCACCACCAATTATTCAAGATATTTCAGTTAGTGTGTTCAATACTTTTTATCCTGTGTCCTTCCACTTCATTGCACATAACTTTTTGATGCATTGAAATGTTACAGCTTCTTTTATCTGTGTAACTTCATTGAGTTCACACCAATGTCTGGTGTAAATGCCATGTGAATAGATGCTTTGGAAATAATTATTCATTCATTATTCATTCAGTACCCCCACCCCCCCTCCCCCACCCCCATAGTGCACCATAGTTGCAGTGATTTGTTCTCAGAAATGAAGGCTGACAATGATAGCGGCTGCAGTAAGTTACCCATGCCTTGTCGTATCAGGACATAGCCAAACATAAAGAGATGTTTAAAAAAAGTCCCATTGAATCACATTCTGACCTTACACAGAGTCGAGGGATTAAGCTCGTTTTGGCAGAATGATCCCTTTTAGTCAGAGAAAAGTTCAGATTTGCTGTCAGCAGCAGCACCGCGGGCAGCACTAGGGCCTTGTTTTGGCACTGTGAAGCATGTGATTCGTCTGGAGGAAGAAGAAGAAGAAAAAAAAGTCAGGCAGCGAGTCGGAGAGAGGAAGAAGTGCGATCAGGGTCAGGATGACTTCTCCGTCTGGCCGCCCTCGTCCACGCTGTTACAGCACACCTCTCCTACAGCTCTGAGGATGTTCAGCACAACAATTAGAGGCAGACAAAGAGAAGGTGAACTCTGACGGGAGGGAAACTGATGGCTGGAAAGTGGTACAGCCTGGCAGGGTGGGATATTGGGAAGGATGGGGAGAGGCAGCGGATGAAGGATTTTGCACAGGATTCGGAGGGTGAGAGAGAGAGAGACAGGTTCAAAGAGTGACTGACAGTATGATAGATGGAAGGTCTGAATAAGTGAGCGAGGCTCGGAGACGCTGCACGAGTGCTAATGATTGACTTGATGCTTACAGGTGGCAGCAGGCGCCGACTGAACGCTACATATGTCTACCTCTATGCGTGTGTGAGCGTCTGAGTGTGTTTATTGTTGTTGACCATTTGCTCCTGAGTCATACAGTATACACAATATCATCCCTGTTGTCCAACACCAGTCAGCCGACTGTGAGTCTCACTCGACTGCGCCGCACACACACAAACCACCGACAAACACACACACACAGCAGCTCAGCCAGGCATCGCCCGCAGCCACACTCTCCTTCCCACTACTGCCTCCCTCATTCATCTTTCATTAGCCCGGCTCGCACAGGAGAAACAGCCCCCTCTCCCCTCCTCCTCCTCCACACGCCTCCACCCGTCTCTCCATCTCTCCCTTCTTTCTCTATCTAACCTCCTCGCCTCTTATCCCCCCCCCCCCTTATCTTGGTTTCTCTCGCACGTAATCTCTTTTGTTTGTCTCGCTCATGTCTTGCAATCTGTCTTTTTGGATATCTCTCCTCCTCTTCCTCGCTCTCTGCCTCCTCTGCTTTTTAGTCTTTTTCATTCAGCCTCACTCCTCTGGCCCTCTTCCTCCTCCTCCTCCTCCTCCTCCTCTTCCTCCTCCTCCATCGCTCTCGGCCCTTGTTCCCCTTCGCAGCCTCACTCTTGCACATTCTCACCTCTTTATCGTGTTCTCCTTTCCTCTTCCACTCCCTCTCTCTCCTTCCTGTGCGGTGCTGTTTCTCTGACACTCGTCTCCCCCTCCCTCCCTCCTTCCCTCCCCTCCTCCCTCCCTCCCCTCTTCCTGTCTCTCTTTCTCTCTCCCTCGCCTGCTCTTTCTTTCTTCCTTTCATTTCGCTCTCCGTCTCTCCCTCGATGGAGGGGAAAGGCTCTTCGCCTCTAATTGCGGCTGTTCCGTTGCCATGGCGCGTGTTGCTCGGCGCTGCGAGGTTCTGTGTGTGTGTGTTGGTGTGTGTGTGTGTGTGTGTGGCAGGCAGATGATTGCTTGCTGCCAGCTCTCGTTTCCCGGACGCCGATCGCATTTCTTTGCGGCAGCAGGAGGAAAAAAAAAAATGAGACGCCAGAAATAGCCCCCCTTCACACAGACCCACTCACTCTCACCGCTGCGCTGTCAGAGAAACACACACACACAGGCACACACACAAACACGCATCCACTGCATTTCCTCTCCACCTCACATTCTCAATGCATATGACCTAGGTTATACTGTATGTACACACCTCTACGCACGCAGGCAGTGATGTGTGTGTTTATGCGTGTCCACATGTGTCCGACTTCCTCTGAGCGCATGTATGTGTGTGTGTTTCCTGCGTCTCCAAGGAGGTTGTGTGGGGACTCCTGATTTATTTCACCTTTAATGGGAAGTGAAATGAATGTGAGCAGCAGCTGGTCTGGTCCTCGGAGATACAGCAGTAGGCTAACCCAGAAAATAGGCAGCGTCGCTCTGAAATGGTCCTTACTTCAACAAGTGCCAGGACACGCCACTCTACGCTCCACTAGCCGCACTGTTGGTTTTATTTTAAGCTGCATTTAGGCATTTTGTTGACACCATTACCCTGAATGACTTAAAACAGGTAGGCCTTCATTACAGGTCGGTCTCAAACCTCCGGCCAACCCGATTCCGGTTTCTTTCCTGTCACAACTTTTTAGACAGTAGTTGGAAGGTAAATGGAGTCAGATTAGTAGCAAATAAACCTCGCAACCTCGTGCTGCAAAAGAGGATAAGAGGGGATTATAACCAGATTTGTGGACGAATCTCCATAATCATCTTCTGTGCTTTTCACCTGCAGTTCTCACTGGGTTTTAAAGGAAAGGGAAAAAAAGATCATAATGATGTGCTTGCCTGGTTTGACAAAGTAAAAGAGCCTCTAACCTGTAATTTAAAGGTGCAGCTTTTTCAGAGTGCTGGGCAAGAAACCAAACATTTACAAGAACTTAAGCCATCTGAAATCATGTCAGTATGTCTGGTCAGTTCTCTCCGTCGGACAGCCGATCACAAGGCTTGAAATACTTTTTCCTTTGTAACTTTTAAAATCATATGCACCAAAATGTTTTTTACTACACAGTTTGGTTTATTTGACGGGGGCTTATCCAACCAAAATTACAGTAATGCAGAGTGAAACTACTTCAAATTGTACATGGTCATAGGAGTATTTTGAGCAGCTTCTCAGTAATATGGAGACGTAAAGTGTCAATCGTGTGTGTCATGGTCAATGCTGAAGAGTTAGCAGCCTTGCACACAATATTTTCTGCCCCAAGTTACATGAACCGCTGCAAGTAGAGGTGAGAATTATGCGCACCACTTAAATTTTACATGCACTACCACTTAAATATATGCGCACGGTATTTCTAGTTCTGCTATCATGCGTGCATCCGAAAGCACAATAACAAATCACATCTAACCCTAAGAACAAACAGCCGATTACTGCCGGTCGGCAGGTTCCTGTTACCTTTGTGTGAGTTCATTCATAACAGAGGAAGTGGAGTCGGCATCGTTCCACCTTTTTGTTTTATGGATGTAATCAACTATGAGCACCTGGTAGTCTAAATCTATTAGTGACCCAAATGTTGGAGGAATTACACTTGGACACACCGGTGCAGATGAGGAGAAGCTGATGCAGAAAAAAAAAAAAAGACGTTGACCTTGTCGGGCATATGGGCACTCTTTGGCTTACAGAGCGAAATCAAGCTTAATGTTAACAGGGTCGTAAAATAGTTGCAGCTTTGATATTAAACACAAGCAGTTTGCTCCTACACCTGAAACAGAGCTTTATCATATCATATGATGCTTGAATGGCAAAGAGAAAGTAAAGGCAGAAAACTGCAAAGATTTATATGTAATATTGCCGGTTTAAATGTTGAAACATTTGTGAAACAGTGTTTTTACTTTAAGTGTCAGTGCTCTGTTACATTGAAATAGATATGATTTCATTTATAGTTACCGAAATAAATGTGGCATTTCATCATCTTATGAATCTGAGGTTATATCGCCCAGCCATCATTCACTGTATTATCAAATTCATTGCGATCTCTCTGTATGATTACACCAAACAAATGACACCATGTTCAAAAATGATTGGTAGCCTAAACTCAGTGATAGTGTTAGTTTTTCTTCAAATTAAAGGTCCAGTATGAAGGATTTGAGGCATCTACTGGCTATATGGAATATAATATTCATACTTTCATCACTTTATAATCACCTGAAACTAAGAATAATTTTACCATACAGTGGGCCGTTTTTATCTACATTTAGAGCATGACAATGCCTCTTACCTGGAGTCTGCCATGTTGTTTCTACAGTAGCCCAGAATGGACGAACCAAACACTGGCTGTAGATAAGGCCATTCATGTTTTTGCATCGGCTATCATACTTGTCACACAAGCTCGGCACATGGAGGACTTTTCATTTTCACTTTTCATCTCACCACTAGATGCCACTAAATCCCATACACTAGACTTACTTTCTACCTCAAGTAAAATGTTGGTCCTTGTTACTTCTCACCGACAATATGGTGATTTTTTTTTCTTATCTGTTACTCATTTAAATGTGTTGAAAATAGAGCTTGGGGATATGGAGAAAATCAAATATTATGATTTGTTTACTAATTAACATGATATCGATATTGAAACGATATTGTAGTGTTGACTATCTGTGCTTTCACAAAATATTTACACAATCAGACTTTTTAGAAATAATCCATAAAGTGGATACGATGACAGAGTGGGTAAAGGCAAATAATAGAACAGCTAGAACAGTCCGGTAAGTTTAGAAAATTACAGTAATGCTTCACTTTGTAATCCAGGCTATTATTTGCTTAAATCACTGAACTCAACAGGCTTATATTTGGGACAGGCCTTTAATTCCTTTTGCACAAACATCATGAAAAATGGGAATTGTGATCAAATTGTTAGTTGGAACCAGTACAATTATTACTTGTGTAAAAATTAGGCTTTGAATGACATATTAATTGTATGTTATAATATGACACTGGTTTCATGGCACTTGAGGATTACGGCACCCGGCATACCAACACAACACCACTTAATCCTGTTAAAACAATACTCATAACTTGGACTAATTCTTATGAAAAACCATTTTAATTCTTTTGATCGGTGGCCTCTTACAGATGGAAGGAATATGAATAACTTACAGGGTAATATTTTGACTTTGACAGCGTCAGGGACTACACTACATAATTTTTCACCATGCCGGTAAATCTGAATGACTTGCTGTTTTCTTTGGTGTTCAGGGTTAAGTAAAATGAACTGTGTGTTGACTTTGAAAATGAGAGAGTATCCCAGATCAATGGATCCTTACACCCTTATTGGGTTCAAGTGGTGGTTATCTTCCCTAACAACAATGACATTGTCCATTACGATGTTTCACTGTGGACATCGTTATATGCTAATTTGGTAGACATCGTCCGACGTTAGTGCAAAATAGTTGTTTCAGTTATTGTTGCATGCTTACACAAATCTGTTGCTAACATTACTGCAAGCTGCCGCTGTCTTACTTAATTTGATGCAGTTGGTTTCATTTTTTCTTGCTGTGGGTCAGTGGAATCGGCAGTAACACTGTCACAATGGTGTAACAACAACAGCAACATATCTCACTTGAGTTTGGATGTTGTTGGGCACCAGTGAAAATTTTGATGTTTTGATGCTTGGCGTCTCTATAGCTACCCAGGCCTGTTTATTCAGCGATGTGCAAGGTGCTGAGTCCAGTGATGTCACACTATTGGCAACACTGTTGTGAAGTGATTAATGGGGACAATAGTTCAAAACACAACAGTTGTGCTGTTACCAAAGATTTCAAGAAAGTAATTTTAAATAACTGGAGACTTGTCTCATCTTCTGACTGTCAATCACGAGCAGATGAGTGACTGTGGTGTCTCATGTAACTTCTCGTAACCACAACACAACAGTGGTTCTTTCCCTCAAATGGTTGGTTTTGTATCTTCCTTCCCTGCGGGGCACGAGTAGCTCGAGGATGACATTCCCGACCCTGAGGTCAACCACTGCGGCCACTTAGTTCACTCTGCACACCAAACCCAGGACCACCGTGCGTGGGGAAAACGCTGTGAGCTGTGCGCGGTTTGATTCTCTCGCTAATAGATCAATAAAAGACATTAGCGGCGGGCTAACCCAACGAGCAGTGCTAATACAGGGTTAATCCAGGGTTAATGGCTGAGCAGCATCGTTCTCGGAGGCAGCCATTAGTTTGCAGACGCACCACACAATATCAGGTTCTGCTTCTAGTCATGCCCCGGGCTTCCAGAAAAATAGGCAGAGGGTGGGGGATTGAAAAGAAAAGAATCGTGGATCGCCCTCATGAGTCAAGATGAAAATGAGATATCCAGACAGATGAAACTGAAAGCAAAGGAACTGGAGAGATATCGTAGAAGGGGGTTGAGGCAGTGTGTGGGAAACGTGCACAGAATGAGAAAGAAGGAGATAGAGATGGGACGGTGAAATTGTGGTCAGGAGAAGCAGGAAACTGAGATGAGAGAAAGGGGAGAGAAGCAGAGGGAGGGAGTTGAGCGCTACACTTCTCCCTGTCCTTGTAAAGTGCTGCGTGCTGTCGAGGCGGCAGCCAAGAATGTGTCAGCCCAGCCGTCTCACGCTGCCTAATGGGCTCTTAAACGCTGATATAAAGCTCACTCGCTCTTTCGCCCTCCCCTTTTCCTCTCTCTCTCCCTCTCTTTTTCTGCCTCTGCTGCTCGCTCTCATTACCTCTCGTTCTCACCCTGTCCCTCAGTCTGTCACTCACTCGTCCTCTCCCTCCCTTTCTGTCGCTCCGTCTATCAACCTCTGTCTTTCCCCTTTTTTTCCTGTTTCCTGCCTTTCTACTTCTTCTGACTTCTCCTTCAATTACTTCATCCTCACCCCTGAAGCTCTCTTGCAGGTTGTCTCTTTATTTACAACTTTTTTTTTTTTTAATGGATGAACTCAATACTTCTGTCTCTCCCTCCCTGTCTCCTCCAACAGGCTCCATAATGCCTTCTACCCAAAGGATCCATCCTTCTCACTCACGCTGTTGCACGTCCTGTCAGCACCACTCCACGGCTTGGCCAATGCCTTTGTCTTTGGCTTGGATAGGGACTGGTGGAGCCTACTGAGCCCCACTGGCATGCAGGTACAACAGCTATGCACACATACATCTGTAGCCCCGTTCAGACATGCAAATCATTGTGCTTGGAATTTAACATGTTGATCGTGTCTGAATATGCCCCCAAGGTATTTTTCATAAAGGTTGCTGTGCCAATCTGGCTAGGTCAGACTTGGTAACACTTCCATTCACATTCTGCAGATATTTTTTTGACCAAAACACTAAAGCCCTGTTTCCACCAAACACTTTTGTTATGGTACCTTTGGAACCAAAAGTAACCCTTTAGACATGGTACCTAGACCCTAGTGTTTCCACCACAAACAGTACCCTTAAATGTGGGCGGGGTTAATGTTACTCACTGCTCCATCCAGCACTCACTGCTCCATCCAGCACTCACTGTATTTCCTCATTACTGGTGAAACAGATGGAAGTCTGCGCCTCGTTTATCATCCACAGAACGAGGCTGCATGCCGACATTTTCTGAACAAAATAAAACAGGCTGCAGTGAGAGTCTCTCTCCACGGGATATTTAAAAATAGCGAGTTTGTGCATTTAGTCCTTCTCAGGCAAGCTCAGGGGTTTAGTGTTGGTGTAGCCCACAGGAATGACACTCCACAATGCTTTTTTTTCCCCTCTGAGTGAGGATTAGAACATATGCAGTTCATGTAATGCAGTCTAATGCAAATTAATATGATCCACTCATTACTAAAAGTGTATGTCGTCCAAAAACTAAATTTATAGTCAAAGTTGTCATATGGAATATTTAAGGTGTGCTGATGGATTCACATCGTCAACTCGTGCAAGTTATTTTTTACTCCGACTCCGGCTGCTGTGAGAGGCAGCAAAACATCCTTTCATTTTATAGTTACAGTTTACTAATAAAACTCTCCACAGTATGAACAGTGGTTACACAAGCCTCAAAACCAGCGACAACTCAGCCCTGAGCAGAGTGACCGTCCTCAATTGACCAATCAACAGACTGCAGTGGTCACAGCTCCACCTTTTAATACCAGATCTGTGTGCTAGGTACCCCAACAGAGGGGGGACCAAAAATAGGGACGGTACGGAATGATTCCATTAGTACCATCCACAACTTTTCACAGTGGTAACGGAATAAAATCGTACCAAACTGAACTGAACCATACTGTACTGCCCGGTGGAAATGGGGCTTAAGACTCCCTTTGCAGCTTACAACGTTGCTGTGTTCAGATTGCTGTCAGATGGTGCTTGACCACATGTAAATGCACCCAAAATGCATTGGGGACGGATTGTGATCCAACCAGGAGAATCTCCACTGGAGGTTGTTAGGGACGCATTTGCAGTCACCAGCAAGAGGACTGTGTCCTTTGACACTTAGACGACTGTTTGATCAAATTTAATGAAAAGATCTGTATCCATATACTTTTTGGTGTTATTTCTGCTGTACTCAACTTCCACCAAACGGTGACTTCTAAACCCGACTATGATCCAAACCGTGACTTTTGTGTACACACCCATAAATTAGGTCTGTCTATAATGAGGTGGCAAGTGAAGGTCTTAAAAAATGGTGGAACAGAGTATTTGGTGTAGACAAGGTATCAGTGGTATTGGCAGTAGAAGCAACCACTTCATACTGATAAACAACTGACGCAAGCAGTCGATTAACAGAAAATTAATTGGCAACAAACCAATGCCAAAAATCCACTGATGTGAATATTTCTGACCCTATTAATTTTATTTGTTGGGAAGCTGAATATCTTTGAGTTTTTTGCTGTTGGTTAAGTAATTTAAATGTTCTAACTTGGGCTCTTGGAAACTGATCAGCATTTTTATGCCTCTATGCTGTCAATAGCTGTGGCTGAAAGCAAGATGTTTTCGGGTTGTCCGTCCTATTCTCATTGTTGGATATCTCAAAAAATGCCTTGAGGTAATTTCTTCAAAATTTGCACAAATACACTTTACAATGAACTGATTAGATGTGGTGATCAAAGGTCAAGGTCACTGTGACATTGCACCCGTCTCATTCTAGGGAACACGATATCTCAAGAATACCTTGAGGGAGTTTCTTCAAATTTAGCACAAACATCCACTTTGAGTCAAGGATGAACTGATAATTTGGTGGTCAAACGTCAAAGTCAATGTGACCTTGTCCATTACATTCTTGTTAATGCAGTATTTCAAGAACACCTTGAAGGAATTTATTCAAATTTTCCACAAAACGTCCACATGGACTGAACAATGAACTGATTGTATTTTATTGGTCAAAGGTCAAGGTCACCGTGACCTTGCACCTGTCTCATTCTCGTGAAAAGGCTATCTCAAGAACACCTTGAAGGAATTGCTTTAAATTTGGCACAAACATCCACGCTAAATCAAGGGTGAACTGATAATTTGGAGGTCAAAGGTCAAGGTCACTGTGACCTTGTTTGTTGCAATCTTGTTAATGCAGTATTTCAAAAACACCTAGTGGGAATTTCTTCAAATTTGGCACAAGCATCTATTTGTGGAGGATAAACTGATTAGAATTTGGTGACCAAAGGTCAAGGCCACTGTGGCCTTGCAGCCAGTCATTCTTGCAATCAGGATATTTCAAGAACACCTTGAAGGAATTTCTTTAAATTTGGCACAGACATCCATTTTAAATCATGGGTGAATTCATGATTCTGTGGTCAAAGGTCAAGGGCACTGTGACCTTGCACTTGTCTCATTCTCTTGAACAGTGTATCTCAAGAGCACATTGAGGGAAGTTCTTCAAATTTGGTACAAACATCTATTTGGATTTAAAGATGAACTGCTAACAGTTTGGTGGTCAAAGGTCAAGGTCACCATGGCCTTGCACCTGTCTCATTCTCGTGAGCAGGATATCTCAAGTACACTTTAAGGGAAGTGGTTAAAATTTGGCACAAACATCCACTTTGAGTCGAGGATGAACTAATAATTTGGCAGGCAAAGTCAAGGTCACTGTGACCTCCTCTGATGCATTATTGTTAATGCAGTATTTCAAGAACATCTAGTGGGAATTGGTTAAAATTTGGCACAAACATCTATTTGTACTCAAGGTTGAACTGATTTGAATTTGGTGGTCAAAGGTCACTGTGACCTCACAAAACATGTTTTTAGCCACAACTCAGACATTCGTATGCTCATTATGATTTTTTTTTTTTTTTTTATCTGAATGTCTCATGGGATAAAATTAAGTGATGACATTTTCGATCTAAAAGGTCAAAGGTCAACTTCACTGTGACATCATAGTGTTCTGCACAAACACTTTTTAGGCCATTATACTATGCTTCAAACAGAAGGGGAGACATTTGGTCAGATAAATTGGTGACACTCATTTTGGGTGTCCACCTTCAAACTGTGTTGATTTTATAGATCTTCTCTGCTGCCGGGGGAAGGTGTGTGAAGCATCCGTGTTTACTCAGACATGGATGCAAATTGTAACTGCAACTTAACAGGTTCTTGGAGGCATACAACCATGAGGCTGAAATTCTGGTTCACTATTTTCTGACAGTTTATAGACAAAGTGACTGATCGAGAATCAGATTAATTGATAATAGTCATTGCTTATGTATTTTATAATCACTGTAAGAATAAAGAGTTCAAACAGCCCTCATACTGCTTATGAGTTTAAGTTAAGTGATGTTGTAATCCTGCAAAACTAACCAAGTTTTTAGCCGTCTTCTGAGTTCCTCGCTGCAGAATTTGTAATTAGACTACTTAAATTTTCAAATTGACAGGTACCATCTGTCACAGGTGTTCACGAATCAACTACACAGGAAATAATTGTTGGGTCTGATACCAAAATCCCCTTATTTAAAGAGTGGAATTACAAATCACTAAGACTTTCATTTTTTATTGCTTTCACAAATCGAGCTTTTAGGGAAATGTAATGAAGACAAAATTACCAGACGGATGATGTTTTTATATTTCACCCGCAAACCTCAGTGGATGCATTTCAATAAACACCACAATCAATACAGTTCTCCACAGATTTGTCTCAATCTACAAACATTGACAGTATCTGCGGATATGAGCCAGAGCTGATATTGAACCATGAAAAAAAAGTCTCTGTGGTCCTCTTTCACACGTACGCAGACACACACATATTGTCACCTACTCAGTGTCACCAACCCCGCTGATAGCGGGTCATGAGCACAATGTGGAAGACTCGAATGTGTGGTATGACCTTCAACCCAAATGTCAATGTTGCACTGTGGTGAGTCGGGAGAGAGGAGTGAAATGGAATCTCAATGTGTTCGTAAATCACAGAGAAAACGCTGTTTGTGTGTGTCGGAGAGAGGAAAACAGAGAGAGAAGAGGTGAGAAAGAAGACGACACGGGGAGAGAAAGAGAGGGAGACAGGCGGCGTGTGTGTTCGTGCTCTATCGTGACTAACAGCCGGTTGTTATTCATCTTGGCATGCGACTCCCAGCAGCCCCCACACATCAGGTGTGAGATTGGCGGTGGAGAGGAGGGGTAAGGGAGAGAAGGAGGTGGTGGTGGTGGGGATTGTAACAGCGTTAAAGCATTCCTCCCTCAACGCAACAAATCTGCGCTTTCGTACCAGACCCCCCACCCCCCTCCTCGCCTAACCCTGCCTCCTCGAGCTCACTCGCTGTGTCTCCCTTTCTCTCTGTGTCTCGTGCTGTTTGCCTGCGGTGCATTCACATGCGTTTAAAGGGATTGGCTCAGGTCTTAATACACTTCTCCTATGCCTCATACGCACTGAAAGAGTTGTCGGTCCCTTCTCACCATATTCACCATTAAATGGGAACTCTGGTATTCTGCAACCCAGGCCTTATTTTCTGGTGTTTTGTGTCTGAAGCCCTTTTTACACACTATAGGACCGCTACAAAGTCCCTTCTTTATGCCGCCTTTGCATTTTTACACAGAACCAAACAACGGTGGCATCATGCTGCTCCAGTATGTGATTTTTAGACAGCATGCATGCACCGCGGAATCAAAAGAGCCGTTTCAGTGTGACATATAACACAACAGCGTCAGCCTCTAGTGTGACACATAACTTGCGTCAGCAGTGCTTTATAAACAGTAACAAAGGCATAACATGGCAATAACAATCATTTACTGTCCCTGTTATATAGCGGCTGATCTCGCTTTGTGCTCGGAGGGTAAAGCCCTGTTTCCACCAAACACTTTCGGTATAGTACCTTTGGAACCAAAAGTTACCCTTCAGACATGGTACCTAGACCCTAGTGTTTGTTGTGTGTTGTGTTACAGTACTCTTAAATGTGGGCGGGGTTGTTGTCACTCACTGCTCCGTCCAGCACTCACTGTATTTCTTCATTATCGGTGACACAGATGGAAGTCTACACCTTGTTTATCGTCCGTAGAACGGAGTTACACGCCAACATTTTCAGAACAAAAACAAACAGGCTGCAGTGAGAGTCTCTCTCCATGGAATATTTAAAAATAGCGTGTTAGTGCATTTAGTCCTTCTAAGGCAAGCTCTGCAATGTTTTTTTTTTTGTTGTTTTTTTTCTCCAAGTGAGGATTGGGATGTAGGCAATTCATTTAATCTGGTCAAAATCAATATATATAAAAGCTTTAAGATCCACTCATTACTAAAAGTGTATGTCATATAAAAACTGAAGTAAATGTCAAAGTTGTCACAGGGAAATTTAGGGTGTGCTGATTGATTCACGTCGTCAACCATGCATTGAGTAACATCACAAGTAAATGTTCCACCTTAAGTTGCCGGCAGTCGGCCCAGTGAATCTAGTTATTTTTTTCTCAGACTCCAGCTGCTGCAAGGCACCAAAACATCCTTTCATTTTATAGAAACTCTCCACAGTATGAACAGTGGTTACATGAGCCCCAAAACCAGGCACAACTCAGCCCTGAGCAGAGTGACCGTCCTCTATTGCACAGTGGACTGCAGTGTTCACAGCTCCACCTTTTAGTACCAGATCTGTGTGCTAGGAACGGTTCCATTGGTACCATCCACAACTTTTGACAGTGGAAACTGAAAAAAATGCATACTGAGCTGAACTGTATCGTACTGCTTGATGGAAATGGGACCAAGATGTTTGGTGGAAACAGGGCTATAGTTAGCTAACTACTAACATTGACAAAAAAATTGCAGCAGAAAAATTGTGATGTAGCTGTACAGGTTCGATTAGACCTAATGACCTAAATCCCTATATATATTTTTTTAAAACTGTGAAAAGTAGCTTCCATGTCAACTGAAAATGACACTGATGGGATGAATAAGTCATGCGCTACGATTGGTTAGTGCAAAACAAAGCAGTACCAACACCCAGAGTGTTTTCCATCAATGGAGATATAATGTTAATAACAGCACAGCAGAGCAGTCTGACTCCAGAGCACAGAAAAGAACATAAACACTGAAGCCGGTGGTGGTAATCAGTAAAAAACCCTCCCATCTCATTATTCTCATTCACACAGAAGACTGCAACGTGCTTCCAAATTATTGCAGTTGACTTTTCCACATGAAAAAAGCTTTATACTCCCACACACTTGTCTCTGCTTTTTCAGTTTGGTCAGACAGTGACCTTCTCAAAGACCAGTTCACTTACTTAACTGCCAGTTATGTTTCATACTGAAATTCAGTCGACTACAAACATGAGTGAATGGTTTGGAGAAAGAGTCTAAAAATAATGCTCTCTTTCTTTTTATTGAATTGAAAATTGAATTGTGAGAATTTAAAGCAAACCAGGGTTACCCATTCCCTCTTGCTGCTGTGCTAAAAAGCCTTTCGCAGTCTGGAGAGTGTGCAACTCAAACTTTGACTGAACTTACACAGCCTCTTCTGATTACTGACCTGCTGCGTGTATACATAGATTTACAATAATCAGGTTACTGCAGTGAACATAAATGTGTCGACTAATTGACCTAACCAGATTTGTCAGTAAACTGGTTTCTTGTGTGCATGTAAACTGCCTCTCTGCCTCTTATCCTATCTTTTCCTTTATCTCGTCCTCTGTTGTTGTTTTTCTTTTCTTCCGCAGCAGTTTTCGTCTCTTCTCCTCCCTCTCTCTGCCTATCTCTATCTCTCTGCACTGTATGTGTGTCTGTTCCCATGTCTCTTCTGTTCACCGTACCCTGTTACAGCATCTCTGGCATTTATCTCTCTTACATTATTTCTGCTGCTCTCCTTTGTGTAGCATCTCCCTCCCACCTGTGTACTCTCCCTCTCTCCCCCCTCTTTCACTCTTTCCTTCCCTGATATTGATCTGCATTCTAGCCATACAGCTTGAACTGCCTGTGGCTCTGCAATGAGCTCACCTCTCACTTCTCCTTCTTCTTACTCTTCTGTGTGTATGCAGGAAAAAGCAATCCCCATATGTCTCGGTATCGCTGCAATCTTAAGAGTACGTCCACACTCAGCCAGCTAATTTTAAAAATGCTGTTTATGTGTGAAGAAACAATTTGTGTACAGATCTCGTCTTTGTTGCCCAGCCAGTAAACATCAAAACTGTGTGTCACAGCCATCATGTATTGAGGAGTAAGAAACACAGCCTTGTTAATCTGCTGAATCTCGGCTTTACTTTAAACACTTTGCCCTCTTTTGCTCTCTGTGACGATCACCTATATGTAAGGGATAATGCCTGACGAGGTGTCCATTATCAGGCATTAATGGGTGAAGGGAAGGCCATTAATTCCTGATTATGGACACATCAAAGGGCATTATCCTGCTTAGACAATGGACACTTGCCAAAGAACAGAAATGAAGACCAATAATGTATATTTTCATGTGTTTTGCAATCAGAATTTAAACTTTTTCACAAAGCCATAATCTGGTTTCCCCTGGAACACCTGACGGTTTACCTTATGCCCTCTATACACTGTGTGATTTTAGCAATCTTATAAGACTATTGCATGACACACTGTGAGACGTGGATCTAATAAACTTTGGTACGACGTCAAGTTTGATGTGTGCAGATTGTACAATGGCCGTTTACTACTGAATCGCAGGTTACAACGTACGTCAATATGCAACGTCATCAGCGTGCACTGCATCAGCATACGTCATCCATCTGCACCACCATAGGTAGCTTGCTCACCTGGAAGTTGCAGTTCCTCCGCAATTTCCTTCCATGCAGCGTCTTTTTTCTCGCGGTCATGATAGCAACTGGAGGAAACATCCAATAAACAAGGCTTCGGCTGCCACAGCTCCACCAAACTTTCCTCTTTCTGGAAGTTCCACAGACTTCTTTTTGTTCATTTTACCTCCATGGCAAGCGATCATTTGTTTGGGTTTAGTCCCGGTGTCGCGGTGACCATTGTGCCATTTTGTGCTGCATTTCTATTGGTTGATTAGTAGACGTATGTCGTAGCAGCTGTCACACTGTAAGATAGTCATCCTAAATTTCTGACACTGTCAGAATTTTATCTCAGGTTATCTTTGGTCGCAAGATGTTGTCAATGGCCGTCCTTGAACATGTCTCACAGTGCGACATAAGACTACCGTTTTAGAGCCACGACCAAAGATATCGCCCTGTTTCTCCCACGATGGTCATCTTTCGTCTGGGACAGCCCAAAATCTCACAGTGTATACCGGCCATTAAAGCTGGAGCAATCATTACTATCCCTTAAGGTTCTTTTCACTGCTCCAGTAAATAGGATGAACACTCAGTACGACTTAGGAAATATTTCTAGTCCACTCAACTCATAGAACCAGGCCCCCAGGAAGTGTGCAGAGCACTGAAGTCAATTTGACGTAGTGGCCAAACTGTGTAACTACAACTTCTGGGTTTGTCAAGTGATGCCATGGGGCTCAAACAGACTTTTTCCCATAGAGGTACATTGTTCAGGGGGGAACTGTAAGTCAGTGGGCACATTTTTTGAGCACCACAACCTCCCAAAATGACTCGTTTCACTATCAGGATTTAATCAATTTGGTCCAATAACATTTCTAAAGTCTAGAAGTGCCGCACGATTAAATGAGTTTTATCCCCATTCAAGTTAGCAGAGCGCTAAGCTGAAGTAGCTGGCTTGGCCAGGAGAGTTAGCTGCTTGTGCACTTGCTCTATGATGTGGAAGATCCAGATAATTTTACACTGGGGAAGTCTTACCCCAGTGTCTTTTTTGGTGTCATGCGCATTGAGCAACTTTCATAGGAATGAGTGGGTCCCCGCATTTCAACGTTGCGTTCAGTACTTTTAATACATCCACACTTAGAATCCTTTGGTTCAGCTTTGAGCCAGAAAGCTACAGTAACTCACATAAGTGAGTACACCCCTCCCATTTTTGCAAATATTTCATTATATCTTGTCATGGGACAACACTGTAGAAATGACACTTTGATATAACTGTAGATGACAACCGCCTTGCTGAGGAAGCTGAAGGTAAAGGTGATGGACTGGCCAAGTATGTATCCAGCCCTAAACTCACCTGTGCACCTGTGGGGCATCCTCAAACTGAAGGTGGGGTAGCGCAAGGTGTCTTCACATCCATCTGCTCCATGATGTCATCATGGAGGAGTGGGAGAGGATTCCTGAAGCAACCTGTGAGCTCTGGTGAATTCCATGCCCAAAAGGGTTAAGGCAGTGCTAGATAATAATGGTTGGCACACAAAATATTGACACTTTAGGCACAATTTGGACATGTTCACTGTGGGGTGTACTCACTTATGTTGCCAGCTGTTTAGATGTTGATGGCTGTGTTTTGAGTAATTTTCAGAGGAAGGTAACTCTATACTACTATACAAGCTGTACACTGACTACTTTAAGTTATATCAAAGTGTCATTTCTATAGTGTTGTGCCATGAAAAGATATAATGAAATATTTGCAAAAATTGGAGGGTTGTACTCACTTATGTGAGATACTGTAATGTTAAGCTAGCAAGATTCAAAGTAAATGGCACTGCATTCAGTTGAAAAAACAGTGAATGGTATTTGACACTATGTTTAACAACAAGACTAGCTAACTATACAGCCATGTCATTGTCACCATCCTATTTTAGGTTCAGGCTAACACAGTTTAGCCAGCGCATTCATTTAAAATGGTGAACAGACAGTCTTAAATTGTGGTGTGCAGCACCAGGATGTTTTTCGAAGGTCTTACCTCTACAGCTTAGGCTGGCATGTGTGAATGGCCATTGTTTTCATTTTTATCAACCCAGGAGACTGTTTTTGAGTGTGTAAAGGCTCAGAAACACCAAACCGACTCCAGAGAACTACTGGCAACTTCAGCCGACTGTTGCGTCGGCTGAAGTTGCCTGTGTTTCAGCCAAGAAGTTGCACATGAACACACTGCAAAGGCTACAGCCAACAGCCAAACAGTACGTACGTTCTGCGCCTTTGCGAGGGGAAATAACACTTCACACCGGCAGATGGCAGTAGTCTGTATTTCGTCATTCAAAACGAGAAACCAGAGACTGTCTTGACGCTAGTTAGCCAGTTAGCTCATTAACAGCACAATCTCCAGTGAATAAAGGACAAAGCATATTTACCGAGCGCCAGTGAACAATAACACAAACCATCACGAAACATTTCAAGAGCTCAGTGGCTAAAGAAAAATAACTGACCAGCTTTGCCATTGATGATTCAATATGCTGATTCGACCAAAAAAAAGCTTATGGGGGCCGATGGAGGACAACGGTGCGGGTAACATCGCACTGATTAGGGCAACAGATGCTCATCGATGGCCCAACAGTGACCGACTGCCGACCACTATCTTTGTCTGTCAGAGCCTTAACACAGTAGCTTATTGTGAATGGATGGCCAGAACAAAGAGTAAAAGATACTTCCTAAATCTTAGCCGGCTTTGTGTGCTCTTTACACCAGTACAAACAGAGTGTCTTAATTTCAAACTGTGTGTGTGTTTCTGTTTTCTAGCTGGCTCTGCAGTCGCGGCTGTGTGACAAGACTCGGATTGGAGAGTACCACCCCGGGGCGGTGCGCTACACACAGGCTGACCTGGTCGACCTCAGCGATGACGACGAGGATGACACCAACGTGCTCTTCTACTCTCCTGACATGACCCTGAAAGACCGAGGGCCCTGAGAGAGGGAGGGACAGAGAGAGGGAGAGACAAAAGAGCTGGAGGGAAGGAGCACGAAGGAGGGTCACAGCCAGAGAGAGACGCAGCGGATTAGAAACTGAGAGGCAGGAACAAGAGGTAGGGAGGGAATGGAAGGGAAGATTGGGGGGACAGTCAGGCAGATAGAAGGCGGAGATGAGCTGTCAGGTTCCATTATTAATCCCCATCCTTTACTATTTAATATCCTAAAGACACACACACACACACATACTGAGCAGGGCTGCAGCTCCCTGCAATACTACCATGAGAGAGGAGCGGGAGAGAAGCGGCTCTAAATATCCTCCTAATGTTAAAGGCATCTGCTGCGTCCCAAAGGTCTTAAAACGATTTCCCCTCTCTGCACTGCCTTCTTGACTCCTGCATTCTGCAGCATTTTGGCATACCGCAAAAATGAAAGGGAAAAAAAAACATAAAGAACGGTTGAAAGGCAATCATAACAAGGTGTAAGTTTAGCATTCGCAGCAATTACCTTTTCACTTCTTTGCAGGGGACGAGGTGAAAAGCAGGTCTTTTAAAAAGCACCCTGTGTGTCAGACGTGAAAGCATCTACTCTAAGATTGATCCTGGTTCTGAACAATTTTCTTCCCGATAGGAGGGGGAGGTGGGATACAGTGGAAATACAGGAGGGGGTTTTAGAAACAGTGAAGATGACTTGGTAGGGCAAATAAGTCCCAAAGTAGTCTCTCCTTCCTCAGACAGTATTTGTTTTCGGTCTATCTCTTTGCATATGACATTACTGTTGTTGCAACTTTCGCACAAGTAATCCTTTTTGAAAGGTTGATTTTGTATTTTTATGAACTACAACATTTGTTTGTTATACTGTATTTATCAATGTATTGTATATATTTAAGTGCACACTCTATTTTTGTACGTGCCTCGGACTGGAATGTGAAGTTCGGTCCAAACCTGCTGCTCTAATGTGACAGTCGAGCAGATTCAGAACATGTAGCCTTATGAACAACTAAAAAACATGTTATAAGTCAACTTAAACACACGCACACACACACGCTCTCTCCAAGGCCATGTCCACACGTATACAGATAATTTTAAAGCAGATATTTTCCTCCTCAGTTAAAACACAAATCTGTCCACATGACCTTCATTTTAGAATATCTTCATAACACACTACAATGCAGAAACGACTGGAAACGCTCGCCGTCGTAAGCTGTCCTCTACAGTCTTCTTCTGTTGCGAATATAGTGAAGTGCACGGGGTTACGGTTACCTTTCTCACAACAACTGGTGAGCTCATTACCGTTGATTCCCCTACGATAAAAGGAGCAAGGAACTCACTCAACAATAGGTTTGATGCTTTGGACATGCGGAAGTTTTCCTTCCACTCCTCATCAACAACCCTCCCAGTCTAGAAATTGTCCCACCTTCTGTTGGTTTGAGCAGGTCTGATGAGCAAAAACCAGAATTTCTGGCAGACCAGATAACTTTGAGTACAGCAGACGGCTCTGTCTGACGAGTCCGTCAAGTGGTGCAGCAGGTCTAAGTTTAAAGGAACAGTGTGTAAGATATGGGGGGACTAAGTGGCATCTTATGATGAGAACTGGGAACAGCAACAAGCTGAAACTTCCCCAGGTCAGAATTTATTTTACTATTCATTGTTCAGGAGGTTTTTGCCAGGATCTGACTTATCTGCTCTCTGTCTCCACAGCAAACAGACGTGGGGTCTCATCTATAAACACTGCATACCCACAAAACATTGCCTGAAAGAGGCATACGCCACTTTTGACGCAAAAGTTGTGATTTATAAAAACAGACTTGATGGGAGAAACTTTGGCATATGGTTACAAACATTCTGGAGATGGGAAATTAGAGATGCAGATAATGAGGTGGAAACCTGATTGTAGAAATTGTCAAATATTTTTTGACACATGCCATTTTTGGCTTTTGTCCATACCTACATTTTGGATGTATGGATCCTACGCATTGTTTTATAAATGAAAGCCCTGGTGATTTAAACCGGTCAAACCACAAAGTAAAGCAGTTTCAAGTTACAGATGAGTGTTTCTCCGACGCTGTTCAGCTCGTCACAGATGGGCCGCTAGCCCAGCACCTGCTAATCTGTGCTAACCTTTTTTCTATAAAAGCAGCTCATTCTAAGGTAATGAAAACACAACAGTTCTTATGTTCAGGTGATTATACACCCAAGAAAACATACTTATTTTATTATGTTATATTTCTGCCAATATATCCCCCTAAATCCTACACGCTGGACCTTTAAATGTAGTCATTAGACCAAGCAGTGCTGATACAGCGTAAACAAAACTGTAGTCCACATTGTTGTAATTGTTTGTGTCAACACATTCACACTCCGACCTCGTCACATGTTGACATTTTGGTCATGGACTTTTCACGTCCACATATGATGTGAAAGGTACCCAGGGTGTGTTGGTTGTTGACGCTCTGGGACACCATGTCAAGTTCTGCCTGTTACTTGCATTGTCTTCTTTCAAAGTACACTTCTATTTTCACAGGAAATTTAACGTTTACATACAGTCTCTTTCAAAATAAATGCAATATGTCGGTACAACACCACAACTTGACGTTTTTTCCTAACAACAGCACGATTGGGTTTAGACAACAAAAACACGGTTTGGCATTAGAATCTTACGGGATGCAAACACTACTCTCGCGGGTGAAAGTCGGTATTTGTTGGACCTGCTCGCCCACAGTTGGATTTTCACTGTCTTAACTTTCGTCCTTGTCCCACTGCATTTCCCCCTGACACCACCAGGCACCGTTAAACTATAACAGCAACCAACCAAGTATCATGTTGACATTAAAAGACGCCTTTTTTCATTGGTCTATGACGCTGCAAGTCACTGCCTAAGTGTTGGATTTTGACGGCTTCGGAGTGAGACCGGGCTCTTTGTGTCGCTTCCTTACACAAAGCAACAATTGACATATGTGCGAATTTAGGAGATGATGTCATCATCCAGGCAGATACACAGTAACCGGAGTTCTGAAAAATCTGCATCTAGAAGACATTTACAGAGTCTCAGTTTTAAGGACCTTAACTGAGTTTGTGAGTGGACAACAGGCCAAAATCATGGAGGAAAATATACATTATCAAAAATATCTGTATACGTGTAGACAGGGCTGAAGGTGTCTGTCAAAACAGGTCGCAAACGATGACACACACACCACACAGCGACAGCCTTTGATGGTTCATCACCTCATGGCCCTTGTCAGAGGTGCCGAGGGGACAAAGCTGAGGTGTGATTGGCAGGATAATAGAGTTGCTTTATATTCAACCTCAGCCCCATTTGGTTTGACCACACATTGAGGTTGTTTCATCGCTGTCGGTGCGAGCTGCTGCCTGTCAGCTGCCTCTCTGACAAGTTGAACTAATGAACCGACACTTGACCCTTTTTACCCTTGAGTTGTTGAACTTTTCTGCTGGGCGTCAGTGACACCAGAGTGCAACTTCAGTTTGAGGTTTACAGAGCCCCACCACTGTATCACACACACACACACACACACATGTGCACACACACACACACGTGCACTGTGCCCCTACCCCTCTTTTGGCACTGTTGCTGGTTTTACTTGACTGTGCACTCCATCAAATAAATGAGCAGGAGAGACATTTCATAACAAAGCTGAGACTGGGCGTGTTTATTTCATTTTCACATTGATGCAATCCTTCATTCCCTCGTGCCTCTTCCCTAACTCCTGTGAAGCGTCCGTGTGTATGTTGAGTGTGTGTGTGCGCGTGCGTCCGGGCTGCTTAAATAATGGATATTAATTATTGGTCGGACCCTGCTGCCCCCTGCCGTGTCTCCAAATCTGGTTAACTGGATTTTGATGAATGAAATGTGCGCGCTGTGTCCTCCAGAAAAACCAGAGTTTTTCCTCCACGCACCTACACAGTCCTCCCGCAGACGCTTGAACGTCTCCAGCCCCGCACCCCCTCTATATAAAGAGCCCTGAAAATAAGCGAATCTCCCTGTCACGCAAGAAGAATTATTATCCCCCCCCCCCTTCATATCGTCGCATGCGTCGTAATTGGATACAATTTAACACCCGCGGCCCACGGGCATGTCGGCAGGCGCACTGCCTACTATTAGCTCGCCTCGCCTCGCCACCCTATCATTTGTCAGATCTGTGTTTGTGTGCTCCTGGTGCCTGTGTGTGTGTGTGTGTGTGTGTGTGTGTTTGCGCACGTGCATGTGGCTCGAGAAACCGGAGCCATTGTTGGAGTCCGGCCATGACCTAGCTGTGACGCACAGAGAGAGGAAGAGACAGAGGCGACAGCAGCAGCAGCCCAGACGCTGAAAAACAAGCCGGAGCTCTGATCACCTCGGAGCGATAGCGAGGCCCCGATTGGTGTTTGTCGCTGCTCTGCGCTGCCTCCACCGGGAGCCTCGTCTGCTGTTTATTAGAGCCCCAGCAGTATTTACAGGCGGGATTGTGGTGGAGGGTATAACCCCTCCTAAACTCGGCTCACCCGCCGCTTACAGTAAATACAAGGCTGGGGAAGGTTAATGGGGGAGATTACAGCCTGCATGAATGATGTCTTAAAAGTATAAATAATTGACTGGAAGTTCTTGTGTAGCCCTTTACATCAAATGTTTTAATTAGCTAGTTTTGCTCTGGGCTGTTGGTATTGAGCTGAAGCTTTACAGGCCTGCAATAATGTGTCGAATTGCCTTTTCTGTTTTTTTTTTTTTTTGCAGCACAGATAAAAGAGTGGCATTTGAGCTGATGCAAAATGTGAAATACTAACGTTAATCAAACCTTAATATTAAACATAGATTTAAGATGCAGCTCATGAGCAGCAGCCTCAAAAAGTCTGGTGTTATTCTATACTTTGTTGTCAACAAATCCCTCATGAGACTAAAAACCAACAGTGTGTTCATCTTTCAGGATCTTCCAACTTCCCTTCTCTGGCTGTGGCACTCAGCCCATTTGCTCCTACTGAGGAAATTAATGTTTAAAAACAGGTCCCAAATATAATTTTAATTTTAAAAAGGCTCAGTCAAAAACCTGGGCATTGTAGTTTTTATCAAACGGTACTCAAACAAGAGTAAATAGTGCATCTATGGGGGACTATTTTAAGCTGTGGAGTAATACACATGTAGAGTATTTATGGCAGCAGGACATCTAAAGGGGTTTGACTTAAAATAAACCACAGTGCCCATGTTTATCGGGATGCTAAATAATGTAACTCAGTACAACAATTTGGCACATTTATGTGTTTTTAATCTGTGACGTTTGGGTTAATTGAAAATAGAAAAAGCAGTAGTAATAATCAGACAGAAAGTGTGCACAGAAAAAAGGGAAAGCAGACCTACAGTCTTCCAGAGGACTACTGTTGTCCCAAAAATGTTTACCACTCAGTTTTGGTCATCGTAGAAGCTCATCAAATTTTTGCCCAAGGCCTGCTCCAGCAGGTAAATCCAGTCAGCGAGCATGTAAACACAAACACTACATAATGCCATAACTGATGCATAATAAATCCAGTTATGTTTCAAGGTCCATTACTGGTGTACGAACAAAACACCACATTTTCAAATTATAAGGTAGTCTCGTTTAACAATAGCCGTAAATGAAAAGACAGGCTATGCAAAGACGCCATTCCTCAGGATTCCTCGCTCTCCTCTTGACACTGACCTTGAATCTTTTTTTTTCCCTCAGAGCGGAGCTGAAGAAAGCTCCTCAATGGTGAAGACAAGATTTAAGTTTTCAAGGCTCAGTCGAACAGGTAGCATAATGTTGTGGTTTCCAAAGGCCTTTGTGAGGTGAAGATACCTATTTGGTTTCAAGGCTGTCTTATTTACCTGAAACTGACATGATATGCAGCAGATTAAATGGAAAAATAATAATTTGTATGCAGCCTATCTCAGATGCTTCAGCTGTGAGTTTTGAATAAGTGGCAATGCTAGCCTGTATGTGATGTGTCCTAGCATGGCAAAATTTAAAATAACCAATAACCAATTTGTATAAAGTATATAAAATTAAAAAAAATTTTTTTTACTACATAAATGTTTGGATCAAAATGACACCCAGGATTCTTTTCACCAACTATTGGTCCCTGTGCAGATTTTTGCCTTTTTATCATTTGATTTTATGGGGCGGCAGTAGCTCAGTCCATAGGGACCTGGATTGGGAACCACAGGGTCGCCCGCCACAAGTCCCTGCCTGGACCAAATATGGAGCGTGGACTGGTAGCTGGAGAGGTGCCAGTTTGCCTCCTGGGCACGAGGTACCCTTGAGCAAGACACCCAATCCCCAGCTGCTCAGGGCACCTGTCAATGGGCATCCCCAACACTCTGACATTCCTCCATTTAATCCATGTATAGGTTGTGTGTGGAACCGGTGGACTCTACTGTTGTCTGCGTCATGTTGATATAAAGAGGCCCAGCACGTGGATACCTTCTGAGGCAATCTCAGTTTATTCCTGACAACAGGTGGCAAAAACAAAAATCTTCCGTCATACACAACCATACAAACTCCAGCCCCTACACAAATCAAGCAACGCAAGATTCCGTTAGCATAAAATGAAGTTATCATAGCTTAACAGCGCAAACACAAATGTTCCACTTACTATGTATGGAGGCCTAAGCGTGTCAGGTAATAACAACTGAACCAAATTTTGTACTACTTAACATTACAAATGTACATTCGACTTGTCACACATATTACTGCAGTATAATTGACCCTGTTACATGTGTATTTTGGGCCTGTGTGTATATGGCAACAGAGTGAAAATACTGAATTTCCCCTCGATTAATTAAGTATATCTTTCTATTTGGTAGATGCAGCCGTCACCCTACATTCAGGGGCGTAGCTTAGATTTTAGAAATGCTGAACACCCCTCTCAGGATGTTTGAACTCACCAACCAAACTGCAATTTTCTGAGTATTTAATAACGACACCAAAGCTCTACATTCCATTTATTAATTTACCCATCCAATTAAATTTTCTGTATATTTTATCACCCTATATCACGGTCTAAATTAGGGCTGCAATCAACAGTTATTTTCATTTTTAATTAACCTGAAGTTCTCAATTAGTTGTGTAGACTAAAATGGCAGAAAACTGCGAAGAATGCCATTCACACGTACCTCAGACCCACGATGACATACTGAAATATCATCCCAATATCATCTCAAACTCAAAGATGTTTAGTTTGCTATGATACAAGACAAAGCAAAGCAGCAAAACTTCAAATTTGAGAGGCTGGAACCAGCAAATGTTTGTCTTTTTTTTTTTGCTTGAAATGGATGAAAATTGAATAATGTTCAGTTGTTGGACTAACTGATGGATCGTTTTAACTCAAAACTAAATTTCCGCCAACCTATAGACTCCACATTTTAAAATGTGGTCCTAAAAATATTAGAAAACAACATGTTTAATTTGTATATAACTGTGGAATAACCTCCCCAAATTCCCTGGAATATTATTAAGGATTTGACCTTGGTGTCTGTGACCCTGCTTACATTTGTATTTCTAGAGAATGGTGTTTTTAAAATGTGGTCTTAAAAATATGATAATAAGCCTTTAAAACAACATTTTTAATATGAATGTAACTGTGGAAACCCCCCCCCCCCCCAAATTCCCTGGAATATTATTAAGGATTTGACCTCGCTGTCTGTGACCCTGCCTGCATTTGTATTTCTTGAGAATGGTGTGTTTAATGTCCCCCTTCCTCTCCCCTGCGTCCTGTCTAACAGCAGCTCGGCTTGTGCTGCTGCTGCCGGAGCGGAGCGGAGCTGCGAGCGCTGCAATCCGGCCCCGCAAGAGTTAAAGTAATCTCTCCCTCTCCTCTCCCTCGCTCCCTCTTTCTCTCTTTCTCTCTCTCAACACACACACAGGCTGCCACCGCCCCAGATAACAGAGGGGCGCCTCTCCCCAGCCAGCCAGCCTCCGCTAATCGCAGTGGCAGGAGGGGGGGAGTTGAGTGCCGGCGGCCTCTCACAGCGCTGGGCTTTTTATTGACGCTGCCTGCCTCTGTGTGTGTGTCATCCGAGTGTGTGTGCGTGCGTGCATGCTTGTGGGTGCGTGTCAGAGCGAGAGAGCTATAAAGAGGTGGGTGTGTGTCTCCCTCGCTCTGTGCGCAAGTGTGTGTGTGTGTCTGTGAATGTGTGTGTGTGTGTGTGTGTGTGTGTGTGTGCGTGTGTGTGTGCGCTCCCCGCCAGCAGCGGAAAGCAGGGAGAGGCGGGGAACTGGGAGGGTGGGTGGCGAGGTTATGAGCGGAACTCGACAGAGGCCGACAGACGAGAGAGAGGGAGGGGAGGGGAGGAGGAAGGAGGGAGGAGGAGGATGGGGGGGGGGGGATCTTTCTTGTGCTGCGCTGAGAGCCGCCACCGCTTCTCCTTCCTCTCAGATAAGGCTCGTTTGAAGGTTTTAATCTTTATTCTCTAAAAAAAAAAAAGAAGAGAGAGACGCGACTGTTCAATGATTTCGTCCGCGCGTTTTGAAGAGGAGGAGGAGGTGGTGGAGGAGGCGCAGTTTATGATCCCCAAGGTCGGAATAAGAAGTGTGATTGATCGCGGTGGTTATTCTATGTCACGGGCCCACTGATTGATCGCATCGATGAATTTAGCAGCCCTATTGATTAGGGTTTAATCTATAGGCCCGTGTCTCTCACTGCTCCAATAATCTCCCTCCTTCTCCTCCTCCTCTCGCGAGCAGCAGTGTTTGGCTCGGAGCCACGCTCGCCCTGCCGCGCCAGGCTGTAATTATCCCCGGTGAGGCCGCGCTAACGCAGCGTGGCGCGCCTGTGGGGAACCGGTTAGCCCTACAACACCGGTGGGGGTGCATTGATGTGCGCGTGTGTGATTTTTTTTTTTTCATATTTGTGTGGCACAGAAGGGAGAAATGGTGTTGATATTTCAATAGAATCTTTAAGGATGAATTTTACATTGGAAAGTTGATTTAAAACAATTGATAGGCGTCACTATAAAGTCACCATCGACCATCATAAATACACAACGAGCTCCCATAAACATTTTATTGGAACAGTGGGTGATTTCCAGCCTACACTGAACAATGCCTAATCAGCATCCTGAGTGTTTTTAAAAGTGTGTGTTCAAGTATAGATCTATTGATTGTGCACGTGTGCCTGTGCGTGCTAGTGAGGCGAGTTTGTGTGTGAGTGTGTTTGTGCCTGTGTGAGTTGCAGTAAGCGATCCATAACGATCTGCAGGTGGATTGTGCTGATTAGTACCGGCTGCTGTGGACTGAGCTGCGTGCAAAGAGCTTCCTGCAATCTGAGCCTGCAGACTGCGAGTGTGTGTGTGTGTGTGTGTGTGTGTGTGTGTGTGTGTGAGAGAGAGTGCAACCCCGTGCTCGCTTGTGTGTTGGCAGTCGGCCCTTTTAAAAATGTGTGTGTGTCTGTTTTGAGGGCAGCATGTGTATATTTGGTTAATGTGTGCCGAAGGTGTGTATGTTTGTGTGTTTACGTGAACTTGCCATGAATACTGTGTGTGTGTGTGTGTGTGTGTGTGTGTGTGTGTGTTTGTCAGGCCACCGCTTCAGTGTCTGATTGCAACAGCAGATGGTTGGATCACTGTGACCTCCCAGAGCGTGGCTCCCTCTACACCGGCGTGCACGTGTGTGTTCACGCTGTTTTGGTTTATACAAGACACACACACCTATGAAAGACGTAGAATGACAGTTGGAGGACTGGATCACACATTTTAAGCACGTTTTTTGTCACAATTAGCCAACGCGAGGGTTTTCAAAGGCACACGGTGTTCTCTGGATGGCTTCTCAGACTGCAGAGTTCACACATGGCTGTAAAAGTGCAGCCATAAAAAGGCCTGGGCTCGTTCTCCTGACCTGTTTTCGTGCGTCTTCCTCTCGGACTCTCTGCCCTTTCTTTTTTTCTGTGTTTTTGTGTTTGAGCGTCAGAAACGTGGTGTGCCCTGCGGTTCCTTGGAGCAATATTCATCCTAATCCAGTTGTCCTTGTGAGTGATGGAGAGAGCCTGTGAGTCAGAGCAGGAGGGAGAGGAAGACCCGCTGTCTTGTGCTGTTATTACGCCTGTCTTTCCAACACCCATCTGACCTTTCAACGTGATTATTAGTTCTGTGTGACGTCAGTGAGAGTCTGTTTTTAACTGCCCAAGAACAGAGTATTATGGGAGTTTTCAGCCTTTCTAAGTCACCCTCCTGACTGACTGCTTTTTTTACTTATATTGAATTATGGCTCACAACAGAGCAGCTTCACAGACTGTCTGGAGACCAGAATCAGATTTGGACCGGGGTGCATCTGAAAGTCTCCCTGCTGACAGTTCTGAAAGGAGCACATAAAATCTCTTCATGGCCCACTGTCTCCACTAACAATACCAACAGTCGGTTGTGGAGTTGAGCAGGGTTGCCAGGTTGGATCCTACCTGCAAAAATCTGGGCAGGGGAAGTGAATGGGACATATGGTGCTGTGTGGCTAAATGTTTAGAGCATGACACTTCGCACTGCCAAAGCTAAAGATGGCGGCTTCCTTCCTGGGGAAATACATGTTGGCATATTTAACATAGACAAAAGGATGTGTTAGCAGAACCAAACACGGGGTTGCTCTCGCTGCGGAGAGTGCAGGTATGCTGGTCGGATGAGTGCAGCTCTTGGCGTGCCAGCTGCCGTGTGACTGCATAACAAAATGAAAATCGGTTGCCCTCCCTGTGCTTGTGCCCATTGTTTACTTCTCATCCTGTGGTCAGCTTCTAAAGACGACACACTTTGGAGTCTCGGCTTGCTGAGTCTGAGTTTGTTGGATGAAAATGCCTCCAAATCTTTAGAGCTACTTTTGATGCTGTTCTAAAATTTAACCACTCTTTTATTAAGATACTGTCACCTCTTAGAGATTCATACATATCCATTATGCATGGAGAGGAAACAAACAGCACAATAAGTGAATATGAAATTATATGTGGCAGCAGACTATCTTTCTGTTGCAGGCAAGTTCAGTTTTGTTTCACTGAGTGTATTTCTCATGGGGTGGGGCCGCTCATGTTAGAAATATTCATGCACATCCAAAGCACCGTCACCACCCTGAAACCTGAATAGAAAGTCTGTCTAACGGGATACATCACACTGTCCTTACTGTCAGCCTGATACTTAAATGTCCACTTTAGCCAACTACATTTGAATCCTCACTAAGCTAAGCTGGCCTTTCTTTTTAAAAAACTCAGCTTTTTGAAAATGTCTCCAGAGTGGATATACCTGACACTTCTGGCGTGTTTTCTTGTGACTGGAGGATACAGAGGTTTCGGACAATGACGACCCGAGGCTGGTCCAGGGCTGTGCGGCAGTGAAATTTAAAAAAACAATGTTCTTTTGCCTCTTTAGACAATCACTAATTTGAAATGTCAAACCAGCCAATAACACGGCACAGCTGTTGTCACCAAGCTGCATTCATAATTTCTTTGTCAGAGGGCCTTGTGGTAATAAAACACTGATTTGATTGACATGTTGGTGCAGCAGCACACGAGTTACCACCATCACGTTGCCATAGTGCCTTGCCAGATGAAGTTGCTTCAGACTAGTTTGGCAAAAGTTGAGCCGTTTTTTTTTTTTTTTTTGCCAGATGACTCTGCTTTTTTGTTTTGTTTTGTTTTGTTTTTCTTCCCAGGCCCTTTGTGTTGGCAGATAGACTGGCCTTACCCAAATGAACAAGGATTTTTTATTTTCAGACAGATCTGTCTGTCAGAACGTGGCATTACTGTAACGAGCAGCATCTATAAGATGCAAACATCTCACAACTTTTATGCTCCTCCAGCTGTCTGAAAATAGAAGAGTCTGTAAATTAGACAACCCTTGGGCATATTTAGAGACAAGGGCCCCTGGTACAGAGAAGCAAAAGGCCCCAACACCTCTCGTAAATATGAGTAAGACACAGACCTTGTGGTGGTTTTGCTCCTCTTAGCGGTAATGTTGTCTCTTTGCAATTCATTTGCATATGTTTGTGGTCATTTTGACTCAGTATGTGTTTATTTGTCTTTGGTTCATCATGCAGGTGAAGGCCAGGGCCCCCCCCGACACTTTCAGTCCTTGAGCAACACATTCTCACTCAGACCTTGTCCCATATTGATGTTTTCGTCATGGACTTTCCACGTCTACATATGACGTGCAAGGTACCCTGGGTGCGTTGGTTTTTGACGTTCTGTGACACCGTGTCAAGTTCTGCCTGTTACATGCATTGCCTTCTTTCAAGATACACTTCTGTTTCCACAGGAAATAAACACGCTATGTCGGTACAACACTGCGAAATTACATTTTTTTTCCTTCAACAACACATACAACAACATAACACAACATATTGTTGGGTTTAAGAAAAAAGAACAGGGTTTGGCTTTATAATCTTATGGGACGTGAACACCGTTCTCTAGGGTGAAAGTTGGTGTCTGTGGGACCCGTCCACCACCCCTCCCACTCGCCCCACTAGGACTTTTTCCCACCTTAGCTTTCATCCTTGTCCCGCCACGTTTCCCTCTGATGCTGCTGTTGAACTATAACAGCAACCAGCCGCGTATCATGCTGGCATTAAAGGACATCTTTTTTCGTTAGCGCTGGATTTTGACAACTTCCGAGTGAGACCGGGCTTCCCTGGGCCTATGCCCGATAGGCCTGTTCAGTAGTCCATCCTTGAGATAACACAATTGAGGCTATGTTACATTTGTATGTTACTATGTTGCAGATACGTTGACATTTGATGTTTCACCAATGCTGTTGTGAACTTCGTTAGGTTTGGGCACAAAACCAACTTGATCATGGTAAGGAAAAGATCATATTTTGTCTTTATATACCTGGTTTTGGGGGCACGATCCCAGCATAAAAGGTAGAGATAAAAAACAACCACTTTTTGTGGCACTGTCCCCGCTGAAAAAACAGTGATGGGTTGCTAAAAAATGCCCACATTTGGGGGCTGAAAACAGCAATGACTCGCTAAACACAACTGGTTTTGTTGTTTGTTGGTCACGAACAGTGGTCAGCACCTTGGCAGGGATCTGGCCTTTAATGTCACTGTAGAAACATTGATATGATACGTATGAAACATGCAAATGTAACATACTGGTATTGGTGATTTGCAGAAATGTACAATGTCAACTTTTTCATCTGAGGACTGGGCTGTCACTACATAGTGAGTTTGGCTCTATTAAAACACAATATATGCAACCCAGTCTCACTCTGAAGTCGTCGAAATCCAATGCTTGGGCAGTAACTTGTGGCATCAGACACTGACGTAAAAAGCTGTCCTTTAATGTTGTCATGATACGTGACCAGTCACCGTTGTAGTTAAGGCGCAAAAGTCCAAGTAGGGTGAGTAGGAATGGTGGTGGAAGGGCCCAACAAACACAGACTTTCACCCGGGAGAACAATGTTTGTGTCCCGTATGATTGCCAAAGCCTGTTCTTTTTTCCTAACCCTTAGCACATGCATTAGCTGTTGGAGGCAAAACAACATCACGTTGTTGTACTGACGTAGTGTGTATATTTTGAAAGAGACTGTATGTAAATGGTAAATTTCCTGAGAAAACACAAGTGTGTCTTGAAAGAAGACAATGCATGTAACAGGCAGAACTTGACACAGCATCCCAGATCTTCAAGAACCAAACCACTCAGGGTACCTTTCATGTCATGTCTGGATGTGGAAAGTCCATGACCAAGCGTCGACATGTGACGAGGTCGGCGTGAGAATGTGTTGGTATATGTGATCATAAAGAACAGGAGGTAGAACTGAAGAGAGCTGAGACTCAGAGTAACCAGGTTACTGCACAGCTTTGTAGTTTTTAAAACCACAGAAAAGGACAAACCAATTTCCTGTTGATTAGGTGTTTTAGTGTGGATAAAATCTACCTGAACGCTGGTGTGGATTTGTGTCCTTGTAACAGATTCAGCCAAGGTTAGTGTGGACAAAACCTCAGTTGCCTGGTGGTTTAGTGGCTGTGGTCATAGTGGGCAGCTCCCAGTTATAAGAGGTAGATGCATGGTGCTGATAAGACCCTGGCCTGTGACTGTAAATCAGACGCACGCTGCAGTTGTGTCCAGATAGAGAAGGTGGAGTTTTTCTCCTACCCTGCTTCCCTTTCCTCTCATCTCCCAGACCCTCCTCTTCTTCTCTCTCCGCTCACTTCTTTTGAGCCTCTCTCCAAACTTTCGGATAATATGCCCTTCAAGATGAGCTTTTTAATGCGCCCATATGCGAGCGCTTTGTGAGCTTTGTGTTTGTTTGTGTATGACCGTCTGGTTTAACTCCTACTTTCAACAGCTGTGGTGAACGCAGCCAGACCTTCCATTTCCAAGTCCCCCTCTCTTTTCCTACTCCTACTCTGCTTCTGTCTGTCTGTGTGTCTCTGTGTCTGTCGGCTGGCTTTTCTTTTTCTCTCTCTCCCTCTCTCTCTCTCCCTACTCGCACACACACACACACACACACACACACACACATGTGGGCGCATGATGCACACACACCTCAGGCTTGATATTCATAGCCTCCCTCCTCCTCCTCCTTCACTTGACATGGGAGCCTTAACAGATGTGCCCCAGCCTTGAGCTGCCTCTCCCTCGCTATTGCCTCGTGCTTCGCAGATTTACCTTATCTGTTGGTTTGGAGAGCAACAAAAGTGACGTTTAATTTAAAAGTCTGTATTTTTTAGACGCAATATGAACAATACAAGAAATCTGGATTAAATTAGGGAGCTATGGTGCCAGAACAACACCAGTATTGTACCAGTGTTGATATAATGAACACCCAGTTGGTTACAGTGTACATCCTGGCTGTCCTCCATCTCCTATACTCAGTTTATACCAAACTATTTCTTATTTGGGAATATATGTGAGCATCTATTGTATCTGCACACTTTCCTTTATTCAGATATCTTATTTTGAAAAACGTTTTAAACATTTGCTTTATGATTATTACGTGTCTTATTTTCTATATTCTTCATGACATTATTATGTCTGGTGTGTTTTCTGCCTTATTTCTGCTGTTTAAACCTCGCCTATTCCTGTTTTGGAGTTTCAGCGGAGCTTGTGTGTGTGTGTGTGTGTGTGTGTGTGTGTTTTTCTGTGTGTGTGTCTCTGTGTGTGCGTGCGCGCGCGCAGCCAGTGCCGTGCGCTGGAGGCTTATGGTAATTGCGGTCTCCCGACTGGCCTTCTGGGTAGAGTCTGCGCGAGTGGGAGTGGAGCGAGTCGCTCGGTCTCAGCAGCGTTCATCCATTCTGTGCGGCACTCCCCGTACAGCTCCGTGCGTCCTCCGGTGCGAACCGGGGTGTTCTCTACGCTCCACGAGCAAAACGCGGGACGGAAAGCTACACGGAATAACCTTCAGCAAACCTTCCGCGACACGGATTCCGGCGTTGGAGAGGACATGGAGTGACGGAGAGCGGGAGAAAGGGGCTTTTTCCGAGGACGGCGTGCTCCGCTGAAACCCAACATGGCGCTGCTGCGAGGTACGGCCGAGCTGAATTAATTTCTCCGCGAGTCACTCCGACCTCGCCACCTGTATCCTGTGGGGGCCCGGGCCGCACGGCACATCGGCTCTCCCACTTAAAGGACCTTAACGGATTTTTCTTTTGTGGATTTCTCTACATCCTGCCGTTTTGTTTTTCCTCCGCGCAGGATCTTTTTTTTTGTTGCTTTATGGCAACCCAAGTGACATTTGCAGCAGCAAAAAGTCCGCTTCAAATATAGGTTAATGGATGAGAGTTGCTTATAGACAATAGAATAAGGACCCAGAGCTTTATATGTGAGTCTTGTTTTGTTTCGTGACAAGTGGATAACCTGTTAGACACTTTTAGTTGCTTTTTTTCCCTCTGGCTGGGATTGTGTGTCTCCAGCAGACAGGACCGTAACCCGGGCTCGTCTACGTACGCACGGATCGCTGTCCTTGTTAACTTGGGAAAAACAGGGAAAAGACGTGAGTTGGGGCGCACGGACGACGGCTGGAAGTAGCACCAATTAACCAGGTGAGGCAATCAATGACAAATCGAAATGTATTTTCTTTCTCATGATGTGAAATCCTCTGCGTGAGGACACAAAACGCACAGAGCTCTGCTTCTTTTAAAATAGTGCCACAACAGCCAAATTGGGTTAAAACGATCATGTGTGTTTTATATAATGTGTTTAAAATCAAAAACAGTCTCCCTGTGCGGCTGGATGTGAAGGCGATAGCCCGGTGTTGTTGTGCGCAGACTGGGAGAGGATCGGCCACTTCTAAGAATAGCGCATAGGGTGGTCTTTGTGCGTTTCGGCGGGGCAGTGACATGTGGTTGATAAATAACACGCGCACACACACATAATGATCCGACCGTGAGCTTGGCCTTTTTTTTTAACAACTGTCCTGTCAACCGGAGCGAGGTGAGAAGGACGTCCCGGAGATTAGCGGACTTGAAAGTGGCGCCGTCCTCGATGGTGAATATTCAGGCTTTTCGCACTCTGTTTAGTGACGAAGTGTGTGAGAGCCTGTGGGGCGACGGTGGGAGTGTGTATGTGCGCGTGTGCGTGCGCGCACACGGAGCTTCTGCGCTAAACAAGGTTACGGAATCCAGCCTCGCCCTGCCAACGGGAAGCGAGCGGTGCTGCTCCGTTTATACACGGTTCAGTTCAGTTGGAGGGCATCCCCGCGGTGTGTGTGTGAGTGTGTGTGTTGGTGTGGCAGCTGATTGTGTGTTCGTGGGGGAGGTGTGTGTGTGTGAGAGAGAGAGGTGGGGGGGCTTTGTTTGGACAGAGTGGACGTTGATCAGCCGTCTCATCAGTCCCAGAGGCAGTGTTAGAGGAAAGGTGTGTGGGGGAAGAGACGGGACTGCACCGCTCACCTTCCTGTCGACTTGATGGAAACCGCTCTGGCATCCTGCCACCGCGCACACACTTCATGTCTTGCAGGTGTTCTCCGATATGACTTTGCGCTGCAGTAGCTATGTTGTCTTCCACTCGCACGCAGTCTCGCTGCGAGACTAGTCTTTGCATTGCGGGGGGAATATCCTTGGCGCACGAAGCAGTCATGTAGCGCCATTTAGGACCCCCTCCCCCTGCAGCCACGATACGCGCAGCGCTCTCACATGGGAGAAAGTGGCACCCCAGACTCTTATTATTAGTTTTAAAAGTGCCACTTATTACAGTCACTATAATTTCCTGATTGCTTGGAAAGCTTGGTGAGATTTTCACGAATTTTAAACCACTCTATCCAAATCCGCCACTCTGCCATTATCGACTTTAAAACATTTATTTTCACTTCTTGCCTCCTGCACCAGTTTGTGGGCGGCAGCGATCAGTATGAACCACTTCTTATAGTTGCTGTTTAATTGAAATAAGTGCTGCAAGGCGTGTTGGACGCGATCCAAAAATGAATCGTCTCCTTCTTCTGTAAAGCTCCTGCGGGCTGCGTATAGCCTGCATTTTTTCACGACCAGCAAAGTAGCATTTAAGAGGAGACATTTGTCTTGAAATGACTTTTGTCGGTGCCCACACTCTCCCATCGCAGGAGAACCAACCGCTCATATCGCGGGAGTTTTTCCTCCCCGTGCCGCCGCGCCTGCTGCCTGTCCTGGAGCCACACAGGCACTAATTAGGGGACGCTCTCTTAGGACGATCGATGTGCCTCATATTGGCTGGCTCCAGCTCATTGACGAGCTTAGTGAGGGAAGCAGCTACTAAAAGACCACTTCAGCCGCCCGGCAGCCAATGCGCGCAGGATATACAGTAGAGAATCTCTCCTATAGCGCAGAGGCGGCTGACGCTGGAGCAGGTTGGGGGAGCAGGACCTCGTGTTGGGACCTTTCGAGGGAACAGAGCAAAGGGGGGGATTAACCGGTGGGGGGTGGAGGCTACTTCAGGGGGATTTGATGCAGAATAAAAGCTTAATTGTATTTAAATGTAACCTCGGTCCCCATAGTGAGGCAAATGGCCCTTGTCATACATTACTTAAATTTAAATGTCGATCTTGTAGTTTTTTAAGGGATAAAAATCAACCTAAAGGGAGATCTGAATATAGATGTGCGTAATTTGAGGATTAGGAACAGTGATCCATAAGACCATGTGGCTAATTATTTACCAAATGGTCCCAGTAATATGCTGTTGTGCTGCGATAAGGCTCCACTTGCTCATTTGAATTTATTGTTGTGGTGGAAATGATGACATATAGGGACTTTTGCTGAATCCTCTGATAGGTTTAGTGAGACTTTTAGGTTTGGATGGGTGTTGTTGTGCCACAGTTGTAGGTTGTCATAATTGGTCTTGTGATTTGCTCATAATTACCATACTGTCTTCACTCTCTTTGTCAGCAACCCACAAACTTCATATCAAACGCAACCCTGGTCGTGACACTGCTCTCTAAACTGCTCAGTCTGATCTTTTGGTACCAGAGCCTGTTCCCCAAGCCGTGCGTGTTGTGGAAGCGCAAACAAATACTTCACATTTTGTGTGGGCCGAGTAGTTTATTTATAGTGTACCCCGTCGGACTGTTTTGCGCATCATTTTTCCACTGTGCGCTGTGAAGTCAGTGCGGGGCTGATCTGTTTTCCAGGTGTTGAAACACAGATGGGGAGGGCTGCTTACCGTAGATTGACACACTGATGTGTTTTTTTTCCTCTCTCTTTTCACGCGAGAGGACTTCACACTTCTTCCAAAAACAGGGTTTTATTGCCCGGGGCCCATTAGCTGTGTAAGTTCGGGGGTCAAGGGTTGCCACACAAACAAAATAAGGCTTTAGTTTAAATAACTTCTCATTAGAATTATGCAGAAATTGCTCTGTGAATCAAATGTTTTACTTTCACCATCTGTCAGCCACACAATCAAATAGGTGTTCTGAACATTAAAAACACTAGAGAAACCTTATTTTAATGGATTCTTTTTGGAGCACCTGAAGGTATCACCAGTCTCGTGCCTGCTGGGGCATATTGTCATGTTGAGTGATGTGTGACAGTGAATGTGTCAGCGTGGTGCTCCGAGGGGGGGATCTGCTGCTGCGTACAGGGACAGCCCCGCCACCTCCATTTTAAACCCATTAACCTGCTGTTTGTCCGCTTCTCTTATCCGGAATCAATAAAGGACCACGCGGGGAATATTGCGCACAGATTGAGAGCACGTCGATAAAATCACGGGGACCACTTTTGCATATCAAACCTTTTTCTAATGTGTTGGACGGCAGGCAGGGAGATGCGTAAAAAGGCGCGTCAGAAAATGCCCGTGTTGTGTTTAATATCCAGCCGGAGACACGAGGTCTGTCTTATTGTTGTCGCGCTTGTGTTTTTTTTCTCTCCCCTCTCTCTCTCTCTCTCACACTCGCGCCTGGATATAAAACAACAGTCTCGTCGCTGCCGGCGCTGCGCTCGCTGCTGAGGCGAGGTGCGTGTGAACAAAAGCGGAGGCACGGCAGAGAGCCGAGGAGAGATCGGTTTTCCAGGCGCTGCGCAGCTCCCGGAGGAGACGTCACGGTTTGATTGAAGCTATGCTCCGTGCTGGCCTCCCGGGACCTCGCGATGAAACGGGAGAGCCGTCCCCCCCTCCTCCTCCTACCTCTCTCCCTCCCTCCCTCCCCTCCTCTCCTCCTCCTCCTCTCTCTCAGCGCTCCACAAAGCTTTTTGTTTCGACGAGGTCTGGAGCGCACGGATCACCTCCCCGCAGAGATGTGTCGGCCCCCAGTACTGTTTCACCAGCACAGAGGCGGTCATTACGGCCCCACAGAACCACATCGCACATTATTCTATACTCTAACAACTGTCTTATATAATAACACTGTTATTTCTGCAGCCGGATGTTAGTTTAAGAAGTCCAGCTTTTAGATTTTAGCCCTCAGTAATCTATCTCTCCCGCACGTCTCCAAACGCAACACTGCTACTTGACTGATTTCCCTGATAAATGCGAGATGCATCCACTTGATGTGATCTGAATACACGCAGCGAAATCCAGATCCCACTCTGATTGTATTTAGTTTACTGACCTCGCTCTGGCCTATCGGAAGATTGATTTAGCAGCGGAGTAATGATGACACGCCTCACCTCCCTCCTCTGAGTCTCTGCAGGCTCAGTCTTGATCGGGCCTCCTCGTTTGTTTTTAGATGTCGGTGCCTCGGGCATCTATCTCTCTGACGAAATCCCACAGACGCTTGGCAGCGCAGCGGGGTGATGGCGATAGGAGTTTATTGCAGCAACCGTCTTCAAAGCGGGAATGTGTTATCTGCCTGTCTGCGTGGCACAGCAGTGAGTTCATGTTGGTTATAAAGCGCTTTGACCCTGAGTTGATAATCATCACATGGCTTCCCTACCACCGAGTAAACACCTAAAGTTCATTTTAGTAAAGTATTAATTTGTATTTTTAACCTATGAGATCTAGGCCCCGTTTCCTCAACGTGTGTGTGTGACCTTTAAATCTAGGCCGTGTCAGAGGTGTGTGAGCTCGGTTTACCTCATACTGACTCAGCACCTGTTTAAACTGACATTCATTTAGCCTAATTTACACACCAGCAATAATTAAGCTTCCTCTTTAAACAGACTATTCATCCTGTGTAGGAGGGGGGTCACATATAGGAGGGGGGATCAGTCCTTTACGCGCCATGCGCTTTCATTAGCAACATCCAACACATGAAAGCAGCGCCAGCATTTCAAAGGAAAGTCAAGAAACCTCCGGTAAACGCGGGCCGGCTCATGCATGCGCATCCCTATTACAATCGGGTCCTTTGGTGGTATAAAGGGGCCATTTAGTCCCCATTTGGCCCGGGATGAATAGAGCCAGTTCAGCAGCCGCCGCCCGGGCCCTAGTGACAGCACGGGGGGCCTCACAATGTCGCCGTTGTTGCCGGCCGTGCTGCCGAGGGGAGGATTGAACCGTGCACCGACTTGCATGCGGCTGTGCAGCGGCCCGGGAGGACGCAGGGGCCTCTTGTTTACAGCTCGGTCGCTAATAATGTGACAGCTGAAGAGACGCCGCTGGCTGCCTCCAGCTCTGCGCTTCAACCAGCAGCAGCGCGCGCTCCGTGTCTCGCTACAGCATTTATCTCCTCTTGTCTCTGTTCAGTGTGCGCACTTGTGTTATATCAGGAACCTGCAGAGCGGTTCTTTCCACATATGGACTCCGGCTCTGCATCCAGATGATCAATTGGACCATTTGGCACACGTCAGCCTGATAATCAATAACAATTAAAATTGGGCACGCGTTCTCTCTCGCACTCTTTATGATGCTGGGTATTGATGCTGGTGAGAGCGAGGCCCCGAGGCTGTGTACTTAGTAGTCAGGCTGTAGTTTGGGTCCGCGCGCTCCTCTCTGTGTGTTTTCTCAGATTTGTTCCCGCTGATTTCTATTTTGTTCACCGGCAGTGTGCGCAGAATTCCTTTCGTTTTGGGTGTGCGCACACACACATGAAACAGCGTCGCGGTGGTGTGAGTGTGTGTGTACTTTGAGTGATTGTGTGTGTGCGCGCGCCCGCATTTAATCCCTGTTTATGCCCACCCCACCCCCGTCGCTGCGGAGATTATCCTGCGTCACACTGCATTTTTTCAGAGCTGAACGGAGCTCTGCGCTCCAGAGAGCCTGGCAAAGCTCCAGGGACAAAGAGCGAGAGGGTGCCTCCACTCCCGTTACACAGCAAGACCTACAGCCCCGGTTTCCCGTGATGTAGGTTACTATAGAACAAGCCATAAACACAGGATGAGTCTTGGTGCTTTAAATGTGCGTGTCTACTCATGTGTCAACTTGTGAAGAGAGAAGAAGCTGCTATAGTGGATACAACCACCTTCCCAACTCCATCGTCCCTCTGTCTCTTCCTCTCTCATACACACATATTACCGGTGCGCACGCAGCCACTGCGCTGCGCGGGGAATAGAGAGGCCTCAGCTCTGGAGCTCTGGAGGAAATGATGAGCGGTGCCGGTGCGTAGGCTCCACCGAGGGTCACGGAGAGTTCAAGTAATTGTCGTCAGAAACAGGAAGCTACGGCAAAAGAGGGACTTTGTTTTCCTCTCTCCCTTCTCTCTCTCCTCATCGGCCTGTCCTTGTGTCCTTGTTTTCTCTCTGTCCCCTTAAAAAGACGCACAATATACAGAGCTATATGAGGTTCCGCTAAAAACACCCGGTGGTTTTCTGTTTAATGGTGCGAGTCGGGGCTCCGCTCCAGCGGTCTGGTTTATAAACGCAGCTCCGACCGCTGCGCTCCCCCCTTCCCTTCCTCCCCCCCGCCTGCTGCTGCCGCCGACCAGTGTGATGGATTGGACGGCCGTCGGGAGTTGTTTGTTGCGCAAACTATTCTTAGCAGCGGGGATGAGCGTCAACACGCGCACACACCGCTTTTCCCTCCTTTCCTATATATCTCCCCTCTCTCCTTCCGCGTCCTTCCACTTATAATGTGACATTTGTGGCAGGATTTCTTCCCGGAATATTCTAAGCATTCGGTTCATAGGCGACTAATGTCAGATAACCAAACTGTTTTTATGTTCAGACCTCACTGAAATCATAAATACTTAATTTCAGATGTATTGCCTTAAAGCCAGGGGTATAGACTCCAGGAAAGGGGACACAGGGGACACATCCCCCGCAATATGTAGGACATGTCAATTTCTCCTCCCCCAATAAAAACGTCTTTTATTTTGATAAAAGTAAAGACATTTTTTGCCATAAACTAATGCAGAATAGTCACAAATTGGTGCATAAAAATCCACAAGAAAGCAGGAAATTAAGTGTTTAATGCTCAAAATGTTCGGACCCCCAACCCCCTGCTTTCCATATGAGTCCTCCCACCCCAGATGTTGAAACAAACCCTTTCTTAAAGCCTCTCTGTAATTTTCAAGGTATGTTGCAGTATTTCCAAAGCATGTAGGCTTAAATTTGTGTATCCAAGCTCACTAAATATATCAACCAAAAAAATTTACCTTTTGCTTTTTTTTTTTAAAAAAAAGAGACTGACTTTGCATTCACTGCAATGTGTGATAAATCACTGTGAACACGAGGACGGTTTTCACTAAACTGTTGATTGATGCACAGCTGGTCCTGAGGATGCTGCATAGATATTATGTGTGTTGGTTTTTTTAACCCCATCCCTCCCAGTGATATCCCTTGCTTTAATTATTGCGGGCAACACAAGCTTTCCAGATGTTTTCGTATAATATTTTGTGGACAGTGTCCTGTATTTTGTCTGCAGGCCTCTATAGCCTAGCATTGACAAAATGTAGTGCGATTGCAGCATTCAATTAATAGCAACACCTAAAAAATGTGGGTTTGTCCTGAGTGACGACTCTGCTGACAGTGTAGTTACACTCATGACTACACTGTGCTCATGACCGAGTATAGTTTGCGCGGCCACGGCACCTGTCATTACCATTAAATTAATAGTAGTCCTGCAGAGATGAGACGCGGCACCGGGCCTCAAGGTCAGGATCAAGCACTTGACAGCACACTGCATGCACCGCCAGGGATACAACTCACCGTGGACCCATGTAGGCTCTGAACTAACAGTAATAACAGGCCTGAAGACACCAGTCGGTCTTTTTGTTGTACTGGCCTGCACAAGAACAGATAATTTCCTCCCTGTGTTGGCTCTCAGCTTTCTTTTTCCACTGTTTTTTATTTTCCTGGGAAAGTAACACAGATGCAGACTGTGTGTGTGTGTGTGTGTGTGCGTGTGTGCGCGCCAAGGACAGATAGTTCATCGCTGAAGGTTGCGTTTAGGTTAAATGGAAATGTCCGTAAAGGCAGCGTGTCATTGTCATCTGCGTTTGTATAAGAGGCTTATTTTTTTCATTATCGTGTTCGGTCTCATGGAGCGCAGACTTTTCAGTGCGAGAGGAGCCGCTGCGAGTGTGTGTGCGTTTGTGTATGAGTGAGAGTGAAAGACAGACACAGAGGTGAATGTGTCGCTCCAGGAAATACAGGAAACGGGGACTGATGTGATTTCTCAACGCTGTCTGTGTAATTTGCAGAAACGCGCACACGTGGCTGCATGCGCACTCGTTTTACGCACGCACGCACACCGTTTCAGTTCCGTCAGGCGCGGATGTTGTTGAAGCAGGACTGGCCTCGGGGAGCTGGGGCAACTGTTGGGGGATGGGAGCGCTGAGGCAGTGAGGAGACGTGCCGAGGGGCCCGCAACAGGCTGATTAATGGGCCCCAGGTCACGGCAATAAAAGTGGCGTGCCAGCGGCGCAGCAGCGAAGGCACAGAGGCGTTTTCTCTGCGATGATCGAGGAGCCGAGTTTCTCTGCTGCTGCTCTCAGCACCGTCAGCACGGCACTTTTACTATTTAAAGGCACTTCTCTCCCACCTCAGTCCTGCATTACCTCCCTTAACATCGCCCCCACTGCCTTGCAAAAACGTCCACCCGAACAAATCATGAAGTCTCATATTCAAACTTTAATATTTCCCTTTAAATAAAATCTGCCAAGTGGGAGCAATGATTTCACCTTTCCCCATTGTTTCACTTGTTTGAGAGTTTTTGAAACAGCCTCTCGAAATTAGGCAGACCACTCTGGCAGTATTAAGATGCCACTTGACTCTCCAAGGCTCACGAGTGTTCAGTGATATCTCAATTTTGTCATTTGGACAAAAAAGATTTTATGAATACCGAATTTGTATGGCTTTGCAGTGTCTTTTTCCTCGCTGGATTGTGATATCCTTCAGGCGGTAATACAGAAGCAAACTATTGTCACAGTTTCTGAAAAGTAGATTTGCATATTCACTAAAGCGACGCCATAACAAATACAAATTGGGAAAAACTCAGTAAATCTGCTGTTTAATAAATTTGAGCTTGCTGAGCTTCTATTATTTGAAAGAAAGTTTTTGCTTTATATCAATAAAAGTCAAAACAATTCACATTTGATTTATAAGTTTTGCAACAATGGACATTTTCAAAATATATATTAGGTGTATCTACTCACCCAAAATCGTATTTAGTCCTGGCAAGAGCCATCTCTGTATCTCTACTCTAATAAAGTTCTTAAATCATCCCAATCAGCACCCAACTGATAAAAGCACCGATTTAATGTTAAAGACCAATTATTAAATCTGCCATCTCCCAAAATTTGCAGTAATGAATAATGATAACGATCTTCTTGTAACTTATTCCATATCTCTTAGCATAAAATAACTGCTCCGTTACGCTCTGGTGCTTTAAAGACATTCAAATGTATACAAAACACTTGCAGATTAAAGGACAGTTCACACTCAAAGGGATCTTGATGTTTTTTTTTTTGCTTATTGTCATTTCTTGTTATTTAAACAAAGGAGAAAAAACCTCAAAGAAATGCCATTTTCACTTCAGTGGTCATGTTTTTTATCTTTATACCTGTCTTCTTATGTTGTTCCCTCTCAAACTGAATCTATGGTTTCTTGTCATTTTTACATCGTCGTCTCGTCGTCTCTTGCATACTATACTTTTGCCTGTGTTCGCTGGTGTGAGTGTTTGTTGATCTGTGGCTCTGTGTTGGCGGGCGGTAAATGGTCTCCCACCGAAGTGGTCTCTGATGTATAATCTTCCCTCGCTCTGCTGGCTGAGGCAGCCGAGAGAGCAGGTCAAAGAGGGCACGGAAAACCAGTGTGTGGGGAACGTGACTGAATAGGCGCAGCCCCACAATGCACGTCTAGCCCACAGGGTGGGCAGGATGGGGGTCAGGGGAGGGGGAAGGAGGATGGTGGTCAGGGGAGAGGAGGGGAGAGGAGGGGGGAGGTTACTGTGGGGTGTTGACGGATGGGAGGGGAGGGGAGCCCACACGGTGCTTTCATCTCCACTGACTAGCGGAGCTGTGTGTGTATGTGTGAGAGAGTGAAAGCGAGGCTGAGTAAAGCTAGCGACGCTGTTATCTTTCTTGTCTTTGGATCGGCAGCCTGCTTCCTGTAATGTATATGTTGATATATTATTTAGCTTTGCATGACCCAGAAATTAAAGATGTGCAGTACTTAAAATTATAATTTCTCTTATGGAGATTTCATAAAGTGACATTTTTGCCCTATCAGGTTTTTTTTTTTGGCAGTGGGATTAAAATACAGCTCTGTGTGTGTGTGTGTGTGTGTGTGTGTGTGTGTGTGTGGCAGAGCCAAGACGCTGACTGCTAACTGTTTGCTCATCTCCACAGGGCAACATCTGTTCGTGATGTCGATGCTGAGACACAAACCAACCTGGAACTAAGACAAGGGAACCACATCACACAAAACATGGCAAGTCCCCGTGCTCCTTCTGAGTGCGGTTTACGCTCATTTGTCACATTAGTCACCATTACCTGGAAATTAACATTTGGTTGGTTTCACTATGTGCATGCACACAACTAACCTGAAACATTTAGGAATCTTTTTGTGCTTTGTTTTGCAGTAATTGTTTTATAGTCCTACTTTCACTGTCACATTCACTGAAATTTTTGCTGCAGGTGGATGCAAGGCTGACGCCCCTGGCCGCGATGGGGCTGGACCGAGGCACTCTGATGCATGATGGTCTCCGTCTCCATGGTGGGGTTGTATACCCAGGGATCAGAGCATTGCCAGCAGAGAAGAGCAGAGAGACACCCTCCCTTCCCCTCACTTATAACAGGGATGGTCTCCCGGAGCTCATCTACAAGCCTGATGGCTCTCTGGACAGTCGTAAGCCCACTAATGGATACCTGGGCCTCTACAAGGGTGCCCCTCCAGGTCTCCACAAGCCTGTTCTGGTTCCTGGGGCTGAAGGTCTGGGCTTGGAGCGCAGAGTAGGGCCTGGAGAAAAGGCATCTGAACTGGGCTTGGCAGGTGCTGGTGGCAGCTACCTCCGCCTGCCGTGGCTCACCCCCTACCCTGAGGCGAGCATGTATCCCTTCATGGACACATCCAAGTACGCAGCTCTGAACATGTACAAAGCCTCCTTGCTCAGCCAACCCAACCCCTATCTTCCCCAGCACCTGCCCTACCCTTCTCTGTGTGCAACCCAGGGGGGCAACCCTGCTGCAGCCGCCTCTGCTGCTGAGAGGCTCTACTACATGCCCCCCTATCCTCCTTCTCCTATCTCTTCCCCCCTGGTGGCGCCCCCCATGAGGATTCCTGCAGTCACAGTGGCCCCCACATCACTGGTACACTGCCAGGACAAGGGGCTCGGTGTTGCGTCTCAGTTTGCACAGCAGCTTCACCAACCTTCTCCTCATCCTCAGCACCATCAAGCCGCTATAGACAGAGACCGGTCCCCGAGCAGGAGCAGCAGACCAAGCAGACCTCCCTCTAGGAAGAGCTCTAGCAGCAACAATAATACCAGTAGCACTAGCACTAGTGGCACCAGTGGGGGGAATAATAATAGTCTGCCTGCTGATTCTTCTCCTCACGCATCTTCTCGCCTCCCCCAGCCTCCCCCCCCTCCTGCTCTCATTGACAATTCACTGGATTTACAAAGGCCAGTCGCTAGGATAGGACACCCACCTGCCTCCTCTGCTTCTTCAATATCTGCCTCATCCTCATCCACGCAGTCCATTCCTCATCCATTCTCTGTGAGCAGCATGGCATCAGAGCAGCCCTCCCCTGCCCGGCCTAGCCCCCACAAACCGAGGCCAAGAGACGCAGCACCTGAGCACAGAAGCGCAGGGGTTGAGAGGAGACCCAGCAGGTCACCTTCCAAACCCAACTTTGAGAGGCCAGCTCACCAACCACAACCAACCAAAGACTCGGCAGAGAAGCCCTTGGATTTGTCTGGAAGAATGCTGGAGTTCGGGCTGCCTCACAATGGATACCCAGTTAAGATAGACACTATGGCATCAGGAGCACGTTATGGACTGCCCCCTAGCCGAGAGCTCCTAAAGGAAAACCTGTCCCTGTCTCCTTCCTCCCACCCACACTCTGTGGTCAGCAGCACTTCTTCAAAGGTCCCAGAGAGGCCAGAAATGATCAGCACTTTACACTCCTCCTGGGTTGTTCCTAGCCCGTCTCCTTCCCATACACAGCACACACCGGGCTTGCCCCCCTCCCCACGGCCTAACACAGACCTGGGCCTTTCACAAGCCAAAGGTTCCTCACCCTCTGTCATCAAACACAAGGGTCTGGAGAGAGTACTCCCACAGCAACGTAGCTCATCCTGTCCAAGGATAGGGGAGCCCAACCATAATGTTCCCTCCACTCAGCACTCCTCTCTGGTCAGCTCCAGGGCTCTTTCTCCCAAACCGAATGGTGAGTGGGTCAAACACAGCCCGAGCCATTCAGAACATCCGGGCCACCACAGAGAGGGAACGGAGAAGCCTTCCCAGACTACCAAGAGAGCTGAAACAACTCCAGAAGTGGCACCATACAAGAGGCCCTGTTTGGAGAATGGTCACCCTCCTGGGCTTTACCTTCCTCAAAGTGATGCTTACCTGAACCACAGTTTGGCGTACGCAAATAGATACCTGCCCTACCCCATCCCTGATGGTATGGCGCTACACTCTCTGCCAATTGCAGGGAAAGGTCCAGTCTACCCTCACCCAGTATTGCTGGGCAGCAACAGCCTTTACCCAACCCACTTGGCAGCAAAACACCCTTTACCCTACCACAACCTCCCAGCTGGTCCAGGAGGGGAATACCTCACTTATAACTCACAGGAGATGGCCCATCCCCTGATGCAGACTCACTCAGACAAGCCTCGGGGACAGGAGAAATCCAGGGGAGGTATGGAGGAATCCGGGGGCCACAGAGATCACAACAAAGAGATAGGCGAAGGAAGCCAAATTAAGTCTGATAGGGAAGCAGGAGCACAAGGACAGGGCGGCAATCAAAGCAAAACCTCCTCTTCCTCTGTGACACCCAGAGAAAAGATTGTCTGCATTGACCTTGTGCACTCAGACACAGATATTGAGTCTACCCCAACAGTCCACAAACAACCCTCTGCTGAGACCAGCAGCAAGGTTAACCAAAATGAATGTTGTCATAGTAACCAAAATATGACAAAGACTGACTACGAGCCAAAACACCAACACCACCTTTCCCATCCTTATCCGATCCACTCGGGACACAGCCCCACCCTGAAGCCCAATAACACTGACAGACAGCCAGAAACTCCTTTTGGGAAACCAAAGGTCCCTCAGGACGCAGGCTGTCCTGGGGTGACATCTAGCACATCCCCACCTTCTCCAGAGCATTTGGCCCAGGCAGAGGAGAGCCCGGAGGAACAGAGTCCCAGCCCGGACCCTGGAGACCAAGACCAGAGCACCTTGCGTTGTGCCCGCACATCCGGGGAGCGCAGCTCTGGTAAGGACAAAGGGGACAGAGACAGCCGGGCTCTTCACTTCATTCAGCACTGCACTGATGTGGCGAAGGAGGAGAGAATGTGCGAGGGGGAGGTTGAAAAGGAAGACAGTATTGTTGACCTAGGGGAGTCCCACGGAGAAGGGGATGAGGACGAAGAAGAGGATTGCCAGACTTCATCCAAAGGCTGTCGCAGATCCAGTCTGGCCAAGAGGATCGCTAACTCCTCAGGCTACGTTGGCGACCGCTTTAAATGTGTCACCACCGAGCTGTATGCTGACTCCAGCAAGCTGAGCCGTGAACAGAGAGCCCTGCAGGTAAGGCCATTAACACTTGTGTGTGCGTGTGTGTGTGTGTGTGCATATACAGTACAGGATATATTGGGCTCAAGCTGGTGGTCGACTGGAGAGAGGTCATTATGACCAACGTTCCTTATGTGCAGACATTTCAAACATACTTTCAGCTCTAACATCCACGCAGGAATAAATCCCCAATGGCCACTGTTCTTTATCCCTTGCTGCAATATTAAGAACTGCCTGCAGAACAAACCCTGCATGAAATTGGCCCACTCCGCATTTACACCACAGTACAGAATAATATAAATGCTGTCATGCTACCGGCCTGGCCGTCGGCTTGACCTTCCCCTTACTTTATCATTGTCTTAGCGAGCTGGTGCAAGGCCAGTTGAGGCCCTCTATCAGGGAGGGCAGTTCAAAGGTTAACCAGGGCTGCCATCTCTGTATGCTGATTAGCGAGCAGTCATTGTAAAGGTTATTTCTGAGCGTGCGTGTTTGTGTGTCCGTACGTGCTTGTCCTTGTGTGACTGCCTTGGGGCTAAAGCATGTGTTAGTGCTGACTGTGCTATAGAGCCACGGACTGTAGTTTCAGAGCATGACTGTGGCAGCCTCACAGTTCACACTGCCTTTGGCTATGCTTAACCCCAAGGTTAGGGGCAGTGGAGGGCTTGCAGTGTGCTTAAAAACCAGCAGCTGCCCTCTTTGGGGTTCCTCTTAGGCTTTCTGCATGCCCCCACCGCCAGTCGCTATCCTCCCCTAACCTTCCTCCCCCTGATGGCCTACGCTGCCCTGCCTGGTTGCTGTCCAAGGTCACAATTCTTCTCACCCTATTGGCTAAAAGACCCCTAACACACACTACATTACACCTATACATGATTATAGCGACGTCCCTTACACTTGCCCATCATCCCGTCATTCAGATACACACACTCAGCTGTCCATTTTAGACTCTCAGTGATCAGCATAGGAACACAAACAAACCCCATGCTACATTATCCACCGGCTCAGAGGCGGATATCTTAATAGGTTGCACATGTCTGTCTATGTTGTGAACGCGCCCTAGAAAACTGTGGTTTTGTCTGTGTCATGCTTGTCAATGCACAGCTGCAACACAAAGCTATCAAACGCTCTATTTCTGGACAAAAAAAAATGGATGTGTAAGTGTTTGGGGAAAAAAAACAAAAGCTAAATGAGACAGCTAAAACTGAATTAGCGTTATCAATCATGCTTAAAATGAACATATTGTTCTGATTTCAAATTCGTGCCGTTCAGAAATTATTTGATAGTTTTGATGCAGTGTTAATTGACCTGTTGAGTCACTTTAATTTGATTGTGTTATTTTGTGGGATTGTGGCTGCCTATTGTGTGTAAAAGAAACTTGTGGAGAAACGTAAATTCATTAAAAAAAAAAGATGAAATGATGGACAGATATATTGAGCCCCCCCCCATTCTAATTGCTTAGATGGAAGTCATATCACGAGAGGGGAGTAATATAAGTCAACCTGCAGCTAACTGGGAGGTCAGTTCTTTACATTTCTTATCACATCTGCCTCTGATGGGCTCTGTCTCCTTTGTACTCTGTATCGCTGCACACTCCTTTTTTTCCCCCCCTACTCCCTTCTTTCCTCTTTCTCATCTCCTCTCTCTGCCTCAGGGCTTAGATGTATATGTTTCCTAGCCATGTTTATGTTCCAGGAAGGGAGATGCCAGGATTTAAGCCCCAGAGCGCATGGACTCACAGTGGCTGCAGTAGTCTAATCTGTGTCTTGATGCCATGCTTGTGATTTATCTGTCTTACCTTTTTGTCCTGTGTGCGTTTGTGTGTGTGGGTTTTAATTTTCTTTGGCATTTTCTTTTTTTTTTTTTTTTTTTTTGATTTTAAGACAATGTGATTTCTGACGCAATTGCTTCTGTAGCTGTTGAGGCCAGATTGAGGCTTAGAGAGGTGTGTGTGCGGCGTGGGCAGACGATGAGTGGGTTTCATGGGTTTTCTCTGCATCTGTGTGTGTGTGTGTGCGCGCAGCGGGCAATGATGCGGTTCTCGGAGCTGGAGCTGAAGGAGAAGGAGGGCGGCGGTGTGTGTGTGTCTGCCTCGGCAGCGGCAGCAGGACGGGAGCTGGCAGACGGCCAGCGCAGAGAGCGAGTGCTGGAACACTGCCAACACACCACCAGGCAGGGAGAGAGGGAGGGTGAGTAACCCAGCACCACACACACACACACACACACACACACACACACACACACGCACGCACTTACATGCACGCACACACTCGTGATGCATGCACACACACACACCATGCATCCACTCTGCAAATGAACACTCACAAAGGAACACACAAACAATAGGTGCGCGTGCACACTCGCACGCACTTGCAGCAAATGCTGAGGCAAGACCGGGTCACTCTAAAAAAAGACACGCTCTCACACACACACACACATGCACACACTCTTACACAAGCGAGGCAGCGCAAGCGAACGAGCCCAGCAAGAGAGACAGAGAGGGGGAGTTTTATTTTCAAGAAGTCTTTTGTGCTTATCTGCGCGGAGAGACGATCGAGAGGGAGGGCAAGAGGAGAAGGAGGGGCAGAGATTGCGTGAGTGAGAGAAAGAGGGAGAGAAAGCAGGAGGGGGGGAGAGTCAGTGGGTGAAAGCGGATGGGAGAGCGCAACGGAAAGAGCGAGAGCAGGGGGGGAGGAGGGGGGTTAGTTACGTTGGCTGGGAGCCCAGCTGTGTGTTGGAGCGAGGCCGCGGCTGACGTGTGAGCCTAATTATGGCATGGAGAGAGACAGAGAGGGAGAGGGAGTCGAGGAGCGGGGGGAAGAGTCACGCTCAGTGTGAGAAGGGCGTGGTGCGGTCATGCCGTGGGGGAGGACAGAGGAGGAGGGTGGTGGGGGGGTTTGAGGGATGGGAGTCGCCGTGTGCAGCGAGTGCGCAGGATGTTTTCTTGCCTCTCCTCGCTGGAAGTGCGAGCGGCTGCACTGAACCGTCAGCCCGCTGGCTCGGCTCGCATCAGATTAAAAAGTCTTTACCCCATCAAAGTTTTACTGCCTGTCTTTAAAGCAGAATAAAAGCTGGCTGGTGTTTAACTGGCATTCTCCCTCTGTCAATCCCCCCACCCTGTCTCACCCCACCCCCTTGTTTCCCCTGCTCCCTTTCTGTCTGTCTGTCTGGTTTGTGGTCTGTCTGTCTGCATTCTCTCCCCGTATGTCTGTCTCCCTTTCATCTTCTGTTGCTTATTTTGCCTCTGCCCCCCCCCCCCCCTCCTCCTCTTCCTCCCCTGCCCACGTTTCCACCTCTCTGCTTTGCTCAGGTGTCCGGCCGGCGTACACAAACAACAGAGTTCCAGTCCTGCAGAGGTGTGGAAACCTGAAGGAGCCTTTGTCCCCGGGGCACGGGGCCCGAGACAAGTCCAGAGGTGCCTGCCAAGCGGGGCTAAATGATGTGGCCAAGAAGGTGAAGAGGGAGCCAGAGGGAGGTCACTGTTTGCCCCCTGTTCTGACACCGGCGAAGGCGTACCCTGAGGACAAGGTTGGCCTTGGTTTTGGACCCAACAGGAAACGCCAGCTCTGCCTCAAGACTGAGCAGGAGGACACGAAGTGGGAAGATGTAGAGAGGGTGTCCCATCCTGAGAAGAGAGCCAAGATATCTACGGGTAGGAATTTCCCCACCCCCCCACCCCCCCCTCCAACCCTTTCATCTGCTTCCCGTGCATCCCTCTAATTCTGCTCACACTTTCCCCTTCATCCCGCGTTATGCTGAGCACGGTCTCGTCCCTTGTTCTTAAAAAAAAAAAAACTTTCCATCCCTTTTGTCGCTTCCTCCTTCCCAATCAATTCCACCTTAAACCCGCTCCATCACTACCCCCGCTCTTTCCCCCTTTACCGCTCTCTGTCCCATCTTTCGCTCTGTGTGGCAGCCAGCTCAGAGAAGTGTTTAATCCTGCCTTTGAGCGGAGTGCGAGAGAGAGAGAGAGAGAGAAGCGCGGAAGAGGGACAGCCATTCTCTCTCTCTTCTTTCAGCTCCGCCGTTCCTCCGCTGCGCTTACCCACCCTCTTCAAAGCTGCTCTTTTCTTCCCTTTTCATCTCCTTTCTTTTTTCCCTCATCTGTTTGGGTTTCCTTTTTTTTCTGGCATGCGGTATCGCACTCGCTCTCCCCGGCACTGGCAGACGAGTCAAATACCCGTCCCCCGTGAATTTCAAGAGGGAGGGGGAACTCTCCCTCTGCTTCTCCGGTCTTTATTGCTTTGTGTCTCCGCCCGATTCTTGACTTCTCTTCCCCCTTTCACTCCTCGATCTGCCTGTTTCGCATCCCGCTCCATGCCTCTCTGCGTTCGTGTTAAACTGTGAGGCTTAGAGGCGGTTTTACAAGCCATGAGAATGTAGTGATTAATGGCCTTTGTTCTTTGTGCTCAGTTGTCTGCAGGTCGGTAGGTATGTACATACAATAGTTTTGCTGCAGAAGGTGAGAGCAGTTTCTTTGAAAGAGTGAAAACCTTTTATGCCCTAAATGTCAACTCAGACACACAACTGCTTGGTGTGAGCTTGCCCACAATGCATTGCTAAGTTTATCCATTAGATTTTTCATGACCTTTGTAACCAAGGGATGAGAGTTTCTTTCTTTTATTTTATTTTTAAGCTGAGGTTTAACGGCACATTTCTAGGTGTTTCACAGGACAACTCTTCTCCAGGAAACACAGCCGTAGGCTACATGCGAGATGGCAAACTATGCAAATTCTGTGTTTTGTTATCTGCAGATGAACGCGAGCACGCCAGTCCTGATGAAGACGACGACGACGAGGTCCGGAAGCTCAAGGTCTGCATTGAGCTCAAAGGACTGCGACTCAGCAAACCTGCCGCCGGCGCAGCTTCCCCCGATGGCTCCCTTATTAAACAGGACAGGGCGTGGTCCCAGCCCCGTATGGTTGCCCCGGTGCAGAGCCTACGGGAGCGCAAGATTAGGCCCGGCGAGCCGGAGGATAGAGCCGCAGCGCACAGAGCCGAGATCAACAGGAAATGGGGCTGCGAGAAGCTACTTAATGGTAAGAATGAACCGCCAGCCGTGCAAACCGCCGCTGTATCTGTGAGTTCAGCTCGGGTAACGGAAATCTATCTTTGGCTCACGTTTCACTTTCTTGTGTAGCGGTCTGACTTTGGGGGGATTTCCCGTGAGCCTTCTGGGAGGGGGCAGAGGAAATGAGGTAGAGAATACTTCCTCTTGCTAGAGGAAAGGCCAGGGAATCAGAACGGGGACCTGGGGACTGGCATCTAAAATGCCCCCCTTCTACCCCCCCACCCCTGTGGTTTTTGGGCTTTTTGTTCAGCTGGTGTACAGTGAGGACGATGAAAGTGCGAATGAGGGAAGTGGCTGGCGGAGATACGCGTGGGCAGGTGTAGTGTGACTAATGTGTGATCAATGATTTTTCTCTTTCTTTTTTCCCCTCAAGACCAGTCACAGGGAAACGGAGGGCGGGGAATGTGGGCGTGCGTGTGTGCATGTGTGTGTGTCAGTAGGGGGGGGGGGTAACTTATTAAAACCAGGGCTTTTCCCTTATTCAAGTGCCCAAACGGAGACAGAGGGAGGCACAGACGCAGAGAGAATAAAAGAGCAGGAGAGAGATTAAAGGAAGTGAATAAAGCAGGGGAGATTTTGGTTTTATGTTTCCTGCAGAAACCACAGGCCTTGATTGGCCACTGATTTTTTTTTTCTTTCACCTTTTTAGATAACATCACCCTGGCAACAGCCGTGTATTTACAATGAATGTGGTTATTCCACTGTGCGTCTGTCAGGGCTGTGGTCTTTTTTTCTTCTTCTTCTCCCTTTTTTTTTTCAGGACTCCGCTAATCGGATAAAACACATTAATCTCTGTTAAGAATCTCCCATTCTGCAAGGTTTCCTGTGCAGCAGGGGTTACACAGACAGTGACTGTATATTTAAGCATCAGTAAGATATATAATTTAACTCCCCTCCTCATTGGTTCTCAGCTCAGGACTGATTTAATGGACTGTTTATTCTAAAGGTTCCATTATAACACAATTCAGACCACATTCCTGAGTAGTTTGAAATGCTTTACAGTGATCCTTAGGAGGAAATGTATTTCCATTAAGCTATTAAACAGCATTCTGACATTGTGGTTTCAAGGGCAGGTTTTTATTTTTCATGTAAATATGTACTGTAAGAGGCTGGAACCAGACAGTGCCACATTTGTTTAAGGAGATTACTCATAGCAGTGTCCTTGCTGCAGTGAATGAGTGCGCCCAAGTTACTACGGGGGTGTTTATATGAGCCTGTGCAAGTGTGTGTGTGTGTGTGTGTGTGTGTGTTTTATTTTTTTAAATTCTTTTTTTTCTAAGCGAGCAGGCATGCTGCGCTCCCAGACAGCTCTGTGCGCTCATTAATAAACCAACAGAGGGTGAGAGATGGCCTTGCAATACCTTCCCATCCTCCCCTTCCACCAAGCTCTCACACTATCAGCCGCTCACTCTGCCTCCCCCTCCTCTCTCCTCCCCGCTCCAGGAGTAGCTGCTTCTCCCCTTCCCCCCGGCCAGCTGAAGGACAGAGCGCACCCGCCGGGCCCCTTCTCAGGTGACCGTGGCCTCAAGGAGCCCAGGAGGGGCCCCCCCTCTCCGGGCCCGGAGCCGTCAGTGGGAGGCACCCCTCCCCTCAAGCCCCGTCGCCATAGTGACACGGACAAACCCAAGGGCAAGCGGCCGTGCAAGACCAAACACACCAGTCAGAGGGAGCGAGAGCGCGAGCGGGAGAAAAGGAAAGAGGCCACACCTAACAGCCCGGGCCAGCGCTGTTTGGCTGATCTGGGAGCAGCCGAAGATGACAAGGTGAGTGCTGATAGGGTGTCTGGCCACGATACGGGCGTCTGGATGTTTGCAGCAGCGGAGTCTGTTTCAGTATGCCTGTCGGCGCCTCTGATTATGCAGCTGGGAGAGGGAGGGAGGGAGAGAGGAAGGAAGTATGTTTACAATGTTTAGAGGGCTGCTAGAGCTTTGACCTCCTGGTGCCCTTATCGACTCCCTGCGGAGCGCCTGCGTGCATGTGTGTTTGTCTCTGGCCTTAATTGTCGAACGTGTGTCATCGATGCTGTTTTGTGTGTAAGTGCGTGCCAAGGCTGCGAGTGTCTGTGTGTTTGTGAGCATTCCTGACATAACAACAAAACCCTGGAGCAATTATACATCGCACTCAGCGCCGAGCACAAGGCTACATATGCACACGCTCCCTCGCTCGCACACAGTGAGGAATGTGGCAGCCATGGTCGAACGTATGAAGTGCCGGAGTTCAAAAGAGGGGAAAAAAATGAGCATGGGGAAAAATTGAGGGGGGAGGAAGAAAAAAAAAAAGAAGGCTAGTTGTTTTCCGCCCGCGCTGCTCTCCTCCCCTGCTCCTCCTCAGCCTGACAGCTGCTTCGACATGGAATTCCACTGAGAGGGCACGCACTTCACTCACACACATACTCTCACACACACACACACACACACACACTCTCAGAGGCAGGCAACTCCCTCTCTCGTGTGTTGCGCTCCGAGGGCTCTGTTGGTTTAGCGGTTAAAGAAAAGTGGCGTGCCAACCTGCAGTGTTTGGGGCGTGAACAGTTGGTGCGAAAGCTTGTACGTGTGTGCTTTTCTGCGATGCATAGTGCGTCTTCCGTACGTAATGATCATACATTAACATATATGTTATGAATTAGAAATCCATCTATATTTTATATTTTGTGTGTGGGAAGCATATAAAGGAGTTGGTATCGAAAAATCATGTGAGCATAAGAGAGGAAATTGCTTTTTGAGGGGAATAAAAATCAAGCTTTAATGGAAATATAATCATTCTTTCAGGATGGTTTTTGGCAGAATGTCATATACTTTTACCAGTTTATACATTTTCCACTTCATCATTTTGTTTTAATACAATTATATGTTTATGCAAGTGTGCATGCTTGTACGCTTAGGATGGGACGATATGAGATTTTATCCTAATTACAGACACAATAAGTCGATGGTGGTGAATTTCCATTACCAGGATAATCGTGATAGTCATATCCAGCAGGTTGGGTTGAGCACACTAAACCTGGTACCAATATGGCACTGGTTCCTTAACGACCTGTACCAACCAGACCAAATCACACAGCAGATTTCGGTGCCTCACTTTGTTTCCAGATTGTATGCATAGCTGGTGTGCAATCGAAAGAGAGTGTCTGATGGTTCCTCCTGATAGCTAGGATGCGACGTGTGAAGATAAACAAGCAGTGCAGTGTGTGCACAGTTCAGGCTAGGTTTAGCTTGGCTTGGATAAATGCTATACCTCGTCAAGACCCAAGCCAAGATCCCGTGTTGTGTGTCCTTTGTCTTTCTTGCCACCTTTTGATCAAAGTAAAGGGGATTCACCCTGAAGTTAGTAATCAGAGTTAGCCTCCCATTGGGACCTGACCAGGCTCATTTAAGGTGCGATGTTAAGCTGGACCAGCTACTCCCAGTGCAGTGACAATCTCAGGCACTCCTAAACAGGAAATAATAAATAATGGAGAAATTGCTGGATCATGAGTTAGGGAGACAATTGTTGATTTCAATTCAAAATATATTTTGCTGTTATTAGTAGTGTAATTGTTATTTAGTGTTAAATTATTGCAGTTGGACTATATTTGATTTGTTATGTAAATTTTTTGATAGTGGTTTGTATTAATTCATAATTATATGTTTAAGTATGCTTAATGGTAAGAGTTCATATGTTGTTCAGCTTTTTCTTTTGCAATAAAAAAAGCATTTTTTTCCAATTTAAGCACCAGTACTGTTTTAATCCTTTTAGCGCCAGTATCAAGAAAAAAACCCCGATACCCAACGCTATCAACAGCACCCAAACAGACTGCTGGACAACCAATAATAAAATGACATTGGGCGAGAGGCAGGGTACACCCTGGACAGGTCACCAGACTATCACAGGGCTGACACATAGAGACAGACAACCATTCACACTCACATTCACACCTACGGACAATTTAGAGTCACCAATTAACCTGCATGTCTTTGGACTGTGGGAGGAAGCTGGATTACTCACAGAAAACCCACGCTGACACGGGGAGAACATGCAAGTTCGAACCAGGAACCCTCTTGCTGTGAGGCGACTATGCTAACCACTGAATCACCGTGCCGCAAAATATTCATAATTATTATTTATTTTATAATTATTATTATATTCGTAATATTGTGAATTGCAATTATTTTGACCTGGATAATCAAGACATGACATTCTCATATGGTCCCTTGCCTAATACACACTCAACTGCATGTCCTTCTGTGTGTGTGTGTGTGTGTGTGTGTGTGTAGTCTCATCCATGTGCCCTTGAGTGTCCATGTGTGAACGTGTGTCCCGTCTGCTATGTGGCAGCGGCTGTAACACTCTCTCCCCATCTCTCCCTCTCTCCTCAGCTGAGTGAGCAGCGTGGCGCTCCGAGGAAGGGAGCCGCCTCTCCTAATCATTATCCCTGCTCTCCAGTCAAGCCCTGCTCCCCCGCCGCGCTCTGTCCGCCCTCCCTGCAGCCCCAGGCGAACGGCAGAGGAGCAGGCAGCGTCCCACCACCACCAGAGGCGGCGGCTGCGGGGGTGCACAGGACCCCCCCTGCTGAGCCCCCCGCGGTGCGTCCAATCCCGCCAGAGGCTCGTCGGCTGATTGTGAACAAGAACGCCGGAGAGACTCTGCTCCAGCGAGCCGCTCGGCTGGGCTACGAGGTAATAGGGTTCTTTCAGTGTCGTCCTCTGTCCTCGTCTCCTTCTCTCTTCACATTTTACACTCTTACACTTCATCGTCACTTCCAAATCTTCGCTTCTTAAATTGCACTCATTTTCTCCCCCTACTTTGTTCCTGTCTGTGACTCTGGCAGACTCGGCTCTTTCTTTCTTTCTTTTTTTTTTTTTTTTTCCAAAATTGTCTTTCTCCATCTGATTCTTCTCTTGCATCTGTCCTATTCTTCCTCTCTCCAGCTCACTCTTTTTTGCTTTTTGCATCATTTCCTTCCATTTCACCCGTACTCATGCTTTGTTCTCGCCATACTCCATCTTTTTTTGCTCCTCTTGCCCGCTACTCTCTCTTTCTCTGTCAGGTTTCCGCTCTCTCCCTCCCCCCTCTTTCCTCTCAGCACTCTCTTTCTCTTCCTCTCTTTGTGACTCAGATTGTCGCTGGCACCCCTCCTCCTCCTCCTCTCCTCCCCGCGAGCGCACACACACACACACTCCCTCCCCGCGCCTCCCCTCCTCTCTTGCCTCGCTCCGCTCTCACATCTCATTAATTTTCCGTGAGGCGAAGTGTGACACACACGCAGGCACACACACACACACACACACACACACACACACACACACAGAAGCACGTGCATGCGCAGACAGCATGAGGGATCGGTGGGATCATTATACGGAGACTGATGCTCGCTGCCTCTCTCTAGCATCGGGAGTTTTTTTCCTTTCTTTCTTTGTGTGTAGCTGCCGATCGTTCGCTCCTAAACCAGATCCTCTCATTCTCTGCACATACAAGGAAGAATGAGATTGGTGTGTATTCTGCTGAATCTCTCAACTCCCATTGCTCTGAAAGCTTTTAATTAAAGTTGGATGGCCCGCTGTCTCGCTCTCCCTCATCCCTCGTGTTTCTGTTTGTGAGTCTAAACGTTTCTCCCCCCGTGTTGACAGATTTTACAAATTGATTTATTGATCCGAGCGGTTTTTATGCCACTTGAGCTGCAGATTGTGCCATGTGTGTCCACCCTGTCGCTCTCTCCACTTTGATGCTGCGCATGGCGTGATTTTGCCAAGCAAGACATGCTCCTGACATAGCAATCAACCAATCACAGCTTTCTGACATCGTCATTGTGCTGCTCCTTTGCGTCTTTCACATTTCCTTTGTGTTTCCTCAGAGCCAAGATAGATTTCCAAATTGAAATTAATACAATTAAACAAAATCCTCAGTATCACTGAACAAAAACCATGCAAGCAAGTGAAGGGTTAGCGAGCTAGCTTGCTAGGTAAGTTGACTATGCTAATGAGTAAACTTGCCAATAGACAAAAATATTAGTGAGCTAGCTTACTAAGTAGGGCCCTGATCACACAGAAAGCGTTTTAGCGGCTGGAGACGGCTTTTTGTAATTGGTTTCAATGAGAATGAAGCAATTTTGCTTGCGTTTTGTTGCGTTGCATCCTGCCTCGCATTTATGCGCTCTAGGTACCTGCCGTTCTTGAGGGAGCGCTCTGAACTCCTTGAGTTGAAAAAACTTCGTCATCTGTTCTTTCTCCATCTTCACAACAAGAAGTTTACAGTTGGTAAACAATGAGAAACCGGTGGTAGCGGTTGCTGGATACCCAGCAGGTTGTCAAACCTCCCCCGAGTCATCCTGAAATATGGCAAGAAACAGCCATCATCGAGGTGAAGCTCCTTGACCAATTGGTGGTACTCCCCGTAATCCACCCCCTTTTTTAGGGACTCATGTACCCACACAGATCTCTGTTTCTCTGTGCCCAAAAAACTATTTGTTGACAGCCTCCCACCCTCAACCAGAGCTACAGCAAGTACCCTCTGCTATATCGAAGCTAAGACACTTTTGCGTTGTATTTGGCACTCACACCGACACTACTACTGTCTCTTGCTGCCCCCAGTTTGTCTCCGCCAACAATAAAACGTCATCACTGTTAAACACAAAAAGGGTCGACAGAGGAGAATATTAGTGAGCTAGCTTGCTAAGTAGGTATGCTAGGCTAACAAGTAAGCTTGCTAATAGGCTAGAATATTATAGTTGTTAACGTTACTGACGATTTTGTTCAATTGTATTAACTTTAATCTGTAAAACTAGCTTAGCTCCGAGAGAGGCACAGGAGCAGCACACGGATGATGTACGAGGGCTGTGATTGGTTGATTGCAATGTTGATCCAGGAACACGATGGGGATGTTAATCCAGGAGCATGTCCTACTTGGCAAAATCACGTTGTGCGCTATGCTGGCTTTGTGTGTGTGCGTGTGCGTGTGTGTGCACGAGATAATTTTTTATCACCAGCAGAGGTATCTTCACAGAACTGTAAATAGGTGTGGGTATCTTTTGTTGCTCATTAACTGGTTGCTTTATGGTTGTGTGTGTTTGTTGTACACATTTATGATGATGAGGTGTGCGTGTGTGTGTGTGTGTGTGTCCGTGATTATGTGCGAATGTGTGTGAGTCAGAGTGAGAGAGAGCAGGAGTGTGAATGAGAGGTAAGCACTGGGAGTATAATCGCGTTCTAATGGCCCTCTAATGTGCCGTGGTGACTGTGGTTAGCAGTGGCGGCGGCTGTTTTTCTCCCTCGCTCGCACACACACGCACACACACACATGGGCGCGCACACGCACAGGGTGCAGCGCGGCAGCAGCAGCAGGGTTCAGTCAGCCGTGTTGGAGAGAAGCCGGCTCGTCTCTCTGATTTATGCGTCTCTCTCGGACGTTTTTTCCCCTCCTTCTCCTTTTTTTTTTTTCTCGTACCCCCTTCGCATTTTTCCCTTCCTGCGCTCCTCGTGTGGAGAGGGAAAGAGGGAGGAGGGAGGGAGAAAACCTGAGACTACACAAACAAGGCGCTGACCGCTGCGCAAACAACACCCCCGCCTTCCCCTTCTCCCCCACCTCCCTCCCTCCTTTCTTTCTCTCCCTCTCTCAGGAAGCTCGTCTCTCACTGCCTGTGTGTGATAAGCCTGGGGCAGACCCCTGGGGCTCACACACATACACACACACACTCATACACACAAGGACGTGCGCAGAGAGACACACCAATTTATGCATACCGCCCCACACACACACACACACGCTTGCATACAAGCCTGTAGACGCACAGAGCGCTTGTCTCACGCTGGTGTTTTAGCGCCGCAAGCTCTGGGCTTATCACACACAGGCAGAGAGATATGAGGGCCTGAGAGACAGACACACACACACACACACACACACACAGCTCACATGCTGATTATGAGCACACACACACACACGCACAGAGACACACTTGTTATGACCCAGTACGCACATGCACAGGCATCCTGACGTGTTCCTCTCCATATGCTGCACACAGCGACGAGTCTCCGCACTCGCTGCTGTCGCCCACACACACAGACCTGCACATGCAAATTCAGAATCACCTCATGCACACACACACACACACACACACACACACACTGCCACTCGTGCTCACTACAAACACACACAGAGAAACAGCGGTTGTTGCCCTGTGAGCTCATGCACAGGCATCCCTTCTCGTGTACAGACCTGCACATGCAGAATCACCTCATGCACACATGCATGTAATTTAACACACGCGCACTACTATTCTGCGCTGTTCCCGATGCCCGGCCGACACTGTGCATATTTCATGTTCGTTTAGTTTTGCGATCCGTGCCTCTGCACATGAAAGCCCACTCTCTCTTTCTTCCTCCCCTCCCTCGCTCCCCTTTTATTCTCTCCCTCTCCCTCGTCTGCCTCGCTCTCTGAGCATTTGAAATGGTAATGAGGAGAGATTCTGCGGATGTCTTCATCCTTCTCCCCCTCGTGCCGGGGCCCCTCAGCTCTAGCCATTGAAAGCTCAGATAAAGGTGCAATCTGTCATTTATTCTCCTCACATGAATCACTTCTGATTTTCCTCCTCAAATCCGTGTATGATCCGAGCAACGAGGAAAAACCAGATTGCATTTTTTTAAGGCCCAGTCAGACCAGAACTGGGATCGCAAAAATTTTGGACTGAATTAGTGACAATTAGTGTATTTGCTTGTGAAGTAAATCCGCACTGACGTTTCAAGTTCATCTTTGGTGAACGCAAATTTGCGCCTTTGACCAATCGCAATAACAGTCGTGACAGTGCTGACCTTTGGGGGAACAGAAAATAATGCTATTAACTGAAGACTGAGACACAATGTCATAACGAGTCATATCATTGAACGGAGACTGTGTCATTAAATTAATCTGCAAGTCGTTAGTAGACTTACTCGGCCTCAGAACTTGCTTTTCAAAAACTTGCTCAAATTCAATGTGAAAACACAACAAAAACCTAGTCTATCTTTCATCCTCATACACCGAGTGTATCCACAGAGCACCTGAGCAGAAACCATCATTTAATTTCTAACACAGTCTGCTGTAACCCTCCAACACCACAGCTGTAGTTAGATCACACACATGCCTTTTCCCATAGATCCCAAGGGGTCAGAATAAGATATCATTAACCTATTGAACTGTATACACATTACTCTGTTCTGCCAAAGTTTCAGAGTAGAAATGCATCATGGTCTGTAGTCAGTCGAGACACCATGGGTGATGCAAAAACATTCCCTTGAATTAACCATTTATAACTTAAATATCCATTTATTGCCCAAGCTAGCTAGCTTTCTAACTGGTGGCAAGCCAGCTACCTTGATGTGCTATTTCAGCCGGCTGGTGCCATCATGTTAGCATCAGGCTAGCTACAGTATCTTGTAGTATGTTAGCGGTTCTCCCGCCAACCACAATATCTTGAGATGCAGTGGGTAATTCAAATACGTCCCCTTAAATTAACTTATTAATTTAAGTTATAATTTTAACTTTATTATTCAGTTAGCAACCAAACTGGCTAGCTTTTTATCTAGTGGCAATCCAGCTACCTTGGTTAGCTATTCTGACTACCATAATGTTAGCATCAGGCTAGCTATAGTAGTGGGTAGTATGTTAGCTGTTCTCTCCCCAACCACAATAGCTCGAGCATTAATAAATTAAATTAATTATTTTATTTTTTCTGTAGTTATTTTTTGGTGCTTTTTGCCTTTATTTGAGAGGCATGAAAAGGGTAGAGAAAGGACTGTGGGTGGGATCAAACAAGCAAGGACACAGCCTTTGTATGTGGTGTGCCTGCTCCACCAGTTGAGCTAGTTGGTGCCCAAAATTTACCACTTTAATTTAGTATCCAGTTATCGACCAAGCTAGCGAGCTCTCTAACTGGTTAGCTCACTGATGGCTCGGCAGATAGCTTAGTAAATTATTTTGGCTGGCTAGTTCCATCATGTTAGCATCAGGCTAGCTACAGTAGTGTGCAATATGTTAGCAGTTGTCTCGCCAACCACAATAGCTTGAGATACAGTAGGTGATACAAACACATTCTCTTGAATTTACCATTTATTTTTTTCTAAAGGTATTTTTTTGGTGGTTTTTTTTGTCTTATTTTGATAGGACAGATATAACCCGCAGCCACTGCAGCAAGGACACAGCCTTTGTACATGGGGCGCCTGCTCTACCAGTTAAGCTAGTGGGCGCCCCGAACCTACCATTTTAGAAACTAAGCTAGCTAGCTTTCTAACTGGTTGTTAGCTTGCTGATGGCAAGGCAGCTAGCTTGGTATACTATTACGCCGGCTAGTGCTGTCATGTTAGCATCAGGCTAGGTAGGTATAATAGTGTGTTGTATGTCAGCGGTTAGCTCGCCAACCACCGCTCAGTAACTAGCCACATGAGTAGTCACTTTCTTTAACCTGTATTCACAAGGTCATTTGAATGAATTTCGCAATACAAATTTTTGGTATGATGAGACAGCAGAACAGTCAGGTTTATTATTTGGTTTGTGTGTAGTGTTAATTGAGCGTTAATTACGTGGTACAGGTTATTGGCTGGAAGCGAGGCGTGTATTCTTAACAAAATATATATATAAACAGGTTATTATTCCGTAATTTGTCTTTATTCTTCAGTTGGCTAATCACACGTGTGTGCGGCAGTGTGAGATTAATTAAATCTATCTGAGATCATCGGAGGCCACCTCCTCCAGCTTCCTCTGTTACCCCAGCAGTCAGTCAACAGCAGGCCGGCTTTTATACACACACATTCTCATCATACAAACAAACATCCACACGCTTCACTTGTCTTGGCACGCACCAACTCCACTGCTTTGACTTTTGACTCTTCGTCGTGCAGGGAAAGCCACACATCATGCATCACCTGCACATGTTGTACGCATTTATATATATATATACACACGCATACACACACACACATCTGTTGTATTTTAGGAGTATACAAGGCAGTGCTGCAAGGGGTTAAATGTCTGAGTGATGCATTGATTGCAGGCGAGCGCAGGGAAGCATTCTAGAGAGGGAGATTAGAGGACGGAGGGAAAGAGCAAGAGAGAGGAGGGGGGAGTGGTGTCTCATTTTACTGCGGAAGAGTGTGTGTGTGTGTGTGTGTGTGTGTGTGTGTGTGTGTGTGTGTGTGTGTGTGGCGGGAAGCCGGGACTCTCGTGCTAAGCTCCTCGCTCTCTCCCAGCGATATTAAACACGGCTCCGGAGGTTTAGCGCTACGCCTCCTCCACAGCCACACGCACACACTCACGCACACACTCAGACATACTCGTCAGCAGCACAAAAATACACGTACACACACACACACACACACACACACATACACACACACACACACACACACACAGGCAAGCTGCATATCGACACTCTACCCGTCAGTCTCTCCAGCACTTGCTCTCATTCACTCACGCAGACAGACACACACACACACACACACACACACACACACACACACACACACACACACAGCGAGTGGAATCCCCCAGAGGGGAGCTTCGGCACAGCGCTCCTGAATCTCTCTCCAGCAGGCAAACAGAGTGTTGGCAGCGAGTGAAAACCAGTTGGAGCGCTGTCCCACTCCCCCTCGTTTGTCTTTCTCTCTCGCACTTTTTCTTGCTCACACTTGCTCACTTCTTTTCTCTCGATCCCACTTTCCACTTATCCCCCCCTTTTCCCTCATTGTCTCTCTTTCCTCCGATCATCCTCCATTCACTCCTATCACGACACCAACCCACTTCGCACTACCACTGCCACCCACAACACCCCACCCTTTCATCTGTTGTTATTATCAGCTGCAGCCCAGAGGACAGCCCCGGCAGATTTCATCCACAGATTCATTAATCTGTCATCTGTTGGGGTGTTGCCTCTCTCCTGTCCCGTTCTTCCGCCCTCTCTAGCCCTCTTCTTATCCCACTGTCAGCCTGTTTTCTCTCCGTTGCCTGCCTTTCCTTCCCTTGTCCTCCCTCCATCCGCCCTGCACTGAAAGAGGGAGAGAGATAAATACTTGGACTAGACGGCAGGCTAGAATTAGCATAGAAATGGAAGTTTGGAGTCATTCCCCAGGTTCAGATGAGCAGTTTTCCTCCCCTCGGCACAGGACTGTTAGCAGGACGGAGTATGAGTTGTCTGGATGTATGAGGCTTGCATTCACCTATATATAAATATATATATGACAAAATACATAAAAATTTGGTATTTTCATTTTTTTTCCTTCTGCCCAGTCGAACACTAAGGCTACACTGATTTTTGCTATGTTAACACCTGGCATCCACACTGCTCCAGTGTTTCTGAACACCTAAAATAAAGACATTTGAAAATGCTGTTGTCCTGTTTTAGATCCTGTTTATACGACACCGGTGCCTGAAAACACAATATTTTGAAAACGCGTTCCAGAGTGCAGTGTTTTGGAAATCACACCGTCTCCGTTGTCATGTCATTCCTCTGAAAACGGAGACTTTTCACACATGCACATTACGGTTCCAGTCACTAGGCATGCGCGAGAAAGTCGACCATCACAACAACAATGGCGGACCCCCGAGATCTGTTTATGCCTCTCACTCTATTGAATTTATCAATGCTTCTCCAGCAAAGTGTAGATTTACTGTAGCAACTCCATCTTGCTGTCTGTCAGACAGACGTGCGGTTGCCATTTTGTTCTATACATCCCCTCTCTGCGGTGCAGTGCGTGTTGTTTCATTACAAAGTCACACTGCCAACTACTGACCTGGCATGTATACTACAGCGTTTTTGCTCATTTTTGCCAATCAGTGTGCACGGCGATTGTTATCAAAACGTTGTCGTCTAAGGGTGGACGTTTTTTCAATACGAGAACGAGAAAGATTCCATTTTCAGCCGATCAGTTTCGTTTAAACATGGCCTTAATTTCAACACTCAAGTTTGCGTTTTAGTCTGGACAGACGAAACCAGATTTTTTAAATCGGTTAAGCAGACACTCAAGATCGCTTCGTGATCACGTGTGAAACCAAAACATCAAAGCTAAGCGTGGTCAGGTTGTAAACATTTATTTCTGCTAAAAAGTCGGTCATTTGAATTCGGGGGGGGGGGGGGGGGGGGGTATGGGGATTGACTGGCTTCTGGAGTCAGCCTCAAGTGGCCATCAGAGGAACTGCAGTTTTTGGCACTAACATGTTAGCTTCATTTCTGTGCCCCTTCGTGCTAACGTGTCACTGTTTCCACCGCCTCACGCTCTTGTTACTTTAGACTAGTTTGACACCTCCACTTTGTCGTTGGTCCAGGCAAAGAAATCTCTGGTCTTACTTTTCGCCATTGCTGTTCTTCCTCAGCAGTATAATATGCCCTTGGTAACTAAGCAACCAACCACAGAGTAGATAATCTGCTTCGTGTTTACACCGGCATGTGCATGCCCAGTGTACGTGATTGTCAGGTGTGTCAATATGGACAGAGGTTATTTCAGAAACGATGCTAAAACGGTCGTGTGAACTGACATTTATTCTAAAACATTGTCTTATAATGGAAACACATTAGTGTGGATGTAGCCCGAGCTGCATATCCACACAGACACAAACAGGCTCAGACAGGCCCCGTATCAACACGCTGCTGGACTGCTCCCTATCTTCTCTGTCTCCCCTCTGTTTGGTAGCAGCAGACGCCGCTCCAGTCCAATAAAAACCAGTCTGACTACTTAGTGCTGGATGCCCAACTGTCACAGCCCTAGACCAGAGGAAACGCTTCCAGCTCTTGAGCGCCTCTATCAAATCTCTTTGTTCCGCTTCCATTATGCTGTGTTCAGAGCCCAACCATCGTAACTGGCTGCCACAGTGGCGTCCAGGCCCAACCGTGGCACACAGACACACACATTCACACACTCATACATGCACAAGCAGAATCTGGCAGGCTAAATACAGTTGAGTCACACTTAGTCTCCTCGATGTGTTTTGGCGCCAGCTCTAGTATTATGGAGCATTTGTGTGTGTGTGTGTGTGTGTGTGTGTGTGTGTGTTTGTCCAGCACAGGAACACACTCAGTTCCTCCTTTCCCTAATTTCTCTCCCACAGGAACTGTAAAGGGAAGGACTGTTTGCGTATGTGTCTCCTCAGTCTGACTCGTGTGTTTGGTCTTGTGTTGCTTGGGTTGTCGCCACACATAAATCCACACACACAACCTCACACACTAAACCCTACTCTCCCTCTGTGTTGGCTCTCTTCAGGAGGTGGTGCTGTACTGTCTAGAGAACAGAGTATGTGAGGTGAATCACAGAGACTACGCCGGTTACTGCGCCCTCCACGAGGCGTGCGCCCGCGGCTGGCTCAGCATAGTCCAACACCTGCTGGATTACGGGGCCGACATCAACTGCAGTGCACAGGATGGCACCAGGTAGACAAACACACACTCATGCATATGCACACACAATCACAGAAACTTGCATAAACACGTCTCCTGAGCACAATGCAAACACGACTGTGGCTTTTTCTACAGGCCCTAATAGGGCACGCCAGGACTTAGTCATCTGTTAAGTCACTTCAGTTTGCTCATAGCAAAATTTCTGGGATTGATTTTTTTTTTTATATTTGCTTGGCAAGAGCAGTGATTTGAGAGATTAGCTGCAGTTTTAAATGGGAAAGGCTAGTGCTCTCATTGCTGCGTTATTAAAGTTTACAGTAGGGGGTCTGTTCTGGGAAACTGTGCACAGGTCTTAAAGGCGCATTGTGCTGCAGCTTTTATTAAACCATTACAAGATTTGCAACATTCATGGTATCACAGATACATAGGTGAGACCATTGCTAAGAAGAGTGGGCAGTCTTTGTAAATCTATAAAATATATTTCACCTTCTGGATATGCACATGGAGTCATTATTAGGGACGTACATCTGACGAAGTAGTTTATGGGTCAACTTAAATTTGAGAAATTCTACCAGTGACAATACAGCTGAAATTAATAATATAGTTTTAATTCAACACAGTGCATTTTTAAAGACTAATTTGTTGCCCCTACAGATGTTGTCAGCGCAGCTCCATGTTCTTGTCAAAATTAACATACGCGTGTGTGTGTCTAGACCGATTCACGACGCTGTGGAGAACGACCACCTGGATGTGGTGCGAGTCCTGCTGTCATACGGCGCTGACCCCACCCTGGCCACGTATTCTGGCCGTGGCCTGCTCAAGATGACCCACAGCGACAGCATGGAGCGCTTCCTCACTGGTAAGATCCCTGCTGGCTTTTCTACCTCGTCATAGACACAGTTTAGTCAGGAAGTTAGAAATTCTGAGGTCCACATCCTCACCCTGGTTTGATTTGTTGGATCAAATGTCATTTCCTGGCTACAAAAAAGTGAGGACGGGGGATGTGAGGAACTCGTTCCCTTTTGAAATAACAGTAATGACATCTGATTAAAGAAATAATGCCTTTAGAAAATCACAAATGCCTGCTGTCCAGGATGTCCTGTGTCAAATACAGCACGTCTGGAATACAGTTAGTTTTCGCTGTAGTGTGGACACTGTATCTCTTGGGAATTTTAAAATGATTTCTCTGAAATGATTGGTCCTAAAGGCGTCATTCACACTTGTTTTGACATGTAAGGGCTTGTTTATGCTCAGTGTTAGGTAAGGAGAGGGACAGAGCCTTCTGTTTGTACTTTGCGTTTATTATGTCGTTATTTGTACACGTTTTCCGAAAGCTTATGGATACAGATGAGACAGAGCAGCACCATCGGAAATCATAGAGGTATGTAGAGTAGAGTTCAAGTGAGATGCGACTGTAGGAGATAATTAAGAAATTTAAATCATGGCGGAACGTAAACAAACAGGTAAAATATAATAATATATAGTAAAAACGGTGAAGAGAATTCTCCGTCCACATGTCGGGATGTATCTAATGGCTACACAGACCACTGCTGTCTGCAACAGTGGTTCAAATTGGGTCGTCGGTCCTCTCTGATAGTGAGTGACTATCAGAATGCACATTCTGTTTCAAAGTGTAGGGAATTTGCGGCTTTTAAGTGCCTCTTCACTTTGCATGAATGAATAATGGACAGCTACATAACAGAGACGGCAAACTAGCTTGACGACATGGCCAAAGTGAATATATTAAACTACGTGGACCTTGAACTAATGACTAAGGAGAAATCTGGACCCCGTGGCTGGACCAGTTGGGAACCACTGGTCTACAACGCTGCCTCCGTTTAAAGTTGCAATATTACAACCTTCTGTACCGCTGCCTCGTTTGTTGTTGTCGGAAACTTTGCCCTCTAGTGCCGTTTATTATAAAGGATGCATGGAAATATGAGGGCAGTGATGCTTACAACTTATAAAACAGACGTACCTACTTATGTACGAAAAGGGATATAAATCAGCCTGAAGACCCTCCCCCAGAGACGGGTGAAGCTTGTGTGTCAAACATCCAAATGCTCAAAAGCAGCGACTGCACAGGATGCACATGCATGGTTTAAGGCTGGTTTTGTTGCGTTTGAGAAAAGGCGTACAAATATCAGGCGCACAGTTCTAACAGTTTGTTGGTGAAAGTTACACACGGTCTCGAAGTATCATTTTCTTGCACCTTAAGTCACTAAAACCCCCCCAAATCCCTCGACAAACATTACCTATTTTAGAGGGGATTACGGTTTCTTTACCTAAACTGTACAATACACTAACATTGCGCTGTTAACTGTTTTGCAATGACTGCAGTCGCTGAAAGTTTATTCCATAGTGCAGACAGTGGAATGCAAAAGCCAGAAAATTTGAGTATTAATGTGCCCTTGACCACAAACCGTACAATCACAGATGCTGGAAAAAGAGTGAATTAAAATGAGATCAAAGGGGTTTTTAGACAGCAGGTACACCAGAGGGTGGATATCGAGGTGGGGCGAGAGTAAATTGCTGTAAAGATCGGTCAGCGATCGAGTTCCCACATGCCCCAGTCTTGGCTCAGTCACTGTTTGCTGTTCTTTCAATGCTCTGACCTCTGTGCAACCTGTTGGTATGAGTCCCTCTCTGTAAATCCTCATCCTCCACCTCCCAACCGTCGCTACAAGACATGCCTGTCTCTGTCATCCTGTTTCCCCTCCAGCACCCCAACCCCCACCCCACCCCTCCCTCCCTCGACCACCTGTTAGACAGGGAGTCTCAGCCCGCCGGGGTGCGTGCTGCTGCCTCTGAGCTCCTCTATCTGGTTACTTAGCAACGCCAACTGTGTTTGCTCAGCGTACGTGCGGAAATGGGCTTCGCTCTGGCTGGAGGTTTTGTATGCGTGCATGTGAGCGCCTGAGTGTGTCTTTTCACAAGGCTGCCTAGCTAGAGCCTGACGTGGGTCTGTATTTGGGCCGTGAATGTTGAGAGGGCCTGTCTGAGTGTTTGCAGTTAAAGTCGAGACAACACGGGTTTGTGTACAGGAGGAGGAAATGAAAGCATACACAGGGGCGCACGCTTCCTCTGGAGCCAGCTGCTTAATATTACATGAACATCCAGCTAGTTAAAAGCGATTATCTGAGACACAGCGGAGGCTTCGGTGGAGGAGACGAGACGCAGGAGAGACAGCACGTCAGGGTAAAAACGAACAGGTGTAAGTTCACGGTTGGCAGAAGGGTGAGCAGTTTTAGTGCAAAAGGGAGATTTATATGTAGACGGCTGGAAAGATGGTGTTGAATTTTGAAGAGAGCGTGGACGGATAGATCGATGGCTGCAAGATTGACAGAGCAGGGAGCGAGGGAGATCGAGCACCGGAGAAAATGAGCGAGAGCGAGCGATTGCTGCCCTCCCTCCACCTGGTCCCACTCATCTGGAGGCCGTTAATCCCTCCAAACACACGCCAGACGCCCCACGCCTCAGCGCTGGCACAAAGCCCAGCTCTCACTCTGTGCATGTGTGTGTGTGTGTGTGTGTGTGTGCGTGCTGAATACACACTTTGCTCTCGCTGTGTGTGCTTATCCAGCTCCCTCTGCTTGTTTGTTTCCAGCTCGCTCTGTGTGTGTGTGTGTGTGTGTGTGTGTGTGTGTGTGTGTGTGTGTGTGTGTGTGCGCGCGCGGACTCAGCGACTGTGTGTGGTTCTTGTTTGATTCCTGGCAGCCCCGCTCTGAACTGAGCCAGCTCTAACCCAGCGGAGACAGTCGCTCTCCTCCCCCGTGGTACAGCCGCTGGCCCCTGACCATCAGTGCCCCACCACCCCTCCTCCCCCAAAACATTTGCTCTGTTTGTTTCTCTTTTCTCTCCTGACACCGCCCCTCCTCCTCCTCTTCTATTTTACTGTGCTCTTTATCCATTTTTCTGCTGTAGTCTTAAAGGGCAATTGTATTTTGCCTCGTTGCCTGTCCCCGGGGCTCCAGCTCTTGTGTAACCGGCTCTGCTCCTCTCTCCTCTCCATAGATTATTTTGCTGACCTTCAGGGCCGCTCAGATGACGACCCGGGGCTTTATTGGGAATTCTATGGCAGCGCTGTGTGTGGTGAGTACTGATCAGCGGTCCTGTTTGTTTTAGTGCTTACAAAGTCTTTATTCTTCAGACATCTTTAATGCCATCTAGCTTTGAGCGATGCGTGTCTTTTACAGTAATGTGGATGCTTGCTAAAAATGTTTTGTGTGTTTTTATGTGTGTATTTCAGAGTCAAACGATGAGGGTGGTATGTACGACATCCTGGCTGACCCTCCAGGCCCTGAGGATGAAGATGAGGATGATAAACGGGAGGTGTTTGAGTTTGAGTTCTCGGACCGACCTCTGCTGCCTTGCTACAACATCCAGGTGTCCCTCTCTCAGGGGTAAGCTTCCATCTCAAGAGCAGACTCTCATTAGGGGGTCATGGAAAACCAGAATAGTCATGAAATTCTACAGTCTAATTTTCCAGGCCTGGATCCTTAAAAGTTTTGGAAAAGTCTGTGGATAGAATTCCATATAATATAACATTAAGGGTGCTTTCACACCTGCCCTGTTTGGTTCGGTTCAATCGAACTCAAGTTCATTTGCCCCCGAAGTGCGGTTCATTTGGGCAGGTGTGAACACAGCAATCACACTCAGGTGTGCACCAAAACAACCAGACTGAGACCTTCTTGAAGAGGTGGTCTCAGTTTGGTTACAAACAAACTCTGGTGCGGTTCGTTTGTGGTGAGAACGTGTTCTGACCTGGATGTGAACCAACTGCAGTCACATGACACATTGTTTGGGTTAAACACGAGCATGTTACAGTCCTGGAGGATTATTAATGTGCACCTCCTCCTGTACTGCCTTAATATGCACATTCAGCACATCCAATGCATCAAAACATTGTTTTCTAGTTGGAGCCGCGCCTCGTTTTCAAACTGTATGCTTTGACTAAAATGAACAATGACAGCAATATAGTCCACGATGAGCAGCACTAAAATCAACCTGCGTAGTTGTCCCTCCATTGTGACATTAGAAAGTGTCACATTTATCTTGCAAGTGTACTCTTCTTCAACGTTTGCTTTACTTCCTGGATTTTTCCCACATGGAAATTCTGACCAATCAAGAGCAGCTTTCTCACACAAGGCATTTGATCATGTCTGTTTGTAAATGCTGCCGTAAGAACATGAACCAACTCTAGGCAATTATACAACTTTGGAACAAAATTTGTCCCTGATTCAGACCAAAGCAAGACAACTCTAGGTCTGAAAGCACCCTGTAGCTCTTGACGTAATGTGGCTCTAATCTGCTTTGACGTGTGAGTGACATTTTGTTTACCATCATGTACGTTTCTTCACCTTCCCCTGTGTTGTCTCTCCCTATATGTTTGCCAACTAGGTGGAATTATGTTTGAATAGTTTGAATCCGATTTGTTTGAATAATGCCTGGCAGGTGGGGCAAGGAAAATACTGTTGTGACAGTGTGATTGAACATGAATCTCAAAGTTTCCAGGACACACGGCACTGTCTGGGAGCGCTACTCCTTCATGTTTGCGAATCGCCTACAAAAATTAAATTACATTTGGAGTAAAGTGCGCTACACAATTCCGTCCGTGTTATATGTAGTGAATAAGTCATGATATTTTATTGTAGGTCCTTTAAAAAAGTCAATTAAAAGAAATTTTGTCCATGAAAATGTGTGGGAACCCTGGCATTAAAAAAACTTGCCTCTCTGTCGACCCTCATTTCTAAACATTGTTTGATTTCCTCTTTCAGGCCGAGAAACTGGCTGCTACTGTCCGACGTCCTCCGCCGGCTGCGGATGTCCGGCCGCGGCTTCCGCCAGGCCTTCCCCCACATGGAGGTGGTGACGGTGGCAGAGGCTGAGTTCTACCGGCAGGCCTCTCTGTCGCAGCTCTTCTCTTGCCCGGAGGAGCTGGAGGGCTTCCACGCAGACAGCAAGGACCTGCTGGACCTGGTGGAAGACAGCGCTGAGCTGGCCGCCCTTCTGGGCTCCACACTGGAGTGCCTGGACGACCGCTGGGACCACCCAGGGGACAAACTGAAGGACAAAATCAAGGCTATTGGCAAGTTGGGCTCATCCTGACCCCTTGTGCCACTAAACCCGGACCTTGATCCTTACCGACTGCAGTTTGCTTTAGAACCACGCAGGGGTTACGATGATATGCCTTAGCCTGACTCTTAGTTCCCACGCTGCTCTGGACCAGCACTGTACAGATGGACTGACCTGCTGGCTGACCGGGCTGATCAGACGTTTCCCTCCGTTAACTGAGGATCAATTTGAGACTCAGTAGGCTTAATAATGGTCTTATTTTTATAAATTAATATATGTATAAATAAATAAATAAATAAATATATATACATATATATATATATATATAGAAATACAGAGATTTTTTTCCGTTCGGATGTTGCTCACGACGACTCCTGAGAGATTTTGTATGGCAACAGAGTGCAGTCGTGTTGTCAGCGGTTGGATGGAGTGTGTGAGCGCGCAGCACATTGTGCATGTGTGTAGCTGTACAGGATAGTACGAGGCTGTGCTGTTGAATGTGGTATTTGTGTTCATAGGAAGCACATGATGTCCTGTTTTTTTTTTTTTCCTCCTCTCCTCAGACTTTAGCGCTGGCTTGAGCCTCAGGGGCTATTCTGTTGTATCTTTTTTTTATGTTCAAATTTTGCTTCCTGTTTAGTCTGTAATTTAACATGCAAAACTACAGAATTGTTTGTATAATAAAGTTTTAAGATAATGTTGATATTTACCCTTCGGCACAGAGCTTGTATATAACAGGGAGGCTACTGCAGTAAAGTAAATTTTGGTGTGTTCATTTTTGTTTTAACTTTGTAATTAAAATATCTCATAATTTGTATTTATATTTTACAAAAGAAGTTGCTTTAAAATAAATATACAAACTGCAAGATGAAACAAGTGTTCCGCTTTTCTGTTTTGTCAGTGTTGAATTAAATCGGGCTGTGAGAACTGGAGTTTGTGCGGCTGCTCTGTCAAATTAAATCTCGCCTCATTATTGTAGCTGCTCCTGTGTGTGTGTGTGTGTGTGTGTGTGTGTGTGTGTGTGTGTGTGTGTGTGTGGCCGATGTGTGAAGAACACAATCCTATATTGCCATCTCTTGGATTATTTTTGTATTGTAGGCATCATGCAATTTATTGCTGCAGCCATGACTGAACAACTCGCCAACACCCATTTGCTGCTTCTCTGCGCTGAAAAGCTTGTGGCTTGCAGCGCCCTCCAGTGTCCAAAACAATGAGTTTGCTGAGCCTTCAGCGCTGAATTCAACTTTTGTGTAGGGGCTGATTTATTCCTATTCATAATAATTCTTTATCAGAGGCAGGGCCAAGTCATTGCCGTCATTGCCCCAGGTCCTAAATTTTGACTTTCAAGTCTTAAACAAGTTATAATGCCCTCTTTACCAAATATAATGACATTTTTTTTCAACAGCCCCATATACATCCAAACCATGCTTGTTTATCATGGATTGTATATGTAATTTTTTTCTTTAAGCCAGTGCCCAGTACTTGGTCTCTGAGTGCTTTCCCATGTCATATAATGCCATTCAAACAGAGTAATGAAATATTCAATTCACAAAAATTATAAATGCTTTTTAAAATTTGAATTTATTTGTTAAAACAAGATTGTTAGTTCTTCGTGGTTTTCTCCTGCAACTTGCTTGGAAGCTGTCGGATTGGTTCAAACAAAGTGGATCTGGGCAATTAAGCGTCACCTCGTGACCTGCGATCCTCAAGTCTACCCTTGCTAGTTGTTCTTAGATCGAGGTTGCCATCGAGGTCCCGATGCTCTGGAACCTTCTGCCAGTTATTTTTGTATGTGTTTTTGAATTGGCAGCATGTTTAGAAGAGGGACTCTATTGCATCTTGTGGAGCTCAAGAGCTCAAATAGGCTGACGAGAGGGTGGGAGGTATCTGCTAAGGTACTCATTGCTTTCTTCCTTGTCTTTATCTTCTTAGGAAACTCAGTGGCCATGGTGTTAGTAGGTAGAATTTAGAATGTACCAAACTATGGCCCTGTCTGGTTCGGTTACCTTAACCTGTTAAAACCAAAAGTCTGTACATCCAAGAATAAACTTTCTAGGATTGTGACAATGGCAAGTAAAATAGTTGGCAAGCCACAGAAGCCTTTGACCTTGAACTCTTTACAGAAATGGCACTGAGATCATCTCTTGGAAAATATACTCAGTATTTCCAGAGAGGTTCATGTAGGAGTCCAAAACCGTATCAAGGTATTTTAAATTTTCCACAGTTTCCACATGTTGACCATTTAGTCAAACTGTCTCAGATCTTGTTTCGTCTTAGCCACATTCATTTCTAACTTGCTGATGCGACACCATGTTTGAAGGGCCTTAGTGTGGGCCAGGTAGGCAGCTTCACTTGATGGGTCTGTTTGCTGGAACAGACCAACTAAGGCCATGTCGTCAGCATATTTAAACAATTTGAAATACCTGTCATTGATCACAAATTCATTAGTAAAAAGAGAAAATAGCACAGATGGAAATGATGTAACGTCTTTGCCCTTATCGTCCACTGTACAAGAGGGTGACCACATAGACAAAGTACAGAGGAACATGAGGTTGGGGTGGGTGGAGCTGAATATGCTTTGAATGTAAAGATCAGCGCTTGATCTTTTGCTCACATGAACGTGTCCAATCAGTTTAAGGCTGTAGATAAACCCCATCAGTCTGGGAGGCTCCGCAGAACGCATTAGATGAGCAGCTGAGTGTGTCAGCACGACGATCCGCCTGAGCTTTAACTAAACTGAAGCAAAGAGGAGACAGACTCCAAACTAAATACCCAACTGCCCTATCTCTGCAGAGTGGGTGCAAAGAGATCCCTGGCAGGCTGCCAAGGGCCAGGCCAAACTTCAGAGGAGGGGTTAGTTGATCCGCACGCTGACAATGGAGCTTTAGAAAGAGACTAGGGCAATCCAGCCCCTTGGGACATAAATAACCCACTGGAGAATCCTCCAGAGAAAGCAGACTATCATTAAATCATCATCAGGCTCTGAGACGATCTCAAGATATCTTTTCATGTTGAAATCACGACTGAGAACGCTCGTTTTATTTAGCAGCACAGTTCAGAGAGCTTTGCAGAGTGAAGTCAGAGCTTCAGCTGCTGTCTCCAGGCAGAGAGGCTCATCTCACATATCCAGGTGAAGGTTACGGAGCGACAAGAGCTAATCGAGATGCTGGGAAAAAAAACAGAATTCAGCCTGGCAGACCTGAGATTCTCAGCCCAAACACTGGAGTCAGAGAGTCACATCCTGAGGCAGAGGGTGCGGGAGGGCCACACTCATCCTTAAGAGCTCCTCTCTGACTAACATCCCTCTTTACTGAGCAGCAGGATGTAATTATAGAGCATCACTAGCTATTATGGTTTCATAAATGGACATCTTGTAGGTGAAGAAGAAATGGCTGTAAGTTTCAGTGAGGATTACACTGCATGGTCATCACCCACTCTGCTGTGAAATGTTTCCCCTATGTGTCAGTAAATGGCAGGAAGTAGACCTAAAAATTGTTGTGTGCGGCTGTGTTTGTTTGTTAGTACGTGGTTCATGGAGTTTCTAGCATTGTTAACTTGCTCTAGAAAGAAGTTTATCCTAAAAGAATGACATTTAAAGACTATTGTGTTAAAGCTTGTGTGTGCAGCTCCAGTCCACATAAACACCCACCAAAACAATATTTTCAGTCATTTAGACGACTGTTTCTGAAAGAAAAATGGGGGATATTTTTTGTTGAAGTCACACCAAATAGTTTGGACTATTTCAGTGCACCAACTGAGTCAGTGCTCAAGGTTAGGGGTGTGCACAATAAAACTAGCATAACAACAAGCACGGCTGAAAGCGAAGTTAGGAGTGACTCAGTGGTGGTTCCCAAAAGAGGAGCAGCTTCAGAAGTGTGGAATAAACTGTGGCGTCCTGAATGTTTTATGAACAGCCCCGGACTTCTCAGACTCTTTTATTGCGTTACTGCTCAGAGGGAACTCATTCAGCAGCTCCTCTGGCAGCAGGTCAAGTCAAATGATTTTGTCAGAAACCTCTGGTAATGTAAATCGACTGGACGCTCAGCTCAACAAAAAACTCCATATATGTGAATGTGTGATAGTTGTGGTATCATAACAGCCTGTCAGAGGTTACAGCGTGATGATTAGAGGAGAAATGGCAGAGCATAAAGGTCCAGGTGGAAAAAAACAACTCAATCATTTAGGATTTTACTAAAAGAAGGAAATCACCTGTTGATTTATATATAGAGATCCCAGGGGACATTTTTGTATTCGGGAGTTGTTTAAAAGTGTAATTTGTGAATTATTAATATTGTAACAGAATCTGAATCTCACTCTGAGTTACTGTTGTTTTTCACAAACTAAAGAAATAAGAGATATTTTTTGTTTAGTTTTTGCTGAATGTTTGAAGGCAAACTGTAAAACTGTATCACTTATTTTGTTGCAATTTTATTTTCTTAAATTAATAATATAATTATTTTTTTTTACTAATTTGTCATATTGTTAAGAATGTCATTATCACAAAAATACCCTGAAATATCGTGATATTAGTTTAGGGCCATATCACCCACCTCTATATATTGGCATATCGGATATCAGCAAAAAAATCCAATATCGTGCATCCCTAATGCATATAAACACTATTAGATGGAAGGACATGCCTGCAACCACTGATATGCCATATTGCTCACACAATGTCTGTGTAGCTGCATATTGTTTTTGTCGTCTTGTCTCTGTTGATTGCTTATGATTTTATTTTGTATTGTAATTTGTTTTTATGCTGCTGAAGAGGAACCTGCTAAAAAAGTTTTTAACTGAGTCAGGCCAGTTTTAACTGTGACACACCAAATGTTACCTTTAATTCCAATCCTTTCCCGGATAAATAAGAAAATTATGAAAAATAAAACATATATTGTTCGCTTCATGCTCTTGAATACTACTGAAACACACTGCATTCACTGCATTGAAAAACAACAACACCTTATCTCATAATTACGACATGAGAAATCAGAATCAGAAATAATTTATTGATCGTTACAATCGGTACAGTTGCTACAATGTAAAGCATTATAAGAAGTAGGGAAAAAAAGTGTGGAAATGTGTGTGTAAATATAGAGCAACAAATAAAATAAAGTAGAAATGAAATGTGCATTAAAATAAAAATAAAAATGTGCATTATGCTACCGTGTTCAACACTAGTACATAAGTTATAATAAAATTACATATTGAAATAAAATATATATAGTCACTGTGCTGAGGCAACAGCAATGTCAGTAGAATAAACAACAACATAATTAGAGCATAAGAAACATGTACAATTATGTGCATTGTATGTTGAAGTAATATACGCAATAAGAGGTGCAAAATATTGCACACAATATATATTTATATATTTTTTTTGGATATTAAGTTGCAGAGAAAATTAATAAGCGTTAGTACCTTGGATGTAGGTAGTTATTTGTTATTACTTCAGGTGCCTGTACTGGTGTAGCGGTGACAGATATTCTCCCATCGTGCTTTGCGGTGTCGTGACGTCAGGTCAGGTGATCTCTGCTGCACCAAGGAGAAAGATGTCGCTGACAAACTGCCGAAGGATGGAGGCTGTTTTCTCCGCGGTGTTTGCTCTCTGCTGCCTTGTCACAACCGGTAAGAAATATGCAGCGATAGATAATTATGATTCACATTTCTTAGGATTAATTTTACACATATTTATAATATTATAGCGTCATGTAACCCCACCGTATTTATAAATGACAACCTAGCTTAAACACCGTTAGCATCGCCGTTTAAGTTAGCTCAACGGTAAAACCATATGTTTGGTATAACAGTCTCACAGAAATAAATGGGAACATGTGAATAGGAATAACATTGCTATACTTGTAGTATTGTATTAATAAATCGGCTTTGGCTTCCAACAGGCAGCTAAGAACTGAACATCACTGTGTTAACGTTAGCTTGATGCTAACTCCTAACATATTGGTAAACTGTCACCGCTAGCAGTGAGAGTGTGAATGTGTAACGTTACTTTCAGGTTAGAAACGTCTACAATTTGTTCGTGGTGTGGTAAAATTAAAGGGAAATATACATTCATGTGCTTCCTTGTTTCTGGTTACGAATTTACACCGGACTGTGAAGTCATGTGACAGGCTGTAAACTCATAGTTCCTCTTCAGCAGTCATCATCAGGTTGTCACGAGTTGGTTTATGCCTCCATCCACTGAGCTGTAGTGTCAGTGTTAGTGGACTGCTATATTTATTCTGACCCCTCAAGTCCAGTCAGCATGTGGGGATGAATTTGTACTTGCTGTAATGTACAATTAACATATCACAGAGAGTTAAAATTGCACCACACTGACAGAAACAGCAGCTGAGGAGGGGAAGAGCATTATGAAAATCACGTTTATTCCCAAGTAGGTTTTCACATACAAGAAGTTGGTGTTTTGGTGCATAAATAGAAGTAAAAAAAACAGTAAAATACATATTAAAAAACCACTACAGCACAATATAGCTATAATAAAATGAAAGAGCTGTACAGTTTTGTGCATAGTTGTGCAAATATTGACCAGGGAATGTGCTAATATTTATGGTATATTAAGTATAAAGAGTATGTGCAATGTACAGAGATAAAAGTCCAAAACATTTACATAAAAGGTTTATTGTGTAGGATGTAGTAGCATCTAGCAGTGATGTTGCAGTTTCCAACCAACTGAAACTTCTCCAGTGTGCCAAGCATGTAGGAGAACTATGATGGCCAATGCGAAAACGTGAATGGCCCTCGAACCAGTGTTTGGTTTGCCTGTTCTGGGCTACTATAGAAAGACATGGCTGACTCTGTGGAAGAGGACCCACTCTGTATGTAGATACAAATGGCTCAATCAAAGGTATTTAAAGACACAATGATTGTTAGTTTCAGGTGATTATACATTAATAAAAACATCGTTATGAATATTCAGAGTTGGGCAAGTCATTTGGAAATGTGGTGAGCTAAGCTACCAGTTACTCTACATCAAATTGAAGCTAAACTACAATGAAGCTATCCCCAGAGAAATGTAGCAAGCTAAGATACAAGAAAGTGGCCAAAAGTAGCTTGCTCATTGCAGAGCTACTTTTATTTATTTTTTTACTTTATGTCAAATCAGCATTATCTCAGTTATGAGAAAAACGGTCAGCCAAAAGAATAGACAGACAAAATAAATTTCAAATAATAGTCCTACTATACCTCATTTATGTACAATTTGCTTGCCATCATCAATTTATACAGCAAATGTGTCATGATATGATTCCAATAAAAGACATCCTCAGCGTCGACAACGCCTCCCTCTTCCATCTGTTTTCAGTCCCCTCACTCCTGTCTCTTGTATATCTCTTGCTGCTTGTGTCTGTTAGTTGTGTCTCCCCCCAACAAGCATGGAGAGACACTTGAGAGACGCATTAAGAAGTGCAATAGCCAATCAAAGGCAAAGTAGGGTCTTGCCAAGAAAATCTTACAGCGAATCAGCAAGCAGAATAAGCTGCAGGATTAGTATGTGATGTCATATGGAAGTGCGTCCCTCATCCACATGACCGTGTGTGGAGCTGGCATCAGTCACATATCCTCTGTTGTATTATTCTTAGTTTTATCCAGACCCCTGCAGTTTTTCTTGGGAAAAATATTTTGGAACTTTCGTGGAAGCTGCCACGCTACTTGGTTAATGAATCAACTTTGCCACTGAAAAGATATCTGACACAGAATGTAGTGACGTTACCACCATGCTAGTGAGAATTGTAGATAAGTTAGTAACCTCACTACTTGTAGTGACACTACTGCCCAACACTGAAAATTATATTTTATTTCTGCCTTTCTCTGGACCTTTAATGTAACACACAGAGACATTTGTGGACGTTCTACTTTGTTGTAACATGTAGTATCTGGTGGGGTTGTGTGTTATAAGAGTTGGTGAAATATCTAAAGTCATACAGTGTCATCATATTGGTTTGTAAAGCAAGTCACTACTTTTCAGTCACTTTGATTTATTGTATTGATGTCATGTCAATAGTTACTGAAGGCTGATAGTTACTGAAGGTACTTTTTTTCCCAAATAGAAACTTTTCTGTTTAAACAAATCTATGGCTGCCTGACTGTAGCTTTGAATCTATAAAGGGGCCAAATTCCTGTTAAAAATAATAGATATGAACAAAGATACAACCCTGTATCGACTTCATCTCTCAGTCATTCATGATTTCCTATAAAGCAATCAATAGTGTTCACTTCACAGAGAGGAATAAAGGACAGGTGAAGTGCTGTGAAAGTGTAGTATTCACATCCATCAATGGTAAAGCATTGAGAGTGGGAATGTTCGTGAAATGTATTTTACACTACTTTTTGTTCCTTTTGTGAGAAGTTTCAAGGGCTCTATCATTTGTGAATTTCACACGGAGAAATTGTGAACTCTCAGTTTCTTTTGCAGGTCTGTTAGGTTGAGAAAATGTTTTCCTCTTGGATGTGTTTGTACTGTTGTTCTTAATTTTCCACGTTTCACTAGGATTAACAGTTCTCTTTCTTTCCCAACAGCTGTCCACGGAGACAGTTTAACAGTGCTGCAGTCTCCAGAGTTTGTGTCCTTCCAGAAAGGAGACTGGCCCGTCTCCGGAGAGAAGATCCCTGACCTGGTGGCTTTAACCATGGGCTTCTCTGTTCAAGAGGTGCGTTGTTATTATCAACTTAGATGGTGATATGCCAGTGTTATGTTGACAGCTTCTTTCTGCTGCCCCTGAGCAGTCTAAACCTTTGCAATCTGTGTTCATTCATACAGGATCTGTCCTGGCCAGGCCTCCAAGCTGGTCCCTTGTTCCAGCGTCCCCGGGCTAATGTACTGGTGGTGGTGAGAGGAGTCGACAGCCTGGCCCTGCCTCAGAGTGTGGCCTCTTACCCCTTGGAGAACGTGAGTCAGACTGGGCTGTGGCATTATGATGATGCTTTGTACATCAGATATATTACTGACGTGTAAAGTGTGATGTGGCAGAGTTAGTCAGTGTGTCTTCTTCTTTGCAGCCGGTGCCCTTCACCTTGGACAGTGTTGCAGAGACGGTACACTCTCTGTTTGCCGAGGACACCCCTGTAGTGCTGCAGCTGGCCCCTAGCGAGGAGGTAACGGAAATATACTAACACTAAACAGAGTATACCTACAATCTGCGATGTCATTCTTAAGAGGCTTATTTGTTGTTTTATTGTTTTGTTGTTTCTCTCAGAGGTTGTATATGCTTGGCAAGGCCAATGCTGTGTTTGAAGACCTACCAGTCACCTTGCAGCAGATCCGTGCCCGTCTGTCTCAGGATGGCTCTGTGTTGGCTTCTCTGCCGCTCAACTCTCTCAGCAGGAATGCAGAGGTCAGTTTCAAACAACAACATCGTACCCACACAAGGACATGCTGGCTTTTTAGATTTGGCCTTATTTCCACACAACCACCGTGAACATTTTAAAGACAAACTTGTGACAGCCTATATGACATGATGGCTGGTTTGATCACCATCATTCTACCTCCAAAATAGGATGTTAAAGGGATTCTTAACCAACTTTAACCGGCTCTCAACTTTTAACCTCCTCCTTCTTGGGGAAACTCCGCTGGATGATGCAAATTATGCAAAATGAGTCATCTGGCAGAGTTTAGCTGGCTCTCCTGGGGCTGATGCTCCAACTACAGGCTGTACTTCTGCATATTTGTATTTCCCGTCTCCCATGGTGCCACAGAGGACACAAAGAGTTTAGAAGCAGACTGTGTTAATTTCACTGACAAAAACTATGATGAAAGCGACCTTTTCCCATGACGAAAACGGTTAATGGTGGACTATGGGCCAAGGCGAGAACAGCTGTGCTTTCTACATCTTGAGCAAAAGCAAATGCTACAGTCCTTTTCCCCTGTTTTCTTTCTGGTCATGTTCCACCAATTTCGAAAGAGTTCACATCCTTCTTCTGCATAGACCCTTTTAGGACCGACGTCACAGTGACATCAGTTTGTTAGCTGGAGGCAAAACAGGACTCGCCGACACAGGGCTGTAGGCTACATAGGAGTCTTGTTGTGTTATTGGGAGCCAGAATAGATGGAGTCATGGCTCAACTTAAATTTGATCACATACCAGCTGCCACTGCCCGTCAACAAAAACAAAGACAACTATGGTTAAAGGTGATAAGACCAAAGGACTGGACGGAGGCGATCATCAAAAATGCTCACATGTGCAGTGCACACTTCATATCAGGTTAGGGAAAAAGTATTTCCTGTTGTAGGGATGAATAACGTTATGTGTATTAAGGGTTATCATGTCCACCTCATCAGAAACTGGGGAGGGATTAAGAAAAATATTGGATTTCTCCATAACGCTAACTCTTTAGCGCATTAGCTAACGTTAGCTTCAATAGCAAAACAAACGGTGTCGTCTTGTCGTCTTCCTTTGTAAGATTGGCATAGTAATCAACTACAAAGCTTCCTGTGACATCATCCATCCACTGAGTGAGAGGCACACAGGTCGGCCAGTCTGGTCCCGTTGGTCAGTGTTTACTTATTCAAGTAACACTCGCGGTCCTGGAGAGTGAGTGACCTGACATGGTGCATTCATAAATTCAGTCTGATGCTCTACACTAAAATGAGAGCCCCGTTGACCAAAGAAACGGAGCGTTTTATTTCTACATGAATTAAAGAACAGTTAAGTTAATCACACATTCTCTCCACTCAGTGCTTTGCTGCTCTGTCTCCCCAGACAGAGTGACAAGAATGTCTTCTGGGCAACCGAACGATCCAGTTTGTTCCAGAGTGCGCTCCAACACTCGGAATGAGTGTTTCTGAACGCACCACTTGCATCATCTTCCTCCATTGTCTAAAACAAGCCAACAGAACTTGCTAGCTAGCGCTGGCTAATGTCTGTGGAGAATTGTTTTGCCTCCAGCTAAGCCCCGCCCGCCAGAAAACATCATGCTGTTTACTAACAGTAAAAGGGTCTATAGACAGCCTAGTTTTATGAAAAGACCATTTTTCCAGCAGTGAGATACTTCACTAGTAATAAATATTCTTGAGCAGTTAGCAAGCAGCATCCACCCTACGTAGTTAGTATACTTCAAAAAGTAAATATGGCATCATCATGCTTAGGACTCCTGGGAGTTCTGCAAATAAAGTGACCAGTTTTACCTAAATTAGATTGTGTTTGTCAACTTGAAAGCCTGACATTTTACCTCTCTGTTTCTGCTTTCTAGGCTGATTTGCTCTTCCTGTCTGAGGTTCAAGTCCTGCATGACATTACAGCTCTGGTAAGTCGTCTGGCTTCGCTGAAATCAGGCTGAAAAAGAGGACAGTCCTTGCACTGCTAGCTCACATGTCTTCTGCCCTTCTTGTAGCTGCAGAGACACAGACACTTGGCAAAGGACCACTCTCCTGACCTGTACTCCCTGGAGCTGTCTGGCCTGGAGGAGCTCAGCAGGCTCTACGGCCAAGACTCTCCTCAGTACCGCGACGCCACCGCCATCCTTGCCTCTGTCCTGCAGAAAGTAAGGAGAAGCTCTTAGTATACCTTTACTTACAGAATCTTCTCAGTTTTTATTTTAACATCTGTATCTTTTTCATTGCAGTTTGGAGAGGATGTGTACGGTCTCTATGGCAACAGCGCTGTGGTGGAGGTCGTCACAGTGAAGACCTTCGAGGCTCCTTTGACCAGGAAGTCCCGTTCGATCCTGGAATCCAAACAGATTGTAAGTCTTGTTGACTGTTGTTTTTCCCTTTATCCTTATGCTGATGTTGACTGGAAATCAAAATTTTAAACCTGAACGTGTGCTGTATTAGCTTAATATGATGCATTGACAGTACTTTAAGTGTCATATGCTGAAATGTAGTTCACAGAGTAACGACAGCATGTGGAGGTGTGAGCTGAGAACAGGAAACTACTGCTGCATGTAGGTGCTGTATCTGCACCATAGCTGACATGCAGCACCTCAAAAATCTAACTGTAATCAGGGGCTGCGATGAAACCACATGTATAGCCTTGGTAATCTCCTCTGTTTTAGTATCACACATCCAGCCAAGGCATCTCCTCTGCAAACTGTCTGCTCCGCTAATCGCCGCTCTATATCACAGTGAAGGAACATAAAAACAGCCATAGAGCTTTTTCACTGCAGACATTTCGGCGTGTCGTAGCAGTAAAAGCACCAGTGTAAATGTTAACATCAAAAACGCCTGCATTTCATCAAGGTGAGTGTGTTTCACGGTCTGGGCATTGTACACGCTGACTCACTGTCACGGCTTACTGGGACATGTGAAGGAGCTGAGCCAACGTTAACGTTAAAATGTCTGCTGTGATACGGCGTCTACTGCAGAACAACTCTGGGGAGTGTATTTTAAAGTACAGTATGGTCTGATCATGTAAAATATGTGAGCTAAGAATCAGTGCCACTGGAATTTATGGTGGGACTGCGGTTAACCCCTTACGTGAAGTATAAACCCAGTTCCAGTCCATGCTTCTTGGTTTTTATGACTCAGGTCTGGAACCAAAGAATGCTTTGATCAGCCACTCTAATAAAAACGAGTAAGGGGGAATGGGGGTGAAAGGGTTGGGGGGGGGGGGTCCTAATAGTCCTGTTAATGCCTCTTATTAGATGTTGCCCTCCTTCTATCACACTCACATCCTGTTGGCTACTCGATGCATGCACAGCAGCGGAGATGAAAAGGTTACATGACTGTTTTTCAATCTAATGCGTCCACCTTTCCGGGTTTAAATCTCAATTTATGTTTTGGCAGAGTAACCCCGGCAGCCCTTACAACCTGGCCTACAAGTACAACTTCCAGTACGCTGTGGTGTTCAACATTGTGCTGTGGCTGATGATCGCTCTGGCCCTCGCCGTCATCGCTATCTCTTACAACCTGTGGAACATGGACCCGGGATATGACAGCATCATCTACAGGATGACCAACCAGAAGATCAGGATGGATTAAGTCCTGAGCTCCGACACTCCAGCCGTCCTCTGAGATCCCTCTTATGAATGTTTGTGTTTTGTGTGAGGTCTTGTTCAGTGAAAAATACAGTGACAGCTTGATGGGAGGAAGGACGTTATACTGAGTCACCTTTATGTTTACATCAACATTATTCTGCAATTTGCCCACGTGAAGCTGCTTGATCAAATTCAGACTTCCTCTCATCAACCTCTGCTCACATCATTCCTTACGACCTTAACTCCTCACTAACTCATTTGTTCCCCTGGTGATTGCAACTGTATTTTTTATTGTAAAAAAAAATATTGTGATTCTATGAAAGAATGATTCCTGTGTGAAGTTGTTGTGCTTGTCTTGTTGTGTGAATCTGTTTTAAGTTAAATGAAGTCTATGTGTATATATTGAATATACAAAATGCAACTGTACGACAAACTGCTGTATTGTGAAGAACATTTGTGCAGTGTTTATTCCAGGAAGGTTTCACCCTGCTTCTATTCCAGATGGTAAACGCATATTGGATGACATGAATACTTGATCATTATGTTGGTTGTTTGGATTGGACATGGATAAATGAAGCTCTGTAAATCGCGTTAAAATGCCTGACATTAAATTATTACATGGAACTTGTGGCTGTGTTTCATTTCATTAACTGGCAGCAAGTGTTTAATTCTGGAAAACTCCTATTTGTACTGTTCATTTCTGTAACCGCTTATCCTGTTAGGGGTCGCAGCGGGGCTGGAGCCTATCCCAGCTGACATTGGGTGAGAGGCAGGGTACACTTTGGACAGGTCACCAGACTGTTTCTACTGTTTCAAAATAACCTTTTCCCAACCTTTTTGGCTTGTAAACATTTATGAGTGTAGCTGGATGCCATGTTTCAGGTGTCTTTAAACTTTCAGCAGTTTCACCCAGAAGACATTTGCCTTTGAAGTGTGAATGCTTTAACTACTTAACTGCATCACTCTGTACAGTGTTGGTTTTCAACAGGGGCTCAGAGTAACTGCAGCGAGGTGCCAAATTATTGTTTTTAGTGTATTATTTTTTCCTTTCCAAAATGAAAATGTCTGAAAATACACATTTACATAAATCCAGAATACTTTGCCTTTTGCATAATTTTATCTTTGTAAAAGTAGTTTCCTCCCTCAACTACCTGAAAAGCAAGTAAAGGTCAAGACTGCAGCCTTAAGCTGATACGGCCCTCTGCCTGACAACCTCCATCTGCCCACTTTAATATGCAACGCAGCTTTATACTATATGTGAAGTAGAAGGTCCCAGCTCTGTCTCTGTTTCAGTTAAGGGGTCCTTGGACTGAAAAACATTTTTTTAAAAAAGTTAACCAGGAATTTAACCCATTGAGACTGAAATTCTCTTTTACAAGAGAGACCCGGCTGAGGTAGCAGCCAATCAAAACACATTAAAATGCAGCAAATACAATATATAACACAGAAATCCACAATAAAACAACATCTATTCAAACACAGTGGCCTCTCAAGAAAAACAAGCACGTCTCTGTCACCACATTCTTTATGATGACCTTAAATTCATCATCATTCATTTCTAATTGTAGATCTTTTTGGAGATTGTTCCATGTCGAAGGTGCAGAGTAGGAGAACACAGTTTTCCCCAGATCTGTTAAAACCTGGGTACATTAAAGAGCAACCATTTGGAGGAGCGTAGCTGGTAACAACCAGAGCTGACACACACGGAAGGGAGCAGATGTCGACTGGAAGTTTGCCCAGTATTGAACTGTCTAGATAAAAATATACCAGTGCTGCTATCTGCAAGTGGTCAATGACGTCCAATTCACCAAATCATAAAGAATGCAGTGATGATCCCTGGTATGTTGGGTAGCAGCTGTTAAAGCTCCACCTCAACTGGCTACAACAGTGAAATGCTTCAGTATCTAAAAATATGAGATATGATAATCAGTCAGGTGGGACATTGTTCTGGAGCTCTAGTATTTTTACCTCTTTTAGTATATTAAAATGTATGTGCTTTTAATTAAAAAAGATTTTGTTATGCAGGACTTTTAAGCCTACTTGTAATGGAGTATTTTTTTAAATTGTGGTATTTTTTTTTCCATCAATATCTTTATTAATTTCCAAATATGTTGTAAGAACTGGAAAGCAACTGTGTTGTCACCCAGAATTGTTTGTTTGTATCTTGTATCAAGCCCAAAGACATAGTTCACATGAAACATATCAGTACAATCTGTTTTACCTGTCCGTGATATTCTGATAATTTCTGCTAATAGACAACAGACAAGTAAGATAATATTTGCATCGTGGAGACATTGTTTCTAACATTAAGATATTTGTAAGTAAGAGAAAGAGGAAATAAGTTAGTGTGAGAAACAAGGAATACACATAATGGGATTTATCTATGAGTAATAAAGGGAAGTAGACTACAATTGAGAAGAGGACTCCTAACACTTAACTCAGGATGTCTCAAAGTTAACACACCATACTCAGACTAGTAGGCATTTCCATGTATTTTATAGTTTTTTTGCTTTCTAAATCTTAAAAAGTATTCAGATCCTTCTCGTAAATAAAATACCACAATTTGTTTTTCATTCCTGGTTTATACCCTGACAAACTTCTTGCATCCAAGAAAGATATTGCTGTCTTAAATCTCTGTCTGCTGCTTGCAAAAACAGATATCTCACTTTCTTGGAAAAAAGACTGGTAAACCAAAGTTTATTAATTGGACTGATGAGTTATCCATAACCGCTGGAAAGGATGACATACATCATTTAAGGGAAACAATCACTTTGAAATAATTTAGGGTCCTTTTCTACAATATATGGAGAATGTTGAATTAAATATTGTGATGAATGTCGCGGGCGAGTTGCAAGTGTAGTGGTCCTCTGCAGTTACCTGAATTATTTGAACTCCTATTAATACTTGATCGTTGTCAAGGATGTTTTTTTTAACTAATCAGTCAAGTTTTATGACAGTGTTACATATCTCAATCCTCTTTCCTGTGGACCTGTCATGTGTATTACGTTATGCTAGCTTGTGTAACATCGCAGCCAATCAGAATGCAGCTTGGAGCTTTAAGTCCCGCCCCCGGTATTATCCGCGATATGTAATTGGCTGTTTGCTTTTGTAACAGCTCGGGTAATATTATCGGAGGTCGTAGAAAGAGAAAGAAGCTTTTACACGGAACAGAGAAGGCTAAATCTCCTAGACAGCAAAACAGGAAGCAACAATGGTCTGACTGTTAATAAAAGGTAGGACTTGTTTATTGTTTTTTGTACATTTAATATAATAAAACCGTAGTTTACCGCGGCTACGCCCTCCTATCACGAAGCTTTGTTTCCTGTGTAATGAAAGCAGTCATGTGAGCCGATGCAACTGTAGACCATAAACACAGGAGGCTATAATCAATCATTTGTGATGTCTTATTATTGTTATTATTATTATTATTATTATTAAGATACTCAGCAATATATAAAGTAGTTAGCATGAGCCCTACCTTTACCACCTGCACCAATAAAGCGATACATATCATTACATCAATAATTAATGTTAATAATATGTAATATTCTGTGTAAAAGGTGCTTTTATTTGAATGTAAATGTGCTAATACTCTTGTACTTTTAAGTAAATGCATGACTTGTGTATTTCCACATGTGGCATTGATACTTTTACTTAAATATGTTATCATCTTCCACGTCTGAATATACAGTATGTAAGGACAGTTTATTTTAAAGACTTTTTCATAATGATACTTTAAGGCTTTGTTGCTGTTTTCCCACTTATTTATCTATCAGTTTAGAGCTTTGTTTTTATGTGTTTGATATTTGAAGACAACGTGTTTACATGCAAAACACCTTCACAATGATACTTAGAGTTTTTCTACTCATGTACAGTTTACATCTTTTAATTTTTTGCCTCTTATCCTATAGCTAGCATCTATGTGGTCAGGAAGATCCGGGCTTCCATCACCGCTGGAGAGCAACTGGAAAAGCCCATCATAACACCATGTAGTGCTAGAGGTAAGACAATGACGACACCTGCTACAACTCCTGCAAGAAAAACAGGAAGAACTCGTAGTTGAAAGACTAGTGGATCAGATTTAACTCTGTCTAAACAGATAGTTGTTTACCTTAACTGTGTAATCCCTGCAGCTATTTTGGCTTTTAGAGGATGGTCAGCTGCTCACTGTTGAGAGGGTGAAACTATTGTTAACCATGTCTTTTTTTTTAAATCAAACAATCTAAATCTAATTTTATAACCTTATGCGCCAAACTCAACACTGTTTGTACAACACCCTGCTCAGAAATCTTGGTTCTTAATTAGTCTTAGCATTATGTCATGAAGCATGTCCATGAGATTAGGGGTATTAGAGGAGTATTATGTTCATGTCACTGACTCACATGGGTGTCTTTTTTCTGCTCAGCTGAAATGAGAGCGGGACAGGAGTCGAGAGGAATCGCCTCAGCGGCCGCACTGAGCCCAGAACCTGATGGAGGTGTCGTTGGAGCAGTCGGCTCGGGGGCGTCCTCGGAGACAGCTGTGCAAAAATGCGGCTCCTGACGTTAAGGGTACAGCTGGACACTTGGACTGCAGTCGCCGCATCAGAAAAATATTACTTGTTGTCTCTGTGTTTTTGTGTTACAGGACAGTAATACATTATCATGGATGATTTTGTGTATATTCAGAACGTATGTGCAATGATCAACATCAATTTTGTCAAAATGGACTCCAACACAAAGACGATTACATCACTGCTTTCCAGTGTCCATGCTGTGCTCAAGCCAACGTCCAGCTCCCAATGACACACATGCATGCCTTTTTCACAGAGGAAATTTTGCCTTACCATGAGAACAAAACAGCTGCAAATAACATAAATGATGAACAGACAACTTCTCAACTTTTCTCCACCTGGTCAAGTGGTGCAAATGTTGGTGCCGCCGTCTCAAAGGAAGCTGAATCACTCTCTGTTTTCCTCAGAGCCTAGCAAAAGTTTCCAAAGTTGGTTGTTCCATCTTCCACCATTTCTGCTTCTGGACCATCACTATTGCGTAGTGAAAGTGATGGAGACATTTATGCTATTACATTTATTTGGTTAGTCGACGTGTTCTCTGTGAGAAAGGCTTGTATTTATGTACTGCAGTGTGTGAAGGCTGACTCACCAACCTCTCTCCAGGGGCTGAGCGGTCCTGATGTTTCTGCTGCTGTATCAATAAATAAATCATTTAAAAAAGAAAATCTCTGCAGGGGTGATGTTTGTGTATGGGGTAACGGGGATTGAGCCTTGGTTATGGCCAAGAAATGAACCTGGTATTTATAGAAGATGTTTTGAATTATAGTAGGAAAAGCACAAGTATGCAACGTATCACTGCAAACTATTGGAATAATCACTTTGAGAATATAAATTGGAAATTAATCTGGGATTACTTTAACAATTTTTTAGTTAAGTGTATTTTAAAGATGTTCATTTAATCTATTCAACAAACCACTTCTGAATTCTGGGTCTTCTAGAGTGGTGGCACAGAAACAATCACATATTTGTTTTATGAATGCATTTAGGTAAAACTCTTATGGGTTGATGTTGAACATGTTTTTGACATGTATGTAGACTGAGATTCACGACAATGTTAAAGTCCCCCCCCCCAAATTAAAATATCTTCTGTTTCTGTTGTTATAACATTAAAGAGGGATTTGAAGAAGTCACTTTCTGGTGGTGCATAGACATTAATCAGCATAACAGATTCATTTTCTAGTTTTCCCTTCACTAGTACATATTGATCCTCTTTATCCTTAATTTCCTTTTCACAAACAAATATAGTTAAGTTTGGAAATAATATTATAGCCCGACCCTTTTATGTCCTTGTTTATATGTACTGTAATATGACTTCCTAAAACCAAACTTTTTAAAAAAAATTGTCTGGGACCAGTGAGTCTCCTGTAAAAAATAAAACATGTACTTTCTTTTTTGTTACGGGAAAAATGATCTGGACAGAAGTTATGTTTTTATTTTAAATCTTCTCATTTTATATGTTAAGTTTTATATCGATAAAGGCAAATGGTCTGAAAGGAAATCCAATATTCATCATGTCAAGTATGAAATGAAACTGTACAAATCAGAAAGCCGTCAGGACTATGGTAATTTAAAATGCCCTTTAAACCTCTTTTATCTTAAGAATATAAGTACTTAGTTGTTCTTCTTGTTATTTATTATATTCCTGCATGCTTTGCATCATTTTATGACGACTGAATAAAGAAAAAAGCGTAACTAGAAACATGACTGATACCAAATGCAGGAAACACCTAAATGGAACTCAGCCATCATAAATATCATTAATTACATCTCAACTTTTCCTTAACTTAAGTCAGATTATCTGCTGTATGGAAACGTGTGTTTATTTAGCATGGTAATTAAAAGTAAATAAATTAATAAAGATAAAAGACAACAGAAACTTTGACCTGTCGGAGGCGCTAAAAACAAAAGTGATGCACTTCCGGTGTACACCGGATGTCGCTAGCACACATTGAAAAGCCTGTGCAATACCGAAACACAATCTAACCGCAGCGAAATGTGTTCCTACTGCGTCTGAAAGATGCTGCTGGGAACGGTGGCGGGGAAATAGCTGTCTGCATACTACTTATATCATCTGCTATACCCAAGAGAGGCCCCGGTCTAGGGTAAGCTTTATCTCTGCTACGTTTAGCTAGCATCATAGACAAATAGCACTAACAAGCTAGCTGCGTCGGCTAACGCGAGCGCGAGCTTATATGGGTTTTTGTTCACTTTCTGCCGCACTCCAGTCACCAGACATCAACTTTAGTAGCTAACAGGTGGTCGTTGTGAGGCTGTCCATTAAAGTGGAAACCTTTTATTCCCTTATTTATTATCAGGGGCAATGCACATTCAATAACAGCACTATAACAATAAATGTGCCCGTGTTAGCCAAGAGGCTAGTTGTTGTCCCTCGGCCTGATGTTTAACTGCCTGTTAAAGCGGGAGTTTGCAGGATTGTTTTGGCTACATTGGGCAAACATGTCATATTAAATTTTGAGCATATTGTAATTCAGGTGGACTGACAGAAAACTAGACTTGTGCCCCTCCTCTTGGCTCTGTTTTGAGACTTTAGTCAATGTAGTCCATAACGGGAGACTTTGGCCAATCACAGGTCATGTCACAGAGAGGCCCTTATATTGGCTCCTCTACAAATGTGGAAGACTGATTCAGTGGCGAATAATCCTGTAGATAAAATCGATATTCAGCATTGGCAACAAGTGCCACACTGCAAAGCAACCCAGAAAGCAAGACAGACTTATCATAAAGAGAGTCTAAAAGAAAATCTGACTATAAACAAAATAAAACAGGTGTCAACATCAACAAAGCGTTTCAGAGATGTTCAGAAAATGTTGCTAACGTTGGTAGTTTAACCTCTCTGCTAACAGGTGTTGTGTCAAAGACTGTTTCCCCATTGATATCAGCTTTTCCCTAACATGATCCTATCTGCTCGCTTTCTTCTGAGCAGTGATTTGGTAGAAAGAAAATAGTTCCTACATGAACCTGCTCACAAGAATGTCTGTGAATTATCTTGAGTAACCGGCTCATGATTTCTGAAAAGAGACATTGCTGTTAAGTTTTCCAAATGTATATTTTTGGCACTTTGAGCACCACAAGCTGAGTGCCATCTAGTTCCATTATATTGGAGGGAAGGCAGACTTCTCTACATCAGATATCTCCAACACTCGGCATCTCAGCTGTTTACCATCAACAGAACGAATGCAAAAGGAGGAGGAGTTAGTCAATAATGACTGAGTATGCAAAATAGTGGAGAGTATGTCAACAGCAATAGAAAATATCATGGAATGTGTTGCTGTAGAAATAAAGCTGTATATGTAGAGCACCAGGATCCTGTATTGACACATTTAATGATAAGATGGTTGATGTACATGAGAAGATGAATGACAAAAAGTTGGCCTTTGGATGTGGGGACTTTGATATAGATCCATTAAATCCAAATGAGCACAAAAAGAATAGAGATTTTTTTGACACAATGTACAGTCTATTTCCCGCAATATTGAAACCAACTAGAATAACAAGTGACAGTGTTACGTTTGTAGATAAAAATAATTATAAAAAACTTGATTTATGTAGCGCCTTTCATGCAAGAAATGCAGCCCAAAGTGCTTTACTACAAGGCACCGCGTGCTTCACACGAAATAGACGGGATGAACATAAAACACAAATGATTCATAAAATCATTGAGTTGTAAAACTATAAATCATAAAGGTTTTTATAAGATTTTAAAAGAGTTGCAGCAGCGTGAAGTGTTAAAAGACAGTGTCAGACCTGTATCAGGAAGTCAGAGCTTGTTAAAGACTAAAGTGAACAGATCCGTTTTTAGCCTTCTTCTAAAAATATTTAGTGTGCTAGCTTCTCTGACAACTACAGGTAATGTGTACAATAGCTTTGGGGCGTAATTGACAAAGACTGCATCCCTGATCTTATTCTTGGCTGTTGCTGGGAACCTCCAATAAACCAGCAGCAGATGATCACATCTTCCTGTTTTGTGACTGTACAGAACTCTGTATAAAATGATTCGACACAAAATACCAGAAGCTGTTGTTGTTTTCAAGAGGGACTTAAGGAAGCAAAGCTAAGACAAGGCTTATTCAAATTATGATCCAAACCAAGCTTATGATGAATTTCTGTCTACTTTTACCACCTTATATGACAATCACTTACCGTCTGATACCAACACAGAGGAAGATTACTAGGGGACTCGAAAATGCCTGTAAAAAGAAAAAAAATACTGTATAGGAGGTGACCACCCTGTCATACAGTGTTTGATTTATTTTGAAGGTGACAGACTGTGACTATAATTTTTCTGTATGTTTTTCTTGCAGTGTTCCTGCTGTGCCTTACCAAATAGCAGACCATGATGGAGCAAAGAAGAGCCTTAACTATTCCATTTAATGTTGACAAGGACAACTTGGTATGTGTGACCCACTTTTTCATAACATGCATTTATCTTGTGAGCTTTGGGTGTGCAATATCAAATGCTTTCTCATCCTGGCAACATACTGTAATAACACTAGCTTTATGGGTGCTGTTGTAGATTGGGCTGATCACGTGTTGATTACATGATCATGGTGATGTGGGATTGTTTAATGGCTCTGCTCTCACACAGATCTGCTTTTGTGATTACTAATGTTACATTGCTACGTTGTGTTGATCAGTAAGCACATGTCCCTGTTGTTAAATAAATGGATCTTAGTAAGGGCAGGACACGTGACTGCTTCAGCACGTGCAGCTGCAATCAGCAATGTTTTGCATAATCAAAGCTGCTATTATGCTATAGTTGTCATTAGTTATCATTTCGATTAGTCTTGCTTTTCAACAGCCCAACAGGCCTCAACCAGTAGTTAACCAATATTAACCAGTAACTGACCGGTCAATTTGTTTATTTTTTTAGAACTATATTTATAGTTTTACAACAATATTGTACAGTACATAAAAAAACCTCAACACTCATATACACATACAAAGTATAGTTACAGTAATTATGTATAGCATAAAATTAATAAAGAAAAAGAGGGAGAATAGACAGGGAGATGGATGCCATCTTAACTATGGTCAGAAGGTTTCATGTAGTTGAAGTGATCAGTAAAATGTTGCCATATTTTCAGAGAGAATTGTCTAGTCCCAAGTTTTTCATTAGACTTGAATGTGTTGGTGCGGTTCGCTGTGTCCAATTGAGGAAGATCAACCTGCGAGCCAGGAGGCGGAAAATAGATACCATTATGTGTTTCACGCTCTGTAAATCCAGCCTGTAAATCCAAAAACCATCATCAAAGGATCTAAGTGAGTGGGTCTTTGTGTACTTCTCGATAAGGCCTGAAAAATATCACTCCATAATTTGATTTCCTCCGGCAACTCCAGAACATATGAGCTACTGATGCCGGTGCAAGCCCACGGTGTTTACATGTAGGATTTACTTCTGGAAATATCCTGTTGAGTTTTTTGTTTAGACCAGTGGAAATAACCTGGTAATTTTTAAGAAAAACACAAAATGGAGAAGCGTTTTGTGCTGAGTTTGCATGTTCTCCCCGTGTCAGCATGGGTTTTCTCTGGGTATTCCGGCTTCCTCCTGCAGTCCAAAGACATGCAGGTTAATTGGTGACTCTAAATTGTCCGTAGGTGTGAATTTGATGGTTGTCTGTCTCTGTGTGCCAGCCCTGTGATAGTCTGGTGACCTGTCCAGGGTGTACCCTGCCTCTCACCCAGTGTCAGCTGGGATAGGCTTCTGAATGTCTTCTGTGATTATTCATCCATTTCTCCGTGTTGAAAACAGTTAGTTGTTCTTGGCTGTCCCCACTGTCCCTGATGGTTTTGTTAAACCCATCAGAGGCTGTGTTTGTAGCTATCAGGATTTTAATTGGCAAGTGGTCAAGTGTGCAGGATTGTGATAGTTTCCTCCCAGAAGTTGCGTCATTATGCTGCAGGTGCAACACCAGCTGCAGCAGGTCTCTCTTGGGTTATTAGCAGAGTGTTTATGTGTGTATGCAAATGCAGCAGTAGACTGACATGCTCAACAGGTCAGAAAAATTCTTGGTGTTTATGCGATTAATGGTTAACCATTGACATCCCTGGTTACCATAATTAGCAACTAAGTTATTTTCATAATGGATTTTTTTTCAGTTTCTCAGTTAATCTTGCTGCCTATAAATATTAGAAAATATCATGATTGTTCAAATTTTGTTAAACCCACGTCAATGTCTTCAAATGGTTTGTTTTGTCTGACCAACAATGTAAAACCAAAAATAATCAGTTTACCGTAACACAAGACGGAGAGAGTCAGCAAATCCTTTCAGCTGGGAAGCTGGAATTAGGGAATGTTGGTAGAATGCCTAAAACAAAATACAAGACGAATCGATCATCACAATAATTGCTGATTTTTTCCTGTCGCTCCACTAATCAGTGAACTGATTTATATATGCTGCTTTAACACCGGTTTTGCTAAACCGCTGTTCCAGCTCACGTAGAAAAATAATGTCAACATAATGAATTACAAATCAAAGTTACAAGCTTGGCTCATTTCCGCTTGCTATTTTTGCTGGCCTTATGCTGTTGCTTGTCCTTCATTTTTTAAAAGCACGGTAACTAACCATCCTGTGAATTTTAGATGGAAAACCCACTCAAAATCTCCATGCCATGTCTTTCATCAGAGTGTGGGCAGTTAGAAAGACAGGTACAGCGATATCTTTGCTCTCTGTGTGACCACATGAACAAATGTTACAGTGGCGGCAAGGCTATGCTGGATTATTCTCGAGACTCACGTTGTTTTCTTTCTTTTAGCAGGTTTCCTGGACTGCATTCGCAGGTTGTAGACGCCAACATCGTGATTCCCAGCATAAAAATGGATCCAGGCTGTTTGATCACAAGCATGCAGCCTTGGTTAAATTGGAAATGACCAGGTAAGCAGGTGCTGATTAGAGACTTATGACAGATACACACCGCTTATCAACACATATGGGCTGGCTTGGTTTGACTCGGCACATCGGCCCAGTGTGGCAGGGATTTACGTCTCCATTACAACTGTGGCATTTGCTTGTCTCAAGTCCCCTGTTATTTTGCTCCAAGTGTTTTTCCATCACGCAGCAGGGCAGTTAAAATAAGTTTACCTGTTTGAGGTGAGCTGTTTGCAGAGGTGCAGTAAGAGCCTGTTGTCTGCAGCTCTTCATCAACATCTCACTGTGGCTGTTTCTGCTCTTACTTTCCTCCCTGTGGTATGAGGAGACTTGTTTTATTGACGAATAGCTGCTAATTCAGTGATAAACTCATTTCATGTCCTTTAGATTCTTCAAAATAAAAGTCCCCCATTATTTTTGTTATGTAAAGCTTTTATTGTGAAGCAACAAAATAAGGAAATGCTGGGTTTTCCTCAGCAGTAACTTCACACGACTGCTTAACAGGTGAACACGTAACAATAATAAAAAAAAGCAGATATCTAAAGTAAAATGGGGATGATGCAGGAGAGAAACTATACTCCAAACTACAGAGATTCAGATAGAAGCTACAAGAGTACTGAGAGCCTAGCACAGAGACAGACGGATGTGAATTGAGCATTGCAACACACGCCTGTACTGTCTCTTGGCCACAGTGCACCGCAGGATGGAAAGACATGTTACCGAGGTCCATCATCTTAAATGCAGTTTTGGGACGTGTTAAAAGTTTGCACCGTCCGCCAGTACTGACCGCCAACAGATCCGAACACTGGGAAGCACACAACTTTCAGTCAGAAAGTTGAAAGTCCCATTAGAAGAACAAAAAAATAAAAAGAATCACAGTGCTGCTTGTGGCAGAGTTGGTGCTGGGAGTTGAGGTGCGAGCGGCCGTTGCTGGTGTACTGTGCACCTCCAAAATGTCGCAGAACTGTTTCATATCTGTCCTTCTTGTGGTGGACTGTGACTGGCCGGCGTGTGGTGGTGTGGCTCATCTGTGCAGCAGCCAAACAGCGCCTCGTCACTACAACAACTGACCGCTGCAGCAGGATGAGACAGTAAAGAAGTGAGCAAGTGAAAGAATGATGCTGTGTTGTGCTAAATGTTGTCTCATTTGTGCTCTGATAAACAGTTAACTCATCAAATTAATAACTTTTATTAACCATGAAACAGGAAGTAAAACTAGCTGGAGGCAAGTAAAACATTAACAGGGTAGTGGTTCCCAACTGGTCCAACCCCAGGGTCCAGATTTCTCCTTAGTCATTTATTTAAGGTCCGCACAATTTGAGTCACCTGCTATGAATGGGAAGATGGTACAACTGGAAAACAGGTTCAAACCACTAATGAGGCCTTGAGACAGAAGTGGAGACGACTACTGATAAGTTTAGATGTGGAAGCATTATGAGGAGAGTCGGCTGAATGTCAGCTTGTTGACAACCAGCACCTATCTGAGCACAGTCTGTAACAGCAGCCTTGCTGATACCGAAGATGACAGACGGAGAACTCTCTCTTGTCTGGGAAGACGAGACTATGACATCACTTCCCTCTTTGGGCTGTCTCCAACAAACAAACATCAGAGATGTGCTGCATGTGGTTTTAATGGATTCCACTGAACTCCACCGCCTGCAATTTAAATCACAGCTATTCAAATCAACTGCAGGCAAATCTACCTGGCATCAGTGCAGTCGTTTTACATTGCTTTGTGCTTGTCTTATCTTTATCATTTTCAGTGCCTTTCTGTCTTATGTAAAGCACTTTAAACTTCCTTGTTGTTGAAAGCTGCTGCACAAATAAACTGGCCTTTACTGTGCAGCCTGTTGCAGTTTCTGAAACCTTCACAAGATGGAGCTATCAGCATGAACGTTAAGAGTCTTGTGCAGGTGACTCACAGCTGTCAACACAATATGTAAAGCAGGAATAGTCTCATTAAACAAATTACTTCCTAGTGTCTATACGGCTACAATTTTCTTTGACATAAAAGACACTGTGTGCTGTATGTTAAATCTATAGATGCTCCTTTATTTATTTTTATTTGGTAAAGTTTTAAATGGTGAGAGGTAACTATTTGGAAAAGCAATTCTGTGCCAGTATTTGAAACTGGTAAATGTTTTGTAACAAATGTTTATCATGAATTTAAGTTTGTTTTTTTTTTTTTTTAAAAGAAGAAGATATACATATACAAACTTATTTTTAAACCCTTGGCGTACCAATTAAACATTCTCTTACAATCGCAGACAAATGCAGATGTTTGTTTGGTGTGCCATGGCTGTCTGTTTGTAGTTGGATTTAATTTGGTCAGATGTTTGTCTGTGTTTGATGAAGTGTGGTTATGCTGCCTGTGATGGTTGAATCCTCAGAGTGATTGTCAGACCTTAAGCTGGTGCAGTGGGCCCTGGGTTCCTCCTGGTGCAGCGGGCCCTGGGTTCCTCCTGGTGCAGTGGGCCCTGGGTTCTTCCTGGTGCAGCGGGCCCTGGGTCTCATGGTGCAGTGGGCCCTGGGTTCCTCCTGTCACAGCGGGCCCTGGGTTCCTCCTGGTGCAGCAGGCCTTGGGTTCCTCCCGGTGCAGTGGGCCCTGGGTTCTTCCTGGTGCAGTGGGCCCTGGGTTCCTCCTGGTGCAGTGGGCCCTGGGTTCCTCCTGGTGCAGTGGGCCCTGGGTTCCTCCTGGTTCAGGACAGTGCCTGGCCTCATGTGGCCAGAGTGTGTCGGCAGTTCCTGGATGATGAATTTATTGATGCCATTGAATGGCCCTACTTTACCCTCAAAATGACCATTTGTACATTAGTCATGCCATATTACCTTGAATTTTGCCTGCTGCCACAGAAAATGGTGAACGTATTGATTCATTTATTGATCAGGGACCACATTTAACAACATGGCATGACTAACTGATAGACAGATGGTTTGTGGCTAAGTATTCCCTTAAGGGGCGTGTCTTACCTCAGTTTACCCTACTTTTTGTGCTGTATTTGTTTTCAGAATCTTTGGTGTTTTTGTTTACACACGACATCACGGCATGTTTGAGATGAAGCAACACCATGTGTAACACGAACAGGAAGTTCTAGTTGTTATGTTACAAAAATACTGCAAGTGTCATGCTGTCTCTGCTGTTTATACACAAACCAGTGAAACCATGACTCATCGTTCCTCCATGGTTCATAGAAACAGGATCAGTAGTGAGATAATTTGACATGTCTATCATACACCCATCATTGCTCTACTGACTATGTTTGTGTGTCAGAGTGCATTGTTCTCCCAAGTTTTGTCTACATTGGACTTATGGCACCTCGAGATGTTCTTTAGTCCAAACAGCAAACATAAAACCACTGTTGCTGCAATTTTTAAGATTGCCAGGTGTCTGTTTTTTTGTGTTGTGCAAAATTTTAAAGAAAACATTGCTCATAAGCACCATGACTGAAGGTCAAGCTTATCATGACTGCGCACATGGCTTATCTACACCCCTCCCCGCTGATCAGCTGGTGTACACAGAGTCTGACCTGTGAGGGTAGATGATGAGCTGTAAGTTAAGAGTACCTTGAGGGGGGCACCATGTTGCAGAGAAGACGCTGCTCTAGGAAGGTTGTGAATAATTCCTTCCCTCTTTCATCCTTCAGGAGGAAGCCCTGTCTGATCCTGACCAACGTCCTGGAGACTGAACTGGGAAAGGCTTATATGGAAAGAATAAAACATCATGCTTTGGGGAATCGAGGACAACTGTCATTTACGCGGAGGGAGAGTGGTCGATGCCGAGAGGAACCCAAAGTCTGCAGAGAAATGAGGTCCACTCAGAGGGAGACCAGGAATGACAAAAACAAGAGTGTAACCCCTAAAAGCAACCAGAAGACCATTTCGTCTCCTGCTCAAAGGTAGAAAGACTCTGTTCAAAGGAAAGTTCTACATTTTAGCAATATGTTTTTTTGCTTTCTTGCTGAGAGTCGTATCTTCCCAATAAATATGGAGCTACAGCAGCTGGTCAGCTCAGCTTAAAAAGTGGAAACGGGGTAAAACAGCCAGCCTGACTCTTTCCATTTGTAGCAAAATTCCCGGGCAATGACCTCCTTAAGATTTGTTGTCACCACAGTGTTGCCAGGCAATAGGCTTGGGCGATGGGTGATATGTTTGCGTAGGTGTGGTTTTGCTGTGGTCGAGATATGAGTTTGTTACGTTCCTTTAAGCTCTCTCAGCTTTTTAGTCTAATAAATAAACAAAACAACGTACAAGATGTCAAGAAATTGGGCTGGGCGATATGGACAAAACTTCATATCCCGGTATTTTCAAGCTGAAAATTTCCTATAGATCCTAAACAATAAAAGTCTCTTGTTATTTTGTAATATAAAAACTTTTATTATGAGGTAGCAAATCAGGAAACGTCGAGTTTTCCAGTAGAAACTTCACTTCTACGACGGCTGATAGCGAACACGAAACAGTAAAATAAAGTAGATATCTAAAGTAAAAACAGGATGCAGCGAAACTAAAATCCAAACCACATATTCACTTAGAAGCTACAAAAATACTGAGAGCTGAACACACAGAGGTGAGTACAGTCTTGCAACACAACCAGCCTTGTTTAAAGGGGAGAAGCGAAGTTGTCGGGGGTTGGCTGGCTGTGGTCAACGAGACGTCACCGCTACCCGCTTGAGGGCGGGCGGCTCGGCCTTTGGACCTACTCCAGAGAAGGTCCATCTCTGGTGTGTCTGACAATGGAAACGCAAATTGGCGCGACATGGCTTTACTCGGCACAGTCAAAAGTGAGAGTGGAAAAGGCCCACAGTATTGTATGTGTGCTGTTGCTATAAACACAGTCATTACATCGCCTAGCCCTATCAAGAACGGAGATATCCTTACATCTGTTTTCCTTATTAAACAAGAACACCATCATTCACCTTCTGAATTTAAGTTTATTTTTTCAGTGAGCTAAGACGAGCTGATTTGCCTTGTTAACTCATCGTAAAACACATTTTATTGAAACTCAACAGAAATGAAATAAAACCCCTGGAAACTATCTTGTTTACTCTGTCCACTGTTCCAACAATCATCAAATGTGGTTTGGTCAACAGAGCTAGTTGTGAAAATATGCTGCCACTACGCTGACCTCTGAAAGAAAAAACAATTGCTACTCCAAACCACACTCTTAGCTACCAGTAGCTCCTCACAGGACGCTGATTGGTCTGACACAAATGCATTACTTGAAGCCTGACAAGAAGGATTTTCATGTGATGTTGCAAAGCCCTGATAATCCAGCCCCCGTGCGAGGTAATAGATGGACAATTGCAGAGGAGAAATAGAGATTCACACCATTAAGTGCCTGACTGTGAATAATGAGTCAGAAAATGAGACCCCCTCACATAAAAAGCTCATCGGGTCATTTTGTTCTACAAAGTGTGTTTCTCAGTTCTTCCATATGATGATGTACTGGTAAGAAATTAACTTCAATAGTCAGGATAATGTGATGTTTTGTCACATAGAGGTGTGAATAATGAACAAAAATAGCCACAAAAACAGGAGGAGGTATTCTTTATTAGGGTCATTTGTTTTCGATAAGTTTTAGGAGGAATTACCTTTTAATGGTGTTTGGCTCGGCTGGCTGCATCCTTGGCTCAGGGTATTTTCCAGGCAGAGAGCTGGGTGATTTTATTTGGAATAATACCACACAGGAACATTTCACAACCTGAGATTCAAGTGCAAATATGTGTTTCTGCATTTGTTTTTATGTGTTTGGTCTTCGGTATTATCGAAGTATCCAAAGTTTTACACTACTTTATGTGACTTTGCTGTACAGCATAATCAGAACATGGTGCGATTCTGTCGTGTTTTTCAGGCCAAGACTCAGGAGAAGGTCACAAAATGTTGGTGACACAGCAGACATAGAAGAAAACAAAGATATCGAGGAGGTGATAATAGGAAAGGACAAGGGAGATGACTACAAATTTGCTGAAGTTGTAGGTGAGTAAACATTCAGACAAACACAGTTGCTGATGTGATGCTGCTCGTCACCTTCGCTGTGTTTTTCTTTTTCTGATGTTGGTTTTGGTTGAAGATTTGACTTCATTACATTACACCTTAAAAAGCATCATGCTGACATTTTCCTGCTTTCCCCTGACTTTTCCTCATATGACCTTTAATTTAAGGGTTCCTTTAATGGAAAAGAATAATTGATACCCCAAGCGTTGCTTCCAGAGTAAATAAACTGATGCTACACTTTATAGCTCCGTGAAATAAAACACAGCAGAATTTACTCAACTTTTACCTCACAGTCACGTCTCTTTTTTCTTATAGTAGCAGAAGTAGTAGTCACGTTGTCAGTAGTGTTTATTTTAGCATGAGGGGTTGATCAGCTTGTCTCTGTCTCATCAAGATTGTGGGTTGTCAGTGAGCTGGGAGCATGCCAAGGATACAGGAACCTGTAATGAGTTCTCCCCAGCTAGCATCAAGGATGGGTGGACTGATCCAGATAAAGACGTACAACACAGTTTGGTGAGTACCACACAGGGTCACAGAGATAGCTTTAAAACTCGCACTCTCCTGAGTTTGGTGCAAATTTTCTGCTTTCCATTTTTCCGTCCCACTTTTGTAAGAGAAAATAAATTGTGAATGTGGTCCATCAAGTTTCCTCAATGAGCCACATTACACCGTGTCCACTCCGCACAATAAAAACCTATCAAGACAGAGAATGTGAGGGGAAGGGTTTTCCACACATTTATTTCTTATCAGCATTTGCCATCACTCATTGATTTCCCTGTTTGGAGCTTGACCGTTCCTTTAGACAGCTGTTGGGAATAAATATATATGGTTTGGTTATTCAGAGCACCACACAGTGTGGCAGAGCGTACTCTGGGCACAGATGAAGCAGCAAAACTCCAAGCGTAGTCTAACCATCAAATTAACACTCTTTTGGACCACGACCCACCAGTTGGGAGCCACTGCTTTAGATGAAGCCATATATTGTCCTTTATTTGGTTGTTGAAGTAGTCATAGCGGTGGTTGTTGTACAATATTGGATGTTGAAAAACGGAATTGATAAAAAAAATTTGCAGCTAGCTTTCACCTTGAGGTATGACATCACTTGTAACAAGGGGTTTCATTGGACAAACATAGATTTGCGACGGTACAAGTCTGCTAAAATCGAGATCTATCCAAATATTTTTCCTCCCGCACAAGTGCTCCACAGGGGTTTGCAACTATTTATAAGTGCCCTTATTCCCATGCAGATATTTCAGATGAAGATCCATGTTCGATGTGAAATGGCTTTTACTTGGTAACATTTCCTCAACACTCACACGACACAAGTCCCTCACATTGCCAAGAACGAAAATGTGTCATCAGTTCCTAATAAATGGATAAAAATATGAACAACCAGCACAAAGTGTTACATGCAGCTTGTGAGCAAAGTAGTCTAAATTTTAAATCAGAATCCTCTGAGTCTCTTTGTCAGTGATAGAGTTAAGGAAAAAAAGTTAAGAGCATTCACTTCTGAGAAGAAGAATTCATTAGTTAAAACTTCAGTGATCAGAAAAGTTTCAAAATCTTAACTGTTGCAGCCTGTCATTCGTGATATCAGTACTCACTCACTGGTGTCCAGCCACACAAGTTATCTGATGAGCTCACATCTAAATTGAGGTTCTCTTTTCTGTTTCGTCTGAACAGAAGAGGAAAATGAAGGACACAGGCTCTCAGTGCAATGGGACAAGCAGCTCGAAACGCCACCGAGAGAGCGTGCTTCGCCTCACCAGAGAAGATGGAAGAGATGGAGGACCGCCGCCTGCACAAACTTCTCAAGAAGAAAGTGGAGAAGATGGAGATTTGGAAAGCTTGGACCGTACCATTGTACAGTTCACGGTGGGAGCAGAAGATCAAGCAGAAGTTCTGGTCCCAATCATCAATCCTGACTTGGAGTCCGAAGAGTTTATTGGTACCCCCAGACAAAGTCTGTCATCGAGCCAGGACAACACAACTACAGCCAGCCCCTCTGAACCCAGTGAGTGCACCAACAGAGGATGAGATAATATCCTAAACTCTGTAGCTTCATTCTACTGCTGAAACTTTTGTTTGAAATTATCTTTGAGAAAGCTCAGGAAACAGTTGCTCAGGCAGCTTAATACCATTTTATCAGTACATAAACAAATCATCTGATTTTAAAGCCTTTGCTTCTGGCGACTGTTTTCTGAAACTGGCTCTGGGAAGAACAGGCGTAATCAAATTGTCTACGACATTACCACAGCCTTCAGTTAATGTAATGCAATTTTATGAGATAAAAGGCAGTTGTGTTCTCTGTTAGAATCCATTATTAATAGAGCCTGACTGATTCTGGATTTTTGAGCTTGATTCGGACATTGAGAGTTTAAAAAATGTCAGACAATCTTGTATTAGATTATGTATTTTAAATATTGATGTTAGTTTTCATAACAGGGTCATACATTCAATAGCCTTAACAGGCCGGCATCCATGCCAGTACCTGTACGGCTTTTCACAATGCATATTCTTAGACCTGGGCTAACAATAGCTCTTGGCTGACTTAGGCCCTTTTCTCACACACACACCCACCTCTAAGCCCAGGGCTATAAGATTCGCACTGCACTTCTACTAGCCAGGGATTAAATGTCCGCTGGGACACATGACTAATGTTTACGTTCTGGAATGACGGGTGACTACTCTTTAACAGGAAGCAGCAACATTAAAATGTTGCCATTAGCAGGGCTTCATGTGAGAGCAGTGTTAAAACATCAAAAAGAGAGAGAACAGTGGAGAAAGAAAAACCTGGAAGAAAGACGTCCATTGTTTTACATTTCTGAAGTAAGTAGTAGTAGTAACCAGGGTAACTATATAAGCATAAAGCACATGCTTACTGAAGATGCAATTGGGCAACAAAAACAAGATGCAAATTGTATTAGCTCTGTGTCACACTGGCAACTTTTAGCCCAGTGTCTGTTAGATTTTCAGGGGATAACCCGGCAAGGTTGACGCTAACTCTGCTCCAGACCAGGACCAGCAAGCCCTAGGCTAAAGTCTGAGTTAGCTCACTTTAAAATGTGTCAGGAATGTGCCTGTGTGAACGCTTTCTTCACCCTCCGCTAACAGCCCAGTCAGCCTGGAGCTAGGTACAGTGTGAAAACGGCGAATGTGTCTTTGATAGACTAAAATCAAGTACTTTATTAGTAGGACTTAAGTTGCTAGTCAACACTTCTTGGGTAGGCAAACGTGACAATAAATTCTCGGTGGAAATGGGGCTGTACAGTTCAGCACCTCTGACACAGTTTCAACGAAAAACTAACCTACAACCTTCATGAATGATTTGTTGCAGGACTTACATCAGCGTCAGCTCATTGTACCTAATAAAGTGGCATCTGGGTGTATTTTTTGTAAATATTGTGTGGAACCTCTTGTTTCATTTTCAGCAGTATGTGGGTGCGCCCTGCGTCTTCAGTCATTACTGTGTTTCCTCTTTTCAGCCCACTCACGTGTCTTTATTAGGATTACTACCGTCCTTCCTTTTAAAGCCCATTACACCTCCTCCATGCAGGGTCAATTAGGGGTGTGTGTGTGTGTGTGTGCCTGTGTTTCAGAGAAGTAACGTAGCATGACTCCCAAGCGAAATTCACAGTCACCACAGTTTTCATTCACAGTTTTCATCATGTGCTTGTATTTCAGTTGTGCTGTCCAGTGATGATGAGGATGGCGGTGACGTCCCTCGGCACAGCGGACCAGCGGTCCAAACGCTGGTCACCGTGGAAGACGCAGTAATGCGGGGACAGTCCTCGCAGGAAGCTGTGGCCAAACAGCAAGAAGCATCTGCCATAGAGGACATGGAGGTTAGCAGATTGTGTTCTTGTTTTATGTTTAATCTATACCTCTTATTACATACAACATACATTACAAAGAAAAACACTTTAATACTTGATATATTTTAATTAAACAATTAATATTCCTATCATTCCTGCAATCACAGAAGCTTAATCCAATAGGAGCTTCGTTCAACCTTCACTTTACAATAAATTAAGTAGACAAAATAGACAAGTTTCCTGCTGTAAAACACTTTCTAATCAGAGTTGTTTGCATAGTTTTTACTCCCAATTCCCTCTCATGCAAACATGATATTCTTCACATGAGATATCTTAATAACAACACATAAAAAAGCAGCAGTGTGCATTGCTGTCAACTACAGTGTCAATCCTGGTGCCACCATTAGATGGCGGCAAAGTAAAGACGTTTTTAAATATTGGCTTTAAAGTATTGACAGTGGAAAAAGAACCTTATTACTGCCATGATATTGGATTCAGCTGTATTGCTCATATTTATCGGTCTCATTGTAGAATGTGGATTATTGTACTGTTATTGTGTATTAGTGTTATGCATTATAATAACAACAACCTACCAAACTGTTTGCATCACATTCCTTTATGTTTGTGTGTTGCAGGTGTTGCATTTAGTTGTAGATGTTCCTGGTTCAGTGGACGCTTCCTCCATCCCCAGTATAGACTGCTCCTTCTTCAGTCTGCACTGTGGAGGTTACCACGGGAAATCGAATGGAAACGCTATGGTAACTTGTGTAAACTGATCACACTCAGTATTCGGATCACGTATCAGAACATGAAGTGTAACACATTTTTAATTTCCTTTGACAGATAACACACCACGAAATCATCATCCCACTGACAGGTAATGCTGTGATAGCTTTTTAACTCTGCCGTCAGGCACACTGAAGTGTAATCACAGTGTTTGTGGAGAGGTTGCAGCCTGCCCGAGCCCTTTGGTCTGGGTCGTATAAACGCCTTGTTTTGGTCATGCTGTCTGCACACCATCCACTCCCAGCTTAGTGGTCTATTTCAGATGCCAAAGTGTGTGTGTGTGTGTTCCTGGATTAGACCCTTGAGGCCCTAGTGCACTTTCACCTTCTGAGCTTGTGAAATCTCTCCTTCAGGGAACTGTGGTGATTATTCCTGAGATTTGATCTTGGTCATGGGTGTGTAAGAAATATGGTGCATATTAGTTTTGTTAAATATTTTGGACAAATAGAAAAACATCCATGTTTGGGTATATTTTCGAGCAACTACGAGTTTGTTTCTGAAAAACAAATCATGACCTAATGAGCTTCAATGAAAGAATGCCTGATGACTTCAGCCTTGAGCCGAGTCTTAGAGACTTTCACAAGAATTAACAGAATGTGATCAGTCATGCTCTGCAACCCTGCATTGTTTTCCAAAGCGAATTTGATATTGATGTTTTTAGCCACACTTGCAGCACGACTTCAGTTGTACATGATTTTAAATCTGTTCAGACATTCCTAATGTGCACTGGGATTTGTATGCTTCAAAAGGAGTGTTTGTAGTATGTTCACCACTTGGTCAGAAAAGGTTTGTCCCTGTTCGAGTGTGAGGCCTTACATTGAGGCTAGTTAAGATAAAGAGGCGACAGTGTTCATCATTTCATACCGACACTACGAGCTGCCGAGCTAACCCGACCACCTCTGTGTCCCCAGACGCTGATGAAGAGGTGGAGGTGATATTAACTGTGGAGCGTAAAGAACTGAGGAAGTACAGCGTGTGGGAGCGGCAGGAACTGGAGGACCGGGAGTTTTACTTTGAGCGCGACGAGGAACCCAACCCTGCTGGCGTCCTTCTGTTGTGTGTGTCGGAAACTGCTGCATTTGTTGTACAGCAAGAGCTCCTCAAGCTGCGTGTCAAACACGATGGAATCACAAACACTGGTAAGACCACTGGAAGGCTCAGAGCTCAGAGTGCAGTTCAGCCCTTCAGCATCTCTAAATGTTTTTTTGGAGAAACGTTAAATTTAGGAATGAAAAACATAACTTACATTCTGATCACAAAGCAGACATAAGCATTAGTCCAAAAGTTACAGGTTACATTGTTCCAAATTATTTAATGTCTTATGCACAGCAGTTACATGAAAGCAGTCGCTGGCAATGAAAGTCTTAGACCCTCCAACACCAGAGGCACATTCATGTGCTTCTAATGGGAGTCCTTGAATAAACAATAAACAATGCTCGTACAATTATGTATGAAAAAAACCCGTGCAAGTAAAAGATGAGAATCTAAAATATAAAAAAGTGCAGAAGCTGAAATGTGGGGAAATGCATGTTTGATGTTTTTATTTTACTCTGGTCGACCAGAAAAAAATGGCGCTCAGGGCAGAATTGACACTCAGCACCTCGTCACGCTGCTGGCATGTGTAGCAAAGTGTAAATGCCTGGCTCTCCCATTGCAAAGAATTAACTAAACACACAGGCCTCGGGAAATAATAGTTTTCTTTTCAATGAGTCAAGGTAGACCTGCTGGAACTCATTTTTGCTGAGAGGTCCTGAGCAGTATAAATATGCACACATGACTATGTATAATGGCATGCAAAATTAAGGGGACCCCTGCCCAAAATTTCTTTTACTGTGAACTGTTAAGCCAGTAGAAGATTTCCAAAAGATAGGAAGTTAAAGATGAAACATGCCCTTCAGCATTTCAAGCAAGATTACTGTATTATTAGTCTTTTGTACAGTTTTAGAGTGAAAAAAGGGAAGGGAGCGCCATGCAAAAGTTTGGGCACCCCAGAAAACCTTTCTTGTGTCCTTTTGCAGGAAGAATGGGTGAAAAATCCCCCAAATTTTTGCTTCAGGCCCCTCCTTTTTTATGTTTTAAAGTGTAGATGATTTAAATGGAAAAAGTAATCTTACTTAAAGTACTGAAGGAATGTGTCATAGTTAACATTTTGACTTTTGGAAATCAAGTCATCTTTTACTTGCTTAGCTGTTCACAGTAAACAAAATTTTGACCAGGGGTGCCCAAACTTTTGCACGACATGAATAAACTGATTGTAAAGAGGAATGTAATAGATGTATATGTGTAATGAAGTAATAAACACAGAGATGTAAACAGGTTGCAGACTAGATTTGTACTTAACTGTCAGCAGCTCTGCAAAGCGTTTCCATTTCATTGCTTTGAATTTACAAATATCACCATTTTTTGTTTCATATTTCTGATATAATAAGTATTGATTAATGTGTCACATTATTCTCAGTGTGCATGATATTGGTGTATGATTGTACATGATTTTTTTTCATTCAAAAGACATGGCGAGCCCCTTTATCCTGCTGACTCTGAGGAATCCTGTGGAGGGAATGGTGGGGGCTTTGATACGCTCCCTCCTGGACATTGACTGCCTCAACTGTCTGGCACATGAGGAATCCATCGACTACGTCGACAGATTTAGCTGCTTGAAAGACTTCCCGTCTCCCGTTCTTTCTCTGGATGATAGCATAGAGCTGATTAGAAGGACTGGATTGGACTGTCACCTGCTGACTCTGCTCGGCCTTGAGAGCACTGACCCTGGGCTTTACTCTGATGAAGAGGGTCCGTATTCTGACACAGACAAAAGCACCACACCACACATTAAGCTGGAGTCACAGAAAGAGACAGTGCTGGAGACGGAGACGGAACAAGACACAGAGACACAACTTGGACCAGAGGAGAGTCCGAAAGAGCAAGAGCCCCAAACGCCCCCTGAGGTAAGTTATTCCCAAGTTTTTTTTTGGCTACTGACCCTTTAAATTAAGCAGTATCTTCCTCATGCATGTGTTTACTAGCTGTGACCAGTTAAGTCAGAGTTCTTTGCTAAATTTGAATCATTTATAGAGAATTTATTGTGTTAATTCACAAGAACAAAAGCAAAAATTAGAGGAAAATCTGAAAAAATAAACATAACCATTGACTGTTTCTTTTTCCATCTGCTGTTGATCATCTGGCAACATCTTCAGTAAACGATTACAATTAAATCTTTACTCCTGTGATGTGAATGTCCTTCCACAGAAAGAAAAGGAGGAGCCTGCGCCTGTATACACACTGTGCCATCGTAGAAGCAAAGGGTCCTACTCCACGTCGCTGTGTGTACCAGACTCCAGCTGGACTAAATACAAACATCAGGGCCATGCTCGCAGGCAAGTCACCTACATTATCATGTGTGTAGCTTCTCATGCAGCCTGCTGGAGGAGGCTTTTGCACGTTGTTACAAATTAAGATTCTTGCCAGGGATGCACTGATGGTGAAACTCTGGGTTGATACCGATATTTGAAAGAACAGTTTGGCTGATAACAAATACCACTGTTTTTTGTTGTTTCTTCCCCCTTTTGTGCCAGGGAAACAAAGAGTAACTCAGTGCAACCTCTGTGAGCTGTTAGTTTCGGTCACCAGCTGCTAACAGCTAACCAACTCTCTTCCTGCCGATCTTAGCACGACTTTGTTCACAACGTAGCATTATCAGGAAAACAATAGGCTGCATCCCCTTACAGGTTGAGAGTGTGTTTACAGTGTCCTTTCCTCCTGAAGGTGTCCCGCTGAAGACCTCTCTTCATCCCAAACAAGTTTTCTATTGTCCCCGAGACAATTGGACACCATTAGTCTCGAGCTCTGCTTTTTAGCCTGAGCAAAATTGATGTCACACAATGGAAAAACATCAGCCACTGCCATCAGTGAATGTTAGATTTTTTGCAGATAGGCTGATGGCAGTCAACAAGGGAAATACATATGATACATAGGTGCGGCTGATAAATGGATGCATCCCTAATTCTTGCAGCCACTAAGGCAGGATTTATAGTTGTGCGTTAGCTCTATGCAGAGCCTACGCTGTGGCCTATGCACTTTGCCTACGCTGTTGTGAGCATTTATACTTATGCGGTGGTGTGTCTGTGTCAGTCTGCAGTTACACCTTCAAAACACTGGCCAGCAGCAGAGTTTCTGCGAAGTAGTGTTAAGTTTAGTTGATTTAAAACACACATTAAAAACGGCTGTATAGCAACAATTTCAAACACAAGTACACTAATCAGCTTCACTATAACTCACAGCATTCACAAACACATGTCCTTGTCTGAACACATTTTTCCCACAAATACAACATGCTAACGTTATTAGCATAAGTCTATGGCATTTTACATTGTATAAATTAGCCTAGCAGCTAGCAGACTTTTCCTCGACTCATATGAAGCCAGGGACAACAGCAACATTTAACAAAGGCAACAGTACATAATTTGGCTCCATTACAACTCACAAGGTTCACTGACAAAACAACTGTCTTATACTAAACACGTTTTCCAAACAAATACAACATACTAATGTTATTAGCACAAACCTATGGCATTTTACATTGTATAAATTAACCTAGTGACAAGTAGAGATTTCCTCTGCTCATATGAAGCCAGGATAAATGCTGAAGGATAAATAACACACAAGACTTAAAATGCTATTTATAAAATTCTATTCATAGACATAAGGTCTGCGTCACCGCAAGATGTCGTTACATTAATGGGGAGTTGTACGTCAGGCTACAGCGTAGGGTCTGCGTCGATGTAGAGCCTACACTGTAGACATGGCGTCGATTGGACGCAGAAGTGTAAATCCCACATAAGTTCACACTTAGGAATAAGATAAAACAAAAATTAGGGATGCACTAATCAAGGTTTTCTCTCTGGTATTTGCCTTTACAGAATAACAATCTGATATCAGTCCCCAAATTTAAAACTTGCATCTCTCACTGTATGAAACTCATTAAGCTACTTTTTATGTAATGAAAGCGGCGAGACTAAAAATCTGCATCCAATTGTAACTGAGTGAATGTAATTAATAGATGAAACACTCAGTTTTACAATGGCCTTAATGAAACAGCTGTTAATTCCACTGCCACATCTGTTATCCACTGTCATCGGCTCATTCCTCTTATTTCCACTCTGCTTAGGTTGATCCAGTTTCCTCCTCCGCCACAGAAAGGAGGAATAACTGTCACAATGGAGGACCTGCAGTGCCTTGACACCGGGCACTTCCTCAATGACGTAATCATTGATTTTTACCTCAAGTAAGTAACACATCTAAAAAACAAAATGCTTCAGATTTACTGGAGTTCTCACAAGTTTCTGGAGAACAGATCCCCTTTTGAACTGACTGTGTTTATGCGTGCCATTATGTATCATAATGTGTTATGATTGTGTCCTTGAACCAGATATCTCCTCCACAAAGCTTCTGAGACTGTGGCCGAGAGCTCACACATCTTCAGCAGCTTCTTCTATAAGCAGCTGACAAGGAGGGACAACGCCAGTGAAGGGGTCACCAATGACTCGTAAGTAATGCTGCCAAAAATAAACAAAAATCTATGATATGCTTTCAGGAAATAGCAAAAGCCTGACAATGCAGCCTGATGTGCACCTCCCCAGAAATGTTACTATGTGTCGCGGCGACGCAGACCTCCTGTCTATTTTTGTAAACTGAAACCATTTCCCTCAGTGGAAACGAAGCATTTATTTACTTTAATTTCCCAGATAAGAAACAATAAATTGTGAAGACAATAAAGCCTCCACAAAAATAGCATTTTAAGTCTTGTGTGTGATTTATCCTAGCTTCCTATGAGCAGAGGAAAACTTTTCTCGTTGCTAGGCTAATTTATACAATGTAAAATACCACAGGCTTGTGCTAATAACGTTAGCATGTTGTATTTGTGGGGAAAATGTGTCCGGCAAAAGACAAGTGTTTGTCTGTGAATGCTGTGAGTTATAGTGAAGCTGATTTGTGTTCTTGTGTTTGAACATTCTGTGATTATTTAATTGAAATTAAGGCGTTATTTTGACAGCCCTATCACTGACACAGAGTTGCCAATGAAAATGTCCGACTAAAGAGACCACTAGATTTGGGAACTTTTTGTTAGTAAGGGCTGTTGCTGAAATTTTCAGACACATTTAAGGAACGGCAAAAGACGTAGTTGTTCTGACCAAATTACAACCGGCTTTGTAAATAAACACCATAAACATTACAGATTACAGTGTACTTATTTTGTCATGTCCTGCCTCCTGGACACTCTACCAAAGTGCTGTAATACATTAAATTGCTCTATGATTTCATTAGTTATTAGTGTAGTGTAGCATTCAACTTAATATTTTGTCCAGAACTGGTATAAATTAGAGCAATGTAAGTCTTGAATTTCCCAGCACTCTCAAGTGTCTACAGTTATGTGCATGTATGTGAAACACTGTTAAAACCTTATTTTTGTGTGCACTCAGCAATCAGAGGCACAGGCGGCACCAGCGGGTGAAGAATTGGACACGCCATGTGGACATCTTCAAAAAGGACTTCCTGTTTGTGCCCGTCAATCAGGAGTGAGTTAAATACATAAAAAGGTGTACAGAGTTTTTTTTTTTTAGTGTATCACATTATATATCACATTGATCTGCTATGTGTTTAGGGCTCATTGGTATTTAGTTGTCATTTGCTTCCCTGGACTGGATGAGCCAAAATCTGAGGCCTGGAGTGGTCAGAACTCGGGAAAGAGCCCGGATGGGACCAGCAAGTTACAGGATCAAGAGGTGGCTCAGGGTTCCAAAAGCCCAAATGATAACACAGAGACACTACCTTCATTAAACCACACTGACAGCACGGATGCAGAGACAGGTATGTTTGACTTAATGTTGCAGCTTTTGTCAGGATCAAAGAACAGCAGTTGCAGTTATTCTGTATATCTGTTGAAACTTTCAAGCCCTTTATTTGTTCATGCTGTGATTCTAAAGCTGGTTGGTTTCATGTGTTTTAGAAAAGGCCCCAGAAGAATCCACCAAAGACCCACCACCTGGTCCAGTGGTAAGAAATCTCTCTGTCCTGGCTCATGAGAACTAACAACAATTTCTTTTATCTCATCAACAGTTTTTTTTCACTAATTGGGTCTTTAATTGTCCTTCTAGATCTGCTCAGTCTAATTTTTTCTTTGCCTGCAGAACTGCACAGAGCGAACCTGCTCGAAGAAAACTGTCAGCAAGAGGTGAGTGTGCTGGTACATGAAGTTACACAATGAATGCCTGACATATGAGAATGAGAACTAGTGTTGTTTCCAGTGTCATCAGTGTGCTGTGAAGTGTACTTCTGAGGTGATTTGGTCCCCAGATTTTGCTACGGAGTATGCGCTCTTGCTTTTCACGCTAGTCTTAAGTAAAATACACGTGGCACAAAGGAGGAGAAACTTTCCACTGCAAGGCTCCAAAATAACAGTATCTTCTCTGTCTCTTTAACACAAGGTCGACCTCTGTAGGGATCCTTTCCATAATGTTGCCAGACACTTATAACAACAATCTGAACCCATCAGTGGCAAATCCAAGCACTTTAGTGAACGTACAGTATATTAACAGTGCAGCCCTTTGTCTCTCAGTAAGTCAAAAAATTGTTGTCTCCATTAGTCCCTTAGACACAAAAACTTGGCAAAATGAGGTCTGGGTTGTAAAATACCAAAGTTACCCTTTAAGTCCAGCAGTACTGAGTTTATAAACACTGATTCAGTGCAGTTTAAAAGCACATTTAGACCTAGTGCCTTGAAAACAGATGCAATGTCTTCAGTCTATGTCCAGATGAGATGGATTGCAGGTAAAACCTGACATCATCATGTCTTGAATGACCACTTGAGATTGGATTTCACATCTGTGCACACACTTTATTGTATGTGTGGCGAAACTGTATTAATATTGACCATACAGATGAAGAAAATGATTGTGGTGGTTATTTTCAAAGATACTCAGATGTGTTTAAACAGTCTGGACTGGTATTTTCGAGGCTTGTCTTTTTATATACACATAATACAACATTTACTTAGCGGTCATGGTGATCTGTTTGCAGTTGCATTCACACTACTCTGTACATGAAAACATACAGTACAGGCCAAAAGTTTGGACACACCTTCTCATTCAATGCGTTTTCTTTATTTTCATGACTATTTACATTGTAGATTCTCACTGAAGGCATCAAAACTATGAATGAACACATGTGGAGTTATGTACTTAACAAAAAAGGTGAAATAACTGAAAACATGTTTTATATTCTAGTTTCTTCAAAATAGCCACCCTTTGCTCTGATTACTGCTTTGCACACTCTTGGCATTCTCTCCATGAGCTTCAAGAGGTAGTCACCTGAAATGGTTTCCACTTCACAGGTGTGCCTTATCAGGGTTAATTAGTGGAATTTCTTGCTTTATCAATGGGGTTGGCACCATCAGTTGTGTTGTGCAGAAGTCAGGTTAATACACAGCCGACAGCCCTATTGGACAACTGTTAAAATTCATATTATGGCAAGAACCAATCAGCTAACTAAAGAAAAACGAGTGGCCATCATTACTTTAAGAAATGAAGGTCAGTCAGTCCGGAAAATTGCAAAAACTTTAAATGTGTCCCCAAGTGGAGTCGCAAAAACCATCAAGCGCTACAACGAAACTGGCACACATGAGGACTGACCCAGGAAAGGAAGACCAAGAGTCACCTCTGCTTCTGAGGATAAGTTCATCCAAGTCACCAGCCTCAGAAATCGCAAGTTAACAGCAGCTCAGATCAGAGACCAGATGAATGCCACACAGAGTTCTAGCAGCAGACCCATCTCTAGAACAACTGTTAAGAGGAGACTGCGCCAATCAGGTCTTCATGGTCAAATAGCTGCTAGGAAACCACTGCTAAGGAGAGGCAACAAGCAGAAGAGATTTGTTTGGGCCAAGAAACACAAGGAATGGACATTAGACCAGTGGAAATCTGTGCTTTGGTCTGATGAGTCCAAATTTGAGATCTTTGGTTCCAACCGCCGTGTCTTTGTGAGACAGAAAAGGTGAACGGATGGATTCCACATGCCTGGTTCCCACTGTGAAGCATGGAGGAGGAGGTGTGATGGTGTGGGGGTGTTTTGCTGGTGACACTGTTGGGGATTTATTCAAAATTGAAGGCACACTGAACCAGCATGGCTACCACAGCATCCTGCAGCGACATGCCATCCCATCCGGTTTGCGTTTAGTTGGACGATCATTTATTTTTCAACAGGACAATGACCCCAAACACACCTCCAGGCTGTGTGAGGGCTATTTGACCAAGAAGGAGAGTGATGGAGTGCTGCGGCAGATGACCTGGCCTCCACAGTCACCGGACCTGAACCCAATCCAGATGGTTTGGGGTGAGCTGGACCGCAGAGTGAAGGCAAAGGGGCCAACAAGTGCTAAACACCTCTGGGAACTCCTTCAAGACTGTTGGAAAACCATTTCAGGTGACTACCTCTTGAAGCTCATGGAGAGAATGCCAAGAGTGTGCAAAGCAGTAATCAGAGCAAAGGGTGGCTATTTTGAAGAAACTAGAATATAAAACATGTTTTCAGTTATTTCACCTTTTTTGTTAAGTACATAACTCCACATGTGTTCATTCATAGTTTTGATGCCTTCAGTGAGAATCTACAATGTAAATAGTCATGAAAATAAAGAAAACGCATTGAATGAGAAGGTGTGTCCAAACTTTTGGCCTGTACTGTATGCCTAACATGGATTCAAACACTGAATGACAGATGTATGTCTCCTCTCTGTAGACCATGTATTCTCATCATGGATTCCCTTAAACGTTCTCCTCATGAGCGAGTCTTCAAACTCTTACGGGAGTAAGTATGACACTTTTAATCCATCTGTCTGTATCCGCGTGTGTGTTTGTAAACTGATGTAAGACAATGTGTATTTGTCTGTCAGGTACTTGCAGTCGGAGTGGGAGGTACGGCGTGGTTCATCGAGGGACTTCAGTCCTGATCAGATGCAGAGCTCACACTGCCAAGTTCCCCTTCAGGACAACAGCAGCGACTGCGGCCTCTACCTGCTGCAATACGTTGAGAGTTTTCTGGAGGTAAAGAACTCGTCAGCATCTTTAATTCTAGGGCTCTACATTGTCTGACATGTTTAATGTAATATTGGTCAGCAACAGCTTTAAATTTCTTATTCAGATGGAAACTCAGTAGGACATTGAACAGTTGAATGAAAAATTCATATTGTTTTTCTCTTACCTGTAGTGCTGTTTATCAGTCTAGATTGTTTTGGTGTGAGCTGCCAAGTGTTGGAGATTTTGCCCATAGAGATGTCTGTCTCCGCTTTAATGTAATGTAACTGGATGTCACACAGCTTGCGGTGCGCAAAGCGCCAAAAAGATACATTTAAATAATTCAACAGCAATGTCTCTTTCCAGAAATAATGACACTGTTACTCAAGATAATCCACAGACCTTGTTGTGAGCAGTTTCATGTAGGAACTATTTTCTTTTATTGAACTACACCCACCTACCGTATAGCTGCTCAGAAGAAAGCGTGCGGTGGGTTAGAGATAGGGTTATGTTCAGGTTTAGGTCGGGAAAAGCAGATATCAATGGGGAAACAGTCGTTGACACAACGCGTATTAGCAGAGAGGCTAAACTATTAACGTTAGCAAAATTTTCTGTACAGAGAAGGAGCTAGCAGTAGATGCATGCCTCCTTCTACATGGTGATACAGTTGGGGGGTGTAGTTTGGGAAAAAGAAAAATAGTTCTTGCATAAAACTGCTCATGACAAGGTCTGTGGATTATCTTGAGCAACTGGATTATGATTTCTGGAAAGAGCTTTTAAAATGCCTTTTTCTGGCGCTTTGAGCACCACAAGCTGAGTGCCATCTAGTCCCATTATATTGGGGAGAAGGCAGACATCTATGGCCGATATCTCCAACATTAATCAACTCACCAAAACAATCTACACCAGGTGTCTGCAACCTTTGCCATTAAAAGAGCCATTTTTGACCAAAAATAATTTGAAAAAACTCTGTGTGGAGCCGCAAAACATGTTTGAGCCTTATAATCAAGGTAACATAGCCTATTATGTCTAAATTAGCATATACTTATGGTCTAAATAAGCATATGTTAATATGTATTACCACAAGGTGGCCACTGTGCAGGGCACTATCTATGATTATTTGGTACTTAAATTGTGCAGAGCTGGCAGTGAGAGCAAACAAATCTGTCCACGCACTACTACATTCTCTATTTTATTCAATTTACTTTTTTGGATTTGGCATCCATAGCTAACCAGTCACTGCTATCGAGGTTCAGCAACATTTGGATTCATAGAATCAATTTCCATAGAATTCTTTTCTCAAAGGCTCAAGGAGCCACTGGACAGGGGCTAAAGAGCCACATGTGACTTCGGAGCCACAGGTTGCCTACCCCTGATCTAGACTGATAAATAACACTACAGGTAAGAGGAAGAAAATGTATTTTTGATTTTGGGGTGAACTGTCCCTTTAAGACAAGTATAGTAATGGGACAATATTTCTGCTTCTGCTCTCAGGACCCTGTGGTGCACTTTGACCTCCCTCTACAGCTACAACGATGGTTTCCTCGGCAGCAGGTGCGGAGGAAACGAGACGAAATCAGAGATCTGGTCCTCCACCTTTACCGACTTCAGAACCTGGATGGTAACAGATAAAGCAGCTCTGCTCTTCAGTGCATCACATTCCTGTAGCCATTATAAATCACTGCTCATACTGAGCGACGGACATTTCAGCGTGAACTGAAAATATTTCCTTTGCATTAGATGCTGTTATTGTTTTATGCATTGACTCAAGCAACACATGTAAACCTCTGACTATCTGTGGGTCCTGTGAGTGAACATGAAGGCATCAGTTAATTTAAAATAAGCAGGTAGCTGTCCATCCAACCAGAATGAGTTTTCACTGTAGATTATATCCAGACATGGAAATGTTTGTACACCCCATGACTTTTTACTGATGGTATTTATGCTGCAAGATATTTTATAAAGTCAGTTATTTGTATTTATTTTTTATGCATCATCATAGGAAATTGTGTAAAAGTATAATCATGGCAAAATCTAGTTTGTTTTAGTTGGGTTTACTTGGCTTTGCAGATGATTGTAGACATTTCAGGTGTGACTTAATATTTCAGTCATAGAAGCAGAATAATGTGATCATTTGATTTCAGTCTGGGTCATGGATTTTCTGAAGCCTGATTTATAGTTGGATGCTCGACAATTTTGAGTCACTCAATAGAAATTAAACAGTCAAGTGTTGGTCAATTTGTACTTTGGGAAAAGGTTTAAAGTCGTCTCCATGGTAACCAGAGACCTCCAGTGTTTTGTTTTAATGGTCTGAGTGTATTTCTATAGTGTTTAGTAAAGCATAATCTGGACAGACAGCTGTTTAAATCATACAAATATCCCACTGTTTGTGCATTTTTAACCACATCTGCATGTAGCAGTCAGCTTCACAAAGACAAACACTCTTGATTTCTTCCCGTGGAGCTGACATGAAAAGTGTTTTGGTTCAGTAAATATCTACTGTCAGTCAGCCTGGTGAAGGCAGTTTGACCAGATGCTGTGCTCTCAGCTCCAGAGACGCTGCTGCTGACGGACGGCTGCTTCTTACGCTGAATGCAGGTTGGAGATCGGTGTGGATTAAAAACCACTGTCTCCGTGGCAAAGTTAGGAACAAATCACATTATGCTTCAGGTGTGCGACATGAAAGGAAAGTGTCGAGTGATACTTTTCTCTGTCAGAAATACGTCATTTCTGTGGAGCAACTCGTCAAACATGTCAAGCGCCTTCCTATAAATCAGGCTTAAAAGGTGATTCTGATCTACATTTCTTTTTTTGATTTCATTTCAAATTCCCATGGGAACTAGAATCCAAACATCAACCCCTTTTGGATACAAAGAAAAAAACGCACTTTTTCAGTGCCTCAGTGCCTCACTCAGTTATCCTGTTGGCCTCCCAGAGAGAAAGAAAGACACCTTCTCTAAACATTATTAGAGACCTGCATGTCAAAAGGTTTTTAGATAACTTCAAATAACCCAGCGCTTTGAAAGTCTTTTTGATGTAAAGAAACAGATTCCTACAGGCTGCTTCAGCAGTTCCACTGTTGCATATTTTGACGTGATCAACGACATGATAGGGCACATTACTCTGAGTGTAGTTGACTGAATGTAAACCGGAATTTTGGTGAAAATAACAGTATCATTAGCCACGTTATCTTTTTCTGAATAAGGTCAAAAACTGGAATATTTTATGCATGTATCTAAGTCGCTGATGTTGCCTGCACAAACTGGCTGGATTTGACTTAACTGGGATGTCAGACTCAAAACAGGCTACTGATTATTATTACTCTGGATGATATAACATATTCTAAATTATAGTTCTTGTAGTCATGTGGCACTGAACTTCTTTTTGGTCCCTCCAGATTGACCATGTAAACTAATAGCTTCAGTATTTAGATTAATAAATATTTTGGTACATTTTGTGGGACATGGTTCCTCATCGCACAGTCCAAATAATTTAAGAGTTTGTGTTGTTTAATAAAGTATTTTATTTTAGCAGCAGCATCTCGGCTTGCTCACGTACAACATCTAAGAAACTTGAATCCTTAATTCATTATTTTACCAATAATCCAACTTGCAGAAAGGTCAGGGGTGCACAGACATTAGCATGTGTTTATAGACCGCTCTCAGATGTAAAACCTACTTAACTGAGACCTCAGAGACGCTGCAGCCCATCACTACCGTTGCCTAAATTCTTCTCAGCAGAGATCAGTGTTGATAGTCTTGTAGTATTTTCCCTGTTTGTTCAGATGTTTATACCTCTTTAACACTTTATGATGTTATGTTTTTTTAGACATTGTGTTGGATGAATGTACAGCAGCTGATTCCAAAATATCTTTGGTTTCAATGGTATATTAAAACTTGTAGACCAAAGTACACTTGTTATTCTGTTGTTTTTTTATTTTCTTGTGGAGCCGCGAACCTAGACAATTGCATTAATTGTCCTGTTAATTGCTATGCGCATAATGCCAACTAGATGATATTTGAGTGGGGTCCTGACTCCTGACCTCCTGTCCTACCCGTTAACAAGATGAAGATTAGAGGTCGGTAACTAAAACAGAGCCTGAATGTCTGTGTTGTAAATCACTTAATTTACTCTTTTTATGTATCAGAGGTTTTCTTTGGCTCCAGTTCTGAAAACCCTTGTTTTTCCTTTACTGTAAATAATTCTCTTTTTGCCCGGATGAGCCAAACTCTTCAACTCTTCTCGAGCCAACAGGCTTCGTTTTGAAATGCCTCTACATTGCAATGCCAGTACAATCTGTTCATAGTGTTACACGGCTGGCTTAGGTGTATTTACTGACTCAGCCTGTCAGATCCCCTGACAGTCTGACTCTGAGTAATCCCCCCCTGTATGGCAGGGAGCTGCAGCCATTGGGCGTATACAACATCTATGCTTGGTTGCCAGTTTATTAGATACACTTAGCTCAACGTAATGCAGCCTAATACATCAATAAATCCTAGACTGCATTAGTTTGAGCTAGGTGTACCTAATAAACTGGCAACCGCATGCATGTTACCAAACATCTATGGATAACAAGCCCTGCTCACTGTCAGCACATAGTGTTATTTGTACTCAGTGTTTAAAACTGTAGCATTAGAGGCAGAATCACTGAAATCAGTCATCCAGAAATACGGTAAGTGAGTAGTAAGAGTAGACCCACTGCTCTTGAGGCCTACCTTGCTCGACTGCCAGCTGTCCATGATCTCATAGTACAGGATCAATCTGTGAGTTAAACATTGTTCTGCTGACCGCTGTGACTGCCTTGTTCTGATGCCGGCACCATGAGGAGAACTGTTAGGCCAATTAAAGAGATAGGAATGGGAACTATACTACTGCCAGTGTTGCTTCTGCTCATCAGCCCATTTTTTTGTCAGTTCCTTATTCCTGATCAGTTTTTTTGTGGAAAAAAGTAGGCCTAAAAAGGGTTTTCAGCATCAGTGCACCTGTAAATTATCTCTGAGTCTGAACAAGGTTTGGACACAAAGGCATGCATGTGACTCAGGTGTGCAAAACCGCCATTGTTTAAAGGTAGTCTTGAGGAAGACCACAGATAACTGAACTCAAAACAAACACAAGTGCTTCTTCAGCAGCTCCGCCCCCCAATCTTGTGGACTGGCATTGCCATGGCAACGACAGTAACAGCTGGACAGTCATCTAATCAGAAGAAGGTATGGTCTGCAGCCCAAGGGTAAGTAACGTGACGTAGGTGAAAACGTAATTACATAGGCAATAATGTGGGGTTTTTTTGGTAACAAGTTTGCAAAGTAATATATCTGACATTATTTCAGTGTTTTCCACAGAATTATTTTCTATTTGTGGTGGCGGAGAGACACGAACCTTCAGTTAGCCTACAGTTAGGACTTTAAGTTAGGACTTTCAATTAGCCACCAGTTAGGACTTTAAGTTAGCCTTCAGTTAGTACTTTCAGTTAGCCTTCAGTTAGTACTTTCAGTTAGCCTACAGTTAGTACTTTCAGTTAGCCTTCAGTTAGTACTTTCAGTTAGCCTACAGTTAGGACTTTAAGTTAGGACTTTCAATTAGCCACCAGTTAGGACTTTAAGTTAGACTTCAGTTAGGACTGTGAGTTAGCCTTCAATTAGTACTTTCAGTTAGCCTTCAGTTAGGACTGTGAGTTAGCCTTCAGTTAGCCTTCAGTTAGGACTGTGAGTTAGCCTTCAGTTAGTACTTTCAGTTAGCCTTTAGTTAGGACTGTGAGTTAGCCTTCAGTTAGTACTGTGAGTTAGCCTTCAGTTAGTACTTTCAGTTAGCCTTCAGTTAGTACTTTCAGTTAGCCTTCAGTTAGGACTGTGAGTTAGCCTTCAGTTAGCCTTCAGTTAGGACTGTGAGTTAGCCTTCAGTTAGGACTTTCAGTTAGTACTTTCAGTTAGCCTTCAGTTAGGACTGTGAGTTAGCCTTCAGTTAGTACTTTCAGTTAGCCTTCAGTTAGGACTGTGAGTTAGCCTTCAGTTAGCCTTCAGTTAGGACTGTGAGTTAGCCTTCAGTTAGTACTTTCAGTTAGCCTTCAGTTAGGACTGTGAGTTAGCCTTCAGTTAGCCTTCAGTTAGGACTGTGAGTTAGCCTTCAGTTAGCCTTCAGTTAGGACCGTGAGTTAGCCTTCAATTAGTACTTTCAGTTAGCCTTCAGTTAGGACTGTGAGTTAGCCTTCAGTTAGCCTTCAGTTAGGACCGTGAGTTAGCCTTCAATTAGTACTTTCAGTTAGCCTTCAGTTAGGACTGTGAGTTAGCCTTCAATTAGTACTTTCAGTTAGCCTTCAGTTAGGACTGTGAGTTAGCCTTCAGTTAGTACTTTCAGTTAGCCTTCAGTTAGTACTTTCAGTTAGCCTTCAGTTAGCCTTCAGTTAGGACTTTAAGTTAGCCTTCAGTTAGTACTTTCAGTTAGCCTTCAGTTATGATTGTCAGTTAGCCTTCATTAGCCTTCAGTTATGATTTTCAGTTAGTCTTCAGTTTTGACTGTGAGTTAGCCTTCAGTTAGTACTTTCAGTTAGCCTTCAGTTAGGACTGTGAGTTAGCCTTCAGTTAGTACTTTCAGTTAGCCTTCAGTTAGCCTTCAGTTAGGACTTTAAGTTAGCCTTCAGTTAGTACTTTCAGTTAGCCTTCAGTTATGATTGTCAGTTAGCCTTCATTAGCCTTCAGTTATGATTTTCAGTTAGTCTTCAGTTTTGACTGTCAGTTAGCCTTCATTAGCCTTCAGTTAGGACTGTCAGTTAGCCTTCAGTTAGGACTTGCAGACAGCCTTCAGTAAGCTGCAGTAAGCAAGCGTAGGAACTGTCCAACTGTTGCAACTAAGCAAAGCAACCTTTGTTTAACTATGAACAAGTTCTTAAAGTCTGGGTAAAGCAAAGTCTGAAATTTACATCTAAACACATTATACATGTCAAAACACTTGTTGCATGTAAATGTAGTCTGGGAACTGGGTAGCACTGAATTTTGAGTTAGACTGTTAAACTGTTTCTCATCATTTCTGTGTCCATTTTTTTGGTTGGTGCTAAAAGCCAACTAGTTGACACAATGGAGCAACCCCTCAGCATAAGCCCCGGACCTTGGCTATATAGGAAATGGAGTCACTGGGTTCCCAGCACCATGCTGGTTGGCATGAACACAAACACACACCCTTGACTTCCACAAACCACTTACAAATTTCAGCCTCCTATTGCAAAAACTGTGGCTGCAAAAGGGTGGGGAAATTTTTGTGGACTGAGCAAACAACCAACGGTAGGGTGACCATATTTTGATTTCCAAAAAAGAGGACACTCGGCCCGGCCACGACATAGCCTACATAGGCCCCTATAGAGGACACATAGGCCTACACACACTAGAGCGTGGTGATCCGAGCCCGATGGGTCCCCGACGGGTCGGACTGGGTTTGGTCAAAAATGTAAAAATTGTATTCGGGCTCGGGTCGGATTCGGTGTAAAATGTAGTATAAAAATAAATAAAATCCTATTGTCTGTCCCGTTTATTGCTTGGGCACTGTTATTTACGTGACAACACCTGAACAAAACACACACAGACACACATTGGCTGTTTGTTTCTACCGCTCCCCTTGCTGGAAGTCTCGGACATCCCGTCACCCGCCTTGATTAAAAGCTGAAAATAAAATAAAAGAGGGAGACAGGTGTCTCCTATTTTATCTTATTTTGTTAATTTCTCCCTCTGCTCTCGCAGGAAGCGTCGGACCTCCCGCCTCCCGCTCCCGTCTCAAACACGGAGGTCTCCCTCTCCGCTGAGCACCTACGGTGCTCACCTGGCCTGTTAAATAGCCTGTAACCATAACAACTGTGTGATACAAACTCATTGCTTTAGTAATTAAATAATGTCGGGCTCGGGTCGGGTTCGGACAGAAATATGCTGCCTGTGCCGCACTCTAACACACACACACACACACACACGGAAAACCAGACATTGTCATCAATTTATAAACCCGCCCCGGACGGGACGTGCAAAGTGGACATGTCCGGGCAAGAGAGGACGTTTGGTCAGCCTAACCAATGGAGCAAGCTGTAGATCTGCTGGTCACAGCACAAAAAAAAGTCTTTTTTTAGCCATGTTCTCATCTTAGCGCCAGGAATGGCAATGTCTCTTTACCACTTTGATCAAAGTATCACAACTACTTCATAGATTGCTGTTATATTTGGTACAGACGTTCATGTTCCCCAGAGGATAAATTGTAATGTATTTGGTTCACCTGTTGGATGGATTGCTATTTAACTTGGTACAGACATTCACGGTTCTCGGAGGATGTATCCTAGTGATTTTGGTGATTCCCTGACTTTTCACCTTGCACTACTGTCATGCCAAAATTTCTATTTGTCTAGTTTTTGTAACCTGCAAAACTAATGTCATTTTATGGCCCGAATTGTACTGTGTATTTAGTGCTACTTAGCAAATGTGAGCATGCTAATGCTCTTAATTAAGATGGTGAATATGGAAAAACCTATCTGCTAAACATTAGTATGTTTTCATTGTCATTGTGAGCTTGTTATTGTCAGCTTACTGTACCCTAAGGTTATTAGCCCTTATTACTGGCTCCTTTCTTCTTTTTTTGTTTTCACATGCAGCGACTTAACGATAAGAGGCAGATCTTCCTTTTAAAAACGGGATAAACCCCACAGGAGGAAGAGTCTGGGGTTAAAGGTCAACTCCAGACTAAGCCCACGACTCTCACTGCTGTCAATACATACATACTGAGAGGATTTCAGCTGCCGCTCCTCAGCTCAACACCTCAGCAGCTAGACTAACCTGAGACATAATCACTATGTTTTTGTGCGGGGGGGGTTCTACAAAACAGCATGTATTATTTGTGAGGGGATGCAATTCTTTTAGTCTGTCATGTGATTCTGTTGCCTTTGGATTGATGTTTTTCTCCCAGAGCAGCACACATGACCACCATTATGATCGTCAAAGGCTGGGTGTGTTTAATGCCATTTGTCTAATTGAGTAGCAGGGTGTTTTCACAGTTGGGAACTGTCCTTCAACTGGGAGACTAGGATTAAGTCTCTTTATTGGACAATTACTTTACTGAGTTCATGCAGAAAACATCCCAACTGATCTCCCTACAAGAATCTGTAAACTATTATAATCTGTATGTATTGCTGCATCTCTCTGCTTGCTGTTGATTCTGTGGCCTTTGTTACCTCCTCTTGTCCACGTTTCTTCCACCCTAAGCGCCCTCCCTTCCCAGTGTTGCTCCAGTAACTTCTTGGTGAGTTCCTCTAAAGGGCTTAGAGTAAACAGGATTAGAAAGCATTAAAAATCCCCCTCTCCAAGAGCCATCTGCCTATCTACCTGAGCCAGGAGCTGTCCTCTCCGCACCGTGGGACACACCTCTCTTCAGCTACACAGGAAACCAGCATGTCATAGTGTCGTCAAATGATTTCTGTACGTGCTTCTGGTATTTTTCTGCGTCTGGAGACTTTCTGAACTATGCAAACTTGTAAGAAGCTGTTGAGAGGAAGTACATATCTACTTGATCCTTTTCCAAGTCCACGGATTTAAATACAATCACGGATTTAACATGAGCATTGTATCTTGGAAGCTGGTTTTCTACTCTGCTGCGTTTAGTTTAGTGGTCGTGTTTTTGGACATAGGGACAGGTATGTATTATCGTTAACTTTGAAACTTCTTGCTCACGACTTACCCAAAGAAGAGTCAAATTTAAGCCTTAAATGTGCTGTTTTTTTGTGGTACCATAGATGCAACACTGGAGGGTTCCTCAATGGGTTACCTGAGTCTACCTTATAGTCAGGAGCCTGAGGTGTTTCCACAGGTCGTTCATGTATCTGATGTCAAGGTATCTGATGAAGCCCAACCAGTTATCTCTCGACGGAAACGGAACATCCTTTTCCCAAGTGGAGTCAAACTCTGTGCACAAGAGACTGCCCAGCAAGTCATCGCAAACCACCTGAGCTACTTTCATCTCAGAGGTACCGTGAACTGGATGGATGTTGGGTTAGATAAGGGGTGGAGGAAACACAAACAGCAGGAAGTGAACAAATGATTTTGTGAGATTTTGCCCCCTCTGCCCCATCTCTAAGGACTTAGTCGTCCAATACGCAGAAGTGTTAACCTTTGCCACGTTTACAGCGAGTGATCCACCTGAGTCAAGAAGAAGAATGTTAGTTGACATCTGTGAGGACACCAGTTGCAATTAGGACTTATTAGATTTACTTTCAAACAGCCTGTGGTCCACTTACAGGGTCAGTTCACCTATATTACAAATAGAACAGCGCTATTGAACGTACCCTAGTGGTACGTAGACATTCAGATAGTTTTGTGTGTATGTGGCCAGAGTTTACTTGATATCGCAGAACCAGAGAGATAGTTAGGAGGCGTGGTGAGGGTGGGGGGGGGGAAACATCCCTTTCCATCAGCCTGTAAGCACTGGGAAAACACAATTTTTAAACTCACATCAGAGACACTTACATTTACTATATATTTATATTATTAACTGAACTTAACATAGAAAATTACCCCACGTTATAACGTAATAGACTAGCATGTTCTAGTGGATTCCATGCATGTTTAGAGACATTACAGCAGCACTACCGTTACTTAATGCCATTAACCTAACTATATTGACAAAGTGCTATATCATGCAGGGAACCACCAGAACTACAGGTCCTTGGAGAGGCCACAACTTTTTTCACAAGCAGCTAAACAATCTAAAACTGTTTGGACAAATATCCTTTTAGTGTAACCAGAAACAGCCCTGAAATCACCATCGCCAAACCCACCAAACTCCATTTATATAAACAGTAATTTTAGTGTTTTCAAAGCCAGCGTGTTTTCACATCTAAATGGGTGAATTAGGGGTTTATTTCAACCAGAGCTGGTGATTGTTAAAACATCAGAAAGACGAACAAAGAGGTTTTTATGGGTTTTATTTTGTGTTTGTTGCCTTTGAAGGGAGTGAGTTTTCTGATGGTGAAATAACTGTTTATTTAACCCGCTGAAGCAAGTTGGCTTGATTTCTTTTAAAAACACAGGAAGAGGGCAGCAAGCAACCAGAGAAGAAGTCACCCAAAAAAATTGCAGAGTCTTAGGGCTGCTGTGAAACTGCGCCTACTTAGGTCAGAAAAAAAGTTTATCTTGGGTGCTGGACAGCCACAACAAAGGTTCACAAGCTGAGATCAATACCAAAATAATGTTGATTTATTCAGAGCATTCGTGCACAAAAAGACGGGTGCTCAAAGTTAAAAAAAATAATAAAAAGTGGTTAAAAACGGCAGCAAATGTTTCAGTCCTTGACTATCACCAGTGCACTGATGATGTTTAGTGGCTCAGTTGAATTGGTGTGTGGGTATTTCTCCTCCCATCCCCCGAAAAATTAGCAAGAAATTATTATTATGGTGTGTTTGACCAAAGATACTGGATTACTACAAGATGGCCCACCTACAATATACTCCCATTGAATGAAATGGTATACATTTCCGGTCTCCTAAGTAGGCGTTGTCCCACGTACCCCAGTCAAAGACGAGGGAGAACCGCCAATCAAAGACGAGTATCCCAACCTCGCTTCTGTCAACATGTGTGTACCTTTACTGGCCGTAAGCTAAATAAATAAACGGTCCGTGAAAAAAATATTTTTTTCCAGCGGATGTCTTAGTTACAACATGACTGAGCTAACTGGAGTAGTTTCATGTTGTATCCGACAACGGGAGGCTTTTAACAGATGACGTCCTGATGTTAGCTTTGCTGCTGCTGTTAGCTGTCCCTGTCAGCTGCAGCCACTGATGCTTTCTAGACATCGTGATCTCCCAAAACTGAATAAATACCACACATAGCAACACAAAACTGCTTTGCTAGCTCAATCATGTTGTAACTAAGATATCCGCTGGAAAAACACATTTTTTTAATCCAGTATCTTTAGTGAAACTGCACTGATTTCAGCACCAGAGAGGAGATATCTGTTGCCAGATCTCGTGAGAGTGTGTTGTTGAGACAGAGACAGGTCTTGAACAAAGTACATTTTCTCCTGATTTGTCCGTGTGAAATTTGCCATTTTGATGTTGGGATGTTCTGAAGATATGTGGCTTGTGATAAATGGGTCCAATATTTGCTTCTGTGACTATGGGGCGAAAGAATTGGCCATAATCTGTAATCATGTTCATTTCTCCCACTGAAGTCAATGGACTCAGGACCTGCTGTTAGTCTCCTAAAGGGGCGTGGTGGTCGCGAACCCCACGTGACACTGATACAGGAAACTTGGTTTATCCACTGTCTTTGGTTTGACATAGCAATTTTGGAGCTGTTTCTAGTTAAACAAAAATAATCTTTGATTAAAAAAGGTCTATCTCCATAGGAATCCTTTCAGTAATCTTGCCAGACTCTTAAAATAACAATCTGAGCCTGTCAGTAGCAAAAACAAACACTTTTAGAGGATGTACATTAATGGTATGAACGTACCCTGAGTGTTAACATTGCAGCCTGGCCAGTGCTCTCACTCAATGCTGGACCAATTTCAAAAACTTTTGTTGCCAACAATATTTTACAACACCACAACAAGGGAAAATAAGGTCCATTTTGGTGTGTTATGCTACTAGAGGCTGATGTCGCCTCGAGCTGCTAGCTTTAAGCAGAGCTAATGAGTGAGCTAGGATCGCTTCTTTCTAACTCCACACACCCAGATACTTCTTTTCATTTTTTAAACTAGTAGTTTTCAGCCACAACCAAGCCACATCACCTGAGTCAGTTTATTAGATTTTGTGCAGCCTCATCAGGAGCATCAAAAGACTTAATACAGCTTTTTTTTCAAGTACATAATAGTACTCGTGATGACCTGTAAAAAGACTTTGATGTGCAAAATCAATGGAGGTCTCCTTTAAACCACCAGGGGTGAATATAAACTGTCTGCATGGCTCAATATTGGTGGTAGAATTAAATCAAGTACTATACTGAAGTACAATTTTGAAATACTTGTACTTTAGTATTCCTATAATGTGGAAAATAGTTACTTAAATATATCAGCATATGTTTGATTAAGAGTGTAAACAAAGATCATTAATCATTAAACATCATTAATCATTTATTTTGGTTAAACATAGATGTGAGTTGGAAATAATGGAGTCCGGTGTGAAGCTGTGTGTGATATGCGCAATGCAGGAATGTGTTGGAAAGTATTCAGGGACAGTTTGGACGATCCAGATGAAAGAAATATTAGTGTATCAAACAAGTGACAGTTTAAGGAGGCATAGCGAAAGGATTGTACATTCTGTTTAGGCCACAATAGGAGGAGTATGAGAAATACGTAATAGTGAACGTAGACAGTTCAGTCTCCTCCTAGGACCAGCTTGGTTTACGTGTACTGTTTGATAATGTACAGTAAACCTGTTTCACACTGAACTCTAAAGACTGTTGTTGTCTTTTATTAGGAATACAAACATTGTGAAAAAATGATGAATAAATGATGGACGTAGCTACCATGATATAGCCCACTGGTTTGTGGAAGCCTGTTTTGAAGCCTCGAGTTCAGCATTTTGGCCGCTGCCATCTTAGTTTTTAGAGCCAGAAGTGATTGTAATTGGGCAAGAGGCTGGAGCTGTGGAGGAGGCAGGTTGGGTCTGACTGAGAGTCCGAGGACACTATCAGCAGACAGCCTGTCGTTCAAAGCAGCCTCACCTTAAATATGCGTAACCTTAAGCCTTAATAAAATGCAAATGTAAAATTTATTTGAAAATTACTCCCCCATTCTGTTGTCATGTAGGGGGAAATTAGCAATAGAGACCAAAACCATTTTTTGTGCCAGGCTGTAAACATGTTTATTTCTGCTGTAAAGTTGGTAGTTTTAACATGGGGGTATATGAGGACTGACTGGAATCTGGAGCCAGCCTCAAGTGGCTTTTCAAAAAACTCCAGTCTATGGCACTTTATGTTGGCTTCACTTTTCAGCCCCACAGGCTGCTGCTTGGTTTCACCTTGCTGTGTTTGCGTTTCTTTTAAATTGCTGTTTCTCTTGGATGCCTGCTCCTTCCAGTCTGGGACCTGGTCGCAACCTTTTTAGAAAGCCCCAACCTCACCTGTGTGCTGTGGGGATTCATGCCCATAAACATCCCGAACACAGAAAATAAGAAGAAAATAGGAAAATATGAGGACAGAGTCTCTGCAGATCAATACACCACCATAGTTACTTCTGTATAAGTTTATACATTGTTTTTTTTTTAGGAAAATCCTGCATAGAATATTTTTTAGTACATTTTACTGATTATTAGGGCTGTCTTGATTACCATTTTAGAGGCCTTGAAGCTTCAGTGATAATAACCATAGCATATTCAAAGCTTCGTTGGGAGGCGACGGGACCTGGGAGGGTGGATAATGGTAATCAGTCAAATTCATATATGCTAATGTACTACATCAGCAGCATGATGGTGCGGTGTTGCAGTGGTTACCCCCCAGCAAGAGGGTCCTAGGTTTTGAACCCAGGGTGGAGGGTTTGAAACCCCACCTGTGGGAGGGGTGGGGGAGCCCTTCTGTGCAGAGTTTGCATGTTCTCTCTGTGTCAGCGTGGGTTTTCTCCAGGTCCCACAGCTTCCCCCCACAGTCCAAAGACACGCAGGTTTATTGGTGACTCTAAATTGTCCGTAGGTGTGAATGTGAGTGTGAATGGTTGTCTGTCTCTATGTGTCAGCCCTGTGATAGACTGGTGACCTGTCCAGGGTGTACCCTGCCTCTCACCCAATGCCCTCTGCGACTCCCAACAAGATAAGCAGTTAGGAAAGAATGAATGAATGAATGAATAATCAACCACATCCACCCGGGATGGCTTTAGGAGGACTTAGCGCTGCTGCATGTGTGTTTGAAATAGAGAGTGATAGAGAAAGAGAAGAAAAGGTGGAAGTTGGACTGTTGCAAGCAATGTTTCTGTAACTTATTAATAACTCAGAACACAGTAGATAATTGTTTGCAATTCGTCTCACCTGTTCCTTTGGACAGCCAGTTTAATGCTTGAAGCAGGGGTTGATGACTGCACTGAGAACACTGGTCTCAATCGTGTCTAACACTCGCCACCTGCTTTCAATTTCCTCCACCATTTTAGTGGTGAAAAACAAAACAAAACAAAAATCAAAGCATTTAAATACTCATTTGGACACTGATTATGACAACGATTGAAGCTTCGAAGCATTTGGGTCAACCCGACTGATAATACTTCTGTACTTAAGCATAATTACATTGTGATATAGTTAGTTTTACTTAAGTAAAGAATCTAAATACTTCCTCCACCACTGCTCGACACCTCTAGGGGTCAAGTTAGAGAATATGTTTTTAGGTGTGATTTGTGTGAATTGACACCTCCAGGAACAGATGCAGTGCACCGCAGGTGGGCAGCAGTTGTGAAACAGTATATTCAGCAGAGAAGAAACATTTTGATCTGTTCTTACTTGGGAAACAATGTACAGTATGTGCGTGTGAGTGGGCTGAGATCAAGGTGTGATTCTTGTCAGTGGACTCCTGAGCAGCTAAACGTAGACAGCTTTATCAGTGCCAAGGAACAGTGTGTGAATGTCCGTGAATGGTGAAAAGTCGAGGTTTGTTATGTAAGATAGATTTGGACTCGGAGGTGACCACTGGTCTCACAGTCAGCGTTGATTAGGGAAGACAATTGGAGCATATGTTTGTGCGCCGACTTTGGGTCGGTGCCCAGTAGGCTGACTCATGAAAGGGAGTTATGTCATGACATTAACATGGCAAGGGACATGCTTAGAATTGGGCGTTGGGATTTTCTGCTAATAACATCAAGGTCTATCATTATTTGAATTAATTAAAGATGATTTTATATTCTGCTAATGATCAAACAGGGTGGTCTTGATTTTGAATTTAAGTGTCAACTCAACCAAAATAATGTGTAAAACACTGCTATAGAAGCAAGTTCTACAAGCTTGTGTTTTCAAGTAGTTGGTGTCTCTCTCCGCTCTGTCCAGTGTGCCAGGAGACCATATGGGAGGCTTTCAAGATCTTCTGGGACCGCCTGCCAGAGCAAGAAGAGTACCAAAGCTGGATGAGCCAGTGCCAGGAGGGCACAGTCATGGCACAAGATATTGGCAGCTACTTTAGCCAATCAGAGGAGCATCAGGCTCTGGTTAAAAAGGTTAGTACCTGACTAATGCTTGAATAAAAACAGTATCTGTGAGAAATACAGAACATAAAACACTGCTTTGCTTTTTTTCTATTTGTAGAGAATGTCACTGCCAGGTTTGAAAAGGTAAAAGACGCCTCCTCACCTCCCTCGCTGCTGATCCACCATTTCAATCATACATTTATTGATCTCATTATTAATTCTGCGTCTGTTCTTCTATCTGTAGTGAGCCCACCAGGTCCTGGCAACACATGTGCAGGTAAGGTTGTCATGACTTTTACCTGATCATAGTCTTGCTTGTCAGTTCCCACACAGAGCTTTAGATGCCTCGTGTTCATTTGTTTGTGTTTGATTTTTTTCCCCATTTTGTTTGTGCATCTCACATTTAGATCCAAATTCTCTCTCAGCACTGTTGCCATCATGTAGCACTGTTTATGGAGTTAGCACCACTAGCTGTTAGCCACTGGCTTAGCCACCTTCACGTTTAGAAACGTGAGCAGACAAGTCATACACTTTGAAAGAATAGTATCAGTAACATTGTTAACACTGTGCTACGTTACAGAGAAATACAAAACCGTACTAATGAACCTTCATTAATATAGGCCTATATTTTATCTACAAGTGCACGTCACACACTGAACGAGCCACCTGTTAATGACGCTGTGGGCTAATGGGCATGTAGCTACTTCCATGTTTCAGATGATACGTCATGTTTGCAGTCGACCAGTGAAGATGAGTTTACATATCACCTTGGGTTCGTCTTTCACCTTCTCAAAATGATCCCACACTTTGGATTTCCTGCCCGACATGTTATTAACTTATTCTTGAGATCCTACTTTTATCTCTAACTGCAGTGTGGATCATCCTTTAAAGCCTGTATGCTGTGTATTATTGACTAATGTAATATAACTCCTGATGAAACAATCTTCTTCTATTTCACAGCTCTCCAACACCAAGAGCACCGGAAGCGGTGGAAGCTCCTGAGCTAGGTCAGTGTTACTTATAACAGAATGACATTATGTGACTTTGATCACATGGGCCCAGTTGTTTAAAGAATTCAATCTGGATCAGAACGATCCCAGGTATTGCCATCCAGGATCAGCTAATCCATCTTAATTTTGCGCCAGTTTTTCAAAGCAGTATTGGATTCTATCACCCTCATCCAGATACAAACTTTTCAAGATTAGATAACCAATGCTCTAAATCTGACTACATATCACAATGTACAGCAGCACTGAAACTGACTCTGAATCCACCCTTCTGCTGGAAAATGATAAAAGTTTTGAACAACACATACTGAAGATGTGATCCAGATCAAAACCAAAACTGAATTATGTGATCTAATCCAATTTCAGAATCCTTTTTTTCCCTTTAAACAACACTTTTTCAAGATTAGATCCAATCCGATATCTGAAATCCAATCAAATTACTTTTAAACAACTGGGCCCTGGTGTCTCTACCATCATATAAACATCCAATTATATCCGTACCTTTGCACAAGCATCATTGTTTCAGTGTTAGTGAATGTTTCTGTGTGTGTTTGGTGAGTGAATTTGGCTGTATGCCTGAGATTTCGAGAGTACTCAGGGTCAGGACAGTCTAATCCATATAGCCATCAGGAATCACAGCACCTGCCAACAGTTTAAGCTCACATCCACTTGAAATAAACCAACAGTTCCTTTTTTTTTGCACATGAACTCAACCACCCAGAAGAGACAGCTAAAGAAGAGGAGGTGGAGGAAGCAGCCGTCATTGTCCCAGAGGTGGAGGAGAGTCCAGTGAGTGCACACACAGATTGTTCATATAATGTTTTGATAATTTGCACACTGAACTAAAACGTTACTGTGCCTCTTTCTAATGGCACAGCTAGACAATGACATTGCCGTGCAGCCTCCCACCCCAGCTGTGCTGGAGCAGGTGGTGGAGCTGAGCATCCTCCTGACCGGAGAGATGTACAATGACGACCTCAACGATCCAGCCAGCCTCCAGCACCAAACGCTCAGCAGACAGCTTGCTGAAAAGGTTCGTCTCTGGCTCTGACTCCGTCTCTCTGTCTATCTTTACGACTCCCCTTAGTGCTACTGTTTCTTGGCTCCAGACTGGACTCAGTATATCTCCTGGTTTATGGTCTGTGATGGATGCATTGTTAGTTTTAATAACACACACTCTCTAACAGCAGCAGTAGTTAAACCCAAAGTATGTGCTGAAATACAGCGTTATGACGTGTCTTGGGAATAGATAAACCTTTGCACATGGACATGTATGTGCAGGTACTCTACCTTTGGAGGCGACTTCAGTAGTTTTACAGGTACTCGGAAAATTCAGTAAATTTGTTTAGGTGCTTTTTCCTGGCACCAGAAGCCCATTTTTGATTTTATGTCGACAAAGCACAACGTTTTTCCTGATCGCTGACCTATTTTTTAATTCTCAGTGGAGATCTGCTATACACATAAAATACATATATACCCACACACGCTGTGAACACACAAACCCAGGTGCCATGAAGAGATTATAAGTGTGAGTGGAGCCGCGGACAGGCTAGTAAATGAATGCAGTGAAGGAGGAATTGGAGGACAAGCCAGGAGACAAAAGGCCCAGCAGACCTTTATTTTTTTGCGTCCTCTTCCTCTGATGGATTAAATAAAGTGGGTCAGTGAGTCTGCAGAACAGTATATGGATTGTTTTTTTTCTCAGTGCCTAGAAGCAAGGCCGTGTAGACTAATAAAAAAAGTTGACCACAGTGCAGCAGTCTGCCTCCAGAGGATTATGATCTGGGCCACAGCACAAAAGACTCAAGACCTTGCAACTGCTTTGAACAAAATTAGCCCTCTTGGTACAATAAATCTGATTTACTCTGCCAACTAAGTTCATTGTAACCCAGGCAAACTAAGAAACCTCCTCCCGAGGCTTGTTTGTGATGCTTGATCTTTTTTGTCCTTGCAGATCGAGGACGCTTTGCAGGGGCTTCCTGGATTTAAGAGTGTGTCCGTGCTGGACTTCAGGTCAGTGTCTCTGCTGTTGTTTCAAGACGTATTTTATTGCTAGAGAGATGGTCTTTTCATAAAACTAGACTGTGTGTGCACTAGAAAGAAGCAAATACCCTTGAAATTGGTGCTCGATGACCACAGAAAACAGAGGTACTTTTTACACAGTCCTTTCTTTATGTTGCATTTTTACAGAGAATCAAGCGACGGCGGCATCATACCGCCTCTGTGTTTGATTTTAGACAGCATAATGGCATTGCAAAAGCAAAAGAGGAGTTACGGATGTGACCAGTAGCACAACAGGGTTGGCCTCTGGTGTGATGTATAACTTGCGTCAGCAGTGCTTTATAAGTAATAACAATGTCATAACATGGCAATAACAATCATTTACCATCTCTGATATATGGTGTAAGTGGGTAAAGAGATCCTGGACCTCATTCTTTCACCAATGTACAAACGAGTTAGCTGCTAACTGCTATCAGCTACATTTTAGTTCTCCCACGGTGGGTCACATGTATAATACATCATCAAAACGTCACACCCATGTCACCTATGATCCTACCCTGCCCTCTGTGCCGTTTATACTTAGGTCGTTTCGGTGCTCTGTCTACCTTTGAGGCTGCCTAAGGGGCCGTACACATACCACGTCTGTAACTGCCTAGTAAACACAGGTGGTCACATCCTGGGTGCTACTCTTGTGCCTCTTCTGTGCCAGTTTTCAAGAGTGCAGCGGCAGGTTGCGTCTGAGGTTTCTAAGCAACCATAACAAGCACCATATCATAGTCTGTTTATCTGAAATCCTGAGTGCAGAGCTGATCTTTTCACAGGTTCTAAATTAATCAAGACTGTTCCTGTTTTTGGATTCTTCGTTCACCTGTTTGTATGTAGGCCCATTGTTTGTGTGACAGATGTAAAGCTCTGGTAGCCCTGCACTAAAATGATCAACTTTTCCGAATTTAACACAGACTGGTATTTATGTAAGAAGGAGAAAATATCTGTCGGCTGTGATTGGTTGGTCCCCGTCACATGACATGCGGTGCGTGCTGCTGCATTCCAAAAATTGAACTCTGTTTATCTCAGGACGCAGCCGACGTGCCCTAAAAAACAGGCGCTCGGGAACGCATGCATGCTGTTCTAGAGTTGCTGTTATGTTGCTTTGGCGTCGCTCTGGCATTTGAGCGCACCTGCTGCCTGTCTACATTAAAAACAATTAATTTGAGAGCACAAAAAATGAGGCATGTGCACGGCCCCTTCAAGGTGAGACAACTTTGTCATCCCATTCCATGATCTTACCTTTTATACAGAAGGCAGCATAATGGCATGCAGTTTCCGCCTTGAAGAAGCAGTGTAAAAGGGGTTAGAGAAAAGGGCTGTGGTAGTCGCTTTTGCTCAAGAGGTAGAAAGCCTACAACTACCAGAATGCACTGCGCTCCTGCTGGTGGGTGACATAATGCAAGCTTGGCCATTTCCACACAGGAAACAATATGGTGGATGGCTGGTAACAAACGATCTCAAATTACAGTTAAACAATAAGCTAAATATGTTTCTGAAAGCATTTTAAAGGCCATGCAGACACAGAATCTTGGTTCATATTTTATCAATGCTTCTAAGTTTTACTGTCTGACAGTAATTTAAGCCTCCATTTTATAATACAGGAAACAGTATGACTCCCGATTCTTGTTACAAATTCTCATATTATAGACAAACAGTGCACTAAAATTTGTTTTTGAAGACATTTTTGGCAAGTAACATAATTTTGTCAGCACTGCCTAGTTGTATGTTTGATCAGCGTTCGGTTTGAGTTTGAGACAAAGAGTTGCTTCTGTACTCTTTGTTTCTGCAGTGGGGGGGATATAAGCTACAACCCTACTTAGCTACTGCCTACACTGTTATGATACAAAGCTGGACTTTTATGACTAAAACTACCTCAACTTGTTTTATTAACCCCGTTTCTCTCTTCTTGTTTCACATAGGCCCCCGAAGGACACCCAAGGGTGAGTCATCAGTACCAGCTGTTGTAGTTTGACCTGGAATATTCTCGTATTTAAGCCCACAGATCCCTATCAACCATTCGTTAGCTAGATCTGTGTGAGTGTGTGTGGCATCACCTTCATCTCGCACTGTATTTACCTGTGAGCACGGGCACGTGTTGAGGTGTGCCACTATTTGCCTGTGTTAATGGACTTAGTGTGGTCACTCGCCTGTTAAGTGGGATCAGGATGGGGCCAACCAAGTGAGCAGGTGCTCTCCTATAGAGACGATTAGCAGGGCTTTACGACCTCACCAATCAGCCTCTGGAGGAGCGATGGAGAGGAGGAGGGTTAGAGGGAAAGATGTGTGTGTTGTAAAATGGTTGGTAATAGTGTGACTGTTTTTCTGGCTGTTGTAGCACTGGTTGTGGAAGAAGTATTTAGATACTGTAGTTACATAAAAGTAGCAATACCACAGTGTAGAAATACTCTGTTACTGTTACAAGTAAAACTCTTGAGGTAAAAGTCTTTAACATTTTAGGAAATACAATTCACACTTATGCACTGTAAATATAGGGCAGCAGCCGCTTAGCTTCGCATAAAGACAGAAACAGCCCAAAGTAACTAAATCCACCTACTAGCTCCTCTAACTTACTAAAATATTTGGCAGTTTTGGGGGGCTTTAGACACACATGTCCTGCTCTTTTTGTTTTCAACTGTACTTTGTTTACACATGGCCATAATTGTGCATACCTATGACATTAAAGGAACACCTCACCAAGAAAATGACCATTTGTACTGTATATCAAACCATGTAATGTTGAATTATGTAAGAAAACATTGTTTTTCTTGCATGCCTCCATAGTGAATGAATAATCCAAGTGTCTCGATATTTTTGCAGTAAAAGGGGCCACGTTTCACAACAGCAAAACTATAGACCTTTTTAGGGCCGAGAGTGTGCTCTGGATAACCGAATGGTACATTCAGACAGTGCTCTGAATTTATGATTGGTGCAGTTTGTGAGTGCGCTCTGGCACTTGAAATGATTATTTCTGAATGCACCACTTACATCATCGTCTAAAATGCATGTGTTTGGGAAGTACTGAGCGTATGACTGGTTAAATGAGACTTGGATTATGCTACATGAGTTGTGTGAGAATTTGTAAACTGTTTTTTTTTTTTTATATATATACATATATATATATATATAGTTTTTCTGTTGTTAAACATGGTCCCTTTAAATCAGTTCATTAAGACATTTTTCTTGTTTTTGCATTCTTTGTTCACCATGGACACATGCAAGAAAAAAAAGTTGTCTTCACATACAAATGGTAATGTTGTGGGTAAAGAATTCCTTTAAGTACACTGAGAAATATACCGTATCTATATCTTCCCACGGTGATGCTGTGGTTAATCCTGCATGCTGCTGCTAACTGCAGATCCCAGTTCACAGCAGGAGTAGAACTCTGCCTGCCGCTGCGTATGTGTGAAGCTACAGGGGGAAAAAATGGAACTGCTTCTAAATGGGGCCGGCACGTGCTCAGCTGTCCGCCAGAAACCCCACAAACTAGGTCAGAGTGGAGGGCTCCCAGCAGTCAAATGAAGGCTGATAGATTGGCTTTTTCCAGGGTCTGGAATCTCTTGTGAGGTTTCCATGTTCATTATGATGATATTGATCATTCTGCTGACTCGGCCATTTTTGGGCCTATACTGTCGAGCTCCTGCATGCCAAGCAGGAGTAAATCACTCGAGTCATCAGTCATGTGTGATCGCTCTACAGCTCTTTTAACAGGTTTGACGTTAAATCGCGCTAATGATGAAGTGACTTTCATCCTATAAGACACTATTTTGTACTCTCTTATTGTAAATGTGCCTGTAAGATGGATGTAAAATGGTGTTTAGGTGCTGATGTGTTGATTGGGAAATTTTCTCTTCAAGTCCTGTGCTGTAGTTCATTTTTAGCCTAACATTATCTTTTTACTTCTGGTGATTGCATTTAAGCTTCAAAAATTATAAAGTGGTGTTCATTTGTGATCTTTCTGATCAAAGTATGTAAGTATCATTAACTTTTTATTGCCACAGAGCTTATTTTTTGCTATAATCCAAAATCCAGTGGAAAAATCCCATAGGCTTTTTAGAGTGCTTTCACACCTACCCTGTTTAATTCAGTTCAATCGAACTCAAGTTCATTTGCCCCCTAAGTGTGGTTCGTTTGGGCAGGTGTGAACACAGCAATCACACTGGGGCACACACCAAAACAACCAGACTGAGACCTTCTTGAAGAGGTGGTCTCTGTCTGGTTACAAACAAACTCTGGTGCGGTTCGTTTGAGGTGAGAATGTGACCCGACCTCGATTTGAACCAACTGCAGTCGCATTACACATTGTTTGGGTTAAAGTTATCTTCCTAAATGCAGAATTTGTGGCAGATTTGTTGCATTACACTTAAAGGTGTACCTATAAAGAGGCCAGGGAGTGAATATCACAATACATTTCCACTCAAAGAACGGTAACGTTGAATAACTGCCCTGACACTATTTGGTATGTGACTGCTACGTATTTGTGTCTTCAGGCTGGGTGGTGTTGTGGTGGACTATGCTGTCACAGTGGCGGTGGATGGAACAGGAGTGAGCATGGAGCAACTGGACTACCTGACGCTGCAGTCGAACCTGGTGGAGAGCTCATACCGTGAGGTCGTGGAGCTCCCCACGGTGGTCTACACCATCAGCGAGGTGAAGAACTTCATCACTGAAGCCCTGCATAACGACGCACTGGAGAGTGGTAAGATGATGGCCAGTGCACGACTGCTGATATTCCCCCCACTGTAACAGAACACACACATGCCACCCTTATAGCTGTTTATTTAATTGGCATGGCAGTGCCGGGAACACATTGGCAAAGGCAGTGCATCCAGCACAGGGCAAACCTCCAAACGTCATATCAAATAGAGATGCAGTAAACCCGGCATTGATATTACAACATACACTACACCACTTGAGAAAACATTCCAGGGTTTTAATAGTCTCATCTGTTTCTTATTTGTCTGCTCTCTCTGTCGCAGAGGACAGAGACATATTTATAAGAAGCCTCAGCTCAAAAGTGGGCCATTTTTAATGAACGAATAACAGAGTCATCAGTTATAAGAACCGTGTATTTATTCTAAGCTACACTTAAATCCTTGTCATTAAGTGGTCTGCAAGGAGAGCTGAGCAAAAAGGATGTTTGAAACCTGAGCATCCAGTTTTTTCTTTATTTAAGTCCTTTATTTTGGCTCAAACCCAGTGGATCTTACAGTTACAGTACTTTACTGGACACAGGATGGACGGTATAGTAAAAATAAAAGATAAAAAGTGATGCAGCAGAGGACAAAAAAGTAACGCACACACTCTCAAACGCTCACATAGGGATATTTAAACCACTGCGCATCTGTTAGACTCAGCCAGGCAATAAGTAGGTTAGCTGCAGTCTCCTTCTGGCCAGCAGCCTTCACCAGAAATGTGAAGAAATTGAATGATGTGATAATGTCTATAGCATCTCCTCCTCCTGTGAGATTTCTCCCTGCTCATGTTTTTGAGAAAATGCGTGTCATTAGTTAGCGAGCGCCCCTGGAGATGAATGCCATCTGATGCTCACATTAATTATAAGCTTGGACATGTGAAATGAGGGCTAAACACTCTCATATGGCTGACATGTGTATCTGGGGAACTTGAAGGCACTTCTTGGCTTTGTTTTTCTGCCTTGGTGGCGTTGCAGTAATAGCCTTGGCCCCACAGCGGCTGATATTCGCTCCAGATTTTTGCTCTGATTTGTAGATATTTACCCCTGAAGGTAATGCTGTCAAATAGAAATCTGTTGGTGCTGAAATGGCACAAAAGGATTCTGCAGACTCCTGCAGGCATGATTATTTTTGCTATTTGGCCCGTTTGCATATTGTGTGTCAGTTTATATTAATATTTGTTTCCCCCCACTGGTTCCACAGTGTCTGAGGCCCCTGAGTCTGTCAACGCTGCAGACGGAACTGCGGTGAGTTACCTCCACAGCTATCATGACAACAATCTCTCTCCGCGCTCTCCAGCTGCTTCGAGCTCCACGAAGCTGATTCATCACTTTTGTTTAAGGAAGCTCGACAGCTGTAGTATGAGTGATGTTGCGATAACCTGTAACTGGCTTTGTGATGTTATCCAGACCCACACCAGTGCAGGTAGGGGATGAGATCACCAGTAAGGATGAAGTGAGGCTTTGAGGATTAGTTTGGCTCTTGCTATTATAATCCACTGCTATTCTGGGGCAAAAGCTACAGCGAGTGCGCCGCACCACAGCGAGCGACGAGGAGAGACAGCACATATGAGTATATTCAGACAAGTAATACCATCCAAAGTCTGTCTTTATTTGTGCTGTCTTGTGGTCGACTGTGTGCTTTGATGGTAATCAGAGTTTGGGTTGCACTAAATGTGTCTGCTGGTTCACTTTGTAGCTCAGCTTGCTAAGTGATTAATTTGACTCATTATAGGAGTTGGGAGAGTTTGGAAAACTTCTCATCAGTAATTGATTCACAGGCAACAGAGCAGAGCTACTGTGCCACCGAAGCACTTTGCTGCCCTGGTTAGGATTTGGATCATTTTTGTTTCGGCTGCTGTTTTTTCGAACTCTTTATGAGTTGATATTAAAGTGTAAGACGCCTGCTGTGTGCCACCAAAATAATTAGACTTTTAACAGCTCAGCCAATACATGAATCAATAGCTGTTGCACATTTATTAATTCAATTTGCATCTATGTGATTCATCAATAACTCAGAGTAAATCTGGTACGCAGATATGAAGCAAGCTGAGCACACTTCCAGTAAAGGTGGATGAGAGCGGTTTGCCTTTAAAGTTTTCACTGGAAGCGATGACAGTATTGGACAACAAATCCCTTGGCAGTGATTACGAACCAAAAGTGAGATGTACAAGAGACCAAACATATTGAAATAATCAGTTTGTGACAATAACAAGGAAACTAAATTCCCAAAAGTATTGGTCAGTTAGCTGGAAACAAACAGAGTGTCACCAGTGAAAGATCAACCATCATGGAAAATACAACAGAATAATTCAAATCAAAGACATAAAATCCGCAAGAGTGAAACTAAAAAGAGTGAAAAACATGGCAATTTTCCCAGCAGTGGTTCAAGAGTGTTGCATGCGCAGCACTGTGAGCAACACATCAGCCGCGTTTGTGTTTTGTGTTTTTTGCATACTACAGCGTTTCCAGTAGATTTTGCAGCTCCATGTGAATGGGGATCGTTTCAATAACATCGTCATATAAACGCAGAAGTTTTTTAAAACGCAAAGGACAGACTTTTCTGTTTTTAGAGAAACCATTGTCGTCTAAACAGGGCCTTATGGTGCTTTCGCACCTGCCCTGTTTGGTTCGGTTCAATCGAGCTCAAATTTGTTTGCCCCCTAAGTGCGGTTCATTTTGGCAGGTGTGGACACAGCAATCACACTCATGTGAAAGCAGGACCGAGACCTTCTTGAAAAGGTGGTCCCAGTCTGGTTACAAACAAACTCTGGTGCGGTTTGATTGTGGTGAGAACGTGTTCTGACCTGGATATGAACCAACTGCAGTCACATGACACATTGTTTGGGTTAAACATGAGCATGTTACAGTCCTGGAGGATGATTAATGTGCACCTCCTCCTGTACTGCCTTAATATGCACAATCAGCACATCCAATGCATCTAAACATTGTTTTCTAGTTGGAGCCTTTTTGAGTGGTCTCGGTTTGGTTATTGGTCCGCACCAGGGTTCGATTGACAGCTTTCACACTGTCTCAAACAAACTGCACTAACTGCGCAAACAGACCTGAGTTTGTTTTGATCAAACCAAACAGGTTAGGTATGAAAGCACCCTTAGAAAACTAGGTAGTATATTAGCATGGTTAGCAGTTAGCTGATTGTAGAAAAATCACAAATTAACAGTCACAAAATACATGATTAAAAAGTACCCTTGGATAATTTAATAAAAAGATAAGATAAATATTTCCTTCTGTGCCTATCATATTCCAGCACACAGTTAATTTGTCTTTTGCTTTAACTTTACAGTTCAGTCTTTGTGATAATTTAATTGAAAGTGTACCAGCAGCAGGCCCCCTGATTGGCCTGACCTGTAAACACAAAACAGCCTCCAATCAGAGTTCCTCTTGCATGGCACACTCTAAGTGAAACAGGGCCAGAAAGTTGAGGTATTAAAGCCTGTTTGTGATGCAGATTAATGCTGCCGATGAGTCAACGGACGTCATGATCCTGGAAGAGGACACAGAGGATGTCAACAAAGATGATGTCCTGCCCGAGCTCTCTGAAACCAACACAGTGTCCGCAGCAGAAAATGACGTAATTGTTCTGGAGGAGAGTGTAGTTGTGTCTCCTGCTCCTGTCCTGACCACGAGTGCACCTCAAGCTGGCAGTGAGTGTTTATCCTGAACACAAGCAGACATTCAGTCATGCATTTTATCCCCCTGTGGTGTTTTCCTCTTTCACCTCTACCTTTTCTTTTATTATTTCCATTTTTGTGACACTCTTGCAGTCTTGCACTTCTGACTGCTTTATGTTTGCACTAAAACTACTTCTCAGGAGATATACGGATGATTTCTGTACCTCTCAGGTCTGATTTTGTCGATCTTAGATTAAATGTTTTGTCTGTGGGCTCTGGAAAAAGGTTCCCAGATTGAGTTGAGTTTCTTCTCGTCTCTGTTTTCCCAGGCATTGAGGAGGAGGGTCTGTTACCAGGGGACACTGTGCAGACTCCTGCTGTAGAAAACCCCCCACCAGAGGAACTCCCAGCTGAGCTTCCCTTCCCTGAGCTGCCAGAGGACCTCATGCTGCCTGAACCACCAGTGGAGGTCGAGGCCTCTGGTTCAGGCACAGCCAACATGGAAGACCTGCTCCAGCCATCTACACCCACAGAAGAAGTGTCTGTTGAGAAGACTGGATCAGAAGATGGGCTGATAATAGAAGATGTCCCCATAGATGCAGATGCAATCTCTGAAGTTGAAACTGTGGATGTTGAGGTTGCGGCAATTGAAGAAGAACCTACTACTGCTACTCTGGAAGAGGCAGAGGCAACTTTGGATGAGGCAGAGGCAACTCTGGATGAGGCAGAGGCAACTCTAGATGAGGCAGAGGCAACTCCGGAAGAGGCAGAGGCAACTCTAGATGAGGCAGAGGCAACTCCGGGAGAGGCAGAGGCAACTCTGGAAGAGGCAGAGGCAACTCTGGATGAGGCAGAGGCAACTCTAGATGAGGCAGAGGCAACTCTGGAAGAGGCAGAGGCAACTCTAGATGAGGCAGAGGCAACTCTGGATGAGGCAGAGATTCCAGAGGAGCTAGAGATCTCTACAATCGCAACTGAGACCACAGAAGAAGAAGGCCTACCTGCCCTGGTCCCTCCTCCTGATGCTGTAGATGTAGCGAGCGAAGCATCAGAGCCGGAGGCTGCAGAAACAGCTCTGCTTCCTGTTGGTGGACACTCGGTGGAGGGCACAGAAGACTCAAACCTCACAGATGTTCCGTCCGCAGATGAGGAAGTTAACCCAGAAGAACCTGTGGAAGATGCAGAAGTCAACGTGATGGTGATGTACCCTGAAGAACCTGTATTTGAAGAGGGTGGCATGGACAACGAGGGACAAGAGCTGAAGGAAGCTCCTGGAGCTCCACCTGTAGAGGAAGTGGGCCCAGCAGCTCCAGAGATCTCAACAGAGGATCTGACAGAGGATGAGATCTTGCTGGTTAACAGAGATGAACTGGAGCCACCAGTGACAGATTCTCTGATCCCTGCCGAACCAACTGCCCTGTCTCCAGAGAGAGAGTCGCCTTTCACCCGCATCTCTGATGTCGACCCTGCCCCTGATGAGCAACCTGACATCATCATCCCTTCAGTGGTGGAGGTAAAGCAAAATTATCTGCCCTAAGGTGTCAAAGGGCAGCACGTCCATGTGCGCCTAGCCACTGCCGGTGTGGGGTTGAACATGTAAAATAATATGGGTGGCTGTTTTGATGCATGATGTTCAGTGCCGTTGTGTTTTTGCCTTAAGTCTCAAACTTCTGATGTTCTCAAATATAAAGTGTGGAGCGGCTTCATAGATAATGATGGAAGCCTGATTTTGTTAAACCACAGAATGCTTTTCTTTTTAATACCCAAATGAGCTTTATTCTATTATAGTGTTCTCAGCTCTGACACAGAAAATGTACCTATATACTCAGAACATTCCCCTGGGTGCTCTCAGTGACATCTAGAACATCTTTCCCAATTCATTGTCTATGGAGCAGCTCCACACTTGATAACATCACAAATTTGAGTTTTAGCACTTCAGTTTCTGGATTTGGGAGAGAATTGCTCATGTTTACAAATATTTTTGGACATCTAAGGCCACAGCAATAACGTAGAAATTTTGAAAATTGGCATGGTTTTTCTTTAAGACAAAGTAACCATTGTTATGTCCCAGTTAGAAATAAACTGTGCGTGCCAATACCCATACTACCATACTATTTAGTATGCCAGGAAAAGATTAAGTATGTGTCAATACATAGTATGTCAATGCAGTATGCCAAAAACACCAGAATGTTCTACTACATCCAGTCAGATTTTGCAGCATGCAAGCTAGCATACTTTTCTGGCTATTCTGACCCACAATCCTTAACCCACACCCAAAATACCTCTCCCCACAATCAATCTTTCAAAACTTTTTTTACCCCCAGATCCAGACCACTAACAGTGGCTTGGATGATGCCACCAATGGAGACCAGGACTATGATGTGATCCATTATGGTTATGGTTTGATTAACCACACAGAGGAGGGCAGTACTGGCTTCCCATTTGGTGTGGCACACGGCACAGACCATGTCAGTCTTGCCATGCCTGTGAACCCTGGGCGAGCACTGATGGTGTTCTTCAGCCTGAGGGTGACCAACATGATCTTCTCAGACGATCTCTTCAACAAGAGCTCCCCAGAATACAAAGCTTTGGAGCAGCGCTTCATAGAGCTGGTAAACGTCTCACATTTACCGTACTTGTGGTTATCAGTGTTCCCACTGTTGTGTTGTAACATCCAACTGTACATCTTTTCCCAGCTTGTGCCCTACCTGCAGTCCAACCTGAGTAACTTTGAGAACCTGGAGATCCTGAACTTCAGGAACGGGAGCATTGTGGTCAACAGCCGGATGAAATTTGGCAAACCTGTGCCACAAAGCGTCACCACTACTGTCTATCTGATCCTTGAGGACTTCTGCAACACAGCCTACCAGACCATGAACCTGGCCATCGATAAGTACTCACTGGACGTGGAGTCAGGTAGGTTCTCATCGATGTACACTGTGATGTTTTTACGAAAGCGCTGGGCAAGAACAACTGTAATAGTTTGAAGCTTATGTCAGATTTTTCTTAAAGAGGTAGTTCGGATTATTTCTATGTTGGGTTGTATGGGGTACTTATCCATAGTCAGCATATTACCTACAGTAGATGTTGGTTCGGCTCACCCCTAGTTTGGAGAAGCAGGCTGGAGTCTACCACAGAGAATAAGCAATATACTGCTGTGGAGGGGGGAGAGCATTATTTTAGCCACCTAAAAAAATTCCACCAAAAAACCTTCCCTTTAGACATCCTGCTCCAAACAAACAAAGAAAAGTTCAGTTCTCAGGAGGATATACTGTCTGTGGATAAGTACCTCATATAACCCCATTTTAAAAAACCTGAACAACTTCTTATAAGGAACTTTATCCTTTTCTTGCAGAGAGTTGGATTAGAGGATTGACACCACTTTCATGTCTGTGCAACAAATATAAAGCTGGAGCCAGTAGACAGCTATCTTAGCTTAGCATAAACACTGGGAATGGGGGGAAACAGCTAGCCTGGCTCTCCAACAAATTTGCCACCCAGCACCTGAAAAGCTTTTGAAGTTGCTGGGCCAAGAAGTAGTACCGCTCATAACCCCCTGTAGAACTACAAACTGTTGTTATAAACAAACTAGTTAGTCAGGCTAACTGTTTCCCCCTGTTACCAGTCTTTATCCCATGCTAAGCTAACTGGCTCCTGGCCCCAGCTTCATAATGAAACTAAATATGAGACCGGGTTTGATCTTTTCATCCAACTCTCAGCAAGAGAGCATGTTTCCCAAGATGTTGAATCATTTCCTTAATGGGTGTAACTTCAGTGAGTCAGTATTGAAAGACATGTTAGTGTGTGAGGAGGCCTGGGAAAACAGGTGTCGAATCCCTGACGTGACTCTTATTGATCTGAAGAGGTGAATGTCACGGTCACATCAGCTGGGTTGAGATAATCAGGGCTTCCCTGGACTGCAGCCAAGTTGACACATGGAGCATCATTAACTGCAGTGTGACCAACTGATTACTGTGTGCAGCTCTGGTTTCACACAGTGTGTGTATTTTATCGCCTCCAGTTTTCATAATGAGGCTCAATTATGGAGCCAGCGTGACATTCCTGTGCTCTTTTTTGAAAAATGTCTTCATGTGGTATCGATCTCCGTGCTTCTGTGTATGAGAACATCATCAGTTGTAATAACCCATTCATAATATCAGTGATTCATGCTTGTGTTTATAATCATGACTGAGCTGCTGTAATCTGTCAGAGTCACAGCCAGCGCACAATGCAGGATCCCAGCATGCACTGGGGCTGCATTAGATTGGGAGGAAGAATGGCCTTTTATGTGTCAGTCTATTTTGGGGACAAAAATATTGTAGTCAGGTAATTTAAAAAAACATCAACTACAATTTAGAATCTTGTGTTCAACAATAGGCTATTATTTTTACCAGCACAGCAACACGTGGCTGGTATTGTTTTCACCTTGTAAGTCTGTGTGTGTGGGTGTGTTTGTGCATGTCATCATGACAAAGTGTTGTCCCGGAGACAGATTGAAGTGGGAACTGCAACAGAAGTGGTTTTGAGTACTCTGCCAGGTGATAATGTGTCTGCAGACAGATTTTGTTACCGCAATAGCGTCACAACTGTGCAAAATTCAGTCATAAAAATTTACAAGTGTCTTGCTGAGATGATAATGAAGGCTGAGCTTTAAGATAAGTGTGGTCCAAACAAGTGCACCAGAAGTAAAGGGGTATGACATAGGGAAGTTGTCATTGCCCTTTGCCCACATTTGTTCACAGCCACTTCCCAGTTTTAATCAATCATTCCCTTTCACTGGTCCAACTCAGTCTGGGGCAGTGATTCCCAACTGGTCCAGGCACAGGGTCCAGATACCTCCTTACTCATTAGTTCAAGGTCCACACACTTTAACACGTATGGCGTCGTCAAGCTAGTTTGCTGTCACAAAAAGGACAGCTAGTACTCCTTAAGTCAGTCACTGCACAGCAAGAAATGACACTTCAAAATAACAGCCCTGTGCTGCAAATTCACTGCACTTAAAAGTGAAATGTGTTTTTTTATGAGCTTGACACATTTGTGAGTCACTTGCGGTCCATTCAGGATGGACCACCAGTTGGGAACCACTGATCCAGGGCATATTGAATTAATCTGGCACACTTCATCTGTTTCACCAAACTCACTTCCCTCGTGCAATTGCACCATACACACCAATCTTGCGCCGCAGCATCTCAAGATGGTCTCTAGTATTGAATTGAGTTTGTTTACTGTTGTTTTATTTTGGTGTAATTTAAAAGAAAAGTATGCTTATTGGCTTTCCTGCAGAGAGTTGGGTGAGAAGATACTTTGTCAGGTCTGTATTCCTTCTTCTTCTTCTTCTTCTGTCTATATCCCTTTTATTATGTGTGGGTATTATGGGAGTGTTGGGTCGGTAAATGAGTGTCATGTACATGTGTTTTATGTTATGATTGTGTCCATTTTACCGAAGTGTGTTGTATGTTTTGTGTTGGACCCCCTTGAAAACGAGATGGTTCATCTCAAGGGGCTATCCGGTAATAAAACTTTGTGAAAGAATTGATTCGCCTCTTAAAAAAGCAGATCACCTGCTTTTTTCAGTTTCTTCTGATGCCTTTAAAGTGAACATCTCTGCTTCTTTAATTTCCAGGTGACAAGGCCGACCCTTGTAAGTTCCAGGCGTGTAACGAGTATGCGGAGTGTAAAGTGAACAAGTGGTCGGGGGAGGCGGAGTGTGTCTGCAATGCTGGCTACTTCAGCGTGGACGGCCTGCCTTGTCAGAGTATCTGTGAGCTGCGCACTGACTTTTGCCTCAATGACGGCAAGTGTGACATCATCCCCGGCCAGGGAGCCATCTGCAGGTGGGTGGGGATTAGGGGGAAGTGATCTGTGAGAGTGTGTGTGTGTGTGTGTGTGTGTGTGTGTGTGTGTGTGTGCTGGGAAAGTGTGTCTGAGTTTGCAGGTTTGCAAGGCCAGTGCTTCCTCACAGAAACAGATTGTCAACGGTTCATGCACGAGGCTTAGCTTCCCATTTTAAAATCAGTTTGTTTGACTGGATGTTGATCATATGAAAGCAGATGATGTCCAGTGCACCCTAAAAGCCTTTCTTTTATCCGCCTTTGGGTGTCAAAATGTGCTCTAGCTTGAAGAATTATAATCATAACCAAATACATGGAATAGAGATTTAGTTTTACACATTCATTGGCTGCAAATACCAATTAACTGTCTCCAAACTTTTATATTTTCTGGCCTAGATCAAGATTGTTTAAAAGAAAATCATGTCAACATTTTTAGTCAGACCTCAAACCTTTGGCAGTTTACTATACTAATCTAATTGTGCCCTCCAGCATTCAATGTACTATACATAAATAAGAACAATGAGCACCATTTGTGGCGGCATAAATACTCAGATTTGTTTCATACTGTGATTTATTTTTTAGCTCCAGGATGCATATTATCACATTTTTGTTTGGTGAAATACTGTTTATTATATAGTGTTGCAGCCCTCTTTTATTTCCGTTATTATCTACAACATTTCTAAGGCTTAAAATTACGCTGTGTGTGTGTTTTTGTGGGTTTGTGTACGTGTTTTCATGTCCAAACAGACATGTGCGTGGTAAGATGATGTGCCAGTACTCCAGATCCGTGACAGAAACATGTCCTCTGGTTTGGTTCAAGCTCTGTTGTATGTGGTGCACTTGAAATTGAATAATTATGAACAGACAGATAGGAGGCTGTGTGCCCAGATGAGTGCTAACCTTTGTTTCACACCCTCTACCACATCATAAAACATGCAAGCAGCTCCAGATGCTGTTGGATTGTTGTTTACTCCACGCTATCCAACCTAAAGTGCTGCATCGCTCCATGGAGACAGGAAACAAACATTTGAAGAGTTAGTTTATTCCAAAACATTTCTGATTTAACGACACATACGGAACATTATAATTGTTGTTATTAACTATGTCAAGACACAATACGAACATGATCAAGTCATTCATTTCTACATTCTTTAATTATTCAAGACAATAAAAACCAGGAACAGCGATGAGGATGTTGTTCTTCCGCAGTTTCCTGAGTGCTTAAGAGTTTTAACAAGGATTCAGTCTGTGTTCAATTTTTGTTTCTGAGTGGAAATTGTTTTAGCTGACAAGGTTTAATCATCACCTCAGGTGTCGTGTTGGGGAGAACTGGTGGTACAGAGGAGAGCACTGTGAGGAGTACGTGTCCGAGCCGCTTGTGGTTGGCATAGCGATCGCCTCAGTAGCGGGATTCCTGTTGGTAGCCTCCGGAGTCATCTTCTTCCTCGCCAGGACGTTACGGGACCAGTATGACAAGGATGAGTCAGAGGACCCCATACGGTGAGGCAAACCACCCACGAATCATGAGTTAGATCTGACATCTAATCCATGTTATTCTCACTGGGTCTCTCCAGTTTTTAGATTTAGATTTTGTTTAGTTATCAGTGACAGTGACACAGTGGAGATTTAAACAGATCTTTTGCTAATCCCTGCCCCCCCCCCCCATATGTGCTGTTGTCGAGCCTGTCAAGCTTTCGCCACCACATGTCAAGAGGGGGTTTTCAGTGACATCAGTAAGAGATAGTCCAAAGGAAATGATAGCACAGTTTTGTAATAATAGTCCTGAAATATCAGAGCAAAGTAGGCACCACAATAGGCTGCATGTTGGTGCAGTCGTTAGCATTGTTGCCTCACAGCAAGAGGGTTCCTGGTTCAAACACAGGGTGGGGAAACCCCTCTGTGTGGAGTTTGCATGTTCTCCCCATGTCAGCGTGGGTTTCCTCCAGGTACTCCAGCTTCCTCCCACAGTCCAAAGACAGGCAGGTTAATTGGTGACTCTAAATTGTCCATAGGTGTGAATGTGAGTGTGAATGGTTGTCTGTCTCGATGTGTCAGCCCTGTGATAGTCTGGTGACCTGTCCAGGGTGTACCCTGCCTCTCACCCAATGTCAGCTGAGATAGGCTCCAGCACCCCTGCGAAATGAATGAGTTCGACTGAACCAAACTGGTCTGAGTCTGCAGCTGCCTGGACCAGAGAGCTATGTGAAACAGAAGAGCGCTCACTCTGCTGCAAAATCTGGGGACCAAAATGTCCCTAAAAGTACACTGCACGCCCTCCGACAAAAAGAAGAAAAATTCTGCTCAACTTGAAGAATCACAGTCGTCTAAGGGGTCTCAGACTTATGATGCAAATTGACTTTCAGGGGGCAGCCCTAGTATGAGCATTAAATCAAAAACAGCATGCTAGGCTGCCCACATGGGATCAATTCCTCAGATATGAGGATCACGTATCAACAAACCAGCATACATCAGTATTAGCCTAATTTTATGCATGATCAATGATGATAAAGATACTGAAAAATGATATTGCAGTGCAAAAATAGCATAAAGTCAGTATTTGAGAGACCTCGTAAAATTTCACAAATCATGTTTTCAGGTGAGCTAATGTCTTGTTCAGAGGAGCCAAGCGTCCCCTGGCTCCACTGTCGTTTTTTCACCCTGACTGTATTTCATCTTCTAGTAATATTTCCAAACATAACAAATATGTCAGGCTGAATTTAAAATACGTGCACAAAACTTTCACAAGAGACCCAAAATATTTCTGTTGGACATGAAGGTGCATCATGTTGCGTCCAAAAATGTAGCCCTGGGTCTGAATAGATGTGCAATTCACATGTAGAACAAGCAGAAACAGCATATACTTTATACAGTATGTGTGACTCTGACACTCACATATATATTAAAACTCTCTATGTATTCTATATACATATAACCTACACCACACTGCTTTGTAAAATAAACAGTATTTGATGAATTAACCTGTCAGATTCTTGCTGTTAAATATATTCCTTGACATAAGCAAAGTTTACGTTTCTGTTTGATAGTGAACAGAAACACTTAAATTTAGAATGTTTGAAGTTTTCTCTCCTCCACAAGATCGTTTTAAGATTAAAGGAGCCTGGTTACTTTCTTTAGGGGTCCGAATAAGTTGAGACATGCCATGACTGCATCCCCAGTTAGACAGCCAAATTTATCCACACCACCATCCCTGTACTCCTCTGTACTCACAGCAGGAGATCTACCTCTCTGTGCCTGGGTATCTATTTACTCTTGTCCTGCTTTAAGCCCTCTGTTACCTTTTGTTTTGCAGACACAAAGACACGCAAAGTATCTGTTCACCATCTATTTGTGTGTGTGTGTGTGTGTGTGTGTGAGTGAGTGAGTGAGTGAGTTAATGAGTGAGTGAGTGAGTGAGTGAGTTAATGAGTGAGTGTGAGTGTGAGTGTGAGTGTGAGTGTGAGTGTCTGGCATGCTTCCCAGAGCAGCCTGTGGAGAAACACTGTTAACCTAAGCCAGTTAACTGATCAGATATGGTGCTGATCTATTTCCAAAAAGCCTTAAACACCCAACACAATAGGCTCTCTGTTAGTGTGGACTCAGGCAGTAACTAAAGGGACTTATCCAAGGTTAATGAAGGTTAATCAGTCATAACCACTGCAGCTCAGTTTTCTTTTCTGGCTTTCTACATGACGTGTTGCTTTGTTTATCGTCCTGGCTCCATGCTGTGACTGAGTTATTTGTGCATTGCTCCACAGGCGAGCAGAGAGTCTCCCGTCTCTGGAGAGGGCGACCAAGTACAACCCCATGTATGAGAGTGAGGCCACCACAGGCTACAGCCACTACTACCGCCGCTACCCTGAAGCTCCTGTGTACAGCAGCGCCAGCGCTGAGGCCTCCACTGATTTCAGCAGCGAAGAGATACGACACATCTATGAGAACAGTGAACTGACCAAAGAGGTGTGTGTGAGCTGCTGTTCACTGGTCGATTTAGAAGAAGCTGTATATTGACATTTTAAATAAGTGATCACAGAGGAAGTTAGAGGTGATCAGTGGTGGGAGAATACTTATATTTACTTACTTATATTTTGAGTTAAGTTACAAGTAAAATTTATGCACTCAAAACTTTACTTAAAGGGAAACTTCAATACTTTTTAACTTGGACTCTATTTTCTCATGTTCTTGTGTCTAAGTCAGTAATATGGAGTTTTTAAAACTGGTCCAGTATTGAGAGAGATGAAACTGGCTGCAATGTAAATCCTATGGGCAATTGGCCTTTCGCTAAGCCCCAGCCCTTAGGCGATGGTCCTGCAAGCTGTCAGAGTAAGCATGGAGCCCTCACTGTAACTAACTGCACTCCTTGAAGAAATATTATCATATGTTTGGAGAAATGAAAGAGTGATTGCAGAGAGAAGCAGACAGAGGGGTCTACAGTCTGTGTTTGAAGGATATATCCAGGATGTCAAACTGACTCAGCAGCAACAACAGGTTAAAAAGACAAAGATAGTTAGAAGCTAAAGCCGAACTATAGGCTACAGATCACAGTGTAAAAGTGAACCACCACATCACTGCTGATCGCCACACAAGATATATGAATGAATATTAATATTAATATATGAATATAAAGGGAAACTGCACTGATATTGAACCAGCTGTGTGGCATCGCAGTGTGTGCAGATGAACAGTGTTTGGCTTCACCCCGTGCTGCTGCCAGCACCCAGACCTCCGCTGCCGGATGGGGAATGAATCTCCGGGTGAAGTCAAACAACGTTCATCTGTGCATACTGCGATGACACACAGCTGGTTGAATATCAGCAAAGTTTCCCTGCTTCCCTTCACTGGTTCCTGTACAGCAGGGTCGGTCTTTATTCACTGTTATAGTCATTACAAAGCAAAAGCAGCATGTGTATACATTCAGTAGGCTATATCTTCAGTAGCTAGCTAGCTAACCCTACACTTTTCAGAGTTTGATTTTGGTTTTGGAACAGGGAAGAAACGTATATCTTTATCAACCTCTCCAGGTAACGAATAGCTCCAAATCCACAAAACCAGCCTGAAAACGAAGGAAATCTAAAACGACTGCATTAGAGCCAGTGGAGCACAGCTGTGTTGTTGTCAGACCCAGGTTTGAGCTGGCCCAATGCTACGTGAGTAGCCAGTCTGCGTCCGGTGGTGGGACTTAGTGAAGGGTCAATAGCCCATAGTGATTACATTGCAGCCTGTTTCATCGCTGCGGCTCTATCGCTCTCTCAATACTGGACTAATTTCAAAAATTGTCATCTCCGTATTAGTCACATAGATGCAAAAACATGAGAAAATAGGGTCCAGGTTCAAAAATAAGTTCCCTTTCGGAAAAAGTACAAGGTACACGCACTAAAATATACATAATGTACCAAAACAAATGAACTCATTTTGCAGTTGGCCCATATTAGAATGATACAATAGTTTTTTATATTGAATTATGATTAGTAATGCATTTATGTGTCATGACTTTAATGGTTCAGCTGGGGCCCTTCTAACTACTCTATATAATACTGCATAGTTTATTGATCTGAAATGGAGAAAAATAAGTATTATTACATTAACCGGACTAATGTGGATGTACACCAAGTCATGGAGATGTCTTCTCTCATTTCATAAAGAAAAATTTATACAGTTGTACTGAAATGCAGGTAGAAGATGCGCCCAGGATGGGATACATCACTGTCATTTCCCACATCAAAAGTTTACCTGACAAGAATCTGAATTGGGAAGTCTTGGTATATTACCAGCTGGCTTTATTTGCTCTTAAATAGGAAGCCATTATATTTTTTTTTCTGAGTGCATAATATCACATTTTGGTTGAGCCACATCCTGTTCAGTTTGGTTTTTTTATCTGCCTATGATGTAATGCTCCCTCCCGACTGATACCATGTGTTTCTGCAGGAAATCCAAGACAGGATACGCATTATTGAGCTCTACGCAAAGGACCGGCAGTTTGCAGACTTTGTACGGCATCATCAAGCGTGAGTGCCTCTGTTGTTTTTCCTTTTAGACTGCAATGAGATAAACACATGGACCAAACGCACCAGGATGTGAGAGAGGGAAAAAGGGAAGTGAGTTTGAGATACAGGAGTCTGGCGAGATTATGCTGAAAAAAAAAAAAGGCGCTGGAGGATGACCAAAAGTTCAAGTCATGCCAAACCAGTGTGGAAACAAATTTATCATCCTTAGATCTTCACCAATCAGGCCCGGAGCTGATACAATGAGACAGAAACCATTAGGAGACACAGACATTCCTCTGTCTGCCAACAGTCTGGCAGTAGCACTGTGTCTGTGTGTTAAAGCAGTGGGTGTTTTTAAGTCGTATCTGGCTGTAGATCACCGCCGTCTGTGCCATGGAGATTCTTCATGCCAGATAAACCCGAGATAAGTTGTAGGCACTTGTTTGTGCAGTGAAGTAACCAATTACAATAGGAAGATGAAATCCAATGTGTTTTTTTATGTGCTGCAGCGTCGTGGATACCCGCAGAGAGAGCTCCTCGGTGCACACATGAAGCTCTACTGTAAACAAGGTATTTCTTTCTATTTTAGGACTCTGTTACAAGTGCTTAATTTCAGTTACAAGTCCTCTGATGAACTTGGTCAATGTTATCAGCTACTGTAGAGTCAGTGGGGATGAAAAGACAGTGAAATACTTAATGTGGGGCTATGTACATGCCAAGACTTTGTTTTTGGAAAAGAAACGGAAAAGAGACAAATTATGATCTGGTTGCATATGGACTAAAGAGCAAAGGGGGTGTAGCTTCTGCAGTTTTGAACATATAACTATAATATATATAATACACGTAAGTATGCATGACGGAAAATTTAAAGGAATAGTACGAACCTTTGGGAAATACACTAATTTGCTTTCTTAGCTTAGCTTAGCATAAAGACCATAAGCAGATGGGAACAGTTAGCCTGGCAGTCCAAAGGTAACAAAATCTGCCTACCAGCCTTTCTATGGTGCACGAATTGAGTGGTTCTCAAATGGTGTGCTATGATGCCAACCCAGGTGTTCCATTGGATTTTGTGATAAACAAAAATTAGTATTGCAATTTTCAACTGGGCCTATACAAAAAAGTTATGAATTACTGGATCGGCATGTTGTGCACACCCATTTCCTGATAAAGAGACAAACTCTGGCTAAAAAATTTACTTTAATTTATTTTAAAAATACCTTAACTGGGAAAATATTTGTTCCTATTCGCACATTAGTGTGTGACACATCAAATGCCCTGATTGGCAGCCAGTGTGAGGGATGGTAACATTTAAAAGGAGAAAGCCATGAGTGGGACAATGGATCGCTTTATGGTATGCAACAAATAACAAAGCACCAGCGAACACAACCTACCACCAAAAGAAAACAGAAAAAAAACTGTCAGTAGACAGTATCACAAAAGCTACCTGTCGTATTTGTTCTTAATTTTATTGTCTTATGTTATGATAAGAGTGATAACACATGTTATAGAAGTCACTGTGCACAGATCTTAATACAGGTGTGCCTTGAGATTTTGACTTGCCGTTTGGGGTGCTTTGGCCACAGAAAGTTTGAGAACCACTGCCCTGATTAACACACTACATCTTGTTTATTAATTCTGTGCAAAAACAAAATCTTAAAACAACACACTGCAGTTTTATTGGGGGTTATGTTGCCTGACCAATCCATATACAGGAAGTCATTGCTCCAGATCAGGAAAAATTCCAGCACTTATCTCCTGTAAAACCACAAATTGCTGTTTTGCAACTTGATTTTTGCACCAATTGTTTTCCCTCTGGACAGAGCCAGGCCAGCTGTTTCCCCATTTCGAGAGTGGTATCAGCCTTCTCTCTTAAGAAACCAATCAAGCTTATTTCCCATCAGTTCAGTCTCAAGTGGGCTTATAGCATATTGCAGCCTCATAAACAGAATAGAATATTGTATTTCCTGACCTTCAAGGCGTGTGTCCACGTATAATAAATCTGATAGTGTTTTTCTTTGGCATCATCCCAACAATATCTACACATTTATGCTAGCTAGTTAGCTAATGTCATGCTACAGGGTTGACAATAGAGCTCACAACAAGCTTACAGCGTATACAGTGATAAAAGCCCAACACTCACCAGCAATATTCAGTGTTTGGGCAAACTGCTCCCACAAATGGGCTTTTCTGTCCTTGTTGTGCTAGTTTCTGACGGACATAACGTATAGCTTGGGATAGACAGTAGCTAAAGGAGTGGCAGTGACAACAACAGTGTCTTTCTGAAAAGTTGAGTGAGTTAAGCGCTCGGAGTGGTCGCACAAAAAAGCCAGAGTACTCTAAAAAAGATGCTGGGTGCTGCGCTTTTTCTCTAGGAGATGCATGCTGCCGAAACAATCTCTCCTCACTGGAAACAATTGATAGAAGACACTGCCACTCAGAAAAAAACTAGACTGTAGTGTGTGTATTAGATGTATCTCATACATATAAAAATGTGGACTCTGCAAACTGACTCACTTTTTACTGCTGCACAGAAACTTGCCTCTCTGTTAAAAACTGAAGCTCCCTGTCAAGACTCTCCACTTTCTTCATCACGGCACTATGCCCTCATGGACTGTTTGAGATGGACTGTCATTCAGCACGCTGCTCTTTACTTTCCTGACCAACGACCTCGCTCTGTCTGTCTGTCTGCGTACGTCCCTGAAGTGTTGACTCTTCTTCTTCCTTCTTTTGTGCCTTCTCTTGACTGGGTGAGCTGGTTGTGACATCGAGTGTTTGCTGCTCATCTGCTGGACGTCTCCCTTCATGGGAAAACTGGACCGCATCCTATTACTTGAAATGTTCAAAATGTTCAACACATATACTGTCTACGCTAGTACCGTTGTTTAGTCGAATATCGAGTTTTGTGTCATCATGTCATAACTATCCATTCTTTTAAAGGGAAGAACTTAAAACTGTGAATATGTATATAGTGTTACTGTGATTATGTTTGCTAGTTAAAGGGGACCTATCATGCTTTTCTGTATTTTCTATATAATTGTAGAATGTCAGATGTTGATGTTAAACGTGGCCAAAGTTTTAAATAATGAGGTAATTGTATAAAATAATCCCTGTATGAAAAAACTTTAGGCTTGACATCGTTAGCTTGGGACAGATTTTGTTATATGGTCATCTGCTCCAGCCACGCTACGGCAAGTGTTTACATTACATACACTGCTACATGAAGCTACATGCTAACATCAGGCAAACATGTAATCTTTGATAACGATGTTGTCAATTCGTCCCCGATTTTGGATCATATTTCTGTTGAAACATGACTGGTTGTGAAAATTTTGGTTTAGAAGCATTTATTGGTGGTTTTTCCACAGGATTTTTTACAGCTGCAAGTACACTGCTACAAGTAGCAATATGCTAATGTCAGGGAAACCTGTAATCTTGATTGTTAATGTTATTCATTTGTCCCTGGTTTGGATCATGTTTCTGCTGGAACATGTCTGGTTGGTTATTCACTGTTACAGTCATTCTCCTGGCTGCAATGACGGTGCAGAGATGCTGAGATACAGAAGACCAGATTATGCTGACCAATCAGAACAGACTGGGCTTTTTTAGGAGGGTGTCGTAAACAGACAGCCGCTAAATGTTTCAAAAAGATGGGGTGAATACAGGTATTCCAGTACAGACAGTATGAGGAATGTTTTCTTTTACATTAAAGCATGTAAATATGTTCCTCTAGACACCCAAAATACAAGTATGGACCTGAAAATGAGCATGACAGGTCCCCTTTTATGCCCAGTTCAGACCACAGATTTGCGTTGAGACGAGTTGAAACAGGCAACTACTTGCGATGCGCTGTTCTATAATGTTCTAAGAACCTGCTGGTTCACACCAATGCAACTACATGAAATGGTATATCATCTAACTGCAACAACTCTCTGTACTTATGTTCTGATTTCCAGCTTTTTAGGCTTATTTTGTGGCTGAATATAATTTATAGCTTCTTAAAATATGAATAAGGATAGTGATAGTGAGATACTGGCTACAGCTGCATTTGGAACTGTAAAAAAACAAGCGTCAGATGGACTGTATTCAGGATATATACGCCACAATAATATGAATAACCAGCACCAATCTCATTAGTCAATGAGAATGTGTGTGTGAGGGGGGCATAAGCACATACGGACGGCAGCAGCAGCGACCCACCGTCCAGCATCGAGTTACTCAGTGGACTTCACTACAAGCCAATTGGCTGTTGAAACCTGCGAGCAGCCTTGCGTTTTAAAACCAGCTGCTGGCGATTTGACCAGTTGAGTTGCAGGTGACATCATCAGCCAGCTTGAGCGGAGCTTAGACGGCTAGTTCACACCGCTGCAACTTTTCTCTGCAGCGTTCTGAAAGGGTTTTGTCTTGTCACAAATCTTTGGTCTGAACTGGGCTTGAGACGTTAAGATATTTAAGATGTATGAAATTTACTCTTTATGTTTTCTCAGAGAGACGCGGGTGGCTCTCTTATAGTCAATGGTGCTATCTTAATTTTAAAATATTTACAATTTAAAATCAACACCGGTGGATCAGCTCTGTATGAACTACTGTACATTAAATGAATAGTTAAACATTTTTGTTATCTTTCTATTAGAGGCTGAGATGACTCTCATATTTGTCCAGTACATATGAAGCTACTGCTGTTAGCTTATCTTAGCATAAAGGCTGGAAACAGGTGGAAACAGCTGGCCTGACTCTGTCCACATGTAACAAAATTTGCCGATATAAGCATGTAGGCCCTGCATATTAAACAAATAAAATATAACGTGTTATTGTGCGAACGTTAGAAGTGCTAGTAGATGGATTTTTAAACTTTTGGACAGACCCAGGCTCGCTGTTTCCACCTGTTTCCAGTCTTTGTGCTAAGCCAAAAAGCTGCTTGCTGTAGCCCAACATTTAATGCAATTCCCAAAATGTCAAACTATTCCTTTAAGATGGCCAAATGTAGTGATGGTGTATATATTATTGCTGTTCATCAATGTAAAAGCAGCCTTTCACAATCTGAATATTATTCCAGCTACTTTTCTCCTGGCAGGTGATTTCTCTGCCTTTTTAATGGCTCCATCCATCAGAAGCTTTGCTGTATGTTTGTAAATGTACGACGTGGTAGACATGACAAAGTAAAAACAGTGGTGATGGGAGAAAAGCAGAGAGCATGAACCCTCTATAGCGCTGAGATTCAGAAATAAGTGAAAACACGTTTCAGTGGAAAAATGCTGCGGGGCCAAGCATCCCAGGGATTTGATCAAATGGTCTGCTTTCAGATGTCATATGTAATGCAACTGAGGGAACAGGAAAAGCAGGCTGATAAACAACATGTGCTAGTTGGAGAGACAACCTCAAGCTGTGTCTCCTGCTGAAAAAACCTCAAGGTTACCAGCGATTCTTTAAAAAACGATCTGCCCTGTGACTACTTGTTTGGCCCTGATCCTGCTCCTCAATCTGAAAAACCGTCTGACAGACTAATCCCAGTGTTTTCTTTGGTATTCTCACATGTTCCTCTCTGGACTTGTTCTGCTTGATCCCTCTTGTCCCTTGAGTGGACCCTCACAGCTGCAGCTGATTACGATCTGTAGGTTTTAGATTGTTGTCGGCCGGTGTGACCGTCAGAATCAGACACGTAGATCATGTCCTAGCTTCTTGTTTACATTACGTGCTTCTTTGCTCTTATTGTAGAGGTCCACACAGGTGACAAACACCAGTGAAGCAGACTCCTGTGACAGTGTCATGCCTTTTGCAATCTGCATATTCCATTGTGTTTTTATATGCATGCTTTCTTAAGTGTCTGCATACGTCCTCCATCTGCCACCTGGACAAACGGCCAATCACTCCACACAGTATTCTGTCATGTAAATAACTGTGAAGACGTTAACAGTCATAGGATGTAAATCATGTTTGTCTCAAATGTTTTAATATATGAACATATTCTTTTTATACTGATAACTGTTTCACCACTTTAACAGTGTTATCATACCGTGCAGCTGTCTAAATGACTCATAACAAATTGTAACATTTAAAAATAAAATGTTTTATATAAAATGCAGACTGAAGCACTGTACTTTGGGGTACTTGAGTATTTTTATTTTATGCAACTTTGTTCCTCTAGCAGCTGTAGTTACCTTTCAGATTAAGATTTTATGTGGTGGTTAGCTTCGTCACCTCACTGCAAGAGGATTCCTGGTCAGAACCCACGGTGGGAAAGCTGTGCGTTTGCACGTTCTCCCTGTGTCAGCATGGGTTTTCTCCAGGTTCTCGGGCTTCCTCCCAAAGACATGCAGATTAGGTTAATTAGTGACTCAGAATTACCTGTAGGTGTGAATGTGCGGTGCACACTGTCCAGGGTGTACCCCGCCTCTCGCCCAGTGTCAACTGGGATCACAGGGTTGGCAGGGGTCAGCTAACAGGATAAGCAGTTATAGATAATGAATGATCTGCCCATGAACAACATATTTTCATTACCAACTCGTCACATATTTAGTGGACTTTTGACGTTTACATATGACGCACTAGGTATCTTGGGTGTGTCTGTTGTTGATGTTCTGGGACACAGTGTCAGTTTACGCCCGTTACATGCATTGTGTCTCGAAATGTACAGGTTGTGCTTGTTAGATTTATACAATTGTTTGATTAACTACAGTCAAACTGTCAAACTAGGCAGCATTGATAACATTTGAAACAAGATTCAGTTATTGCACAACCTGTATCTCACCTCAGATGTTTTCTGAGACATATTTTAGTGTACTGTTTAGCTGTAACATGATACAGATGATTTAAGCAAATATGACAAAAAGTCATTTTTTAAAAAGTTAACAACTACACCTCTGATGCATCTTTAATGATAATGTAATGGTCTGACCTCTATAAGGCTATTCTAAAAAATGATTATGTTTATTTTTGACACTTTCAGAACATTTGGCTGAACATTCACTTGATTTCACACCAGCAGCTTAGTTTAGCTTAGCATAAAGGCTGGGAACAGGGGGAAAAAGCTAGCCTGCCCAAAGATGCCAAAATCTGTAAACCAGTAGGCCACATCCAAAGGAAGAGGTCATAACAAACGCAAAGCTAAGCTAAGCTAATGGTCTCCTGGTTGTAGCGTCATATTCACCGTACAGATGTGAGTTGTGTCCATCCTCTCCTCTACTTCTCAGCAAGTAAAGCAAAATGTTAAGATATTCCTTTAAAAATGCATTAACAGAGTAAATACATACTTAATTTGAGGATGTGAATACGTCTGTGTCACTTTTGTCATTGTCAAGAAAACAAAGTGGGAAGAGACTTGCTCTTTCTCTTAGAGTCACTGACATTATTGACTCTTACCACTATGCTGTTGGACCAGGTTTGGCTGCTCCCTGATAATCCCAAGAGCAGATTAGCCTCAGCAGGTATGGATTATAGGCCCGTCTGTGGCCGTGACAGTTTCTAAAAGAGTGTACACCAGTAATCAGCCTGAGTCACACTTGTGCACACATGTCAGGGTGTGGCTGTGTAGCGCCTGTGCACAAGTAAAGGACATTGTGTGTAAACATGGCACTGGTCTGGTGAAACAATACAACTACGAGCGTTGTGTCATTGTTGTGCATGCAGAAAAAAATTGGATCCAGCTGTTGTTTCTTTTGTTATGTTTTAGTGCGAGCATTGTTCCAGAGGTTTGGATTATATTTGGTGTGGTTTGGTGAGGTCAGCGGGTGTGCTGGTGGCCAGTGATGGCGTCACTTCATTAAATTTAACATTAGAAAATCTACATTGCCATGGTGACAGAGCAGGAGGGTGTGCCTGCTTTAAGTGGCTGATTTTGGATCTTTTACCTGCATGAAGTCAGTGTCACTGTGGTGCATGGCAGTGGATGAAAAATGGAAAATACAAGTGAGAGAGGAAATCATTACAGCATGCTGACGGACCAACAGGCAGTGTGTTTATGCTGGAGGATAATTTTGGTGGACGGGTGAGTAACAGATAAAAGTCCCAGTGGTGGAGAACATTCCTGACCGGGTCAGTCAATGTATGCCTGGATGAGAACAGCATCTTCCACCAGCTTTGGACTTCTTCTTAAGGTGCTGCCAAGCTATTGGGTGTGTCATATATGACAACGCAATTGTGTGTGACCAGTCTCTGGAAAAACCCTTGTGTTCAGTTGCACAATGATGCGTTTCTTCCCACAGACCTCACTGCTGTATGTGATATAATAGTAGTAATAATAATGAAAAACTGTTTTTTTCTTTAAAATACTTTTTCATTCTGACTCTGTGGACGTTCTGGGCGGGGCCAGGGGGTGACCATGCCCCTGTTGCAACGTGCCTTGACCTCCTTATGTCCCCCAAAATGCAGTGATGTTTTCTCTCCAGAAGACAAGACAGTCCTCACTCCCTTACTATGGAAAATGGCAGTCACTGTAATATTAATTTCAATGTAATTTTAACTGTGTATGAAACGCTAGAGGGCTTTTAATTTGAAACAGGAAGTGGCTTCACTCACTCAGTCAGTGACTTTCGCTCTTATAGTGCCAAATAGCCAAATCATAGCATTAGTTCAGGCAAGACATGATGTCAAGCTCAGTTCACATCCCAGCTACATCAGCTGATCTCAAATAGCCCATGCTGCTGCTCTCCCTGCCTTGGGCCTTCCATGTAGGCGCATGGAAGGGCAGGGAGGTTTGCTCTCTCTGCCTCAGGCTTAATTTTTGCATGTGGAAGGGAAGAGAGGTGTGCTCTCTCTGCCTTATGCTTTCCACGTAGGTGCTTGGAAGAGGCTTTCTGTGTAGGCCCAAGGAAAGCCAGAGGGGCCCCGGAATAGAGCCATACTGCCAAATATAATACTGCAAATGGAAGAAAATTTTTTGACTAAAGTGGTCCTGAATTGAAATACATGTTAAAATAAAGAACAAAAGATGGGGCGACAGTACCTCAGTCCATAGGGACTTGGCTTGGGAACCAGAGGGGTGCCGTTTCAAGTTTCCGTCCGGACCAAATATGGGGTGTGGACTGGCAGTTGCAGAGGTGCCAGTTCGCCTTCTAGGCACTGCCAAGGTGCCCTTGATCAAGGCGCTGAACCCCCAACTGCCTGGGGCACCTGTCCAAGGCAGCCCTGTCGCTCTGATATCTCTTAGTGCATGTATAGGTCCTGTTTGTGCATGTGTGTTTTTCTGGGCTGTGTGGATATGACAGCAGAATGAAAAAAAAAATTGAATTTCTAATGGAGATCAATAAAGTGTATCTTGTTCTTCTTGTTCTTGTTCTTGTTCTTCTTCTGCTTCTATACATACACAACAGAAGGGACCTGCTTTCTCTGTACTCACTGGAGCCTGCACAGTCATTGGCTAATATTATAGCATGCTATAGATTTAGAATGAATAGACAGCAGTCATAAACAGAGCAGCTGTATGTGCCCCATGAGGACATACAAGAGAACTATAATGGCAGTCAATGAACAGTATGGCTTCATACAAATGCTCTCCTGAGGATGTGCACTGGACTGTCACTATTTTTTTTTTTAAACCTAGACCATATTTTCCCATGTTTTGTGTTTAATTGACTAAAGGGAACATCAGTTTTTTAATATGGTCCAGTACTGAGTGAGACCACTGAAGTCAGCAGCCACCGACAGGTTCAGATTGTTATTATAAGTGTCTCACCTCATTATAAAAGAATCCCTACAGAGACAAACCTTTTTGTTAAAGAGTAAGATTTTTTGTGCTCTACTCTGTGTGTGTGGCTCATCCTCACCCTTGATCAAACAGACACACTGATTTTCAGCTTGCATCCACAGAGCCGAACAGAGAGGCAGAGACACCGGTGTAACCTGGTCACTACGTTTTTATAGAGTCACGACCTCACACTGCTGTTGGCTGGGGCTACACATCGCTACACAAAGGTTAACATCCAGAAAAGTTTCAAACACACCAAAATAATAAGAAAATAAGAAAATACAGACAGAGGGCAGGTTCTCTGCAGATACAGACACCACCACACACTGCTAGTGGGTCATAAGTGATGATTGAAAGGAATTACTTTTGTGTGAAGCAGTCGGGATGACCGTCAGCACCTCCAAATCTGAGGACATGGTTCTCTGCTAGAAATCGGTGGATTGCCCCCTCTGGGTTGAGGGAAAGTTACTGCCTCAAGCAAGGGAGTTCAAGTATCTTGAGGTGTTGTTTACAAGTGAGGGTAGAATGGAGTGTGAGATGGATCAGCAGTTTGGTGCAGCGTCTACAGTGTTGTGGGCGCTGTGCTGGACCATCATGGTGAAGAGAGAGCTGAGCCAGAAGGTGAAGCTTTCGATTTACTGGTCCATCTACGCCCCAACCCTCACCTATGGTCATGAGCTCTGGGTAGTGACCGAAAGAATGACATCACGGATACAAGCGGCTGAAATGAGTTACCTCCGTGGGGTGGCTGGGCTCAGCCTTAGAGATAGGGTAAGGAGCTCGGACATCTGGAGGGAGCTCGGAGTAGAGCCGCTGCTCCTTCACGTCGAAACGGGTCAGTTGAGGTGGTTCGGGCATCTGATCAGGATGCCTCCTGGGCGCCTGCCATTAGAGGTGTTCTGGTCCCACTGGTAGGAGGTCACAGGGTAGACTATGACCTCCCACCGAGAGATTACATATCTCATCTGGCCTGGTAACATCTTGGGATCCCCCAGGAAGAACTGGAAAGTGTTGCTGGGGAGAGGGACATCTGAGGTGCTTTGCTCAGCCTGCTGGCCCCGTGATCTGGCCCCGGATAAGCAGATGATAATGGATGGATGTTTTTTATTTGTTTGTTTTCTAGGAAAATCCTGCATAGGATCTTACCTCTGTAGGGATCCTTTCCATTATGTTGTATGTTAAATCAATCTGCATATCAGTACTCACAACAACAGCTGCTTTAGCAACCGATGGGTTTTTGTGAGTGTCAACTGTGTTGTAAAAAGCAGCTGCGCAAAGTTACAAATGGAGTTATGTTCATGAAGAAACTTAGAAACACTTCTGCTGTGGGATATATTCACAGCTTACAGGAAGTCTGTGCTGTTTTGGCTGTGTCTGATCCTGTGCAACCACAAGAGGGCCATGTTTTCTGTTTGTCTGCACTCAGATGGACAGCTGCATCAATCTCAATCTGAATTAAATTCAGCTTTTTTATTTAGATATCAAACTAACTGTTCATTATATACCAGAGTGCATCAGGACATTGAAGGTATTGTGATGGTGAAGGTATAATTATTGGAGCCATTGAAATCTTTGTTGTGTTTTCATGACACAAATGTGTGTATGTGTGTCTAGAAATCAGTGTAGTTTGAAAGGCTGCAAGTGCAATTGGAGATAAATTAGCACAGAACACTGAATTAATATGTGATTACACAGAAGTCCCACTTTTTTGGACAGACATCTTAAGTAATCCCCACTTCATCATATTACATGATTATTTTCCTGTCCTCCTGCCTCCTCCTTAACAACAGCATGCAATTATACTAATAAGCCTGCAGAGGTGTTGTTTGATATTTCAATAAGCCTGCAGCTCATTCCCTCGCGTCTGTGCAGTCTCTTGTTAAGTGTCTTATAAAAGTCTGCTGATTTATGAGCAGACAAATGACAGAGTAAGGCAGTAAGGACGGCCCTCACCAGCTGGCTATGAAACACTGCGAAGACACCATGGAGTTTATCTCCAGAACCTGCAACATAAAAATGAGTTTGCAAGTGTATTCATTGCTCCCAGCAGCTATTTGGGAATGTTTTGTCATTAAAGATGACGTCTGGAGGCAAATCAGCTTTGATAGATAAGATGCAACGAGCTGTGGGACATGTCTGAGGACTGCTATCATTTCATACTCGCTTTCATCACTTTCTGTCGTAGCACTTTCTCCTCTGCACCAGTCCCTCCTCTGGTCATTTCCTTTTAAACCCTATGACTGTGTATTTTCTCTCTCAGCCTGATGTGGCCTATTAATGTCTCCAGTATGTTATTCTTATGTGGGTGTGTGTCAGTGGGAGAAGGACAGAAGAGGAGAGTGAATCGAAAACGAGGGAGAAAGTATCAGGAAAGGCACGTGGCTGGATTACTGCTCTGTTTTCGGCCCACGTGCCTCACCAGCAGTGTAGTGTAGTGCATGTAATGGGTGACCAGGAGTTCACTGGCTGATAGGAGTGTGCAAATCATCATTTGCATTTTCTCAAGTCCCACTGGCCTGATAGTGATTGCTTCAGGCCACAATCTGCCCGTTATTAAACACTCAGCATTTATCACCAGATATTTCCCCCAGCACTTAAGGGAGACGAAAATTGAGCGAGATGGAAAGTTCATCAGGTGGCGACAAACTCCAAATGAATGCTAATGTTGCTCTTATCTGCTGAATTTAAACAGGCAAGACTCATTGGCTGCTTTCTGAGGTGATATGTCAGTGCTCTGCTTACAGTTTAATGTGCTGCCCTCATATGGCCAAAACATCAGTTGATGCAGGTGTAATGACACACAAATGAAATGAACTTTGGCAAAAATCCTCACTCTTCGGCAGGAAAAGCAGTGATGACTTGGTAAAAAACAACTGCTTTTCGTGGCACTATCCCCGGTGGAAAAACACAGACAGGTCGCTACAAAACACCCACGTTTAGAGTCTAAAAACCTGCTGAAAAAAAAAGATAACTAACACAGATGGGTTGCTACAAAACTGTTTGGAGCCCAAAAGCCACTGGAAAGACATGACAGGTTGCTACAAAACATTTATTTTTGGTCCCTAAAAAGCCACTGGAAACATACCTAAAGGTCACTACGAAGTACTCATGTGTGGGGCCTAAAAAGCTGGTGGAAAAACACTGATGGGTCGCTTTAAAACAGTCACGTTTACAGCCGAATAACTTACTGAAAAAAAAAAAGGATGGGTTGCTACAAAACAGCCACATTTGTAGCCCAAAAGTGACTGGAAAGACACAGCGGACTGCTACAAAACACCCATGTTTGAAGCCTAAAACGCCACAGGAATCACACTGACAGGTCGCTACAGAAAATCCACATGTGGGGCCCAAAAAGCTAGTGGATAAACACCAGTCGGTCACTATAAAACACTCATATTTAGAGACTTAAAAGCCGCTGGAAAAACACTGACTGGTTGCTACAAAACACTCATGCTTGTAATGACTTGCTAAAACACAGCCAGTTTTTTTGTTTTTAGGTCTCAAACAGTGGTCTGCACTTTGGCAGGTGTTGATGCAGGTGAAATGACACACAAGTGAAATTAACTTTGGTAAAAATCCCCAGTCTTAGGCAACAAAAAGCAGCGATATCTTGGTAAAAAACAACTACTTTTCATAGCACTATCCCTGGTGGAAAAACACAGACAGGTTGCTACAAAACACCCATGGCTGGAGCCTAAAAACCTGCTGGGAAAAAAAACCCCAGACAGGTTGCTACAAAACAGCCACATTTGGAGACAAAAAAAAAATGCTAGAGAAACACTAAAAGGTTGCTACAAAATGCTTATGTTTGGAGCCTAAAAATCTGCTGAAAAAAAAAAAAACCCCAGACAGGTTGCTACAAAACAGCTACATTGGGAGCCCAAAAGCTGCTGGAGAGACATGACAGGTTGCCACAAAACACCCATGTTTAAGGCCTTAAAAGTCACTGGAAACACACCAACAGGTCGCTACAAAACATCCAAGTTTGAGGCCTAAAAAGCCAGTGGATAAACACCAGTGGGTCACTACAAAACACCCACATTTGGAGACAAAAAAAATGCTAGAGAAACACTAACAGGTTGCTACAAAATGCTCATGTTTGGAGCCTAAAAATCTGCTGAAAAAAAAAAAACCCAGACAGGTTGCTACAAAACAGCCACATTGGGAGCCCAAAAGCTGCTGGAGAGACATGTCAGGTTGCTACAAAACACCCATGTTTAAGGCCTTAAAAGTCACTGGAAACACACCAACAGGTCGCTACAAAACATCCAAGTTTGAGGCCTAAAAAGCCAGTGGATAAACATCAGTGGGTCACTACAAAACACCCACATTTGGAGACTAAAAAAAATGCTAGAGAAACACTAACAGGTTGCTACAAAATGCTCATGTTTGGAGCCTAAAAATCTGCTGGAAACACAGCAATGACTCGCTAAAACACGGCCAGTTTTGCTGTTTGTTGGTCTTGCACAGTGGTCTGCACCTTGGCAGGTGTCTTGCCAAGGTGATTTGTCATGCACCATTCTCTCCACCTACCGATGACGAAATCAGCTTATATACTAAGTCACTTTAGAAATACTGATATGATATGCATGAAAAGTGCAAATGTATTTGTGGTTTGCATTTGCATTCTAAAAAAGAATGAAAAAAATGAAGTTGCTTGAAAAATGTGTCTTTGTTTGCATTTTTCATGCAAACCTTTTTTTTTTTTTTACTTGACTTGTTAGTGCATTCTTAAGTGTAACTCTTGTAGGTTTTATGATACTGGCCCAAAAATCAGGATATAAACATGCTTAAGCCAATTCCCAGCCAAGTCGAGAATTTGGACTTCCTATTGTACATCATATAATTCATAGGAGTAAAGTAACATTCAAGGCAGACAGATTAACATCTACACAGCCATACATACCTCTGGAGATACATTCAGCATAATGGGGTGTTGATTTCAGCTTGCCCTTGCATCACCCCATTTTTCAGCCTGCTTCTAGTTCTCATCCCCAAATCCCCACTTGAAGCATAATTTCAGTGTTTTGGCAATTATAAAAAATGATGTATTGCAGTTTGTGATAGTTAAATTCTTTTCTCTTGCTTGGCAGTCGCTGCCAAGGGCTTCTCTCTCTGTCACTCTGAGGCCTGGTGGTTTGTGAGGTAACCTCTTTCTGAGGGTGATTTATACCACGCAGATGTTCTGGGATGAGCAGTCATCCTGTTGGGAAGTAGTGCGTGTGAGTGCCTGTGTGATGAGTGTAATGCCATTAGCTGCGATGCAGAGCTGTCCAAGGTATTCTGCAGGGGAAACACTTAAGGTCCTATGGCGCTGTAATGAAAAGAGCTTTTCAAATATTTTCCCCACATTTAGGAGAATCTGTTCCTCACTATCACAGTGAGAAAAGGCACATTAGTGCAGTTATACTTCATCACAGTGGTTTCCAACCCTTTTCTGTCTGATACCCCCACAGGACCTCACTAATAAGCTCAAGCACCCATTCTCTTACACCACCATGTTTCAAAAGTCAACTTTTGAATTTAATCTGGATTGTGTTTCACATTTTTAATTACATATAAGTTTACATTTTTACAGTATTTTCTTTGCATACAATTGAACTGTCAGTGTTTTGGTTGGTTTGAGGAAGTTTGCATCCATAAGTAGCACGAGCAAATGATTCACCTTTTTAGCCAACACTTAGCTTTCTGTTTCAACTTTTTATCCATTACTTTTTTTTTAATTTCACCATTTATCCATTCATTTTAGCTATATTAGCCTAACATTTATCCCAAACCATTTGTTTTAGCCAGTCATCAGCTACTTTTAGCTGACAAATCTTTTTCCAACTACTTCTCTATTTAATTGGTTTTACCATTAGCTTTAGCTAACCATTTCAAGCATTTATCCATTACTTTCTCTTTTAACGGTTCACCATTAGCCTACTTTGAGCTCACTGAGCAACTGTTTGTCAATTGAATATAAAAGGACATTTAAAACAGTTTAAAACATGGATTAACTGATTCATAAAATCATAGAGTCGTAAAGATTTTAAAAGAGTTGCAGCGGCGTGAAGTCTAAATAGAAAGTAAAAGCGTAAAAAGAAAGAGTTTCAGACCTGTATCAGGAAGTCAGAGCTAGTTAAAGGCTAAAGTGAACAGATATGTTTTTAGCTTTCTTTTAAAAATATTTAGTGAGCTAGCTTCCCTGGTATCTATAGGTGGTGTGTTCAATAGCTTTGAGGCGTAATTGACAAAAGCCGCATCACCAATCTTCTTCTGGCTGTTGCTGGGAACCTCCAATAAACCAGAAGCAGTTGATTGCAATCTTCTTGAAGAAAAATAGTGAACAACTAACGAACCATTTGAACTGTTCACTTACTTTCAGTGGTTCCACCTCTGCTTGCTGGCTAGCTACTAGCTACTACTCTGCTAGGTACTCCCCAACTTCTCACTGGGGTCATCCCTATGTTCCCAGGGTCCTAGTCTAGCCTTGTGTTGAGTTTTGAGCATGTGTCTCTTTACATAAACCGATACAGTAAGAGAATGGTAAGGGCTATCATTGAAGTTAAAATTGTAAAAAAAAAAAAAAAAAAAAAAGAAGTGAGAATAATGTTTTAAATGCAGTTCCAGCCACTGCAGTGATACCAATGGCTAAAGTCAAGAAAACTGTCTTGTCTGCAAGTTTTAGGGTGTAAGTTGAGTACAACATCAGTAGGCTATAAGCCGTAGGGGGGCAATTTTAACCAAGGGAAAGATACATTGAACACTTGACTTACAAGGCATAAACGTTGCTGAGCACATAAGACCCTTTGAAAAGTCTCCTAAATGTGTCATATTATGAGGACACTGATCTGAAGCACAGACGCCAAGCCCTGAAAAATAGACGTTGGGAACTCGTGCGTATAGCTCTGGCCTTGCTCTGGCATCGCTTTGGCATTTGAGTGTGCCTTCCACGCATCTACATTAAAAACAAGGACTTTGAGGGTGCAAAAAACACAACACATGTACAGCCCCTTAAGGGACTTTTTTAGCTCCTATTTCAAAAGAGATACTCTCTCAGCACAAGAGGAACCATGAGCGATGTACGCATAAGTTGATAAGTCAAAAGCACAAGCCAGCGCAACACCGGTGACTGCCATTTTTAGAAAGAATGAAGCCATGTAAACAACAAACAACACAAAGCACAAACAGGTTGTAGAGGGAAAAAAATGGAAGAATGTGGACTGTGAGTGAAGTCCAGGCTTTACTGATCATAATCCCATGGTGGATAATGTGTTTTTGACTCGTTAAAACGAAATATGCATTGACTGGCTTCAGTGTTCCTTTCAGTGGGGCGAATACAAACAGCAACAAGCCCTTGAAGGTATGTAGATCTCGGGGCAGCTTCCCAGTGGGCAGTTCCTCTCATGGAGTCCAAAAATGTTTAGATACCCTGATATTCTAAATCAACATGCAGGAAGACGTGTCTTCAGATAAAACCTGGACATCTATACTATGAGTGAAGCATTTTGTCACACACAGTTCTTACTGTCATCCCTCTTTAATCAGGGGTAAATTCAGACCAGGTCCTTTGGCAACAACACAAACCAGTTGGCTATTTATCAGCAAGTATCAATTGGATATTTGGCCCCGGTTATCTCTCTGTTTTGGTGATTGTTGTTGTGTTGTTCAAACACTGGACCTACAGTCTAACAGGCTGAGACAGTCTGTGTAAAAAAGAAAACCTTTGATGCGATGAGGCATTTGTCCCCACTGACACAAAAAAATGCAAAATTAATATTCGTTTTCTTCTCGTTTCCAATTGTGCTCTGTCGCTATTATATGGGCGTAATGGAGTGTTCCCTCCATGACATTATTTACAACTGCACTGGAACTGCTAAATCAAGAGTGTGAAAAACATGATCTCAGCTGTCTTGTTCCAGACCTTCTGTCAGCGAAGACTTCAGCAGGGGTGGATGGGAGCAAACAGTTCATCTAAGGGGATGGATGTGGCAGGGAAACCTCCCCTGACCCATTAGCACCTCAGTTTATGGCGACCGACAGGTATGTCTTTCCTGGATTGGGAGGAAGCTGCTCATGTATCCACTGAGCACATAAACTGATGTCATTCTAGCTTTTAGTGGCGAGGGTGATAAATGTTAGGAAAAATATATGACTTCTTCCTCCTTTATGATAAATAAATGCTTTCTGTTTATGAGATTACGATGTTACAGTATTGGTTATGTGAGCTCATCTGGGGGTCTTTCTTGTTTTGGTTGCATAACTGCCTGCTCCACAATGACTGTTAATGAGCGAGGACAAGACAGGATCTTGGACAAATTTAGATCAAAACATCCCGTCTTATTTTCTTTGGTCGTCTTTGTGTGTGGAATAACAATACTCAGTCATTCCCAAATGTTCTCCCACTTTGACATCTAAAATGAGGAATGATCAAAGTCAAAGTCAAGCTGCCGTTCACCAGATTTACCCAAATGTCAGGCTGTTGACCTTGGCAGCTTGTGGGAAACTGCGGAGAGCAGAAGTCACAACATCACATGCCTCTGTTCCTCTGGCGTCTGACTGAATGCGATCTCTCCTTCAGCATTTCATTTGTCTATCTGAAAGAAATGAATCGGGATCCTGGGGTTTACTTTCCGTATTCTGAGACAAATCAGCACTCACCACAGCACTTGCTAATGGAAACTGAAACCTTTGTGATTTTAACACAGTTAAAGGATCACTTAATGAGCATACCAAAAACTAAAGCTTCCATGAAAATTTACAATCATGGGTATTTGCGTCAGTGCAGCTTGGTTCCCTCCAAAGTCACTAACGCTCTCTAAGTCAACAACTTTATAGCTGTGATCTTTTGTCAAGCTGTGACGTGTGAAGTCTTACTCTAAATGATCACTTATGACCCACTAGAAGTGTGTGGCAGTGTGTTTGTTGTGAGTGTGAGGTTGGGACTTTATAAAGAGGTAGTGACCAGGTAGTAGCACCGTGTCAGCGTGGGTTTTCTCCAGGTACTCCAGCTTCCTCCCACAGTCGAAAGACATGCAGGTTAATTGGTGACTCTAATTTGGCCGTGAGTGTGAAAGGTTGTCTGTCTCTATGTGTCAGCCCTGTGATAGTCTGGCGACCTGTCCAGGGTGTACCCCGCCTCTCGCCTGATGTCAGCTGTCGTTAATGGACTGCACTTGCATCGCACCTCTCTAGACTTCAGACCACTCAAAGTGTTTCACCCTACCTGTCACTTTTACTCATTCACACACAAATTCATATGCTGTTGGTCGAGGCTATCATAAAAGATAGCCCCTTTTACACTGCAAGATTTTCTCCGGCATGCTGCGAGCGTTTAGACAGAGTTGATCCAAGGTGCCCAATTTTCCGCCTCGTAGGGTAGTCATATTGGCGGAACCCTTTTAGTTTAAACAGATCGAGACGGTCTTCCACAACGGGAGGGGCTGTTGAAGACTTGTGGGAGGAGCTGTTTATGACGCCGCATGTGTGAGCCACTGGCGGTGGATAAACAGGAAACAGCTGATAGCAGGAATTAGCAAGCAGCTAGTAGCAAGAGGGAAACGCAAACCTGACAGACACTGTAAAGATGAGCAGCTGGGGAGACAAGGAATTGTGTGACCTCCTTGCCCTCGCAAACAAAGAGGTGAAGAACGGGCCGACTTACGAGAGAGTCGCCGAAGGACTGACCAGCCGCGGCTTCCCTCCCACGTCACTGTTTACCTCACACGCTGAGCTACACATTTTGTTACTTGCTCACGCCCCCCATTGCTCTGAAAAAGGTGCATTCAGTATAAACAAAAGTAGGTAGGTGGCATTTTTCTGCACTCCCTGATTTTGTTTTTATACTGCCAATGCTGAAAAAAGACTGATTGGGCTTTCCTGCAAATTTGCACAATTCCTATCTAAAAAGGGCTGATGTCACCTGCTACGTAACCATTCACACGCACTCGCATAATCTGGGGCTTGGTATCTTGCCCAAGGGTACTTGGGTATGTAGACTGGAGGAGCAAGGGATTGAACCATTAGTGGATGATCAGCTCTACCTCCTTCAGCCAACACCGCCCTGTTAGCTGTTATAAATGTCAGTAGGATTTTAAATGATGTTTCTGGAACAGAGAAATTCACCTCAGCTGTCTGTTTAATAAGCCCCCTTTTCTGCCCTCAAATAAAGTCAAAATTGTTTGTTAATGGTTAGCCGCAGTTTATCATTTAACCACATGTGTGTGTTGTGTGTGTGACACTTGACCTGCTGGCTGCAGCATCAAGGCAGCATTTGGACAAGACATAAACTGCATGGAAAAGGAAAACAGCACGAGACAGTGTGCAGGTGTAGAAGCCAGAGTGGACCAAAAGCCCCTCTGAGGCCCTCCGCTCATGTGGAGAGAGCAGCTGCAGAGTCTAATATAAGTCTGTAAACAGCAGACAGTAGCAAAACCATCAGACTGTTCATCATCATCAAGAAGTTGAACCAAACACAAATCCTTGGAGATGATACTTTTGTGGTCAGAAGCTTAATAATTCCCAACTTTCTTTTAATTTTCGAAGCATTCGTTCTGCACGTGCAATATTAATGCTTGTCCTGTCAGGAGACATTTTTATTTATTACTGTTATTATCTTCAAGCTAAGATTACGCTACTTGATGTATGACATTTTAAGCACTCAGTAAATGGGTTTGTGAAGACCCTCTGGATATTTTGTTGTTGAGAAATAGTGGTAGGACGTGATTGTCTGAGGGTTTCTCTTTTTTTTTTATTTAAATCTGTCAATCAGTATTGTTTCACAGCACTTCAGCAGTTTGATGCTCTCTAAACCTGACAACTTTCATTGGGTTTTACGAACATTATGGTTGGAATGGAAGTAGGTAAAATAGGCGTTTTATAGCAGCACTAAATAAAAGAGTAAAACAGTGCACAGATCACCGATCATTGCCCTTTCCTGCAGTATAATCCATTCGTCAATACTGTGGAAACAGTCTCTGGTGGTTCATACCTGTTTTTTTGTTAAGTAAAAGTCAAATATTACTGCTGACCACTTTCTAAAGCACACCAGAAGATCGAGGAGGATTTCCTGTCTCACAATCAGGCATGGGTTTCTGGTAATTTCACTACAGTATGATCAAGAACTTGTGGAGACCAAAACTTGCACAACATAATCCATCACAGTGAAAATGAAGTCCAATTTTTAAAGCCACAATACTGCAGCTTGTGCTAGTGATTAATTTGAAAACTCACGCTTGGTGGTGCGCAGTAAAGACAAACAGAAATAAAACATGGATGTCAGGAAAGGCATCAGTTCGTTGGTTTTTGTGGTGTAGTGCTGGAGTTTCCTCAAATGCACTTTCAAGGAAGATTTTCCCAAACACTCCCAGCTTGCATTTGTATCACCATGCATCAGTGTGGCTTTGGCAAAAATGAAGCCAGTTAAAATGTGTATTGTGATGGATTAATAGGGTGCTGAAATTAATTTACAGCAGTAGGTGCCTATAGGCAGTGAGTCGAACTATAAACTTGGATGGTCAGATGTAGAGAAAAATATGCATTACTTACAGTTGGTGGGCTAAAACAAGAAACCACATATGTGTTTACTTACTAACAGCAGAAAGGAGCACAAAAACCTGGACTTATTGCCCATTTAACGCAGTAGGTGATAACTTTTACAAAGATATTGCTTGAATGTCTCCAACATGGCAGCTGCGTCACAAACTTTCTCATTTTACAGCTAAACAGTACACTAAAATATGTTTCTGAAAACATTTGCCCCTTCCAAGTTGGGAGTGAGTTACTGCCCCAAGCGAGGGAGTTCATGGGTGCTATGCCAGACTACCTACGGTCATGAGCTCTGGGTAGTGACTGAAAGAATGAGGTTGCAGATAAAAGCTCCAGAAATTAGTGTCCTCAGAAGGGTGGCTGGGCTCAGCCGTTGAGATAGGGTAAGGAGCTCGGACATCCAAAGGAAGCTCGCAGTAGAGCTGCTGCTCTTTCGCGTTGGAAAGGGATCCGTTGAGGTGGTTCGGACATCTGATCAGGATGTTAGGAGGCCCTGGGTCAGACCCAGAACACACTGGAGGGATTACATATCTCGTCTGGCCTGGGAACGCCTTGGGGTCCCCCAGGAGGAGCTGGAAAGCGTTGCTGGGTAGAGGGATGTCTGGAATGCTTTGCTCAGTCTGCTGCCCCTGAAAATTAATGGATGGATGGAAAATATCTGAGGTAAAAATGCAGGAGCATGTGATCAGCGCTGTCTAGTTTGACAGTCTGACCACAAATCACAAGCAATGATTGACATGATTGACAGCTGCGTCTAAGACTCCTTGGCTCAAATTGGTTGTTTTCCTTCTGACGTCATGGATTCTGGTAAATGCCATTAGAGGCCCTACGAGAAGGAGGAACATAAATTTTTTCACAGACTATCTGTCTCATGTACTACTTGTTATTTTCATGAAAATTACTAACTACGGCTTTTATGTTTGGCTGAAATCAAATCCTACATTCTCCAGGGTGTAACATCAGGGGCTGCTTCACAACTTCTGATCCAGCTTTGATGCAGCGTTTATCAAACCAGCTACAGAGATGTAACTAATGTTGGACAACCAGCATGAGATTTACTACCTTTGTTAAAAATCTATGTCACGGGTTAATCTTTTATTTATGGGTCAAAAAAAAGATGACTACCCATGGTGTGACAGGTTGAAAGATTGCGTTGTGTAACAGATGAAGAGCAGACAGTTCATGTCTGTCTGTCACATCTCTTCCTCTTGGGACAAGCTACTCTGCGGGGGCCTCAGAGCAGCTATAAAACCAGTGGAGCTGTCTATAAAACACATGAAAACGACAAGCCCAGGTTACTGCAGCGTTGCTGGGTCACGGACTGTTTTCACCTGATGTTTTTTTTGGCCTTTAATCTTGGTTGGCGAACACCACCCTGAAGCTTTCTGGGATAAAATATTGTGAAGTCTAACTTTATTTATGCCCAGACAGATTATTTTAAGGTGTTTGAAACTGACACACATCCAAGTTAACATAGTCTGTTTCTGTTACATAACAGTGAGTTGTGTCAAACATGTGAGAAATGGAAAGAATGGAATCTATTTTATCCTGCTCATTATTTGCTTTAACAACAAAGTATTCCCACAAAAATAAGAATTTTTACTATTTCCATATGGTGCCATAAAAACCTTTACAAAACAAAACACCACAAATATCAAAGCAAAACGAAACAAATAATATAACATAAATCATGCCATCATAATCAAAACCATTGTCTCCTGAAGCAGCAAATACTGTATTTAATAAGCCCTTAGCCAGCAACTGTGAGGAAGGTTAACACCCTTATGGAGGAGTTGGACAGGAAACCCAATCATCAGAATAAATGTTGGCATTGTATGTTTCTGCAAACCCCAGATATGTTACATTTGTATGTTATGTCGCGAATATGTTGAAACTCTACGTTGTGGTTAATGCGTGGTTCGGTTTAGACACAAAAGTCACTTTGTTGTGGTTCGGGTACCTGGTTTTGGTGGCTAAAAAGCCACTGGAAAATGCAGTGATGTCTCTCTAAAAAACAACTGCTTTTTGAGCCACTTATCGTAGCTCTATCCTGGTGGGTTTGCAGCAATGTCTTGGTAAAAGTCAACTGCTTTTTATGGCACTATCCTCGGCTGGAAGCGCGGCAATCTTACCATATAATGACGAAAACTGTCTGTGTGTCTGTTCCACGTTTTTCTCCTCACTGACTTGCTCAATCCATGTGAAATTTGGCACAGTGGTAGAGGGTCATGGGAGGATGCCATATCGATTTTTACTAAACTTGGTAGATATATAGAACAGGACGCCTCAAGGTGACTGGAGAAATTTAACTCTAATTGGCAACTGGGTGGCGCTATAACAACAGAAAAATGCTTAAAAATGGCTAAAATGCGACCGATCGCTGTGGCTCCCCCTGTGGCTGAATGTTATTGTTTTTTTCTAATTTTCGGTATGACTAAGTCATGGTATGGTATGCTGTACATAATAATGTACAAACTGTAAGTGTGTCATTCTGTCAGTCATTCTGTCTGTCCCACATTTTTCTGCTCACTGATGTGGCCAATCTATGTGAAACTGCACATAGGCATTGAGGATTGGCATAGGTAGAAGGTGACAAAGCTACCAATGGTTATGGACTAGTATCTAAGTAAAAAACAACTGCTTTTGGAGGCATTATCCTGATGGGAATGTAGCAATGTCTTGGTAAAAAAAAACAACAACTAGTCTTTGTGGCAGTAACCTGGCAGGAAATGCAGTGATGTCTCAGTAAAAACAACTGCTTTTCACGGTCCTGGCTGAACGAATCTGGGATGAGTCTGCGTACAAGGACGAGGTACAGAGAGTGTCTGAGTTGTGCTCAGTGAATAACCTTACACTGAACACTACAAAAACAAAGGAGATGATACTGGACTTCAGGAGGAAGCGTGACACAGACCTGCCCCCTCTGCATCAATGGCGTACGTGTGGAAAGAGTGCAGACTTTTAAATTCCTGGGAGTCCATGTTTCCAAAGATCTCTCCTGCTGGTGGCGATCTACAGGACAACCATCCTCGTCTTGGTAAAAAAAAACAAAAAAACCCAACACTTTTTGTAGCCCCATCCTGGCCGGAAACGTAGCTATGTCTCTGTGAAAAACAACTGCTTTCTGTGACACTATCCCAGCTGGAAACACAGTGATAGGTTGTTAAAAAACAACCTTGTTTGATGGCTAAAAGCCACTGGAAGACACAGTGATAACTCCCTTGTTGGTCTTGGACGGTGGATTGCAGTGGTATGCACCTTGGCAGGCATCTTGCCTACAGTTGCCATGCCATCTACCATCCTCTCCACCTTCTGACGACACAGTCAGCTCATATAGTGCCTTTAGAGACATTTATATGATATGTATGAAATGCACAAATGCAATGTATCAGTGTTTTGCCAACATTTTCTTCTGGCTTTGACAGGAAGTCACTGCTCCCTGCCAAGATATAGTTCCGCACCTAGTCTCTGCTAGAGCCATTACTTTTTGTTTTTACACTTTGGCTTTTGTACAGATTAAATAAACGAGATATAACATGTTAATCAATGAGCTTTACAGGCGCTGGTGGCTGGATTTTGTTGCCTTTAGATAGAGCTAGGCTAGCTGTTTCCCTCTGTTTCCAGTCATTATGCTACCTGTCTGCTGATTCCAGCTTCATATTTACAGTACACACATGAGAGTGGCATCGACCTCCTCAACAAATTCTCGATGTATATTTCCCAAACTGTAGAACACTTCCTTTAACATACTATAAACGGGGAAGACATTAAGACTTCCATCTGACGGACACCAGTAATCTGATTTGATGTCTCTTGCAGTGCAGACAGAACTGTTTCTGTTTCTCTATCAGCCCTGCTGTGTTTCAGTCGCCAGCGTTGTTTTGCTTGGCCCTCCCGTTGAGGTCTTTCTCATCATATCTGCGGTCGACAGCAATAATATTTTAGATACATGGTGCTGTGAGGGGGCAATTGTGTCTTACCGACGAATCCAAAGCAGAAACAACATTCTGGGTTCAGCAGGAGAGGATGTTTTAAATCATCTGTGATAACAACACTCCTTTTAAAGAATCTCTTGATCCACTTAGCTTTCTCCTCCTCTCGGATCTCCATGTTTTATTTCCACTCTGCCTAAACTGATTCCCCTCTAATTCCACCTCCCATTCTCATCTTAACCTCTCCATTTACTTTATTTTTCTACACTGGCTTAAAAAATCTAAATGGATATTGTAGCCTGGCACATTCCTCGCTGTGTTCAAGTCCAACTGGCTGAGTGATGTGACATCTCCGTCCTGATAACTTTGAGGACAGACAGATCTGGCTAAACCTCAAAGGATCAGAGGGAACCCTCATACGATCCAAAGCATGTACCTCAACTAATCTGAGCCTCTGACAATTACTGGATTTCAATTATTCTTTTGAACAGTTTCATTTGTTTTCAACAGTTCAGATTATCGCACCATGAAGGCTCAGTGTTATTTTTACTTCTTTAAAGAAATAGTCTAACATGTTTTTAAACTAAGTTAACAGAAACACCTACATAAGGGTAAAAATGACATGTTGTGGTTTTATTGGGAATTATGTGTCAGACTTTCTTGGCTAGGTGCAGTGACTTCCTGGTTTGCCAGAGAACCAGAGAAGACTCCAGGACATAACAAATAACCTCACAAAATCCCCCAGAAAACCACAGCGTGCCATTTTTACACTTAGTTTTTTGTACAGACTTAACAAACAAGCTTTAATGTGTTATTTAGTGTCAGGGAGCACTACAGGTGAAGGTAGGTAGATTATGTTACCTTTTAAAAGACCAAGGCAAGCAGTTTCCTCTTGTTTATAGTCTGTATGCTAAGCTATGCTAACCGCTTGCTGGTTGTAGCTTCATATCTAATGTACCAGCCTTTTCTCACTCACAGCGTGTGTCATAATAATGATAAGTGACAGTCTGTTCAGGGTAGGTGGGAGTGGAGGTGGATGGGTCCAACACACACTGGACTTTGAGCCAGAAGATCACCAAACAACAAAATCGGTTGCAGCTTTTGCGCCACTTAATGCCAGGTGGTTTTTTAGTGGCACACTGCTGCCTTTCCACCTGCATTTGTGCCAATCAGTGCTTGGTGTTTTGTTGCAACACTTGGCTGCCTTTCTAGCCAAGTTTGTGCCACTCAAAGCTGAGTGTTTTTAGCATTACACTGTTGCTTTTACAGCCACATTTGTGCCACTCAAAGATGACGGTTTTGTAGAGAGATACACCATTGCCGTTCCTGCCGCTTTTGTGCCACTTAAAGCTAGATGTTTTGTAGTGAGAAACCACTGCCTTTCCAGCTGTGTTTGTGCCACTCAAAGCCACGTGTTTTGTAGCAACACACCACTGCCTTTCCGGGCGCTTTTGTGCCTCTCAAAGTTTGGTATTTTGTAGTGACACACTGCTGTCTTTCCAGCTGCATTTGTGCCACTTAAAGCCGGGTATTTTGTAGGGACACATTGCTGCCTTTCCAGCTGCGTTTGTGTCACTCAAAGCCAGGTGTTTTCATAGTGACACACCACTGCCTTCTCAGCTATGTTTGTGCCATTCAAAGCTGGGTGTTTTTTCAGTGACATTTGCAGTCGTTTCCTAACCATAACCAAGTAGTTTTGATGCCTTAACTTTACCACTGACCCCTTCTGCGTCAACACAGAAGGCTCCCCCGACATCATTTCAGTAATGCCTGGGCTTCAGCCCAAGTGACAAACTATAATGAGTGGCAATGACAACTGATTATTTTCCAGTTGTCTGTTTGATAGGATATGGGATGTATGCACGTGGAGTTAGCTGTGTGGTGCAAAACATGATTTTTTTTTTAAGCTCAGCTGCACTCGTTTTAAATGAAGTCTTGGGTGCGACAGCACTTTCATGAGGCATCCATCTTCATGTTGGGTTTTTAATAGATCAGAGGGCTCTCTGTTCTCTTCAGGAAGCGACGAGCCCTGAGCCAACTGCTGAGCTTAGCAATGCTGATATTTTTTGGTTTGCAGCCAATAGTAAGAGTTGTTTCTGACAGACATATGGAAACCAGATGGTCCTTTGCCCAAACAAGTCTTCCAAGGCTTTAACCAGTGTGTATAATCAAGAGATTGTGGCTTACACACCAACCTGTCAACCGTAGATAAACAACCAGTCTTGAATGTTGTATCATGCGTAGTGTAACACAATGCATCTATGTGTGTGTATGTAACTTAAACCTCTGTGTGTCCTTCACTCTCTGATTATTGTGGATCATTCTTCGTTGTTTGTTGACATACGCTGTGGTGTGCGTGCAGCATGCATCAGTGAAAGCTGCCCACACACATCCATCTACGAATGTGTAAGTATGTGCATCTGTGTGTGTGTATGTTTGCATGTGTCTGGGTATGGTGTGTGCAGAGTCGGCCAGGTGGATTAAGGAATGTTATGGAAAATTAAAAAGGCCTGTGAGGGAGACGGGCCAGTCAGGGTGACTATGGCATTTGGAAGCGGGGGCCGTTTTTCCAAATTGTCCACCGTTTCCCTGCTGATCACCTGCTCACAATTAGACCTGGATGTCTTTGCACTTCTCTCCTTCCATGGCCTCAGCAGTCATTGTCCAGACGTACGTCAAAGGCTGGAATCAAAGCAATAAAGCACAGCTCAGAAATACATGTTCATGTCCATGAATTAAGCTTTATGGTTTATATTTAAAACATACAGCACATAGATTTTCAAAAAGACATAAAACGTTCTAAAACCATTCATTTAATCTACATGTATTCAGTTTGAGATTCGTCATCCTTCTTCAGAGCTTTCAAAAAGGTTCATGAAGTTTTGAATGGATGTGTAGCTGAGTATGTTGTATGGTTTAAATTGTCGGTTTCTCAGTCAGTCATGGTTTAAATGTAGTTTAATGCCCAGTTCAGACCAAAGATTCACGACGAGATGAGTTGAAACAGGAAACTACTTGCAATGCTCCATTCTGCAATGTTATAAAAACCTGCCGGTTCACACCAATGCAACTAGATGTGACCATGTATCATCTCTATGCAACAACTCTCTGTACTTCTGTTCTGATGTGCAGCTTTTCAGACATATTTTGTGGCTTAATATAATTTGTAGCTTCTTAAAATATGAATGAGGATAGTGATAGTGAGATACTGGCTACAGCTGCATTTGTAGTGATGATGAAACAGGAAAAACATAAAACGAGCATCAGATGGACTGTATTCATAATCAATATGCCACAATAATATAAGTAAGCAGCGCTAATTAATCAGTCAATGAGAATGTGTGTCTGTATCAGTAAGCAGCAGCAGTGACCCACTGTCCGACACTGAAACAGAGGGTTCGGTGGGGATGGAGCACCTGCTGCAGCAAACAAACACACCATCTGTGGCCATTTTGACTTGACCAGTGGACTTCAATACAAACCGATTGACTGTAGAAACAGGTGACGAACTTTACGTTCTAAAACCAGCCACAGGCGATTTGACCAGCTGAACTGCAGGTGACACCATCAGCTGGCTTAAGTCGAGCTCAATTCGACCAGTTCACCCTCCTGCAACTTTTCTCTGCAACGTTCTAAAACAGTTTTCTCCTCATGAATTATTGGTCTGAACTTGACTTAAAATTAGTGTCAGGCTAGTCACAAGGTTTTTACAAACTGAGTTATATACAGCACCTCTAAGACTGCCAAATGTCACATTCACGCCATATTGTATAATAATTATGAGCAAATATCAGCTTGATTGTTGTAATTCCAAGTTGGGAATTCTGACAAATATATAGCATCCTAGCATCACTATATAGCATGAACCCAGAGGAACGTAGGCCTAATTGTACACACATACATATGAAAACCAAAAACTCAAGGTGCACCCAATTGGGATGCCATCAACTCATTCAATGGCCATTGTCAGTTGGTTAGGCTTTCACTTTTTTAGGCACCAAAATTAGGGTTAGGGTTTGGTTAAGAAAGTGTTATTGTTGGACGTAAACATTGGTTGTTGGTGGTTTTACATGGGACTTGAACCCTAGTCCCCTTTGTCAAAGTCCTGTGTTTGTTTGACCCATGTAGGACAGGAAGAAGAAAGACGGGTAGTAAATGGCTCAAACAAACACAGGACTTTTACATGGGACTTGAACCCTGGTCCCCTTTGTCAAAGTCCTCAATCAGTCAATCAATTTTATTTATAAAGCCCAATATCACAAATCACAATTTGCCTCAGAGGGCTTTAGAGCATACGACATCTCTGTCCTTTGGACCCTCACAGTGGATAAGCAAAAACTCCCCCCAAAAAACCTTTTAACGGGGGAAAAAAAATGGTAGAAACCTAAGGAAGAGCAACTGAGGAGGGATCCCTCTTCCAGGACGGACAGACGTGCAATAGATGTCGTACAGAACAGATCAACATAATACATTAACAGTAATCCGTATGACACAATGAGACAGTAAGAAAGAGAGACAGAGACAGAGACAGAGAGAGATGCAGGACAGACGGTAATGACAGTAGCTTACAACAACATTAATGAAAGTAATAATATTATAATTATAGTTCTGGCTACTGTGGTACAATATGTTGAAAGTATATATTAATATCTGATAGTATACATGAGTGACAATAATCATATATGTATAATAACAGTAGAAGTATGACTAATGATGGCAGCAGCAGCAGCAGCAGGAGGCAACTGGCAGCACCACGGCAGCAGCACAACCACACACGTCACACTATCCAGGCACCGCTGCAATACGAGTTAATCTGAGAGACGGTGGAGCACAAAGGCTCCGGAGAAGAAGCCGAGTTAGTGACATCCACAATGGCCGAGTTAGCAAGATGCAGTAATAGGACGAGAGAGAGAGAGAGAGAGAGAGAGAGAGAGAAGGAGAGAAGGTGCCCGATGTATTACAGAGGGTCCTCCGGCAGACTAGGCCTACATCAGCCTAACTAGGGGCAGACAGTCTCAAAACGTATAAGAGGGGCCTCCGCAATGCCAGAGCAAACTATTACTCAGCTCTAATAGAAGACAATAAGAACAACCCCAGGTTTCTTTTCAGCACTGTAGCCAGGCTGACTGAGAGTCAAAGCTCTATTGAGCCTTGTATTCCTTTAGCCCTTAGCAGTAATGATTTTATGAGCTTTTTTAATGATAAAAGTCCTGTGTTTGTTTGACCCATGTCCTACCCATCTTTCTTCTTCCTGCCCTACATGCAGACTTTATCACACATGCGAGGAAAAATCCATGAAAGCCCCTCTCTAATAGGCGTCTTTCGTGACACTCAAGGTCACCTTACAGGCAAAGACAGAGAAAATGACAGCAGATTAAAAAAGTTAACGAGGTAAGGAATAAGGTAACATAAAATAAATACATGAATAGTAAAACAGAATAACATAATAAATAAATATTCAGCATCTGAGGAAGATCTGAGAGTGCGGGTGGGGGTGTGGATGTGCAAGAGTTGTTGCTTGGTTGTTGATGGCCTGGAAGGTGAGGAGTAAGATCTGGCAAAGGGCTTCATTTCATGGCCAGATTATTGTTGATGATATATACCTTTCAACTTATTATTGATTGTTTCCAACATAGTGTATCTTTGCATCACTATTCCCTTGACTGAAATTTGTAAACAAGATGATCCTCTGAGCTAAATTCTCCTCAGACAGACACAAGTTTTCCAGCTGGATAAAAATCACGTGCCTCCACAGGTGGAACTATTTTGGTGTACATTTCTCCTTCTGTAAAATGTCTTATTTCACACAGAACACATTGTCCATATGGCTCTCTGTTTTAGTCTCACTTACTGTTATGTGCAGCCTTGCGTGGAGAAAACATGATACAATAGCTCAGTTATCTTTCTAATTTTTAAACAATTACCACTGATTATCCGAAACACAGACCTATTGTACACAAAGTGATGTGTGTGTGTGTGTTTTGGATTAAAAGGAGGAATAAATAGATGGTTTAGATTCAGACTTACAGCTGAGAGGTTGAAGGTTATTGGAAAGAGTCCAACACCAGAACCAGAGTCTAGAGTTCAGCCCGACTGTCTGGCAAACACTCCAGCAGGTACTACCTGAGGCTGGCTGTTTCAAATCCTCTTTTCAGTGGCTGGAAACTATTTTAATGGGAAACGCAGGGATGGATAATGTTAAAAAAAAGAGTTGAGAGTTAGAACTTCGCTCTTCTCCAGGCCCAATTAGGTGCTGGCCTGTTTCTGTCAGAAATCTTTCAGCAGTCTTTGGGGGAATCATGGTTTATTACACCAGCAGCACATCTCCTCTCCACAGCTGAGAGCATATACTGTCTCCTGAGAGACACAGAGAAAGAGAGGACCCTTGTGTTTCATGTGAAATGCCAGTCACAATACCCGGTCTGTTAATGAAGTGAGGTATTATGTAATAATCGCTCCTGGTAAATTGCTGGATAATGTGCTCATTTGTATCAAATTAAACGCAATCAGGCATTAGCATGGTCATTACAGAGCTGGCCCCGACTGCTGCCATGGAGAATATCTCCCACATGCTGCACATTGCAGTCAGGTTATCTGCAGTTCATTGCAGCCCTTTGCTGAGTCCATTTACTGTAACAGCCTCTCAGGTGTGTATGCTTTCACTTTTCAGCTCGCTGCTGGAAGTGTTTGTGCACGTTAAGGTGAAGTTAGAGTTCATTCCAGGAATTTCTGATGGCTTTTACTTGTGTTTCTTTCCTCTTGACGATGGATGATGTCTGTGCTTGTGACTGTGTTCATAAGAAACCCGCAAGGCAAACAAGAAGTTAATGTGGATTACATATGCGAATGATGCTTGTACTTTTCGTCACTTGTCTCTGTGTGTGATGTTTTGACCCTGAGGTGCATCGGCGGATTCTGAGCCAGTGGGCTCCCGGACACAGACATGCAGAGGGCCCCAGCACCACTTACATAGGAGCAAGATACAGATTTTATTGTTGTTTTGCCTCTTTTTTGTTGTTGTTTTGCATCTTTTTGTTGCTGTTATGCATCTGTTTGAGGTGTTATGTCTCTTTGTGGTCATTTTGTGTCTCTTTGTGGTTGCTTTGCCCATTTTTGCAGTCGTATTTCATCTCTTTGTAGTTGTGTTGTGCCTCTTTGTAGTCATATTGTGTGTCTTTGTGGTTGTTTTCCCCCTTTTCGTAGTTGTCTTCAGTCTCTTAGTGTTTCTTTGCAGCTGTTTGCATCTTTTGGTAGTTGTTTTGTGCCACCTGTGGTCGTTTTGCATCTCTTTGTTGTTGCTTTACGTCTGCTTGTAGTCATGTTGTGTGTCTTCGTGGTTGTTTTCCCCCATTTCATAGTTGTCTTGAGTCTCTTAGTGTCTCTTTACAGCTGTTTACATCTTGTTGTAGTTGTTTTGTGCCACTTGTGGTCGTTTTGCATCTCTTTGTAGTTGTTTTGCATCTCTTTGTAGTCATATTGTGTGTCTTTGTGGTTGTTTTTCCCCTTTTTGTAGCTTTTCTTATTCTCCTTTGTGTCTTTTTGCAGCTGTTTTGTGTTCTTTTGTAGTTGTTTTGTGCCTCTTGTTGTCATTTTGCATCTCCTTGTAATTGTTTATATCTCTGTAGTCATATTGTGTTTCTTTGTTTTTCCCATTTTCATTGTTGTTGTGAGTCTCTCTGTGTGCCTTCACAGCTGTTTTGCATCTCTTTGTGGTTGTTTTGTGCTTGTTGTGGTTGTTTTGTGTCTCTTTGTAGTCATTTAATGTGTCTTTGTGGTTGTTTTGCTCTTTTTATCATTAGTCATTTTGTGTCTCTTTGTGGTTGCTTTGCTCATTTTTGTAGCTGTATTGCATCTCTTTGTCGTCATATTGTATTTTGTGGTTGTTTTTCCCCTTTTCATAGTTGTCATGAGTCTGTTTGTGTCTCTTTGCAGCTGTTTTGCATCTTTTTGTAGTTGTTTTGTGCCTCTTGTGGTCGTTTTGTGTCTCTTTGTTGTCATTAAATGCGTCTTTGTGGTTGTTTTGACTTCTTCATAGTTGTTGTGAGTCTCTTTGTGTCTCTTTGCAGCCTGCACCTAATTGTAGTTGTTTTGCAGCTCTTTTGCATCCTTTTGTAGTTGTTTTGTGTTTCATTCTAGTCTTTTTGTGTCTCTTTGCAGTTTAATCTTTCTTTGTGGTCATTTTGAGTCTCTTCCTGGTCAGTATTTGTCTTTTTGAGTGACATTTAGTAGATGAAGGCCAAAGGGGGGCCCTGACACGGTGGGCACATGCTGAGGAAGACTTGTGTGTGGTCGATATGTTTTGGTCTAGTGTTTAGTCATGTCACCACCAGTGTAAAGGCTTTTAAACTTTAAACTTTAAACACCAGGAGCACCTGCTGTTACATCACTGTCAGATCCAAATAGAATTCTCTCTATTTTTTTCTTATGGTAATATGGATGTTGTAAATTAAATAATTTGAATTTTGCTGTATATGTATAAGGTTTTTGTTCAGCAGCTGACTCCACTTGGAGTGCACCAACAAGAAACATTTTCAAAAAACACCCTTCTGCAAACAAGTGAATTTACACTCAGTCATAACTTGGACAGAGAATTGCTGTGAAGGTAACAAATGTTCTTTTTGATTGGTTACATCTCGAGCAAATTGAAAGTCTCTGCAAGTTGAAACAAACTGAAACCAACGACCGCCTTGAAGTTAGGAAAATCAATTAAAAAAACCTCATGGTGCACTTCGGAAAGTGGAAAGTAAAACAGCAGTTAATGGGCCGAAACATGCAAAATCATTTGTTACTATGGACCAAATAATTAATAATAATTTAGGTTTCATTGCCCTCAGCTCTGGGTTTACACTGCATAGCTCTGATTTTTAGTCCTTTGCCTTTAAAGGTCCTTACCTAAGAGTTAGCAAAGCCTCTCCAAACTGTCTGCTGTAAAAATAGTCTGTAATCCTTCACATCTTTGCACTGTGGATTAGTTGCTGCTCTTGAAGCCGCAGAGCGGTGCTGATAAGTTATGTTGAATATTTTCCAAATACACCAAGTCTGCCTTTGTGTCAAAGCCAATCCTTCCCCAGCTTGTATTCTTTGTAATCCTCCCCTACAGAGCAGAAAATCCGCTCTCCATGTGAGTCCATGTGGATGAGAATGGAGTGTTTTTGTCATTAGGGGAGATTGAAAACATAGTAAACAACCGCAGACCACTGGCTCATGAGTTACCCTGTCAGTTCGAGGATGTCCCTCAGCAACAGGAGTGCTGCTTTAAGTAACGTTTTTGCTTTATTGGCTGATCATCAGCTGTCCTTTAGATTCATTTCACATGCTGCTCGTAAGCATTCCTCTTTAACTTAAACAATATGCAGCATGTGTCCGTGCTGATTGGGCTCATCATATCCAGATCTCAGTCTGCATCCAGTGTGTGCTGAGTGTCAGATGGGGACTGTGAACAAATCCCACTTATCTTTGTCATTTTAGCCAAGTACTGTACTCAAAGGTCCAGTGTGCAGGCTTTAGGGCGATATATTGGCAGAAAGGGTATTTAATATTCATAACTTTGTTTATATTAGTTTATATTCCCCTAAAACATAAGACTTACTGTGTTTTTGTTACATCAAAATGAGCCATTTATCTACATATGGAACACGTTCTCCTCCATGGAGTCTGCCATGTTGTTTCTACAGTAGCCCAGAATGGACAAATCAAACACTGGCTTTAGATAGGGCCATTTGCATTCTTGCGTTTTTGCATCAGCAAAAGTTTTCCTCGTTCTCCTACATGCTTGGCACATGGGTGAAGTTTCAGTTCTGCATTGTGAACCACCACATCACTGCTGATCGCCACAGAAGACAATGAATATGAAGGGAAACTTTGCTACCTCCACGCTGGATGGCCGGGGAGGTATGGGCGCTAGCAGTGGCACAGGGGCGGAGCCAAACACTGTTCATCTGCGCACAATGCAATGACACACAGCTGGTTGAATATCAGCAAAGTTTCCCTGCTTCCCTTCACTGGTTCCTGTACAGCAGGGTCGCTCTTTGTTTCACTGTTATAATCATTAAAAAGCAAAAGCAGCATGTGTATACATTCAGTAGGCTATATCTTCAGTAGCTAGCTAGCTAACCCTACACATTTCAGGGTTTGATTTTGGTTTTGGAACAGAGAAGAAACGTATATCTTTTTCCAACCTCTCCAGGTAACGAGTATCATTAATACACGACGTGCCCCAGGCACAACATTTAGCTCCAAATCCACAAAACCAGCCTGAAAATGAAGGAAATCTGAAATGACTGCATTAGAGTCAATGGAGCACAGCTGTGTTGTTGTCGGATCCCTGGTTTGAGTTGGCCTGATGCTACGCTATGATTGGCCAGTCTGTGTCCAGGGGTGGGACTTAGCAAAGGGTCAATTATGATCCAATAATATGCTGTAATATACATTATTCTGAAATGGGCCATTCTGCATAATTAGTACTTCTACTTTTAGTGATGTAAGTAAATTTTATGTACTTTTACTTATGTAAAATTCTGAATGAAGTACTTTTACTTGTAACAGATTATTTCTGCACTGTGGTATTACTGGAGTGCTACTTCTACTACCTTCTATTGATGGTTTAATGTGTAGCAGGGCCATGAACACTGTTTGTGGTGTTAAGACATTCTTAATAAACTCTATTCTTGTTCAGAGAGACATCCTGATTTTTTTTTTAACAAAGATGAACTAATTTTAGTATCTGATTCTTTTTCTTCTTCATATTTTAGGCCGTCTACATGGCAATGTGCCTCTGTCTTTACTTCTTCTGTTTCCCACTGGGCACTGAGTCTCTTAATATGTTTTATATGGCTTATATAGTTCTTTCCGTCTCTTCTTCTTTCGTTCCCTCCATCTATCATTTTATAAACATTGTGCCAGCGTGCGATGCAGTTACCAGCTCTCCAACCTTCCCACTGTTTGACATAAAGATGAATAGGTGAAACCCTACACAGACACCTGTGGAGAGTTACATGTATCTCCTGTGAGGTCGCACAAGGACTGCTATGTATCCATACGGTGCCTCTTACTTCATGATGTGTCACATGTTGATTCGCTCATGTTTATTTTTTCAGTGGAAGAGCCCTTTTTTTCTACCTCACAGATAAATGAAGGGTTAGAAAAATGGAAAGAAGGAGCAATAAGTTTCTCAAGAAAGTGCTTATTTTCAGTCTGTTACATCACTTTCTGTAAACTGTGGCGTTTGTATTCTGTTCGGTAAGTGTGAAATGATGTGATGTGGAGTGGGTGATTATTTTCCACAGTCCAGCGCACTGGCATCCCGTTTGCTTTCACCTACTGAGCCGGGCTGTGCTAAATATGTCCAAATCTCTCCTGTCTTCTGTCTTCCAGAGCCTGTCTTAGTTTGATCCCGTGGTTTATTTGTCTTAATCACCCAGAGGAACAAAGACGGAGCCGAGACCAAAGAAGGCTTTAGTACAATCATATTACCAAGCCAGGAAAACAAATTCACTTCAATCAGAGGTCCTTCTTTTCTTTCTGTCTCTTGCTGAACCTCTTTCTAATAATTTATTTTCCCATTGTCGTGACAGATCTTAGCATGGGGCGATATGTCACTGTGATCGAAAGAAAACATTAAAAACACATTAAACTTACATTTTGCCACTGCTTCTTCATCCAAAATTTTTTTTCCTGGGTGAGACGACAGATACTGTAGCTGCTGCGCTAACGTCAGTTCGCAGTGTTTGCTTTATTTCTGGAGACAAAAAGTGCAGTGTTAACTTTCACAATAACATGAACGATGAAGTGCAGGTAAGGAATGGGGCGCTGTGTACAAACACATCTAAACAATTTATCTCTTGGCTTCTGAATGCCTCCTGTGTTTGCTCGGCTGTGCGCACACTGACCCATTCTTCAGCACCCATCATGTACATTACAAGGCTGCACTCAAATAGCTCTCCAGTGTTCCACCATAAAACATTATTTCAGAAATATGTCTCAACCTTAAAACTGAATATGATGCTGGATTTTTTTAAACTTGAAATGAAGCAGAGGTAAGCGGTTTTCATTGTGTCAGGGCCTGAAAATGACTTTAGCATGATGTGCATCTGCTTTGTGACTTTGGTCATAAATGTGTTACGTAAAGTTTTGCTGTTTTAACTATTGTCAGGGATGCACCCTCTTCTCTGTTTGACTGGTCTGTGTTTTGCATTTGGATGCTTGACAGAGTGGTGAAGTGGTGGAGAATGCAAGACGTATTGTAATATATGATGGTTGAGTGGTTATTAACACACCTCATTGAGCCTTAAGATATGTTTGCTTTGTCATCATGCATAGTTTTCCTTTTATTCACAGAGCAGAAATATTTTTCTGCCTTAGCCAGAGTAAACTTTGGGTTGAAGGAATAGTTTATTGATTGATACCACTCTTACTGTATGTCTGTGTGCAAGCTCTTCTCATTTGCTGTTCGAACATATATATATAACTCACGTAATCATGAGCCAGTAACTAGTGTAACCCACATAGTCAGAAAGGCTGCGATCACGTGACCAATGCGCTGATGGGAGTAAAGAATGAAGTAGTATGAAGAGCGAAAGTCCGTGTATGGAGGCAGGCTAGGATGGTGAATAGGTCAAACAACACAGGACTTTCCCCCAGATGTTCGAAACCATATGAAACCATATTTCTTCTACATAACCTAACCTACCTAACTTTACATCCTAAACCTAAGCTACGTAACTTTACTTCCTAAACCTAACCTACGTAACTTTACTTTCCTAAACCTAATCTATATGTAACTTTACTTTCCTAAACCTAATCTATATGTAAATTTACTTTCCTAAACCTATACGTAACTTTACTTCCTAAACCTAACCTACGTAACTTTACTTTCCTAAACCTAATCTATATGTAACTTTACTTTCCTAAACCTAATCTATATGTAAATTTACTTTCCTAAACCTATACGTAACTTTACTTTCCTAAACCTAATCTATATGGAAATTTACTTTCCTAAACCTATACGTAACTTTACTTTCCTAAACCTAACCTATGCGTAACTTTACTTTTCTAAACCTAAGCTATACTTAACTTTACTTTCCTAAACCTAACCTATACATAACTTTACTTTCCTAAACTTAACCTATACGTAACTTTACTTTCCTAAACCTAACCTATACATAACTTTACTTTTCTTAACCTTACCTATACATAACTTTACTTTCCTAAACCTAACCTATGCGTAACTTTACTTTCCTAAACCTAACTTATGTAAATTTACTTTCCTAAACCTAACCTATGCGTAACTTTACTTTCCTAAACCTAACCTATGTAAATGTACTTTCCTAAACCTTACCTACGTTACTTTACTTCTTAAACCTAACCTATGTAACTTTACTTGCCTGAACTCTAAGGCCCAGACACACCAAAGTGACATCATGGAACTAGTGGCAATGAAACCTGACTGTCCCCTCATGTTGCCTGTGTCTTGTCCAAAAAATTGCCTATAAACACCAACCAACATGTATGTTCTGCGCCTGTGTGAGAGGAACAAACTCTCCATACCAGCATACGGCAGCAGTCTGTAACCGTCATTCAACGCCAGTGAACAATAACACACACCATCATGAAATGTTTCTGCTGAAGAGCTAAATGGCTAAAGAAAAAAAAATCTTAGCTTATGTAACAAGATTGTCTTGAACTCACTCCCTGCTGACTCCAACTGTTTGTTTCATTCACTGATGGGCTTCTAAGACTAGGGCGACAGGTGCTCAAAGATGGCCCAACACTGACTGACAGCCGAATGTGAACTTGGTGCGTCAGGGCCTTAACCTTAGAAACTTTACTTGCCTAAACTATGTAACTTTACTTCACCTGAAAAATGTTAGTCTTTACAGTCTTTGAGCTCTGTTTGGTTTCCTGTTTTGGGTCTTTAGATGCTAGATACTCAACTGTGCTCACCTGCAAGATGCTAACGTTATCTGCCTGTTGTTTGAGGCTTAGCAGGTGGGGAACAGTGGGTTTTTAGAGCTGTTACACCAAAACACTCAGCTGAAACTCACTATAAAGTTCCATAGAGCTGAAAGGAACTGCAGAGTTGGGCAATACTGCTCTGTGAGTTTGGGACTCCAAGAAACTCCTTTCAAATACAAGCAGCCATGTGATCCTTCGTCAGTATTTTTTAAATTAATTATAGCAGCTTTAATGTGTAGACATGAGAGTGGCATCATCCTTTCAGCTTATAGCAGCAAAATGAATGCGTATTTTCCAAAATGTTGAACTTTTCCTTTAAAAATAAAGATTGAGAGCATGTATTGCCGGGTTGTTAGGACTATTCAGAGTGATAGAAAGGTGCAGTAGCAGAGCAGAAAGTGTCTAAAAAGTGATGATGCAGCCATCTGTGTGTTTTTGTATCGGCGAATCAGACCCAGATTCTTACTTAATGCCTGTGGATTTGTCGAGTATCCTATCTGCTGTCAACTCTAAGCTGCACGCCTGATCCTTCCATGTAATGTGGTTATTTATCTTTCAGATGGAGGATCCATCCCATCGAGCGCACTCACATACATAAAGTACGCCACTTGCACGGGCATAGGGAGCACACACACACTTATACACAAAGACAGGCACACAAAATGAGAACCACATTGAGCTTTTTGGTCTCTCTTCTCTGCTCTCTGAGACGAATTTAGAGTGGATGAATTATATTTGTCTCTTCTCTCTGTCCTCTAGTCCCCTTAAATCCTTCTGCTTCATCATCCACAACACTGCTGTCCCCTCGGGCTTTCCAAAAAGAAAGATTTGCTGATTGCCACATGGCAGTTGGCAATAACACCGACCTGCCTATCAAACGCCATTGTATTGTAGTTGTGGGGCTCGTTTTCACAGAGGAATTACTGGTCACTAGCCTGTGGTGTAAAGACTTGTCTGTTATGGAGGACTTTCTAAAAATCTTCAGATACAAATCAGCAGATGAGGAAAAATGCACATATGTCGTTCACCTGCTCCTTGTTGGAGTATGTCAGCTTTTAACAATGTGCACAACAACTGTTACAGTAATCAGCGATGAAGTCATCCTCAGGGTGGATCCAGGTACTGCTGGGATATTGAAATTTATGACTTAATATTAATATCAGCAACATGACAGAGTGATCTGCTGTTATCTACACATGAAAAAGAAAATGTGTGTGCCAGCCCAGCTGCCAGAAGAAAATGTTGGCTTTCTACGTTTTTGCAAACCATGGATACATTATATTTTAACATTTCACAGCCTACATATCATATCAACATTTCTAAAGTGACATGGTATTAGATCTAACTTTGTCATCAAGGGGTGGATGGGAGAGTTGGTGACTTGCGTGACAATGATGTGAGATAGCTGCCAAGCCGCAGACCACTGTTCGTGGCCAACAACAAAACCGAGTCATTGCTGTATTCCCAGCAGCTTTTTAGGCTCTAAAAGTGGGTGTGTTTTAGCTACCCATGGCTGTGTTTCCACCAGGGATGGTGCCACTAAAAGTGGTTGCTCCCACTGAGACATTGCTACATTCCCTGCCAGGATAGTGCCACAAAAAAGTGTTTGTTTTTTACGGAGTCATTGCTTTGTTTCCAGTCGATAAGTGCTATGAAAAGCAGTTGTTTCTAATGACAACTGCTGTGTTTCCTGCCAGGATAGTACCACAAGAAGATTTTTTTTTTTAAACGAGACATTGCTGCATTTCCGGCCAGGATTGCGCCACCAAAAGAAACACATTCTCACTCTGACCTCGTCACATATAGACGTTTAATCATGAACCTTCAATGCGTCCAGATACGACATGCAAGGTACCCTGGGTGCGTTGGTTGTTGATGTTCTGGGACACCATGTCAAGTTCTACCCTCCATTTTCACAGGAAATTTACCATTTACATTCAGTGTCTTTCAAAATAAACGCACTATGTTCGTACAACAACGCAAATTGACTTTTTCTTACCTTCAACACCTAACACACGTAGTTGGGTTTAGGAAAAAAGAACAGGGTTTGGCTTTATAATCTTACAGGACGCGAACACTGCTCTCCCGGGTGAAAGTCGTTTTTTTTTTGGGACGCATCCACCACCCTTCCCACCTACCCTTTTTTCGGCAGGGTCTGGCGCCACAAGTCACTGCCCAAGTGCCAGATTTTGACGACTTTGGAATGAGACTGGGTTACCAAAAGCAGGAATTTAAGGCCTAAACAGGATCTTTTCTTAACCATAAGCAAGTGTTTTTGTGCTTCAGTGTTGTTGTAAAGAAATGTAAAGACTAAATTTATTTGCTGCATAATAACGTACAAATATAACATATATGTAGTTTGAACATAAAATGCCAACACTTATCCTGGCGACTGGGTTGTATGTGCACATAGTGGATGCATAAGTGAAACTAAAAAGAGTCTGTGACCTCTAAGAAACTGTGTGAATATTTGGAAGATTATTTCCATACATCATATTTTCCACTTTGCGACAGAATGTAGAGCAGCGCTCGTTTATCTGGCAGGAAAACCAGACTGCGCTACCACATGTCCTGACAGGCACATAATAAAATTCCAAAAACGGAGCAGAGTCAAAACTCAGAGGCATTCTTTCAATAAATGTATCAGTATAGAGGATTTAATGCAGAAACGTGGTGATGCAGTGATGACAGAGGACCTTGATTTCTATGGTGTGGCATGAAGCAGGGTATGAAAAGTATGAATATGTGTCTGCAACATTTTTCGTCCTTAAACTGCTCCGACCTGGTATGGAAGTCTGTAATTTAATAAGCCGCTCCATTCATGGCATCAGCAGATTGGAAAAAGTGAGTGGAAAAAAATCTAAATTATTGTCTTTTTCCATACTCAAAATCACAACCAGTCCTGGTGAGGAGACGTGCACACATTGACTGAGCTGTGAAAGACCTTTCTGCACTTGGCCGCTGCAGCAAACGTTTTCCAATCGCCTGCACCTACTGGAAGAAAGAAACCCAGGAGGATGCAAAAGAAAAAGTCCTAAAATTTTATCATGTCATTTTCAGATTTCTGTGTATTTTTTTCCACCTGAGAAAAGGTGATCCTTCTTCAGGGAGCGTAGTGGCTGTAATCTTTATTATGAGCAGGAGAAACACTTATTGTTTCCTTCAGTATCATCGACTGATCGGAAACTGACATGCACATAACCGTATGTGTGAGTGTGTCATTTCCTTTTTGTACCCATCCCTGACACAGTTTTCCGACTGCGTGGCGCATGTTGGCAGGTGGCACTGATGATGTGTTGAAAAGCAATAAAATAAAGGAAGGGAATGACAAGTCCGTGATGACAAAAGCAGAGTGGGGACAGTGTGCCTGACCCATTCTCCTCTATCCTACACAAGCTTCACAAACCCAGACAGACGACAGAAGAGCCAGAAAAGGTTTGTGGTTGCAAGAGGAGGATAAAAGGCACCAGAGCCAGAAAAAGAGGACGACTGATTAAAGACAAAGCAAGAAAGAAAGATATTTAATTGAACCCCTTAAAGCTTTGGATTTATTTCTGGCGTGAAGGACAGAAAGTGTTGACACAAACTGTAGATTTAGTATTTTAATACTTAGATCAGTTATTCAAAATTAGAAAATGTAATTAAAACACACACATGTATTCCTTTATTTTCGAAGAGTGAAGAAGTGCAGCAATCTGGTAACAAGTAAAACACCCTGATCTCACTCCCAGGGCGTCAAAATACACCATTTGAATTGGCATCTGCATGAGCAGTGTTGGACTCATTACTTTAAAAATGTACTGTATTACTCATTACTCGTAACTCTTTTCAGAAGTAATAATATAACTTTACTTATTATTCCCTGCCAACAGTATTTTGTTACACTACTCGTTATATTACTTCTCTGTTACACCTCAAAAACTGGTATTGCATATCTCTCCAAAATTCAGATGTGTGCCTCTGTGTGAATGTCAGGGTGATAGCTGTTAAGTGTAGCTAAGGCTAGATAGCTTCTATTTACCTGGGGGTCTTCAGTTGCCTGTGGCGGGTATTTTTCCAAGGCTCCGCCCGAAAGATGGAGGGTCACTCATGGAGCAACATTTCATCCACAACACATCCAGCCACAACCTTCAGTATGTCTTTATAGCTGCAGCTGTCCGTGATTAAAATACACTTTAAGTTGTTTAGCCAGTGTAACACTACAGCCAATCTCCGCGGCCGAGGAGGGCTCACCTTTGGTGGGGTGTATTTCCTGGAGCTTCACGTTGTTGTGTTGTCAGTCGTAGTAGCCAAGGTGTTTCAGGCCATTTTTGCAGTGGAAAGAGTTTTAGTACGGCCACCTGCAGCAACAGTGTTCTTATCATCTTTACACCTGACAAAACCAAAGTAGTGGGAATATTTCCAGCTGCTAAGGTAAGCATTTCCGGTTAGCTTGCTGCTTTATGACATGCAGGCACAGCTCGATGACTACTAAAATGAGTTAGCTGATGTGATTGTTGTATTTCAAGTCAGTAGCAATGTGACAACAAAAGTAATGTTGTAACGAGTAATTGTAATATTGTCACTGAAATTTCATTAGGAATTAGTTACACTACTCGTAAGAAAAGTAATATTATTACTGTAACGCATTACTAGTAACATGTTAGTAACGTTACTTAAGATACTCAGAGCAACAGACAAAGTTTAAAAAGGAAAAATTTGCCTAGGTTAAGGGGTCCAACAAGCGCAGGACTTTGGTGCAGGAGACCGGTGTTTGTGTCACAGTTATTTTGTCACATAAGTTGTTAGTCACTTGTTAGTCAGTCAATATTGTTCTAATCCCAATTTGGTAGTTTTGTTGCCTAAATCTAAATGCCAGCCTCTTCTTAGTTATGTGAGTTGACTCACGTGAGTATTCGCCAACCCCTTCTATGTCAAGATACAACACAAAAGGCTGGCCCTGGGGTCATTGCAATAACGGCAGAGGCTTTTGCTCAAGCACCTTGTCTTATTTATCACATTTCCAACTTAGTTGCACATTTTAATTTTTGCACCGAAAACCTTGGGATCACAAATGGCCACAGGCCAAAAAGGCTGAGAACCACTGGTTTAATCACCACCCCAGCTCCTCCTTTTCATGCTGTGTCTGACTTATCAGTGTCATTTTGTCACTGATGTTGCTCTGTTCCTGGGGGGGTGGGGGGAGATGTCTTTGCTGCTCTCCCTGCCTTAGGCTTTTCATGTAGGCGCATGGAAGGGCAAGGAGGTTTGTCTCTCTTTACCTCAGGCTTTCTTAATTTGAGCATGGAAGGGCAGAAAGGTCTGCTCTCTCCACTTTAGGCTTTCTGCGTAGGCCCGAGGAAAGGCAGAGAGGCCCCCAAACAAAGCCATATGGCCAAATATAATACTGCAAATGGAAATAAAGTTTTAGCTAAAGTGGTCCTGACTGAACTCAAATTTGTGATTTTGAAGGGTATAATGTTTGGAGCTGCTTCATGGACATTGATGGGAAAGATGTTCTACATGACACTGAGAGCACCCAGGGGAGGTACATTTTCTGTTTCAGAACTGAGAACACTATGATAGAATAAAACTCATCTGGGTATTAATAAAGAAAGCAAAAATCCTGTGGGTCCAACAAACCAGGCTCCCATTCAGTGTCTTTGGAGCAGCTTTGAAATTTACACCCTGTGACATCACAAGTTTGAGACTTAGCCGACTTCTCTGGTTTCTGGCTTTCAGAGAGAGTAACCCATGTTGATTAAACTTTCCGAGGCCATGGAAATAACATATTGGAATTCTTAATTTAGGTAGTGTTCCCCTTTAAAATAGTGACGCATCAGTTTATAAGCACGCAGCATTTTATTGTTGTAGCTGGATACTGGCGGCGACAGTTTAACCTACTTTATAAGATTTGGTAGTTTAGTTTAGTGGCTCTTAGTGTAATGGTCGGGCCCTTCTAAAGGGTCGCTAGATAAATCTGAGAGGTCATGAGATGATTAATAGGAGAGGAAAGAAGAAAAACCAAAAATCTGGTTTCAGTTTTTAGGCTTTTCTATTTTTTTTGTGAAAAATTGGGATAATTTTACCACTTTAGAAATCAAACAGTTACTTAAATGAAACCATCTGAGAAGTATAAAGTGGAAATCTCTGTTTCTTGGAGACATCTGGAGGGGTCATGAACCCCCAAAAGTTGGGAACCACCGCTTTAATATTTAACAATGCATTGTATTTTATAAGCCTATTATGTCAAATCTGAAGCTGTAAAGTAACTAATAACTAAAGCTGTGAGGTAAATGTAGTGACGTAAAAGGACAGTATTTCCTTCTGAAATGTAGTGGAGTAGGAGTATAAAAGTAGCATCAAACAGAAATACTCAAGTAAAGAACAAGTACCTCAAAAATGTACTTCAGTAAAGTTCTTTCTACCACTTTATAGAGAAGATTAAGATTAAACGAAAGCAGAAAATTGTCCCTGATGAAAAAACGATATTTGATCATCTTTATCTGCCATGTTTCCTCTCATCACAGCATCACCCCGACTCCATAGACAAACTAATCTCATCAGCAAAGCAGTTTTGGTCAAACCCGTTACACCCTAAACTGTTTTATCATTTTCACAGAGTGCACTTTATGATTCATCTGCGTTTAATGGGTTCTGGCGTGTTGAATGCCGGGGTTCCACTGCAACAATCTGTTCAGGGACTTCCTCGGGAGACACACCTCCTCTGGCCCGCAACATCATTTCCTGTCTCGTGTGAAGACATGTGGGATATAATCGACTGCATTGGAGGGTGGAGATGTTGGAGTGCACACACAAAAACGCATGCACGTGCTAGCAGACATGTGTGCGCCTTGCACAAATGCACACACACTCGTGGTCCTTGAGGCCCAGTTCTGGCTTGGATTTTTGGCTGACCAGGATTAAAACTGGCTCTGGGAGACACACAAACATTTGCACACAAACAGATACAAAACTGGACTCATTGTCTGTAAACAACAATATACCATGAGTTCAACTTCAAAGGAAGCCCATGATGCAATGCTGTTGCCATGTGTTTGTGATGCACCGCAGAGTCATGTCTGAATGTGCGACACATGGCTCCAAATGCCATGTTTTTGTCAGCTGGTCTGCACCGCACGTGATGTTAATGTGTTTTTTTGTCGTTGGCAGAGAATATATTTATAGATAGGATGATGAGAGACATTGTTTCCATGGAATATGATGGCAGCAAACCTCTGTACACTAATAGCTTTTTGGATACACACAGCTTATATGTCTGTTCCAATTACTCTTCAAGTTCTCTTGACTCAAGTGTGTGTTCGTGTTTATCTGGCACTGGGGGGACCTGAATCTGGAAGCCCACTGCAGGGACTTGTCTGTGTTTTGGGGACCAAAAGTTGGTCCTCCCAATTTAACCAGCTTATTTTAGTATTTATGACTTTGCTTTGGTTTAATTAGACAATCAGGCTTAAATTGAGATTTTGTTAGGATCTAGGAAATTAAAGCTATGCAAGACATGGGCTTTGTGTGTGTTAGAGCTCTGATCAGGCCCAAAACAATCAGGTCCGTCCCTACATGAACCCGCACAGTTTCTGTCCAAGCCCGACCCAAGCTCGAGCCACAGCAGCAGTTTTGGGCCCGACCCTGATTTAAATTCAAATTTCCAAACCATTATACATGTGCAAGTGTTTACAGGCGCACTACTATCCTAAGTTTCTTTGTTTTTTGGAATTTCCTGGGGGTTGTGTGTGTGTAAATACTGAGTCATGGATTCAGAAACCTGGATAAGACTTTATTACCTCACTTAAGCACATCTGTAGCACTTATCACATTACGTGTTGTCTGCAGTTTACTGCCTCGTCCTCTCTGAGCATCCCGTTTTTCCCTCTGTGTGATTGCATCCTTGTGTCTTGCCTCTTGTGAGTGTGTGGTCTATTGTTTATCAAGGTCTTTAGGTGAATATACTAGCTGGGGCACTCCAGGATATACCTGGTAAATGTGCATGTAAACACCTCATTCAGGTTTCTAATGTCCCTCTGTTGTGTGTGCAGATGCATCCTTGAGGTCGGTAGTAAGCAGTCAGTTCTGATCATAGGTTTCACTTCCTTCACGGTTATGTCCTTAATTGTAGATGGCAATCACAGAATTTTGATCTTAATTATATCTAACAACCAAAATCCTTACAGCTGGAGGTCCCTGAAGCAAAATCTTATTAAATGGGGGTCCAGTGGTTATCAATTTCAGGGTTCTTGACACGATAAATGTTGAGAATTAAAGTAGAAATCTGTCATGCCAATAAAGTAAATTAAATTAACGTGAGGTATAAACTCTACTCTCACTCATGTTGAACGACTCTGCACTTCATGATGTATGTCCAGTGTCAATATACAACATACATATTTTGCCTATTGTGTCACAAGTAAGGAAGGATGATTGTGGAAGTTGGGATCGGGGGATGGGCAAGTAGCACGCCTGAGTTTTATGCAGAACACCAGAGTTTATTTTATAAGTGTTCAGTGTTTTATTAGCTGTGACCATGATCTTTCCCCTAACTTTAACCATATGTTTTAGTCTCCTAATCGTACCATCAGGGCTGAGTGATGATATTTGGTACCTATAAGGTATTGATTGAAATAACCCAGCACCAGCTAGTATTTACTATTTGTATGGTTTTACTCACAGCCAATCACCACAACCATACTTTGATTTAATGCGATGTATGACAGGTTCACTACTGCAGCAGCTACAACCCATACAGTCTACCATGTGGTGAAGTCAAAAGGCCTGTTTCCACTGAAGAAGTTCCTGGTATTATCTGGGGGGCAGGAACTACTACAGGAACGTCCTCTCGCTCGGCCCTCTCAACTGCCGTGTCTCCACTGAGAGAGCGGAGTAGGAGGAAGGTTCCTGCAAAGTTACCGGGCTCTGGATGTGATGTAATCGTTGCGCGACCATTTTGACCGGGGCAACATAGTGGCGTAGGGACGCTGTTAGCTGTTAGCGGTGTCTGTAGTAACTCACTTAACGCACAAAGTGGCCCGTGAAAAAAATATTTTTTCCAGCGGATGTCTTAGTTACAACATGATTGAGCTAACTGGAGTAGTTTCATGTCGTTTTAGACAACGGGAGGCTTTTAACAGATGACGTCCTGATGTTAGCTTTGCTGCTAGTGTTAGCTGTCCCTGTCAGCTGCAGCCACTAGACATTGTGATTTCCCAAAACTGAATAAATACCACACATAGCAACACAAAACTGCTTTGCTCGCTAAATCATGTTGTAACTAAGATATCCAAGTTATTGAGTTTGTTTATGTGGCGGTGGAAGCTATGAACGAGCTAACCCTCGTCTGCTGAGTTTTAAAAATGCCGGCTATTTTGTTGCTTTCTGTTGACGTCACATTCCGTCTTGAGTATATCCAATCAGCACCAAGTAACCCCCAGGCCACAGCCCGGAGTTTCTTGGGGCCGTTCTGAGTACCTACTCCGAGGCAGGGACTTGTTTAGCCCCTGTAAAAGTTCCGGAACTCTGTCCTTCAGGGGTGGTTCCTGCGGTGGAGACCCGCACCAACGGCCCCGGCCCCGTAAATTTACCCCGAAGTTCCTGCAGTGGAAATGGGCCTAATAGTGGTGCATTTGACAGCATTGACAGGTGCTAGTGTGCCATGAGGATACCAACATGTTTGGTATGATTCACATGATGGACATTGAAGGAAGAAGCCAAAAAAAAGCTACCAAATTAAGTACTCTACTGTTGTCAGTATCATTTTAAGGTACTGGTGTCATCATTTTTTAATGATACCCAGCCCTGCATACCAAAGATGCCATCTGCAGATACTGTAGGAAGTGAGAATTTAAAAAATGCTGTCACAGAACCAGGGTTTTGCAGAATCAACCAATAGGGTTGGTGCACATACTATATGAAACTCAGATACTATTAGAATAAAGTATACAAGAAGACAGTAAGAACAATGAAAAGTGTCAAAAGGCCTCTGCCAATGGAAAGTGGGATTGCTGGGGACACACCAGACTCACACCAGCTCATACCATACAATAGCATAGATGCAATGTGCAGACATTGCAGGAAGTGATATTTTAAAAATGCTGGTAGTGAATATAATCCAGGGTTTTGCAGAATTGACCAACCTTTTTGTGTGGTGATAGGGTTGATACATAGACGGTAAGAAACCTGAAAACCACCAGAATCATGTATACATGGATATGAATAACCAGATTGCTATGTTTCAGTGTGAATGTCTTGTCGATATCAAAACTGGAATCTAAAAGCGCTCAGTGTGAGACAACAAAAGAGAGAAGAAAGAGAAAGAGATAAAGAAAGCAGGATATATAGAGGGAATAAGAACAATGAAAAGTGTCAAAAGGCCTCTGCAGATGGAAAGAAGAATTGCTGGGGACACACCAGACTCAGCAGAGAAAAAAAGAGAACAGAAAAAAAGAGACTGAGGAAGGCGGGAAGCTTGGAGAGAACTCTCACTCCTTTTCCAGAGAAAAAGAGTGTGAGATGGAGAGTGAAAGAAAAGGGGAGATGGGGGAGGGTAATGGGAGTGGGTGTGTCCGGCACTGTCTGTTCCCTCCCTCCATTATAGAGAGGTATAGATGGTGCAGGAGCAGCCAGAAGTCCAGTTCAGTGAGCTGCACTAGTCCTGAGAGCCACCAGCTCAGAGAAGTAGTCCAGCCACTCCAGAAACACCCAGCTCGCAATACTGCAGCTGCAGCACACATTAACCTGTTAGCAACAGATCCATTCAATCAGCAAGGTGACGCTGAGTGACAGCCTCTTATTTCTGTGTCTCTCACACTGAGCTGAACTAATTCAGACCACAGGCAGCTTGTTACACCTGAGACTCAGAGCTGAACCACAGCAGAGAAGATGATGGGGATGCAGCGACACTCACACAGCTTTCTGGTCCTTCTTCTCATGGTCTTCATCGCTGGGATAGTTCTCTGTGGTCCCTCGACTCCTCGCAAGAGCAGAGGTAAGTGACACCTGCAACAGTGTTAATGTCTTCCACTGAGAAATCCACATGAGGAGATAAACATTACTGGATGCATGTGAGGTGAAAGTGAACATCAGTGTGATTGTCCCTCTGTTAGCCCTGTGATGCTCTGATGGCTTTTCCATAGTCTTTTGCTGCCCTCTGCCAAATGCATGCTGGGATACGCTTGAAAAGACAGTGTGTCATAGTTAGTAAGACAGATTTTTGTTTCAAGGATAAATGACAAGAGAACAGGGTTTGTGGCCATATTGAGAAAACCATTCACTGCAGAGTATGTTGAATGATCAGATGCAGTTTGGCACATATTGTTTGTATCATCATGAAGAAAGCTGGAAGCGGCGGATGTGCAGAAAATCCCCAAACACAAACAAAGAGAAGGAAAAGATTAACAAGTGGCTTAAATAGGAGGATAAGTAAAGGCAACACATTTCGCGCTGACATCTGTCCTCTTCCTTTTATACTGATATCTGCTGAACATACCATCATTAGTGGTTGCATGTGATTATCACATTTGGCTTTAGATGGAGAGCAGGAGAAAGTTAATACCAGATTTTATTTTGGGTCCCAATCCAAGATTTTTAAAGAGCAATACACCATATTTGGAAATAAATGAACCATGCTTCTGTATTTTAATTCTTTGAATGGCAACTTTTGAGTCATAGTTCTTTAGGATATGAAGGAATTTATGTATTTTGTGACTTAAAGTTGTATTGTTCGTGCACTGAGTGAAGTTAAATAAGTACATATTTGTTTCAGCGTTTGGGGACACATAAGAAAGGGGGTTTAGGGGTTCGCCTCAGGCATCTGCCTCTGCATTCTCGCGAACTTTTATGTACCAACTTGTGCCTTTCTTCCTCAGTTTATGATGTAAATGCCTTTAACTAATCAGAAAAAAAGCCCTCTGCTACTTTCATGTTCTAAATACTGAGGGGAATGTCGCCCCTGTGTCACCCCAGAAATCTACGCCTATGCCTCCACAAAAGGCACTGAAATAGATTCGGAAGGGGATTTGAAAGGATTCATACTCAATACATGGATCTGATATTGACTTCTGCTGTTGAACCCTAAAACCTAAAAGGAGAATCAGCTTTCTTCTCCCGAGCCACCTGTCAGGCTTTCAAACTGCCTTGATTAGAAACGCTGTTTTGTTTTTTTTGTTTTTTTTTTACAATCCCTGCAGTTTATCCACATTTCTTTGAAATGAGGTGAGCAGACAGGGTGAAACAGGTCAGTTACCGCTCACGGGTTTTAATGAAAGTGTTTCCAGGTCGCGGGTCAGGGGTTAGACTTGTAGACGACCAGTTGGGGTGGCTTTTCCTGGAACTGTTCCCAACAAACAGATGACTTGATGGATGTGAAAGTTGGGTAATTATTTTTCTTCATTGCTTCAGGCAGAAGATTTGTTTTACTTTCTCGAGTACAGCTCTTATTAAAAGATTCCTTTTTTTGTTAATCAAAACACCTGCAGAAAGTCTTTAAAATGAAACACAGACAGTGCAGAATATATATCAGTTCTGGCCAGAGCAAACCACACATGTCCAAACTGTTTCCAACACAGCAACATGGAAATAGTCACAGCATCTTTGCGTTATATAAAACACCAACATACCAAATCCCAAAATGAAGATAACCAATGACAGAGCTGCCAAACCCTTTACCCTCTCTGAAGCAGTGTTTTCTTCTCCAACATGCCATAAAAGGCAGACAGACTGACTTTAATAAGCAGATTATATCGTACTGAGCCTCTCTCTGATTGGGATTCTCACTATGTTCTTGGAAAACAGCAAATTTTCCAGGAACATTTTCCATAGTGCCTCATTATCTCACTGCACACATACACATGCATACTGAACTCTGACTCTGCTCTGCAGCCACACTCTACTTTGTGAGTTAAACTTTGGCGCCCCTTTGAAGACATCTGATGGTAGTAAAAGTGATCTGAGGTGAGCAGACTATAAAGGGGTATGCACAGTGGAGAAAATAGTCTGCATCCACTGTATAACTTTCAGGCTCAACTTGGCTTGCAGGCAAATCACAGTGTGCAGCTTTGGGAGCCGGATGAAAGGAAACTGTGTGTGTTTTTGCTTTGGGAACAGAGTAAATCGTCTGTATCTCTGTTCTTCTTGGATCACGGCCCTGGTTTTTAGAGTGAAACATGTTACAGAATAAGGTGTGTTTTCTTTGTTATGTCATAGATGCTTTCACATAAAACACACGTCAGAGTTGTTGGACAATGTCTTCTTCCCAAGGCTTTTGATACCTGTTTATACATGCTGACGCTCTTTGTAATACAAGAAATTATTTGCCACTTCAGTACAATACATGTCTAGGAAACTGCTGCTGGGCCAGACAAAACATAGCCACATGTCACGTAGAGATTAATGAAGAGGAAATGTGGAAGTGGAGGGGGGAGATAAGAGGACAAGACGAATGAATTCCAGACACTTTAGGAAGTCAAGTGAGGATCAGGTTGATGGAAAGACGGTCGCTGACACATATAGGTCGGCGGAGATTGAGTGAAGGTGGAGAGGGATGGGATGGAGTAGCGCCACAGGGGAGGGGAAAACAGCTGTTGCTCCGTCGAATCTGACAGGATGAATATATTGTGTGAGAGCAGGGGACCAGCATGGAAGCCGCCAGGGTTGGCGGGGAAATGTCGTAGTATGATCCCAGGCACGGCTCTCTCACGCTGGGGTGCAGGGTAAGGCCTTATGTGAACCTAAGAGATGGGATCATTCCAGAGAAGGTCTGGATCAAGGCTGGAAGACAGGCCTGGGATATTCCCATTAGAGCAAATAAGTTCAGCTGTTGTTTGCACACCAGCTAAATAATTTCAAACCCTCGGTGCTCTGGTTGGCACGGGGCTCAGAGAAGTTTTCATTGCCTTAAATGAAGGTGACTGTTTTACCAAGGGAGCCATAAACCATCCATCTTTGTCTCCACAGAGCTGAATGCCAAGTCTACTCTTCCATCTTTCCTCCTCTGGGACAGAAACCTGAGAGGCTGAAATACTGTGTGCCAGAGCTGTGTTAAAACACCGAGGAAGGACGTCACCTACAGTATAATTAATACTACACTTTTAGAAATAAGGGTTCCGAAAGGGTTCTTTCAGAAAGGCTGAGGTTGTACCCAGAACCATTTACTTCTGAAGAACCCTTTTTTGAAGAAAGGTCCCTCAAGAATTCTTTGAAAGACAATCCAAAGAACAGTTTTTGGAAGAAAGAGCTCTTCAAAGATCATTGAAGATTCTCAACCATTAAATACTCAAATATTTATACATGTTTCAAATGGTATTCTTAAATGTAGATGTATCTGGAACCCCCTCAATCAATTCATGTTCTGCCATAGCTGATATCATCATTTCATTACCACGTGGTCTTCTGAAATTCTTCTTTTCTATCTAATGGGCACCAGGTACTTGGCATTTTGAGTTCGGTTCTCAGTTTTGGTTCCCAACCCTACTGCACTAGTAAAAAAAAAAGTAAAGGCTTTAGTAGCAGTGATTTCACTGGCTGGGTTTCAGTCAAGGGTTTCACAAAAAACCCTGGCTGGGTTCTGGATGAAACCCTTGGAATATAAATAGGTTATTGGTAGAACCTCCTGGCTGGGTTTCCGTTAGCAACCTTAGAAGCTGGAAAGGTTCTGGATACAACCCCCAGAGAGGGTTCTGGGTTGATCCATTCACAAACAGTTGTGGATGGAACCCTTGGAATATAAATTGGTTCTCAGTCGAACCTCCTGGCTGGGTTTTCATTACGAACCTTGGAAGCCAGAAAGGTTCTGGATACAACCCCCAGAAAGGGTTCTGAGGGGAACCATTTACAGATGGCTCTAGATGAAACCCTTGGAAGTAAGGATGTCCCAATCCGATATTCAGATCGGTATCGACCGCCGATATTAGCAAAAAACGTGCATCGGCATCAGATCGTACTGCATGGAAAAATGCCGATCCATTCCAGTGATCTGCTCCAGCACTTACTATCAGTCCACCAGGCCAGCATGCAGACACACAGGAAACAGCAGCACCAGGCTGGCACTGGCATTAAAAAAATAACTGAAAAGGAAAGGCTGCATTTTTTGTTAAATGTCAACAATGTCTTGTGGTGTTAATCTATTTTTTATTTATTAGGGGGCCAAAGCACAAGTGTGTGGAGTCTTGCTGCTATTTTAATTTCAATGTTAGACATTTTAAAGATTTCTTGTGTTGATTTATTTTCTATTTATTAAGGGGCCAAAGCAGCCAGAGCAAACCAGCTATATTTTTTATTTAATGTTATTGTTTAAGTTTGTTTATTTAATCCTGTTAACAATAAACAGGTCAGTTTCTCATACCAGCTGTTGTGGATCATTCTAAATAACCCGATTAAGTTGTTCTTGTTAGAGTAATATCGCTTGATCAAACCTTTTCTAACATGACTGACAACAAAATAAGTGAATATGTATAATACGCGCTTGGATCAGATTGGCATCGGTATCCGCCAAAACTCAAGGCTGTAATATCGGCATCAGATCGAAAGTGAAAAAGCTGGATCGGGACATCCCTACTTCGAAGATATAGGATTCTCGGTAGAATCTCCTGGGTGGGTTCTTGTTTGCAACCTTAGAAGGTGGAGTGGCTCTGGCTACTACCCCCAGAGAGAGTTCTGGGTGGAACCATTCACAGACAGCTTTAGATCAAATCCTTGGAATATATGAAATGGTTCTCAGTAGAGCCCCCTGGGTGGGTTCTTGATGAACTATTGGAATATAAATGGGTTATGGGTATAACTCCCTGGCTGGGTTTTAGATTGAACCCCTGGAATATTAACAGGTTCTTGCTAGAACCTCCTTTGTGAGTTCTTGTGAGCAACCTTGGTAGGTTGGGTCTAGAGTGAACTCTTGGAATATAAAAGGACTCTTGGTAGAACTCTGTGACTGGGTTCTTGATGAAACCCTTCAAATATAAAAGGGTTTTGGTAGAACCTTCTGGTTGGATTCTTTTCAACAACCTTATAAGGTGGAAAGGTTCTGGATATAACCTCCAGAGAGGGTTTTTGGTGAAACCATTCACAGATAGTTCTAGATATAACCCTTTATGTTGACTTCTAAGTAGAGCCCTTTGAAATGAAACCTTTATTAAAGGTTCTACAACAACCAAAAAGGGTTATTAAATGGTGACAAGTCAGATAACTCTATATGGTTAGGGTTAGGGTTAGTGTGTGGAGAGTTATATATTGCACCAGTGCTAAGAGTCCCTGTCCTTATTTAGTCGCGGAGTGTCACCGTCTGTTGAGCTCAGCTGTGTTCTCGTTCTGCTGCTCCAGACAAACTGACATGACTTCATTATTCTGTGTCGCTTCCATCCACCAAAACCTCTACAGTTGTTTCAACAAAGAGCAGAAAAGTTCTTTTCCATTGCATATTTTGAAAACAAAACAAGCCTTGTAGTTCTGTTCCAACCTTTTTTTTTCTTCAGATATTTATAGTTCATTAGTTCACACATCAGCATGAGTGGAAAGAGATGATCTCAGTGTATTTATTCTCAGAGTGTTTACTTTCATGCAGTCCTCCTCCTCATCTGAATCAACAGAGCAGAGACAGTGGAGCAGAAGAGAGCTGCCAGTAGTGGAAATCTGTGGTTTGATAACGTCAGACTGTAAATCAGGATGTGTTGATGCCAAACTATGTTTGCACGTTGGACAATGCACGTTTTAATATTTATTTTGAAACTCCAAACACACATAGAGATATCATGTTGTACAGCAGTTCAAAGTGGACTGAGCATGTTATGCTGACAACCCCATTAACCTACTCCCTTTCCCTAAAGATCATCCATCACTGCTGATGATCCAAGATAGCCGCTCTGCTGAGCCAAGGTTAAGTTTCTAGTTTGAGGGTGTTTCTTCTTTACAGGCCAATAGGATTACATCCTCTGACCATCGGTCCAAAACAGGATGAATACAACAGTGAAATGTTTATTGAATGATGTAGCATTGTTTATTTCATAATCGGACATGTTTATTGGTTGAATCCCTGCGTTTTGATGGATGCGCTTGTACAGTAATCATTGATGAGCTGGTTATATTCGCAGTGTGACCGAGGTAGACTGCTGATGTCATGAAGTTTTAATTGAAGGGATGAGATTTACAGTATATTATTTAATAGACTATAGTCACCAACATCATGGGTGGGAGTGACATTCAGAAAGCTGTCTCCAAACTCTGTCACCAACTCTCCACAACATACAGATGAAACAGATTACAACAAAGATTTATTTTGGGCTATATATCATGAAACAGTTGGCATGTTTGCTGCTCACAACATTCCCCTGTGATAGATTAGTCATTATTAACATGGACAGATCATGAGACAATAGGCCATTGAGCATAAACATGAAAAAGATGTCCCACCCCTATACATATGGTATGATCATGACCAAGAGACTGAAATTGATTGTTTGCATCTCTTTGTTTGTTTTCTCAGTTACTCAGTGTCTCTTCATAGTTGTCTTTCGCCTCTTTGTGGTCATTTTGTCTATTTGTGGTTGTTTTATGTCTCTCTGTGGCTACTTCACATCTCTTAGTGGACATTTAACATCTTGTGGTCATTTTGTGCCTCTTTTCTAGTTATTTTCTGTCTCTTTTTAGTCATTTTGCATCCCTTTGAAGTCATTTTGGGGTCTTTGGAGTTGTTTTTGTAGTCATTTAGTGTCTTTCTGTATTTGTTTTGCATCTCTTTGTGGTGGTTTTTCATCTCTTTGAAGTCTTTTTGTCTCTTTTAAGTAGCTTTGCATTCTTCATGGTCATTTTGTGTCTCTTGGTCATTGTTTTGCATCTCTCTGTGGTCATTTTGTGAATCTTTGTAGATGTTATGCATCTCTTTTTGTTTGTTTTATGTCTTTCTGTGACCTCTGTAGTTATTTTGCACCTGTTAGTGGCCATTTTGTGTCTCTTTTCAGTTGTTTTTCATCTCTTTGTGTTCTTTTCTTGTCTCTTTTTAGATGTTTTGCATCGTTTAATGGTTATTTTGTGTATTTTTTTAAGTTGTTGTGCATATCTTGGTAGTCATTTTGTGTCTCTTTGTGGTCCTTTTGTGTTTCTTTAGCTGCTTTTCTACTGCACAAACCCCTCCCTAACATCTGGCCTTTTAATGTAATGGGAAAGGTTACAATTGGCACTTACTCTTGGGTCAAATGACTGCAGTTGTCACAGGTACAGTATTAATGGCTTCTGGCTCTGATCAGCATTGATGGAAACACAACACCCAGGTGAATACACTACTTTTAGCTACTGGCGAGATGTAATGACACGCCACTACAAAAGACCATCCATCTTCATCCAAGTAGCGTTCGAACATTGATCCAAATTGGCCTGCACCGAGTTTAAGAGCAAGACTGAGTAACTAAGAGATATATTAAAAGAAGTAACCAATGTGAAGTTCTCACTGGCCTCTACTCTCCTCTCTTGTTTACTGACCTGTTTTCCAACCTGTCACAAACACACACATACAAAGGCAAGCTCGTCTGCTGCTGAGCCGTGTACACAGCTGTGGTCTACTGGCAATGGGAAAGGAGTCTCTAGCCTATTTTTAGAAGGTTTAAATAACCCACATACATGCACTTATTTTGGTGTAAAGTGTTTTTTGTGGTTGTTTTGCATCTCTTTGTGGTCTCCTTGTGTCCGTTTGTGGTCTTGTCTCATTGACTTTCCAGTAAGAAACGTTCACAGTCAATTTGAGCTGAGGCTCCGTTTCTGCCTGCTAGGCCTGTTCAGTAATCCATCCATGGTTATTAAGGGTGAGATTATGGATTCAATTATACTTTGGTTACATGTCTTTTGATGAGGTTGTAAATCTTCAGTGATCTCATGTATTTGACAGGGTCAGAGTCACCAGCTGGGCTGCCCTCAGGAAGAATTTAGATTCAAATACAGTCATCAATCATTATTTCCCTCACTATTCATCCACACAAACACACATATGATGACTTTGTGGCTTCGCAGTTTTTTTTACGGGTAAGATGAATGTCAGTAGTTTTCCTTTGTAATGTAGTTGATTGATTATCGGGACAATAACTGGATCCATTCCTAAAGCTTTATTCCTTTTACTCTGGAAATACTGATAAGTCCTAACAGTCCCTAAGCTACGTGTGGGCCAAATGGCCGAGCTTTGGATGGGTTGTCGTGGGACCGAGCCAGTGTTTGCTTGTACTGGAGTTCAAATGGCGCTGCCAGGAGTTTCCTAATGTTTCATACACTCTGAGCCCCTCTCCCTCTGAGCCAATCTCACTTGTGTTTTATCGGAAATATTGATGGAAGAATCAAAACAAATGCCGTTTTGATAGGAAACACATAGCTGGAAAAGCACAAGGGTATTTTTCAAATCCAGGGCTTCCCCCTCTTTCACTGTCAGTGTCTGTTTTGGCGTCTGGCAGCTGTTGGCAGTAATCCTCATGCAAAGTTCCACTATTTCATTTAATGCTGAAATATGAGCCAAGGACATGCTGTGGAGAGTATAGTACAAGCCATAATCCAGGCAGAAAGTCTATCGTTAAGCCTCGTAGACTAAGAGGGGTGGAGGTTTAGGCCCCATAGATTTCCACTGCAGAATAAAAACGATACAAAACAAATGATGGACATATAATTAAATTGACTAATTTGCTTTTAATTCTCTCTTGATTTGACAAGGGCTTGGATCATTGAATTAAAGCACTCTTAAATATGATAAAAACAGAACCACACTGCAATAAAATCAGGCTTAATTTAACAAACCTGTCTATCTTTCTGTTACCACTGTTCACTGTCTATCATCCAATCTGCACTGGTGTGGTTTATTATTTTTACATGTGCATTGGCCAACTGTCAGTCGTAAGTCACACTTCTGGTCCCGTTGCGCCCATCTGAAATTTCTGCTGTTTATTAGCACGCCTGTTACAAATAGGCTAATTGTTAGCATGCCTGGTTCTTGGCTTTTTATTCCAAAGCCACATGACAGAGGCAAGTGATGAGAGAAAAATAATTTCACAGCCAGTGACTGAGTTGGTTTGGAAGGTAACAACCAAAGTTCAGCACGAGTGTTGATAATGATAAAGATCATTAATCCCCAAGAGATACAGCAGAGCATGATTGATAGGAAGATAGTCACATCCAAAATTAACAGAGTCCTCCTTAACATGCCCTCTTGACCTTTATGTCCAAATACATTCAAAGTTTCTTCCAACCCAAATACACAACTTGTACATCCATCATACATAGATTATATCACATAGGATTTACAGATGATAAAAGTAACCTCTACTACATGCTTTCTAGAACTGAACATACATCAGTCACAGTAGGTTTTTCCACCATCACTGGCCTGAGCGTTACCCTTGATCCGAACAGTTTTGGTGACCTCAGCGAGCTCAAATCCTCCAAAAATACCAGCAAATTAATGTAATTCTCTAGAGCTATAAAACTGATGTGGAAAATCTTGTACTCTGGGTCAGTCTTTATTTTGAAGAATAGCAGAGTAAACTGGATCTTACTTGAACATATTTTTATTACAACACAAATCTGATCAGGGAAGCCTTCGGTTCAGCAAGTGTGCATGAACAGAGATATACCATCCAGACAGTGTTATGTAACCCTTGGTGCGTACTGTTTACCACTGGAGTCTAAACATCCACACGGTCCTCATCTTACAGTATCATTACCTTCAGACTCCCTGGAGCCTCCTCACATACCTGCATGCAGACAGTGAAGGATCTGAGGCCTCTGAAAAGATCTAAACCATTACCATGAATGAAACATACACCTTTATACAGTTATTATTATTGATGACATCATGGTTTTTCCACAATGAAACCCACATTGCTCAACTGGGAAAGTGAAAACTTAATATACCTGTTGCACTGAACATAACCAATCATAACTTACCTACTTCTTCTTTTACTTAAAACATATCTATTACCACTATTCAACATTACAAAGCCAGCTTTCTGAGAACCATTTGTAACATATTTTGTATTTTCTAAAAGGAGGTGATATCAGATCATTCGCCTGCAGAGATTATTTTGTGGATCAGTGTTACACGCTGTCACTCAGTATCACAAGCCAAACAAGCTTGTTTGAGCTTTTTTAAATCACAGAAATCATTGAAGGGGTCCAGTTTGGTATCAGTCGGGATGACAGTCAGCAGCACCTCCAAGTCTAAGGACATACTTCTCTGCAGGATAACACTGGATAGCAGCCCCCCTCTGAGTCGGGAATGAGTTACTACCCCAAGCAAAGGAGTTCAAATATCTCAGGGTCTTGTTTATGAGTGAGGGTAGAATGGAGCATGAGATGGATCAGCGGTTTGGTGCAGCGTCTGCAGTGATGCGGGTGCTGCGCCGGACTGTCGTTGCGAAAAGTGAGCTGAGTCAGAGGGCAAAGCTTTCGATTTACTGGTCCATCTACGTCCCAACCCTCACGTATGGTCATGAGCTCTGGGTAGTGGCCCAAAGAATAAGGTTGCAGATAGAAGTGGCCAAAATGAGATTCCTCCATGGGGTGGCTGGACTCAGCCTTAGAGATAGGGTGAGGAGTTCAGACATTCAAAGGGAGCCCAGAGTCAGATAGTTGAGGTGGTTCGGGCATCTGATCAGAACGCCTCCTGGGTGCCTACTAGTCTTGTCCAACTAATGGGAGGCCCTGGGGCAGACCCAGAACACGCTGGAGGGATTGTAAATCTGGTCTGGCCTGAGAACTCCTCAGGATCCCCCAGGAAGAGCTGGAAAGCGTTGCTGGGTAGAGGAGTGTCTGGTGCTCAGCCTGCTGGCCCTGCAACCCGGCCTCGGATAAGCAATTGAGTAGTTCAGGCTAAGCAAGGTATTTCAGACATCCCTTTCTCCACCAACATTTTCCAACTCCTCCTGGGGGATCCTGAGGTGTTCCCATGCCAAATGAGATATATATAATCCCTCAAGCATGCTCTGTGTCTACCCTGGGGTCTTCCGTCAGTGCCAGTACTGTGTGCTGACCCCTGGCATTGCAAACTGGCTAGCTACAATTGTGTTTTGTTTGAATGTGCGTTGTAAAATGTTTCAAGTGTGTGCAGCACAAAAACTAGGTATTTTCATGCAGGACTTTAAGCATTAGCCAATCACTTGATTGATTCAAATAATGACCACAGGACCGGTTTAATATAAGGAAGTGATATATGACGGCAAGTTGCCATTAAAGGCTTTATGAATAAATAAAAACCAATGCTGTCATGTTCAGCTTCAGGGTCAGCTCATTAAAACAATTACATTTGTAATCAACTCTGAGTTCACTTCCATAAAATGTTCAGTCTCATGTGAACTCAAGAAGATTTCCCACCTACTTTTGATGTATCACTTCCCTATGTTTACTTGTAGTGTGTTGCCAAGTAGCTCTGTGAACCTCAGACCTCAGAACATGACCTCAGAACAAATCAAGCTGGCTTCGGTTTTATTGTGACCCACCCTTTGATGCCTGTCCTTATCCAATATCTGTCCCCAGGCTCTGCTGATTAGGACTGTATTCTGTAAAAATCAGCTCTGGCAGCAAACGTGCAGTTTCTTGTAAAGTGATGTCAGTGTATGTCTGAGAGAGACAGGCACACACAGAGAGAAAAGTATTACCTCATATCATTTTCTTGTCAAATCAACACAAGCTCAAGCTGACCTCACGTTTTACTAACCATTGTTCACAGATATTCATTTACAATAACAACATATGCATTTAAAAAGCTGAGACACAGACATTTACACCTCATATAAAACTTCAACATATGCAGTTTATGATGCTCGTAAGTGGCAGATCCTTAACGTGTGTACTCGCCATAAAAGTAATGTTCTTATCCAGTTAGACAGCACACAATATAAAGGGTTTCAAGGTACTTCTTCTATGTTAATGCTCACTTAAATTATATCACTATTATGTTCAGTAAAATTTACACCTCAGCAGAATTTAAACCAGCATGAGGTCTGGGTTTCAGTCTGCTTTTAAAAGACTAAAATGGGATGACAAGACAAAGGAGGAGAAGAAGAAAAGCACTTTGTTAAGGGTAGTTTGTACTGCAGTTGACTCTTTGCTAAGTTCCACCCTTGGATGCAGACTGGCCAATCATAATGTAGCATCAGGGTCTGACAACAACACAGCTGTGCTCCATTGACTCTAATACTTTCGGATTTCCTTAATTTTTAGGCTGGTTTTGTGGATGTGGAGCTAAATGTTGTGCCTGGGGCACGTCGTGTATTAATGATACGCGTTACCTGGAGAGGTTGGAAAAGATATACGTTTCTTCCCTGTTCCAAAACCAAAATCAAACCCTGAAAAGTGTAGGGTTAGCTAGCTAGCTACTGAAGATATAGCCTATTGAAAGCCAAACACTGTTCATCTGCACACACTGTGATGCCACACAGCTGGTTCAATATCAGCAAAGTTTCCCTTTATATTCATTGTCTTGTGTGGCGATCAGCAGTGATGAATGGGGTGCCGTTTGTAAAGTGTCTCATGATGAAAATAACATCAACATTTTGCCACATTTAGCTTCAAACAATGTTTAAAAAAGTATTGTGATTTTTTTAACGTCACCTTTTACCACATTTACAGTAATATTTGTTAACTTAGAAATATATTAAATAGTTAAATCTAAATATTAAATGTGGCACCTAAATGTTAAATGTTAAATCTAAATATTAAATCTAAATGCTAAATCTAAATCTAAATGTTAAATCTAAATATTAAATCTAAATCTAAATGCTAAATCTAAATCTAAATATTAAATCTAAATCTAAATGTTAAATCTAAATGCTAAATATAAATATAAATATAAATGTTAAATCTAAATATTAAATCTAAATCTAAATCTAAATGTTAAATCTAAATGTTTTGGGTGAAACTAAATATTTAGCTAATATGCAAATTCACACTGCCGGTCACCGGAAGTACCAAAATAAAAGCTCGAGATGGTCAGACTGTTTATAGAATCAAATAACGAATTAAAACCAACTTATCGGGGGAAATGGACACTTGAACATACATTAGCGTGATAATAACTACCTAAAATAACAAGAAACGTGTTTGGAGAAATTTTATTTGACGTGTACTTTGAGTTGTTAGTGTCCCTTCGAGGGATTAACAACCTAAGCTAAGCTAACAACCGTCAGTTCTTAGCCCGTTAGCAGTGTCTGTAATGACTCATTAACTTAAACGGTCTGTGAAAAAAATATTTTTTTCCAGCGGATGTCTTAGTTACAACATGATTGAGCTAGCAAAGCAGTTTTGTGTTGCGATGTGTGGTATTTATTCAGTTTTGGGAAATCACGATGTCTAGAAAGCATCAGTGGCCGCAGCAGCAGCAAAGCTGTCAGGACGTCATCTGTTAAATGTCTCCCATTGTCGGATACGACGACATTAAACTACTCCAGTTAGCTCAATCATGTTGTAACTAAGACATCCGCTGGAAAAAATATTTTCTTAACGGACCGTTTAGAGTTAGTGAGTCATTACAGACACCGCTAACGGGGCTAACAGCTAACAGTTAGCCCCGCTAATCTACGATAACCATGTTATTAATTTCAGACCGTGATAGTAATGTTTGTTCAGTCATAGTGTTTATAGGCTTTACAAACACCAGATTAGTCTAAACGGTGATACAGTGACGTGAAAAACGTGAGATGTGCATATATATATGTTGCTAAACTCCGCTGGTTTTCTACCCGGAAGTATTTGTAAACAACAAGGTGATTCCCTCCGAAGGGACACTAACAACTCAAAGTACACGTCAAATAAAATTTCTCCAAACACGTTTCTTGTTATTTTAGGTAGTTATTATCACGCTAATGTATGTTCAAGTGTCCATTTCCCCCGATAAGTTGGTTTTAATTCGTTATTTGATTCTATAAACAGTCTGACCATCTCGAGCTTTTATTTTGGTACTTCCGGTGACCGGCAGTGTGAATTTGCATATTAGCTAAATATTTAGTTTCACCCAAAACATTTAGATTTAACATTTAGATTTAGATTTAGATTTAATATTTAGATTTAACATTTATATTTATATTTAGCATTTAGATTTAACATTTAGATTTAGATTTAGATTTAATATTTAGATTTAGATTTAGCATTTAGATTTAGATTTAATATTTAGATTTAACATTTAGATTTAGATTTAGATTTAATATTTAGATTTAACATTTAACATTTAGGTGCCACATTTAATATTTAGATTTTACTATTTAATATATTTCTAAGTTAACAAATATTGCTGTAAATGTGGTAAAAGGTGACGTTAAAAAAATCACAATACTTTTTTAAACATTGTTTGAAGCTAAATGTGGCAAAATGTTGATGTTATTTTCAGCGTGAGACACTTTACAAACGGCACCCCATAGTGATGTGGTGGTTCACTTTTACACTGTGATCTGTAGCCTATAGTTCGGCTTTAGCTTCTAACTATCTTTGTCTTTTTAACCTGTTGTTGCTGCTAAGTCAGTTTGACATCCTGGATATATCCTTCAAACACAGACTGTAGACCCTGTAGACTGCTCTATTTGATGTCATTCAAAGCTCTGAGACTCCTTTGGTCAAGCATTTGCCACGACGAAGGTCTATATTGACAGAAAGCTTGGATTTATCATTAAATACTTGCATTGGACTTAAATGTGCAGAAACTTTTGGTTGTTCTTGCACTTCACTGTGTCCTGAATGTTCTCAAAATTAAAGATTTAATGGAACACTTACGTCCTCTCCTGCCTCCCCAGTGAGACGCCAGAACATGAAAGTCCGTATCAACGCCACAGGAGACACCATCGTGATGAAGTTTTTGCGTCCCAGCCCTGACACTAAGCTGGAGGGTTACATCCTGGGCTATGGCAGCAGCATGTTCTCCAAACAGTTCATTCAGCTGCCTGAGAACGGACAGCCATACGAGACTGAGTTTGGTAAGAGAGGCTGATGATATGTGTGTTTGTTCAGCTTAAAGATGAGAAGCTATGATGCACATGTGAATTGTATTTTTACCTTATCTAGTAAAAAGAGGGAAATAAGATCATCTATAACCTTAAGTTTGTTTTTCTCCGTGTTTAGATGCTGAGCCCAAGTACCTTATCGCTGTCCAGCCCATCCCAGTCAATGAGGTGAAAAAGCAGTGCACAGGTAATGATTCTGTAAGAATTATAGGAAAACAAATCATCATCAAAGTGACATGATAAAACAGAGGACATGGGCATTGAGGGTGGACGTGGAGGTAGGGGAGACCAGGGTGGGTTGTCACATTGTTCCCTTTGTGCCATAATTCTCTGGTATAATGTATGTTAGATTATTCTAGCCAGCAGCAAATGAAAGGTGAACATCTTCTCATTAATACATATATTTCCATGTAGACAAATCATTTCTAAAATTAGGTGATTTGTGAGTTAAGTCATGTTGTGAATTTGGGCTCTAGTTTCCCGGCGCAGCGCAGGTGGCGCAGGGTGGCGAACCCCGCGCAGAGCTAGTTTCGAGCAGTGCAACCCGAGGCGCGCTCAGTTTGGTAGTTTGGCAGACCGAGGTGCGCTGAGATGGGTGTGGTGGCGGAGCAGGGGGAGGTGTCAACAGATCCAGCTTGGCGCAGTGACAGTTTCGTGCCAAAAGGCTTCGCCGAAGGTGCGCTAAAAGCTCGCCAACTGAAACCAGGTCTACTGTCAGCGCAGGGGGTGCGCAGCCGGTGTAAGCCGAAGTTTGGCTGACCAGTGGACAGTGCGCACACGTCACCAAAACCTCACAGGCAGGTTTCCAGAATATCAGGCACATTAACGATGCAATAAATACCAAAAAAACACTATTCAATGCAACTATCAGTCAAAGGGGATTGGCACCATTTGGCACGCGTAATGGAAACCCAACCTGATTTGATTAACAAAACTAATGAGTTCACATCCCTCTCAGCCAGCCACAAACAGCCACAGCATCAGATAGGGAGTATATATTCAGCATCTGTCATCTTAGAAAAGTCAAAAGAAAAGAAACAGAGTGAGACTGCAAGAGAGAAAGAGAGAGCGAGCGCACAAGTTTGGCCGTCTGACGCTGCTGCTCTCTTCCGCCATGGCGAATTGAGTAAACTCTCATTACGTCTTCACGCGGCGCATTTAAGGGCAAGGAGAGGGGCTCATTTGATTGGTGTGATGCGTGTAAAACCCACTCCACGCCTTCTCTCCTCCCTCTTTCCGACTTGCGCCGGTAGGAGGGACGGAGGTGGGAAAGAGGAGTAGCTGTGCCAGGGCGCACAGTGTGCCAAACTTACAAAGTCCGCCTGGCCACACCCAGTTGGCGAAGCGCAGGTGCGCTGCGCCCCCGCCTCACCCGGTCTGCGAAACTAGAGCCCTTTGTGCCAACCAGCCCCATCAGTGGGTCAAAAACATTAATTAGTGGTTTTGGGGAGCTTTTATGTCACATTTATAGCAAATAAAACACACTTTTAACCATAAAAAATAAAGTATTTTTGGCTGAGCTTAGCCGAAGTCACCACAAGTCCAGAGTCCAGAGGCTCCTAACCCGTACAGATACAAAACATTGACCAGATATTGCATTGTTTGTAATTTTGTTTTTGCACAACAATTTTCAAGCATTGATATAAAGTGATGATAGTGAATTAAAATGTCTCATTTGATCTCAGGTAAAGTGGAAATGCAGAAGCCACTACACCTGGTCATTGGGTCAGTGACGCCCAGCTCAGTTCTCCTGTCCTGGGGGACCCTCCTGAAAACTCCCTATGAAGGCAACGTCATGGATGACTGTCTTGAGGATGGGTAAGTTTACTACGACACCATAACACCCTTCTGTAGGGGAGTTCAATGTTACACAGGGTGCATAATGCTGCCAGCTTAAGCCCCCGTATTTGTTCACATTTTGGCAACTTTCCACCGTTAAAAGTGTGCTGAATTAGCCACTAAAAGTTCCTGTTTGCAATATATCCATGTATGTACAGATAACTATCACTGCGTTACTTAAATACTGAAGAAAATGTTAAAACATGGTAATTCTCTGGCAATTCTGGATTTATGGATATTTATATGCAATCAACATCAAATGTTATGATATCCTCAGGAAGTATAAGTCGCACTGAATGTAAAAATATGTATATAATGTATGTGTGTTCAGATTTGACTGAGTTATGACTCAAGTAGAAGGAGTAAGAATTTTGATGCAGTAGTTTTCCTGCAGTCTGCTGAGGGTTTTAAATGCCTGAAATCCCTCCATGAGACAGAGTTAGCACATTACGATTGTGCCTCTTTTAATATGCTTTTCAAATGATAAAATACTAAATACTTCTTTAACTGCTGTCAAACATGCACTGGGCAGACAGACAGATCGACTGGTACAGGTGTACTAAAAGAGAATCACGCTAACACATGGAGATTCAATTTTCTGCCTTTCCATTTAACTGCTGGCTGTATTGTGGTTTTGTTAAGCATATTAACAGATCGCTCTTGCTCTCACACACATGCACTTGGCGCAGAGACTCTGGTATAACTACATAAACAGTAAATTATTCCCTGACGTCTCTCAGGTTACGGAGCGGTGGATCCAGGACAGCCTGTGCACACAGGTGTTTAGAAGAAGAGTCCACCCACACAGCATGTGAACAGTCTTCCTTCTTTCTCTCAAATAAAAAAAGCAAGGAAGTATTTGATAGAAAAAAAATCCTACGCTTTCTTTTGGTACAAATCCTTCTTTGTTTTATCTATTATCTATTATTAGTTTCATATGTTTTCTGAATAAAGGAATAGAAGCATGTGCAGAAGCATCTGCCCTTGTGTGGGCATCAGGACACTGAATCCTGACTGCAGCTCATGCAGAAACAAACACTGTTTAACTACACTGGAAACTTGAGATAGACTTTTTTCTCAAGAGCTGAAACTAGGATCAACCCCTGACCCTGCACTTGTTATGACTTTGTGAGACTTCTTGAAATAAATACACATTACTGAATAAGACATTAAGATTTTATGGCATCTGAAAGTACTTAGCGGTTCTCCCGTGACAAAATGGCAAATGCATTTTCCTTTTACTTCTCACACTCAGTTATTTCATTTGCATGTGCAGGATTTACTGTTTATCTCCATGTTCTCTTTCACTCTGTCTTTGGCTCAGACACTACACGGTGCGTTATCGTGAGAGGAACAGGAAGTGGAACTACCAGACCTGCCCGACTAGCGACACGGTCATTGACAACCTGAAGCCCAACACAGTCTATGAGTTCGGCGTCCAGCCCAACTCCAAGGACGGCACTGGAGTGTGGAGCAAGCCGGTCATTCACAACATCAGCTCCGGGGGCATAGAGGGTATGTTTGATGTCAGTTTATCACATGTATACAACAAACCACTACAAGCTGCGAATTCCCTAAACCTCATGAAAATCAGGCTCACGCAGAGAAAAAAAACCTTTAAGTCAACATAGTGCAAATATCTACCTACGAAATAAAACCACTCAGTGTAATATTACAGCCAGGGAACAAAGTATAAAAAAAATTGATAATTTAAAAAAAATATCAAATGATAGAGTAATACAACATCTTAGTAAATACTATATAATGACGAAAACTCTGTGTGTGTGTGTGTGTGTGTGTGTGTGTGTGTTCCACGTTTTTCTCCTCCCTGACTTGGTCAATCCATGTGAAATTTGGCACAGTGGTGGAGGGTCATGGGAGGATGCGAATGAAGCAATATTACATCAGTTGGCCAAAGGGGGGCGCTATAGCAACCAATTGAAATTGCAAACTTTGAACGAGCATATCTCAACTGGGTGGCGCTATAACAACAGAAAAATGCTTAAAAATGGCTCAAATGCGACCAATCGCTAGGTACTCCGCCATATTGGCAGGGTGTGTTTTGTAGATGACACATGGAGAGTGACGTATGACATACGTGCAACTAAAGTTGACTACCTGAACTAGCTCGCAAGCGTCACTCCGTTTTTTGTCAATGGAGTCTGGCTTTAAAGAGAGCATAGATAAGTTTCACTTTGTGATACAGAAGTTCTGTACAAATTAGAGCATATTATTTGCAATAAATGCAAAAGGTGACAAGTATTAATTGAAATTAATTAAAATAAAAATGAAAATCATACAAGCTGAAAAACTGTATTGTCCACAGAAACTAGACATTAACTCGATCATGTAATAAATTTACTTGACTTATGATGGCCCTCTATATATTTTCAGATGTATGCTGTTGACCCTGTATTATGTTATGTAATATACAAGTGATTCTGTCCAGTGGAAGGCTTGATCACATCTGTCTTATCCATTAAGTAGTGTTTGGTCTGTGAGTGTTTTCCCATAAACTTGAAATACATGTTTTGGCATAAAACAAGCTGAAGTCTATAAATTCTCGTTCATTTTTACTGCAGTTATGTTTCTCTGGATATGAGCCCAACAAAAAAGCGTAAGGTCCAGTGAGATTGTTTTCTTACATAATCCTCTCAATTATAACTGAAAACACTGTTTCTGTGCATTTTGTGTTTATGTTTGGTACGTTTTTGTTGTATCGATTTAATTCTCTTAGTTTCACATATGTCTGCATTAATCATCAGTACTTTATGTAATGTAAGGTGTGTATTTATAGACTTAGTGTAACTACAGTTTTGGTCAAAACTGAGTTATAACTGAAATTAAACCTTTGGATATCCGTTCTATCTTGTGACAAAAGTTTCTGGTTCTGGAGAAAATTGGGTGTAAAGCTGTAGTAAATGTAGTCACTGGGCTCTGTCTTGGGTTCCCGGAGATTTGGGATTCCATTGAAAATCACAGTAAGCGTATTATGTCGAATTGGGGAGAATGAGGGTGATGCCAACTACAAAAATAACAATACAATATTCGTAGCAACATTAGTGATGAACATGATGATGGTGTCAAGTAATCCTAACTTAGGTCAAACCAGATAAAATAATACTTGATGTTTTGTTTTAAAACATCACTAAGACATCAATAAATCAAACCTATACAAACTGAATCTAGTAAGAAATGAGAACCTTTTACCTCATGCTACATACTGCATTTAGTAACTACAATTTTGTGCATTTGGGGGTCATAGGTCAAATAATTGATCATGGTTTTACTTTCTGAATACCTATTTAATAAGTGCAGTATAATTTTTCTCCCAATAACACATTTGGCTGTAGAGTCAAAAAGCTTTAGCCCTTTTTCCACTGCACAAAATACCCGCTAACACCTGCTAACATTTGGCTTTTTAATGTCATGGGAATGTTATAATTAACATTCACACATGGGTCAAATGACACTGCAGTAGTCACAGTTATTAATCGGCTCTGGCTCTGATCGACATTGATGAATGGGTTAATTTTAGCCCCTTAACAGGCAAGATGCAATGGTGTGCCACCACAAATACCTTCTGTCTCCGCCCATGCAGTGCTCAAATATTGATCTTAATTAGTCTGAGTTTAAAAGAGAGACCGAATACGTAAGTGATAAATAAAAAGAAGACATTTTCACTGGCCTCCAGGCTGCGCTCTACTGTTTACTAACCTGTTTTCCAGCCTGTGATGTTTTTCTCAGTTTCAGTAGCATAAGTTGTTAGCTTCAGTTAGCCTTTGTAGGACAGTTTTTTAAAGCAGAAATTTTCATCCTGATCATCAAGATTTCTGGTTTTCTGTGGACAATTTAAAAAAAAGGTTGTATGTTTAATTAAGAAAAACCTGCACTTTGTTATATCACTTCATGTTATCACAACACTTGAAACCGAGTTTAGACAGTCTTTAAACCTTCTGCATGATTCTTTTCATGTACAAATCCTTTGACTGCTCATTCAGGGAACAGCTCTCTTGCTAATTCAGCAGTGTTTTCTTAACGGCAGCAGGAGACACAAACCAGTCCTACTGTAACAAAACCATCCTGTGGTTAACTTATATTTAGCCACTACCAAGGAACTCTCTCATTCAGTCTACCATGATGAAATGCATCTTGAGCAAAGCATGTGGTTGTGCAATGTGGTTTTGCTTAGTTCCTTCACTTTGTATTAGTTCCACTTGCACTGATTCATTTACTGATTTTCATCTTGTGTTATGTTTCTAGAGAAAGCCATCAAGAAAATCTTTAAACGTCCCATCAGCCCTGTGGTATGTATTGGACACACTTAATGTCTTATCCAAGCATAACTAAAGAATTATCACTGATATTGTGAAGCTGTTTTATTGCAGATTGTCTTACATTGTGTTGTATTAACATGTGAAATGAAGCAAGTGTCATAAAGTAGTGAGAGTACAGAGAAAGCACAGGTACAGCTCTTCTTCTCAAAAGAAATATTTTTGAGAACAGGGTGTTTATTTGGAGCAGGCAACATGCTTCAGAGTCCATGTTGTGCACTTTAGTGAGCTTATGCTATTCTCAGGGTTGTTTGCCTCATTAGTTTTCCATCCAACTACTGAATGGAAACAGCGGCAGCACAGCCAGGACCGACCAAGCCAAGAGAGCAGTCTGTAGCTAGCTAACTTCTAGAGTGGAATAAAACACAGGAAAAAAGGAGATGAAAGAGCATGATGGAGAAGGAAGGATAACAGTGTGGAAATGAGCTGAGAGGAGAAAGGTGGCACTGATTTACCGACAGCGGAGGGTTGATGTGTCACGTGCTCCTGGCTCTGCGCTCATAAAACATCACAGCTGTTGAGAATCAGCCACAACACTTGCCCCTTATTTGAAGAGGAAAACTTCAAATAACGAGCTCCTCAGCAGGGACTTTACTGATTCGACATGGAGCAGAGGGCTTAGAAGTTATGAAAGAGGCAGAGGCAGAGATGGCACTGAAGTCAAACGCTAACACTCAGACTTGCTGTTGTCATTACAAACACTAATGAGCAATTCTCTCCTTTGTGTTTTTGTCTTTGACTCTTCAGAAACCTTTAACGCCAGTCAAGCAGCCTTTCCCCTTTTCTCCGCACCATGGTAAGCCAATAGAGACATGCTGCTTTTGGTCAAACCCACTGAACCTTTTTTTTTAATACAGCAGCAGAATTTTTATCACATTCTGTGATTTATTGCTGCTCAGAAATGTTTGTTTCAGCCCTTCTCACTGACCCCTGCATTAAGACTCAGTGCTAGAAGAATTTTAACTAGAACTTTTGATTTATCGTTTCTGCAGACAGGACCTCATCATATCCTGTCTAACTTTTTTCTTTTTTTTTTTTTTTAACTTTCATTTTGCTGGTTTGTTGCAGATGCCACGTTTTTAAACTGTGAGTTTATGATGATCGACTTAACATGAAATATTCAAGATAACAGAGAGACCACTAAACACAACACAATCTACCACAAATTGTCTTCATTTTTAACAAGTCCTTCATCACGTTCCTCAGACCATTGCTGAGCAGTTTTTGCAACATGGCATGGTACATTTTCCTGCTTTCCCATGCCACTGGGAAATGCCATTGCAATGAGAAGAGGTACTCGGTCTGTTTGGTTGGGTGGAGCGCATCAAGTGACATCCACATGTTTGTCAGGAGCCAAGGTTTCCCAACAGAACATTGCATTGTAACAGGACGATTAATGTTATTCACTTTACCTGCTAGTGGTTTTAATGTTTTGGCACAAGTCGCAACCTTAGACACCAGGGACAAATCATGATCCTCTTGAGCTCCTTAAGTGAGAAGCCATAGATTGGCAGAGCAGCATGTAAAGGCAGATTTCAAGCTAATGTGAAAGATGAATTGAGAAATTTAGTACTTTATCTAGACTTAGAAGAGAAAATCCCGCACAATGCTCATACATTAACATTTATTCACTCAAATTGTTATATTTCAAAACTCTATCTGGGTCATTTGTGGTGAAAAAGTCTAATGAAACTATAGCGATTTTAGTGTCAGTCGAGCAAAAAATGCGCTGGAATATATGTTTGAATAGTTTTACAGTTTCTGCGAAAAACAAGTGGACTTCCTAATTCATGCAGCTCAAATATATAAAAAAAATTTGCTAAGTTGGGGCTACATTTCAGTGAACGTTGCAAAGTTCCAGCACATATGACTGATTTATTATGAATTTTCAATATTTTAAACTTTAGCCAGTTGTTGTAGTGCTCCAGCTGTGACTATTAGCCCAAAATCATAGTTGCAGCTGCAATGAGAATGAATATTATAGGACTTATGTTCCTCAGGTTGACAGAGACATGACTTGTCATCATTTCAACTTTAAAAACGATAATATGTCAATGTATGTTTACAGCTTGCTTCTGCTGCCACCATGTGGCCAAAAATCAGGAGATGCCAGGTTCAGAAATTCTAGGAAAAAACACTGGATAAAGATTGAACATTTCGCCAACACTTACAACACAGGAATAAAATGCAGGGGACTTTGTTTTGTTCAAAACACATTTTGCTGTTGTGAAATTTATGCATGATGATAATTCCTTCGAACAACTCTTTTTCAGGACTATGAGGACATCTCATGTGTGACTCATTGACTTAAATCTTTCCTCCCTTGTTCTTGTCAGTTCTCCATAACAGGACCCAGGGCAGACCGCCCGTCTCCCGGAACATAGCCCCAAAGACAACTCTTGGTAATGACTTTTCTGACCTAAAGCTGAGTTCAGAGGTCAGAAAAACACTGCTGACCTCAGGTCTGACTATTCTACCTGACTTCTCCCTCACTGTCCTGCTCATTGTTCACTACAAATACACTAGGTTTTTTGTACATCGTTCAGGACATACAGTAATAACTCTTCTCCCAGGTCTACTAACGTACACTATTTTTCTCAGCTCCCACCACAACTACTAAACAGGAATCTCTGTCAACCCCTGAACCCACACGGCCTGTGGTCACCAAACAGCCAATCGGTAAACAGTGAATCCTGGTACTTCTTCAGAAAAAGCTTAATGGCTCTTATTCAGGCTGAATGCAGTCATAGTCTTGGCAGACTGTAACTGAAAAGGCTGTCAATGCTTTACAGAGTTCTTTGTATTTAGCTGCATGAGTAAGAGTAGCATGCGATGAGTGAGTACAGCAGTCAGACCCTCCCTGTGGAACTCGATGGTGTCAACTGTTTGGGTTGTAATGAGCGGAAGGTAGGTGGCCTTGGCTGCATGGCATTTTAGCAAAACAACAAAGCTTGCAGGTATTATTAATGATGGTTAACAGGTTCTGTTCTGTATGTCAAGATATTTTTACAGTAACTTATTTTAAAGATATAATGTACAGTGTCATCTCAGAACCTTGTTAGATGCTGTTTAGTCAATCAATACATTTCAGATAAGTCATCTGAAATATCCTCCTGAGACCCTGTGTCCTTATGTAACGACATCACATTTGGGGTTTGCTTGGCCTTATACTTTATTCTACTTAACTAAGACCGGTCGTCCTCATTCGTGGACACTTTCTATGCCATCAAGCGGTAGTAAGAGCACAATATACTGATCCACATAAAAATGATATGGCAGCCATCTCTGCCAAGTCGATCTGCAGGTGATTGCAACACAAAAGTGGGCAAGGTCCAAAACCAGATCAAATTTTATGGTTGACACTTGTTTATTTATGATCAATAATGTTTTTAGTTTGATATGGGAACAAATTTGACCAATTTTAGCAACAGTAACAAGCTGAGACGCTGTTCAGGACATTGGGACTTTTGTATCGTGTTATTTGAGGACATTGGGAGCTAATTATCATTGACAATGTTTAGTTTTTTTTTTTTATACTTATCGGGTCCTACTGATCCCAAATAGCTAGGGGAAATTAAAGATGCATACCAAACAAAAATTCGGGTCTCAGGAGGATATACAGACTGTATTTCCTAATTATTTTGTGTTTTTCTCGAATGTCTTCACCATTTGTAAAGCCCTGATGGGTAAATACGGGGGGGGGGGGCCCGTATTTACAGTGTGATTATTCATCACCATTTTTGTTGATTATAGCCCTGAAGCTTTCGCTTTTTAATGCAGCGCAGGCGATGGTGTAAGATCTGCATGACAGAACTGCATGCACCAGAAGTTACCTCTCTCCCACAGGAAGTCAAGCAGAATTTTTACCTGTCTTGTATTACCCTGTCCTTTTACATTCCTTCATTCAACATTTATCTTGTATGTCATTTCCAAGTATGCTTATTCTTATCAAGTAAAGCTAGAGTGTTGCCACACAAATGGCATGTCCCTATACAGGGACTGGATTTGGGCATGGTGATATGGAGAAAATCAAATATTACCATATTTTTGACCAAATACCTCTATCGATATTGCAAGGATATTATAGGGTTGACTACTGGTTCTTTTAAAAAATATTTATGCAATGAGATTTCAGTCAGGAACACTTTTTCCATTTGCAGTATTATATTTTGTGGTATGGCTCTGTTCTTGGGCCTCTCTGCCTTTCCTTGGGCCTAGGCAGAAAGCGCACATCCTCGACTTCCACGCGCCTGCGTGAAAAGCCTTAAGGCAGAGAGAGCACACCTGTCTGCCCTTCCACGTGCAAATGAGGAAAGCCTGAGGCAGAGAGAGCAAACCTCCTGCCCTTCCATGTGCCAACATGGAAAGCAGAAGGCACAAAGAGCAGCAGCAAAGACTCCCCAGAAACAGACCAGAGCAGCATCAATGACACAAATGACATTGATAAGTCAGACACAGCATGAAAAGGAGGAGCTGAGGTGGAGGCAGATTGCGAAGCAGCCTGCAGAGGAAGCAGCAACAGTAGACAGGCCAGAGCAGTTTAAATAGGGCGCCCTGAATGAGATTTGCCAATTTGTTGTATTGAAAGGAATCATGTGATCTATCAGCTGACTCTCTGACTCTTGCTGGGATGTGAGCTGAGCTTGACATTGTGTCCTGCCTGAACGAACACTATGCTAAATTTTTGATAATCCTCAGTAATGCGAATGTAATGAACAAGTGGGTAAAGGCAAATAATAGAACAGCTAGAACAATCAGGTAAGTTCAGTAAATCACATCACTTTTTGTAATGCAGTCTTTTAAACCAGAAAAAGACAATACTTACGATAAAATGATATCCAAGATCTAAGACAATATCTACTCTCAAATCACAATATTGATATAATATCAATATTTTGCCCAGTCCAAGACTGGATACATCTGAATACAACCAAATAGACCTGTTCAGTTTCAAAGGCTTCTTCAAACACAGCCTGAGTTTGAAGGATGTAACTGTATTCTTTGCAATCCTTTTTATTCCTAAATCCATTTTGCATCAGTAAGTCATTCAATGATGCATTCATGAGCTGATTTGGAGGATCCAGTCTCTGTATTAGTAGTTTCCATTTGATTTTGATTCACAGGAGGCAGTTCCAGGAAATAATCATTTAACCGATGTTCCCTGTTCTTGGTTGAATGGTTAATTCCACTGAATTAGCCAAGAACCTACAAAAGCAGAGGTATTTAAAACATTCCATGGCCATAAAGTTAAGTAGAGGTACTAAAAGCCTGGAATTCCATGTTATCTACTGCTGTCTTTCCCTTCCTGCTATTTTTTTTCACACTCTCTCTTATTTTCTGACTTCCTCTCTTTTTCTCTCTCATTCTCTTTGACCAAGGAGAACATCTCATCAGATTGAGCAATCAATTTAGAATGGTCGAAAGTCCCGCAGCAAGCAATCAGTCATCGACTATTAAACCCCCATGTGTCATAGCTTCTTAGAGGCACAGCCAATGGATTTGGGTGGCTGTCGCTCACAGGCATCCTGGCCCTGGTAGCTGAGTCTGTCTGTAGTAACACGGCTGTTACATTTCAAATACCTCCATATGGTCTCTTTGCCTTTGATATTGGACCCCCTCTATCAGACATGTGCCAGGTAGAAGGTATTGTGTAACCACAGCTTTAGTCCAAGATTAGCACTGTGAGTTCTCAGCCCAGAAGCTGCTGGCACTTCTGCTGATCGAAATTTCAGCTGTTCCCTAACTTTATGTCTTTATGTCTTGCTTTCGTCATTTTCTAGACAATTAAATAACATTTTTTAATTTCATTTTGTAAAGGAATCTTTCCTACTGAAAATCATTTTTAAAATTACATTGTACAGGACAGTATTGTGGCTTCATGGCCATATTTTCTCTCTCTCACACAACCCAGGAGGAGGAGACCACTCCAGATCTGTCTTGCCTCCTTTCACAGAGTGCCCCTTAGCTCCCAAGCTCCCTCCTCCACCACACATTACAGCCACTGTGGCAGCTGTGCCAGCCACCCAAAGAAATCTAGAGAAACATAAAGAGCATCCTATGAGTCAACCACAACAAAAGCCCCGCTCCCAACCTCCTGTACAACCTCAACCCCCCCAGCTGCAGCCGCAGTATTGGCCATCACCACAACCAAAGCCCCAAGCCCAGAAACCTCATCTACAGCAGGAGGTGAAGGCTCAACCTCAACCACAACCGAAACCCCTTTTCCAACCACAATCCCAGCCCACATCCCAACCGATACCCCACACCCAACCACATCCCCAACCAACATCCCAGCCCATACTCCAGACCCAACCACAACCAAAATCTCAGCCCATACCCCAGACCCAAACAAATCTCCAAACAACATTCTTGCCCAGACTCCATAACCAACCACAAACAACACCCCAGCCTATACCCCAGACCCAACCACATCCCCAACCAACATCCCAGTCCATACCCCATACCCAACCACATCCCCAACCAACATCTCAGTCCATACTCCATACCCAACCAAAACCAACATCCCAGCCTATACCCCAGACTCAACCACAAACAACATCCAAGCCAACACCTCAGACCAAACCACAAACAACTTTCCAGCCTAAACCCCAGACCCAACCACAAACAACCTCCCAGCCAAAACCCCAGACCCAACCACAAACAACCTCCCAGCCCAAACCCCAGACCCAACCACAAACAACATCCCAGCCCAAATCCCAGACTCAACCCCAAACAACAGCCAAGCCTACACCTCAGACCCAACCACAAACAACATCCCAGCCCAAACCCCAGACCCAACCCCAACCAACTTCCCAGCCCAAAGTCCAGACCCAACCACAACCAAAGTCCCAGCCCAAACCCCAGACCCAACCCCAACCAACATCCCAGCCCAAAGTCCAGACCCAATCACAACCCCAACCAACATCTCTGCCCAAATTCCAGACCCAACCCCAACCAACATCCCAGCCCAAAGTCCAGACCCAATCACAACCCCAACCAACACCTCTGCCCAAAGTCCAGACTCAACCTCAGTCACAATCTCAACCAAAGCCACATACCCAGTCACAGCCTCAAACCACAACCCAGCTCCAGGCTGAACCACAACCTCAACCAACATTACAGCCCAAGTACCAGGTCCAAACTCAAACACAACCACATCCAAAGACCCAGACCCATTCTGAAGTTCAAACACCTCCACAGCCCACAACTGTGGCACATCCTCAAACACCTCAACCAACACTCCATCACATTCCTCAGACCCAACAAGTACTGCCAAAGTTTTACACCCAGCCACAGCCTCAACCACAATTTCAATCAACAACTCAGCCACAAACCCAAAAACACCCAAAACCTAAGACCGACTGGCACTCTCAGCCACAACCTACAGTAAAACCCAACCCAGAGCTTCAACTAACCACCAAGCAGCAGTCTAAAGCCCAGCCAACACCTAAACCAAAGAGCGAACTCAAGCCCAAAACACAGCCTCAGCCAAAGAGTGAACCCAAACCCAAAACACAGCCTCAACCAAAGAGTGAGCCTAAGCCCAAACCACAGCCTCAACCAAAGATTGAGCCTAAGCCCAAAACTCAACCTCAACCAAAAAGTGAACCCAAGCCCAAACCACAGCCTCAACCAAAAAACAAGCCAAAGCCCAGACCACAGCCTCAACCAAAGAGTGAGCCAAAGCCCAGACCACAGCCTCAACCAAAAAGCGAACCCAAGCCAAAAACGCAGCCTCAACCAAAAAGTGAGCCAAAGCCCAAATCACAGCCTCAACCAAAAAGTGAGCCCGAGCCCAAAACACAGCCTCAACCAAAGAGTGAGCCAAAGCCTAAACCACAGCCTCAACCAAAAAGTGAGCCAAAGCCCAAACCACAGCCTCAACCAAAAAGCGAACCCAAGCCCAAACTACAGCCTCAACCAAAGAGTGAGCCCGAGCCCAAAACACAGCCTCAACCAAAGAGTGAGCCCGAGCCCAAAACACAGCCTCAACCAAAGAGTGAGCCAAAGCCCCAAACACAGTCTCAACCAAAGAGTGAGCCCAAGCCCAAAACACAGCCTCAACCAAAGAGTGAGCCCGAGCCCCAAACACAGCCTCAACCAAAGAGTGAGCCCAAGCCCAAAACACAGCCTCAACCAAAGAGTGAGCCCGAGCCCAAAACACAGCCTCAACCAAAGAGTGAGCCAAAGCCCCAAACACAGTCTCAACCAAAGAGTGAGCCCGAGCCCAAAACACAGCCTCAACCAAAGAGTGAGCCCGAGCCCCAAACACAGCCTCAACCAAAGAGTGAGCCCAAGCCCAAAACACAGCCTCAACCAAAGAGTGAGCCCGAGCCCAAAACACAGCCACAACCAAAGAGTGAGCCCAAGCCCAAAACACAGCCTCAACCAAAGAGTGAACCCGAGCCCACACCACAGCCTCAACCAAAGAGTGAGCCTGAGCCCAAAACACAGCCACAACCAAACAGTGAGCCCGAGCCCAAAGCACAGCCTCAACCAAAGAGTGAGCCCGAGCCCAAAGCACAGCCTCAACCAAAGAGTGAGCCGATGCCCAAACCACAGCCTCAACCAAAGAGCCAACCCAAGCCCCAACCACCATTTCAGCCAAAAAAGCAGCCAAAGCCTCAACAACCACCTCAACCAAAAAAGTCTAAGCCTCAACCTAAGCCTCAAACAAAGGAACAAGAAACTCACCCAATGATTCAGCCACAGCCCCAAACACAACCTCCAACAATGCCCCAGGCCCAACCTCAACCTACTCCACAACCACAACCTCCACCAAATACCCTGACTCAGTCCCCGCTTGAACCTCTACCCAAGCCACAACCTGAACCTGGGCTTCACACCAGGACCTACTCTGATCCCACCACGGTCTCCCCAAGGCAGACAGTCCCTACGGGTAAAGACCCTTCTTTTTGCCATCAGCAATCAAATATTAAGGACATATCTAGAATTACATTTTAAAAGGGGCATATTGACTTAGACACTGATTGTATTTGTATTTGTATATGAAAAAGTGATCAAATCAGATGTACATTTTTATTGTCAGAATCTGGTCAATAAATTCCACAGCAGTCCATATACACATGTGCCATAGAGCTCTGATTCTCTGTCTGAGCCGGGTTCGAGCCAGGCTGTAATTTCTCAATATTCCCCCAAGCTTGTATCAGGTCGGGTTCTTGCCAAATAAAACTGGCAGTTCTTGTGCGTAAATGACATGAGTTGCTATTGACTGAATCAAAAGGGAAAGAGATCTGCACCTTTCCAGAACTGTGACTACATGTTGCGACGACGCAGACCTCCTGTCCATTTTTCTAAACTGAAAACCATTTCCCTGAGTGGAAACAAAGCTTTTATTTACTTTGATTTTGCAGATAATAAACAATAAATTCCTCCACTAAATAGCATTTTATGTCTTATGTATTATTTATCCTGGCTTCATATGGGTACAGGATATCTCGTTAGCATAATGCTAGCATGTTGTATTTGTTTGGAAAATCCATTCAGTATAAGAAATTTGTTTTGTCTGTGAACCCTGTGAGCTGTAATGGAGCCAAATTTTGTACCTGTTCCTTTGTTAAATGTTGCTGTTGTCCCTGGCCTCATAGATGATATGTCCGTTAGCTGCTAAGCTAATTTATGCAATGTAAAATGCCATAGGCTTGTGCTAATAACGTTAGCATGTTGTATTTGTGGGGAAAATGTGTCCTGGTAAAGAGAAGTGCTTTGTCTGTGAATCTTGTGAGTTATAGTGAAGCTGATTTGTGTACTTGTGTTTGAAATTGTGGCTACTAAGCCATGTGTAATGTGTGTTTTGAATCAATTCACAGAAACCCCACCACCAACTAGTGGTTTGGAGATGTAATTGCAGAGTGACACAAACAGACCACCGCACAAGTATAAATGCTCATAATGGCAAAGATCACGTGTAGGCTTTGCACAGGCTCTGCCTAGAGCTTACACACAAGTATAAATCCACCTTTAGCTTGTAATAAATGTGTTCATATTTAAAAATACATATTTATGGGTTTTCAATAGGGCTCAGGCCCAAAACTACTGCCGTGGCTCGGTTCTGGCTTGGACAGTAACTTTGTGGGTTTAAGTAGGGTTTGGCACTAATTTTTGGGCCTGATCAAAGCTCTTATGTGCCATCAAAATTGGTCCAATCAAAGTTCAGTACTGTCTGACTACATTAAAGAGTTTTCTCTTCATGGATATCATGATCACAACAAATACCTGTACTAGATGTACTGATTTAAAACCAGCAATAATCTCCTTGTCCATTATCTCCATTATCTCCATTATGCCCCCTTTAAAAGTATAAACATATACACCTATATATCATCTTAGATAAAGAGTGATAAAGAGTGAGTTTTCTCTCATACAGCTCCTAGTCGACCAGAAGAGGGCAAGCCTCTACCAAGACCTGCCCTGGCTACAGAGAAGGCTGGTAGTTACAATCAGGGTAAACACTGTGACCAGTTTGTCCCATTACCATGTCTGCTGTTTGTCAAGTCACGTGGAACCCAGTGCTTTCAGTCGTATTTCAAACCATTGGATGATGTCACTGCTTCCCCATCTCCATCTCCATCTCACCACCCTACACACCCCATCATTACACCCGCCTCCATGTGTGCTTCCATTTCCAGCCCAGCACACTCACCTCAACCCTGCCCACTCACAACCAGAGCAGTCTGGCTGGCTTTCGATGTCGTTTATGTCTCTCTGTCATTTTCATTCATTGTCCACTGTTCTGCATTCTTTTCACTGATGTGCTCTGTCATTTATTCCATCTAGGTAAAGTGGAAGGAGTGAATCGTCCCTAACCTCCCCAATTGCTTTTCTGCTCATCTAGGTACTGGCGTCCGTAAGCCATCCGTTCCTGAAGCTCCTCGTTCTCCCATTAGCTCATCAGTTCCTCCAGCAGGAAGAAACACCACGCTGCCCCGCACCCGGGTTCCTCCTCATTCCACTCGTACTAGTGGCAGACCATTTTCTCCATCCAAGACATTCACCTCCTCTCACAGCTCCAGCACACCTGGGGGTAATGGAGAACTCACTTCCCTTTCTCTCACTCTTTCTTCCCATGTAGCTACCTCAGGTTATTCTCTCCTGTCAGCACTCTCTCACGCTCTCATCTGCAGCTGTGCATCTGCAGAAGAACGCAAACAAACTCACATGATCTGTGTTTGAATGCACACAATATACACATGGATGCTTGTGTCGTTCTCCTTCTCACGCTCCATCTTCTGCCTCACCTCCTCTCCACAGTCCATGTGTTCTCCGTGCTCTGCCACATGTGCTCGGTGTGTATTTCACAGTTTTACCACGAGCATCAGTGGCGTCTCTGGGGTCAAGGTCGTTAACATGATTTACAGTCCCTCGCGCTGGCCGGGTGGGAAGTCTGGCCACAGCACTGGCCAGGACACACCACATTTTACACCAACCACGCCAAGCCAAGCACTGTGCAGACAGTACAGCCGCCACAGCCAGTTTCTCTTTTTCTTTCTTTCTTTGTATCTCCTCCTTTCTCAAACACACCCGCACACTCCCCAATGAATTATGGAGAATAGAGTGAGAACTGTCAAAGGACTGAATTTATGTTTTAAAGTCATGGCTATTCCATTTCTATGTGCAGAACATCTGTAAAACCAGGTTGAAGATGCAAACAAGTCATCAGCTTTATTTTCACTTACATTAGACAGTGAGAAAATAGATGCTGAGAAATGAAGAAAGACAGAGAGCATTTTTTCTTTTTGACTTTCCTCTTCTTTGGTATTTGTTGACACAGTTACACAAAACATTTTATAACAGACCTTTCTCTCCCTCCAACAGCCGATGGGGCGCATCATAGGGGCAATGCTCTTCCTAAACCTGTGGTGTGGTCCAGAGAGAAACCTGGTAAAAACAAACTGAGATAATCACCTGTCAGCGCTCTTCACCCACTAACCTAAGAGGCACTTTTATGTCCCGTCCCATGCAGTGCTTTTGTCACAGTCCTCTCACGCTTTCAACTTGTCTGTCACTGTGACGTTTTGTGTCTGGTCGTGGTCTGTGTTGTCCAATAGTCCCAGTAGCTTATACTTGACTGAGACTGAAGCCATATATAATTCCAATCTTGGCATATACCTGTCCTCTCCACATTGTTTAGTCTACTGCACATATGGACATGCATTCAGGAACTGGTTTGAATTAGCTTGAGAATAGCTTTAGCCTGCTTGTTGTGAAAGGTGGATGTGGTTTGTCCTTTTTTTTGGTCAATCACATTGTTTCCATTCTGCCAGGCAGGCTCAGTTAATTAGAGTAATTGAATCCATCCCAAGTAGTAATGCAAACCATGTCTGGACCACATGTATTAACGGTGATGCTCCACTCACTCCTTGTTGTTCAGAGTTGTGAATAGAGGTTGTGCTTCAGTCCCATGTCACAGCTGGTGTGTGTTATTTCTGGAAACTGTGGCAGTTTCAGAGGTCTTCAAGGAGTCACATGGCTCTCTGGAAGCAACTCTACAGAAAAGATTTGTGCCTGCCACCCTGCACGTACATCCAAGCAAAGAGCTCATAATGACTGTTTGTACCTGAGACTTAAGCTCAATCCCAACACACCCTTTGCCTCTAGCACTGAGCCCTTAGCCTTTCCCTTTCCATGTACATGTCTGGTGCTAGGGTGTCCCGATTCCAACACATTCTCACTGCGACCTTGTCACGTATCGATGTTTGGTCGTGAACTTTCCACATCCACATACGATGTGCATAGTACCCTGGGTGCATTGGTTGTTGAAGTTCTGGAACACTGTGTCAAGTTCTGCCTGTTACATGCATTGTCTTCTTTCAAAATACACTTTTGTTTTAACAGGAAATTTACCATTTAAATACAGTCAGTTGGTACAACACAGTGAAATGATTTTTTTTTCCCCCTCTAACAACAAAATCACCTGGTTAGGTTTAGGAATAAAGAACAGGCTATGGCTTTACAATCTTAAGGGATGCAAACACCGCTCTCCTGGGAGAAGGTCAGTGTTTGTTGGACCCATCCACCACCCCTCACGCCCACCCCAGTCAGACTTTCGCTGCCTTAACTTTCGCCCTTGTCTCGCCACGTTTCCCCCTGACACCGATTGGTGCCGTCAAACTATATCAGCAATGACCTGGTATCATACCGATGTTAAAGAACGCCTTTTTTCATTGGTTTCTGACACCGCAAATCACTGCGCAAGCGCTAGATTTCGGCAATTTTCGGAATGAGACTGGGCTCCCAATACTTCAGAGTGGTAGGGTGAAGTGTTAGGGCTAGGTGTCCCTCAAAGGTTTTTCAGAGGCACACTTCAAATCAAGTGTTATGAGAGATCATCAGCAAAATGGCTACACAAGTAACAAAAGAAACCAACAAATGTATTCTTTTTTTGTTAACTAAAACTTAAAAATTATGATAACCGTCGTATAATCTTAGTTTAATGTTGTTTCAATGTATTATGGTCCTTTTCTTTATAATGAGCATAACAAAAAAAATTGCTAGTATGTTGATGTCTCGATAGCTAACTAGCTAGCTAGCTAACATTACATTGTTATTGCTGATTTGTGCGTGATAGTCCCTCATTTTGACATATTTTGATGTCGCATCAGGAACACAGATTATTAACATAACCTACAGAGCACTGCTGGTTGCCTGGTAATGAAGAAGTGCTCTTTTTCATTTGATGACTTGTTTGATCAATTGATAGCTTGATACTGAAGTTGTGAGTGAAACGTGAGCATCCTGGCCTGTAGCCCACACAAGGGACATCGCCACTGCAGAGTGCAGCATAGCCGCAATGTCTGTCAACACTCACCACGTCTGTTTACGTAAATGCCAGCATACCAATGACATATCAGGGTCGAGAAGGGCTGTCCCTTTTCATAGGTAAAGTTTTCAACCTCCAGCCCATGTAACTCTGTTCCAAGAAAATGAGGTATTGGGGTAAAAATATGAAATGGGATTGGGCCTTAGTTCACCTTCCTGTCCCCATGATATAAATGACATGCAACAAAATATCATTATTACGTCTTTTACCCCGCAGCACCCTGAAACTTTGTATGGTATACAACAGCTGGTACTGAGTTTGAGAATTATAGTGTTTCCTTGACAGTTTTATAGAGCTCAGTTTCACATTGGCATCTTAACTGGGATTTGTTTCAAAGCTCTGCTTATAGTGGACTGCAGGTGTGTCATGGACAGCGTCCATCCACGAATCCCTTCCATGAAATCTGAGTATGTGTTGCAAAAGCAACAAACCTCAGTGATGTGAGGTGCCGGGATGTATTTCAGTGGGAATATTTTTCTGGACCGAATGTAAATCTCTGTGTTTTGATTGCATCTATTTTCACATTCTCACCCTGAAGATGAAGTTATCTGACAGAAACCAGTGCTCACACCACCGCTGCTGTTTTACCTCACAGAACTGGGTCTGAAGCCACTGGCACATCAGAGGCTCGTCCTGGTGTTTGAGGGGTTTATTTTGGGGACAGCAGACGAAATACACCCGCTGTGGAAACCGTAGAACGCCGATCAGATTGAATATGCATTGTAGACATTAGAGCTGCAACAGTTAATCAGTTAGTTGTCAACTATTAAATCAATCGCCAACTAATCAGTCTGAGTCATTTTTCAAAACAAAATTAAAAATTCTCAGATTGCAGCTTCTTAAACGTGAATATTTTCTGGTTTCTTTAGTCCTCTATGACAGTAAATTGAATGTCTTAGGGGTTGTGGACAAACCAGGACATTTGAGGACATTGTCTTGGGCTTTGGGAAACACTGATTGACATTTTTTTCATAATTTTTTGACATTTTATAGATCAAACAACTATTTGATTAATCAAGAAAATAATCGACAGATTAACTGAGAATGAAAATAATCGCTGGTTGCAGCCCAAGTAGACATATTGAAGACATACAATGCTGACTTCACATCTTATGATATTACATAGTGTTGGCTCTGTTCAGATAACCATGACATCACTCTTGAGCCATCACCTCTTCACTATCACGTTCGTCGTCTTTTGTGTTTGTGTATCTCGAGACTGGCATTTAAATTACCGCACCACCATATTGTGTGACTTTATGTGTGAGCATATGTTTGCCATTAGCTGTCACTTATACCATGTGTGAGTCAGAGGCACGAGAATGTATTCTCAGCGTTAATCAGCGAGATTTGTCGGCAGATGTTATTTCAGTCTTGATCGCCTCAACTCTTCTCTCTGGGGAGTAGATGCCAGACATTGCTGATTAATGCCGACTCCTGGGGAGGTCAGCTCCAAGGGAGGAAACGCATCCAAGAGAAATGTTTCTGAGGTGTTTTGGCCTCCACAGTTGGACAGTTACAGAGTCTTGTCGACAGAGGGACCATTAATGAAATCTCCAAGATAAGAATATGACAAAGGGAGTGGATACTCTGGAAATGAAGCCCAACAGTTAAAACAAATGATCTCAAAGTAACTCGGATATGAAGCGCGTAACAGAAATTTCATGTGTCAAACCTCCCAAGGCTTAGCCGCCACCTCTGAGATATCACAACAAAGATTTAGGGAGATTATGCTTGTTTAACAACATTGAATAATTTGAGAGCCCTGATGGTAAGATTGACAGTTCGTAGCTAAGGTGTTTTTTTTCTTTCGTTGTGATTACTTATCCAGTTCACTAAAACCAATTCATTCCATGTGTTCATTACAGTGAAATAGATCTGGTCTTTGTCTCACAGCTTGGCTTGATCTTTATTTTATTTTTTTTGCCATGGTGCAGGAATTTGGTGGAAAATTTGGTGGTCAAACAGCATTAGATCCGAAATGATTTTTCACAGAGGGAAGTCAAAATCGTACAGAAAAGCTGTCGGATCTGCTGCCTTACTTTCCTGTTTAGGATTTTTAAATTCCTCAGTTATGCATCTGGGGATTTTGGGTGAGTGGTTAAAACACCGGTTTATAGTTTCAAGGTTATTAAACACTGACATGTTTTTCATTAGTCATAGACCATGGCGGTGCTCTGTGGCAGCACTTCACAAAGTTACTTTTCAGCATTTCACATGCAATCTGCTTGGCTTTTATGTGCTTTTGTTGTTGCTTAAATATAATGTCTGTGTTTGTAAACTCATTTTTTAAGCGCACAGTATTTACTGCAGTGTTCTGCTCTACAAAATGTCTCTGTCTTTTTTGAGTCTATAAACTTGACATTCTTTCATCATTATTGCACTGTTAAAATAACCAACGACACTTGTTTTCAGTTTTGTATCTCTTCTTCAGTGCCGACCACCTGTTCTGTTTTAATTTGATTCTTAATCTGAAATGGACTTGTGTTCTGCAGTCCCGCGTCCCCCTATTCCTGTCAACAAGAGACCCAACCTGGTGGGAAAACCTAGTGACCATGGTGAGGGCCACAGTGATGGCTGCACTGAACACTGCTGCACCTTGTCCTGTATACTGTAATTATACACACACAACAGCAAACTGAGGGGATGGCCTGACTAAAGATGCTAATTAAAGGAATACTGAACACCCCAAATGACCATCTGTATATCAATTACTCATCTTGCTACATTGAATATGTGACAAAAATGTTTTTATTGCATGCATCTGGTGACCGAAGAATCCACAAGCTGAGAACATTCTTGCCTCCCTGCCCTTCCATGCGCCTACATGGAAAGCCTAAGGCAGGGAGAGCATCAGCAAAGACCCCCCAGGAACAGAACAGAGCAGCATCAATGACAGAAATGACATTGATAAGTCAGACACAGAATGCAAAAGGAGGAGCTGGGGTGGAGGCTGGTTGCAAAGCGGCTTGCAGAGGAAGCAGCAACAGTAGGCAGGCCAGAGCAGTTTGAATAGGGCACACTGAATGAGATTTGCCAGTTGGTTGCATTTTTACTTAGCTGAAAGTGGGAGCTGCTGGTCTGCCACTGCCTATATCAGTTATTTTGTTTGTGTTATTGTGTGACTTTGTTGAATCCGAACAAACTCTTTAAAATACCAAAGTCACATAACAACACAAACGAAATAACTCATTGAGGCAGCTATAGACCAGCAGCTTCCATGTTCAGTGAGCTAAAATTACAGTTTTTATCAATGGAGTCTGGATCTGAAGAGGGCATAGGTAAGTGGGCTGTGTGTTTAGGAAGTATTGAGCATATAGTTGGATAAATGAGACCTGGATTATACTGCATGAGTTGTTTTGCTGTTGTTAAACGCTGAACCCTGTGACTTCAATTCATCAAGTAATACCTCTGTTTAAGTATTCTTAATTCCCTGTGCAGGCATGGGAACAAAAACAACGTTTTCTTCCCGAAGTCATTGTTACATGGGATGAGTAACTGATGTACAAATGGTCATTTTGGGGGTAAAGTATTTCTTTAAGTTAGTGGTTCTCAAACTTTTCCTTTATCTCCCCCTTTAGATGCAGAAGATATTTCATGCCTCCCGCCTCTCTGTAATCCAGTTCCATTTTTATCAGCCATTTACCATGTTGGAGAAAAAACAAGCCAAAGTATATGAAGTTCAATAATGTGTTCAACACCCTGGGAAAATGCAAATTTCCCTTCTTTCAGGGAGGTAGATGCAAATTTTGACACCACTCTCATGTCTTTACGATAAATGTGATGCTACAGCCAGGTATCAACTAGCTTAGCTTAGCTTAGCTTAGCTTAGCACAAAGACTGAATGCAGGATTTTTTGTTACCATTGGACAGAGCCAGGCTAACTGTTTCCCCTGTTTCCAGTCTTTACACTACGCTAAGCTAACAGGCTGCCAGCTGCATTGACTGATTGTATATTTTCTTACGCAGACAATAATGGTTTCAATCTCATCTAACTCATGCCAAAAAAAAAAAAGCAAATATGCAAATTTTCCCAAATCCCGAACTGTTCCTCAGACTTCACTAAAAGACACATAGGACATAAGGCTTGCTTGCTACACTAACAGTGAACCTGAATCAACACAAGCTGTTTTTGTATTTCATTGACTTGTTAAACATGATTGCTCAATGAGAATCTCTTATTTTCTCTTTCTTCCTTTTTAAAAATCTGCCCATCCCAAATTTAACATGTTGTTTTGTTGTCTGAATGAAGCTTGCTAAGTTCCATCTTTTGCTAGCGTGAAAGCACTCTTGTTTGTTTATTAGTCCCACATGAATCAGATTTATTCAACTTTAGTTCCACTACACATTTTTTCCACAAGGTCAAGCAAGTCTCCGCTGCAACGGCTCTACGCCCTCCGTTATAGTCCACTGCCTTAAACTATCTCCTGCACATAAAAACGTGCTTGCAGCTCCCAAAACAACTTGCCAGGAAATGTACAGCGTTTGCATTCGTCCTAACATTACAGCTCATCTCAGCGGGCTTGTCGCTAAGGCTTTTTTCTGGACTCTCACATCATTCTCGCTGTCACTTGTTTGTATCTCCCTGTCCTCACATCATGTGTTATTACGTGCACAAAGCCTGTGTGTGTGTGTGTATGTGTGCATACTTCTGCGCATCTGGGCATCTTTGGTCTCAGCAGATGTATTTTGGCAGACCCTTTTCCCCTTTAAAGTGCACAAGAGATATTACTTAACAAGCAATCTCTGATCTTTCAGCAGCCAGGAAAAGGCCACTGAGTTGCTCAGTGAGGATGGCCAGAACAGATGGATCACAACTGGTGTATGACTATGAGTCAGATGATGAGGGCTGAAGAATTGATCTCTTCTCCTCCTCCTGCCGCTCTCTGTCCTCAGATAAACCCATGGACCTGAAACAGGGAGACAAGGAGTCCATCTTGAAGCCATTCCCTCTGGTCACAGCCAAGCCCAAGCAAGAGCGTCGACAGCAGCAGACAACCACCTCTGCCCCGGCAGTAAACAGTACGACTAACACAACTTTTACTGTATCTAAGGAGGAACGTTATAACTCATTATCGTAACTGCTTTCATATCAGCTGGCAAACTGCGTACCTCCATAAACGGGAGAAAATATGAAATAAAAAAGCTTTTTGACTTTGAATTGATGCAGGCACATGATGATAATCAGGAGATATTGGCGCTGCAGCTTGCAGGTGTGTGTAGTTGTAAGGTAAAGAAAAAAATGAGAACATTTTGAATATTGAGAGACAGACTAAGAGTCCGAGTGGAGCCAGAGCAGGTGCTGGGCTGGCCGGTTGTTGACCAGGCCAAAGCTATAAAAATGAAGACAGAAAGAGCTGCCAGGGACTGCTGGCACATCAATCTAACCCCAGCTCCTTTATCCTGTTTCCTTTTCAGTCAGCCGTTTTGACCTAAGTGAAAACTCTTCCATATTCAGGCCCTTGCCTGCGTCAGAGGTAGACATCATGGGCAAAAAGCGCTTTGTAGGTAAGACTTCATCATGGCCAATTTACGTCTCTACTGCAGTTTTGAAAGATTCCTTACTGAAAAAAATCAGCTCTCTCATGCAGCACTACTGCATTAATAACCAAAAAAGTGAAAAAAGGTAAAAATAAAATTATCACTGCTTCTACTGTGCCCATCTACAGCTCCCCATGTGATCTACAAGACAGATAAGAAGCCAGATGAGCCGTGCTCCATCACTTCCTCCCTCTCTTACTTCCCTGACGAGGAAGGCAGCGATCAGAACGTGACTGGTCCTCCCCGCATCCCTCCCTCCAACCTCACTGTGGTAACAGTGGAGGGCTGCCCGTCTTTTGTCATTCTCGACTGGCAGAAATCTGACAATGAAACCAGAGGTACAGTAAATACAAATGAAAGGCAGACATTTTTAAAGAAAAGGGACAGAACTGGAGTTTAAAGCCTTGTTAAGCGATGCTTTCAGCTTCCTATTCACCTCATGTTGGTGAGCCCCTAGGTCTGAATTGCGTCAGGTGTCTGGACTCTATTGAACTTGCCTGCAAGTATGCTTTCACACCTGCCCTGTTTGGTTCGGTTCAATCAAACTCAAGTCCATTTGCCCCCTGTGGTTCCTTTGGACAGGTGTGAACACAACAATCACACTCAGGTGCGCACCAAAACAACCGGGCCGAGACCTTCTTGAAGAGGTGGTCTCGGCCCGGTTACAAATGAACTCTGGTGCGGTTCGTTTGTGGTGAGAACGTGTTCAGTCACATGACACATTGTTTGGGTTAAACATGAGCATGTTACAGTCCTGGAGGATTATTAATGTGCACCTCCTCCTGTACTGCCTTAATATGCACATTCAGCACATCCAATGCATCAAAACATTGTTTTCTAGTTGGAGCCGCGCCTTGTTTTCAAACTGTATGCTTTGACTAAAATGAACAATGACAGCAATATAGTCCACGATGAGCAGCACTAAAATCAACCTGCATAGTTGTCCCTCCATTGTGACATTAGAAAGTGTCACATTTATCTTGCAAGTGTACTCTTCTTCAACGTTTGCTTTACTTCTTGGATTTTTCCCACATGGAAATTCTGACCAATCAAGAGCAGCTTTCTCGGTCAAGGCATTTGATCTGGTCCGTTTGTAAATGCTGCCGTGAGAACATGAACCAACTCTAGGCAATTATACAGCTTTGGAGCAAAATTTGTCCCTGATTCAGACCAAATCAAGACAACTCTAGGTCTGAAAGCACCCTTAGAAAAGAGATTGAACAAACACCTACTTAGCATGACACTGCAATCTTGAAGCTCAAGGACTTCAATCATACACAAATCAGCTTCAGATATATTCCTAAGTAGCTGCAGATCAATGATAGGCTGTGACAAAGCTCGTATATGTAAAAACACTTTTATGGACAAGAACTCACTCTCCACTCAGTTATGATGTGTCTTCATACATGGCAGTTATGTAAATGAAACCACTTTCTCATCAGCAAACACTTGATTAAAGGCTGTATTTATCCAGCTGCATCTAAGGGTTATAACTTGGTCATAACTAATGCCTTAAAGGGGACTTATTAATTATGCTTTACCCTATTTTCGGTATTATGTTACAATGTTGGATGTTCATATTAAACATGGCCAAAGATTTAAATAACGAGGTAAATGTTGGTTAAAGTAACCACTGTGAGCAAAAACAGACCATTCTGAATATTCTGTTTCCAACATTTTTTTTTTACTTTTGAGACAAGCTGACATCAGCTTGTGATGGATTTCTTTATACGGTCATGTGTTTCAGGCACGCTGCTGCAAGTGTTTACATTACATACATTACAACATTACATGTTGAGTTGGGTTTTTTTAGCTTCTCCCTGATTTCAGATCATATTCCTGCTGGAACATGCCGTGGTTGTGAGATTTCAGATTAGAAGCCTTTATTGGTAATTTTTCACAGTAGTGACGCTATACTCTGTTCTAGTCACTGCCTGGCTTCAGTGATGGTGCAGAGATGCTGAGATACAGAAGATCTGGAAACACTGACCAATCGGAGCACTCTGGGCTTTTTTTTTTTGGAGGAGGCTTAAAGAGACAGACACTAAAACAGAGCATTTCAGACAGAGGGTGAATATAGGTGTTTCAGCACAGACAATATTTTGAATAAATTTGAACATTAAAGCACATAGTCATGTTCTAGTAGAAATCCAAAATACAATAAAATGTATGAACCTGAAAATGACCATAAGACCCCTTTAATAATAATTTACTAATCATTTATAGACTGATAATAATAAACTTAGCATCTGGGCCTGGGTTCCCTTTTGGTCGGCGTTTGTCCCCCTCTGACTTCTTAGTATGAGCAAATTACTGAACACTGATTAATAATTTCTCAACCATTAGTAAGGCTAACATTTAAACATGTTACACAATTATTAGAAAGTGTCATCAGGTAAATCCTGAAGGCCTTTTAATGTCACACTGTAACCCCAAACCTCCATTGTGCCTCAGGTTCTTAAAGTATCACACAGTGAATTGTCAGATTTTACTGGTGACAAGGTAACAAGGTTGTGTGATTTGTAGCTGTAATGTGAAATTTGTGTTATTAAAGTCACACTGATATTCTGTCTCTTTTGTCAGAGTATGAAGTCGTATCCACTGCTAAAGGACCGAATGGACAGGAGGTGTCTGTACTGACAACTAATCAGACACACACGGCCGTGGAGAATCTCAAACCAGAGAGCAGGTATGTGATGTTATTTATGTCAGACAGATCATGTAATGGAAAAATGTTATTTTCCTCTAATCCTCTAGTTGGTTAGGTCCTCTTGTTGTGTATAGTTTGGGAACCAAACCACCACCAGGTTTACATTACCATAAGGTTATCCACATAAATCTTTTCCTTTAAAGGAGTATGCCACTGCTGGAGACATGACCTTTCAATAAAAGATGCAAATACTTTTGACATTGGTGCTACAGTACTGGAGAAAACAGAGGAAAAGAATGCTTTTTTCATTTGATCGGATTTCGGTCTGAAGTTGAGAGAGAAAGAAAGCGGGCCAGTCTGTCTCCTGATCTGCTTTGATACTCTTTGTGTCAGTGGTGGCGGCATGGGTGCCGGCAATATGAGATTGCAGAAGTACAGCCTGTAGTTCAAACAACACACCGAGACTCGAGGGGTGAGGGATTTCTAGCCACTGGTTAGATGGAGGGAAGTTTACCACAGTCAATTTACACATACTACCTACATTATTTTGATACAAAGCTGGTTGAATATTGGCAAAGTATTCTTTCAAAGGTTCCCTGTGGAGGTTTAGATCTCTAGTAGCACTGTGGAGCGGTTTGTCTATGAGTGGGTCCCCAGTTTTGTGTATCTTGCGCCAGAGGGCGCACATGGATGTATGTACATATTCCTGCGAATAGTGTCACAATCCTCTACTGATCAACAGCTACCACTAAAATGTCAAGATAGACGTTAATGTTCCAACAAAAACAGTAAAGAAAACTTCTTGATAGAACATCAGGCCCCCAAGAAGTGCAAAGGCCTTTGAAGCCAAACAGTGGAAATATAATGTATGGGTCTGTCTCATGGTGCCATTGAGCCTAGAAGGACTTTTCCCCATAGACTTTCATTGGGTATAGAGGTGTATGTAAATCAGCGGATTAACCTTTTTGAGTGTCACAATCCTACAACCCACCAATCAGTATTTGATCCATGTGGTTTAATAACATTATGAAAGTCTAGAAGAGCTGCACAACTACATCATTTTATCCCCATTCAAGTTAGAAAAGAGCTAAACTGGAAGGAGCTTGCTGGGCCAGTGGAAGTTTGTAGTGTGCTAGCTCTTTATACCCGGAGGTCAAAATTTTTTGGCTTCATGCACCACTGAGCTACTTTCATAGGAATGAACAGGGCCGTGCCTCCACCACTGAATCCAGGGGTCTCATTTATAAACATTGCGTAAGCACATAACGTGGCCTGAAAGAGGCGTTCGCCACTTCCCACGCAAAAGTTGTGATCTATAAAAAACAGACTTAATGGGAGAAACTTTGACCCATGCTTACAAACATTTTGGAGACAGGAAATTGGCAATGCAGATTGTTTAGTTTAGTTTAGTTTATTAGTTTATAGTATCGTGGACAATCCCAATCAGTTGACTAACATGGCTAATATCCAGCTGTAGTCTGATTGTAGAAACTGTCTAATATGCGAGGAAGTTCAAGTATCCTGGTACTTGTTCACGAGTGAGGGTAGAATGGAGCATGAGATGGATCAGTGGTTTGCTGCTGCTTCTGCAGTGATGCAGGGTCTGTGCCGGGCCATCTTGGTGAAGAGGGAGCTGAGCCAGAAGGCGAAGCTTTTGATTTACTGGTCCATCTACATCCCAAAAATGAGATTCCTCAGTTTCCTTTAGATAGGGTAAGGAGCTCAGACATCCAGAGGAAGCTCAGGGTAAAGCCGCTGCTCCTTCACATTGAAAGGGGCCAGTTGAGGTGGTTCAGGCATCTGATCAGGATGCCTCCTGGGTGCTTCCTGTTAGAGGTGTTCTGGGCATGTTCCACTGGTAGAAGGCCCTGGGGCAGACCCAGAACATGCTGGAGGGATTACATATCTCATCTGGTCTGGGAACACATTGGGGTCCGCCAGGAGGAACTGGAAAGTGCTGCTGGGGAGAGGGATGTCTGGGGTGCTTTGCTTGGCCTGGTGCCCCTGCAGCCGGCCCCGAATAATTTCTTTGGTGCACACCATTTTTGGCTTTTGTCCGTCCATACATTTTTAGTATGGATCCTACGTATTGTTTAATAAATGAGACCCCAGGTCTCTTTCCATGCTAAACATGAACAATGCAGGTTTCAAACTTTTCAGAACAGTTGGCTTTGCAAGTGTTTTATGAGAAAGGAAATGCATTCATCATGTTTTTAGACCTCATTGATCACACAGCATGTTTTGGTGAGTGAATGCACGAATCACTGTTGTTTGTTTATAAGAAAACTCCAGGGGGCACTTGAATGCTGTTTGCTTGACCTGTTGGCTGATTACACCAGTAAGGTTCACTGTAGATCTCATCAAGACATGAGTATTAACTGGCACTGAAAGGCTATTGGCATTCTACTTAAAAGTACCATCAGAGTCACTTGTACTTCTTGCAGTGAATTATGTTCAGTTTTGCAAATACAAAAGGGTCAAATCAACACAAAAGCTGAGTAAATCTGGGTGGAGAGGTTCACTGAGTTTTTAATTAGATCTCAGCATCTGGAGTCTCAAAACTCACCAGAACCCTCCTCTGGGCTAGGTTTCTCTGGCCCAACTATTGCCAGGACATCTGAACGCAGCACGTGGAATAGCCATCAGCTCTGTGTGTTTGTGTGTATGTGTATGTGTGTGTGCCTGACACATTCGTAGCTGTCAAAGGCATGAAAATATTATGCATCCCAGTTCTTGAGGTTGGGAGGAATTTAAATAAAAAATTCCTTAAAGTTTGGATTATGTCACTTATTCCCCCTTTTTTCTGTTTCATTTCAGTTATGAATTCACAGTAACACCAAGGAATGAGATGGGAGCAGGACCGTCCACTGATCCGGTGTCTTTTAACACAGAATCAGGCAAGTTTTACAAAATATCTAATCCACTGAAGTCACACAATATAAACGCTAATGTTTTTTTTCTGACAGAAGACACTAATTCGCTGCATGTTAATGCCACTGTATACATTGCTAATGATCAGACAATGATCAGCATTGCTTTGAAGGTGGACTATTGGACTATTAGGCAGTTATTAGTCTAATGATTTCAACATTGCACCAGGGTCTGACTGATTAAGACTCAAGGGTTGTGTCCAGTTACCAGATGTCCTCAGAGGCTAATTTCTAACATCCACCTGGAACACAGCACTCTGATCGAAACCAAATTTGCACCAATTGTTGAGCAGCTGAAGAGCAGCCCTAAGTTGATCAGATGTTGTGTTTTTAAACTCACAGTGACAACACTTAGAGGGGGAGGCTTTGCTTAATTGGCCTCCTGCCCTTGTGCAATCAAAGCCCGGCTTGTTGGGGCCAAATATTGTAAATACTTTGCCAAATCTGCTCTGATACAAGTCTGGGTTTGTCGAGCACAATGATTCAAGATGTCTCATGACTGTGTGTTAATTCTGTGTTGTTTTGATGACGTTATTGATTGTGAATTTCTCTCACTTTTGTAGCGGATCCACGAGTGAGCGAACATGTCTCAGGTGAATACTGTCTTGCTCTCTTCTTATCGGAGTGTTCCAACAAAATATTTTTAAAATGTTTAACTGTCCCTAGTTTTGATCCTGTTTATAATGATAAACAGTGTAATAACCCTTGCTTTTAATGATTTCTCCACAGGCAAAGATGCCATCTGGACTCAGTTCCCATTTAAATCAGATGAATACTCTGAATGCAATGGAAAGATGTATGTGAAAAGAACTTGGTACCGAAAGTTTGTGGGCATCCAGCTCTGCAACTCCCTGAGATACAAGATCTACCTGAGTGACTCTCTCAATGGTAATTACAGACTGAAACATTAGTGAACCAAGCAGCTGCTTTGGGGCCCCAGGGGCAAACAGAAAATCACTTTAAACTTTAAACCAATTAAGTTTGACATATTTTAGGGCATACTATACTAGGACCCTTTTAATGATTAATTTTTATGGCATATTAAACTATGACTTTTTAAATAATCTTTTATGCCATACCTCACTATGCCTATTTCAATCATTTTTTATTTTTTTTTTATGACATACCAGACTATGACCCTTTATGTGAAATGATCTATGGCATGCTTTATTTTTTTTTAAATGAGATTTCCTATGGCATAAAAATCAACAAGTTTTGAGGGAAGTTTTTATTCATATTATACTATGACTTTTGTAATGAATTTTTTCTGGAATACAATACTATGACTTTTTGAATTTTTCATGATTTTGAACGACATACTATACTATGACTTTTTGAATTTTTCATGATTTTGAACGACATACTATACTATGACTTTTTTGCCGAATTTTTGGATAACATACTATACTATGACTATTTTGCCGAAATTTTGGATGACATACTATATACTATGACTTTTTCATCATTTTGGACGACATACTATACTATGACTTTTTTTCATAATTTTGGACGACATACTATACTATGACTTTTTTCATGATTTTGGACGACATACTATATACTATGACTTTTTCATCATTTTGGACGACATACTATACTATGACTTTTTTTCATAATTTTGGACGACATACTATACTATGACTTTTTTCATCATTTTGGACAACATACTATACTATGACTTTTTTCCTGATTTTGGACGACATACTATACTATGACTTTTTTGCCGAAATTTTGGCGACTTTTTTTTCATGATTTTGGACGACATACTATACTATGACTTTTTTCATGATTTTGGACAACATACTATATACTATGACTTTTTCATCATTTTGGACGACATACTATACTATGACTTTTTTCATCATTTTGGACGACATACTATACTATGACTTTTTTCATGATTTTGGACGACATACTATATACTATGACTTTTTCATCATTTTGGACGACATACTATACTATGACTTTTTTGCCGAAATTTTGGCGACTTTTTTTTCATGATTTTGGACGACATACTATACTATGACTTTTTTCATGATTTTGGACAACATACTATATACTATGACTTTTTCATAATTTTGGACGACATACTATACTATGACTTTTTTCATGATTTTGGACGACATACTATATACTATGACTTTTTCATCATTTTGGACGACATACTATACTATGACTTTTTTTCATAATTTTGGACGACATACTATACTATGACTTTTTTCATGATTTTGGACGACATACTATACTATGACTTTTTTCATGATTTTGGACAACATACTATATACTATGACTTTTTCATCATTTTGGACGACATACTATATACTATGACTTTTTTTCATGATTTTGGACGACATACTATATACTATGACTTTTTCATCATTTTGGACGACATACTATACTATGACTTTTTTCATGATTTTGGACGACATACTATGTACTATGACTTTTTCATCATTTTGGACGACATACTATACTATGACTTTTTCATCATTTTGGACGACATACTATACTATGACTTTTTTTCATAATTTTGGACGACATACTATACTATGACTTTTTTCATAATTTTGGACGACATACTATACTATGACTTTTTCATCATTTTGGATGACATACTATACTATGACTTTTTTTCATCATTTTGGACGACATACTACTATGACTTTTTTGCCGAAATTTTGGCGACTTTTTTTTCATGATTTTGGACGACATACTATACTATGACTTTTTTCATGATTTTGGACAACATACTATACCATGGCTGTTTTTCATGGTTTTGGACAACATACTATACTATTTCAATCAGGAGAGACACGTTTTTATAGTAAAAAGAATGTTTATTAACATGTGCACATAAGAATGGAAAATGTGAAAAGTCTTTGGCGATTAGACCCTGTAGGGATGGTATGATATAAGGATGATGATGAATCCATAGCTGAATAGGGAACCCCTCGGGATCTAGACGCTGGTGGTGGTAGAGGTGATGAGGATGAGATGAGAGGGAAGATGGAGAAGTGCTGATCATCTATATGAGTCATGGAATGAGTCTTTGTTGAGCTTGTCCTGGAATCTGGAAACAATGGCTGGAGGTGAACAGGGTGGAGGAGGGCACAAAGATTCTGCCTAAAATGATGGCTCACAGCAGCAGAAGAGAGAGCAGATTTAAAATTTTGCAGTAGCATCCTCATTGGCACAGAGAGATTGTGGAAAAGTTTGATTTCGTTAAGTAAAAGAGTGAACACCCACAGTCAGCTGATAAGAGGAAGCACTGGGAGTGGGATGGAAAGAGTTGTTAAGAGCACAAAGAAAGTCTCCCAGATTGACCTTACACCGAGCTTCATGACTTTTTTTCCATGAATTTGGACGACATACAATACTGTGACCTTTTTCGTGATTTTGGACGACATACTGTATGAAGACCTTTTTTTCATGATTTTGGACAGTGTGCTATACTATGACTCTTTTTCATGATTTTGGACGACATACTTTACTTTCACTTTTTAATGAAAATTTGATTTCAAATTTTGATTTGCTTATACTCTTATGACTTTTCAATGAACATTTCATAAATGTGTTAATTCTTATCCTATCATTGTTAGTAATGTTGTTTTATCAACCCACAACAATATGAAACAAAACACTGGCCATGTATACGGTTAAAAGCTTTCTCGTCACCTCAAGGAACTTCAGTTCGTTATGGAAAAATAAGCTGAACTGTGTCTTTTTTAACATGGCATGATTATTTTCTGACCAGTCCAATTGTAAATCAGTATGAATTCTCAGATTGAAAACCAGATTTATTTCACTGCCAGAAACTTACCTCATCTGTCCTCACCCTAGGGAAGTTCTACAACATTGGAGATCAGACGGGGCATGGTGAGGACCATTGTCAATTTGTGGACTCCTTCCTGGATGGAAGGACTGGCACCCAGATGTTAGCTGACCAGCTACCCAGCAGGCTAGGTATTTGAGTCAACTAAAACCATTATTCATATCAAGTCTAAGTTATGTTGACTCTTAAACATTCCTCTGTGTCTTTATAACAGGATATTATAGAGCGTTGAGACAGGAACCTGTCCACTTTGGAGAGATTGGAGGGAAGTCACATGTCACTTATGTAGGCTGGTACGAGTGTGGCACACCTATACCTGGGAAGTGGTAAGACCTCACAGAGCTGTCCAGGAAGGATGACTTCCTTGGCAGAGAGAAAAAGGAAGAAGACGCCTGTCTAAGCCTGAAGGGAGGTGGGCCTTTCTTTCATGTTACCATGGACACTGTAGATTGGTCTGTCTGTTTGAACTCAGCCAACTCTTGCAGGTATGAACCTGCACAGGACTATTAGGTGTCACAAAACTCTATCGAGTGCATTTGTAACATTGGTCTTAATTTCTCTATTTATCAAAATGCATTCAGTGAAGGAATGCAGGAGTCTGCGTGAACCAAAATGTTGAATATACAGTAATTACAGAGAAAATGTTGGGAAGCTGGCTCCCAAAGTGTAATAACTTGTATGATATTATTTATCAAAGGGGATCTTTATTGAATATTCTGTGTGTGCTCGGACTTTTGAGATGAGAAAGTAAAAATTGTTCCCAAATCATGCATGTCAGTGAGCACACACTCTGTGTCATCTGTATACAGAAAGGGGCCAATCATACTTTCATTGTACATTTGGACCATGTAAAATACAAGTAAGCACAGACATGCAGAATTGACCCTCTGCTGGCCCTAAGGGATTATTAGCAGTTGCAGTTTGCACAGTATTAAACTTTTGTTCATATATGTATATGGTGTGAAATACAGTATGTATACCAGGGATCATATAGTTTGATGCATTTCAGGTAAAACAGCTTAAGCAAAATTGTTGATCTATTGTAAGAAAGCCAAAAGCTTGAGCTCATCATTTCTGTGGGGTCACTTGGAAAGATTTATGTATTTTTTAATGCTAGTGCAGTCATGTCCTGTATTTTATAAAAGAATAAAATATATATAAAAATGCTTCGATGTGGAAAAGACATAAGCAAATGACATAATTTATGTTTTTGTGTTCAACCTTACGAAAAAGTGTACATAAAGCTATAAATCATTGGAGAGAAATTGTAAGGTTTTTTCCACATCTGCCATGACTACGGTTGTTTTTGATGCACCATGTATGTTTTCAGCAATAAATCTTGTTTTTATATTTACGGATATTCATTTCCATCTGACTTCAGTAACTTGTATTGTAAAGGTAAAGTTAGACATTTAGGGCAGTGGTTCCCAACTGGTGGGTCGCGGGTCCTTTCTAAATGGATCGACTCACGAACATGTCAAGTTTGTAAAAAATACACTTTATTTTGAAGTACACTGAATTTCTGGCACAGAGCTTTTACTTTTAGGTGGCGTTTCCTGCTGTAGAGTGAGCAACGAACGGATGGCTGTCCATTTGTCACTCACTCATGTCGTGTCGGAATCAGGGGGGGAAAGCTAGCCTGGCTCTATCAGGCTACCTCTAAAGCCTACTAATTAACATGTTTTATGTTGATAGTATAATTTATGGAAGCACAATGCATTTACCTAAGATAAAAAAATATCTGCTCGTTTTGCAGAGATTATAGTTTCATTAATTCAGGAAAATGGTCATGTTTTTTTCGTAATTGTGACATAGGCAACCAAAAGAAGTAGCGTCGCAGATAACCCCGCCATAAAATGGCGAATTGTCTTTTTCTTGCTTTGGTTGTAGCACATATGAAACAAACAAGGTGTAAAGTGGTAATTAGGGATTGGCGGATAATTACTGAGCATAAAGACATGAGAGTAGGATCAATCTCTCTCTGCAGTGAAGCTATTATGCTGATCAAATTTCCCAAAATGTCAAACTATGCCTTTAAGGGATGATGCATTGTCAGAGGGAGACATAAGCTGATCAGATTTAACAAATTCCTAACACTGTAACCGTATTAACATCGCAGACTATTTACAGTGGACGAACGCATCTGAAGAGAATGATCTCAGTTTGGCACAGACGAGGTGAAGAGCAACGCTAAACACACTTCTCTAAATTATCTTTAATAAACCCTGTGCGCTCAATTCCTCTCACTCAACGAGACAGTTTGACATGAAATACCAACCGCACACTCCCTTGCCACATGTCCCTGCCAACCACAACCCACAGGCAGGAAAAACAAAATAGAAATACCAGCATTACTACAGTTTTCCAAATCTGGGTGGAGGGAGAAGAGGAAGAGAGAAGCCAAACTTAACAAGAGACATGAACTCAGAAACCACAAAGTGAGACGGAGTGTTAAGAGAAAGATGGCAAGACAACGTGCGAGCCAGGAGGAACACAGAACCAAAACAAAACGAAGGACTCCGACTGGGTCTTAATCATTTATTAGGTTCAAGAAAAAAAATGTTACAGTTTATACATGAACAACTAATCTCACTTGAAGGTGGAGTTGATTTATTAGTAAAAACCAGTGATAAGAGAAAGATAAAGAGAGGAATAGCAAGCCTTACTGGAAATGATATAATTAGCTAAACAAAAGAAGTCTTCTTCATGACACTGGGATCTACACCTCCCATAAGCCATCACTTAGCTAGTGTTCCCAACACGGAGCAGTTTCATTGACACATCATTAATACCGACACGGTGGTGAAATTGATCAAATCAAGAAAACGACAAAACAAAACGACAAAGGGGGGTAACTTTTCATTAAGGTAGTGTCTTATAAATGCATCCAGACATAGTAGACTCAACACAAGCGGCTGAGATGTTTGTCATCGACACACAAATGCAGAATGCAGATGCTGATCTCACTCGCAAAATGAAGCGTTACCAGGAAAAGAACAAACAGTTTGTGAAACAGCCTGTTTTGGTCTCCCAGGTGTGTGCATACAGACTGGTTACATTTTACAGACACGAGAGGGCAGAGCAGACAGAGGTGGAGGTGACTGAAGAAGAGAGGAAAGTAACACAAGGAGAATACACCAGGGTCAGGGCAGAGTGTTGTGTTGAAGAGACAGCATACAAACACTAACCATCAGACTGGGGGGGGGGTTTGCTTGTTTCATATCTGGATTTGATATTTGTACTGGGGGGATGCAGAGCAGTAAACCATGTTTCCTGCACCCTCTCCAAACAGTTGGAGACATACACGGGAGGGGGGGTCAGTAATATCCGCTATCCTCTTTTACCGGTACCCAGGGCCTGGCTGAGTGTAGCCCTGACCGTAAGGGGGGCGGTTACGGGCATACGGGTTAGCAGCTCCTGGTGGAGGGGTGACAGTGTTGCCTGGAGGCGGGGTGTATCCTGGGCGGGGTTGGTACCCTGAGGCGGGCTGGGAGCTGGGTGGCAGGCTGTAGTTTGCAGGCTGGGAGGCCTGGGAGGTATAGTTTTGGGGGTTGAAGGCTCCTGGTGGATACTGCTGGGCTCCCTGAGATGGATGGGGCTGCTGCTGGCCACCCTGGAAGCCTGGAGCTGGAGCTGGACCGGAGGCTGGAGCCTGGGAGGAGGGAGGAGCGTAGTTCTGAAACTGCTGCTGCGGCTGAGGCTGTGGTGGGCCAGGCTGAGGGGCTCCGGGCTGAGAGCTGTATCCTGCAGAGACAGAGGAGGGAAGGAGCGTATTTAATTCATGCTAGAGATGAAAAAGAGCACCTTATTTCACAGCACAGCAGCTACCTTTTGTCTTGTCAAACCCTGACCATTTTAAATCTTACCAGAGTACTGCATACCGTACTGCTGCTGCTGAGGTGGGGCACCTGGCTGCTGTGGCGGGTATCCACCTGGAGCCTGGTACTGCTGATACACCTGACCTGAAGAGAGAGAGAGAGAGAGACAAGAACTGTCAGCACATATCAGTACACAGATAGAACCAAGACTAGAAGTATTGTCTTGTGATTGTACTGTATGCCTCCACGCTGCAGTAACAGTTTACATCAATGTCTGTCCAGGCTCATATGTCGCCATCACAGCAGACAATGCTTCAAACATGAATGTTGCCACAAAGCTACACATTCTAAAACATGGATGCTTCACACACATCTTCCCTCCGACAGCAGAGAGGATGTATACAACTAGCAGAGCTTCAAGGTGGACACACAAGATTAAAGTCACCGAGTCAGCATTTTATCAAAACATGTCCCCTGCTGTTCCTGAGTTATGATGTCGAGTAATGGCAGGAAAAGTTTTTTTTGCTGAATATTATGATGTCACAGTGAAGTTGACCTTTGACCTTTTGGGTATAAAATGTCATCATTTTTATTCTATTAGACATCTGAGAAATTATGTCATAATTAGTATATGAATTCTTCAATTTTGACCAAAAAAAATGTTTTGTGAGGTCACAGTAACCTTGACCTTAGACCATCAAATTCTAATCAGTTCATGACTGAGTCCAAGTGGACACTGATGCCAAATTTGAAGAAATTCCCTCAAGGTGTTCTTGAGATATTGCATTCATCTTCATGAAACAGATGAAGTAACAGTGACCTTGACTTTGACCTCTGAAATTGAATCAGTTCATCAAGTGGACGTTCGTGCCAATATTTGACAAAAAATTTCCTCAAGGTGTTCCTGAGATATTGCGCTCATGAGAATGGGATGGGCAGACAATCCCAAAACGTAATGCCTCTGGCTGCGGCTATCGCTGGTGCAGAGGCATGGGAAAAAAGAAGGATCTTTTTATTTTATTTTTTATTTACTTAACCTCTAACCAGGAAGTCCCATTGAGACTGAAAACCTCTTTTACAAGTGAGGTAGCAGCCAATAAGAGCACATTTAAAATGCAAGAAATACAAAATATAATACAAAAATCCACAATAAAACAACAACTAATCAAACACAGCGGCCTCTCAAGAAAAACAAGCACATGTCCGTCACCACATTCTGTATGATGCCCTTAAATTCATCAATGGATATAAAAAGCAACCACCTGGATAAGCGTAGCTGGTAACTACCAGAGCTGACACACAGAAGGGTGCAGAGGTCGGCTGGAAGTTTGCCCAATATTGCTTTACAGATAAAAATATACCAGTGCTGTTGTCTGTGAGTGGCCAACCCACCAAATCATAAAGAATGCAGTGATGAATGAGTGACTTTGCATTTGTAATAAAACGTAGAGATGCATGGTACACTGAATCAAGGCTATGAGAAATGAGGAGGGTGCATGCATAAATAAAATGTCACCGTACTCATTCACAGACAGAATCTAAGGATCTAAGTCGCTGTGAGGCAACAAGATATCTAATATCTAATTGAGTCATTATTTATTAAATCTATGACCCTATTTACACTTTCAAATGTCTTCTATCCAGACGTAATTTAATACACTTCAACTAACACTTGGCCACACATGAATCCAGGGATGAGCAATAAAATGATATTATATTGATATCATAACGAGCTAAATATCGTCTTAGATTTTGGATACTGTCACATAGTAAATGTTGTGTTTGTCTGGTTTTACAGGCTGCGTTACAGTAAAGTGAAGTAATTTTCTGAACGTACCAGACTGTTATTTGCCTTTACCCACTTAGTTATTATATCCACATTACAGATGATTATGTATCAAAAATCGCATTGTGTAAATATTTAGGGAAAGCACCAACAGTCCAGTAGAAATATTTGGTCAGAAATATCTTTGACAAACATATTTGATTTTCTCCTTATCGCCCATCCCTACATGAGTCAGGGTCAAGTCTAATCAATGTCAGTCCTACTCCAAAGTGGCAGCACTGCACGTGAGGCTGTTTGGTAAATGCCAAATCTGCCTTCTGGATTTCAGAACTTTAATTAACAGTCAACAGGTGGTAACAGCAGATAGCTGGCTAACAACTATCCAATACAGAGCGTTCTTTACAATTGTGTGTGTGCTTTTTTTTCCAATGCTACTTTTAGGAGGCCAGATATTTCCCTGGGCTAATATTCTCTCTACATATGTTCATTTGCCACAAAATATGTTTTTGCTCTATTACAAAAGTAGTCTAATCATATACAAGCCTTCAACAAGAGCAGTATATATGAAGGAGGGCTTTAATCATCAATAACGCATGTTGTGATTGGCTATTCAGGGTGTCTACAGGTATCAGACACTTCATTTAATGCTTTTGAAGACCTTTTCTAGATCATCTATAACCAAATTTAAGATTCAAGCACTGCGAGTAAATATAAAGGATATGTGGTCCTGCGCAGAGGTAGGTTTTCTGTGGGAGTACTGTTATTACAGGAGTTAAATTAATCTACATTTTGCCAACAGGTAAGTGCAGTGTTTTTTCATCAGGTATCAAATTTGATCTATTTGTAATCAGAACTGATCGGCAGGCTGGTCTACCTTGATAAGCGGCCTGCTGTCAAGGCTCTTACATAAACCACGTATTTTTGTAGTTACAGTTAGGAGGAATGAGATTGTGTATACATCCTGGAGAGACAGTTGTATTTATACCCTCTTAACATCTGTCTTGAATTCAATGGGATGGTAAATTCATCTTCACGAATGCGTCTTGGTTGCATTTACAGCTTTTTTTGCCATCAGACAGCGATCTGTGATGCATGAAGTAAGTAAGTGTAAATGGGGTCTCTGTATCTTCAAGGAAACACCTGTGCATCTGGACAGAATAACACACGACTGCTTCAGTAAAAACAGCTGCAACCGCTTTGATACAACTATTTGTAGCTAAAAGCCCAGTACCCACAGACGTCTCTCTCTGTGGGACTTTACAGTAAAATTTGTCTTCGAGCTAGAGAACAGCAGGCAGGTGCCCGGGTAGACACAAACACACACATACACAAAGTTAAGGATCAAAACTGAGGTTGCCATATGTGTTGACTATCAAGGTACTATAGGCACACAGACAAGGAGGAGTCGTCCTCTGCACCAGCAGACATGTCTTTTTTTTTGCAGACAGTGACTTCCTGCTGCACTTTTATTAACAATGACTTCACCGGTCCACACTACATACGTGCACATGTGTAGGATGGACACCACTATCTCGACGGCTCCGGTTGTCTCGGTGTTGTGCCTTAAAAGGCCTTTTTACATCAAAAGACGCCTGCAGCATTTTAATACTTATTAACACGTTTGAAAAGCATGACAAGTAATCAGTAGTATCTTTGTTGACAGTGATGCTGTCACACATCTTTTCTACATCTGAAAAACATGGAAACTATTTTTCCTTGTTATTCTAAATTTGCTCATCAAGTTTTCCATTGAACGCCTGACTGTTCGGCAGACAAGCAAAGACTTGGCAAACTGGTGTTCTCCCTTAACAAGGCCCAATTTTTTCTCCCAAATCTCCTGCCTGGCATATAAATCGGTGTGACGACACATAAAAAATACACAAAGAGAGAGGGCATAATGAAAAAGGGCCACACCAGGGTTCACTGGTTTTTCAAGCGCTGGTAAAACTGGTGCTGATTTTCCACTCTTTGGGAGGGCTGACATGACACTTTACAATCCTTGAGAGTCTCAACAAAGTGAAGCTGAAAAGAGACTCCTATCAAATTATGTACTGTCAGGGAAATTTAATGCACACAGAAGTAACCCTGTTTTTTTGTATCTGATAATTCAAAACATTCAAAAGCCCTTTTTACACAGAAAATGTGCAAGAGAGCCGCTATGGAGTCCCTTCATAATGCCGCCTTTGCTTTATATATATATACATATATATATATATATATATATATACATACAGTACAGGCCAAAAGTTTGGACGCACCTTCTCATTCAATGCGTTTTCTTTATTTTCATGACTATTTACATTGTAGATTCTCACTGAAGGCATCAAAACTATGAATGAACACATGTGGAGTTATGTACTTTACAAAAAAAGGTGAAATAACTGAAAACATGTTTTATATTCTAGTTTCTTCAAAATAGCCACCCTTTGCTCTGATTACTGCTTTGCACACTCTTGGCATTCTCTCCATGAGCTTCAAGAGGTAGTCACCTGAAATGGTTTCCACTTCACAGGTGTGCCTTATCAGGGTTAATTAGTGGAATTTCTTGCTTTATCAATGGGGTTGGGACCATCACTTGTGTTGTGCAGAAGTCAGGTTAATACACAGCCGACATCCCTATTGGACAACTGTTAAAATTCATATTATGGCAAGAACCAATCAGCTAACTAAAGAAAAACGAGTGGCCATCATTACTTTAAGAAATGAAGGTCAGTCAGTCCGGAAAATTGCAAAAACTTTAAATGTGTCCCCAAGTGGAGTCGCAAAACCATCAAGCGCTACAACGAAACTGGCACACATGAGGACCGACCCAGGAAAGGAAGACCAAGAGTCACCTCTGCTTCTGAGGATAAGTTCATCCGAGTCACCAGCCTCAGAAATCGCAAGTTAACAGCAGCTCAGATCAGAGACCAGATGAATGCCACACAGAGTTCTAGCAGCAGACCCATCTCTAGAACAACTGTTAAGAGGAGACTGTGCGAATCAGGCCTTCATGGTCAAATAGCTGCTAGGAAACCACTGCTAAGGAGAGGCAACAAGCAGAAGAGATTTGTTTGGGCCAAGAAACACAAGGAATGGACATTAGACCAGTGGAAATCTGTGCTTTGGTCTGATGAGTCCAAATTTGAGATCTTTGGTTCCAACCGCCGTGTCTTTGTGAGACGAGAAAAGGTGAACGGATGGATTCCACATGCCTGGTTCCCACTGTGAAGCATGGAGGAGGAGGTGTGATGGTGTGGGGTGTTTTGCTGGTGACACTGTTGGGGATTTATTCAAAATTGAAGGCACACTGAACCAGCATGGCTACCACAGCATCCTGCAGCGACATGCCATCCCATCCGGTTTATGCGTTAGTTGACGATCATTTATTTTTCAACAGGACAATGACCCCAAACACACCTCCAGGCTGTGTAAGGGCTATTTGACCAAGAAGGAGAGTGATGGAGTGCTGCGGCAGATGACCTGGCCTCCACAGTCACCGGACCTGAACCCAATCGAGATGGTTTGGGGTGAGCTGGACCGCAGAGTAAAGGCAAAGGGGCCAACAAGTGCTAAACACCTCTGGGAACTCCTTCAAGACTGTTGGAAAACCATTTCAGGTGACTACCTCTTGAAGCTCATGGAGAGAATGCCAAGAGTGTGCAAAGCAGTAATCAGAGCAAAGGGTGGCTATTTTGAAGAAACTAGAATATAAAACATGTTTTCAGTTATTTCACCTTTTTTTGTTAAGTACATAACTCCACATGTTCATTCATAGTTTTGATGCCTTCAGTGAGAATCTACAATGTAAACAGTCATGAAAATAAAGAAAACGCATTGAATAATAAATAAGCTATATTTATCATTATCACGAAAATGCACTGAAAATTATACTACAGAATGTTTTTTTTTTTAACTTTTTTTATTCAAATCATTTCATTATTTATTTGTGTTTTTGTACTGTTCTTTTTTTATTTTTATTTATTTATTTACATATATATATATTTTTTTTTTAGGTAATTTTCTTGTACTTTTTACTATTTTTTGCTAATTTTTGGGTCATCTCTTTTCAAGTTTATTTCCATGTTCTTGAAAGAAATGAAGCCAATTTGTTCAGGTTTCAAAGGGTTAAAGGTGAAAAAACTCTGTCCCCCCATTCCGAGACCGTACTTTACATCTAAAAAAGCGAGGTGGAATATTGGCGTGTCATTACGGCCTACAACAGGCAGTGTAAAATGGTCGAAAGAAGCACAGTAACCACTGAATTATTGTCCTGAAGAAAACTGTCTTTGCAGCTGAAGCTCAATGAACCAGCAGTCAGAAAACAAGTCATATTACTTGCACTGGTAGACACTTGACAACTAAATATTTAGCTTGAAACAATGTACCTCTTCAGTGTCTTTTTATAAGCACTGTAGTGATGTGGCAACCATCTGTTATCTCACTGACAGCACCTTTAACATGAACATCGCGGTCTTCATTGTATGAGAAGGCATGTGTGTTAAATTGGCATCTCCTCCTGTTCTCCCCGGTCTGTAATCCATCAGGGGTGTTATATAAGAATGATGGAAGGATGTGGCGCCGTCAGACCCTTTGGCCTGGGGAGTTCATTTCACTCCGGTGTAGCCAAGAGGTCAGCTACGAGCCTGCTGAGAGCTCACGGGACAAAGAAATGACTGGAGGCTCACTAAAGACAGAGCTGCAGTGCTTCAGCAGAAAACCCCAAGTTGGGAAAATTATGTTCATTGGAACAAAGATGCATTTGGCTGTAGTTCTGCTGCACTCCAAGCATGCCTCAAGATGGAGTCATGAGAACAAGGTCCTATTTTTAAATAAACATATCACACCAAACGCATGTCTGCCCACCTGATAAAGAGCCTCGAGCAAATATGTGAGCAGTTGCTGCAAACACGTGTTTACAGTTTCTCTCTGTCTTGCACAGATGTTAATTATTGCCAAGAGTCTGTCAGCATCTGACAGACAACAGGTTGAAATCTGTACCATCTGCTTATGGATCTTGTTAGGAGCATTCTTATGGTACCAAGTAAACTGGGCTTGCACTGAAATGTGAGCTTAAGGCTAGCTTTAAAAGGCCACACATGCTCAGTTGGCATCCAATCTTATGTATTGCCTTTTATAAATTCTCGTGCATTGACTGGCTGTTCTGATTTGCCTCGAGGCTGTCATACTGACAAACAGTCTGCAGCCAGAGAAGGCAATAATGTGAGGAAAGGCTCGAGTGGGAGAGGAGGCTGGGCAGGATCTAGTTCATTGTCTGTGTGTGCCAACCATCTGCAGAATTGGAAGTCAGAAAAGAGACGAAGAAGGGAAACTGTAAGGAATGGATGGACTGTCCGTTGCCACATCAGGTTTCGAGATGTATCGAATGACCTGCTACAGGATTACAAGACGGTATCTAGCAAGAGCTGCCAATGTGTGTGATCACAAAACTTCACTGATCTCAGTGGGGAAATTACATTTTTTGCCTGCATAGTGAGGTCAAAGTGCAGCTTCAGGTCAGGAAAGCTGCAACCCCCCCAAACAGCCATTTGTGTATCAATTACTCATCCTGTGTTACATTTAACTTGTAAAGAAAACTTTGTATTTCCTGCTTACCTCTGGTGAATCAAGAAGGCAAAAACAGATCAAATTCTTGGTGAACTGAAGTTATAGGGGTCTGTGTTTTATTGAGGAATCCGAACTCTGGCTCTCAAACACCAAAGTCACACAATTACACAAACAAACTAACTGAAGGAGGCGGTGAAAGACCAGCAGCTCCTATCGAGTCAAAATTACTTTGTGTCAATGGAGACTGGCTTTGAAGAGAGAACAGATGAGTTTCACTTTTAGTTCAGTTATAAATGGAACTATTTACAGACTGTAACAACAATCTATCGCAGGGATTCATACTTCTGCATCGAATCGACGCTGTACCCTAAGCCGTAGCCTGACGTGCACCTCCCCAGAAATGTAACTACACGTCGCAGCGACGCAGACCTCCTGTCTATTTTTGTAAGCTGAAATCATTTCCCTCAGTGGAAACGCAGCTTGTATTTACTTTAAATTCACAGATAAGAAACAATAAATTGTGAAGACAATAAAGCCTCCACAAATATAGCATTTTAAATCTTGTGTGTGATTTATCCTGGCTTCATATGAGCAGAGGAAATCTCTGCACGTCGCTAGGCTAATTTATACAATTTAAAATGCCATAGGCTTGTGCTAATAACGTTACCATGTTGTATTTGTTTGGAAGAACGTGTTTAGTAGAACACCGTTGTTTTGTCAGTGAACCTTGTGAGTTGTAATGGACCTGAATTTTGTAACGTTACCTTTGTTAAATGTTGCTGTTGTCCCTGGCTTCATATGAGAAGAGGAATAGTTTGCTAGCCACTAGGCTAATTTATACAATGTAAAATGCCATAGTCTCGTGCTAATAACATTAGCATGATGTATTTGTGGGGAAAATGTGTCCAGATAAAGACAAGTTCTTTGTCTATGAATGCTGTCAGTTATAACAAAGCTGATTTGTGTACTTGTGTTTGAAATCGTCGATATTAAGCCATGGGCGGCAGTAGCTCAGTCCAACCCAAGTCCATCCCATACGGACTTGGGTTGGGAACCGGAGGGTCGCCTGTTCGAGTCCCCATCTGGACCAAATATGGAGCGTGGACTGGTGGCTGGAGAGGTGCCAGTTCACCTCCTGGGCACTGCTGAGGTACCCTTGAGCAAGGCACCCTCACTCTGACATCTCTCCACATTGTGCATGTATAGAGCCTGTTTGTGCATGTGTGTGTCAATCGGACCTGTGTGTTAATGACAACGGAGTGAAAAAAACTGAATTTCCCCTCAGGGGGATTAATAAAGTATATAAAATTAAAATATATATATATATATATATATATATATATATATATATATATATATATATATATATATATACCCCCAATATATCCTCACAGCTCCAATGAGCACAAGCATTCCCTCAGTACACCAGCTGGTAAACCCCCTGACTGAACAAGTCTTCATCTGGATCAACTAAACTCTTATTGAGCCCTATGGCCAGGCTCTGCAGCGCCACCAGGCCAAACCACAAACCACCAGTTAAATGAAAGTTATACCACATGTGAGCTGATCCTCTGTGTTGCAGGTGTGGTCAGTCAGGAGTCAGCAGTGTGACCGCTCTGTGAACATGCTCCAGCTCTCACAGGGTGCAAGGAGGAGGCATCTCCTTTGCTCCAGTGGTCTCCAAATCCAGCGGGGCCAAACCACAAGCTGAAAACAATCTGGTCCACTAACAGCGTCAACAATACAATATGCCTAACCTCTGTGGCTGCACCTGTCTGGGCCTTTCTTCATAACAACACGAGAAACAGCCAGAGAATTCCCTCATGCTAACAGACATAGTTGGATAAGGGAAATGGACACACAAGATTGGCACAGAGGATGATTTCCCAGAATGGTACTGTGCTGAGAATGAAGTAAAATAAGTCAGGTTTGTTTTTGCCAACACGCTGCCACATCCTTTGTTCATTTATCTTCATCCTGGCCTTGGGTTGGTCCGTGTCAAAGATCGCACAGGGGGGAGGGCTTTGATAAAGTCTCTGCTGAGTAAGATAAACCCCAAATCCATGGATACTCTTGTTTACAGAGTGTTGATTAAGATTCCACAGTGGTGAGACTCAAGTATCTTTTCTGCTGCAACAGCAGGAGGGATGTGATTCCCCCAAAACAAGGAACATGCACGTGCTAACAGAACATGCAGCAAACTGTCAACAAGTCTGTGAACTCATCCTAACTATTTTCCTCCTCAATATGTTCCTCTAACTGAAGTATGTGCTTTAATTTTTACATTTTCTTTGGAGTTTGCTCTCCTCATAACAGAACAATACTCTACCACTCTGTTAACATTTCATCTAATCTAATCACTGACAGGATATTAGATCTGTAATCTAGTCAGGAATAAAACAACACAGCTAACTAAACAAAGGTAGCATAGCAGGGTCTGGTGTATTCTTTGATCCGAGTCTGTTACACAAATATGAAATTATACTTGATCGTGTAATTGTTTTCAGAGTGGACACAGTCAAGCGAGGCATGAAATTACTTCTCACACACAGCAGGACGATGACGACTGCAGCGGTGACTGCTCATAGTCCTGGAGTAAATCCTTTAGTCACAGTTATGAAGAAAAGGAAAGGGGGTCATTTTGCATAACGAGCCTGTGTGAATGTGCTGTACTGACAGGAATAAACTCATACGAACATAAAAAAATTATAATACTTCAGTGTCTATAATTTTATACGTTTTACTGTCATAGATTTTGATTTCTTTTTATGGTTTTTACTGCTGTACTGTGTGAGTGGACCACGACTCTGAGACGATGCACAGCAACCTGAGAGGGGAGTAACATATCTGTCTGGGTGGTGGAGTGTTAAGCCTAGTTCACATTACACGATTTTCACCGTGATTTTGACGTCGCAGAGGATCTTGAGAGCCACCTTGGGTCGGAGGTGAGTCGGCAGATAGTCTGCCACGACAAGTCCTCCTGTGTGAACAAGCCTACGAGAAAGTCGCCCCCTTGTCTGAAAGTGGGACTGGATATCTGGTGTGCTAGAAAACTGAAGAAGTCTGACACAACTGACAAAGAGCATCAGCCAATGAGAGGCAGGATACGTCCCACGTCAGCACGCAGGAGGACGGAAGAAATGAGGAGGACAAGTCGCAGTGTTGCCAGGTCCGCTTATTAGTCGCGACTTTGGGCTTGTTTCTTGTAAAGTCGCTTACAAATATTGGTAGTCGGGTTGCTTTTTTCTGGGCTTGTTCCTAAAGTGGAGTTGCTTATTTGGGCTTGCTCTCTAAACGTCGCCTTTCGCCTTATTAAGGCTGAGAGGTGCCAGGTTTCTGGAGCAATTTAAACAGTGAGTAGATACTTCATGTAAAATGCTGCCTCAGAGGCTTTTCCACCCTGACCAAAATACAGCTCTCTGAAATAATGAATACATACTGTGGTCCTACTTAAAGATATTTAACATTCTGCAAGATATTGTCAACCAACAGCTTCAGTACAAACGAATCTGTATCAGACTTCAATCTTCATCAAATCAACATGGGTGGAGCCTTGTCGCTAAGGCACTGACAAAACTTCAGATTTGTATATGGATTGTCAGGCAGGGGATGACTCAACCTGCTTCTCCAACAGCTTCCACTTTAGTGGGAGTGGAACATTATGAAAAAAAATGCACATTTAATAAAAGTGAGTAGCAGATGGACTGTTGTATTTGCACATAGTTTTCTAAGGATATCGCAGGCTGTTCATCATTTGTTTTGAACAATTTCAGAACGTACTTGTATTCTTTTTACACAAAAAAGGGAACATTTTGAAGGGGTTGTTATTTATGGGTTATTATGTAATGGTTTTACTGGCACGGCGCACAGACGTATGTGGTTGATGAACTACAATGAGTTTGACACCCCTGGCTTGAACTCTCTGAGACCCATCACTGATGCATTTCTTTTTTCTTTTGTATAGGGGGGCAGGGGATATTTATGGAGATAGCAGGTCAACAGTATATACCACATAGATGTGATATACATCATCTGAAAGCAGGGAACCTGACGATTAATTTGAGTTGCAGTTTAGCACTTTGTGTTAAATTTTCCTAGCCTAGTCATAAATCAGTGATAAATGTGTTTTGGTTAGGTGCCTATTCAAACTTTAAAAGTTTAGAGTGTGTGAGGACTTAGAACATTATGATAGAAGTAAATAACAGCCATTCCCATGCTTAAATGTGTCTCTTAACTCCCTTATTGTCAATATACCTGCATATAAAGCCATGCATTCTTTGAATGTCTGGGGCCTGTAGTTTGTGTTTGTAAAGTTCCATGAGGCTGTGATAATCCTAGAGGTTACAATAGGTCACTTTATACAGTGATGTCAAGTTTCAAAAATGGTCTCACTGCAATGAAATCACTACTGTGGGGCTATCATCATCACACATGAATAAAACTAGGCTCATTGAATCCACAAGAGTCTCAGCTTTCCAGTCATACCCAGTTTAGTCAATAACAAGACTGTTTAGGCACACCATAAATATTTTAAAACAACATTTTTAGAGTAGGCAAATATATCACATTTATACTGCGTGCACAAAAACTGCATGTTTTCGCCAAAAACTGCACGGGACCAGCATAAAGTAGGCATGTCGGTAAAGAGGGGAATCCCATTACCAATAAAACCTTCTTCATTCGGATATCTTGAGGTTAGAGGTCAAGACACCGCTGTGAAAACAGCCATGCCAGTTTTTTTTTTTCCCTGGCCAAAATATAGCCCTAAGAGTAATTACCTGGCCTGTAAATCAAATCATACCCGCAAAGACTCGTCAGGGGATACGTTTTTATTTTTATTCTTCCTACCTCAGGTTTATAAGATCCCATCCCAGGCAGAAGTACTCATCGGAAAACGAAAGAGCTCGAACTGGTCGTTTAGGGCAACACATTCAAACTTGCTAAACAACAGGGGGTGACATTTTTACGAGGCTATATTGGTGATAATATTGGAAAAACATCCCACATAACGGCACCACTGTAAAAGAGAATGTAATTGCTTAACCACCCATACTGCAGGATCTCCTCCTCCCTGTGGTCATTAGGATATTATCCCATAATGCATTCTTTCCACACAAATATGCCTCAGTGTGTGTCTGTTTGAATAGTCACCAGTTGCGCTGTAATAAATATGGCATGTGTGTATATAGGATTTCTTGGAGGATATTGTAAGTGTGTGCACAGGTCTTACCGTCCATGCCGGCTGGGGGTCCCTGCTGTACTCCAGCATAGGGGGCCTGTGGTTGGGGGGGCACCACTGGCTGGGGGGCTGCAGACGAGGAGGAGGCAATGCTGTCAGGGGTTCCTGAGCGCTCTTCTGGTGCAACCGCTGGGGGAGCTACTCAGATGGCACAGAGGAGATGGGAATTATTTACATTATTTACATCATTTACATAACCAATATGGATTGGGTAGGGTTGGATACGGTGCAATACCTGGGGCCTGGTCCTCGCTCAGGCCAAAAGCGGAGATAACATTCTTGCTGACCTCGTCCTGGTTTTTTAATGGGTCGAAGGCGGACATGCTGGCTGCACTGACTGGAGTGGCCTGTTTAACTGTGGGGTCCGCCACCACCACTTTGCCTTCACGTCCATCCACTGATTCTAGAAACAACAGCCACAGCAGAGATGAAAAAGCAGCAGAGAAGAAGACACCGGCCTTGTTGAGACCGCCAGCCCAAATTCGTGTTTTGGCATATCCAAACTGATTTTAGAAAGTCTAGACAGCAAGAAACCACATGAAATGCAATTTTTGCAACATGGATCCAAACCGCATTTGGAGGTGGTCTGAAATGTGATTTCAATCCTGCATGACAGAGACTGGCTTAAATGTGCCCAGAAGCTAACGCTAACCTTCGTACAGTCCCAACGAGGGCTTCGGTGTGATCGTATCCCTTTCAAAAGCTTTGTGATCCAGCCTTGAACTGCGGTGTGTTTTTTGAGACTTTGTAAAATAAACCCATAACCATTTTCCATGTTGAAAACAGTCAGTGTTGCTATTAGCCTCCATTTCTCATGTGTTGGAAATCCATGTCACTAGGGTGGCTATGTAGTTACTGATACCGCCTTGTCACCACAGCAACCCATGCTCATAGGTTGGTGATGCATGGACACACAAGTCTGACCTGATCACTTGCAAATAACAAATCTGATTTGCCTGCCATCTGAACACAGCCAAAATGTGGGGACCATGCAATGCATGTACACAACATTTTGACTCAACTATATATAAGTAAAAGAAGATTTGTTATAACACCATTAACACAAACATGTAGCACAACAAGTATGACGATTTAAGGGTTTTTAATATGAACACTGCCAAAGCCTCATAAAAGACCTTGATTATACTCCACCTGTTTGTCTCAGCATGAGGCCAAACTGCAAATTACACATCACCAATGTTTATTCTCATCCTTGATTCCAGCCAAATCACAAATATGATTATGTACTTTTTAAGAATAGGGCCAAATTAAAAGTTACAGCTCAGAGAGAATCATAAACGACAGCACAAAATCACTTTTACTACAGCAGCCTACTACCACACTGTAACATGACGACACATGTTCCTCGCATAAATGCTTCGGGAAGGGCCTTTTTCTGCACGAGATCAGCATGTGTGTGACTACAACCAAACTGGACTGAACCAGTATGTGCACAGTTCATAATTAAAGCTACAAACGCAGTGCATAACGCCAGACAAATCTCCATGTGAAAACAAGTTGTTAAATTATTCTAACAATGACTGACCCTTATAAAGTGTCTCAGTCTGGTGCCAGCATCCCTGTGGGATACAGATCTTACGATTCTGGCAGCCGGCATGTGGAATTATGAACAAGTGTTATTTGTTAAAGAGGCCGTGCGATTCCCATCAGTGGTGTTAAGAGACCTAACAGACAATTTGTGATTTAGAAAAACAAACAAAGAGAAATCAAACCACCTGGATTGTGTGTATGTGTGAACATATGGCATTGTCTAATGGGGCAGAATGTTGTGTGTGGATCCGACTAGTTTATGTGAGGATGATTCAAGACCCCTACACTTTGCGTGAGCGTCCTGTATCACCCTGTCAGGACTTGGCTTCCAATAATGACCTACTTGCTGTACATTATCCCGCTTACGTCGTTCTCATGTTTCAACAATTCAAAGAGCAGGTGTGCACATGAGCACTGTAGGAAATGACTCCAGAAATCACAAAGAGTAAAATTTATTATCGTATTTTAAGCCGACGGACACTGGATTTTAAGGCTGATACCTGATATCGATATTTTACATTTTGAAAAATGTGACAATGATAAATTGTCATAACATAAACAATCTTAACATGGATCCATCAGATTAGTTTTTCTTTTTAAATTTTGACCAAGATACATATTAAGTAGGACACTTTACAGCTGAAAAATCAACTCATCGGTGCTCTCTGGTGGACAACAATTAAAAGGTGACACAGTTTCTACAGTAAAGTCCCTCAAACTTTGTTTCTGCAATGTAATTCCTTGATACATAGCAACAACATGTACAAACTGATATAAGCAATAAGCTAATATTGGCTGATTTGTCAGATTAGATCTAACGTGTGTGCTCGTGTGTGGGGGTGCTTACCACTGTCTGGTGCTGTAGCGGCCAAACCAGGCTCTGTGGGGGGCTCCAAGCTGTCCAGGAGGTTGTTGACTTTATTCCTGAGCTCAATGAGCTCCCTGCGCAGGTACTTCACCTGACTGGACTCCAAAGGCCGTGGCTGACCATTCACTGCGGATAACGAGAGACGAAGAGACAAGTGAGCAAATTTAACAAATTCTTATTTGTTTTGGGAGATTGAACAAAGTCAGACATTCCTCTACCTCCGCACAGCCGTCTCCATTTGTGTGTTAGATCTCGAGGAGGGTGACAGATAGAACTTCACTCCTGAACGCTTTCACAGAAGACAACAATTCCCTGGTTCATAACTTTATTAATGGGGCTTTCTTGCCCATTACTGAGTCTGGATCTCATTAGTTATGATCATTTCCCACTTGGGGCGATGTTGTCGTGAATTTGAACTGCGTGATGACATAGATCGTGGTCTAGATCTGAGTTATAGCCATGAGTTCCAAGTAATATCTGGGTCAGAACGTGCATAAATGCATCAGCAGCTCAGCAGATGGTAAACCAAACCAAACGTGGCAGGAAAATGCTACCACAGAGATGCAGGTGGGCTTAAAGGGATAGTTTGGATTTTTTGAAGCGGAACTGCACTACAGTCAGTGTATAACCTACAGTAGATGGCAGTGGGCATGCCCCCAGTTTGGAGAAGCAGGCAGCAGTACCACTTTGAAAGCTCAACAATGCATTGCTGTGAATTAGGGTTAGCAGCAAAATATATTAACCTTTAAAAAACAAAAACAAAATCAGTCTTAGTGGACCCTATTTTGGGAATATTTTCATTGCTTTACCTCGCCGCCAGACTGCCGATTCCTTTGGCACTACATTTTCTCAACCATACAACTTCCAGATTCCTACATATGAGCGCAACTGTGCCAGATACCGTTTTACGGTGCAGGTCAGCTGTTTGCATCAGACTGTCAGCAGTTTGTGGAAAAGACAACATACACTAGAAAATTTAAAAAATGACTGATAATGTCAGCAACGACGATATGCCGTTAACTGTGGGGATAAAAGGATACCCTTGTGAACCAGTATAGAGAAGAATTTGTGCAGAGGGAGACTGAACAGGCTGAAAGAGAGAGGTGAAACTTCTGTTGAAACTGGAGGCAAAGAAAGAACACAAGCTAACTATGTAAACTATAAGCTCATGCTCATGGACCTAGAGATCTACAGCTGCCATGACTGTGATGTGGTTACAACACATCTTCAGGATCTGTGTGAATCTGAGGATGCCAGACCTTCTCACTTTACTGGTTGTCTGGTTAGTCGCTTCATTTATTTGTAGGTTTTTAGCGTAATTTAACCTGATGGCTGGGCACAGCAGTGCTCTTCTACAAGTGTCTCTCTCGCTCATTTGGCAGGGCTTCAAATAATCCTCTTGAGAAAAACATTCTCTCCAAAACGCTGAGTTGTCTCAGTCTTGCGGTTGGAGTGTTGATGTCTATATTCAGTTATTCAGTGTAACTAGCCACAGCTGTTTTCATTTCTTTGTTTGAAAAGCCCATTAAAACACAAGCTTGCACCATCTTAGAAATCTTTAGTAAAGTCAAGTTCAGTTTCAGTTTTATTGCACAACATCACTATCTGACCCAAACAGCTGACCTGCTGTGTAATACAGTTGCGCTAGTGCCAAAGGAAAGGGCTGCCTGACGACAAGGTAAAGCAGTGAAACTATTCTCAGTTTAGCACCCGCTTAGACTGATATTGATGTGCTTTTTTGGGGGTAGGCCTTTTAGTAAGTGGCGAAAAAACGTTTTGCTGTTAACACCTGTCCACAGCGGTACCTTGCTTAGTATCCATGGCAGTACTCCTGCCTGCTTCTCCAAACTGGGGGCGTGTAGTTAATGGCATATCATTATTGCTGACACAATCAGTCATTTTTAAAATGTTCTTGTATATGTTGTCTTTGCCATAAACTGCTGAAAGTCTGACCCAAACAGCTGACCTGTGCCGTACAACAGTATCTGGCACAGTTTTGCTCGTGTAGGATTTTGGAAGTTGTACAGTTGAAAAAATGTAGTGCCAAAGGAATTGGCAGTCTGAAGGCAACGTAAAGCAATGAAAATAATCTCAAATAGGGTCCACTAAGACTGATATTGATTTTTTTAAGTGGCTAAAATACATTTTCCTGCTGACCCTAACTCCCAGCAATGCATTGCCGAGCTTTCAAGGTAGTACTCCTGCCTGCTTCTCCAAACTGGGAGCATGCTGACTACCATCTACTGTAAGTAATTAACTGACTGTGGATAAGAATCTCAGACAACTCCATGCCCAAACATCCAAACTATATCTTATAACATTGAGGCTGCATTAGAAGCAAAGGACACACTGTATTTTTTCAACTGTCAAGTAATGATTTACAGGTAAGTAGACAGACAAAATGTATAATAAGGTCATGATGAGTACAAACTGTATTATACAGTGACATCTGCTAATTTAAAATAAACACAATGGATACTCATAATTCTGCAGTGCATTGGTCTGGAAAAGCTGATAATTCTACACTAAGTACGTGGACATTATGAATAATGACCTGTCCCAATTCTGTTGGCTCCACACTGTAAATACCCGAGATTCATGTATCACATGCTTGAATCCACAAAGCTATTCACAACAGCCGCCGGGCTGACAGAGGAATTAATAGCTTCATTATCACATCCTGCCAGCTGACAATGGAGTTGGGGAATGCTGAGCAAAATGGTGCTGGTTTGTTGTGATTACTTAATGAAATAAAAGCACAACAATCAAACCAATAGGTTCCGTTATTACACTGTCAGACTGCAGGAAACACAGCACAGAGGCCTTCACACTCATTGACCCTATGTGACCTGTACCACATGTGTCGCTCTACCTCCTTTCAACCTTTATTTTCCTACTACAAATTGACCTAGGAGTGAAATTTCCATTGCGAAAAAAATGGATGTGAGAAAAGAGATCACCGGACATTCCTTTCTCACACAAGTTTGTCTGTTTGAGTGGATAATGCTGAACAGAGATGCACGGGGTCATGAGGCGCTACGCTGAGACACAGGCTGCCACGACATTCCAGCTACTCTCGCTCGTTTTGAGTCTTGACACATGTCCGCAAATATCAGGTCCACGTGAGGTCATGACACGAAATGAGGAGCCAGGACTCAGATTTGATTAGAAGGAAGTAAGAAAGAGAAAAATCTTACAGCTCCCTGGCTAATAATAGCAGCAACACGAGGACTGACTGAGTTGGAGCAGAGTGCAAGAAACAACATCATGTTGTCATTACAGATTCACGTTGGGCCATTTTAAGTTCAAATCATGATAAGATTATTAAATTTGTAGGATGCACATCCACGGTGTGCTATGGTTTTAAGTTTTGCCTTCCACAGCTGATAGCAATATTGTGTTGACTCAGCTCTGACTTTTATTTATGCCTATATTCCCATACTAGTGACTCTCTACCAGAATTTTATTTCCTGGCAGGAAGGAACACAATTTAGACTATCCATTAGCCAAACACTAGGTCATCATCCTGCCTTTAAATTAATAACATATACAGGACGTAGAATAATTCATGAACAATAACAGAAACACATGTAATGTAGAAACGGCCTGCTGGGAGACACAATCAGTGAAAAAAATCAAGTTGTATTTTGACATTTACAGACGCAGATCATGTGGTGTATTAGGCCTTTTATGGACATGTATTGAAAAGTAAGAATGAAAGAAAACTGTCCCAGATGGCATGTCTGATCAGCACAATTTAATATCAACTCGGATCAGCTTCAACAACATATCAATATTATATCAATACTGTGATATGAAACTAGATATCATCCTATATGGATACCTCATATTGCAAGTGTTGTCTTTTCGTGGTTTAAAAGGCTGCGTTACAGTAAAGTGATGTCATTTTCCGAACTTAGCAGACTGTTACAGCTGTTCTATTATTTGCCTTAACCCACTAAGTCATTATAACTACATTACATATGAATATTTATTTTAAGAATCTCATGTGTAATCAGGCCGACTCAGTCTGGCACTCCTAATGCATTAGAAAAGACCCTGAATCTGTTTTTGTCATGTGTTAATAGTATGGCTTGTCATATTGCTCTGGACTGAGTATGATTGTCTTGTTTCATTCACTCATTCATTTTCCGTAACCACTTATCCTCTTGAGGGTCACAGGGGGGCTGGAGCGTATCTCAGCTGACATTGGGCGAGAGGCGGGGTGCACCCTGGGCAGGTCTCCAGACCTTTTCTTTCTTTCTCCCTGTATGTAGTTTTCTGTTCTGTAAATCTGTTTTGCTTTACAAGAGGTGTGTTACAGAGAAAGGGGGGCTCAGTTTACATGTAATTATACCCAATAAACATAGTCGGAAAAAAAATCTTGTGCAAATATTTAGTGAAAGCTCCAATAGTCAACCCTAAAGTATTGTTGCAATATCGATCACGGTATTTTGTAAAAAAAAAAAAAAAAGGTGATCTGATTTTCATCCGGCCCTACTTCAAAGGAAAAGCGGGTACAGCTGATTAATGGATGGAATATGAGTCATCTTTAATTTAGCACTGGTGTCTGCCTTCTTTGCTTCCATGGCAACAAAGTCTGCAAGTTACCAAAACTTAATCAATTTAACAGTGCATTTTGTCTGTCTTATGATAAGGAAACCCCCACTAACAGCTCAAATTTAAGAAAAATTAACATACTAATGTCTGGACAAGATCAAGTTTCTATTAAAGTTTTGTAATAAAACAAGCCAGAAGACACCACTTACCCATAAAGCTGCATGTGCATTTCCTGTATATGCCATTTTAAGTATTTCTACTCAAGCAATGATGAAAATCATAACCTTGGTCAAGTATTAATCAATCAATACTAACTTATCTGCAAGTACTGTATGTAAGTTCTGCACAAAACCTGCATGTTCAACACAACGTATACACTATAACTAAAAGCAGGCCTCACCCTGACACATTAGGGCAAGGCTAACTGGTTGTTTTGTTGGAATGTTAAATTCTTTATGACCTACACCTTAAGTCACGTTGCTACAGGGCTACTGATTGACTGTGGATTTAGCTGGGCTGGTCCATGTTTAAGATTGAGATTAGGGACCAGTATAACTGGCACAAATGGCTTTTGTTAACACATCAGTCCACTGCCTGTTACTTTGTTTGTTTGCTGAACCATCTCTAAGAAACACAATCCTCCCTAAATTAGTCAGAAGGGAGTGTAGGCAACTTTCATTCGGACAGAGGAAAAGCTGAGGTTTGTTGTGTAAAACATAAGCTGGACTGCCCTCCAGTGACTGGCTGCTGTAACAGCTGGTGTGAAAGATTTTGGTGTGCTGTTTATCATGATGACGCTATCACATGATTTAGGACATCTGCAGGCTTAAAGTTTGGATTCCTCAAGACAAGATTCACACACAGCATGGCTGCCTATGTCTATAAAGGGGAAATAGTAAAGAAATGCTTTGATATCTTACCAAATAAAGTCAGTTTGAGTATTCTACTGCACTGGATGGCAAATGAGAGGTCAGAGCTGTCGAAGATGGTGATGAGGTCATCATCTAGGAAAGGTAAAAGAGAGAGACCCGATGATAATATGTTTGATAATATGTTAAGACACTAAACAACATTGGAATTACATGGTCAAGTGAATAACTGACCTGGTCAAGTAAGTACTATCAGTATCATAAACTTTATGGTTTATAAAAAAATAAGCTGGCCTGTGTCCTGACTCACCTTCATCCTTGTATTTGATGGTGACCTCGTCATTACTCTGCAGCTTTCCCCTGAAGACACGCTGCATCATCAGCACTAGCTCATCGTAAGTGATGTCTTCATTGTGGATGGGGATGCGTCTGATGTCGTCGCCCAGCTGGGCTTTGATGATCAGCTTCCCGCTCAGGTCCAGCTGGCCATTCATGGTGCCGTCCGACCTCTTCTGCTCCCACCACTGTACAGGGTCAGAGGAGAGGTAAGTTTAACAGCCAACTACAGAACAAGCCAGACAAGCTAAGCCTGTTATTCTAGCTTTCATTAACGCTTTCTCAGTGCTAATCAGGGCCTATCGGAGTATGAGAAATTAGCAACAGCTGAATTGGACTAACTTTAATCATGTTTATTACTAAAAAAGAAAAGCTATCATTTATACAATTGGTTAAGGAGGTAACAGATAACGTCAGGCATCCATAGTATCAAGGCAACTGACTATACTTACAATACTGTTTGCAAGTCAACATGCTGCACCCCACCAGGGCTGCTATATAGTGATTAAATTAATAATGACGATGATCCCCTGCTCAGTATTAAAACAGCTGAATTATTTACAATAATCTGTACATCCATCTTTGTGAATAAATAAAACAATAACATCAAAACAGCCAAGTAAAAGTCAAACTGAGGCCTCAGGTATGACTGGGTCTGTATTAGTAGGTTAATAGGTCAGGGGAAGTGGCTGCTTTGAGTGATTACTTGTGATTAAAATGTGGTTTCTGCATTAACAAGAACACTGACATTAAGTTCAAATTAGCAGCTCCTCATTACTGTAACTGATCTTTATTGTCGTCCTTGAAAGGCACTTTGACAATTACAAAGAGTGGGAGGGAGCTTCTCTTTACTTAACACTTGATGTAATGGACTTTGAAGCTATTTAATGCCTCTCTCTCCCTGCAGGGCAGTGATGTGTCTTCTGAAGTCTATACTGAATATAGTGTAATTCAATCAAGAATGATGCCTATGGCTGCAGTGTCAGTATCACAGATTCACTTGAGGTGCAAAGTCTAAGGGTCAAACATCATCCTGTGAGGTGGCAAAGACAACTCTATGCTACTACAGACTTTGACCCAAAATATCAAAGCTTTCAACTATGTCTATAGGATCTTTTAGAGGAATATGATGTGTGGTTATTTGTCTGCTTGACAGGTTGACCTCACAGATTGTGTTTGAGTTGCAATCCTACATCTGTGTAACTGCAATTTACATTCATTCATTTATCAGTTGGTGACAAATGAACGTCACTCATTGATTGTGTGTAGTCAGCAGCTGGATTAACTATGGCGTTACCTGCTGATTTTCTAGGCCGGACAATAAAACAACTGTGAATTTAATTCCAGAAATGCTACGGCTTTGACTTTCCTAGCCAGATGAATAATTGGCTGGATGCTAGGGATTGTGTGGTAGCTAGCGCTTTAGCATACACTTAGGATAAATGGGGACAACATAAAACTGATTTCTACCGAGACTGGATGCACTGATGTTTGGTAAAACGTTTGGTACACCGGAATTAAACATTTAAAATGTCACTGAAGTGACGCTAAAGCTGACTGTAACAGATCCTCAAACGCAGAGTCATATATCTGTCAGTGGCCCATAAACAGCTATCTAGTGACTGCTAACGTTAGCTAGGCCGTTTCATCACTGACCTGTCAATGGTGACAATGTAAACTATGACTGTGGAATTAAAAGCAATAACATAGGTAATATCCATTTGTAAAATTCCATGATCTACAGTAGTATAGCTTGCTATACTTTCACTTTATAGCAATCGCTCGGCAAAAGCGGTTTCCTGTCTAACTTGTAACAGCTACCTTTAATTTACCGGAGCTAACGTTAGCTTAACTAACATTTTATTAAAACAGTATTGTATAAAACTCGCACCAGAGAAGAATAGCAGTGTTCATTTTTGTAAGTAACTTCCTATGAATCATCCTCGACACCTGTTTGGGCGAGCTATCGTTAGCTCCCTACGTAGCGAACTACCACTAGTAGCTGCTAACTAGCAAGCGAACCACTTAGCTAGCTAGCTAGCTAGCTAGCAACATAGCACTCAAACACTGAAACACAAAAGCTGCTGTGTGGCTATAAAACACTAAATTGTGTACGAAGACACTAAACAAAAGACAGTGTTTTACCCGAATCAGACGACTTGACCACGCTGTGTTTCACAGGTTTCTCCAAACCGTGAAAATCAAATCTGTTAGCTAGCCTAGCTAGACCCGGGTGCCAGCATCAGGAAGTGTCTTCCAACACTGTCAACGTCAACCAGTACGTGGCATTCATTCTGCGCAGGCGCAGATCGTCTGGAGCAAAGTGCATTGTGATGGATTGACTCACCTAAAACTAAACATTACCAGATATCATGTGACAAGTTGAAGAGTATTCATCTTATTTTTTATTTGGTTTACAATGCATGTTCTATGCATGTACACTTGCTTTATGATAACGAATGAGAATACCTGAAAACAGAACAGTACAGGCAGATATTTAAATTACCACCTTTCTTTTTTAATGGCTTAAATTAATTCTGTGGGGTAAAAGAGGACATAGTGAGAGGTAGACTTAATGAAGGAGGCAGCATCAGCACATCTGCAGCAGAAGCTAAATCATTTAACACAAACAGTATATATTCATATTTTACGTTTCTATTTCTAAACTATTTCTAAACTAGAGAACTAAATCTCAATTCTGTGATGCTCCACAGACAATAAATGATGAAGATGTTACAGATGACACTGAGAGCACCCAGGGGAATGTTCTAAGTATATCGGTATATTCTCAGGTTCAGAGCTGAGAACACAATAGAATAATGCACATTTGGACATGACAAAACAAAACAAACATCCTGTGGGTCCACAAAAATCAGGCTCCTATTTATTATCTATGGAGCAGCTCCAGACTTGATACCCTGTGACATCACAAGCTCGAGACTTACTTCTCAGGTTTCTGGCTTTGAGAGGGGGCAGCTCATGTTCTCAAATATTGGCTAAACTTTACTTGGCCATGGAAAAAGCATATATGAATTCATAATTTAGGTGGTGCTCCCTTTAAAGATTTTCATTGCAGACAACTGCTTCTCTGTAATTGTTATATAATAAATAAAAGAACTTGAAGTCAAATCATTTTTTGAGAGATAACAAGGATGTCCTTGAATGCTGCCATGTTTGTCGATGTTGCTTTGATGCCACTCCTGCTTGTGTGCAAAACACTTTAATCTGCTTTAAATAAATAACGATGACAAGAAAATCCAGGTTCCTGCATAAATTGTTCATCTCACTCTGTTTTACATATAAATGTCAGGGAACACCGGTGTCTAAGGTACAATATTACATGATAATGACTAAATAAATAGACATGATTAAGATGCATAACTTGTAAATAAATTAAGATAAAAACAGTTTTGCCCAGTCACAGCTTTCTTCACGCCATTATTTCTGCTTCTTCTCCTGAGTAGCGTCAAACCATGAGTCTAACAGCTTTTTCATGTAATACAACTGCCAAGCGTGCACTTGAACAGCAACCACCATGATGAGGTACATAACAGTCACTGCAGAGAAGCCAAAAATGAAGCGGTAGGCCTTTCCGTGGCGGTAGAGCTGCTGCGCCACAGGAAACATCTCCATTCCACCATAAATGAGAGGCGCCACGGAAAACAACCCTGCACTGATCATGGATATGACCAGGTAACTGATATTGTTCTTTGGCAGTGACAAGCTGCTGCAGAGCAGAGGGAGGAGGCTGAGCAGGTAGGGGTACTCCCACTGGTACGGCATGGATACTGTGTCATGTGACAACAGGTTTAAGTGGCTGACAGTCACCTGTGCCGCCACCAGAAGCCAGAGGAGAAGGTGGACCAGGTTTAACTTGCGCACCTCTGACTTCAGGGAGGCACTGTAAAACAGATAACAGATAAACAAAGGTGTGTTAGCGTTCCTTCTTGATATTGTTGCTAGTCGGAGATAAATATTTAATGATCAGTATCAGATCAGAGTTACTTGCCTCATTTGGTAAGATGGGGCCACCCTCTCTTTGTGTCTGTACACACTTCCATTGGCACCAGCAGCTCTGAGACCAACACGTGACGTCATGTTGAGGGAAACCTTCTGATACACAACACAAATCCGAATTCAGAGCCAAACTTGACAGAAGTAGAGCTCCAACTAACTTTATTATTCTAATAATTTATCTATATGGTCTATAGCAGTGGCTCCCAACTGGTGGGGCGAGGTCAAAAGGTGCGTCACGGGTCCATTCTGAATGGACCGGAAATGACTCACAACATTACAAGTTTGTGAAAAACACACTTTATTTTCAGGTATAGCAAATTTCCATTATAGAACTTTTATCTTGAAGTGCTGTTTCCTGCTGTAGAGTGAGTGACTAACAGACAGCTACTTGACAGAGAACTAGCTTGAGACATGGCCAAATGCAAGTATGATACTGAATGAGTTAAACTGTGTGGACCTGGAACTAATGACTGAGGAGAAATCTGGACCCTGTGGCTGGACCACTTGGGAACCACTGGTCTATAGTATGTTCAGAAATAGTGGAAAATGCCCATCATGATTTCCTAAACCCTAAGTGATGTTTCAAATTCTTTGTTTTGGCAGCATCCAAAGCCAAACATATTCAAGATGCTCAGGTGTGTTTAATTTACTATCACTTAAAAGGGAAAATCAGCAAATCCTGTTGAGTAATATTCTACTTTTTGCTCGAAAATGACTCAAACAATTAATCATCATCATCATCATTTTGCAAAATATGTAGTAAATCAGCTATTTGGTTAAGCCCTAGACACATCACTGCACATTGTTATCCTGCTCTTATCACAATATGAGACTGGACATGAGGCAGGTGTAACAACAAAATGAAGATGCTACTACAAAGAAGAGAAAAACGAGTAAAAAAATGATATGAATTAAACTAATATAAGCCAGAACACTATTTAATTCAATCACAAAGGTACTACCAGCTATTTAATTTAAAGTGAGTGATTTCAGGCGGATTATTTGGCTGTTAGGGCGATATGAAGCAGGCTAGCACGTTAGCAGCAGATGCTAGCTAACCTTATTCAGCATTACCTGTAAACACATCTAGTTAGGAGTACGTAACTACGTCACAAGCTTGCTGGGCCAAGCGTCGTGTTATTATCAGCAGAGTGTACACCATATCAAGTTGATATTCCTTATAATGCTTACCGTTGCGTATTTCCGTACCGTTTAGCTGAGCTTCTTGAATGAATCTGTCCAAACAAAAGATGTGACAGATGTTACGACCCGCTCAGCGCATGCGCACAACCTCAGTCGTCAACAGGAAGTCCACTCCCACCGCAGCATCAGCATCTCTCCTCACAGCAGGGTGACAGTGATGCTCATTCAGTCCCATATGTAACAGCAACCTGGAATAAGCATGTTCAGGGCGTTTGCTGGGAAAATATGGTATCTTTCTAAAATATATCAACTGGTTTGTAAAGTTGAAGAGATTTCTTTGAGCTCATTCATCGCTTTTACCCTGTCAAGTGATTTTTTTGTCACGTTCAAGAAGGAAATTGACACCATATGCACTTTAACATGCACCCAGAGATTGTCTCTCATTCATTCTGGACTACATCTATGATGCTTTTGTACTTTGCTTTAGGGACGTACTGTTTTGGGCTTAGAAGTTATAAGAAAGACCTAGAACAGGAGTTTTTTTTCTGTGTAATCTCATCATATTGCTGGCCAAGTTTTATATCCATAAATGGAAGGTATTAAAAACCAAACCCTCTGTCTGTACCTTTAAAAGGGAAGCAGAATCCTACATCAGGACTTTATATATCGCAAGCAATAGAAAAGCACAGGTGAATGATCTAAGTACATGGTAAAAATGTCTGTTTCCAAACCAAGAACACAACAATAGAATAGAACTCATTTGAGTGTAAAAAAGAAAACCATTTTGTGGGTACAGGGTTAGTTTACAGGGTTTATATATAATGACATCACAAGTTTGAGAGTTATCTGGTTTCTGGCTTTGAGAGAAAGTAGCTCATGTTCACAAATATTGATTGAACTTTCCTAGGCCATGAAAATAACATATTTGAATTCTTAATTTAGGTGGTCTTCCTCTTTAATAGATATTTTATCTGACAGAATTGTACAGTAAGAGTTTGTAAAAGGGCAATATGTGTATTATGATCCCAGTTGTCCTTAAGAAAACTGGTGCATCTGTGCAGATTCTTGATGTGCAAAAATACTTTAATTAGTTATTACCCTATGAGTGATAACGTGATCATCATGATGGCCTCAAACATTCATCAAGTCCAAGTGACCAACCAAACAGGTGTTTTGTGACACATTCTGCCCTTAGCCTATCTTATATTGTCTTACCTCATGTCCCAGTGATGCTGGTGTCCAGTTCTCCAACCAGTTTAACAGGTTGCAGGTAATTTGAGATGAGAAACTCACACTTGGAAGTGTCAACCTGGACAGGTGTCACCCAACAGTCCTGTCCACAATTTTCAGTAATTGATCTTTTTACAGTTTCTCCTCGATAATCCCTTACAGTGAGATCAACCACAAAGTTTTAAATTGATATACCAGCTCCAGACATAAGTGTTAATTTTACTTTCTTTGATCTTAGAAATAGAGATGTCAGCAACAGTGTTTTTTAAATTAAACAATTTTTATTTAGAAAAAAAAACATGAGCAATAACAACAAACGTGAAACATTAAGACATACATCTTTGGTTACAACAATATTAGCACCATTGTTAAAATGAGAAATATACATTTATTTTCCTTTAAACATTGTCATGCTTTACGTCCTTGTCATTGCATGTAGGTGACCGGCAGATAATGTAATAAATTCTTGACATAACCGTTGTTATGAATTACTGTGACATCTAATACTTATTTTGACTGACTTTCAAATCAAAATTTATGTGATATTCCCCATATACATACCAAACTGTAGCTCACCAAAGATGCTGGGGAACTTAATTTTGTTTTTATGCTGGAGTAAGTAAGAATACATTTAGTTGTATTTTACATCTAAAATGATTTTGCTTTGAAATGAAACTCAATGCAGTCATTATCTCTTATCTCTTAATCCCTGATTGAAAGCATTGTATTGTAGTTACATCTCTACAACTGTATGTGTTCGTAAGCAGGGTCTGTGCTTTCTGATGTTACCCGTGTGTAACTTATAATTGTATAATACTTCAGTTCAGTTACTGACAGAGATGCCGATGAGTGTTGGCTCTTCTTTATATTGTGATGTCATGTTTATTATAGCATTAAGAGTGGTTTTTCATAGTTCAGGGCAAAATGGTGTGTTTGTTTGACATTGCATTTTTGTACAAAACATTTCCTTTACATCCATAAACCTATAACAAACATTAAAACATAAAATTAATATTACATTCTTACTCTTTGAATCTCACTCATGGGAGCAATTGTCATATAACATGTGTGTGATTATGTAATTAGACCTTGTATTTTTATTTTTGCGCCTACAAGTGATCACATTAAATGCAATTAATGGTTTACGACCTATACCAGTTGTCCCTTGTGTGTGTAAGGCCTTCAGTTAATTATTTTTTGGGTAGTCCACATGGGAGCTTGAGAAAATTATCCATTGAAAATCAGAATTAGGGTGTACACAGTTCACCTTCTACCAAAACTCACACGAGGTCATTTTACACGCTTGCTATTGTCAATAGAGAGACTCAAACTGTATTTGTACAAAAGTAAAAATGCAAAAATTGAAATGTCTGACCAAGATGAATATGCCATCATGTTTGCTAGTGTATTTCACATTCTTCACCACATGGGGTAGCTGCCAGTTTTGAAGAGGTGCAGGGACAAAGTTTGACACTGCTGTTTGTGTTATCTTATTTTTTGCGTACTCTTCACATGTTCCCTACATATGTTCGTATAAATTGCACTTTTATTGGATTTTGGCACTCTTCTGTATGAAAACACGTCTGTGGCCATCTTTAAAGTGTTCTTGAATGCCTTTTTATACATTCATATATTCAAAGCTGTTAAAGAAAACATCTTTATCCTACCTATTACAGCGATATAAGGCTATACAATATAAAAGCCGCTGTACATACAGACTTCAGATTTTTCCTCTCATCTCTGCTCTAAAGTGAATTATGATCATGTTTCATATTATACAAAATATGCTCCCACTTTGTTCTCACTAAAGCCTCTCTCTCTGCAGTTTGTGGTTTTACATCGGATATAACAAATACCCAGAGAAGGAGGAGTGAACGTACTGCCCAGCATAAAGTCCTGAGGCCTGATCTGAGGGCAGCTGAATGTAAACAGTGTCCCCAGGTTGTAGAGGTAGTACTGCACTCCCTGATGCTTGATCTAGGAAACCCTTTTTGTATTCGTCATACGTGTACATCACTGGCTCATTGTTCCTCATCAGAGCCACCCACACGTTAGCTCCTTTGCAGTGAACATGGTAGGCAAAGTAATAAATGCCAGGCAAGTCACAGGTGAAGATTCCTGTGTCAGGGTTGTAGTTTTGGCGACCGTTGTACAGGAGCTTGTCAAAGATGACTGGAGTGCCCACAGGCGGGAAGGGAGTCGTTATTACTGCTGTGAATGCTGGCATTTCCAACCCACTGGCCCCCATCACTTCTGCCCCGTTGCCTCCATACTTGCCCTTCTTACCATAACCACCAGCCTTAACACCATCTAGTGCTGGGCCCATCTCAGAGAGCACTCCTGCCATGTCAGGAGACAGACCAGATGCTCCAGGTGGGCCTGGTGGTCCAGGAGGGCCAGGTAGACCTGGTTGTCCAGGGGGTCCTGATGAGCCCTCTTTCCCTGGGGGTCCTATGGGGCCAGGAAGACCTGGATTACCCTCACCTGCAATGCCTGATGGACCAGGTAGACCTCTCTCTCCTTTTGTCCCTGGAAGACCAGGAGGCCCGATTGGTCCTGCTGTGCCATCCATTCCAGGGATTCCTTTAGGACCTTGAGGTCCCACTTCACCAGGTAATCCACCTTGTCCTTTTGGCCCGGGAAGTCCTTGAGGACCAGGGTTACCAGGTAGACCTTTGTGCCCAGTGTCTCCTTTGGCACCACTTGGTCCTGGTGGACCTCTTGGTCCTGGCTCCCCACTCTCCCCAGGCAGGCCATCCTTACCAGGTATCCCAGTGGCACCAGGCTCACCCTGGGCTCCATCAAGCCCCTTAGGTCCTACTTCTCCACAGTCTCCTTTAGGACCAGGTGCACCTAAACCCCCTGGGGTTCCCATAGGGCCTGGAGGACCTGGTGGACCATTTGGTCCAGGGGGTCCAAGCATACCAGGTAGTCCACCGTGGCCCTTATCTCCTTTTGGACCTGGAAGTCCAGGTGGCCCACCCATACCTTTATCACCCTTTGGTCCTGGGAGTCCTGGTTTACCAAATCCAGGTAGTCCTGGCTTTCCTGGCAAACCTGGTGGTCCTGGATGACCTTTCCCACCTGGCATGCCTGGTTGTCCTGGCAGGCCATTTTGACCTGGCTTTCCTTGACCAGGTAGACCTGGTGGTCCAGGCGGTCCTCCTTCACCAGGTGGGCCTGCTGGTCCTACCTCTCCAGGATGTCCTTTCTCTCCTGGTGATCCTTGTGGCCCTGGTGCCCCATTCAACCCAGGTTTTCCAAATCCAGGCAGCCCTCTTGGGCCAGCAGGTCCTGGGGGGCCTGGAAGCCCTTTGTGACCAGGTTGTCCTGGCAGGCCCATCCCTTTGTCTCCCTTGGGTCCTGGTAATCCTGGTAGTCCTGGCAGACCTTTGTGACCTGGCTCTCCTTTGGGCCCTGGTTGGCCTGGTAATCCCTGTACCCCTGGTTTACCTATTCCTGGTATCCCAGGGGGACCTGGGGGACCCTGAGGCCCTGGCTGCCCAGCTGGCCCTTCTTCACCCCTAGGGCCCATTTCTCCTTGTGGTCCAGCCTCCCCATTTGCTCCTGGCTTGCCTGGCATTCCAGGCAAACCTGGTTTTCCTACTCCAGGCCCTCCTGTTGGACCAGGAGGTCCAGGTCGTCCCACAGGTCCAGGCAGTCCGTTCCCTGGAGGTCCAGGAGGCCCAGGAGGTCCTACAGATCCCTCTGGTCCAGGTGGTCCAGCTGGGCCTTGCTCTCCTTGTGGAATTCCCTCAGCACCACTAGGGATTGTCTGGCCTGTGGGGAACGAGAGAAATATTAAAGAAATAAACTGTAAAATAAAAATAATAATAAAAAAACTGAATGGATGTACACACACACAATGTACGTTATGATATTCAAAATAAAGAAACTGTTGTGCCTTTGCTGTGTTTTAGCAGGTGAAGTTGCACGTTCAAGATCTGAATGTATATTCTCGGAACTGTTTGTAGCAAATGTTTCCTGTCTCACCTTTGTCTTGTCCACCTTTATAGCCTCCTTTACGAGCAGTGTCTTTGCCCTTGTGCATGGGCATCTGGGGAAGCTCCTTCCTATAGTGGGGATACTGCATGTAGGGCACTTCTTTGCCGAGGTACTGTTGCTGGGGAAAGCCTTCTTTGGCCACGCCCATGTGTTGAAGGTGCTGCATCGGCTGGTACTGCTGAGGATGTTGCTTGTGTCCATAATATGCCCCAGCACCCACATAAGTGAGTACCGCGAGCTGTAGCAGCGTCAGGAAGTGGGGGGCAGGGAGCGGAGGCATGGCCAAGGCCTGTGTGGAAGGTAGAGGACGCAAAGTCAGTTTTTAAATCCCATAAAATAGTAAGTAGATCAAACATTGGTGTGGAATCAGGTTAGCATTTCTTGAAATACCATGAACCTTTGAGTGCATGAGACACGTGGGTGACCTAATTTTTAAAATGCAGGTAATGTGAGGTCACACTCTGTCTCCCTCTGCTGGATAGACATGAGAGCTACACAAGGACGGTGTGAACAGTGTTTTCAGTCAGTTGCACAATATGTGTGTATCACCCATACAATATTGTAATGACAAGGATCAGAATGTCAGCTTCTGCTCAGCCTTTCAGTAAATAGGCTGGTTGAATGTGGGCAATTAGCAAAAAACCAAAGTTGGTATTTATGTTAACTACTATTCTATCACTATTATTCTTTAAAAACATCATAATGAGTCCAGTTGTTTAGAGCTGTGTCATATGTTTTATGTATTTGTGTTCATGTTGGTCACTCTTATTACAAAACAAACAAATAAAAACCCAGGTGACTGGAAAAGTGATGAACAGGAAATAAATGCCAGTAAAAACAAAGAAATAATAATAATAAACATCATTTCCTTCAATGACTTCCTCAAAAAAATACATAAAAAGTTATAATAAGTGCCAAATAAAATGTCATCAACAACAGCAACAAAAGGGAAGGGCTTTAAATTTTTCAGTTTAATCAAATTTCTACTTAGCAAGAGTTGAACAATCACATGGACTTGAATACAGAAATATAATATAATTGAAATAATATAGATTGACTTGATCCTGAGGGAGTTCCTCAGAGAGATGATACACAATCTTCAGACTGATACAAAACACATTCAGATTAAAATTCTGGAAAGTTTTTTTCTCTATATAACCTTTTGGCCATGTCTCTAACCGCCAAATATTGCAGAAAAATGACTGTATGAAGGCAGTTATAAATCTTGACATTTGATGTGGAGTTCTGAGACAAACAATGCCCACTTTTCTTAAAACACATAGTACTTCTTAATTTTCATAATTTGTAATCTTTATTGATTGGATTGCTTATGTCAAATACTGGTTCGGTTCTTAAGGAGGGGACACTATACTTTCAGACTAGTGCAAACGAAATGTCCAAAATACATTTAGGCGTCTATTTTAGCTCAGATTTGTGTTCTGGAAAATTATGCAAAAAGTGCATATTTAATAACATAATGCACAATTTGCATAGTTAAACATAAAATTTCAGAAAACGTGTTAAAAAGTCTTAATACCAGTAACCACCTGGGGAAGTTTGATGCTAATATGTCAACAAAATGAAACGAGAATTTTGAACCTGGCTTTACCCAACGCTGAGATTTGTGCTCCGGGAATGTATGCAAATAATAATGCTTCATTTGCATACTTGAACATAAAATTTCAGAAAATTTGTAATACAAAAAAACTGTCTTAATGTAAGTAATCAGCTGGGGAAGCTTCAAAATGATATCTATTGGTTTAAAATGTTACCCGATTCACCTGTAGTGTCTCCCCTTATTGTGGTGATTTATAACCTAATTGGAAAATATAATGCTTGAGAACAATAAGTTAAAATGTGCATTAAGCATAAGCTTAAGCTGAAATGGGGTCTGGTAAACTCTTACAAGCCATTTAAAAATGAATACAAGACAAATACCAATGTGTCACTCTCACTGGGTAAACTGAGATGAACTGCAGTTACTGTAGCTGTCCACAAGATGGAGCCACACTTAATGTCTCACAGAATCTTTTCAATGTCCCCTGATGTCTATATTTAAGTAGTATCATTAAATTATATCATATATCATTACTTTAAATATGAGTAGAGAAAAATGTGATGCCTTTGAGTCGATTAACCAAAGATGCTTGAATACAAGTGCCATGATTAATTAGCTGTGCTGTCTGTGTGGTGACATTAGAATGAGAACAACTGTTTGAACATGCATTCATCACATTATACACAACCTTTTTTTCTTTCTCTTTTTACAAGTGTGTGAAGTATTTCTACCACCTCCTAGTTAACTCAGTAGTATGCACACCACTCCTGCTGGTATTAATAAGAACATTCTTGTCGTTCCTGCATCATTGCAACACATTCAGCCAGATATTGACACACAAAGGAGTCATAAAAATAAAAGTTCTAATTAATGACACAAAAAGTCAAGTGAGAACATGACAGAAGAAGAAGCCTGGTCCAACAATTACATTTCCAAAGAAGCAGAGTTGTGTGCCAACTGTTCAGTTCAGACCAAGCTAAGTTTTCTGCTTCAGATGGTCAGTAACTGAGCAAGTCAAGGGGGTTTTATTTGGCTCCACAGCCCATGAATAACCCACTATAATCTGCTTCTCTGAGTGTCTCCAGTCACTCTTTACACGTGCCATTTCCACCCCAGTCTCAGTCTACTCATCTCCTGCCACTCTCATTTTTATTACAGCCAACTCATCTGTAGTTTTCTAATTCACATCCTAAACCACATCCTCAGTGTCCATTCCATCACTGGCTCTTTGGATCTTTTCCGCCCTCTGAGTTTTTCTCAGTCGACTGGTGATTTTGACATGGCTGTGCCACTGTCTCCCCCGATGAGAGCTGGCCTTTGAAAGAAGCTCACCTAGCTTCCACAGCGACAGAGGCCAGACATGCCAAAGAGTCCGGAGGAATGCCGATGACTTTTTCCAACAAGAACTTCGACCTATTTTTCAACGGAAGCTGTGGTCTGTTCTCAGTATCCTAATCGACAATGTGAGGTCTATTGATCATACAGAGTTGGAGAGGAAATGGACAAGAATGAAGTTGATCTCTGAGCATGAAAACCTGAGCATCAAGGCTTTTCTATTGTCTGTGTGAGGCTGTGTTGAGATCCCCAAGCAGATCAAAAAGGAAATATACCCAGTCTAATAAGAGAAAGAGAAGAATATATACTGTTTCTCTTAAAAGACTAAAAGGAATGGAAGTGTGTGAAGGCCTGAGGATGATTCTGGGATTCAGAACAGTCAGATGAAGTCGAACTACATGAATGATTAATATGTACAACGACTAAAACATTTTTCATCAGTATATTATCGATTTAGAACTCTTTACAAATGGTGACACTATGTATGTTTGTATTGTAGGGTATGACTGAAAGACAAGACAAGTCTAGGAGATGGAGGCTGGTTGTTGAGGTAAGATGAAAGAGGTTCACAGATCCTGAGACATTTGTCACGTTAAAATATTCAGACACACTTTTGCAAACAAATACTCACCATCAAGAAAGCTATTTGAAGTGTCTCAAGTGCCTGAAATGCTTTGAGGTTTTGTGAAAAAGGGTTAAACTTTAATGGCTTCTTTTCTGGCACAGAAGCCCCCAAGCCCCTCCATACATTGGAATGATATTTATGTCACTAAATGAACAATTAAAGGACCAGTGTGTAGGATTTAGGGGGCTCTATCAGTAGAAATGGTATATAATCTTCACAACTATGTTTTCATTAGTTTTAATTACATGAAAGTAAAACTGAAAAAACACAGATGCCGCTGAGACGTGGCGTGTCATGTGTATGCCACCCCTAGCACACAATAGACGTGTTGCGCTGCAGCTTGTCAACAAATGACCACGCAAAGTTATTACTACTTTTGCTAAAAGATCTGTACCTCCTCTACCTATGCATTAGCTTAAAGGGATAGTGCACCCAGAAATGAAAATTCAGCCATTATCTACTCACCCGTATGCCGACGGAGGCCCTGGTGAAGTTTTAGAGTCCTCACATTCCTTGCGGAGATTGGCGGGGGGAGCGACTAGCACACCTAATGGCTGACGGCGCCCCAGACTAACGTCCAAGAACACAAAATTGAAACCACAAATTATCTCCAACATGCTCATCCATAGTGATCCAAGTGTCCTGAAGCCCTGACATAAAAATTTGTTTCGAAAAACGTCATATGAACTCTGTTTTTAGCCTCACTGTAGCCTGTAGCTCTGACTACTTCTCTGTGCTCCGCGTACTGATGTCCAGATTCTCAAGTGCAGGCATCGCCAATTCCCAGTCTGAGCAGCATAGACTTTGCTCATCCGTTGGCATTGCTTTGCATTTGAAACAACTACACCACCAGGTTTCCAGTGCTCGACTCCAGTATTTTGTGGCTGGCTGAGGGTTAGGCTCATGAGCTGTGGCGGCTGCTTCGTCCAGTAGCCTGAGTTCCCTGTCCGTATACTCGGGCTCAAACAAATACGGCTCAACAAAGAAATGCTGTTCCTCCTCAGTTTCAAAGTCTTCAGACATGTTGGGCTGTCCTTTGCTAAAAGACCATAGTGCAAATTATCTTTTAGCTGCTGTGGTTACCGTTGTCTCCCTGCGGTGCATGTGTCACGTGATGTAAACAGGGGTAAGCAAAGCTCATGCTTTCGCTGGTCTCGCGCAAGTGCAGACCAGTGAGGCTAAAAACAGAGTTCATATGACGTTTTTCGAAACAACTTTTTATGTTGGGGCTTCAGGACACTTGGATCACTATGGATGAGCATGTTGGAGATACTTTGTGGTTTCAATTTTGTGTTCTTGGACATTAGGTGTGCTAGCCACTCCTCCTGCCGATCTCCGTAAAGGATGTGAGGACTCTAAAACTTCACCAGGGCCTCCGTCGGCATATGGGTGAGTAGATAATGGCTGAATTTTCAATTTTGGGTGCACTATCCCTTTAAAATCATGTGTAAGGAGCCCCTAATTAAACTTGATTTCCCACCTGAAGAGCTGATCTCCAGAGCGGTGACTCGCCAGGCAATATCATTTTGGCCACAGTCTTTATAATGACAGGATTATGGGTCATTTAGCTAGCTAGCAAATATTTTTCAACCTCAACAAGTCTCTCCTCATCCATTCTTTGTCACACATGAGACAGCAACAGCAACAGAGTTCTCTTCATGCATCAATAGTGAGGAGAGGAGTCGAACTGCTATAGGAGCAGAGAAAATGAGCTGCAATGGGAGCTGGTATGTAGAAGAACACGTGGGGGAGGGGGGGGGGGGGTTCATAGAATGAGCCGTTTATATCTACAGAGCGGATCCTCTTCCATGGAGTCTGCCATGTCAATTCTGCAGTAGCTCAGAATTAACAAGAGGCTCTAGACAGGACCATCTGTGTTTTTGCGTCGGCCACTATTCTCCTACATGCTTAGCACGTGAAAGAAGTTTCAGTTGGTTGCAATTTGTAACCTCACCACTAGATGCCAATAAAATCCTACATACTAGACCAGGGTTCAGCAAGCTTTACTATCAAACAAGCCATTTTTGACCAAAAATAACAACAAAAAAAAATAAAAACAAAAACACAGCAAACAAAAACAAAATCCTGTAAAACAGGCCACAAACATATGTTAGCCTCATAATGAAGAGATAATACAACCTATCAAGTCAAGGTGGCTATTCTGCAGTGGAAGTGGAAATTATCATGGTTCTGGTCACACTGTAGGAGAGAAAATTGTCATTAGGCATTTTTCAGAAATAAAAAGCCTTAAATCTTTATTTTATGTAAATGTGATTAATGATGGGATGGAGGACAAGCCTGCAGTAAGTGCACTTTTGACATATTTTCATTAATGATTTTCTTACAAATACTCAGTATTGAGTATTCAAAGAGCTCTCCACTGGGGTAAATTAAATGATAAGATCAGTGTTGTCCATGTCTTCTACGATTTGTATAAAACTTACTCACAGAATTTACAGAAACTTTAAATCATTAAAATGTGATATCACGATAGTTATTAATTAAAAATATTTATGTTATATTTTTTGGTTTTAGCTGCACTGAGATCAGTTATTTAGAATGTATATATTTCTCCTAATATGAGCATATGACCAAGTACATAAATAGGTTTATGAAAATAAAGTTTTACAACCTTTTAACTGCCGGGAAAAAGCACCCAGCAGTGGTGGTATGTGCATGTAGATGCATACATATATGTATGTGTGTGTGTGTGTGTGTGTGTGTGTGTGTGTGTGTGTGTTTTTAAAGGGTTGGAAATATTTTGAAAAAACATGTGACCACAGATCAGAGAGACCATACAACAAGGGTCTGTTCAGTGTCACAGAGCAACACCATGATGTTGTCATAGCGACCGCAGAGTGATGGAAACACCTCCTGTCTTTACCTGGTGTGCTTTTCTCCAACACATTATTCTACATAAGTGTTACCTCCAGAGCGACTCGTTCATACAGCCGAGCCACTTTCACACACCTGACATAAACATTAAGCGGCATATTCCCATGTTTTCACTGCAGGGTGCAGTTAAAAGAAAGTGACTATGAAGAGGTGCATTACACCAATTAGCTTTATTTTAAAACACTAGTGCCATCCCTACAGACGTGAGACATGAAGTCACATATAAATGTGCCACAGCTGTGAGAAGTCATGATGGCGTGAGTAACGTGGCGTGAGCTGTTTCTCTCATTTGTGAGATTTACAGTTTAATTTTTCACACGCTGGTGTAAAACAATCTGGCTCCCTCACGGATGACTCTCTGACAAGAAGTCATTTATAACAGGAACAGCAGCCATGTTCTACATTTTCATGCCAGGCAGATGTCACCCATGTGTCATTCAGTGTGTCAAATCTTAGACAAAAGAATACATACACAACATCATGTGCAATGGAGACCTATTTATGATCACTTTCAAAAACAAGTTCAAATAGTTTCCGAGAAGTGATCAGTTATGTATTTATGTATTATGTATTTACTTTACCTAAAAGAATGTTTCAATGCAACATATCTAAAAGCCTTGTGATTTGTTGGCTTTGTAAGTCTGTATGTATTTTCCTTGCTCCATACTGCAATCTAGAAATGTCATTTTTGTCCCTGGGATCAGACTGTCACACCGCCTGTGTAAAATGCTGCGATAATTCAGTAACAAAGTCCCAATGTCCTCAAACATGTTCGTCAGAAACAAAAAGTATCTTAGTTTGTTCCTATTGCTACTATTGGTCCAATTTGTATGTCATATCAAACTACAAACGTTACTAAGAATAAATGAACAAGTTTCAAACGTAAAATTTGGTCAGGTTTTGTAGTTTGTAAACTTCTTGTGTCTGGATCAGCTGTAGACTGACTTGAGGGAGATGGCTGCCATCTTTATTTCAACATAGATGAGTGTACTGTGCTCTTGCTGCCACTAGACGGCACATAAAAGTGATCATGGGTGTTGACGTTTGGTCATGGACCTTCCATGTCCAGAGATGTAAAAAGGTACCCTGGTTGTGTTGGTTGTTGACGATCTGGGACACTGTGTTCTGCCTGTTACATGCATTGTCCTCTGAAAATTTAAAATTTACGCACTGTGAATATAGATGCACTATGTTGGTAAAACACCGTAAATTGATGTCTTTTTTCCTCCAACAACTAACGCATGTGGTTGGGTTTAGGAAAAAAGAACAGGGTTTGGCTTTATCATCTTACGGGATGTGAACACCGCTCTCCCGGGTGAAAGTGTTTGTTGGATCCTCTGACCTTTACTTTTGTTCTTGTGCTGAGCGCCGTTACCGGCCGCATATCATGCTGACGTTAAAGGACGGCTTTTTTCGGCAGTGCCCGACGCCACAAGTCATTGCTCAAGCGCCAGATTGCGATGACTTCGGAGTGAGACCAGGTTGGTTGCATGGAGTATGCACACAATAGGGACGTACTACTTGCCCTGAACTTTGACCCTCTTACTCATGCATCTGTTACCATGGAGATAAAACAACTTGCTCTTCACTGAGCTAGTTATTATGGCATACATTGTAGAATGTAAAATATTATAATCATGATAGTAAAGTAAGACGCTATACATTTCTATATCATTATTTAATAATTATGCCCTCTTATTGTTGATTGTTGTATTGATTATGTTATTCAATTCAACAATTATTATTCCTATTATTATTCAACTGGTCATCAGTCACCAAAATGTGCTGCCATCCATCATTGTGACTCCTGACAGCGGCTGTGATGTATTCTTTGCTGCACAGAGGATTGTAGGTCAGAACAGCCAGAAAAGCATGCTGGCTTGTATACTGCAAAATCGGACCAGATGTAGTAGAACATCCTGGTATGTTTGGCATACTGCATTTGACATACTATGCATTGGGACATACTAAATCTTTTTCTGGCATACTATAGTATGGTGGTATGGATATTGGAACGCACAGCATGAATGAGGTCAACAGGACTAAGTTAAGCAGAATGAAGTATAAGGTGCAATAAACTCAAAATGTAATATCCTCATATGAAGACACAGGGTCCCAGAAGTGAGGTTGAAGTTTGCCCAAGGGCATAATATTCAGTAAACTTTATAATCTTATGTATATGGCACTAATAAAATAGCAAACATAGGGAAATAGTAATTATTCATTGACTGTTTTCACACTTGCCACATCGTCTTGAGTTCTTCTATGAGTTGTCACTCACACATTAACCATGCAACAACAGCCTACAGGGACAAGGAGGTACAAATATCTGCAGTTCGGACCCTAACTTTTCAACATCTGCTGCCAAAATCATGTGTGGCTGGTCACACACCACTGAGCTCTCAGCATGTCCTGCCTGGCCCAGACAGTCTCAAAAATAAGCAAACCTCAGAGTCGTCCACATCATGTGTACCGTTTGTGTATGTGTGTGCCTCTGTTTCCCCGACTACTTCCAGATGTCCATCTTTTTTGACATTTTAAATAAACGCAACATAGTAAATCGCCCGTCAGGTGTGCAATGTGAGAGGACTCGTGGGCATCATGTGTCTGTAAGATGTTGTTCTTGCTGAGTCAACCTTCGCCCAGCGGAAGCTGAGGTGTCGTCTACTGTGGTTTATACAAGCTGCGATCTTCAGAATCTCATTAAAACCACAGCAGCTGTGCAATCCCCTGAACAAATGTGATGAAAGAATAATGTAATGAAAGAATAAGGCTATCAAAACTGCAGTGTGTGGAAATGAACCTCATCTTCCTGGTTACTTCTGATTTACCATTGCATGTAAGGAGAGGACATTAAAAACAGAAATATGGACACATTTGGAAGGCTCACACTTGACAAAGGGATGCTCACTGCAAAAACAAGAAATCTTTTCGAACTTCAAATTTTTAAACCTCTTAAAAAATGTGTCAGAGTTCAACAAAGTTATTGACACAAGATCAAATGCTTTAGAATTACCATCTATCTTTTTCTTTGTTGTTGTTGCATCAGTATTTCTATCAAACATAATAATAAGGAATTCACTACAACGTCGAGGTATATTCCAAACACACTACAGGTCTGAGTAATTCTGAGTTCAAGTCTGAATGTAGCTTGGCTTTAGTGTCAAGGGTCAAAGTTGGGGGATTGTATATCTGATGAAAAAGATACTGCTGTTACAGGGAAAAGGGGCAGCCTGCAAACAGCTCAGTCAGGTTTAGGAAGAAAATGTTGGTATTGTATGTTTCTGCAAACCAAACATAAGTTACATTTACATGTTTCATATGCATGATATCAATGTTTCTAAAGTGAGGTGTTTTTGTTTTTTTTTAAACAGCTTGCACTCAAAACTTTTAATTTAGTACAATACTGTAACATAAAGGTTTTTGGTACACCAGACACAAAACCAGTGTGTCACATGACCCTTGTCTAACAGGAATTTAATGTCAGTTTAACACATCTATTTTGTTGCTGTCTATGTCATATGAGCCTAAAAACATTAAGTGCACATTTTACAACATTGTTTATTATTAAATTATAATATATTGTGGCAAGCTTGGGTTTCTCAATCACTGGAATTAGGCAAAGAGACCCAGACAACATTTGCATATGGGGCTCATGTGGATAGTAAATGTGCTGAAAAATTGACTGTCCACAGGTTCAATAATGGCCCCATACCTATTGCCCACATGGTTGATTTTACCCAAGTGGGCTGGAGATAAGATCTCCATGTTGGGCTCATGCCAACTTGGTACCCAGGTAGCCCAAGCATAACCCATGCATGGCCCATTAGGGTAAACCCATCCATGTAGGCAATTGGCATGGGGCCATTATTGAACCCGTGGACAAAGGGGCTGAAAAATGGGCCCTGTATGTACAGATAATGATAATAATGTACAGATAATGTAATGTACGCAATGTGGTTTGCAGAAACATACAATACGGACATATTTTCTGGAGTCTGGATTGCCTGCAATCATATTGTCACTGTTTGTTAAATGTGCTGTATGTAACTCTGGAGAGTATAGTTGATCGTTGGGTCTCATTCTCATACATTCATTCATTTTCCTGGAGCCTATATCAGCTGAGGAGAGGGGTACACCCTGGACAGGTCGCCACTCTAGGCAGACAATCATTTACGCTCACATTCACACCTAGGGCCTATTCAAAGTCACTGATTAACCTAACTTGCATGTCTTTGCACTGTGGGAGGAAGCCGGAGTACCTGGGAAAAACCTGCACTGACACGGGGAGAACATGATGCAAGCTCCACACAGAGGGGCTCCCCCACCCCGGGGTTCAAACCAGTAACCCTCTTGCTGTGGGACAACAATGTTAACCACTGCTACATGCCGCCAAGTCTCATTCCCAGGTCATCAAATATCTTCACTCTGAGTTGGTGGTTCAGTCTGACTACCAACCCAAAGCGTCTGCATTTGATGATGTGGGAATAAAAGAATAAAAAAAAACCCACTAGTAGCACTGAAGCCCAACGTGGTAAGATTAATGTAAAAGTTACACTCTTTTTAAGCTGTTGTAATTTGCATCATACACGTCAACACCCAGCAATGCTGGACAGGAATAACATAAGAGATACAAAAAATGTGGGGGAGCTGCTGCTGGCTGATTCCTCAGCCATGGAAACACACCTGTCTCTGGTGTCCTGGATTTATATTCCTCAAGCACACACACACACACACACACGCGCACACACACACACACACGCACACACACAGAGCACAAAATCTGGCTCTTGGACAAACAGTGACAGAGCTCAGCTGATGGGACAAGACAGCCAACATTCTTCCTCAAAAGCGCTTCTCTATTTAATCTCTCCTCTCATGCGTTGGACTGAGATGGAAATATCAGCTCTGTGTCTCCTCGTCTCCAGACACATCTGTCTATTCTCTCCCTTCTGTCAGATACAGACGACTCTCTTCTCGCCGTCTCCCTTTCTTCCTGTGTCTCTGTGTGAACAGAGCGATGTCTGTTCTGCACCGTCTTCACCCTCTGCCTCAAGTCTGTCTTTTTGCCCTTTCTGGCCCTTTTTCTCCCGGTGCACTGACCTCAGGCACTCGGTGACCTCGCAGATTTCTCTGTCTCTTAAAACTACCTTGCTAACAGAGCAGGGACAGGCACTACAGAAAAGTCCAGGGGTGATGATTTGTGAGAGGCCAACTAGTAACGATTGCATTCTGGGCAAAGATTTCACACTAAATAAGGTGTTTAACTGTTCGTACATGAGCACACATGCATATGCATTTACTTTCCTTGGGCTCGATGCTTGCATATATAGAAAAAAAAGCATTACAGAAGCATTGCAGAAGCACTAAGCCATTAAACTATTCTATTATTCGGCTAAATTAGGTCTTTGAGTTCCTCCTTCTGCAGCCTGACCAAAAGCTACCATTTAAATCCTGCTGAACATGTTTGGCAAACCACTCTGCCTTCCTCCCTGCACCGCAAACCATTTACAAATTTATTCTTAAGCCAGCCGTGCCTGTGCACTCAATCTTGGTAAGTGCACTGACGTTGTGGTTTCTCAGCGAGAGGGGAAAAACATTTGCAGCTCCTCGGCTCCCTAAACACAGCTTTTATCACAAAGCACACCTCGTAAAATTAACACCTCTTCAAGTCACGCTGCAAACGTCCTCGCTCAAACAAACCTCGTAGACAACCCAGAGGAGCACGGCTACACCACACACACACACACACACACACACACACACACACACACACACAGACAGTGCCACAGCTGTGCAGCTAAATGACCAAAGTGTTTACTCCTGTCCCTCTCCTGCACCATACTATTATTCTTGCTTTGCATTGGGTCCTTTTGTCCTTTTTGTGCGGTGCATTCCTGAAGTTTGCAGAATGATGTGTACAGGAGGGTAAAATGTTGTATGTGCACACAGACAAATACAAACACACACTCCATTCGAAAGGTTACTCTTTGTGCACAGGAGCAGCTATATGTCTTCTGTCACCCTTTACACACAAGGAGGTCACTGCAGGGGCAATACACTGATTTTATACCCACGATGCAATGCAATATTGATTAATAAAGGAAGAAGCGAAAGGCAAGAGGAAAGAAAGAAGGTCTGTGTGAAGAAAAGAAGAATTTTTAATTAGGTGAGGAATACCGAAAGCCTTTAGAGACTTGATTTTTTTTTTTTACTTGCACGCAATATAATGTGTATTTTACTGTAGCGTCATGCACACAGATCAGATCAGCAAAGACACTTCACATTAATAATCAAACAAGAGAAAAAGATTAGTTCTGCATCCTAACAAAGCACCAAAAAACATTTTATTGTGATTTTCTCAGAACACCTGCAGATCTGTGTTGATGCCAATTTTAAAATGGATCCAGAATATCTTTCCTTACATTGTTCTCATTCATACTCATGCAGCTAAAGAACTGCGGCCTTTGATTTGTAAGGCAGAACCACGTGAATGACTGGAGACTGTTCTGAAAACCAGTACAAATCCCACTTCAGCTATAGCATCAGACTAACAGGCTTCACGTGAAACTGAACATCTGATCAAGACGAGGAATTCTAAATATATAGATTAAAATATATAAATTTCATCCTTTAGCGGGTGAATCATTCAATAGTCGTTGTGGCTGACAAAGCACCAAACAAATGAGCTTTACCAGAGCATTACTAAGCAAATTCCAGTGAGACAAAGCTGCTCAGAGCCAAAGACTGTGTTTGCTCTACAGTCTCTTCTCACCAAACTGCTGCTCTTAACTCCATCACATGCATCTGACAGTTTGGCTTCAGCTCTCTGCACACACGCACACACGCACACAAAACATTTCCCTCACAGTTTGATGCACACAGCATACTTCGGCTCTCTGGAGCTCGGGAGAAAGCAGACTAATTACTGTTGGGATGCAGCAGCCTGGGAAACACCACGCTAGCTTATATGCGAGCTGTTCTGCCTGCTTCTCTGGAGGATGATGATGTGCAGGAATGATGCTGACTGCATAGCTAAAGGGCATATTCATGAGGCCTTTCAGATCCCCCAGAACAGCCATCACTGACATTTATTTTTTGTGACAATAGGGATTAAAATATGCAAATAATTTGGACTAAAAATATCAACGATAAAGAGTCATGAACATTTATCTTTTGTTCTCAATTTAACATTTATCATGATATATTTAAATGAGAGCCTCAGTTTAAAGCTTTAATCAGAGCTGAAGTCCTAATAATTCATTTACACTATGAATTTCTGACAAAAAGCAAACTCTAAGTTAACTAATTAGAAGATGTATTGGATATTGGATGCATAGCATGCAGTGCAACAACTCACAGAACACACAAACTCTTCATTAAAGGCAACTTTCATGCAGATGCACGAGAAAACACTTGTGCAATTCACACAATTTACTTACTAAAGGAGATAAAAAATCAAATGAAACACGTTAAAAGGAGAATAGGACAATGCTTACCTTTGTGAGTGGCCGTTTACGGGGATATAATCACTGCAGTCAGACTAACAGACAGAATAGCAGGCAGACAGACAACCACACAGAGGGAACCCCGGAATATGTGCTCATAACAGACGCACACCTTGTGGACACAGCTTATATCTGCTAGAGGGTGGAGCCACTCTGGTGGGTGGGATACACAGAGAGAGACAGAGAGGAAGGGAGGGATGGAGGGATGGAGACTTGACCAAGAGTAAATATAACCTCCCCAAAAAAAGTTATGCCATAATTTATAGCGGCAAAACATGCTCACATCCCCCCGCTGAGTGCCCACGGTGGATGACAATGATAAACAGGAATGTTTCCCTCATTAATGGTGAGATCTACGGGCCACTGTGTGCAGTAAAAAAGGAAGTCATTATTCGTCTGTATGAGCCCAGACGAGCCCGAGCTGGCTGTTAAAGATCACCTGTCCTGGCACACACCTGGGAAACAAGTGGGAAACAGCCGAGGATGCGGACAGACAGACAGACAGACAGACACTCAAGATCAGGCATACAGACTATATTATATTTATAGCATTTGAACACTTGTGCATCACAGACATTAGCTCTACATATAGAAATGTGTGTGCATATTCAGAAGTGTGAACCGAAGACATTTATTTTCCAGATAATGACACTGCTGTTTGGTGAGACTTTAACTCCCTGATGGGGAATATGTGATGTCCACTTCTGGCTCCAAAAAAACCAACATGGCCATGACCGTAATTCCTGAACTCGAGGCTTCAAAACAGGAGTCCACAAACAAATGAGTGACGTCGTGGTAGCTACATCCATTATTTTAAGTCTATGGCACGTAAGCTGTTGGGAGCTGTGTTAGATGGGTCAAACAAACATGGACTTTGAACCAGGAGACCGCTATTAGTGTAAAACCAAAAGCCAACGTAGGGACGTGACTTTGCGGACTTGACAAAACTACACAAAGTACTTTATGTAGCTATTTTACATAATTATGCATAGTATTTTAGCCGATACAACCTAGTCTAGTTTCGAAGCCATTGAATACTGGTGCTTGGGCAGTGACTTCCCTGTCGGACATCAATGAAAAAAGCTGTCCTTTCACGCTGGCATGATACATGGTTGGGTGCCGTCACTGTGTAATGGCGCCTGATGGTGTCAAGGGAACAACAACGCAAGTTGAGGAGGCAAAAGTCAGATTAGGGCGGACAGGAGGGGTGATGGATGGGTCCAACAACCACTGTCTTTCACCTGGGAAGCCGGTGTTTGCTTCCCCATATGAATGTAAAGCTAAACCCTGTTATTTTTTTCTCAACCTAACCATGTGCGTTTGTTGTTGAAGAAAAGAAACCAAACATCAAATCGCAGTGTTGTACCAGCAAAGTACATTTATTTTGAAAGAAACTGTATGTAAACTGTACATTTACTGTGAAAACGGAAGTGTATTTTGAAAAGACAATGCATGTAACAGGCAGAGGTTGACACGGCGTCCCAGAACGTCAACAACAGCTGCACCCAGGCTACCTTGTCACACTTGTCACGGAAAGTCCACGACCAAGCAGCGATATGTGATGAGGTCAGAGTGAGATTGTGTTGACCAATACCACAATCGTTTCTTAAAGTTTTTCTTTCCCTAAACCAAACTGTGACCACTTCACAAGAAAACTCTTCATAACAGACTATGCACTGACATTGGTTTCATGTTACCAGGGTGTAATTTTAACACATTTTGTGCACACCACTGTGTAAATGCACTGTAAAGACCTACTGTTTATTTCACATATTCTTGTAAGACTGTGTTGTATATTACATTGTTGCGTTCCCTGATAGCTTAAAATAAAATAAAATAAAATAGAGATAAAAAAAACTTGCTTTATTGTTATGAAGTAAAGGTTGACTGCACAATGTAATGGCTATGGAATAATGATGACATCAACACTAAGGCTCACTTTCACTATACAATTCTGTCTGCCAAAAGACACGATTTCCTGAAAAAATGAAGGCTTGATTTATGGCACAAATGGACTGCATAAACCACTGCACAACTAAAACAGAATGAGGATAGCACTTTTGTTTTCCCTGGTAGCTATCTGTAGCTACCCCTAGTTACCAAGGAGCATTAGAGTTTTTTGCTGATACTATCCCCAGTAGCGGAAATGATGGACTGTGGAACAACCAAAGAAACTGTGGAAAACAAATAAAGTGTGTCCTGTGTTGTTGGAAGTTTCTAGGCTCTGAGGGAAATGGAAAAGGATCTGGTTGTCTTTGCGACAGTGATGCCAAAAATAATAGCATCTAGAAATGCGAGAGGGGGTGTGAGGGATACAAAGTTGTCTGTTTTCAATAGAAGTATTTAAAATATGAGCTGAACATTAATTAACTAATTAACCCTTAGAATTAGAATTCAAAATATGTCATAAACTACAGACACCTTCTTTCCTATCAATAGACATATTAACAGTATAATGTATTCAGAAATGATGCAAAGGCAGAATTACTGTATTCACTATACAACAATGCATCAATAGTATTACTTTTAAGTATATTCACTTAAGTATTATTTGAATGTGGGGCTGTAACTATAAATAGCAAGTTTCAATTTCTATTATGATTATATAAATCATTTGAGAGCTTTTTTTGTCTTTTTGTTGCCTGAGTCACACTAGGATCATCTTCCATCAGCATAAGCTAACCATCTGAATATGTGAAAAATAACATCCTTGCATTTACACCTGTTATAGCAGCAGGGTGACGGATTTACTCAGCATTAAATGTGGTGAAAAGCTGCCTCATGAACACTTAGGTGGAGTGAGTTCTGTTATAGCCACAGCCTAAAAATACTCCTTTTCTCAGAGGGTCTTTGTTGGTCAGTGACGACAGACACTTTCCAGGGCAGGTTTGACACCTGTCTACAACAACCTAGTAACTCTGACGTGTCCAACCCGCTAACTATTACACAGTATGTACACACAGCACGACCCTGTGTACCGCACCTCCGCTATGACTGTGACTGTGTGTTTTTATCTTTTATTTCCTTTGCGTCAATCGCTGTTTTTCCTGCTGTCATGATTTTAGATACAGAACAGAGGCTGGCAGTGTGTTCTGGTGGAGGGTGGCTTCATCTGTGTGTGTGTATATGAGGGACAGTGGGTGCGTGCGGTTCTTAAATAGCACAGTGGTGTAAAAGGGTGGATGTCCTGTTGCATCTCCAACAGCCAAGTGTCACCTTAGCAGCTTACTGCTCTCAAGGTGACTCTGCGGCTGAGAACTGTCAGTCTATTGTGATGAAATGATGATGTTCTCAGAGTTGATTCGTCCCATGTCTGTGTGAAAAAAGCTCTCAGATTCCTTCATTAATAACCCATCTTTCTGACAGCTTTAATGCTACAGCGTTTACATACTGTATATAATGTAACGCACAACTTTAAGATCCAACACTGCACTGCATTTTTTTTTATCTCTTGGGAGCATAGCTTGTAATTGGTCCTCACCCGCCCACTCAAACACAGAGCTCACACTAATGCAATAAATGCACCACACACAAACACACATACCTACACACACACACACACACTTAGAGTTGTGGCGTGAAAGGTACACAAAGCCAGGAGGTAATGAGTTGTGTGTGTTTGCCCTCGTGCTTCAATTCTCTTCCTGTTCCATTAATGAAGCCTCAGTGGGCCTCACAACTGCCTCTCACCATCCGGCCTGCACCTGTTGTACTGTACACTGCGGCATGTAGAAGCAGACCCTGTGTGCTGACTCAATGTACTGTAAAATCAACTTGTCTCAACACAGCATTCAATTTCTTCTTGTGCCAAAATGAAGTGCAACTTATAGTTAATTTAAAGCTGCACTAATCAGTGTTTTAACTAACAACAGAAGCTTGTAGTCACAAACTTGCCAGGCCATTGCTTCAGTTTTACTACAGCTTTACTGTTTGGATCAGTCTTACAGCTCTCATCAGTGTCAGTTCCAGCTGCAGCAGGCAGCTATTTTCAGAAACAAGTACAACTTTATGATAGCTGCAGCAGCCACGTACATGCATGCATCCAGGCATTTATACACACACAACTTCACAAACATTTGTCACTGTGTGTGTGTCTTTCTATAAGGTTTGGTCATGTTAACATGAGTCTGTTTTGATGTTACGTGGCTTTTTGCCACTCCCACTCCCAAGCAACTATTTGTTAACACGTCAGCTTTATTAGGTGATAATATATCGTCGCCCTCAAGTGACCAAAAATGTATTAGTTCAGGTTTAATATAAATGATTTACTGCATTATATATGGATTATCAGATAATTGTTTTCAGTTTGTGAGTCTGTGTGTGTGTCATCATGAGAAAACGGGTGAGGAAATGGGCGGGTGGGGCGGTCGACCGACAGATTTTGTTTGTGTGCAACAAGCAGTCATGAAACTTTACAGATGTGTAGTTGAGATCAAAACAAGGTCGGGTTTGGCGACGGGTGTGGTCATTTTAAGGGCTAAGAAAGTAGAGGGTCAGGAAGTAGGGAAAGGGCCATTGCTGCCTCAATTTATGCCCCTGGTTGACATTCGTTTTAAGTTGCAAATCGCTGTATCACGGCTGTAGTGATCCCATCATGAGACATCTAGTGCTGTTTAGTTATCTCTTGTTACATTGAGAAAATGCTGGTGAGGTTTTAAAAATCAAAATCTTATATTCAAAAGAGTGCATTACATACTGTGTTCTGTAAATCCTGTGTAGTATACAACATAAATGACCACGTTTGAACAAGTTTAATTTTAAAGGGCCAGTGTGTAAAATGGGTTGAAAACCGTTGAACAGTGATATCAGTGGTCAGGGCTCACTCGCTCACCCTTCCCGGTAAATGACGGTGGCTTCGTAGGGACAAAAAGCCTTGTGCAGACACGAGTTTTTCAGGAGTAGGTCTATCTAGCGACGAGGTGAATATTTATTTAGAAATCTAAACCATGTTACGGTATTGTAATGAATCACTCACGAGCAGGAGACCAGAGGAGCGTTCGGGAAAAAGGCCAGTTTATTTGAGCACTCCAAAAACTCCGGTATTTAGCCTAGCAATATCTCCGAACTATAGTAGCTGCAATGGACGACTCTGAACGCAATTTTGAAGAGTTTCTTGTAGCGGACACAGACCCAGAGCCATACCTGTTTGAGCTGGAGCATACAGATGAGGAACTCCATCTGTTGGATGCTGAACGGGCGAGAAGAGAGGCTGAATCTTTCGCTCCCATTTTGCTGCACAGAATGGGATTCGGTGCTACTGCTGCCATCGTTGGGGAGATATATCATCAGGAGGAAAAGCACTGCAGAGAGTGAATCACAAGGAGTGAAGTTGCGTCTTCTTTTCCTCGCAGATGACGGTTCGGGTTCATTCTCTCCTGTCGCGTGGTAAGTGTGGTCCATTCGCAAACTGTATAACTAAAAAAAACTTTTCACTACTCTCTATCAACGAACTACTAACACTCTCTGCTGTTTTCCTCCTCCTTCTTCCTTCCTTCCGCTGTCTTCTTCGTTGGTTTATTTATACACGCGAAACGCGTTCTCTGGCTGGCCGGATTGTCCGCTCGGGCTGCCATACATACATGGCGGCGCAAGATGGCGACTTCTCTAAAGCAAGGCCCTTACTATATATATATATATATATAAAAGCATAATTATAAGGCTACGAAAACCAAACAAATTTTATTTTATAGTGATTATACACTTATATAAACATATTAATGGGTAGAATATTCAGATTCAGATTCAGATTTGACAATAAACCATGCCAAATATTACACACTGGCCCTTAAAAGGCCCTGACACACTAAGCCAACAGTTGGCAGTTGGTCAATGTTGGGCTGTTGGTGAGTGTCTGCTGCCCTAGGTGGTGCGGTGTGTCCCGCATCATTGCCCCTCGTCGGCCCCTGTCAGCTTTTTTTTTTTTTTGGACAATTTAGCATGTTGAATTGGCATTGGTGTTGGCGTTGGCATCAGCATCGATGAAAGTGACAGAAATCACTTTGATTGGCAGTTCACCTCAGCGCACAAGAGGATAAATGGACGTGAGAAAAGTAAACAAATGGCTCAAGTCGAGAGGGAATGAGATCAAGACCAACTTATTACACAAGTTAAGATTATTTTTCTTTAGCCATTGAGCTCTTCAGCAGAAACATTTTGTGATGGTTTGTGTTACTGTTCACTGTCACACAGTAAAAATATGCTTTGTTCTTTCAACATTGGATTGTGCTGCTAATGTGCTTACTGGCTAACTAGCATCAGGACGGTTGTCTGATTTGGATAATCATTTCCTCTTACGCAGGCAGAACGTGCATGTTGGTTGGCTGTCAGCTGTAGTATTTGCAGTGTGTTCATGTGCAACTTTTTGGCTGAGAAATGACAATTTCAGGCAGCGTTACAGGGGGCCTTTGTCACCGCAAGTTCTTTCAAGTCGGTGGTGTGTCTGGGCTTTTACAGACTTAACTACCAGCTTTAAAATACATAGCTAATATAAAGATATAACACGCAATGCTCTTTGCTGCTATGTGACAATAAAAAGGACATTATTCCTGAGTGATCACATATCCCAGAATCCACACACAAACACACACATATTTTTGTGTGCTCTTGCCCAAACACAGAATTGCACGCAGAGCATACAAGTGTCTTTGTTTTCCCACCAGCTGGCACGTCTCGTCTGTGCCCTGAGAAAGTTTATGATGCGTATTATGCATGACATTGTCCAGAGCCCCTCGATGAAAGCCACACTAGGTATTTGTGTTTTTGCCTCTGCGTTCCCGTGGAGCACCACTCACAGGCTGAATGAAAACACTCAACTGGCCGTACTATAAATACTGCTTATTAATAGTGAAAACAAGTAGATGGCAGACGGAGTGGCATTTAGACAGAAGACACAGTATGCATGTCAGTGTGCAGAAATGTGCTTATCAGATGTATTTGTAACTTGCACAGCAATCTGTGTCCGGTCTGCTATTTATCACTGTCTGTCCCCAACTTTCACAGATCATTTTCTTTGACCTCCACCCTCCAAACACTGTGAATGCGTGCATATGGTGTCCAAAGGCAACTTAACGTCTCTGCTTCAGGGCATCACGGCAACTATAGATGCATCTTTTTTAAACATTTGCACAGCTGTGAGTTTGCATTTTACAGTCATAAAGCTGAGACACTCACCCCATCGCCACAGTAACTCACTCTAAAGAATCTGTTCTTGTAAGAGTTGCTATCTCCGAGTCCTCGTCACAAATTCAGATGAGTTTATGGCATCTGAGTTTGTAAGGCTCTCACATTCCTTCTTCCTCCTCTCTTCACCATGAGGCAATCTTGGAATTTGCAGTGCAAACAGGAGTTAACATCTGAAAGTGTCCGTGTCACCTCGTCCGCAGGGACAGAGAGCTGTGGAATTTAGACCTGCCAGAAAGCATCCAAAGATACCAGTGATGTATTAAGAAAATCACTGTCACCAGCACGAGCACGACAGGCTACTTACACACACCATGTCAGCAATGGAACCAGTGATTTCTGTTTTTAAAAGAGAAACCCAATACTGCATAAATACCTGAATATAGAAAATATTTATGTCCCTCTTGCCAGATTGTGATCTCACACTGAGTCAATATTTACTTCTTCATGATGTCACCAACAGGTCTTCAGCTGCCGGGGGATTCTTTCAGCAGAGTAAATCAGGGTTATACCTACAACACTTTTCAACAAGTGTGTGATCAGCTTCTTTCTTTTAGACTTTTACTATTCTGAACTTTTGCCCCAGTGCCCAGAACGGTGAACCTTGACCTTCCTTCTCTGACCCTACAGGTCACACTGAACTAACTCCACACGTGAACAATGGGGGGAAGTAAACCAACAAACTCCAAACTATGTCAAGAATAATATCAAGACTGCATAAATCATGCTTTCACTGACACTGCCACCACAGCACACTGTGTAAATCTCACTTTCATCAAGTCATTTTTAGACATGCTAATGCAATGTCATATCATCACATTGGTCCAGACTGAAATATCTCAACAACTGTTCTATTGCCATGAAATTTGATTTAGGAATTCAAGGCACCCAAAAAACATGTATCCAAATTACTTTAGTGATCCTTTGACTTTTGTCTCCATCACCACCATGGATGGATAAATAGAATTGGATATGGCGTTTCCTGAACTCAGGGAGTATGAAGAAAACAGGATCTTGTTTTGCACGAGATATATGATATAGACAGTAAGAGAAAGGACACCTGCTGGTGAAAATATTTTTTCAATATGGCGCGTCCCCTGGATTTTAAAGCATCGTCGATATGAGTGAATAAAGCATCGACCAGTGGCACAATCACATTAGCACAATAAAGCATTATCAGAGAAAATATAACAGTGAGTCCTATCGGATTTTAATACATCAGGGACGCAGGACGTGTACCAAGCAACATAACTGATACTGTATAGAGCCTTTGGTCGGGGACAGAGGGCTGAGTGGTTTACTGGGGAGCAGACAAAGCAGGAGAGGTTGGCAATGGGGAAGCAGTCCATAGATAAGCGCCAGAAAGTTTTGCATGGAAACGGCAAGGAACAATCTGGAAACAACAGTCTGTAAAGCTGGAGTCTTTATAGAGGCAGGGAGTAATGATCCACAGATGAGCGGCATTAGCTTGATGAGGTGGGCGTGGTGGACCGACAGGAGCTGGAAGTGTGTGGACAGGCTGGCTGGTAGGTGTGGTGGAGAGGCGAGGTCAGTGGAAAACTACTGTGTGAGCTGAGAGGCCGTTCACACTTGGCCGGCTATTTTCATAAACGGACATTTCACCGTCTCCGTTTTCAAAAAGATCTTCGTTTACACTTACCCGTGTATATACACACAAGAGCATGCCAAACCTGTAGGTGGCAGTGTAACGAGAAGCTCAAGCCTTCCATGTATCCATTGTCACCATAGCAACATAGGTCGCACATCGCACACTGGCGCATACTGTGACGTCGGCTGCCTATAACTCTGTTTATCTCCGTTTATCTCAGTTTACATGCAAACGCGCAAACGGAGTTTTCCAAAATCTCCACTCTGGCCGGAAGATGTCTCCGTTTATCAAAATCACCGTGTACATGTAAACGGCCTCTGAGAGGATGGCATGTATGGCAGGTCAGAAGTGCACACTGTGACAATCTATCCCTATCAAAAAGATGTTAATGAAATGAATATTCGCGGGTGAAGTTGGCCATTTTGAATATACTGTGGCCACTTCCAGTGGTCGTACTTAAACGAACTCCTCCTATATATTTAATCTGATCGACTTCATGTTTGGTGTGTTAAAGGCTTGAGTTTTGGTCAATCTGTGTGACCATGGCGAGCAGTCAAACTTGCGTGTTTCACCATAAAACAGGAAGTAGTTTGTAACTCCAGCATATGTGGTCCAGGCATCTCGGCAGTATGATTGTTCTTTGGCCTCACAGCTGGATTGCTAACAGACTTTCTGTAGGGCTACAGTTGTTAGTTAGCTCAGTCCTGCCCTCTTCATCATAGGTTATGATGACGATACTGTCGCAGCCTTCAGCCCACACCTGCTACACTCAGGGTGAGTACCTCTCGTTCTTTGCCCCCTACCACGGGTCCAGTAATAAATCACAGGGTTTAAGAGTCCCCTGTTTCACTTCAAAAATGCCCCTCTCACCACCAACAAGGCCAGAGGCTTGTTATTCAGTTTTTAAAGAAAACAAGCTCGTTGCTCACACAGTGGGGCTCCCAGGACTTGTACCACCACCTCCCTCTCTCACGGACCTCCACCCTATGAAACAAATGCACACTGTGGGGTTGAGGCGTGAGGCCTTCCAGTGAGGTCACAATCCCACAACCTTTACTTTATCTCAAAATTATCAGCCATCTGTCATATCTACAGTATTTGGGTACATACACAATTTGAATTAAGGACAAGACAAACTACTTGATCACATATTTGGGCTAATTCTCTCCCAAAGTGGAGCTAAATTTGTAACGAATCCCTCACTGGAGGCCCCCATGGTTCAGGACCAACCACCATGGCCAGCCATGTGACCCCAAACACCACAGTCTCCTCTCAGTCTACCCAGGGAATTGATCTAATGGTGCAAGCAGCACAGACCCTCTGGGTACACTTCACTCTACTGTACATGTCTCTGTACCCCTCAGTGAGTTGTGGGCTTGTGTGTTTGCTGTGAATGTACAGGAGGTCCACACACTCCCCCGCTCACAGCTGGCCTGTCCTGAGACTTCACACAGCAGTGTTGCAGCAAAGCCCCCCATACATGCACACAGGCGTATATGTGCACAAACATGTGCCCATAGTCTCTTCATTCCACACTTAAGAAAACACACATACACAGCACAATCCTTCGCCTCAATCAACAGGCTGTAACATTCCTGTCTCTCACCCGGGGCTGTCCGACAATGACATCACTCTACCGGGAGAGATGGGGACGCCGTTTACAAGGTATGAGGTGGCTCGGTGGGTCAAGCCGGATTCAAAAGGCTCTCTTCTCTCATGGGCTCACATAAAAACACCAGTTTATCCAAATGGAAATATTTAACAGGACATTGAAAACAAACAGAATTAATTTGTCATATGTTTCTTAAAGGAATGTGTCGTTGTCTGATGGGAACATGAGTGATGGAGCAATGGTTCACATTTTGTTGAAATACACTTATTTGTTTTCTTTTGAGATTCAGAGCTGGACTAGCTTAGCATCAAGAATGGAGGCAGGAAGTAACACCTCTAAAGTTGACTAATGCTGTTGGAGCCTATCCCAGCTGACACTGGGTGAGAGGCAGGGTACACTCTGGACAGGTCACCAGACTATCACAGGGCTGACACATACAGACACATTTGACATTGGATTCTTTGTCATTGCTATCTTCCATCACTGTAGCATTAATGTACGGGTGGGACATTGATATCAGCTGACAAAAGCATCCATTGTGTTTTAGCTGCCGTGACCTCCTGTGCACAGGTTTTATTATTGGAAGAAATCTTTATGGGAATGTAAAGTCACACCTGCTGGATAATCCCAAACACCCGCAGTCACACATATGTATAGAACCCCCTGTACTCCCTCATCACACTGTGGTACTACCACCTTTTTCCTATACATCTGCATTCACAGCAGACAGACTCATATGTGTAATATACTGTGAGACATGTCGGGGGAGACAAACAGTCTGTAAACGTCTGTCACATCTGATTTAATGGTCAGATTTTAGGTGTGTGGGAGAAACACCTGAGTGATAGATAAACATATTTATAGCTGTACAGAATAAGGTCATGCATGGACAGAAAAGTAAAAGATGTGTGTTTAAGGCCTGTCCTGTTTCACTCTTTTATTCGCTGCTTGTTTGTTTGTAATTAACTGATTTTCTGTATCTAATACTTATAGATTATAGTTAGTTTGAGTCACTCACTCACTAACCTGACCTTTGACACAGAAAAAATGTGCAGTAAATATTGTAAATCATAGGTAATTTTCTTTGATTTGGGCTCATCAGAACTCTACAATTTTCTACTCAAAGAAAAAAAAATCAAAGCAACGCTGCAATCAGGCTTGAGCACAAAAACGTGGCCTTGGTGTGATCATTACTTTTCATAGCTTTGTTCCAAATCTGGCACACTGTGTGCAGATGATCTAACAATCTATACGTTTGATTTATGAACTGTTTGCCTTGGTGTGTCTCCTGCCCTGTCGCAGGGGAATATAAAGGCAAAAGGATGCTCCATGGTGGAGATGAGCCTCCCAGGCAACACTTCCTGTCATGCTGTGTACAAATCCCACCTCCTCTGCTACTGTGGGAATAACCGACGCTTCCTATCCCCAACCGTGGTACTGATCGAGAGCCAAACTGAACACAGAGAGCAAGGCAGAGCTGCCATCTCACATTTACTTTCTATGAGGAGCGATATATCTCTTTTAATTAGTGATCAGTGATGTAAAAGTGTAGGAAAGCCATGGAACGGTAACCATCACACCTGAAATCTGTCATGTTTTTATTGTAAATAGATGAAAATTGAAGCCGTTTTCCTGATGAAATAAAACTGTATTAAGTCATTATATTAATGGAATTTCCAGAAAACTGGAAAAAGAAAATGTGGAATAATGCACATTTACATCCATTACTGTTATGGGAATATGAAGAGTTGGGTGCTTTGAGATAAGCAGTTGATGGTGCTGATTGTCTAGTCAATGCCATTTAACAGCACATGGCCACATGACAGACAGCAGGCTGTCAAACTGCCCCCAAGTCATCCTAAAATATGCCTGGAAATGGCCACCATCAAGGTGAAGCTCCTGGACCAACTGGTGGTACTCCCCATGATCCACCCTCTTTTTTAGGGTCTCATGTACCCACACATATCTCTGTTTCTCTGTGCCCAACAAACTGACAAATCCATTTCAGGAATTGGATTTTCATTATCAGGTGATTATACACTCAAGAAAATATACTCATCATATATATAGCATTCCTGCCAATATATCCGCCTAAATCCTACACACTGGACCTTTTACACTAATGACGAGGCTCTGCAAGTCTAACACTCAACTTTCACTGTGTTTTTAATGATTTACTATCATGGCCCCTGATTTTAGCTAATTCCACTGCCTGATATCAATCGTGACAATGAGTTCTGGGGAGAACAGGAAGGTCAGGGTGAATGCAAGCTGTCAGAGCACACAGCAAACACATAGCACAGCAGAATTTAGGTGCTGAAAGGTCGTAGGTTAAAAGGCAATTTTGACTTGCAGTATAACAGATGTTAGAGATGGAGCTGCACACAGAATATGTACATCACCTCATGCATGTTCAGGTCTCGCACACATGCTGATTCAGTTTGGTCCTAGTATACAAGCTTTTCCTATGATACTGACCCTTTTAATCAGAAAAAAGCTGTATTCCCCACTGGCTGAAAGGGTAAGGTATTGGGCTATAAACACAGGTGCTTGCTGAAAGGCATTGTGGGTAGGGTATTCTGCAGTGAGGTGTTAGTATGTGTGGAATGCTCATAGGACTCAGTGTTGACCTGGGACAAACAGATAGCACGCTGGGATGCAGCATATGGGGACAGGACAGCTCTGGCATCTGCAGTTTGTCTCATATGTGGAACTCACCAATAAATTTAAGACAGACATTATTCGGTATTTAAAGAGAGTTATGTCACCATATAAAGAAAAAACAAATATGTCTGCCCTAACATCGATCATACTTTTAATGCAAAATGACAACTTGATGACAAATGACTTAATCTGGATGACACAGCCAAGAAAAATGAAGATAAAGCGAGCTCTGTTCTCAAAAAACAAAAATGATTCCACTGTTTACTTTGACTCTGCCAATGTACCGAGTCAGACCGAGAGCCACATGCTGACAATACAACCAAACTGCACACAAGTGAATAAGAATTTACAGTCTGCTTCACTTTATTTAATTAATTTCATACTTTGAAACCAAACCCACCCATCATGGTTTCTGTCAACTGCACAAAAGCACTATTTAATGTCTGCCTTGTGACTGAGAGCACACTGAAATAATCTGTATAATGACTGTAAATGTTGGCACTCCTGGTAGCATGGGAGAACAGTTAATGTACAGTGCATGGTCCCAAATGGCAAATATATATTAGGCAGTCCACCGCACTACCTGCTTTTATTCCACTCCACACACACTGCTGCCATCATTAAATGTCAAACCGAGGGGACATGGCAGGCAACACATGCCAGGGATAATATGCAGGAAAGAAATGCAGCTAAAAAAATGTATTTCCAAAACTGTGAAATGGCACAAATGTTTCTGTGACAATTAGTTTGTGCCAATTTATTTGTTCACATTTTATGCACACAAACTTTACATGAAATGGATTTCAAGACAGAGTTTCTAAAGATGCAAGGTAAAGGATGTCCATTGAGTTTAAAGATAAAGTCACTGCCATCAGGTCGACGCTTCAAACATCTACAAAAAACTTTTATTTCCTCTGTGATCATCATCCCTGAACAAATTTAAATGAACAGGACCCTGAGCTGTGAACACTGTTGTTGCAACACATTCTCACTCCCAACTGGTAAAATACCGACACTTGGTCAGAAGCCTTTCATGTCAAACTGTGGCGCTGTACTTATCAGCATCAGCTTTGGACATTCAGGGATGGTGTGTCAGTTGACCTTTTGCCAAGCCCCGCCCCTTTGTGATGGTCCAACAAGCTGTCGGAGTCAGCATGGAGCCCACACTGTAACTAACTGCACTCCCTGAAGAAATATTATATTTTTGGAGAAATGAAAGAGTGATTCCAGAGAGAAGCAGACAGAGGGGTCTACAGTCTGTGTTTGAAGGATATATCCAGGATGTCAAACTGACTCAGCAGCAACAACAGGTTAAAAAGACAAAGATAGTTAGAAGCTAAAGCCGAACTATAGGCTACAGATCACAGTGTAAAAGTGAACCACCACATCACTGCTGATCGCCACACAAGACAATGAATATAAAGGGAAACTTTGCTGATATTGAACCAGCTGTGTGGCATCACAGTGTGTGCAGATGAACAGTGTTTGGCTTCACCCTCATGCTGCTGCCAGCACCCAGACCTCCACCACTGGACAGGCGGAAGTCAAACAGCCTTCATCCCTGCTTCCCTTCACTGGTTCCTGTACAGCAGGGTCAGCATTTTTTTTCACTGCTGTAATCATTAAAAAGCAAAAGCAGCATGCGTATACATTCAGTAGGCTATATCTTCAGTAGCTAGCTAGCTAACCCTACACTTTTCAGGGTTTGATTTTGGTTTTGGAACAGGGAAGAAACGTATATCTTTTTCCAACCTCTCCAGGTAATGAGTATCATTAATACACGACGTGCCCCAGGCACAACATTTAGCTCCAAATCCACAACACCAGCCTGAAAATGAAGGAAATCTGAAACGACTGCATTAGAGTCAATGGAGCACAGCTGTGTTGTTGTCGGACCCTGGTCTGAGCTGGCCTGATGCTACGCTATAACTAGCCAGTCTGCGTCCAGGGGCGGGACTTAGCAAAGAACCAGAATGCTTCCGATAACCCACCAAAATCTTGTACTGCTTCCTACAAGTTCTGTATACATATACAAATGACATTTGTTTGGCTTCATTGTACTAGATCTGAAACAGGGTGGCAACAACTGCAATGAACTAATAATAATATGTCACTCAGATGAATTAGTTGTTGAGTACATAGACCACTGAATCAGGTCTCCTTCCCAAACACCTCAGGCTTTTTAGTACATGTGCATCAGTTTAAAAATCTTTCTCAAGTGTTAAGAACACAATGAACAAAAAGAGGTTTGGGGAAACCCAAAAGATGCACAACTGTGCCGATGTTTATGCCAAAAAGTCTCTTTAGTTCCCAGGTTCTGTAAACAGTTGTAACTGTCCTCTTCTCAGTTAGAGTGCGATCTCACCACCAAAACTAAACTACCTCTACGGTTTGACTCTGCTTCTCACGGGGAAGTAACAACAGATGAACCACTACATTTATACATACAGTGGTAAACCACAATACAGCACCAGTTACAGAAACACCATGGACAGATTAACATGGACAACATGATTTATTCTCTATAAACATTTTAGACTGGAGAAACCAGGCTAGAACAGATGGACAGCTGTGGTTGAAAATTACTAAATACCTTTACTCCAGTACTGTACTTTTGAGGTACTTGTACTTTACTTTCCATTTTCTACTACTTCGTACTAATACTCACTGCAATTGGAGGCAAATGTCGTCACCTGCATTTTACTTCACTGCATTTACCTGATAACATTAATTAGTTTGCATGTCCCGATTAATAACGTAAAATATATGTAACAAATAAATTATAATGTGATACTATAGATTAGATAAACTTTATTGATCCCTCAGGGAAATATACCACTATAACAGGAGCAACAGGGTACTGTTTGACTTTCTGTCACCGCTTAGTTTTCTATCAATCACTTATAAATTCTTGGAACGATGGTTGCTATTTTGGAGACTTTACAACAAAACCTGCCTTGTAAACAATGTGTAGTGGAGCTTTTGTGAAACACATAAGCAAAAATTAGACCACACACACACTCACACACATGCGTGCATACATGTTCCATATACAGTACAAGGGAGTTGAGTGTGGCCAGACAGACCTCCTACTAGTTGACCTTTGAACCTCAGAGAAGTACAGATATAGCAGTTTATTTGCTCTGTCTTGGAAGATGAAACACTCATAAAATATGCTTCTCTTCCCCCATTGAAAACTGGGACCAGAACAAATAATACAACCTGAAAATGTTCCCTGTGTTTGACTGTGAATGAAGTATGACCTGCTGCCTTTGTCACTGGAAAAAGAGGTTTTATTTCTTGAGTTAATAAATAAATTTCTCCCTGAACTCAGCTGTTGTACTCTAGTCTTCTTCTGAGTCTGGTTAAATGGAGTTAAAGGTTAGACCAGAATATCTTTTTTCAAAAATGAAGTACTCAGCTGTTTGCCAGGGAGATGAAACCTTTTATTGTGTGTGTGAATAATGAATGAATTTAGCCTGGAAAGGTTTACGTGGGGTGCTCATGCAGAATGAAAAAGAAAATACACAGCACCTGGACAAGGAATGTGTCCAGAAAGCTATGAAGTCAGAGTCATCTCAGCTCAGGTCCAAGTATCTCAAGCTCCTTGAACCAAGACTAGATATTAAAGAACACTTAGAAAGGTAGAAAAACCACCGATTAAAAAATCTACACCAGTTTGAGAAGCTTCAAACTCAACTGTTGTCCCAAATCCAAACCAAAACCACAGCCTGTACAACCAATACCTCAATCACATACAGTAAATCATTACTGTACACTGGGTGACCAAAAAATGTAATGCATCAACAACACAAACTACAGTTTCAGAGATTACCAAAGTTAAACTAACAAAAATATAAACATAAAATAAGCTTCATACAAGATGTATCCATCGCCGGACTGTTGGTTGCATCTCAGGGTACATGCATTTCTATAGAGTATGTTTTGTTTGTGGCAACAAAACCAGGGGTTTCTGTGTGAGAGTTTGGGACATTTTGAGCCGTGTTTGTAGTTTGGGATATTCTCGGTCATTTTAGCAAGAGTTCGGGACATTTCAAATCATGTTTCTCATGACCGAATCATATTTTTTTTTTTGCAAGAGTTCAGGACATTTCTAGCAGTGTTTGTAGCAACAAAACTGGGTATTTTGTATCGAGAGGTTGGGACATTTCCAAGTCTTAGTGCTGCTGTGAAACTGCGCCTACATAAGGCAACAAAAAAGTTTATCTTGGGTGCATCGGTACAATGGACAATCAAGAGAGGATGGCAGAGGAAATACCCGCACAACAATTCAACTGAGCTGAACAGCCACAAAAAAGGCTCACAGGCTGAGATCCTTTTTTTTTTTGCAAGAGTTCAGGACATTTTCAGCCATGTTTGTGATGAGAGAGACAGGTATTATTTAAGGAGTTGTTGGGACATTTCCAGTTGTATTTGGAGTGAACAAAGTGGGTATTTTTTAGCAAGAGTTTGGGACATTTCCACCCATGTTTGCAGCAACCCAACCAGGTATTTTTCAGTGAGAGTTTCCATTACCTGCCTTGTTTATTAAACCAGGTATTCTTTAGCTAGAGGTAGGGACATTTCTGGCTATTTTTGTAGCAATAAAAGCGGCTATTATTTTGCGAGAGTTCAGGACATTTTCAACTGTTTGTAACAACCAAACTGAGCAATTTAAACCAAAATAGGATGTTTTCCTAATTCTTAAGTGGTTTATGTGCCTGAAACTAACCACAATTTAACCACATTGTTGTCACAACACAAAATTAAAATGACTGAGAAGTAAATAAACGTCTATCAATATATAAAATGTACAAATGTAAAATACCTGTGGTTTGCAGAAACAAACAATGCCAACAAGTATTCTGGCCACTGGGTTGAAAAGTGATGCCAGAGAGCGGAAAATAACTGAAAATATTTAATGTAAATTGGTGTTGCTATAATTTCTAACATGTCAAATTATGCCCTAACAGGAGACCTGGTATATTTTAGTTTTTAACATTTTTTCTTTCCAGTTTTTTACTTGCACAAGTTAATTTATCAATCTGTAATGTCTTCTTCATGTTTATGTATGTTTGTGTGCACAGATAATGATAAACGAGCTCCTTGTTCACGTGTTTATTAGTGTGTATTCCCAGTGACGATGGGATTCCCAGTTGAGGCAAAATGACACCCATCATTTACAGTCACCCCTGGTTTGGAGGGTCTGCTGCTGATTATTTAGTCTTCAGATAAAAAGAGCTTATTCCCAAAGCTCCCATTAAAAACTACAGTGGATTCTCCAAGTGAAAGGACAGCCATCTGTGCTCTGATCACTGCTGAATGTCTTCCTTAAACTGTCTATTTGTGTGGGGAGGTATGTAGGAAGCCGGGTGTGTGATGTATGTACATATGTCGACTGTCCCACTGGAGGGTGCTGTGGTGTGGACAGACACTGCGGTTAATGGTTACACGGCGGTAGACCACCAGCCACGATCTCCCATAAGGCCACAGGCAGGATACTGAGAATGACTCATCAAGTCACACGCGTTTATTTAACAGAACAAAAATATGGAACAAACCGGTAGCTGGAAAACCACGTTTCCTTCCACATCGCTGAAACCACAGACAACCACAGACCCTCAGATACTTAAACTGTACTGTTCCTCTGCCGAACCTCTGTGATGATGGATGGAGGATGACACATAACTCACATTCTCTTGTGTATATACTCAGATAAATGCACACAAACAGAGGTGCACGCATGGAAAACACTTGCTGATTCAGTCAATGACACACACACACACACACACACACACACACACGACTTGCACTCACAGACAAGTCCAGTTGCATTTTAAGACATTTCAGAGAATGTTTCAATCATGAACAATCAGTCTACACAAATTAGGCTGCCACACATGGCGGAGTACGCTTGATGCGTGCACTATTACATTAAACAGCTGTGAGTGTATTTGCAGATATTTTCTGCTTCGTTTGCTTCTTTTTTTTTTCAATTGAAATAAAACACTAACAGTGGGGCAAGTGATATTTCATCTGCCTCAGTCCATTAAGTAGAAAGACATGATACAGTGTCAAACTTTGATTAATTTGGCGTGATATTCAGTTTAAAATGAACGAAATCTACAAACTGGGAAACCCATAAAGCTGTGCAGTCCCATCCCATCTGTTAGAGAGCTCAGAGTAGCAGGCACTTAGACTCTGTCTCTGTGTCCTCATGATGCTGAGTGGCCTCGCAACACAGTGCTCATGTTCAGCCTGACCTCAGCGTGGCAAAATCAGACTGGATGGCACTTTACAGCGTGGAGCCACTAGGTGGGGGTAGAGGAATCTAGTGTGTGACTGTATGTGGGGGAACACAGTGGTGATATGTGATAATGTCTCCACACTGACATGCCCGTTATCATTCCACAGTCCTTGTCTTGTATATGCAATATTATATATGAGCCTCAGAAACTCATCAGTGACTCAGTGAAACTGAACATCTAATAATTTTAACAAGATGATTCAGTGCTGGGTGATTAAATATGTTGTGAAATTTTACCTCTGAGAATAAACAAAAGTTAAAAGTTGATGAGTCATTTGCCACAGAAGCACTGCGAGAAGGATAAACTGGAGCTCATCAAGAAATAGTTACAACATGTACCTTCTTCTAAAACAGAGGGAGGCAACCTGCAGCTCTGGAGACCCTCTCCACATGGCTCCTTTGGCTTTGGGGGAGGGAAACAACAACAAAAAAAAAAACTCATATGGAAATTAATAACAGCTATTGTTTTTAATATTTTAACTTTCGTTTAACAGTGCTTTGGGCCTAAAGTGATTCTGACATTCTCCAAATGTAAAAATGTGTAGCCTATACATCAAATTAAAAAAAAGTTAAAAAAGTTTTAACATTTTGGCGACTAATATATGCGTCAGTCGTCTTCAGTCCAGCGCCTGTCCCTCTACATTTTGCCTACTACTCTACTCTGGATTCCAAGGTTAGGAAGAAAACAGAATTTAATTGTGTGTGAAGAGATTACAGCAGTTTGCTTTCACCACCAGCTCTGCAAAGTTAAGTTCCAGATAATCATAAATGGCACACTGCAGTGCCACCTGGTGGTAAAACATATTAATGAACGCTGCTTTGTCTGTAATGAAGACAGGCTAATTTAGATTTAATAAGCTGTGTTACCTTCATTATAAGACTTAATATGTCTTTAGGCTCCAGATAGACTTTTTCAAAAAAACAAAACAAAAAAAATCGGTGAAAAATGGCTCTTTTGATAGTGAAGGTTGGCGACTGTTCTAAAACCACAAGTTGTTTACACATTACTGCGTTAAACTTTGGGAAGAGCCAGGCGAGCTGTTTTCCCTGCTTTCAGTGTTTATTCTAAGCTAATCACCAGGCTCTAGATCCGTACTTAATGGGGAACATCACGTCAGTTACATAATATAATGTTATTTTCATGGCCTGGGAAAGTTCAATCAATATTTGTGAGCTACCGTCTCTGAAAGCCACACAGTAGAGAAGTAAGAATCAGACTTGTGATGTCATAGTAAGTATTAAGTCTGTAGCTGCTCTACAGACAGTGAATGGGAGCCTGACACTATGGACCCACATAATGTTTGTTTTATTTTTTATACCCAGATGAGTTTTATTCTTTTGTAGTTTTCTCAGTTCTGGAGCAAATAATGTAATACTCAGAACATTATCCTGGGTGCTCTCAGTGTCATCTGCAACAGTGCTAAAGACCCAGCGTCCAATTTAGTGGGTGCTGGACCAAAGACACATCTGGCAAAATAAAAAACAAATAAGTGCGCACACTAAGTAGCTCCTGTGTAGAATAATTTTAATGCAGAGTGACGTTTTGAGCTACGTGGTTCCCCCTCACACTTGTCAGTTTGGCTAACAGCATAAATATATATTGTCGTTTCATGTCCTTCTAACTGGTGTTACATATCTGCTATCAACTTTTTATATGACTTTTATTGTTCAACAGTAGCTTTGGTATGATATTGGGGTACACAGGCACATATATATATATTTTTGATTTATTTTTTTGAACAGCTAAGTTCAAGAGATGTGAGATCAATACAAACTTGTCATATGAGATAAGATTATGGCAGAATGATTTCCTGTTGCCTGTTATTGTTCACTGGTGCCTGGTAAATATACTCTGTTCTTTCAACATCAGTTTGTGTTGGTAATGCAGCATGTCACATGACAGGCTCAGGCAGCACTATGGGTATTAAAGATGACAACTTTCTGCCTCAGTGTCATCTGCAACATCATTGTCTATGGAGCAGCTCCACACCTTATACTTGATGACATCACAAATTTGAGCTTTAGCACTCTGGTTTTTGGATTTGGGAGAGAATTGTTAATGTTTACTTATATTTTTGGACTGTCCCAGACTACAGGAATAATATGTATGAATTCTGAAAATGGGCATGGTTCCCCTTTGAAGGTGTACTTACTGTTTCCAATCACATTACTTAATAAGACCCCAGGAACCTAATACTAGATCCCTGCAGTAGGACAAGTTACTGAATGTCTATAGGCCTATAGTGCCCTCTCCTGGCTGATAAAGGAATCTGTTTCTGCAGACAGAAGCCAACGCTGGAATGTACAGTAAAACTACAGGTCTAATAAACACATACACACATGGTCATTTCAGGCCATCTGAAGGATTTAAATTTTATGTCAAGTTTGATCATGTTCTCCTCATAAACTAAACATGCCACAAATAATACCAGTAGCCCATTATTCACTTCTCTCTATATTTCTGTTATGGATTAATCAGACTGGCTATAGTGACAGGGCTAAGTTAGCTGAGGATAGCTTTAATACTAGCATTGGGCACATCGCATGGACTTTGACAGACTCTGTAAAGTTCATTTACTGTCATTTAAAACCATTTAACATATCCCAACAACAAGATGGAAGACAGAAAATGATACATTCCTTTATTTATGGTGCTATGTTGCACTTCATTGTCAATAAAGACAGAAGCAAAAACAGTTGTTGTAAAACAAACTCGTGTATTTATTTTTGTATGTGCATTAGTCCAACAAAATTGCTCATTTCTTTTAAGCTGCATCTGCCAGTAGAACACTCGCTGCTTACCACTCTAGGGACTGACCTGTGCCGCTGAACTGAACCACCAGTGGCACACCATCATCCACTCCTACCATCTGAGGCATCCATAGCACGCCATCTGCATTTAAGAAGGCCGATGGCACACTCCACAGCTGAGCGTGCACGAGCGTGGACCTCTTAAAAGTGCATTTCCTCTGCACTCTGCAAGTTATGAGCTGGGGTGAGGAGCCAGCACCTGAGGGGGCAGCCACTGCCACCTGCAGTTTATAAGAAAAAATAATACTTATACATTAGGTCGAAATGGTAACAATTTCTAAAAGTTGTTTAACTCAACAAGAAGCCAGCCATCACGTACTGCACCTGCCTATTGTCTGTTTCCTATGCGTCAAGATAAAGAAATCATGTGTTGATGTCGTCTGTTAGGACCATTTTAGGGTCACACACAACTTGGACATTAACAGGATGCACATGCTTTCTATTAATCTAAACAAATTTGTTTTCATGTGGAGCATTTATAGCAACATGAATGCACCCAGTGAACATTTTTCCTTTGAAAAGACGTTTAAAAAGTTTTTTCACCGGCTATTTGTAGACGTTGATTGATTGATGAACATTCAGACATTTCACCAGGATTTGCATTAGTGAGATTTTTCATCCTCTACAGTGCGAAAGATACACTGTAGAGGATCTTACTAAGAAGTCACATTCAAATTTCAAAGTTGAAAGTCAATATCGCAAATTCTGGTGAAATATGGTCTATAGTCAGTGAAAAAAAATTTCACTTTTGACAATTCTGAACGTCTTTTAAACCTCAAAATGCTCACTATAGTATAAAACTGTAAAAGAGGTTCTGGCTTTAGGATGACAACAACCAGCATACAAGTTACATGCTTAGTCATATTAACACATTTACAGCTACAGGATAAAGAAGACCTTATAACACATGCTACGACACATTTGTATTTATCATGCAACAATTTACATACAACATAAAAAATGCTCTTTGAAATAAAATTACAATGAAATTGAAAAATACATAATCGATGCAAGGTCGCTCTGGTTAGAGGAAGAAGTCTGATATGGTGTAAACCCGTAAATACAACAAGTATTAAAAAGAAATATATTTTCACTAGGGTCTATCAAGAGTTTGATATGTATCTTTGAGCTTAACTGTAATTTCTGTAATTAAAGTATGAACGACACGACTAAGGATAAAACACATTTTATGACACAGTACTATTCTCTATATTATTTATTGCTGTAAGCCAAAGGCCTCTTGCTTGCACATCACATCATATCAAAGCTAGCTTGTTGTTAGCATGCTAGCTTGTAGCATGCTAACAACAAGCTAGCTTGGCACAACGGCAGCCTAGCCTGCATCGTGAGCGGCATAAAATAAAACATATAATGCTAATTTCTGGTTTGTTTTGTGAAATACAGCAACATGAGTACTTACAAAGTATGTAGGAAGCGTGAAGGCTCGCATTTATTCCGTCAGCTTCTTCTCCTTGGTCCGAGAGTCCCGGAGGGCCGCAAACGTCTGTACATCTGAACTAGACGAAGCTGTAACGGTAGACAAGTACTTGCGCATGCGCATTGCAGCAGTAAGCGCAAATGGGTTATTTTCCATGAGTGATGTAGAATCTCTATAAATGTCCTGAAAGCTACTATATATAGTTACTAGCTATAAACTATATAATTCCATATTTATGACATTTTATATTACACATTAAATACATTCAAATTACGTCTTAGTGTAGACCACATTTCACCTATGATGACCTTGGAGAAATACCTTACACACTAATCAGTATCGCCTCTGTTTTGACCTGCAACTGAAAAAACCCACAAAATAATTCAACAAATCTGAAATTTTGACACATTGATGATGTAACAGTATTCTAGCTGCCTGAAAACTGGGTGAAAAGAGGTCTTAGACATTTAGCCCAAACATTAACCAGTTTTCAGCTAGAGACCAACGCAGAAATCCTGGTTAGTACTCATTGAAAAATAGTGAGTAACTATTGTGCAAGAGATCCATGGCTGAATTTCCAGACTATTAAATTTCACATTATCCATATGTGCAGGTAGTGAAGATGTGCCAGATGAGGTAACTTGAGAAAGCAGTGTGTGTGTGTGTGTGTGTGTGTGTGTGTGTGTGTGTGTGTGGCTTCTCTGCTCCAGTGCAATACTTTTACACACACACACACAACTGTCTGAAAACTAACTTATATTTCATGATATATGCACAGTATTTAATGCTAATATTTAAAAAATATCTACACTGTATTCTGCAATTATTAATGGTAGGTAACTTGATGTTATCTTGTATTTCATGCAGTCAGGTCAACTCCTCCTGCGCTCTGGGAGTGGACAGTGTGTTGGTGAGACATGAGGGTGTTTATTCATACTGTATTTCTATTTCTACTTTGCACGGAGCATTGGAACAAAAACAATTTCCCCCTGGGGATTAATAAAGTATTCTGAATCTGAATCTGAATCTGAATGAAACAGCAATCACTCCCTATAAACGCAAATAACACTGCTGACTTTAATGTTAATGATAATGTGGATGTAACGTATGATATGGAGTGAAATTAAATGTGTGTGAGGTATTAATACTTACAGTTGTTCGTCTCATATTCAATTCCTACAATCTGACTTAAATTCAACACCTCACCTCACCAAGTTTGTTTTGCATGGGAAGTGGAGTACAACACTTTCAGGGCCTGAACCTGGGGTCCCAAGGGTCTCAAATGGTCTCAAATGAGACCCCTGGGGTGTCATTTAAAAAACAATGTGTAGGATCCATACAACAAAGAAGGCAGTAACAAGTGGCCCAAAGCTTCCCTTCAGGTGTTGCACAGGTTGTGGACTGAACATGGTGCATTAGTCCAGGATTTGTCAGAGGTCTTTTGAGATGACCATTCCACAGTTCCAGGTCTGTATTTGCTGATGTTAATGTGGTGCTGCTGATGTTATTCATGGTCTTGATTTAATGATTTCTCTTAGTCCTCTGCAGAACTTTCGCAAGCAATTCAAGGAAATGGCAGCTGTTATGGAGACGGTATGATGGCTGCAAGCACACCTGAGTATTAAGGGAGGATTTATTGCAGAGCTGCTGTGTTAGACTGCATTAGATTTAGCTAGGTGTACCTAATAAACTGGCAACTGTATGTGCTGTATCTACACTGCTAAAAATGCAAAACCATGACTAATATTAGGAGTGTTGCTGCGTTCCAAATTGCGATGGATATGAGGTCATGGGGCAGCAGTATGACAAAGTAGCACACTCCATGCAGCAGTACATATTTTGTAAGGGTGGCTGCAGTATGTACTGAATGTAAAAAGAAAAAGTATGCAACTCAGAACATGGGGTAAATGTTTTTCTGACATACTAAATGGTATGGCATTATGGGTACTGGAACACACAGTGTGGCTCAATTGTTACAGAATGTCTAACAGTGGCATTGAGATTAAGCCCAGTTTGTTCTAAACTTCAGTTTCCCTCTGGTGTTGTACTTTGAGACTATACCAAACGATAATACATCTCTACAAAGAGCAAAGCAGCTGCTGATATTGCTGTATCTTTATCTAAGAGACTGTGATCAGCCCACAAACATCCTGTACACCATGTAGCTTCATTTAGCGACTGAAATGTCATATCAATTTTGAGGTACGGTTTCAGTTTGAGAAGCTTGTGAAGTGGAATGGTCCTCATGGACTTTTACAGTCCTCGTGCATTTTATTAAAATCAAAGTTATGAAGACTTTTGCTGTTCATGTTTTTCCTGGTGATGCTGAGGGCACTCTGTGTGGCTCCGAGGAGGCCTTTGCCTTTCTTCTGCTTTGGTCTGTCCTCTCTTTGATGCCACAGAAAAGTGATGCAATAAACAGTTATTAAATGTAAACCTTCATTGCTTGGTTATTTGATCCCAACTTCACAGCTTCCACGAGCAAATCAAAGTAAAAGTAGTCAAAGTTGGTGGCAGTGTTTCCCTTCTAACTACTCTGCATAGAATACACAGAGACATAATTCTGGCCTGCTTTTGGGTAGTTTTGTGGCCTGTAATGATGGAACCAGACTGCTTCTTAAACTTCCACGATGACAAAGTGTAAATGTTGGTGTGCCTACGTGCCCTGCTTTGATACAAAATCGTATATATGGTTATATGTGCAGGCTCCCTGTCTCAGAAAATGGTATCATCCAGGCCTTGGCTGACCCTGATCTGAGCTCAGTAATGTTTTCATTATTGAGACTGTGGGGCCACTGGCTCTCCAGCTTGTCTGTGGGGGCAGTTTGTTGAATTTTGTCTTTTTATATGAACAAATTTTATATATACTGGGCCTTTTCCATTGCTGCTCCCACCCTGTGGAACTCACTAGACTCCTCACCATTAAAAAACCCCCTCAAAACTCACCTTTTCAGAGCTGCCCTCTCTACTTCCCTATGGATTAGTTAATCTTTTTTTTTTAAATTTTCATTGCTGTTGTTGTTCTTTATAAAGCATCTTTGAGTATCCTAAAAAGTGCTATATAAGCCCAATGTATTGTTACTAGTATTATCATAGTATCTATTATATCATATTTTTGTACATAGACAATTGTCTATTTTTGTGGTACGCTATGGACCTCTCTCTGTGTCCTTAATAAAGTCATTATTTATTTATTTCTTATTTTATTTAAATGATAAATCTAATTAAATGTGCTTTAATTTGCATACATTTCCAAACAGGAACATGAATATTGGATACATTCATGTTTCATTTTGTTGAACTATATTAGAGTTAAAGTTTTTTACAGATGGAATGTTGGATATCTCTTGTCAACAGCCATTACTAAAGAATCTATTTTCACCATGTTTTAAGAATGAAATGTTATATAAATCAGGCTATGAATTATATATGAACAAACGTCTCTGGAAAACAACTTCAGAATATAGAAAGTGGAAAGTCTGGTGTATGGAAGCACTACTGAAGTGGTGAGTATGAGAAAAATTCATTTTGAGAAAATGGCCTTTAAGATATATATTGTAAAATTCCATACACATTTAGACCAAACATAAGACACTACATGTGACTAGGGTAATTATTTTTAACCGATATCACCAAAGTAACTTTAAACCTTGATAAAATGTAAATGGATGACTCATATAAAAATTCACCCCTTCTACAGTTATCATCAAGGTACAGTATAGAGAACAAAATATGGGGGTTTATATGGAGGTCTGTAAGGACTGACTGGCCTCAAATGGCAATTGAAAGAACAGCAATTTTTGGCACCTTTGTGTCGAAAGCCCCAGAGGTTGCTGTTTGAGCAAGACACACACACTTTATAGTTGTTTAGCCTCTTTTTGTGTCATTGTTTTGCATATCTTTGTGATAATGTGTCTCTTTGTAGTTGTTTGCTGTCTCTTTGAGGTAATTTTGTCTCTTTGAAGTAAGTCAGTGTTTTATTTGGTAATTTTGTGTCTCTTTGAGGTAAGTCAGTGTTTTATTTGTTTGTTTTCTGTGTCTTTGAGGTAATTTTGTGTCTCTTTGAGGTAAGTCAGTGTCTAATTTGGTAATTTTTTTTGTGTCTTTGAGGTTATTTTGCATTACTTTGAGATAAATCAGTGTCTTATTTGGTCATTTTGTGTCTCTTTGACATAACTTTGTGTCTCTTTGAAGTAAATCAATGTCTTATTTGGTCATTTTCTGTCTCGTTGACATACTTTTGTAGCTCTTTGAGGTAAATCTGTTTCATAATTGGTCATTTTGTGTCTCTTTGACATAACTTTGTGTCTCTTTGAAGTAAATCAATGTCTTACTTGGTCATTTTGTGTCTCTTTGATGTAATTTTGTGTCTCTGAGATAAATCAGCGTCTTATTTGCTTGTTTTGTGTTTCTCTGTGGTCGTTTTGCATCTCTCTGCAGTTCTTCTGCATCTGTTTGTTGTCATTTTGAATCTCTTCCTGTTATTAATTTGAGTGACATTTTGCATGTGAGAGCCAGGGGGCCCTCTTTACACTTTAGACCTGAGCCCAGTAGGCCTGTTCAGTAATCCTTCATGCTCACCAGCGGTGTGGAGTTGCTGGTCTGCAGAGCTCTACTGCTTCAGTCAGTGATGAGGTTAAAAATGGCACAGCAACTATTTCTGGGAGAGGTGGAGTGCTTGGAATTATGGCATATGGTGGTTGGGAACTCCTCTTGTGCACAAAGCACATCAGATGTGATTACAGCTTTCCAAGACTGTGTTTTAGCTCCACCTGCTTGGAACTGTCTCAGTGAAGTATTGCATATTGTGCTGACAACATATGGTGTTTGGCCAAGTCTGGTTTTCTCAACCCTTCATTTAGCAGGTGAAAGCAGTTAGTAGGATGGATTCCAACAAACACACAGACAAACAGTTTCCACACAACCATGGAAGAAACCCCTACAGTTATTATGCACTGTGAAGAAAGGTGGAGCCTCGTCCTGTCACGTTTCACACAGCGGCTCTGCCCTGCCCACTCCTCCAGCACATGGGCTGGCTGGGCGGGTCGTCGACGCGCACAACCCGCTCCGCCTCCAAGGCGTTGTGGAAGAAAGGATCCCAGTCAGGAGGCTGCATTAAAGGGCGATAAACAAGCATCAATGTATGTACTTTAGGAAAAAAAATGCGACCGCGCCGGCTCAGCTTACATGGAAGAGGACTGTAGGGTTGGAGCTGTGTTTACGCGCCGCCCCGTTATGCGCTCCGGAGACACGTACAACACGTCAAAGAAATCAGATTTCTCTGGGCGACTTGTGTTTACACAGGAGCCATCCAAAGCCACGTTTTAGCAAGTAAGCCTATTTGGGACAGTACAGTACAGGCTTGTTTAGCATTTGAGTCAGTGCCCATGCAAATAGTGGAGCAGCAGAGCAGCAATACGTGACCATATAAGTGGATTTATCTGAGATCACAGGAGAAAAACTGCATCGGAGAGCTTTTGATATCATGGAGTGTTGCAGCTGATCGAGCACATGTTGTGCATGTAGCTGATCGATTCGTTGTTTGAACTTTCACTATGGCTGTGGACCGGGAAACTGTTGCAAACTAACAACAACTACGCCTGGCCTCGGCTGCAGGGGATGGTACATCGGCATCATTTCTCAAAGTAGTCTTTAGTTTCACATCGCTGTCAACGAGCTCCGGCCGACAGTGTGCTGCTGGGTAAACATGGAGAGCCAGGAGGAGAGGGAGAGCAGCCCTCCCAAGTCAGACAGGAGGTTTGCCCTGACTTACATCGGCTGGTCCTCGCTCGACAGGCGCACCACCCTGCCCATGCTGCCGTGGCTGGTGGCGGAGATCCGCAGGAAGAGTGAGAAGGGCGACTGCGGCCCCGTGGCGCAGCCGAGAGAAGTTCAGCTGGCCCTCAACCCCCCCTTCATCCGCTGCGTCCCGTCCAACAGCAACAACTCCTCAGTCTTTATCTTCGAGCACAAAGCACAGCTCATCTCCCGCTTCATCCACAACAGCAATGACCTCAGCTACTTTGCCTATCTGCTGCGGGGACAGCCCGACAACCCCGAGTCTGAGATGTCCTGTCACGTCTTCAGGGCCTCAGACCCCAACCAGGTAGGCACGTGCCAAGTGTCAGACACACCTTACACATGGGCGTAGGCTTGTTTTTGGGTGGACACATATTAGGGGTGGGGGGTTCCCCTTGAAGAAATTTTGAGTTTCAGACACATCATATTGAAATGTTGTGGTATTTCAGCACGTTCTCATTCTGAACACTTTGCGGGTGATTTTGGTGTCAGACACTGACGAACAAAGGCACCTTTCACAGCGGTATAATACGCCGCCACGTGTCAAACATACATTAACACATGGGTGTAGGTTTGTTTTCAACATTTGATAGTTGCCTTTGTGCGTCAGTGTCTGACACCAAAATGTTCTCATTCCGAACTCATCAATTTCCGCCACTTTGTCGGTGATTTCGGTGTCAAAAACTGACGCACAAAGGCACCAGTCACAATGGTAAAATACGCCGCTAAGTGTCAAACATACCTTTACACATGGCCGTAGGTTTGTTTTCAACATTTAGGGGGACACATATTTAAGGGTGCGGTCTCCCTGAAGATATTTTATCAGACATGTCATGGAACTGTCATGATATTCCTGCACATTCTCACTCCAAACACATCAAATTCCGCTACTTTGTCAGTGATTTCGGTGTCAGACACGGCGGGCGGCATAATACGGCATCAAACATACCTTTACTCATGGGCGTAGGTCTGTTTTCACCATTTGAAAGGCGCCTTTATGCGTCAGTGGCTGACACCATAAAGGCGCCTTTCACGGCTGTGTAATACACTGTTGGGCAGCATACTACGCCACCGTGTGGCATCAGTGTGTAATGCTGGCGAATTGCATTAGTTCGAAACGCTGCCCGTAGCAATGAAATATAAGGCGGTGTTAAGTCCCAGCAGGGAAGGCAGAGGGGGAGGTGGATTGGTCCGACAAACCCCGGACTTTCATTGAGTGCCCGCTCGAGCGCCCGCTGTTCGTTACCGTGTGAGTTTTAAGCCAAACCATATTGTTGTTTTTTTTTTGTTTTTTTTTTAAACCAAATCACATGCCGTTGTTGCACAGGAAGATAAACAACTCTTCGTTTTGAAAAACACTGCATCTAACAAGCATAGCCTTCCACATTTCCTGTGAAATCAGAAGTGTGTTTTGAAAAGACACTGAATGTAACAAGCGTAAACTGACACGCCACCCTGGAATGTCAACAAGAGATGCAGGAGGTTACCTTGTGCATAATATTTAGGTGTGAAAGGCCACTGACAGAGCAGCAGTGTTTGACAAGTTGGGGTGAGAATGCGTTGAGTATTTTCTGATTGAACTGTGCAGAGTTGCCTCATCTTCCCTCTGTCTTACGGCAGATTGCAACCACCTATTATACTGGAGGCATTGTGGCGTGTGTTTGCGTCGTCTCAGTTTGTCAAAATAAAAGTCCTCTATTACTTTGATTGTTTTTAATGTGGAAGACATATGAAGGTGTTCTACATATTGAGGGGGAAATGTCCTCTACGTGCCCTCCAACATCTATGCCTTCACACATCACACAACAGAAGCAGAGAAATACACCTAAAAACATTGTAAAGAAAAGAGGTTGAGAAAATGCAGATCTAAAGATAATAAGTAATGTAATCACTGAAATACTAAATATTATCTCTGGAGTGTTGCTATAGCTGCTTCAGAAGTGATTTTTCATTGGCCTCATTCTGCTCAAAAGTCAATTTTAATCTGTAATGCTTTCACTATATTTCACAGGGAATATAATGTGAACGCCCTGAGGTTCCTGTAACTGTAAATCTGCTCTGATGTCATTTACAGTGAGGCCCACCTGTTCAAATTTATGATCTCGCTCTGTGTAAACACGAGACAAAGGAATGTCCTGCAGAGCCTGAACTGGAATCTCCTTTAGGTGACAGCTATGTCATTTAATCTCACACAGTAGATTAGTCAATGGCCCAAACATGTTCGCTTTGGTATTAAGTATTTAGGCCAGCGCTCGGTGGGAATGATAAACGGAGCAGTGCACCATGGATTTTTGGTAAAGTTAATCCATCTCTGTACTTTTCCTCTTTAGGGGATCAGACATCTCTCTGGCGACTGTAGTGTGACAACAACTGAATAGGCACAGTATCGAGTCAGCACATTTACATGCTGATCAGCATGCCACTCTTGAGTAACAAACCGAAATGTGGTAAACAGTCCAAAATCAGGAACGTGGTAGTCCGTTTGACAATGAACACGCAATCGTGTTTTCTGGTTGTTGCTGAAATACAGTTTAGGTCATAGTGCATGTGTAAGGCACTGTGCTCAGGGGCTCACTCCATCAGCACTCATGCGTGTGAGCGAGAGTTTGCGGTAGTGGATAAGAAGTGCTTGATACATCATTTTTTGTGTTTATATATGAATCACGTGGCTTTGGGTTGTGTTAACACAGTTCTTCACCTGCTGTAGGACAAACACAAGTTTTATACTCGTCCGTTTTATTCCTGTTTCCACAACAAACAAGGAAACCTAGCAAACAATGTCCACACACAGATATCCAGTTATGCTCACGTTCGGCATTGATCTCTGCATTGTATCATGTTTCCTGTGGTATGTGCAGGCTGTTTGTCTGCTGCTGAAAGCCGAGAGCCAAAGAAGCAACACGTTCGAGAAACACTTTCCTCACTTTCGAGGTGTCTGGCCTCTCTGCTGGCATCCAAATGTTTGCAGCAGTCACTAAAGCATCTTGAACATAGCTCATTCAGCATTATTGCGCAAGGAAAAACTGGTTTGGCAGCCAGCGTGCTAGCAACATGTGCAAGGTGGACCATGTGGAATGCCTGGGTTACTCTATCAGTACACTGCTGCTGTATATACCACTCCGCTGCAGTCATAGTTAATGATCTGAATATTTGTCAGGTATTTCCTGTTGGTTATACAGGCATGCCTCTTGTGCTGCTGTGGATTTTCTATTTTTCCCAGTTATGTTTGAAGACATGATGAGTCTTTGCTTTGTTTTTCAGTGACAGGCATGCTTTTAAAAACTATTCTTAGCTGTAGACATGACACAAGGACATTGTGCAAAGGCTGAGAAAAGAAACCTGGCATCTACTAGTATGGTGTAAAAGGTCAAAATGACACTCATGATTTCTTGAAAAATCAGGAAGCTTCAAGTGCAGTTTATTAGAGTTTGTATGCGTGGAAAACAGTTGAGTATGAAGAAATGCTAACGAAGCAGAATCTGTACATGAAGATAGTATGTCTCACTGTGTGCATTCCTGTTGCTGGAAAGGTTGAGTACTTAAAATCAAGTTTGACTTCCTCAACTCGAAATACAACTTCTGTCCTCATTGCATGTTAAAGGTTTTGATCCAGCTGTAATTGGTTTGCATAAGGTGGTGCAGCCATTATGGCATTTAAAGGGACAGTTCAAAGGTTTTTTCTCTTAGCTGTAGTAATATTTATCAGTCAAGGTTGTGTCAGTATGACTTGCTGAGGGCAGGAGATATCGGCTGCCTCTTTTCTTGTACGTGATGGAACAAGATGTCACAAATACATTTAAAAAACTCAACATCATTGTCCCTTTCCAGAAATCATGACGCAGTTACTCAAGATAATCCACAAACCCTGTTGTGAGCAGTTTCATGTAGGAACTATTTTATTTCTACACCTGCCAACCAGATCACTGTGCAGAAGGAAGCGTGCATCTACTCACGCATAAGATGCTCGTGCTCGTGACAGCGTGAGATGTAAACATTTATGGCATCTTCCTCAGCTGAGCTGTAACGTTAGCTAACTTGTTGGTGCTAGGTGAGCTAGCAGTAGATGCACACTTCCTTCTGCCCAGTGATACAGTTCGAGAGTGTTGTCCAGTAGAAAGAAAATAGTTCCTACATGAAACTGCTCACAACAAGGTCTGTGGATTATCTTGAGTAACTGCGTCATGATTTCTGGAAAGAGACATTCCTGTTGAGTTTTTCAAATGTTTTTTTTTTTTTTTTGGTGCTTTGAGTTCCACAAGCTGAGTGCCATCTAGTTGCATTATATTCAAGAAAAGGCAGACATCTCTATGGCCGATATCTCCAAGACTCGGCAACTCACACCAAAACAATCCAGATTGACAAATAGCTCTACAGACAAGAGGAAAAATATGTGAACTGTTCCTTTAAGGCTCACTGAGTCATCTTAAGACTCGTGATTGGTGTGTCCATGACAATGTGCTCTAATATTTTGCCAGACGCTGTCACTTAGAGTTTAACTGTTACAGTTTACTTGGCTCAGAGTCTGTGATACTCATTTACTCTCATAACAGCATTTACAAATTTAACCCTGACTCAACCCATCTCTGTCGGGCCATTATCAAACCATCAACAGACAGTCGGAGCATGCACAGTGTAAACCTCAGGCCTGTGTGTTTACCCCACCTCTGCTCTCACTTGGATCTGGACTACAGGGGAATCTCTCACCGGGTGACACTCTGCTGTCATGTAAACGCCGGTCATTATCAGTGACGTGTAGTGACAGTGATACACATTCGGGAGCCACGTCGGGACAAGAGTGACGTACTTCACTGTGCTGTAAAAGTCTAAATCAGCATTCAGAAAACAGAATAAGATTTATGACCAAGTAGGTTTTCACTTAGAAGGAATTTAAGTTGGTCTGTGGTGCATACAGTAAACATACAATTAACACATTAAGAGAAAAAAAATAAAAGAAAAGTACTGCAACAGCCAAGAACATAAATATAGAATAGAAACATTACAGTAAAAATCTGAAAAAGATAAAACATAACACAGCAACATAGCATTTTGTTAGATAATAATGGCCTTACTCACTTCACCTTTCATTTTTAATGTCAACAGTTTGTATTTCCATTTATATCATGGTGTATCAGACTAAAAAAACAGGCATGACTTTTTCCAATCGCTGCTACTGAGAGATGTTTACAAGCCTGCAGAGTCACACCTGTGCCAGCTTTGATTTTCCAGGGCAGGTGAGGTGACCTTGAACATGATAATACCTTTTACCAAATTAGAAACCAGATATCCTTGATTGTTATTGTCATGAGACATGATAGTGTGTTTAATGTGGTCTGTTGTTGACACATCTTACATCCAAGAGAGGATGCAGTACATTGTTAAAGTAGGTTTGCATGCTTGAACATATCACCTGCCATTAGCTCGATATGAACCCTAAACACTCACAGTCAACTGTTTCTGTCATTTGCAGTTGATCCACTTTAGTTGTACAACACACTGGTTAGACACAGGCTTTGGCAGTATCTATTTAGTCATACTTTCATACCCTCTTGACATTTCACTTGGGTGTAAATGGTAAATGGAGATATTTGTGTAAGTAAACAAAACACATAAAAGCTGAGCAAGTGATGACAGAAGCCATTGTTGCATGTGTGTCATTGTCTCTCCTACAATGCCGTGTTTCCTAATAAGTATTTAGCCAGCTTACAGAAGTCTTGCTGGGTGCCAGAGGACCCGATGACACTTTTTTATGTGTTGAATCAAATCATGTGGCTAATAAAGTGTCATGGTAGATGAAAAAAGTCCTCTTAAGATAAAGGTATATGTAGCAATACTAGGGCTGCCCCCATCTTAGAATTTCCTAGTCCACCAATAGTTGTCATTTAGGGCCATTTGTCGACTAGTTGCCCACATGTTTACGATATTAATGTAATTATTAAATGATATATTTTGGGTGGGGCAACACAATGGTTTGAGTTGAAGGTGTGAGAAAGAATAGTATCAGTAACATTGTTAACACTGTGCTACATTACAGAGAAATACAAAACCATACTAATGAACCTTCATTAATATAGACCTATATTTTATCTACAAGTGCACGTCACACACTGAGCGAGCCATGGGTGCAGATCTGATGACAAGTTTGGGGGGGACACAATCAGTTGTGATTTTTTTTTTTTATTGCACGCGTGCAAATCATGCCCACAGAACGCTTGAGATTGCCAGCATATTTCACGATTTCATAGAGGCTCATCACCATCACCAAGTCATTCCAAAAGTAATCCAAAGAGAATCATATGCTTACCTTTACTGTTTATTTCTCTTAAACAGCCAGTAGTACATGGAACCAGCCATCACCCTCCTTTTCACTGCTTCGTTGTTAGTTAATGCTACTTCTAGTTTCAGGGTCTCAGGCACGTTATGTCCACTCACGTTCTCATCTCTCGCCTCTCACGGATTCCCATTTCTCCTCATCATCTTCCCTTTCTCCCAGTATATAGGACTACTGTATACATTTGTTCAATTTCAATCATTTAAGCTATTTAGAATTGGGGGGGACAACTTGTGTTTTTCAGAATTTGGGGGGGACATGTCCCCCCCGTCCCCCCCGGGATCTGCACCCATGGAGCGAGCCGCCTGTTAATGATGCTGTGGGCTAATGGGCATGTAGCTACTTCCATGTTTCAGATGATACGTCATGTTTGTAGTCAGCCAATGAAGATGAGTTTACATATCACCTTGGGTTCGTCCTTCACCTTCTCAAAATGATCCCACACTTTGGATTTCCTGCCCGACATGTTATTAACTAGCAGCACTGGAAACAAGGGGCCGTACACATGCTGCATCTTTAGTCACCTGGAAAATGCGAGGTCCAGCGCTGGGCGCTACTCTTGTGACTTTTTTGTGCCAGCTTTCAAGAGCACAGCAGCAAGTTGCATCTGAGGTTGCTAAGCAACCTTAACAAGCATCGTAGCCTGTGTACCTGAAATCCAGAGCGCAGAGCTGATCTTCTTTCAGACGCTGTTAAGTGTGTAGGCCTATCGTCGGTGGGACAGATGTAAAGCTCTGGGTAGCCCTGCACTAACATGATCAACTTTTCCATATTTATCAGACTGAATATTTACAGAAGAAGGGAAAGATATCTGTTGGCTGTGACTGGTTTGTAACCTGACTCCTGTCTGACTGCTGAGCGTGGCCACTTCCTGTGTCTGTCCTTTCAAATTAAATTCCCACATGGTCCAGTCATATAGGTCATTTATTTTGACAAGGTGCAGCTGTTTGGGTCTTTTTTTTCCAACAACAAAGTGACCAATGAAATCTTGCCGACCAGTGACCTTTCTGGTCAACTAACATTTGGTTGACTATTAGGGGGCGGCCCTAGGCAATACTTCAAAACATGGACAGAGGTATTTTTCTGTTTTACTTGTCCTATAATGTTATCCCCACCACTCACAGTCGCCATCTTTCTCAGTTCAGCTGCCTGACCTCTAGTGGCGTGTAATGTGCACTACAACACATCGCCTCAATACAGCATCTCCTTATCAGTTAATAGAAAGAGGAGCATTTCCTTCGGGATTTCAAAGTACCCTGCTATACTGCAATACCTCCGATACCTCTCAAGCCTAGTTTTGCAGTGCAAATTGTGATGTATCTGTTTAATTGTAGGCATGATGTGAGAGTAAACTTGTATGAATAGAGAACTGACTGCCTCTGATTATTTCATAACTGAATTATATGAATTAGATTAATGATAATCAGTCTTGTACTGACTGAATTGTACTGTAATGACACACTAAAGACAAACAAGTGCACAAGAGGGTGCGAAGTAAAGGAAAAGTCGGTGACCTATAATATGAGCTTCTCAGTCCAGGTGAAGGTGACATAGGAGCCTTTGTGTTGCTTTGTTTTGAGTTGGGACATGAACTTTGTACGGTGCCCAGTTTGTCCTCAGGCAGATGGAAAAGCACTGGGCACGTCATAGCTGCAGTGAGAACAGTAAGGTGCCTTTAGAGCTAACTCTCGCAGAGCTGCAGCCACACAAAGACAGATATGTTTCAAGCAACAGTGTTTATATGGGTTTGAAGTTATATTAACAAGCAGCAGTCTTATGTGGCTTGTTGGGTTGAGCAGTTTTTTAGTCGATATTTGAAGGATTTTCTTGTCTTGTATTTATTTTGAGTCATTTTTGAAGCACTGACATTGATTGCTTTTTAAAAGATAATCTTGGATTGCTTGTGTTCTGACATGGGAATCGATCCTCCATGTCTTTGTCTGCTTTCATCCTTATCTTGTATTGACACAATGATAACCTGTGTGTCTCTAAAAGAAGCCTAATTAGGCCTAATTGCTGATGGTGCGGGGAAGTGTGTTGGTTTGGCTTAATGGTGCCGATAAGGGCAACAAAACCGTGTGCCAGCTACTGTTTGATGATATATTACTGGGGCCTGTTGCAGGGAGGTTCGACATTACACGAGCCATGCACTGAGAGTGTTCAGGACTCCACCAGCTCAGAGGAGACAATCCTCCTGTTTGTATTCTCCTAAGCTCTAAAGCTGCTGGCGTTTATGTAGGCAGGCTTTGGATCACAGCCAGTGTCACTGATATTGTTTGATAAAGCCAGGCAATGATGGGTGAAGGTTAGATGTAACAACCAGTTGAAGGACCGTCACAGTGGGAGGAAATATTTTAATGGATTTTCTGTGGAAAACACCAGAGCTTTCCTCTGTTCCCTCGCAGCTTTTTGCCTGTCCATGTCTGTCTCCACCCAAGGAATGAGCACCTTTACCAGCACTATTGGGTTGACTACAAATAATTAATCAGATCAAATGGTGCTGTGGGGTCATCTTACTCATGTATAATCCAGCAGTGTCTTTAAATGTTAAGACGGCACTGTCATTTTTTTCCTACGCAGGCCTGGTTGCATGACAGATCAGACAGCACAGCTCTGATTCTCAGCCACCGAGTCGTTTGAATTACCCTGACCTCGTGGCGTCAGCACTGCTTTTGCCAGTTCTCTTTTCCCACGAAGGCAAGGTTGTTGTCATGTGCTGTTCTTGCCACGCTTGATAAATTAAGGTGACATGTGTCAGGCTATGTTTAGACACTGGTCTCTCCAGCTTCAAGTTTTTATCTCAAAAGTAGAGCTGCAGCGTTGAATTGATTAATCGCTGTGCTGTCAACCATTAAATTAATTGCCCTTCAATACACCGCCTTTGCATTTTTACACAGAACCACACTAAAGTAACAACATGCTGTACAGGTGTATGATTTTACATAGCATGCTGGCGTCCCAGAAGCAAAAGAGCCACGACAAGTGTGACATAAAGGCCCGACACACCAAACTGACATCTAGCTGTGATGAAAGCAAACTGTTTGGTCGCCTGAGTCTCAGCCAAAAAGTTACACATGAACACTGCAAAGACTACAGCCGACGGCCAACCAGCGTGTACGTTCTGCACCTGTGTGAGAGGAAATAACTCTCCATACTAGCAGATGGCGGTAGTCTGTACCCGTCAACAGGGAAACTTGGAGACCGTCATGATGCTAGTTAGCCAGTTAGCACATTAACCACACAATCCAATGTTGAAAGGACAGAGCATATTTATTGTGCTCGGTTTTGATAAAGAGCTCATGGGTAAAGAAATATAATCTTACCTTTACTTTAGCTATTTGTTTACTTTCCTCGCTTCAGTTTCTCATCTTGTGCGCTGAGCTGAACTACCAATCAGTGATTTCATTTACCAACAAACTCTGCTGTCTCTGATGTCAATTCAACACGCTGAATCAGCAAAAAAAAAAAAAAAAAAAAAAGCCAACGAGAGCCAATGATGAGGGATGCACTAGGGCGGCAGATGCTCACTAACGGCCCAACACTGACTGACGGCTGACCGTCCCTTGGTGTGTCAGGGCCTTAACACAACAGCATCTGTGTGATCCACCCACTAGCTTCATGACTCGCCCACGTACCTACCTGATCAGCTCCATGGTCAGGAAGCGGAAGCCCTAAAGAAAATGCTAAGTTAGCATTTAGCTAGCTGTAGGGGCGTGTTCTGTAGGCTTCAAATGGAATGTGGCTGCAGCTACACATGTCTCATAACAATGGCATAACTTGGCAATAACAGTCATCTACTGCCCCTGGCATGTGGTGGTTGATCTCACCCTCTCCTCAGAGGTTGAAGCTCCACGACCCTGCTTGCCCCTTTTACACAGCCTGTTCAAGGCAGGGATGTTGCGCCATTATTCTGCCTCACCATCTTTTATTTTTTGTAACTCTTTTTGTTAATTAAGAAACACACAACAAGAGGTCGTCATGGGTAGATCATAGTACATGTTTCACTTACATCCTGGCATACAGTGTCACACTTTTCTCAACGGCGTATATACACAATCCAATTCTCATATTTCGTAAATTTTTCCATGTCAGGTCTTAGATTAAAGTAAGTCTTTCCATACAGTGTATTTCATTTATAATCCCCAGCCATCAGGCCAATGTTGGAGGATCAACTTGCAACCATTTGCGAGTTATAGCTTTCCTGCAACTTGCCAAAAGTACCTTTGATAAATGTTTATCTTTGTTTGGGACAGTTTCAGGTATTTTTCCTTAGTATAACATGACACATGAGTAGACTCAACTCAACATTGCCTCCAACAAAAGCCCTGGCTCTGTAGGCCTGTTCCCAGTCCTGTCAGTCTAGTGATAAAGAAACACACAAGGTTTCCAATCGAACTCCATCAGGGACCTTGAGTTTGCAGTAGGAAACTCAAATATCTCTGTCAAGTCCTCCTCTGTTCTGTGTATGTCTGATTCTTTCTCCCATTTTTGTTTAATATATTTTGTAGAATGATTCTTTGAAATTTGAATACTGCTGTCCAATCTCTGAACTAACCTTTTAGTGTCTCCCATTATGTATGCATTAGCCTCGCCGTCTTTAAAGATACAGTTGAGAAACAGGGGGACAGAGTTGTCTCACCTTGAAGACGGCAGCTGAGGTAGTAGCAGTGCTGAATGGATGTTTGTGAAGAGGGGACAGCCGACAGCACGGGACTATGGAGGGGATGATTGTGACGACCTGCCACTGGGAGATTTAAAAAGCAGCTAGTAGCAGTTAACAGCTAACTCAAAGAGGAAAAGCAGCTGACGATGTCCACAAATTAGGAAAACAATGACCCTTTTACACAACTCTGTCTCTCAGTTCCGCAGTCATAGCCTTTATAAAGAACACTGAGGTGCAGTAACGGCACAGCAGCCTTAAACAGGCAGTGTAAAAGGGGCAAACAACAGTAAACTGAATATCTTTGGGTTGTGGGCAGAGCAATCTTGGACTTTGAGAAACACTGATGGACTTATGTCACCTTTTTCTAACATTTCATAGACCAAACAATTAATAGATTAGTCAAGAAAATAATCAACAGATTAATCGACTATAAATATTGTTAGTTGCAGCCCCACTTCAAAGATCCTTTGGAAGTTTTATTCCATAAAAACAAACCAGCTAACCAGCTAGAAAATCAATGCCACAGGTCAGGTTTGTTGGTGTGAACAGATGGCTGAGTATATACGACCAAACACCCACCACCTGCCTTCTTTCTCATTTCAATGCAGCCCTCAGTCACCGTCAACCCTTGGGAAGGCAGGCGCTTGGAAAATGGGACTTTTAAAATAGCTCATGTAGCCACAGGAGCAATATGGCAGAGAAGTATTTTGATCTCTGCGTCTCATACATAAAACTGGCCTCCAGTGAAAGCAGGGACACGCTTTCTCAGGATGTTTTGTTTTATTCACAATCATTGCTTTCCTGTTTGCCCGCCCTCCTGCTCCTGTCCTGTTGTTCTGGTCACGCCTCTGAAGTCAGACTGATGCGTTATGTTGCATCATTTCTCTCCCCTAGTCTGCATAATACATATATTTGCTCAACAGTCAGCAGGCAACTCTTATCAGATACAATTGGATTTGTATGCAGTGTGTGGAGCCGCTGTTTGTTTTAGCGCTCAGTGTTTTCTTAAACGCGGTATTTGGCCGACCTTGGCTGCAGACCTGGTTTTCAGAGCTGCAACTCTTGTCCCAGTGTGTCTGCCAAAATGATTGTATTCTCAACTGTAAAAGTGTCTCATGAAAGAGTGATGCGTTGGCTTTAAATTCCCAAGTACTGTGTAAGAGCACGCTCGGAAAGAGTTACATTTTCTGTCTTGACTTGTTTGGGTTTTTTCCTGGATACAAGTTACCAAGACAGACTTCCTGCTCGGATGGCACAAGCCATTCCTGCGGGAGTTGAACAAGGTGCACGTGCCAAGCACAGTGGAGCAGGAACAGGCTCAACGACCTTCAAGTCTCTGATTTCCTCCAGGCCTGTTGTTGTTGTGTCTTCTGTCCGATAGAGTGTGGGTGTTTCCTGTTCCCTCCTCTACTTTTGTGACCAGTGTAGTGTTTGGTGTGTCTGTTGTTGTCTGGCCTTACTGGTGCAAGTCTTTTTTCTTTTTTTTTTTTAGCCTTGAGTTATTTAAAGTCGCAGCATGCAGTCAGGTCACATTATTTGTTAATCAAAACGAGTTCTTGTGTGGACTGCAACTTTCAGGGCAGTGCATATATCTGCATATTTGTATATCTGCATATACAAATAGTGTCTTTTGAGGGTTATTGCAGTTCATATTGCTGATGCAGTGTCCATTCAAAACATGCCTGTGTGCAGTGGGCCTGTGGTAGTGCTGCTCGCAGCGTTCTCAAAAACCACTCGTATAAAGGACCGCAAACAAAAATAAAGGTGATGTTATGAATGTTATGTTAAGAATTGAAAGCAAGGTGTTCGAACCCAGGGTGGGGGAGCCCCCCTGCATCATCGTGGGCCCCCTCTGGTTACCCTGGCTCCCTCCAGGACAAAGTGTGAATGTGAGCATGAATAGTTGTGTGTCTCTATGTGTCAGCCCTGTGATAATGTGGTGACCTGTCCAAGGTGTACCCTGCCTCTCGCCCAGTAGACTCACAAGTCAGTCTTTAGACGCTTTGCTTAACTAAAGACTGATGACTTTCTCCCTGATTTTGTGTTTAGATGGGCGGATACAATTTCAGAGTTTAAACAAACTCCCTACGTTGCAGAACCAATAGTAAATTCACAGGGCGGTTCTTCAGTGGTTCGCTGAACTCTTGTGCTTGTAAACATAGTCCGACTAGAAACACGTGTAGCGGTACAAAATGGCTCAGCCGTGCTCGCTGAAAACGCCGTTTTCTATATATATATACAGTACAGGCCAAAAGTTTGGACACACCTTCTCATTCAATGCGTTTTCTTTATTTTCATGACTATTTACATTGTAGATTCTCACTGAAGGCATCAAAACTATGAATGAACACATGTGGAGTTATGTACTTAACAAAAAAGGTGAAATAACTGAAAACATGTTTTATATTCTAGTTTCTTCAAAATAGCCACCCTTTGCTCTGATTACTGCTTTGCACACTCTTGGCATTCTCTCCATGAGCTTCAAGAGGTAGTCACCTGAAATGGTTTTCCAACAGTCTTGAAGGAGTTCCCAGAGGTGTTTAGCACTTGTTGGCCCCTTTGCCTTCACTCTGCGGTCCAGCTCACCCCAAACCATCTCGATTGGGTTCAGGTCCGGTGACTGTGGAGGCCAGGTCATCTGCCGCAGCACTCCATCACTCTCCTTCTTGGTCAAATAGCCCTTACACAGCCTGGAGGTGTGTTTGGGGTCATTGTCCTGTTGAAAAATAAATGATCCTCCAACTAAACGCAAACCGGATGGGATGGCATGTCGCTGCAGGATGCTGTGGTAGCCATGCTGGTTCAGTGTGCCTTCAATTTTGAATAAATCCCCAACAGTGTCAGCAGCAAAACACCCCCACACCATCACACCTCCTCCTCCATGCTTCACAGTGGGAACCAGGCATGTGGAATCCATCCGTTCACCTTTTCTGCGTCTCACCTGAACCCAATCGAGATGGTTTGGGGTGAGCTGGACCGCAGAGTGAAGGCAAAGGGGCCAACAAGTGCTAAACACCTCTGGGAACTCCTTCAAGACTGTTGGAAACCCATTTCAGGTGACTACCTCTTGAAGCTCATGGAGAGAATGCCAAGAGTGTGCAAAGCAGTAATCAGAGCAAAGGGTGGCTATTTTGAAGAAACTAGAATATAAAACATGTTTTCAGTTATTTCACCTTTTTTTGTTAAGTACATAACTCCACATGTGTTCATTCATAGTTTTGATGCCTTCAGTGAGAATCTACAATGTAAATAGTCATGAAAATAAAGAAAACGCATTGAATGAGAAGGTGTGTCCAAACTTTTGGCCTGTACTGTATATAGATATATAGATATATATAAATATACATATACATATATATAATCACATTTTTCACATCACTGTATCACCGTTGAGACTAATCCGATGTTTGTAAAGTCTATAAACACAATGATTGAACAAACATTACTATTTCTTAGCTGTTAGCAGTGTCTGTAATAGGTAATAACTCATTAAACGGTCCGTGAAAAAATATTTTTTCCAGCGGATATCTTAGTTACAACATGATTGAGCTAGCAAAGCAGTTTTGTGTTGCTATGTGTGGTATTTATTCAGTTTTGGGAAATCACGATGTCTAGAAAGCATCAGTGGCTGCAGCTGACAGGGACAGCTAACAGCAGCAGCAAAGCTAACATCAGGACGTCATCTGTTAAAAGCCTCCCCTCCCATGAAACTACTCCAATTAGCTCAATCATGTTGTAACTAAGACATCCGCTGGAAAAAAATATTTTCCTCACGGATGAGCACACGTTTGATAAAACGGAGTTAAATCTCTCGGCATCCATTTTCAAGCTCTCTGTGTGTTTGTTTCCTTGTGGACGAGAAAAGGAGGAGCGCACATTTCCGAGAAGGCGTGCCCTTTTCAAAAACGCAAGAGGCGTTGCTTTGTTGCCGGCCGTTTTCGCCGGTGTGTTAAACACACTTTAGAAGGGAGTGTCCCCAGACTATCAGAAGGCGGAGATCTCTGATTGTCTGGTGGCGAGACTACTCGCCCAGTGTCAGCTGGGACCCCTAACAGGATAAGCAGCTATGGAAATTGAATGAATAAATTATGTTGCTATTCTAACTCATTGACCCAAAATACATACAATAGGCCCCAAATCATTTTAAAATATGCAACTCAGCAGCTGTGTACACGTACTTTCACTTCAGATGAAAACATTATACTGCTTGATATACCAGACAAAGGCATTTTAATGGTTACTGTGCAGATTCAGATTTGAATCACAAAATATAACAGACTATGATGCATTGTTATTTATTTAACTGTCCAGCATTATATCAAAACTGAAAGCTTCACCTTAAACAGACATTAAAGAGGCAACAGATAGCATCTTTTCCTAAATATATCATCATGAAAATAACGTAGGTTGCACAGGGTAGTGGCCACAGTAAAATCAGACTATCAGCGTTTACATAGGTTACTTAGTGGCTTTGCGATCTTTGCAATAAGCTTCTGCCACCGGTGCCAAAATTTCGCGGAAAGAATCTGCTTTACGGCAGGAAACACGTCATGTATTGCGAAATTGGTCAGTCAGCCAATCAGGGACTGGAGTGAGTCCTTATGAGGAGCTGGGCATGAGATAGTTGAGTCACAAGCACAATGGCAGACGGACAAAGTTTGGAAACAAGTGAAAAATGGCCTAGCGAAAGAAAACGAATCAGATCTGTTGCTTCTTTAAGTAAATGTAAAGACGTTGTGCTGATAATGCCAGTGTTGCCAACTCTTCTCCAATGAAAGAAGCTAGCATTAGCTCTGAAGTCACTTAAAGTCGCCAGATAATGTCACACACTCATTTGCATGTTGGTGGCATCATCACGCATTTACTGACTTAGATTCATTTCAAACATCCTCATCACAATGTTTGAATAAAGTGAGAGCTATGGCGCTTATACTATCGTGCAGCGCTTTGTCACACTTTCAATCCAGAGAGCAAGAGCGTCAAGGTAACCATAGAAACTCACTACAACTGAACTCCCAGGGCGAGCGCCGCATGCTTTCCTCCTGCCTGTCCCACACCTACTGCAAGGGGGAGAGGTGTACCCGCAGTGATGGCAGAAGAACCGTGGACTGTTACTACTCTGAGCAGCATGCTTGGGAATGAATTATAATATATTTCTGTCTTAGTTTTACCAATGGTCTGAATAAGTCGCCAAATTTATTGCTAGTTGCTTTTTAGAAATATTTTTTTATTTTATTTTATTTTACTTACTCACTGTTTAATTTAATTTAATTTACAGTTAAAACTGTCCTGACTCATTTAAGAACCGGTTTTGAGCAGATTCCTGTTGTGCAACAAAAACACATTACAGTACAAAATAAAAAACAGAAACAAACAATTCAATCCTTACTTCAAATAAAAGTTGAATGCAGGACTTTAACTGTGCGGTATTAATAGTTAGTGTTAATAGTTAATAATTTTACTGCAGAAAAAAAGTTTTGAGCATTTCTGCTACCACTGCCAAAAATAACATTTCCAGTTAGAGCACAGGTGAGAGCTAAAGCAAAGTGGCATTTGCCTGGGGCCTCCAAATTACTAAATTCACCCCTGAATAAGACACCTGTCATGGCTACTTATGGTCAGAAACATGGGTGAAATAACACTTAGCAGATGTGTCAGTGTCCAAACAGGTGTATTAGTTGCTTGCTTTGACATACACTATTCTGTTCTAAGTAGAGCATGGATTTAAATAACAAAGTATGGCTGCTTATTTTAGAAACAATGGTGAAATACACTTAGTGAGACACGCTGGACTCCCTGCAGACCCCTGAGGTCCTGCCCCTGCTGCTGCATGCACCAACAGAGCTCTGTATGTCCTTCAGTCCCAAGCATTACACCCAACAAGTGTGAAGTAGGTCGGATGAGCCGCCCCTGAGATGTGTTAGGGGCACACACACACATACAGACATACAGACAGACAGAGATTCCTTGCTTCTGTTTCAGTTGTGTTATTCTCATGTTGCAGGAAGTGCTGCATAGAAAAGCTGCTGTTTGTTTCCAGTCGACCTCCCTTTCTCTTTTGTCGCGGTTTCCCTCCTCCTATTCATCACATTCCTTTATTCACTCTCCTTTCTCACAGGTCCCTGAGGTGATCAGCAGCATTCGCCAGGTGTCCAAATCAGCCCTGAAGGAAGACGCCAAGCCAAAACAGGAAGCTGACGAGGCCTTCTACAACTCCCAGAAGTTTGAAGTGCTTTACTGTGGCAAGGTAGGATTGAACGTGCCTCTGAAAAAGTGTTTTTATTTCATTAAACAATTGTCTCACAATTAATTCTGCTGAATTAAAAAAAACTCCAGGTGACGGTTCTGCACAAAAAGGCTCCAGTCACCCTCATCGACGACTGCATCGACAAGTTTCGTCAGCATGAGGTCGAGCGCAAGCGCCTGCGACTGCTCAACGGCCAGAGAGGGTCCACAGAGAGTGCTCCTGTGGAGTTTCTCCTTGAAGGAGAGGGAGACCCACTGTCCTCCGCTCTGAATGAGAGTATAGAAGAGCCTGAAGGTCTCGTATTGGAGGAATTAGCTGGAGCTATAGGTAAGAGCCCGTGTGCAGATTGAGGATTAGCATTAGCTGTTTTAATGAAATAATGTGAGTAAACACAGTCAGAACGAATAAAAGGTCAAAGCTGAATCTGCAAGTAGCTTTGCTCAGATTTTTAAAGCACACAGTTGACCATTCGCACCCTTTTATAGCTGTTGTTACACATGTTTGGCTTTCTGTACTTGCACGGCACATATGACAGCTGCAGATTTATCTCTTGAAACTCTCTCCTTCAGTTTGAACAGCAGCAGACAAAAGCAGGCATATCATTTCATGCCGTCTGTAGCAAGTTAGCAAAAAACAGCTCTCATTTATCCCAAAAATTCTAATGTGAACTGACCAGGGTTCCCACAGATTCTTGAAATCCCTCAAGTTTGTGAATTTGCGGTGATAAAAATCAACGTCTTGAAAGCTTTTTCAAGTAGACGTAAATAGACATGGGTCATTGAACGTGCCTTTATTTATGTGTTTTGTGCCAGAACAGAAATTCTCTCTGTTTATCGCTCAACTCGCTGTGCTCCATTATAGAAGGCAGGAGACCACATAGTCTGCCATCACTGGAACACAGCACAGTTGAGAAGTGTGTGAGTTTCTGTAAAGCCTGCTAGTTGTCATTATAAAATGTATCAGTGTTTTGACATTGATCCATGTCTCATGTTCTGCTGTGGTGGGTCCTTGAATTTGAGGGAATGGGGCCCAGGAAAGTCCTAGAAAAGTACTCAGATTTGATGGTTAAGGCTGCTGTCACACCTGCCCTGATTGATTTGGTTGATTGGACTCAAGTTCGTTTGCCCCCTAAGTGCGGTTTGTTTGGGCAGGTGTGAACACAGTAATCACACTCGGATGCGCACCAAATCAACCAGACTGAGACCTTCTTGAAGAGGTGGTCTCGGTCTGGTTACAAATGAACTCTGGTGCGGTTCATTTGTGGTGAGAACGTGTTCCGACCTGGATCTGAACCAACTGCAGTCACATGACACATTGTTTGGGTTAAACATGAGCATGTTACAGTCCTGGAGGATTATTAATGTGCACCTCCTCCTGTACTGCCTTAATATGCACATTCAGCACATCCAATGCATCAAAACATTGTTTTCTAGTTGGAGCCGCGCCTCGTTTTCAAACTGTATGCTTTGACTAAAATGAACAATGACAGCAATATAGTCCACGATGAGCAGCGCTAAAATCAACCTGCGTAGTTGTCCCTCCATTGTGACATTAGAAAGTGTCACATTTATCTTGCAAGTGTACTCTTCTTCAACGTTTGCTTTACTTCCTGGATTTTTCCCACATGGAAATTCTGACCAATCAAGAGCAGCTTTCTCACACAAGGCATTTGATCATGTCTGTTTGTAAATGCTGCCGTGAGAACATGAACCAACTCTAGGCAATTATACAGCTTTGTAACAAAATTACTCCCTGATTCAGACCAAAGCAAGACAACTCTAGGTCTGAAAGCACCCTAAGAAGGTGTGGGAACCCTGACTTTGATGTACCTTGTTTGAATTCATTTAAACACAACCAGTTTAGCGTCATCTCTGAGATGCTGTGAGCTCTGACTGTCATATAAGCATGTGTGGCCAGCAATGTCCATCAGTCATTGGTCCTTAAGTGTAGTTTTATTTTCCTGTATCATGTCAAACAACCAAACTATGTGTTTTGAGAAGGCAGTCAAATGTTAGACAGTTGACACTGGCTGTTCACTGAGTTGGTTTACAACATTGTCTCCGTGTGCATTTTAATCTCTCCAGCTGACCTATATGTGATGTTGTGTTCCAAGAGTAAAGCTGAAGCTACATTTTCCAGGCAGTCAGCATCCCCATCATGTGATCATTCATGCTAAATAAAGAAGCAGCACTGTTCTTGTATTGCAGTTTAGATGCAGTTAGTATATATTATGATTTTATTATTATCACCTTGTATAATTTAATATTTTAAGTATGATAAGGCAAAGTAGAAGATTAGATGATGCCAGAGTCCTGCACAGGTTTGATTTCAAGACCCAACTGCCCCGACACGCAATGTGCAATACTGCACCCACCCCGGCACCCAAACACATGATCAGTTTCACAACCCGACCCGTGGACACAAGGTCTGTGGCATGACCCGAAACTGCAAATCCTATAATGCCAAGCACTGTTTGAATAATTTGGTGAGGCAGCAGGTTTAAAGGGATCATTTTGGGCCATTTTATTCATGTGAAACTATTATAATATATTTTGAAATAAAGGTAATTCAGGAAATACAAAGTCAAACTGTACACCAGTGGCTATAAGTACCAGGTATGCTTATCAGCTGACTGTATCTTTGCTGTCTGTGTTTCAGGTAAAGGCCTGTGCAGCAGTACCAGTCAGAGCAGCCTGCGAGGAACGTTCCCCGAGTGCATCCTGGAGGATTCTGGCTTCGAGGAGCCTCAGGAGTTTCGGACGCGCTGCAGCAGCCTGGCGGGGAGTCTGCAGAGAAAGCCGGGGGAGGGAGTCATCATAGGTCCCACACGTCGCAGACACTCGAGCGCACCGAACCACGTTCAGCCATCTGATTCAGACAAGAACCGCACCATGCTCTTCCAGGTAGAGGACGTTTAATAACGCTGATGACTTCCGGGAAAAGTAATCATGAGCTGCACTTTTGCTGATGTCTTGGTTTCAGAATGAGTGTAGCAGCTTAGTGGTTTCTTATCTCTGTGCTCTGAGTGCAGACGCTCAGTCTGTTGGTGGAACACAGCGCTGAGTAGCTTTATTATACCAGCATTGTTCTGTTAGGTGCATGGACAGATCTCTACATATTCTCCCTTTGTCAATGAGATGGATAGATGTTTTTCTTTCTCTTGACTCCACCTGTCACACAAGAAAACCAAATACTTCCTTGCCTCACACCGTTTGTCACTGACACCCTCTCTGCATTTAGTCCTGAGCTCCTTGCTCCTGCAAATCATTTTTATGTGCGTGTGCCTGGCAGTTACAGCGCGCAGACCGACTCGGCCCATGTTGCCGCTTCAGTTAAAGAGGCTGTAACTCCTGAGGAGTATTTGTGAGCGCGGCGCTACTCTCATGAAAACGTGAGGCAGCCGTTTTGTGAAAAAAACATGCGGGGCTGCAGAGTGAGCCAGCTGCCACTCCTCGCACGCCAGGCCCATTTCCTCATGAGGCTAATTTTAAAAACTAGAGCACAACGCTCAATATGATACACCACATAGCAGTCGATTATGGGAAAAATCATTGGGGCAGACATGTTGACCTTGATTTTGAGAGTGGGCGAGTGTGTTTCTGTGTGTCAATAATCAGAGTCCTTGTCATGAGATACTTGACACTAAGATTGTCTTTACCTTAAGTTACATTGTGTGAGTACTTTTTGTATATGTTCTTGCATTAATCCGTGACCATAATACATGTCTGTGTTTCACAGGTCGGGCGTTTTGAAGTAAATCTCATAAGTCCAGACACGAAAACAGTGGTGCTGGAGAAGAACTTCAAAGATATCTCATCCTGCTGTCAGGTTGGTTTATTTTTACCTACTGTATTAACACTAAAAGCCTCTCTTCTCTGTCTCTGCTGCAGTCTGAGCAACAAACTCAGACTAATTTATGCATTTCTTTTCTAGATATTGAATACATCAAAGGCCTTTTATTATTTTCAATCCTTAATTTGATGGCAAATGATGGAATATGTTCTTTTATATTGCCTCATGCAGTCCAGTTTCTGTACATAGACATCCTGCATTAAATGGTAATTTTAGTATTTTTCAACCTGGACTCTATTTTCCCATGTTTTTGTTTCTAAGTGACTAATGGAGACTTCAATTTTCGATACTGGTCAAGAGGGCATGTGTGCACTGTCAATTTACGTCCACCAAAGTGTTTTTGCCACTGACAGGCTCAGATTGTTATTATAAGTGCCTGACAATATTATAGAAAGGATTCCTACAGAGATAGGAATAGATTTTTGTTAAAGGGTAAGATCCTTTTCATTTAACCGATACAGCCCAGGAATCACCATCACCATTCCACCAGACTCCATTTAAATAAACAGTAATTTTAGCATGTATAGAGCCAGTGCATTTTCACATGTAACTGTGTGAATTAGGGCTTTATTTCAACCAAACCAGAGTTGGTGATTGTTGGAGTAGTGAAAAGACTTATCTAGATGGTTTTTGTGAGTTTTATTTTGTTTCTGTCAGCTTTGAATTAAGTGTGTTTCATGGTGTTAAAATTACTGTTTATTTTAATGGAGTCTGGTGGGCCCTTTCTGGTTAAATAAATAGGATCTTACTCTTTAACAAAAAAGTCTATCTCTGTAGGGATCCTTTCCATGATGTTGCCAGACGTTTAGAATAATTGTGGCAGTGGAAAAAACTAGCACTTTTAGTGGATGGAAATTGAGTCAATTAGATGTAAAAACATGGGGAAAAGGGGTCAAATTTCTCTTTTAATGGTCTGTTTAGTGTGAGTAAAGTGGTCATATTGCTAATTGAAAAAATGGAAATGGAGAAAGTCAAGAGCTGTTATGGTTTCAATGACTTGTGCTGTTGTGCAGGGTGCTTTCAGACCTAGAGTTGTCTTGCTTTGGTCTGAATCAATCATCATTACAAGCTGACCAGAACAAATGCCTTGTGTGAGAAAGCTGCTCTTGATTGGTCAGAATTTCCATGTGGGAAAAATCCAGGAAGTAAACAAAGCGTTGAAGAAGAGTACACTTGCAAGATAAATGTGACACTTTCTAATGTCACAATGGAGGGACAACTACGCAGGTTGATTTTAGCGCTGCTCATCGTGGACTATATTGCTGTCATTGTTCATTTTAGTCAAACCATACAGTTTGAAAACGAGGCGCGGCTCCAACTAGAAAACAATGTTTTGATGCATTGGATGTGCTGAATGTGCATATTAAGGCAGTACAGGAGGAGGTGCACATTAATAATCCTCCAGGACTGTAACATGCTCATGTTTAACCCAAACAATGTGTCATGTGACTGCAGTTGGTTCAGATCCAGGTCGGAACACGTTGTCACCACAAACGAACCGCACCAGAGTTTATTTATAACGGATTGAGACCACCTTTTCAAGAAGGTCTCGGTCTGGTTGTTTTGGTGCACCCTGAACGTGATTGCTGTGTTCACACCTGCCCAAACAAACCGCACTTAGGGTGCAGACAAACTTGAGTTCAACTGAAGTGAACCAATCAGGGCAGTTGTTAAAGTATCCTAAGTTTATATTGCTGGACTGAATCCAAAGTACGGTCCTCACTTGCTGTTATTTACTCTAGTTTCCTGTTTGTCTTGAATTTGATGCAGGGTGTCAAGCAGTCCGACCATTTTGGATTCATCTGTCGGGACCAATCAGAGTCTGGTCCTGGTCAGTATGTGTGCTTCGTTTTCCAGTGTGCCAGTGAGTCCCTGGTGAGTCACACAAGATGTGCATTCACATGACGTCAGCTTTTGCTCTTAGACTCCTTTATTTTGACCTGTGTTGTCTCTCTGTGTGTATTCTTGTCTTGTCCCCTCGCAGGTGGATGAGGTGATGCTGACCCTGAAGCAGGCCTTCACCACAGCAGCAGCCTTACAGAGCAACAAGACCCAGATCCAGCTATGTGAAGCCTGCCCCATGCATGACCTGCACAAGCTCTGTGAGCGGATTGAAGGTAAGCCACGTACACTCAGTCCCTCTCTGTAGCTTGACTCATAAATATATTGATGCATGCTGTGTTTCTCAGAGTTAACACAACATGAAAGAGCATTCTTATTTCCGCTTTGGTTTCCAGGTCTCTACCCACCGAGAGCAAAGCTGGCCATCCAAAAATATCTCTCCCAGCTGAGTGACAATGAGCAGGCTGAGATTTTCGAGCGAGTTCAGGTGAGGTTTGCCTCTGCTGTGAGACAGTAGACTTTATTAACTGAAAAATGAGTCACATATTGACAGTTTCTCTGTGATTGATTTTTAGAGACAGTTTAATTTTTTACAGATGCTGCATCTGTTAGAAAACAGTTTTGAGTGTTTGTGTGTCCATGTGTCCGCAGAGATTGAAGCCTGGGTCAGACCAAGAGGAAAATGAGCTGGTGATTCTCCAGCTGAGGCAGCTCTGTGGAACCAAACAGAAGTCCCACCTCCACATCGGAGAGGCCCCGCAGGTGAGTACTTAATCTTAAACACGCTGAAAAAAGTCACAGTCAGTGAGAGATTTGATTCCTGAGATTTTACTTTAAAGGGTCACATCAGTATTTTTCAACCTGGCCCCCATTTTCTCATGTTTTTGTGTCTAAGTGACCAATGGAGACAAAGATTTATGATTTTTTTTTTGCCACTGACAGGATCAAATTGTTATTATAAATCTCTGACAACATTATGGAAAGTGTCCCTACAGAGATACACCCTTTTTGTTAAAGAGTAAAATCCCTGTTTCCTCCGAGCAGTACGGTACGGTTCAGTACGGTATGCATTTTTTCTGTTTCCACTGTGAAAAGTTGTGGATGGTACCAGTGGAACCGTACCGTTCCCATTTTTGGTCCCCACTTTGTTGGGGTACCTAGCACACAGATCTGGCACTAAAAGGTGGAGCTGTGAACACTGCAGTCTGATTGGTCAATAGAGGACGGTCACTCTGCTCAGGGTTCTCTATCGGATTTTGAGTTGATGCAGCAGCAGTTTTGAATAGACAGAAAAAATAAAGATTGTTTTCCTCAAAACAATCCTTGAATTCTGCAAAAAGTCAAACTGGTTTTCTGTTGGTGATGCAACGTTTGTGTGAGTGTTTGTAAGGTTGCAGAGAATGCTTTAGGATTTTAGTCGCTAACGATGCTAAAAGCTCAGTTTTTCAGCTCTTTGCTGCCGTCTGAAATGTAAAATTCATTCCCTCCCATCTGCAAATGTTTCTAGAAAAAACTTATCAATTGAATCACTGTTATATTCCATAAGTTGCTGCAGGAACAGCCTGACATTAAGTATGAATGCGCAGAGGATTATTACTGTAGCATGATCTAGCCTTAGGGATTGTGTGTTGAATATTATCACTCAAATGGCACAACAACAACAGACCCAGTATTATTCTTGGCCATGCGGCTTGTTTACAGTGTTTGTGTGCTGATGGCTCACAGTGAAAGTCACAGTTTACTCATTATTTCTGTGTTTTTTTTCTTTATTTTCCTCTGCCCATTGTTATCATCTGACAGAATGCGGCGAACAGCCCATCAGCAGGAGACGGCGCCGCCACCAGCAGCCGCTTCAAACTCGATGTTCTTAAGAATAAAGCACGCACATCCCTCACCAACTCCCTGGAGAACATCTTTGCAAGGGTGGGTCACGAGAAAGGTTGTTTTTTTCTTATAACATATTTTATTTTCTGCCCCCTCCTCTATCTGATAACGCTGTTATTTTATCACTTTCTCTAAGTTTAATCCCTGTCGCTGTCTCTTATTTCTCTTCCCCAGACACAGCCACTATGTTGTGTACCTTTATGTGTGTCTCTCTGTGCGGTCTTTGTATCAGTTGCTGTTTCTGTGTCATTGTCATCCAGGGGATTTGGATTGACCCATATCTGCCAGTGAGACGGCAGAATAATTCCTTAGTAGAGCGATCCAGGCAATCTGAGACCTCTGCTGCCATCTGTTATTGTCTCAGAGCCTCAGCTGAACAATGACACTGTTAATGTTATCGAGTCAGGAAATATCAGGCCTGTTTCTGATTCATTGCTCGTCTTTTTGTCTCGAGCAGCTGGTACACTTTTTGAAAAAGGACTGTGTAAATATGTTTTACTGAATTTTATTTGTTGTTTTATTTCATTTTGTATAATCACCTCTGTCACCAGGGTGCCAGCCGGATGCGGGGCCGTCTGGGAAGCATGGGAAGCATCGGCGGTTTTGAAAGGGTAAGTGTCCTTGAGGGGGAACACGAGAATTCCCAGAACTTCAGCGGAGGGACTCTGGGAATTCTCACTTTTTACCCAGAGGCTTTTAAAAGCACGTTATATTCAATCTCTGTCCTCGGAAAAGGACGAGCGTGACAGGCATGCTTTCACGTTCATCAGGGTCAGTCGCTGGAGGCTGCTGACACTTCTCACATGGAGTCATGTTTCTGCACTGTATTATTCCAACATCATTTCATGATGCAGCTGCATTGGCCAAAAGACAACAGGACAGCATTAACAGAGCTGCCAGAGAACCATTTGGGGTTGTTGCTGGCTTCACTGTGTCACTGCTGTGCAGAATGTGGAGTCAGTGTGTGATGTAGTCCCCCTGACTCCCTATCAGTCAGAAGGTTAAGAGATTCCTAGAACATTGCTGGGCTCAGGGTGGACAGTTTAAAAGCAAAGGATCAATTCAAATCAAACTTTATTGATAGAGCACTTTTCATACAATCGTGCAGCCCAAAGTGCTTCATAGAGCAAGAATACAAGAGCACAGAAAAAGAATAGCTAGACACCACAACATTAAACAGTAAACAAAACTGATGCAGCAGAACCACAGATATCGGCCCAGTCCTATTTCATATTTTTACCCCTACGCCTCATTTTGAGTGCAACCATGCTCATCAGAACAAAGTTACAAGCTGTAGTGGTTGAAAACTTCCTCTATGAAATGGGTCAACCCTTTAAGACCCTGATATATCATATGCTGATCTACATAAACAGGTGCGATGAGTGTTTCCCTACAGTGTGGCTATGCTGTCTTCTGCAGTGGTGATTTCTCGTGTGGGCTACAGGCAGCCTTTTGCAGTTAAATGGTAAATGTACTTTTCTAGTCTTCTGACCACTCAAAGCATTTTTTACACTACATGTCTCGTTCATGCACTCACCCACAGTTGGCCGAGGCTACCACACATGGTGCTACCTGCTTCTCTGTAACCATTCATACGCAATCACACACACGCCGATGCAGCACTTTGGGGTTCAATGTCTTGCCCAAGGACGCTTCAACATGGCTGTAGGAGCCGGGAATCGAACCGCTGATCTTGTGATCAATGGACAACCCTTGGCTGCCCTAAGTCTGTTACCCGACAGTCATTGTGAGGACAGCTTAAATTGAACGCCATCAATGGATCAAACAAGTCATCAAATGAAAAAGAAAACCGCTACATTACCAGGCTACTTGCGGTGCTCTGAAGGCTAACATTAGCAACCTGTGCTCCTACATTTGTACTGGGCTTTAATTAAATTTTGGGCGTCATGTACCATCAAACCGGGGAGAATGCCATGTTGAAATGTGTCCAGATGCAGGACAGTCAGGCTTAAATTAGCAATAACAATGTAGCGTTAGCTAGTTAGTTAGCTACCGAGACATCAGCATGCTAGCGATTTCTTTTCTTATGCTTGTTATAAGAAAAGGTCCATACTATCTTGAAACAAGCTAATACAATTAATTCATTCATTCATTTTCCAAAACCACTATCCTGCTGGGGGTCTTGGGGGGCCTGGAACCTATCCCAGCTGACATTGGGTGAGAGGCAGGGTACACCCTGGACAGGTCACCAGACTATCACAGGGCTGACACATAGAGACAGACAACCATTCACACTCACATTCACACCTATGGACAATTTAGAGTCACCAGTTAACCTGGGGGGAAGCTGGAGCACCTGGAGAAAACCCACGCTGACACAGGGAGAACATGCAAACTCCGCACAGAAGGGCTCCCCCACCCTGGGGCTCAAACCAGGAAGCCTCTTGCTGTGACAATGCTAACCACTGCACCATCATGCCGCCCAAGACAATGTTTATCGTAAATGTTTAAATCTTTTGAAAATGAAGGAATTTTTTTGTTTTATTTTTTTTGGCTTGTGCAGCTATCTTGTCAATGATTGAAGTGTGCCTCTGAAAAACCTCCATTTGGAGGGCCATGATGCAGCCTTTACACTTCACCATACCCCTCCATCCCAACAAGAATCAGGATGCCCTTAGACATGAACGCGCAAAGGAGGGCAAAGGGCTAAGTTGTAGAGGCACTGGGTGTATTGAGATCGGGCCATTGTGTTTGTATTCATTGCATTCTTTTTCCTTGTCAAAATCTGCCGCCTACATTACCCAGAAATCAACTTAACCACCAACAGTTCAGTCAAGTGTTTTATGTTAGTAGCACCTTGAGCTGCTAGCCTGAAGCAGGGATGATGAGTGGTCTCAAGAGTTCTGATAATCTCCCTTCTGTTTAACTTCGGACTTGACCAGCTCTGACTCTAGTGACACCAATTGAGGAATTCTATCAGATTTCACAAAGCTCTCTCTGGAGCTACAAAGGCTGTACACAACTTTTTTCACATAGGCAGCACTACTTCCCAAGACTTTGACAAACAGACATGATGTGTAAAATCAGTGGAGTTCTGCTTTTAGGATGTGTTGCTCATAGTGTTTAACACTCAGAGACATTAAATAGATGCTCAGTGCAGCTGTCGTATGACTCACTTGTTGCATCAATCATGGCACGATAGATTTACTGGAAATATGAAATGTCAAGTGAGGTAAATTATTCACATCTGCCTTGAAGTTGCAGCTCAGAGTGATGGGATTTTATTAAGCTGCTATACTTATCTTTTACTTCACCCAATCCACCAACAAACTTTGATGGAGTATATCAGCGATCCACAGCAGGAACAGGACAGCAGCTCACATTCCCTGTCATATCAGTCCTTAGTCACCATGTGTATATTCTGCATGTCTTCTCTCTCAAGGCTCACCTGTGCCCGTCTGTTATATCAGTAACGGTCAAAAGAATGTTGTTTGCCATGTGGTTCAGTGAATAAGTAGTCATCTGGGGATTATGTCAGGATGCCGATGTGGAGCAGGAAATTCAAGTCAGGATGTCCAGTTGTGGGTCTGCTGAGCCATGCCTGCCCTGGCTTCCTCCTGCGTAGCCCTGTCATGGGACACAGCACCACACAAGTGTTGGATCCACAGAGTCACTTTATCTTATCAGTGTTTCCTAAAAACTACAAATCACAATTAAGCGTTTCAGCTGACTGTGACGTTCAGCGATTTGCACATGTGCAGCAGACAAACAGACATTTTGCAAACTGCAGTTTGATCAGCAGCACGAGGACTTTTGAGATTTCTCATTTCATGTCACATCTTAGAGAGGGAGGTCTGTGTAAAGCACGGAGGGAGGAGATTGGAGCGTTTTCATGTGGAGTTGAGGCGCTGAGGTTCCTCCCCACCAATAGTGTGTGATGCCGTGAGTCACAGGACATCGTCCATTAGAATACAATAGATGTGGGAGTTGTGCTGCCAGGCGTGAGACAACGCTGAGTCCAGGAGTGTTGAGTGGAAAGTTAAACCTGGAGTGAGTCTTGCTGTTGGGTTACGTTGGCTAGGTGAGTGCAGACCTGTAACTTGAGTAACTGAGGTGGTGTTTTATTTGGCTTTGGTTACGAGCTGTGTGAGTGTTGACTTCCAAAGACATTTAATGTGATTAATACCGTTTGATTTTAGCCTGCTTGTACCTATTGACGTGTGCAACATAGAGATTATTGGCTATTGTGTTTATCTTGTCATCATTCACCAATCTCTCAGTGTTTCACTCAGTTGAACAGTCAGATACATCAGAAAATCCAGCCATGTTTAACCCTTTGAATTCTGCCAGTGCCTTTGGTATGGCATTGGTAGTTTTGATTATCGTTTCATTTCTTGGAAAATATTCAAGTGCTTCATATCCCTAAAATCTGTACAACCTAAGTTAAAAGGTTATGTCAGTTAATAATAATTTATTAAAGTATTGAAATTGTCATTAAATAAATACAAGAATCTGACATGTTTTCATAGTGTAAAAATAAATAAATAAATAAACCCACAAAATATATTGATCCAATGAATGTGGAAATGTAGTTTTTTTTAGAACTCCATAGATTATTTTAACTATGTACTTTAGTTACTTTTAAAGTATGCTTAAATCTTTTTTCTTAAATGCTTATTCTTATTTTTTTTTTATTCTTAAATAATTTTTCTGCAAAGTCATTGTGATCGTTCATTCCTCTGGCACCTCTGCACACTTTTGCGTGGTGTTGCACCACATTTAACGCAGTGTGTGATGTCATCACGAGCTAAACACATGAAGACACGGAACACAGAAACCTTAGCTTTCTGCTGCAAAAAGACTGAATGTTCTAGCTATCATGGCTTTTATATTAGATCGATATAAACAGGATTATGCAAACAACAATTCTTGCGGACATTAAGGGGAAATACCAATGTAATTATGGCAAAATACCACGTTTGCGCCACACATAAGGTAAGGTAACGTAAGGTAATGATGTGATTACAGAAGACCGAAGCCTTAGCTCTTTGGTACAAATAGAAAGAATGTTCTGACTGTTGTGGTATGTATTTTAGATGAGTTTAAACAGGATGCAAACAACATTAGTTCTTATTCCTCCACGCTGGCGACAGCCCTGGCGGGAGGCATGGTTTTATTGGGTTGTCCATCCGTCCATCTCTCCCATTTTCGTAATATCTTAGGCCTTAAAATTGGCACAAATGTCCTTTTGGACCCAACTGATAAGAGTCAAGGTCAATATCACTGTGTATCACTGTGGCCTTGCATCTGTCTCATTTTTGTGAATGCAACATCTCACAAAGGCCTTGAGGGAGTCTACTCAAATTTGTCACAAACATCCCCTCGGAATCAAGAACGAACTGATTAGAAGCTGGTGGTCAAAGGTCAAAGTCACTGTGACCTCACAAAACATGTTTTTGGCCATAAATCAAGAATTCTTATCTTCTTTTAGTGAAGGGGTTGAAATCTAGATATATCTCTCAAAGCTCTTGAATGTACACTACTGCTAAAGGTTTTCACGTGTGCACTGACATCTTTTCTCCTTTCACATTCTGTCCTCTTCAGCAGGATGAGGAATCTCCCGGTCACTCCCCTCCTGGATCGCCTCCTGCTTTCTCTGATGATGACCCGGAAGCTGGCATGCAGTTCCGTCGGCGTGCCCACACCTTCAGCCATCCACCTGTGAAGAAACGCATCTCCTTTGAAGGGCAGCCGTCCACCCAACACAGACAGCCTCCACTGCGCAGACAACAGTCTGTTAACCCTGAGCTGCTGCAGAGCAGGTAACCTACACTCATCAGTCACTGCCCTCTTAATTTAAACCTCTTGCATCTCTTAAGTAATGTTGCAGGAGTGGATATATTGCACAGAGTTGTACTGAAATGTTTCAATAGGAGTTAGCGTTTGTTTCTCGCTTAGAAAATCAGAACCTGTTGCTCTTTTTTTAATCGTTGTAACACTAACTAAATATTTAGTTAACCTTTGCTGTACACACAGACACTGTAATCTATTTCCGGCGCTTTGATCAGTCCTGAATCTCTCCACCTCCTGCTCCACTATCCTTGAACAATAGCTTCAGCAGTTTCCTGTTACTGTTTTGATCCCTCATGTGTTCCTCTTTTCTTTGCTCTGACCAGACGCTCTTTTCTTTTGTGTAACGTGTTTGTTTTGTTTTTTAATTCATGGGCATTTCATGTTTGGCTTCGTCCAGTCCCGTGGTTGTCTCGAGAACGCGCAGCGTTTCGGAGAGCGAGTCCACCTTCAGCCTCCCCTCCTCTTTCTCCGCCCCCACTTTCCTGAAAAGCATTTACCAGGGCTCACTGGGCTCCCTGAGCTCCCTGGCAGACAGTGGGAGCCTCAAGAGGTGAGAGGGGGTGCTAAGGCAACCCCCCCCTGTACTTAGATCCAAATGCATCAGCCAGGGACAGAGAGGATGAAATGGGTGGGAGGGATAGAGTGCTCTTTGCTGGGATGGCAGTAGCCGCGTACTTGTTGGCTGTCCAAACCTTTTAACACCCAGCTTTCTTTGTCCCTGTATCTTCATACCTTCTCCCTGTCTGTCCAAGGCAACCTCTTTAATGGTAAAAACAATTTCCAGCCCATTGTGTCTTCAGCTGGACCCACCCCCTTTCTGTTTCTCTCAGAAGTAGAAGGGGATGCTGATACATCCCTCTCTTGTATTTGCATGTGAATTTGATGCTTTTTTTTGCACGGCACAACTGTATTTAACTTGGATGTACAGCTTTTATTAACCTCCCTTCACACTATCCATGATGCCTTAGGAGCTCAACTCAAATTTATTTGCAAAGCACATTTAAAAACAACTTGTGTTAACCAAAGTGCAGTTAAACAGGAATAAAATGCATACATGCATTATAGATGCATATAGTTACAGTAGTCTAAACAGAGGGAGATGAAAGCGTGGGTGAAAAATGGAAATGGCTTTTACTACTGCATTTATTTATGATTTATTTATTTGTCAAACTTAAAGGCAGAGTTAAGGAATCTTCACCTCCAACATATGGACATTGGATCAAGGATGTTATGTAACATTTACAGTTGGAGAAAATCTGTGGTTTCATTAAAGGATCAACTACAAACTTCTTTGCCACCTGGCAACCATTTTTAACTTTTGTAGCAAATATGGAAGCTGAAAAATTGTAATGAGCACAACAGTCCCCTACTTATGTCACACATGTTTGGGTTTTTTTCCAATTCATTTACTTAGTTTTTATTTTTTTTATTTATTTTTTTTTTTATTCTTAAAATTATTTTCCCTTTTTTTAATAAATTTTTTGAAATATTTATATATATTTTTTATTATTATTATTATTATTTTCATTTTTATTTTTTTTGTCTTTAATGTCCTTTTGCTGGTCTGGCTTTCTCTGTTTTTGGGTTGGTGGATGGGGTTAAGTTTTGTCCTTGTTGATGCCTTGTGCATCTCGTTGAATAATCAAAAAAAAAAAAACCTTGTTTAAAAAAACAACAACTTAAAGGTGGAGTCAAATATCATGGTAAATGACACGGAGATTTTACATAGTCAGAAAAGCTGCCGAGCTGGTCAGAAATCCCTTTAATGCTCTAAGCATCATGTGATCAGTGTTGTATCTATTTTGAAAGGTTGCTGCACTGATCAATCAGCTATTATGGTGTGTTCAAGGACATACCGCTGTGTGCCTGAGAGTCTCCTCTCTCTGTACTGCCTTGTCAGGGTCTACTCAGTGCAGAAAGCAAAGGTTAACATTTCCATTATGAATGAGATTCAGCAGCATTTCCACAGGATGCAGTTCTCTGACAGCAGCTGAATCCTTCGAGCATTTTAGTTAATAACACAGCAAAAGCAGCACATTGCCCCTGATGATGAATAAGAGCAGGTTAAAAGACAACTTGTTGAAAAGCCTTGAACTGCCAGGTATTTAAATCTGAATGTGCCCTCATGTTCCCAGCCAGGTTTGCTTTATCTGCTCCAGTGTGAGATAATTTAACCCCCTCGCTGCCTTTTATGTGACTTTCTTTATGACTTTTACTGGCAGAGAATCATCATAATAAGAGGGAATCTGTCAAGTGAGGAATTTTAGCCTGTGAAAAAAGTGATGTGCAGAAGAGCTGTCAGAGTGAAGCCATGGCCTCCGTAACATTTGTCTCAGTAAAGGTCACTTCCTGTTTTGCACTGTCCACATGTTCAGACAGGCGCTTGTGTGCTGACCAAGCTTACTGTAGCTATCAAGTGATCCTCCAAGAGAAACCTAAAAAGCTTGTTTTTTTTGACTGAATGAAAAAGTTAATTTGAGTTTGTCCTTTATGAAATCTCTTTCATCTTGAGATTTTCACTTTCAGCAGCTTTGGTTTATACAGGGGTGTTCAATGGTTTGCAGGCCAAGGACCTCTTAGCTGAAAGACAGATGGAGCAGGTACCTCCAACGACATGTACTGTATAAACTAAGCTGCATATTAAACTGGGCCTACAGTAATGTGTTGGGCGGCGGAAAGTGCTGTGATTAAACATGCTTTTTATGATGCATACAGTACCAAGCTATTAAAATAATATTTATGAACAGAGTCATATATTTAATCATCATATTTGAATGTTAAAGATACACGTGGAAGGCACAGTGAATCCTTAAGCTTTACTGTATTTGTGGACGGCTTCCTCCTTAGTAATGGTTTGAGAAAGAATAGTACCAGTAACATTGTTAACACTGTGCTACATTACAGAGAAATACAAAACCGTACTAATGAACCTTCATTAATAGAGGCCTATATTTTATCTACAAGTGCACGTCACACACTGAGCGAGCCGCCTGTTAATGACGCTGTGGGCTAATGGGCATGTAGCTACTTCCATGTTTCAGATGATACGTCATGTTTGTAGTCGACCAATGAAGATGAGTTTACATATCACCTTGGGTTCGTCCTTCACCTTCTCAAAATGATCCCACACTTTGGATTTCCTGCCCGACATGTTATTAACTAGCCTGTGGAATAACCGCAGGTACCAGCCCTGGGAATTAACCTGACTCCTGTCTGACTGCTGAGCGTGGACACTTCCTGTGTCTGTCCTTTCAAGTTAAACTCCCACATGGTCCAGTCATATAGGTTTTGATTTATTTTGACAAGGCGCAGCTCCTAATGGAGTTGTATGTTTTGTTTTTTTCTGCAGCTAAGCGACTAATGAAATCTTGCTGACTAATGACCTTTCTGGTCGACTAACGTTTGGTCGAATATTAAGGGGGCAGCCCTACTTTAAATGTCACAGAGACTAGTTGTTAGGAACATCCTTATATCTGACTCTGGTGAGCAGCACATAACTTGCATATCCTGGGGTGAATGGTGGGTGTCAGGCAGAGGGCTATATTAGCCTCAGGCTGCAGTCTTGACCTGTTTTTTTTAGGTAGGTGACGAAGGAAAATCCACTTCCACAAACTCAAGTTGTTGCAAAAGGTAAAAAATGTGGATTCATACTACATTTGTATTTTCAGACATAATCCAGTTTAAAAGTTAAATTATCAAACAATGGGGTGTTGGTGGCTTAGTGGATAGAGCAGGTGCCCCATGTACAAGACTGTTGCCGCCTATTGCCCTTCGCTGCATGTCATTACCTCTCTCTCCCCCTTTCACGCTTGACTGTCCTATCGATTGAAGGCAAAAAATGCCCCAAAAAATATCTTTAAAAAAATTAAAATAAAATTATCAAACAATAATTTGTGAATGGATTTACTATTCACTCTGAATTTTCATTTGCAAAACTGTTGCCTTTAAAAACAAACGAACAAACAATAAAGATAAAAAAGAAATTATTGGTGCCAGGATTATTTGTACAAATGCATCATATACTAAATGCATGACATGTAAACTGCAGGCAGAATGCACTAAAGTGAAATAATCCTAATGAATAACAAGACAGAGAACTGCAAGAGAGACGGAAAACCGTAAAAATGGTTTAGCACAATGGTTCCCAATGGCTGTTCCCAACAGCCATTGGGTCCAGATTTATTCTCAGTCATCAGTCCAAGGTCCACATAGTTTAATATATTCAGCGTCATACTTGTGTTTGGCCATGACGTCGAGCTAGTTTGCTGTCTCAAGTAGATGTCCATTACCTCACTCTACAGCAGGAAACGACGCTTCAAATTAAAAGCTTTGTGCCGGAACATTTACTTGAATTCTGCTGCTACTTTAGTACTAATGTTGTGGTGCGTAGTTGGTAACTGCATGCTGCATCATCATTATGCATGTAAAGAGAAGAAAGAGAACTGATATATTGAGACCAATTTCCTACTTGGAGAGGCTCTCAGAGAAGCTGGGCTGCTGTCTTTTCTCCATTTCACATCCCGTTCTCATATGTGAACTTTGCCTCATATGATGAAACCCTTTATTTTGGTTGTTGCAATTGCACCTTATAGGACTTGGTTAAGCACCTGCCAAGTTCGCAAAACTGTCTGCATTGTTGTGTTGGCAGTTGAGGATTTCAAGGCCTGGATATTATGGAACAGAAAATGTTACCATGTACTTAGAAAATTCCCCCGGGTGCTCTTAATGTCATCTCTAACAGCTTTCCCAATTCATTCTCTATGGAGCAGCTCCAGACTTTGTACTTGACGGCGTCATAAATTTGAGGTTTATCCCTCTCATTTTTGTTTATGGAAAGAATTGCTTATGTTGTCTGGACTGTGTTATACCATAGGAAAATGGGTGTAGTTCCCCTTTAAGTTTTTTTGGTACCTGCAGCAGCTCAGTAACTAAGTTTTCTCCTCCACTAAAAAACTTCTTTTCCAGAAAATGAAGCACGCATGCCCCTCAGCTGTGGCTGATGTTTGTTGTCATTAACACAACACTACCCTCTGCCTTATTAACATGGACACTGGGGACCAGTCGATGCCTGGTACATGTTTTTCATCACTGTGTTTAAAGCTCACCTTAACCATTTCTCATCACCTCCCAGTGTGATGATGAGAGGCTTGTGTTGAGTTTCAGATTGAAGAGGTTACATGTTTGTGCGGTCGTGTATTGGCGGATGTCTGTGTGTGTGCCTGCGTTCTTTAAAAGCTGCTGAAAGAATGCCGGTGCAAGATGAAACCTGACTCATTAATCGGGTGTCTGTGACGCTGCCGTCTTCTCTCGCAGCAATGGGGAAGGCAGGAAGAGGACCCTGTCTGGCTGCAGCAGCGACTCAGTGAGTGGAGGTCTCCCCCCGACCCCACGCAGGGTCTCCTGGAGACAGAAGATCTTCCTGAGGGTCGCCTCGCCCATGATGAAGCCATCTGCATCCATGCAGCACACAGGTCTGGTAACATAATCCCTCAAGCTGTTGGGGCAAGGAACAACACGATGCACAGTGAATACGCTCTGAATAATCCACAAGTGCATAGAAAATGAGTCGAAGGCAGGGAGGACATTTGATTCTTGTGGAGAGACTCTCAGATTGTGTGCATATATGGGGAAAGGAGCAAGGGTGAAAAGGAAAGAGGAATTTAGCCACTTCATCTTTGTCAGATAAACACTGATAATGAAACTTGTGTAAATGATCCTCCTACACAGCATGGTCCTAGCTTTAAAATGTAGTCATCAGATTATTTCCACATCCAGGGGGTTGATAATATCTTCACCAACAAGCACCAAGAACTCTGATAGCACATGTAGTCATTAGATTTATTGCTCATATAGAATACTGTGACATATTTCTTCACGTACTTCCTGCTGATGTTTTGGATGCTGTGTTCCAGACGGCTCTGATGGCAGGGAGCTGTTGCCTCTCTCCCCTCGTGGCTTGGACTCAAGTCTGGATCCCCTGGGGCTTCTGTTGCCAAAGGCAGGTGACCCCCTGTCTGGGGAGAGGCCCAAAAAGACGGGGGCTGACTACCGGGCCCTCTGGAAGACTGCCATCCACCAGCAGATACTACTGCTGCGCATGGAAAAGGAGAACCAGAGGCTGGAGGGTGAGTTTCAGTTACTACTGTGCACATAAACTACAATACACACCCTGAAGCCATTCTTCCATCGGTCACATGAATGACACAGATGAGGAATGTTTAGTGTGTTTGTTTCCTTGCAGACACTGGTGGTATTAATAATTAGTCACGGGAATGTTCTTATTGAAATCAGCACACAGTGGGTTCCACTGTTAAAGGGCAACAGCACCTAAACTAGTCATTTCCATGACCTAGGAAAGTTCAGTCGATATTTGTGAACGTGAGCTACTCTCTCTCCCAAAGCCTGAAACCAGAAGAGTAAATCTGGTCTCGTGATGTCATGAAGTAGAAGTCTCAAGCAGCTCCATAGACAATGAACGGGAGCCTGTAGTGTTCTCTGTAAAAGTCCCCTGCTTGCTTTCAGCGTCATCTAGAACAGTGGTTCTCAACCAGGTGTCATTAAGGGAGTTCCAGGGGTCCCGGAAAAATGGGGAATAGTCCATTTTCACTGTTTTAACTACAGAAGTGAACCAAATAAGAGTCATAAATGTGACTATTCAGATGGAGGTTTTATCTCCTCAGTTGTTGATAACAGGGCAGCTAACAATTATTTCAATCAGGAGAGACAGAAGAATGAAATAAAGATGACGTTTAATACAGAATATGAGTGTACAGATTAACAGATGATTTGTGCTGATTAAGATTTAACAGAAGTCTTAAGTGCTTAGACACCAGAGGGAGATTATTTGTGATTGTGGGACATCTGAGAGACAGCAACATAAATCCCCACCAAGACACTGGTGGAGGTGGTGGCTGATGACTTTGAGGCTGCATCTGAGAAGACTGGGTGGTGACTGGGGGGTGGAGGGTGCGCACAGCTGCAGTATTAAGGGACTGTAGGCAGAAAAGAACCAGATTTAAAATGAGGAGCAGTAAGATGATAGGCTGACGGAGAAGGTGTGTCGCTGTCTTCAAATGGTATATTTTATCCAGCTAACAGTTCAAAACTCCAAAGTAAGTCAGTTTGTTATCCTGTATGACAATGAAAAACATCGAATTCTCATGTTTAAGAAGCATAAAACTAGAAAATGTTAAGCGTATTTGCTTAAAAAATGACTAGAGATAATTGACCTTTGCTAAGCCCCGCCCCTTTGTGATGGTCCAACAAGCTGACAGAGTCAGCATGGAGCCCACACTGTAACTAACTGCACTCCCTGAAGAAATATTATCATATTTTTGGAAAAATGAAAGAGTGATTCCAGAGAGAAGCAGACAGAGGGGTCTACAGTCTGTGTTTGAAGGATATATCCAGGATGTCAAACTGACTCAGCAGCAACAACAAGTTAAAAAGACAAAGATAGTTATAAGCTAAAGCTGAACTATAGGCTACAGATCACAGTGTAAAAGTGAACCACCACATCACTGCTGATCGCCACAGAACACAATGAATATAAAGGGAAACTTTGCTGATATTGAACCAGCTGTGTGGCATCACAGTGTGTGCAGATGAACAGTGTTTGGCTTCACCCCCGTGCCTCTGCCAGCACCTGGACCTCCACTGAAACAACGCTCATCTGCCCACACTGCGATGACACACTGTTGGTTGAATATGAGCAAAGTTTCCCTGCTTCCCTTCACTGGTTCCTGTACAGCAGGGTCGGTCTTTGTTTCACTGTTATAATCATTAAAAAGCAAAAGCAGCATGTGTATACATTCAGTAGGCTATATCTTCAGTAGCTAGCTAGCTAACCCTACACTTTTCAGGGTCTGATTTTGGTTTTGGAACAGGGAAGAAACGTATATCTTTTTCCAACCTCTCCAGGTAAGAAGTATCATTAATACACTACGTGCCCCAGGCACAACATTTAGCTCCAAATCCACAAAACCAGCCTGAAAATGAAGGAAATCTGAAACGACTGCTTTAGAGTCAATGGAGCACAGCTGTGCTGTTGTCGGACCCTGGTCTGAGCTGGCCTGATGCTAACCGCTATAATTGGCCAGTCTGCGTCAGGGGGCGGGACTTAGCGAAGTGTCAATTCAGTTATCAAAATAGTTGCCAATTAATTTTCCATGACCTAGTGTGTATCAATTTAGGGGCCCTTAACATGAAAAAAGGTCGAGAACCACTGATCTAGAACATCTTTTCTGATTCATTGTCCACGGAGCAGCTCCAGACTTTATACTTTGACATCACAAATCTGAGTGTCAACACTCTGGTTTTTGGATTTGGGAGAGAGTCGTTCATGTTAACTAATACATTTGGATTGTCTTTAGAACACAGGAATAATGTGTATGAATTTTGAAAATGGGTGTAGTTCCCCTTTAAGGTTGTGAAGCCATTTATCACAGTGGTGACTTCCACTCCTCTCCCTTTTTACTCACCTACCATTAAAAGCTCTACACTGAGGAGTCCTCACCGCACACTCTCACAATTAACATTTTGTCGTTCCTAACCAAAGCTTTATGAGACAGGCAGAGAACGCTGTTTATTTTGAGATGTCAAGCGCTGCCATCTCGGCTTGAGATTCTAGAGCACGGCTATATTTAGAGCAAAATGTTTTGGTGTTGCATACACACACACACACACACACACACACACACATGCGCACACATGCACATGTGAGCGCATGCAGATTTGCAAACACGCTTGAACAAACACTCAGTAGGTTAAAGTGCATGTTATCAGGGGACAAACAACAACAGTAAATAGTTAAAATAACAGGATGTAGCGTTTGGAAATGTCGCCCTCTAATGGCCGAGGTTATAAAGTGTGCAAAGTTTATTTTAGCACTCCTTTTCTCCTCTCCTCCCCTCACAGCCACTTGTCTCCAAACAGGAAGTTAACAGGCAGGAGGAGGATGGAGTGGAGAGGAAGTGGAGGCCATTTGAGACACTTAATTAGCAGCTTTATTATCAAACATGCATCTTTAAAGTGAAGTAAACTCAACCTCCTATTGGCATTAAAGAAGATCGTAATATGTGTCAGTTTTATGCACGTCTAGCTCAAATATTTGCTCTCAGAGAAAAAGAGAAGAGATTTTTTTTTTCAGCTTTGGGATGCTGCAAACTGTAGCTTTCACATTACATTATACCAACACATCTCTTTCCTTTTGTTTGCTATGACACCAATGCTGGTCTGAGGACCTAACTGTGAATAACCCTTTTCCATAGAAGGTAAGAGATATAAAAGCAGCCCTTGGGATCAAGGCAGATGGATGTTTTGCATGACTGCGGGTGTTGATCATCATGTTCATTCACTTCAGCTCCCTTTGTTTGCATGCTCAGGGACGATCGTACTTTTATGGTGGTGTTGTTTCTTTTGTCCGTCGTGCCTCTCCTCACTATCTTGATGGAGCTTCTCTATGCCTCCGACACAATGAGGATGGATCTGTAGTGTTAATGTGGGTATTGTGGCTTGTGTTTAGGCTTTCAATGGTAACTGGTGACAAAAGGCGAGGCGCTGTAGCCACACTTGCTCTCCCATCTGGTGTCTTTTAATCGGCTACGTCCTGTTTCACAAAGGCAAAAAGACAGAACGGTTTTTCTTTTTTCAAATTCCCTCTTTTGTTGGCCTTTGCTCTTGATTTTCTGATGCAACAAGAGAAGCGTAACTGGCAAACTGATGGCGAGCATGTTCTCTTTTCATCCTGGTGATTGTATTACAGCGAGCAGGGACGAGCTGCACATCCGTAAGATGAAGCTGAACTACCAGGAAGTGGGCCAGTGCTCCAAAGAGGCGCAGGCATTGTGGGAGAGAAAACTGACAGCCCCGGGCAGAACGACAGTCCCACAAGACAAGGAGGAGATGTATCGTGCACTCTGCCAAGGTGAGAGATGTGTGTGTGTGGTATTTTTAAGGTTAGGCTTTCATTGCCTTTATTATAAGGTAGCTAGAAAGTGACAGGAAAGGGGACGACATGCAGCAGAAGGGCTGCAGGTCGGGAGGGCAAGGGCTCCAGGTGTCTACTAGGTGTGTGTGTGTTTTTGTGTGTTAGAAAGTCAGAGAAACTGGTTGTGAAGACATCCTCACAAAGGCTATTTGTGTATCTGTAAACATACAGTGTGACCATGATCACATGCAGTCTCCATCTTCTGTGTGCAGGTGTTCCCAAGAGCAGGCGCGGGGAGGTCTGGTTGCTCCTCTCCCATCAGCACCGGCTGCGTCACAGGCTGCCCCAGCGTCAGCAAGCCCCGGACACCCACTACCACGACCTGCTCAAGCAGCTCACCGCACAGCAGCATTCTATCCTGGTGGATCTAGGTGAGCACGCTGTTGTAACAGTCACAGAGAGGGTGTGTTCACTTGGTCCTTTTGAGCCCTCGAAGTGGACTCGGATTCTCCTAGCATTCAGTGAACACACATTGGAACAGGCTAACGAGTACGTCATTAACCCTCCGCAGACTGAGGGGGTTTCAGGGTACAGTGGTAATTTTGGCACTCTCTATGACTTTTAGGGAGAATATATTTCTGGATTGTACTTGTACTGTAAAAAAAAAAAAAAAAAGGCAGGTAGGCTAAATGAAACTTTTGTGGCACTTAGCACTCTATCACTGCTGTAAATGATTAATTTAAACACTTTAATGTTTTATCTAAATCACAATATTTAAAAAAAATCTCATTATTTGGCAGTGGACACGTTGGAAAGTGTAAATTATGAGTATTTTATATGCTTGTAAAATAAAAACTCCTGGAGATATTAATCCAAATTATAGCTGCTGCGCAGCAATGGGTCAGGTCCGGGCATTTTTAGGCAACTCTGAGCAACCTCTGGAACCCAAGACGGTCATCTACCGCTCTGAGCTAATTGGCAAGTAGCAACTCAACAGTGGCTTCACAAATTGAGTAAGCCATTCAGTGTTGTGTGTAGGAAAGCAGCCATCCATGCGTGGAAAGGCAGATTTGAAACCACTGTAAAAAAGTTATTAAGACAAAAATCTGAAAATACACATATTGCATCTAGACAGCATAGAGATGTTGGAAATTTATTTTTAACAATGATAGATTTGCTCCATAAGTGAAAAACTGATGTTTAAAATTGCCATTTTTACATTGACTCCAATTGTTCACATTAGAGCAAAATTCAAAATGCTGTCAAAAATTCAGTTTTTGAGATAAAATTCTGATATTTGCCACACATCATCTACCATGACTCTAGCATTTTGTCTTTTTTTTTCATGAACATTGAAGATTTATTTAGCAAGAATTTGCATGTATATGTTTACAGTACCGTTTACAGTCAAACATTTTGATGCACTGTAGGACAGTCTGAAGATGCTCTGTAGCAAGTTTGGTGTCAATTGAGCAAAAATTGTGGGAGGAGATAGGTTTAAGAAGTTTTACAGTTTTTGAAAAAAACAGTGATGAACTTCATAATTTTTAATAGGTACAACAGTTTCTTCAGTATTGGGGCTACAGTTTGATGAAAGTTGTGAAGTTGTAGCACGTATGGTTGATTTGTTATGAATTTTCAAAGTTTTGAACTTTAGACGCTTGCTGTAGCGCCACCATCAGAACTATTGGCTTGAGTTTACAGCTGAGGATATCTGGCATGAGACTGGACCTTTGTGCAAAGTTTGGTGAGTTTTCACCCATGGGAAGTATGATTTCCTTGGAAGAAGAAAGAAGAAGAATACCTAGGATTACAATAGTGTCCTGGCAGCTTAGCTGCCTGGACACTAATAAATGACATATGTATCCAAATCCTGCCGAGCTCTGCTGGCGCAGGTTTCATTGAAGAGGCCTCGCCATCACTTCCAGTAAATCATGCACAAAGAATTGTGGGTACTTTATACCCACCGAGGATACACACAAACACCCTTGTAAATTCTCTGAATGAAGGCTTCTGTCCTGAAGGATCCTTGACATTGGAACAGTCTGGATTTGTTGACATAGCATCCTTGAGATTCAGCCATTTAAGGATCCTTCTTTGACTTTGAGAAACACCCTGTGTCTTCCTCTCTGCCATGACCCTCACTATAAATTTCCAGCTGCGTAGACGTAGGAGTTTGATGCGATTGTTTTGCAATAGGCAACTGTCAAAACATGCGGGCATCGATAAAGGGAATTGATAAGCTGGGATGCATGTGATTCCAGTGGTTGGCCTCAGTTCTCGTTTCCCATTTCTACAGAGAAGAAAGAAAAGTAACTGAATTTGACTGCTTTATATTTCAGGCATGGGAAGTGGTAGTAGCTGTCTTTAGCAGGAAAACAGAAACTGTAAATATTTGGATGTAACTTCATTTCTCCCTCCCTGCTCAGGCCGGACCTTCCCCACCCACCAGTACTTCTCAGCCCAGCTGGGCGCAGGGCAGCTTTCCCTCTACAACCTCCTGAAAGCCTACTCTCTGCTGGATACAGAGGTACGTGCTCTTATCTTGGTTCTTTTCCCCACAGTGCATCGCTGTCCTGCCACTGGTGGTACGTACAGTATAATGTGTGCTCTCTTTTTGTGCCACTCAGGTCGGCTATTGTCAGGGTATCAGCTTCGTGGCCGGAGTGCTGCTGCTGCACATGAGTGAAGAACAGGCCTTTGACATGCTGAAGTTCCTCATGTATGACCTCGGCATCAGGCAGCAGTACAGACCTGACATGGTCTCTCTACAGGTCAGTGCACGGATGGCTGCATGAACCACTAGAACATGGTATAAGTATATGAGCAATTTAGCTACAGAATCCAGTACATTTAATTCCTGCAAGGTCATTGAGGGTTCAGCATCAGACATGATTACGTGTTGCACCAACATTCAGTTTCATAAAGGTCAATTAGAGCCATATTACGGCTTTGGATTTAGTACTGTGGGAAAAAAATCCTCTGGATGTTAAAGGGGACCTATCATGCCATTTCTTATTTTCTGGAATACATACTCAGTTTTCAATGTTTCTTTCTACTTTCAACACGAGCTGCCGTCAGCTTAAGACAGATTTCTTTGTGGTCATCTGCTCCAGGCACACTACTGCAGGTCTTTGCATTACGTAGCCTATGGTGCTACATGAAGCTACACGCTAACGTCAAAGAAACGCGTCATCTTGGTTGCTCATGTTAATTTCTCCCCTGATTTCAGCACCAGTTGTGTTTAGCACTTTTGATTGGTGATTTTATCAGGAGAAAGTGCCGCTATTCTCCTTAACAGTCATTCCCCCAGCTGCAAGTACACTGCTACATGTAGCCACATGCTAACATCAGGCAAACCTGTTATCTTGGATGTTTATCTTGTTAGTTTCTCCTCCATGTCAAGTTGTGTTTAGAAGCTTTTCCTTGTAGTTTCTTACATTAGAAAGTGCCACTGTTTCCCGTTATTTACAATGGCCGTGCAAATGCCGAGATACATAACACCCAGAAACAACGACCAATCAGAGCAGACTGGGCTTTTCTGAGAGGGGGACTTAAAGACACAGGTACTAAAACAGAGCGTCTCAGACAGACGGTGAATTCAGGTGTCCCAGCACAGACAGTCTGAGGAAAAGAAAGTGTTTCTTGAACATTAAAACATGTAAATATGTTCTGGTAGAAACTCACAATACAAGTATGAACCTGAAAATGAGCATTACAGGTCCCGCTATGAATATTTAAATTCGGGTGCTTCCGCCTAGTCGTATCAAAAAAGATGCTGTGGTAGATGGTAATACAAGCTAGTATCTCCCTACTAGCCTGACGTCGCCAGACCAAATTGCAAATGTGATTTTTCTTTCAGAACATGTAAAGGGTAAGTCCGCAGATTCATCAGTTTCCCAGGCTACCTCACTGCAGCTCCCCTAACACATCTGACCAAGGGACACTGAGATAGTACACCAACACACAGACTGCTGCAGTTATCACCAGTGTTTATTTAGTAAGGGCACATTTATACTTCCTTTTACGTACAAACATAGATACAGTACAGGCCAAAAGTTTGGACACACCTTCTCATTCAATGCGTTTTCTTTATTTTCATGACTATTTACATTGTAGATTCTCACTGAAGGCATCAAAACTATGAATGAACACATGTGGAGTTATGTACTTAACAAAAAAAGGTGAAATAACTGAAAACATGTTTTATATTCTAGTTTCTTCAAAATAGCCACCCTTTGCTCTGATTACTGCTTTGCACACTCTTGGCATTCTCTCCATGAGCTTCAGGAGGTAGTCACCTGAAATGGTTTCCACTTCACAGGTGTGCCTTATCAGGGTTAATTAGTGGAATTTCTTGCGTTATCAATGGGGTTGGGACCATCAGTTGTGTTGTGCAGAAGTCAGGTTAATACACAGCCGACAGCCCTATTGGACAACTGTTAAAATTCATATTATGGCAAGAACCAATCAGCTAACTAAAGAAAAACGAGTGGCCATCATTACTTTAAGAAATGAAGGTCAGTCAGTCTGGAAAATTGCAAAAACTTTAAATGTGTCCCCAAGTGGAGTCGCAAAAACCATCAAGCACTACAACGAAACTGTCACACATGAGGACCGACCCAGGAAAGGAAGACCAAGAGTCACCTCTGCTGCTGAGGATAAGTTCATCCAAGTCACCAGCCTCAGAAATCGCAAGTTAACAGCAGCTCAGATCAGAGACCAGATGAATGGCACACAGAGTTCTAGCAGCAGACCCATCTCTAGAACAACTGTTAAGAGGAGACTGCGCGAATCAGGCCTTCATGGTCAAATAGCTGCTAGGAAACCACTGCTAAGGAGAGGCAACAAGCAGAAGAGATTTGTTTGGGCCAAGAAACACAAGGAATGGACATTAGACCAGTGGAAATCTGTGCTTTGGTCTGATGAGTCCAAATTTGAGATCTTTGGTTCCAACCGCCGTGTCTTTGTGAGACGCAGAAAAGGTGAACGGATGGATTCCACATGCCTGGTTCCCACTGTGAAGCATGGAGGAGGAGGTGTGATGGTGTGGGGGTGTTTTGCTGGTGACACTGTTGGGGATTTATTCAAAACTGAAGGCACACTGAACCAGCATGGCTACCACAGCATCCTGCAGTGACATGCCATCCCATCCGGTTTAGTTGGACGATCATTTATTTTTCAACAGGACAATGACCCCAAACACACCTCCAGGCTGTGTAAGGGCTATTTGACCAAGAAGGAGAGTGATGGAGTGCTGCGGCAGATGACCTGGCCTCCACAGTCACCGGACCTGAACCCAATCAAGATGGTTTGGGGTGAGCTGGACCGCAGAGTGAAGGCAAAGGGGCCAACAAGTGCTAAACACCTCTGGGAACTCCTTCAAGACTGTTGGAAAACCATTTCAGGTGACTACCTCTTGAAGCTCATGGAGAGAATGCCAAGAGTGTGCAAAGCAGTAATCAGAGCAAAGGGTGGCTATTTTGAAGAAACTAGAATATAAAACATGTTTTCAGTTATTTCACCTTTTTTTGTTAAGTACATAACTCCACATGTGTTCATTCATAGTTTTGATGCCTTCAGTGAGAATCTACAATGTAAATAGTCATGAAAATAAAGAAAACGCATTGAATGAGAAGGTGTGTCCAAACTTCTGGCCTGTACTGGATATCCGTTTCAAACACTGTGAACTCCACTGCCCTCATACTTCCATGCGTCTTATGTTGGCACAGATACAGCCAACAGATGGCACCAGAGGGCAGAGTAAAAACTTTCTGACAACAACAAATGAGGTGACGGTGAGGAGGTCGTAATATTGTACCTTTTAAGAGGCGACTGTAGATGCTGGTTGTCTGAGGACATTAAATACATCATGACATGAACGGAAAACTCTTCGCTATATTACTGATTTGTTCCGTTCAACCATTTTTTAAATGTCTTCTTCATCTCCTATGTTTGTGTCTGTATCAGTAAGCTTCCGGAAAATGTGCACAAATACGGATGAAATGAGCTCAGACCATGAACAGAAGGCTCTGTCTATCTGTATTTACACATCTAAAAAAGCCCGACACACCAAACCGACATCAAACAAAGAGAGCCGACTGTTGTGTCGCCTCACGTCACGTGTGTCTCGGCTAAAAGAAAACACACCACAAAGACTAAAGCTGACGGCCATCTAGCATGTGCGCCCTGCGCCTGCGTGAGAAGATAGAACTCCACGTACTAGCAGGCAGCAGTGGTCTGAAACTGTCATTCAAAGAGGGAAACCAGAAGACCGCCATGATGCTAGTTAGCCAGTTAGCACACTGACAACACAATCCAGTGTTGAAAGAACAGAGTATATTTACCGAGCGCCAGTGAACAATGACACAAACCATCACGCAATGTTTCTGCTAGTGAGCTTAATGTCTAAAGAAAACTCTTACCTCATCTGTCAAATTGTTTTGCTCTCACTCCCTGCTGTCTCTCGCCATTTATCTACTTTTTTCACTTCTCTTTCTCTTCTGCACTGAGCTGAACTGAAAAAAACCCAACAAGGGCTGACAGTGTGGGATACACCACAAAGAATAGTGTAACAGACGCCTTACTGTTGAGAATAAATGAGCCTTTAGGAGCCACTGATGAAGACCCAGCCCACACCTTCACACAGGTGTCCTCAATCAGTCATCAGTGAGCTGCACCTGGAGCACACAGAGCAGAGACACACACACACACACACACACACACACACACACACACACACAGAAATAGGACAGAATGACATGTAACACCAAGATAACATGTAACACTCATAATTAGATATAATGAGAAACAGTGTCAAAAAAACTCTACACAAAGTTCCCTTAAATGTAAATTATAAAACATTATGTCAACAACAAGCATGTTGGACTTTAAGATTCATGTTTCAGCCATCGTCATCCGCCTGCTGTGAAAGCTCTCGTGTGGGTAATTAGTTAGCAACAGCAAACAGTAGCCAAGTGTCTCCACCTCTTATTTAAACCACACCTGCATGCCTGCTCTGTTAGTCTCTGTTAAACATCAGCTGACCTCACGGGGGTGACAGCATCAGCAGACGTGGTAATGTTTAATCTACATCAGGTAACCATTCAGCAGAGCAGTTCCCTCTTGCCTCTCTCTACATGGCAGCTCTGCGCTTTAAAGACTAACCCAAAGGTTTCAAAGCGAGGAGGAATCTGTGCCGTTTTCTGTGTGCGGCAGTTCAGAACGAGGAGGTAAAGGTGTCACTTGTCTTCTTTGTAACGGTCAGGAAGCTGCAAGACTGATAACAGTCTAATTTTAGCCTGAGCTAACTTCTGCTTCTCTTTTCTGTCTGCTGTGCTTTTCACCGTAGCACTTGTCAGGATCACTGCATTACATTGTCGAAGAGTTAGTACAGCTCATCAAATGCTTGGCCTTGATGCGTGTCTGAGCGAGTCTCGACAAGAACACTGGTGATACTTAAGGAGCTCCCTGTGTGGGTAAATGTTCATTTGCCAGCTAATAATTCTCAGATTTCTCTGTGGTACTCTGCCCCCTGCAGATCCAGACAGACCAGTTTGTTCGGGCACAGCATGTTTTGTCCTGCGTGTTTATTATTTGTTTGAATGTGTGTGCTAATGCCTATGCACTCTGTCTATGCGTGTGTGTGTGTGTGTGTGTGTGTGTCTGTCTCAGGTTCAGATGTACCAGCTCTCCAGGCTCTTACACGACTACCACCGCGAGTTGTACAATCACCTGGAGGAGCACGAGATCTGCCCCAGTCTCTACGCAGCGCCGTGGTTCCTCACTCTCTTCGCCTCACAGTTCCCCCTCAACTTTGTGTCTCGCATCTTTGGTATATTCCAGCAGAATGCTTTTTTTCAAATGACATTTAAACCACCTTAAAATAATTAAGTTAAATGTTTGTCTTTTATTCGCTGTGTTTGTTTCTCTTCAGATTTTGTATTCGTCCAAGGGACCGGGGTGATCTTCAAAGTGGCCCTCTGTCTGCTGAGCAGCCATGAGGGGGAGATAGTGGAGTGCGACAGCTTTGAGAGCATCGTGGACTACCTGAAAACTACACTTCCCGCCCTCACTCAGACACAGATGGAGCAGACCATTGCAAAGGTAAACAGTGGGAAGTTGACACTGCATGAAATACAGTCCCCGGCTTCCACACAATTAAGCTCAGTGACGCATGTAAACTTAACTTAGTGGCCACTTAACCCCGGCTTTATTACAGGGCTTTGTTGAATGCTAGTTTCTGATTGGTTAATTACAGCAGTCTGTTATTTCTGAATAGCAACAGACCACTCTGTGCTAGAGAGGCGGTAGGCTTGGAGAGCCAGTAATCACACTAACCAGAAAGCAGGACATAATCTCAGTGAGACCTCGTGCTTAAATACAGTGTTAGATAAATCTGGAGAGGAGAACAAATCAAAATTGCATATAAAAAGTGAAGTTTTTATTTTCAGATTTACTGCTAAGCAGCAGTAAATTTTTTATTTAATGTGTATTTACATTATATAGAGGAAGAATTGTTTTTGTTGCAGTCTTTCAGAGAGCTGTATGCAACATTCAGAGCATTAATTTAGCAGCAAACAACTGTTTGATATGTAAAGATGTAGTAGAGTAATGACGTCCTGAGTGGAGAGTGAAGTCACTCTACTTCTCTGTGTGATGTAATCTGAGCTTCTCTGTTTGTTGCTGTGGTTGAGGGTCTGGCTGCACACGCATATAAGTGCATGTGAGTCCCTGTGCATGTGTCCTGCTTGCTGGCTAATTGCCGCCGATCTGCACTCATAAAGCTGCTGAATTACATCGTCTTGACCCGCAGTGGCGAAACAGTGTCTTTGCAGAAGCATAACGCCCCCCACGTTAACACTATTAGCTCTGTCATCCCTGTTGCATTGCTAGCACTGTTAGTGTGACCTGTGTGTGACCTCTTCTGCTTTAATGAACCACTTAGAGCTGGTAGATGGTGGTAACAGCCAGGGTTATTCACCTCATGGAAAACCCTTCATAAGTCTGGGATAAATGGCAAAGGACAGCAGTGTTGAGTGACCTCGTGTGGACAACCTGCTCATTTTCTACCTGGAGAGATGGCATCATGCTAGTGTTAGCTAACAGCACACAAATGATGTTTACTGGCGGCAAAAATAATAAAACGAATATTTATCTTTATAAAAACATGGCGACTTTACAACAAACAATGAATATGCAAACAGATAAAGCCAGTAAGTTGTCCACGGACATCGACAAGCCAGTTATGTAGCCTCTGTTGCTCTGAAAATGACCCGCAATCCTCCGCTATTTACCACCTCACGCAGGTATTGAGTTTTGACAGCAGGGGGCACTGTCGCTTCCTCAAACTGAATATATTCTGAACTTTAAGCATCTCAACAGCATAGATAAACACACAAAATGAATAGAAAAAGTGCACACATAACGGCACTATTATTAAATTTAGCTGTATTTAACCTAGACTATTAGTTATGTTACATTTGTGCCGTTAGCACTGTTTGCCGCTAGCCGCCGGCTCTGTAACCTCCATGTTAAAAGCCGTGTGCAGGTAGTACCAACTCCCAATCCTAGATATGCTCTGAATTTTGCATACAGCACCTTTAAGATAATACCTTGCACTTGCATGTTCTCTGTTACAGTCTCTCCCTGCAGAAGTACTGTTGCTGTGTGTTTAGCCAAACTTTCTCTCTTTGAAAATAGTAGAGTTGTGGTTGTCACTTTTCTTGATGTGACTGTGAGTAAACTGTGCTAATATTATGTTGGGGATATTGCATGTTTTTGTTTTGTTAACAAATCCAATGAAAACACCAGAACCAACAGTGTGTTATCCCATCTTTCAGGACTTTCCAACTTTCCCAGTCAGTATGTGGCACTCAAACCAAATTCTATTTGCTCCTACTGAAGATGTAATTATCTCAGATCACTGACTTATCCTTTAAACTCTCTATATGTAGTGACTTTGCTGGACATTAGGTTGCATTCACACCAGTCAGGTACTATATGAAAACACCAGTCATTCCATTTATTTGAATACGGCCATGCGTCTACACTGCGGTGGTGGGGCCTGTAGCAAAAAGTTGAAACACCACCGGGACCCTTGCAGTCCGCAGGAACGAGTAATACGCCCACAGTCTCCTTCTTTCGTTAAATATCACAGTGAGTAAAAGAAACAAAGTATGTTTTAACAGCTCGTGTGTACCATCCTAGAGAGCACTCTCTTTTTGGCAGTAAAGATACTACAGTAGCCAACATAAACAAACTCACTGTCAACAAGTACTCAGTTGCTGAGATGGGGAGATTAGGTTTTCATAACTCGTGTCCACCCTCCACTCCCAACAAATAGGCAGTAATTAAATACAAGTTGGATTTAGCAGCGGCAGCACAGGTTGCTGATGGGGGCTACTTTTAAATATGCCAGGATGTGTCGTAATGACAAACTTGTTAAAGCTCGTACTCCAGACCAGACTGGCAAAACTGGACATCGACCTAACTTGCTGCATCGCCTGATTTGGTGTGAACGCAGCCTTACTGTTGGTTTTCGTACCAGTGTAAGTATACTATAATGCCTTGTCAGTTATCAGCATCTGTCTCACTGTGTAACCTGTTGTTTGCCAGGTGATGGAGATGGACATCTCCAAGCAGCTGCATGCGTACGAGGTGGAGTACCACGTCCTGCAGGACGAGCTGTTAGAGTCTGGACCGTTGTCTGATGACTCGGAGCGGCTCGACAAACTAGAAAAGACAAATGTGCAGTTGAAGAAACAGAACATGGACCTGCTGGAAAAACTTCAGGTAAAAGGGAGAAGAATCAAACCCCTGTATCCCTTCATCCATGTCTGTGGGGAGTATTTGAGGGAACAGCAGCAGCATCATTTAGGGAATTGATGTGTTATTATGGGAGATATTTAATTTATTATTCCTACCTTTGACAGACGTGAGCAGCTTGTTCATATCTGCTTTAAAGCTCCACACTGATGCCACTGCCAGTGCCTCTTTTTACCCACAGATGGCACTAAAACACAAGTTAAAACCCCAGTGAAAATGATAGCAAGACAAAGGGACTGGACACTGAATGTTCTCCAAATGCTCTTAACATTTTGATAAGTAGTTTGTGAATCTGTCAGGCAGGACTGGTAAAGTCACACATGATAGTCCTCATGTTAATGAGGGTCAAAGAGGTATTGAGCTGCTCTCATGTCTGATGTGACAAAGAAAGATTAGTGGACTCTCAGACTGTTAGGTTACTGTTTGTACATTTAACAAGTGAATTGCCTGATTTCTGTATGAATGACAGTCGTATTTGTTCGCACTGTTGTTGAGATTTTGTGCTTTATTTCTGGTAAAAGTCATAAATTCTAGTGGAGTTCTCAGGGTGTGAAGCATCTGTGCTTTTTGTTCCCCCCTCTGTCTTTGTTTTGTGCCTTGTCTTTACTGAGGTACATTCTGTGTCCTCCAGGCTGCGCGGCAGAAGATCCAGACACTGGAGACGAGCGTGGAGAACTTCCTTTCTCGGGAGAGCAAAATGAAGCACATGATTCGCTCTCTGGAGCAGGAGAGGGCAGCTTACCAGAAGACCATTGAACGCATGCGCTCATGCCTTCCCCCTGACGCCCTGACAGATGTGGAGATGACCCAGATCAAAACAGGACCCAACGGGAAAGCCAAAACTGCAGCCAAGAAGCCCTGATGGCAACCAGGGGGCTGGCTGCTGTGGGCAGACGCACAGGCAGAGACTGAAGTGAACAAATGGAGACTTGCTTTTAGTGGAAGGCTGCTGAGCTCCACGGCTATTGTTGAACTGCTGCACAAGAGCAGCAAGGTTTTTGTAAATGTGTGATGTCTGGACTTGAGACGTGCAGACTGTATGGGAAATATGTACGTGGTGTTTGTCCGCATATAATAGAGCAGTGGGAGGATGGTTTCAGTTATATTAGCAAACAGGCTGCTCCGTCAGTGCATCAAAGCTGCTGTTCTGTCTGGTCTGTTTCACTGCCAGTTTGAAGGTGAGATCCGTCCTTGCCTGCTCAGATCTTTTTTGGTAATCACAGGGGGATTTTTTTTAGATTGACACAAGTGAGAAATGTGTCTGCCTCTGCAAATCCCTTCGAGCACTCCCTTGATGCATTTTACTACCAGTCTCAGTAGCACCACAGAGGCAGTAAACAGAAGTCGACAAACAATCTTTTGGACCTCAGGTTCAACTTATAGCCATTACCAGTGTGTATGATCTCAGCTTTGATGCCTCTGTGTTATTTGTTGTTCTGTGATCACATTGCTTTGTCATTTCCTTGTGTTCACTTGAATTTTGTGAATGTAATTTCCCTCCAAAGATCACGATGATAACATCCGAGCGCACGTCTGCCATATTAGGCTTTAAATTTCTGCAGACACATATGGCAGCTCGTTGCTCAGCCCTCAGCGCCGCACCACTGCCTTCACGTGAGACATCTTTAGTACGTGCACTTGCTGCTTCTAAGGAGGAAGTGTTTCTTCCAAAGCTCAGGCAGGATGTGAGGTTGTCTGCCTTCTCAGTTTCCTGTGTGACTGACCGCGGTGTCGCCTCGTTTTCGCACCACGTTCAGACGACTAAGGCAGAGTTCACGCACCCCAGGAGGCACTGAAAAAAACAGACACATGCGGAGGAGTGATCTGAATGTACATCACATGATCCTGTTTTAAAAAGTCTGTGTGGCATTTTTTGTTTTTGTCTGCTGGAGGTTTGACAAAACTAGCAACACCCTCTCTTCCTGTAGTTGTCGAAGGTGGGTCTACAAACACCTCGAGTTGTTTGGCTCAAGATTTTCAACACAGCATATCTGCAGTTGCAATACTGCTGGTCACACATCCGATTTTATGTTTGCAGTGAAACTCAAGTGTTTAGGTGAGTAGGGAGACCGCAAAGGAAATAAAAAAGACTTAATTCAGTTTCCTTTTGAGTGGGGAAAGAGTCTCTCCTGAAGCTAATATATACAGTATATGTACACACACACATTCGCATGCAAACAGTGAACCGTCTGATTGTAAGGGCAGACGGTTCGGATGAGTTCAAAGCGTGTCCCTGGCTGTCTCCTCAGTTTTGTTTTATCCCACCTCCGTGTCTGACTCAACATCGCCAGTACTGATTGAAAGCAAAACAGTCTTGGGCTTGACTCCGCTTTCATAAAACACTGTTACATTAAAATCAAGGTGATGTCTATCATGAGAAAAGCACTTGCTAACAGTGTCTATCAGCCTGTCTGTCCTTGGTTACATGTGGAGACACATTTGTCTGTTTCAGTGTAAAGTTTTTATTCTCAAACTTAAGTCCAGGCAGACGTATCTTTTGGCGTACAATGTTTTTATGTTGAAGCAATTCTGTGTGGTTGCATATACCCAGAGCACTTGATACAGGAGCTACAGTTATGCACATCGAGTTCGATAAATCCGTCCTAACGTTTGCTATCATGGTAAAATGTTCTTTTGGTAGTTGCAAAGGTTTGCTCCAAATTTCTCATTAGTAATACCTAAATCATCACCTCTGAACAACAGGGACTCTTAACAGTTCAGATAATTAAACATACCAAAATCGAAATCTGTTGAAGGACACGTAGGATACAGTCCTACACCGCTTCCTGCCTCTTTATGCCTGTATTTTTTTGCTCTAATACAGTATTTGTGCATCATATAAATTGACCTTTGAACCAAAGATGTGGTTGCTTTTCGAAAACGAATGAATGCAAAGTGAATGAATCCATCCACACGGCTGTGGTGTATGATATGTTAAATGTTTTAACTTTTTTGTCACTCCACTTTTTCTGCTTTCTGTAGGTTTGTACTCAGACAAAAGCTTGAAAAAAAAAAACACCAAATATTGGCAGAAAAAACTTGACACTTAAAAGAAAAGACCATTGGTTGACTTGTTTACTTGTCGTTCACATCGTATTCCTTTGTGCCAAAATAAATAATGGCCTTTATTCTCCATTAATCGGAGATACAAGACCGTTTTGTCAATATCTAATATCAAGCACATCCGAGTGGTCAGCAAAAGGTCGTAATTTTACATCAGGTGCTCCGACTCCTGACTACTAAATAGTGCTTGTAACACTGTGTTGAAAGGAAAGACGCTCAACAATAGATGGATTGTTTTTCTGTCAACATGAGGGCTACACATAAACAAAGACACTGTCTTGAATTCTTCAATAAACTTCACCTTGCCTTGTTTTCTGTCTACTCATGTCTGAATGTCTTTCCTGCTCAGTAAGCCTCTCATAAAGAAATCATGTTCCTTTCCCTGCTCTACAAGGTAGCACTTCAAGTGTAGGACGTAGCCTCCAGCTGAAATGGTCTCTGTGTGTAGACGTATTATTGCGTAAAAGGCCAAGGAAGGCTTCGACAGTTTTAGAGAGTCTATTTAAAGACCTTCAAATAGTTGTACTTTTGTTAACGCCTTGGGCAAAGAGAACTACAGGTCTCCAGTGGGGGAAAAAATCCTCTGTGAAATTGTACCTTTACAAAGTATCTGAAACATTCAACCAACTGTAGGCTATATTTCTGAATTAGCCATAATGTAGTGAATTAAATAAATATTGCTTGCATGCTTGGCTTCTGATGAAAAGTGCAGTGTTAGTTGAATAAAATAAAGACACTTGTTTGATGAGATCACTTTGATATAGACAAGGTATTCTCAACAAGGGGTTCCCTACTTAGCTACTGTGTATTGTATTGCTCTAAAGAGTGCATGAAATAAGTCAGCGAGGGATTTAGCACGTCATAACACTTAGCTAAAAACAATGGATGAATGAAAATAGATAAAATTATATGAATAAATTGAAATACAATTCATTCACAAAGTATTTTTGATAAACTGATGAAATAGTTAGCTTATAATAATGGATTAATTCTTAAAATCTATGGCTAAAAGTAATGTAAAAAGTTGGAATTGTCAGTTAAGGGTAAACAAATTGTCATGGATAAACTGTTAAACAACAAAAAGCAGTGGATCATTTATTCTTTCAATGGTGCTGCAATGGATAAACAGTTTAAATGGGTAGCTAATAAAAGTACTGGATAGTGAAAAATAGTAAAATAGCTTCAATTGAATAAATGTAGAAATATAGCAGAAAAGTAGGTCCAATTGATAAACAGTTGAAATATGAAAAGTATTGGATGAATGATGAAGCTAAAAGTAATTGATAAATGTCTATGGACAAATACGATTAGCTAATTCTTAAAAGTATTGGATATATAGTAAAAAAAAAAAAGTTAATAGCAATGAGTTATTGAATTATATAATTATTATAATTATATTATTATTGAAATACAGTACAGGCCAAAAGTTTGGACACACCTTCTCATTCAATGCGTTTTCTTTATTTTCATGACTATTTACATTGTAGATTCTCACTGAAGGCATCAGAACTATGAATGAACACATGTGGAGTTATGTACTTAACAAAAAAAGGTGAAATAACTGAAAACATGTTTTATATTCTAGTTTCTTCAAAATAGCCACCCTTTGCTCTGATTACTGCTTTGCACACTCTTGGCATTCTCTCCATGAGCTTCAAGAGGTAGTCACCTGAAATGGTTTCCACTTCACAGGTGTGCCTTATCAGGGTTAATTAGTGGAATTTCTTGCTTTATCAATGGGGTTGGGACCATCAGTTGTGTTGTGCAGAAGTCAGGTTAATACACAGCCGACAGCCCTATTGGACAACTGTTAAAATTCATATTATGGCAAGAACCAATCAGCTAACTAAAGAAAAACGAGTGGCCATCATTACTTTAAGAAATGAAGGTCAGTCAGTCCGGAAAATTGCAAAAACTTTAAATGTGTCCCCAAGTGGAGTCGCAAAAACCATCAAGCGCTACAACGAAACTGGCACACATGAGGACCGACCCAGGAAAGGAAGACCAAGAGTCACCTCTGCTTCTGAGGATAAGTTCATCCGAGTCACCAGCCTCAGAAATCGCAAGTTAACAGCAGCTCAGATCAGAGACCAGATGAATGCCACACAGAGTTCTAGCAGCAGACCCATCTCTAGAACAACTGTTAAGAGGAGACTGCGTGAATCAGGCCTTCATGGTCAAATAGCTGCTAGGAAACCACTGCTAAGGAGAGGCAACAAGCAGAAGAGATTTGTTTGGGCCAAGAAACACAAGGAATGGACATTAGACCAGTGGAAATCTGTGCTTTGGTCTGATGAGTCCAAATTTGAGATCTTTGGTTCCAAACGCTGTGTCTTTGTGAGACGCAGAAAAGGTGAACGGATGGATTCCACATGCCTGGTTCCCACTGTGAAGCATGGAGGAGGAGGTGTGATGGTGTGGGGGTGTTTTGCTGGTGACACTGTTGGGGATTTATTCAAAATTGAAGGCACACTGAACCAGCATGGCTACCACAGCATCCTGCAGCGACATGCCATCCCATCTGGTTTGCGTTTAGTTGGACGATCATTTATTTTTCAACAGGACAGTGACCCCAAACACACCTCCAGGCTGTGTAAGGGCTATTTGACCAAGAAGGAGAGTGATGGAGTGCTGCGGCAGATGACCTGGCCTCCACAGTCACCGGACCTGAACCCAATCGAGATGGTTTGGGGTGAGCTGGACCGCAGAGTGAAGGCAAAGGGGCCAACAAGTGCTAAACACCTCTGGGAACTCCTTCAAGACTGTTGGAAAACCATTTCAGGTGACTACCTCTTGAAGCTCATGGAGAGAATGCCAAGAGTGTGCAAAGCAGTAATCAGAGCAAAGGGTGGCTATTTTGAAGAAACTAGAATATAAAACATGTTTTCAGTTATTTCACCTTTTTTGTTAAGTACATAACTCCACATGTGTTCATTCATAGTTTTGATGCCTTCAGTGAGAATCTACAATGTAAATAGTCATGAAAATAAAGAAAACGCATTGAATGAGAAGGTGTGTCCAAACTTTTGGCCTGTACTGTATATGTTGTAAGTAATGGTTAAACAGCTTAAATAGTTAGCAGGTTGGATAAATGGTGTAATGGATAAATGTGTATGGACAAATATTTAACATAGCTAGCAAATGTTTAAAAATATTGGATAAAAAAGCAATGTATCATTTGCTCATTTGCTCTTCAATTGATAAACAGTTAACATAGGTAGCTTGTGTAAATAGTACGAGATAAACAACGAAAAAGCTTAATTTGAATAAATTGTTAAAATATAGCAGAAAAAGTGATGATATACAGTTGAAAAATTAAATGTACTGATAAATGGAAAAAGCAGTAAAAGTAATGTATTGTCTATTGAAAAACATTTTTTATAGTTAGTTAATGTTAAAAATATTTAATAAATAGTGGAAAATGAGTAAATTGTTTAAATATATAGCAAAAGCAATTGATAAACAACTGGAATAGCTAAGCAGGATAAATGATAGAAGAGCCAAAAGCAATGGATAAATTGTTAAGTTGTAAAAAGCAATGGATTACAGTCGTTTTTTTAAAATGGTGCTGCAATGGATAAACAGAAATAGTTGGCTAATGTTAAAAGTACAGCATAAATAGTGAAAACACTAAAAGTGATCAATACATTGTTAAAATATTGGCCATCAGAAAGTATCAAAGTAATGGTTAAACAGTACAAGGATTAAAAGTAGCGGATAAATGGTGAAAATGCTAAAAAGCAATGGATACATGTCTATGGACAAACACTTAACATAGTTTATATTAAAAAGTTTTGGATAAAGAGTAAAAAAGCTAAAAGTGATGAGTAAATTGTTAAAATATATAGCAAACAGCAATAAATAAACAGCTGAAATAGTTAGCTAAGCCTGGATAAATGGTGAACTAGCTAAAAGTAATAGATGATTTATTAAAAAGTAGCAAAAAATGTTGGGAAAACAGTAGAAATGTTAGACGTACTGGATAAATGGTGGAAAAGTTAGACATAGTGGATACATTTCTGTGGACAAACACTTAACATAAATGTTGAAAAAGCTAAAAGTGATGAAAAATTGTTATGATATATAGAAAAAACCAATGATAAACATCTAATATATTTAGCCAAGGCTGGATAAATGGCTAAAAAGAAAAAAGTGATGAATAAAGTTTCATAAAATGTTAAATTACATTAGCTAAAAACTGTTTTTGCTATCTAGCCTTTTATTCATTAGCCTACTTTTAGCTTTTTCACCATTTATTCAGTTGGATAAACGGTTAAAAAGCTAAAGGTGATGTATGGATTGTTACATGTGTAACAAAAAGTAATGGATAAACAGTTGAAATAGTTAGCTAACATTAAAAGTATTGGTTGAAGGTGAAGAGGACAAAAGTAATTAGCCTGATAATGACTTGAGCTTAACATTCTGTCTCACTCTCTGTATCAGTCTGGCCATGCTGCTGCTCCAAACACTTTTTAGGAATAAAAATCCAATTGGGGCCAACTGGGGATCTGCAACGAACTTGACAACATAAACGGCCAATCAAAGACTGTGTTGTAGTTGATGACATAACATGCAGGCCACAGTTTGCAGAAGAGTAATGGCAAATCCCAGTCCCTAGAAGAATAGAGTCAAAAAAGAACAAGATGCATTTTTCGCTGTTCTTCCAGCTGGATTTGGCAAAAGCTTGATTTATCAGCTAGCTCTATTGGTGATGAAGATGTTCCTTGGTGTTTTGTTATACTGATTGGCTGAAGGAGTTTGTCTGTTAAGTCTGGGTGAGTTTGGGTGTACTCCCACCCAATCAAAGCGTTTGAGGCCCGACTGATAGAGCGAAACAGGATGTTGACCGTACACCATGATGATGGTCTTTCCAAGCTAAAGAGCAAAGCGCAAATGGTTAAAATAGCTAGCCTTATCTGACAGATTTAGCTTTAAGGCTAGGCTACATCGGACTAGAAAGGCTGGGAGCCACTGATGCCTTCTCGGCCCTTTGTTTAATCTATGGTCTGTGAATATGAACCACAGTGAGAGCCAAGTGAGCGCTCCATCAGCCAAGGAGGGGCTTTGAAAGATAGCAGCCATAAGACCAGTCATTGTTTTCCTAGGAGGGTCTTACCCAGAAAGGTCTGTTGAGTGTTGCTCTGATCAGCCTCTGCCAAGCCTGGAGCTTGTCACACATACAGTAAGACACACAAATGACCGCCAACCAGGAGCCTATCGCACGCTAAACAAAAGGGGCCACATTCTTTGCGTATTCCCACACGAGGAGACATCCTGCAGCAGGGGAAGAGTGGGATACTGGGAGTCCACTGGGGATTGGCTGAGAACGACACTTCCTCTGCCGAAGGTCTTATCAGCTCTGTTTGTGTTTTTTTTCTCTTCTCTCTCTCTCTGCGTCTTCACTGTCTTCATCTTTCAGTCCATCTCTGCCTCCCACTCTGCTTCCCGCTCTCCTCATCCCTCCCATTGGAATTGCGAGGCTTCATCTGAAGCTTTGGTATAATATTTACTGTATTGTGGAGCTTACGGAGAGAAAGGCAGCAATGCAGATGTCCAGACAGGTATTTCAGTGGATGATTGGCAGAGTGAAAACACAAAATGACAGGAATTAGCGCGCAGACTCAAAGAACCACCAGTGTTTGACATCGAACTGTTGTTCTCAGGCAGCCCTCTATAGGATATTTGTCTATATGTGTGTGTGTGTCTAGGCTATCTGTGTGTATGTGTGTGTCTTAAGGGCATTAGACCACGGTCTTAGCAGAGAGGGAAGAGTGAGCTGACAGTGTGAGCTGGTTGCTGGAGTGAAGGGGTAGAAGAGGGAGAGTGGAGGAGGAGGAGGAGGAGGAGGGAGAAGGTTAGAAAGGGTCCTCCTGCCTTATATGGGAATTCATACTGCTCCGCTTGTGGCGCAGTCTAAAGGCTGGAGTTGTTTCAGTAGAAAACACTGGGCTACAGCCGTCAGTACAAAGTATTGCAGGTCACGGCATATCTATGCAACAGCTCAACTTTTACTTTGCAGCACGGTTTATCCGCAATTCAAATCAATAATGTGGTTCGAAGACGGCAGAAAAAAACACAAACATTACACAACTGCAGAAATACATCAGCGCTGTACAGTGAATGGGCTCATCTGAGCAGCACCAGGCTGAATTTTGGAGGATGGAGATAAGGATGCTGGGGGGGGAAGGTTTGGGAGGTGGAGAGGGAAACAGCTGGAGGGGTGGGAGAGAGACTCAGGTGGGCTCAGTCTAGTCCAGAGAGAGGAGTTGGCTCCCCAGAGGCCGGGAACACACACACACACACACACATTCACAGACACATTTCCCTGCGTCTCACAGTTTAGCTCTGCCTTGATTTCTCTCCCCATCTTTCCCCCCCGACTTTGCAGATACACCGGCTGCTCCGGCTCTTTCAAAGCTCCTTGTCTCTCTTCTTCCTCTAAAGCTAGGAAATAAACTCTTCACTGCAGCAGCCTTGGATTCCAATCAGCTATCCACACTGCACAGGCACGCACAGGCGCGCGCCCGAAACACACAGCACCACCACACTGACATGTTTTAGTTAGCACAGTGACAGATTTGTTTCCTACGGAGTGCTTTTCTCTCTCTGTACCTGTCATGGATGTAGCTGCCAGAGGGGCTCATGGTAAATGGCCAGAGCCAGGAAAGGCAGAAGGAATAGGGAATTTGGCAATAATGAAGCCACAGAAGAAACACAGAACAAGACACACACGCACACACTCTTCTCCTCCTATTCCCATGACTAGACCCATCCGTTCCTTTGGTTCCCTCAATCGAGAACAGGTAGATCCACGAAACACTGCCTGGAGAATCTTGTGATTAATGACACGCCTGTCATGTCTAAACCTTCTTCATCTTTCTCCTGACGAAAGCCACTCTGCCTCTCCTTGCCCCAACAACCCCCCCAGCGGTCTGGCAGACACACTGCTGAAAATCCCCCGGGGCCAGCTGCAGCACATGCTGGGGAGTATCGCCCGGCTTACCTGATCCAATGCTTCATTCATCTGTGTTTCCTCTGGAGGCCTGAAAAACACACTCGGTATCCTTAGACGCACACACACATACACACATGGGGATTACAAACACACACATGCACTTTAAACCCACCACAAACGTGCTGCCCAAACCCTTCTATTCCCTCTGGCCTCTGTGCTCCATGACCGTGCTCACAGACATCTCGGGCAGGGCTGGTGCACACATACTAACACTGAGAGGTATGGCTCAAACCCCGTGAGTAACGAGGAGATCTTATTGGGGCCATTTTCCACCTGGAGATCCCCGACAACTGTGACAGAAGTCCCAGGAGAATCAGAGTGGAGACTTTGCGCCTGAGACCCTTCTAATCACATTATCCACTGGCTCTGCCTGGCCCACATCACCTCAGTAATGATTAAGACAAACACAGGCGAGAGAGGAGGAGAAAGAGACAGCGAGAGACACAAAGAGAGTGCTGGCAGCCTGGAAGGAGGGGGTGGTCAGACAGACAAGGAGTGAGTCAGACAGGCAGATATCCTCCTACATGGAGGTCCGTCCAATAAAAGTGCAAATAATATGTAAAGATCAAGTCAAGTACAGACAGTGTTTGAGCTGACTTTATCTGTTTGTGTGTTCAGGGTTAAGCCCTACAAGACCTGGGTGTATGATATCAGCGATAGGGGCCCCTGGGGGTGAGGTGAGGTTGGAGAAGCACTCCTGACATCATGCAATGCGTGTACGCACATCCTTTTCACGAGGCCACTAAGGGCACAAACACAAAGACGAGGTGGTGGGCAGAGCCTGCAAGTGTGTGACTCAGTGGACACAGTCTGACGTCAGCCTCTGGAAACTCAGATGAAAGCAAAGTGATTTGTCCGAGCAGAGCCTGCCAGAGGTTTAAGTGTCCAGCATCGCTAGCTCCTCTCCGTGAGCATCGCTGGGTTTTGTTCGAGAAACTCGACGCGCTCGAGGCAGACACGATAGGATTTGGTGATTCACAATTCTCCTCTCCCTTGTTCACTTTTTTTTCTTTTCCTTTTTCGCCAAGCCACCCAGCTGTTCCTGTAAGCACAGACTAACACACTGGGTTTTATTATGCTGATCTGACATTGCTGAAGTTGGGAGGGGAGACAGCTGTACTTGTGTGGCCCTGGGCGCACCCGTCATTAGTGCCAGCCTCTCTCCACTCTTCCTCCATCCCTCCCTTGTTCCCACATCTCCTACCCTCCCTCGCTCTACATTGTTTCCAAAACACCACCACGCCCTTTTAGAACATTTGCTGACCTAATTTATGCCAGCCTTCCCCACCTGTCCATCCATCCTAACGAGACGCTGCGCCCTCGCACATCTTCACCTCCCCTCTATCCGCCACCAAGATAACAAAAAAAAAACAAGCAGCATTGTGCTGGTGAGAGGCTGAGTGCTGTGTGCTTGCCACTCAAGATTTTCTTGAATAGATAATTTCCAAATTGATTCAAGCTGGGCTCACATCTAATGGTCTGTGTGGGCTCTAATGTGAACAGGAGATAATCAACACCCTGCGTTTCAGAGCTCTGTTTGTCAATCATTTATAGTTCTATGACTGTCTCTTTCTGCCCGCACCTCTTTTATTTTCCTCCCAGGATCTCATCATCTGCTCCTTCTCATATAACCCATTCTCTTCCACCCCTATACCTCTCTATCCCATTTCTTGTGATACTATCTGTGATACTTAGCCGCTGATTTCCCACTGTGCGTCATTAACCTTTTCTCTCTCCTCTTGGTTAAACCCTGCGAGTACATTCAGCTGTCTGAGGCGCAGGAGACTTGGGGAGCATGCTGCGCTCACTCAAGTGGGATGGGGGTTTCACCAGCGATCATAACTACATCCTTATTAGCCTCTGAGTTGATACTGTAACGGCACTCCTCTTCTTTATTATCATATACCAATATTTCCTTCCGCCTTGCTCTATGTTACATAATTTCTCTCAAATCTTTGTTTTTACGTCCGTGCGCTGAAGAGATACTGTAGAGGTGTCAAAGAAAATTACTCTACATGATAGCAGTCTCACCTCCCTGTGTCTGCCATGTGACATAACACCCGTGGTAGACAAGAATGCACATGCCATATTGTCACCATGGATGCAGTGAGATGATATGACCCAGTACAGGGCTGTGCTGGTGATAAGATGCTTCATGCCTGCAGGGAGAGGGAAAGGTAATCTTTGTGCATGAAATAAAAGAGTCTGTCGACTTCCTCTAAAAGTGTGTCTAATCACAATGAGTGAGGTGTAATTAATGCTTCACTGGTGCGCTGTGTATGTGCAGTCCAGGACCGTGGGTGAGAGGATGTAGTGTGCGGTCTCTCTAACAAGCTCCCACTCACCCCGGTGGAGGCAGGCAGGGAAGGCTGGAGTGACTGCGAGGCTGTTAGAGCAAGTGGGTTGGACGTGTCCATGTCTGTGTGTGTGTGTGAATCCGTGCGAGTGTGTGCTTGCCAGTGAGTGTGTGTTGGTGTGTGAAAAAAGTGTGCATGTGTGTCCTTTTGTGTGTGCTGTACTGGGATGTGGAAATTGAATGGAGCCTTTCAGTTCTACTGCTCGTCTCCCCGGGGGTGAGAGACTGGTTGCCATGGTTATCCTGGAATCCTGCCGCTAATGGGTGGGAGTTTGTGTAGCTCTGGCAACCTGGCCTGTCTAGGGTGGAATACGTGTGTGTTTGTGTGTGCAGCATGTGTGTGTGTGTGTGTGTGTGTGTGTGTGTGTACCGGGGGGGTGTGGTTGGGTGGAGGCAACATTCTAGGACACAGGAGGTCACATATGTGAGAACACAAGCTTCCATTCCTGTACGCTCCTGCACGTATAAACACAGACTCTTGTCATGTGTGCATGTACTTCACAATGTTGTGGATACTTTGCATGCAAAAAAACATCAAATTAAAACCTCCACGTCTGCTGACAAACCTCACGGAAGCTCTAAATGAACAGCATCGCATTGCTTGATGTCATAGTTTCAGGCTGGATTCACTGTGTCTCCCAGTAGCCACCACCGTTGCAAAAATCTCACCCGACAAAGTCAAATTACAAGCATCCTGGATATCACAATCACGCAGTGATGAAATAACCGTCTACTTTTACTGCATTATTGCAAGTGTAAAACATAATGCAACGAAATAGTTAAGCCCTGCTCTCCCGTCATCCCCATTACCATCCTTTTACCCCGAGGCTAGTGGGACTCTTAACTGGGCACAGAGACCCCACTGAACAAGAACAGTGGATAGTGGATAATGAAAACCTCCACACAGAGTAGATTAGTGTAGGGGAAGATACATTCTCGCTGAGTGTTTCCCTCGCCACACAATTTCAGATATGATTAGGAATGCTTGTCCACAGAAGAGTTCCACCTCACAAATATGTGTGAGCATCTAACAGTACATGCTAATTGGGATGTATTATTCAAATTGCATTATAAATTTGACACGGAGCACTTTACAGATAGCAGCGAGGCAGGGCATGTACCATTGTGCAGAGAATATACGCCCGTGATATGCAATGTGACCAGATAATCCTGGTTTTCCTTCCCCCAGTGTTCTGGTAGAGGGGATCAGTCCCTGCTAGTCACACAGATGTCTTGGCTCCTGTTCCTCTTGGAAGACTGATCCATATGTTGCGTGAACCCCTGTGGATTTAAAGGAACTTGGCTTAGGAATTTACTCTCCTCCATTCCAGTCATTATGTATGGCCAATTCACTGTGGTCTGGAAGCATTAGGAAAATGTTTCTCTTGTACGGCATCCAACATGCATAAAAATAGAAAATAAAAGCAAATGCGATGTTGTGATTACAATCACGCGTGATGCTTTCAGTGTGTGCTCTGGTTGAGGGACCAGAGGCCCAGCGATGAAATCATCTATAAGGAAACTGGCTGCTGACAAGTTTGAAGTGATTTGATTGATTTTTTTTTCTATTATGCCCCTTTTTTAGAGCATGTCCCATAAAAAGCGCACAGATCCCCTCAAACTGCAGCGAGCACAGCCTGAAGAATGTGGGGCCGGACTTGTGGTCAAACCCAGAGAGTCATGGGGGGTAGAAGGACCGTGTAGATCCACCCCTTGCTCCTTAGCCCAGATTTATGCCAAGCAGTTATATAATTCAATAAACACTTCCAACTCTGTGGCTAAGGTCCAGCCACAGGCCTCCTAACCCTCACACAACCACATGATCAGCATTTTCACTTGTGTTACTACCAACTAATTATAGAACTATTGGAAAAAATTAAGCAATCGTTACATATTTGGGATGATGGATGCTGGTTTATTTTTATTTGGCAGCTGGATAACAGAAATTAAAGGAGCAGTGTGTTAGATTTAAGGGGATTTACTGGCATCTAGGAGGATTGCAGATTGCGACCAGCTGAAACTTCTCCTGGTTAGAATTCCTTCAGTGTTCGTTGTTCAGGAGGTTTTTACTAGGAGCTGAATCATCTGCAGAGGTCTCTTCCTCTCTAAAACAAAGGGACCAGACAATTAAAACTGGTAAATAAAGCACTTTCATGTTACAAATCAATGTTTCTCTTTTGCTGGTTGGCATGTCAGAGACAGGCTGCTAGCCCAGCAACTGCTAATGTGTGCTCACCTATTTTCTCTGATAACTTAAGATCCCAGCGTTTAGGAGAATTTTAGCGAGAGACGAGTTATCCGCAGAGATCTCTTCCTCTCCAAAAAAAAAAAAAAAGACCAGGGGTCTCATTTATGAACACTGTGTACACACAAAACACGGCCTAAAAGAGGTGTATGCCACTTTCCAGACTTGATGGGAGAAACTTTGACCCATGCTTACGAATGTTTTGGAGATGGGAAATTGATGACGCAGATGGTGAGGCGAAAAGCCCAATTGTGGATATTGCCAAATATTTTTTGGCACGCCATTTACGGCTTTTGTCTATACGGGGTGAGCGGTGAGCGGTGTTCCTGTCCCGTAAGATTGCAAAGCTAAACCCTGGTCTTTTTTCCTAAACCTGACCACTTCCTTTTGTTGCCTAAACCCAACCGTGTGTGTTTGTTGTTGAAGGAGAAAAATGTCAATTCACGGTTATGCACCAACGTAGTGCGTTTATTTTGAAAGAGACTGTATGTCAACGTTAAATTTCCTGTGAAAACAGAAGTGTATTTTGAAAGAAGACAATGCATGTAACAGGCAGAACTTGACACGGCATCCCAGAACATCAACAACCAACACACCCTGGGTACCTTGCACATCGTATGTGGGCGTGGGAAGTCCATGATCAAGCATGTCAATATGTGACAAGGTCTGAGTGAGAATGTGTTGGATTATTCACTGAAGTAAACATACTTCTTATATTATATTCCATTTAGGCCAATATATATCCCTAAATCCTTCACACTGGACCTTTAAAACGTTATCAAATATCTTTCAGCCTCCCTGTTTCCATTTAGCTGACCACTGAACATGCTATACTAACTCTGTGTCCGTCCTGTTGAGTGAATATCTTATCATCTTATGTAATGCATTCCTTCACAGTGTGCTGCTATACAAACAGGCAGCAGGAGCAGTGACAGTACACTTAATAGATTTGCGGTACTACAGAATATACCCACATCCATTTCCTAGCTTTGCCTCCTCACCAAAATCCCCCCAAAACCTTCTAACCAGGTCACCATGAGAGTTTCCGCTAATCCGTTATTTTGCATGTTCCCCTCTCTCCTCCCCAACCCTTAGCCCTTTTTTTGAGATTTCCACTCACTAACCCAGACAGCCTTAGCCTTGACTCGGGGCCACCCCATGCTCTCACTGTCCAACTATTTAACTAACCGCAGTGAAACAGCTTTAATTTCAGCTTACTGCTCAGTCTGGCTGAATGCAACATCGCTTGGGGGTCTTTCTGGAAAGCTGTGGTATGGGGCCCAACAGGCCAGGCAGGCAGACTGGGGGAGAACAACAGCCCTGTGCAGTCAGATCTCAGAGACCCCAGAGACACATACGTCAGTCAGAGCTGCCTCCCTCAGGAGTCGTTCAGTTAGTTATGGCTCTTTTAAATGCTTCTCTGCACCTCTGCTCAGCACGTGGAGGTGAGAGATTTTGGATAGCCAACAGTCAACAGCTGCATAAAAAAACATATTAAAGGTCCAGTGCGTAGAATTTAGGGGCATCTATTGTCAGAAATGGAATATGACATTCATAATTATGTTTTTATTAGTCTGTAATCACCTGAAAATAAGAATGGTTGTGTTTCAGCCACTTAAGAATAAACTGTTATATGTACATACTACATACACAGAGTCCACCATGTTTTTCTACAGTAGCCCAGAACGGACAAATCAGCCACCATAGTTTGTTGTATGGGTGAAGTTTAATTCTGCATCCTCACCCCTACATGCCACTAAATCCTACGCTGGACCTTTTAAGAGGCAGCATCTTTTGAGTCTATTGCCTGCTGTATTTTTCTTTTCCCATGACAAGTTTTGGCTGCCCTGTTCTGTGGTATTGCAGTTAAAAAAAATTCTTACAAGAAAGAAAACAAGACCTGGATCTGTTTTCTTCTGTCTTAGCGATGGCCATAATTCCCGTTCTATGATAACATTTTACTCACCACATTTTAGTGCATGGACATGGGGATGTGGTGACCACCCTGATCTGGCATTACTCAGGCAACACACAAGTTTTCTAAAAAATAGGTTTGCAACAAATCTCCGGTTTTAACAGAATAATTGAAACCTAATGTGACTGCACAATCGTAATCCTAAACTGCATTGTTAAAATTTGTAGTTTTATTTCTTAAAAGTAAAAGTAAAGTAAGTAAAAAGTGACATTCATTGTTGTTTTCACTTAAAAATTAAAGAGTAACATAAAGGAATCTTACTATATAATGACGAGAACTCTGTCTGTCTGTGGGTGTGTCTGTGTGTCTGTTCCACGTTTTCCTCCTCACTGACTTGGTCAATCCATGTGATATTTGGCACAGTGGTAGAGGGTCATAGGAGGATGCGAATGAAGCAATATTACATCAGTTGGCCAAAGGGGGGCGCTATAGCAACCGATTGAAAGTGCAAACTTTGAATGGGCATATCTCATGCCCTGTATGTCGTAGAGACATGAAACTTTGCACAGAGATGCCTCTCCTCATGAGGAATAAATTTGCCTCAAGAACTCATAGCTTCCGGTTATATAGATTTTCCGCCAATTTGAATTTTTTGAAAAACACTTAAAATCAATCTTTTCCTAGAAAGTTTGACCAATCTGCATGAAACTGGGTGAACATAATCTAGGGAGCAATATCTAAAGTTCCCTCTTGGCAAAAGTTGGAAAACTTACTAAAACTGAGCTTCTATAAGGCAATGAATATTGCGGAGGGCGTGGCTCATCACATAAAGGTGTATAACATCTCAAGGGTTTCACCCATCACCACGCAACTTTGTAGGCATATGACCACACATAATCTGAGGGGACCCCTCCATTATTGACCCCATCAAACAAGATGGGGGTGCTAGAGAGCTCATTTCTTATCTAGGCTTAACCGCCATATGGATTTTTACTAAACTTGGTAGATATGTAGAACAGAACGCTTCAAGGTGACTGGAGAAATTTAACTCTAATTGGCAACTGGGTGGCGCTATAACAACAGAAAAATGGCTAAAATGCAACAGATTGCTGTGGCTGCAATCGTACTATCAAATTCACCAAATCTCTGTCTGAATACATTGCTCTTCTTAATGGGTTCAGTTGACTATTTAATCTGCAATTTCCTACGACCTGTATCCCAAAAACACACCATGTGAAATTGTACATGGGCAACTGTGCACTCAATGGGTGTGCACTAGTAGTTTATTATTTTGAGAAATATGCTTATCTAGTTAGGTAAGAAAACTGGTACCACGTCTGTGCAATAAATCAGCAGCTGCTTAGCTTAGCTTAGCAGAAAGACTGGAAATGGGGGGAAACAGCAAGCCCACCTCTATCCAAAGCTTAAAAAAAATATTAAAAAAATAAATGAAATACACCCATGGTTGTGTACCTTGGTTTCTTGGCCAACAGCAGCAACTTCTGCTGGACGCTTAGCGACTAATTCCAGTCTGAAAGACAGTACGTCATTCCCCTCAAAAAGTTGAAAATCTGTTGCACCTCTAATGACGGGCGTGGTTGGGTGAGGTCAGAAGCTGGCTCTGTGGCGCCTTAAAGGAACAGTTCACCCACATCAAAATAACATATTTTCCTCTTACCTGTAGTGCTTTTACCAGGATTCTTGTGGTGTGAGTCGAGGAATGTTGGAGATATCAGCTGTAGAGATGTTTGCCTTCTGTCAAATATAATGGAACTAGATGACACTAGATGAGCTTGTGGTGCTCAAAGAACCAAAAAATACATTTGACAAACTCAACATCAATGTCTCTTTCCAGGAAACATGACCCAGTTACTCAAGGTAATCCACAGACCTTGCTGAGAGCAGTGCGATGTAGAAACTATTTTCTTTCTACCAAACTACATCCGCCAACCGTGTCACTGTGCAGAAGGAAGTGTGCATCTACTGCTAGCTCACCTAGCACCACTGTGCTAGCTGATGTTCCAGGTCAGCAGAGGAAGATGCAATTAATGTTTACATCTCTGCTGTCACAAGCATGAGCCTCTCGTCCATGAGTACATGAAAAGAATATGTATTTTTGATTTTGGGGAGAACTGTCCCTTTAAACCACCTCGCCAAACACCAGTTATAGTAGGCTAATGTTGCAGAGTACTGACACACCCTGGGGTACACCTCTATATCACTGCAGTAAGGTGAGAAGCTAAACCACTGGAGGTCAGGAAAAACACATGTTTTTTGGGGGTAGTATGGACTTAAAAGTGTGTCTCATTTCTTATTTGGTTGCAAAAGTTTGGAGTTGTAAAATACTTCCAGAGAAACATGTTGCTGTATCGGACTAGGAGCCAAAACTAAAAAAAATAAGACCCAGCTTGTAAAATATTTCCTCATCCTATATTTCAAGTTATGAACAAAGTATAAGGGAACAGAAAAAGTGAGGAGTCTATGTTCCAACAAAGGTGGATACGTGTGTGTATGTGTATATTTTTGCTGACACAGTAGACTGTGGATTTGTCTGGATGAAGGGGAATACATTTATGGTTTTTGAGGAGTGAGGGCCCACACCAGCCACCCTAGGGTCTTGTTATCCTCTCCTATGCCTATGCTCTGGGGGCGACTTTAATGAATACTCCTGTTCCAGCCCTCTTCCGGCTCCAGTCAGGCTATCTACAGGGCTGCCCCCCATCCTCCCTGTCTGCGCCTGCCTGTACAGCAGAGCAGGTCCCTCTACAGCAAGAAGGAAGACGAAGACAGAGACAGCAAGGAGGCTAGGTGATCGAACTGAATAATTGATGTGCAGAGTTCACTCGGGAACACCTCAAGAGTTTGTCTGAACACACTGACCACCATATGTGCTCTTGCTCCTGTGCGGATTTGAAGGAGAAAGATGGTGTACGAAACTTTTGCGTAGCAGGAATTTACCAGAATTACTCACCTTATATATGAAGTGGAGATTTGCTCATTACAAAATGTCACTGCTTACGAAATATCAATTGCCCCCGGCGTGAGATTAGTAAACAGTAAATTAATGTAAACAGCATGATAAGGGGTGAAATCATCCCACTGCCTAGACTGATAAGAGACCCCAAGCGTCTCAAATGTGTAATACTAACAGGGCCAAGCAACAAGTGCTGGGGCACCTCCCATTACCTCATGGGTAATGGGAGTTGACAGCGTAAAACAGCCAAGAAACATGAGGCCGTAACATGAAGTGAAGAAATGTCTCAACACGATATCTCCCTTTTATGATTATAAAAGGTCAAAAGCCATCTCACAAATGTTCTCAATAAAAGTTCTGTAAACTGTAGCTGAACTGAGTCGAGGAAACATGGGTCGGTTATGGAGTCAGGTGAGAGGTGAAGCAACAGCTGTTGGGAAGCGTGATGTGATATGAATATGTGAATGGGTACTTTTTTTTAATATGTTGTGCGCTAAAAAGGACCATGGACACACTGATAGTAGATCTCCATTTGACAAAATGATACAGGTGTCCAAGACTTAGACTGGAGTGTATGTGGAGAGCATTTCAGAAATAGAAAGTCAAAGGCAAAAGCCAGAACTACCTCTTTCTTTTTTCTTTCCCCGTGTTGCAAATTTGAATTCTTAAAATGGGTAAAATCTCATTTCATTGTAGAGATGCACACAGCGTGTTGATTTGCTCTGCTGCCCCTTGCATGTCTCTCTTACTTCCTCTTTCTGTTTATCATGAGACAACTGTCACGGAAGTGTAACCTCTGTTCCTGGGTGTTGTGGACTAAGCAATCCAAACACAAAAAACACAGGTTTAAACTTAAAAAAAAAAAAGGTGGATTTATTACCCCCCAAAATAAGTTCTACAAATTAAATGACTAAAGACAACAGAATTTGAGTTATAGGGCCTTTAACAGAGGTCAACAAAACATAACTCTACTGAAAAAACAAGGCAAACAAAACTAGATGTTAACTCAACAAACAGACGTAACAGGATGAAACAATGGGGCAACATGTATATACTGGCTGATCTGACCAAATTAAACACAAATGGGAGAACTAACATAGACAATAACGAAGACCAACACAAAGAAACTCCTAATGCCCCCCATGATGTCACAGCTCTTGGGGGCCCATGGGATGGCCTTCTGGATAAAAGTAGGCTCCACCCTCAGCACATCTTTTGCCCAACTCCAACCAGGAAGTGACTTCAGGTAAGTCAAATGGTGCGCTCGTTTTGTACTCGGAGGTCGGAAATTCACAGTTTTCAGTCGGAAGTTTAAACTCGAATGCACCCTGAGATCGGATTTCCAACTCGGAAACTCAGAGCAACCGCATCAACCCCGACTTATGAATTCAAGATGGCTGCCGGTCACATACATAGTGAGTAAACACTCTGCTAAAGTACTGTTTATAGCAATTTTCAGCCATACCCATAGTACTGTTCAATTTTTATCCGTGGGCATGTTGCTACGCTGTCTGTATGTGCAAAATACCACACAGAGCGTTGTTATCAACTGATATTGCTAACAGTGGCTACGGCTAGCCCAACAATAGAACAGTAACGTCCATGTTTTTTTCTGACTTGTCCACCGTTGTCAACTAAAATGCAAAAACTGTTGTCAACTCAGGGGTGACGTCATTCCCACTTCCGACTTCCGACCTCCGAGAACAAAACAAACGCACCAAAAGATAAAGAGAAATGAATTAATAACTTACAGAAACAAACAGCAAAATGAAAAAAACAATGTAAACTAAACAATTGTTGTCAAAGTGCTGATAAATTTTAACTAAACAAACTGCTGAGTGTATTTTAGGTGACTTCAAGTCAGAGCTAACTGTACATGTGGTAATGGTGTGGGTGAGTATGGGAATCATTCAACCTTTTGTGTAGCTGTGGGCACAGCCATCACACTGGGAGTGACAGGGCTAACTGTCATTAGGTTTTTACGACAGAGTCAATCGAGTTTTTTTGGTGTCGGTGTAAGATGTTGAGACTGTTAAATGGCTCAGTGTTGGATGTTAGCCGCAGCTGCTTGTGCTAACCAGCCAGAGGGAGCAAGAGGAGGGCGGCTAATGGAGATGATCTGTCAGGGCTACTTTAGAGCCGTCGGTCAGTCAAAGCAGCAAAAAACACCCATAAACATGGAAATATGGATCACAAGTTTTAGAAACACTGCCATGAAATCAAGCATTTCAGGCTGCAACAATCCCAAAACCAGAAATCTTGGAGGGATTGCGTGCTACATCGTCTATTTTACGCTAAAATGAGACCGTAATTTATAAAAGGAACATCATGCTGTATTGAAGAAGACTTGAACCTAGCGATTAAGATCATAAACACCTTACAAAAATGTTTACTGAGGTAATAAATCAATTGACAAGTGTAGTAATTTCCTCATAAAATTCGGTACAATCGGACATCTACTTGTAACCAGTGTAGTCGCCCCCTACTGGCCATTAGAGAGAATGCAGGTTTAAGGCACCACTTCTCAGACCCGCAGTCTACCACCACTTCTTTTCCACAGTCTGTGGTCCCAGAGCAAAAGAATAATGTGTAATTACTGGCTGATATAACACACCCAAAAGTGTATAAAATGAACCATATCTGAGTTGTAATGGTGTATGTTTCCCAGTGCATGGTCTGCTGCAGTCTTAAAAACACGCTTGTATTTTTAGGGCAAGGGTGAGAGCACAGTGTGTGTGCATGTACAGTATGTGTACGTGTGTGTCTTTGAATGTGGAGAAAGGCTCAGAAAACTAACACTTCTGGAATGCCCCCCACAGAGCGAGGACTTCGGGGTTGGATGTGTGTTTATGGGAGCGTTTTGGCAGGAAGAGGCAGGGACTCGGTCCAGAATAACGGAACAACAGTGGAATGTGGTACAGCGGGGAATATCCTGAGTCAAACACAAGGCAGTCCTGGGGTCTGAGGAGGAGCACTTTGTGGCAAGACTTTCATAAACAGCATTTTTAAATTAAGATAGATGTGACACCATGCACACCATTCTCTTGTGCGGCTGACAACGCTACATGGATGCCTGCAATCGGTTTTCATTTGACTCTTTTCATTTCACACCACAACTAAATTAGAAGACCATGTCCCATGGAATATCTTTCAAACCTGTGACTCATTCACTGAAAATCTCTATCCAAATGTGAGAGCCTCAACTGTGGCAGTGTTGAAGTCACAGTGAATATGAAGTGTTAGTATTTCTCTCCAGGCTGTGCATTAGGCCGGATGCCACGCACCTTCGCCCACATGCCTCCCACGACCCAGCGCCCGTATATAGAGGGCAGAATCTGAGCCCAAGCTGCAAGCAGGCAGATAAAGACAATCTCATTGATGTAGGAGCAGCTCACTGTTAAAAAAGAGACATCTCTGACACAACCCTGCTTGCGTTACCCTTGCTACAGAATCAGATTAACCACCGCAAAAATATTGTGCTAAGGCTTGAAGGCGTAGAGTCAGCTTTTACATACATATCAAGCAGTTATGGTGGATCTGTGTATGCGAATATGTGTGCGTACATGGCAATAAACCTGGTGGTTGCGAGGAAAGACCTTTAAGTGAAACATTGACAAGCAGCTCAATCCATCAATTCCTTCAGGAACCATGTCTATGCTTGTAATGCCATAAATATGCACTGTGGAGCCAGTGAATGACATGTTCCACCCACAATGCAGTCTGCAAACTACACATCTCAATACTTTATGGTGTTTCTTTTCTCATGTGAAAATATGGGAATGTACAAAGAGAGCTAAAACGTAAAGCTGAACATCTCTTTTTCGGGAATTCAAGGGGCATTTTATCCTACCTGGTGAGCTCAGTCACGTTTTTTCTTTTTTCCTAGCGACTGTGTTATCCACACAATGAACCTATCAACTCCACAGTACCACCCACATTACACCAAAGGACATTTGACAAACACCACCAGCATTCCTGTGTTGTATCTCTTACGCTAAACCTGCCTTCACAAGTATCCCACCTGCTTTGCCTGTTTTTTATCATTATGAGCAAGATTTGTGCCGAGCGTGATGAACAACGGGTTCGTATCAGCAAGGGCTGGGCTGCCTTTTTTTTTTTACAAACTCATATGCTTTCTCTCTTTTACTCTTTTTCTCCCCCCTCTCACTCTCAGTCTGTTTCCTTTCACTCTCTTTGTCTTTGCCGTTTTCTCTTGCTGTCTCTGCCAGACCTCTACTTTACACTCCCCCTCCTCCCTCGCCTCCTCCCTGAAACCAACTCCTTGGCAACCAGTTGCAGCGTCTCCCAGAAAGGTAGACAGCCTCTCTGTGGTGCCACAGCAACCCAATGCAACATCAGACGGCGAGGCATGCTACATTATTAACCAGAAACAGCCAAGAGGGGCCGTCAAGGACGGTATTGTGGACATGAGGGAGGGTGAGAGGGAGAGAGAAACAGGGGGGTGGTGGTCCTAAACTGCTGGTTGTTGCATTATAAACTTCAGTGGGGAGACAGCACTTCCAGCTTTGTCTGGACACGCATGACCATCCATATAAGCAGAGAGTAACACATATGCAAACAGTGTGAGCAGCAGTGTGAGCATGTTAGAGAGAGAAAGCGGTTACATTCAGCCAAATCCACAGGGGGATCAATAAGGAACATCTGGGTCTGGAGTGGTCAGGGCGGCGTTTTTTTGTGCAGGCAGTACATTGGCCTGACACCTCACCCAGATTCTCTCCGGGTTTGTACGCAGGGGGGAGGGAAGGGAGGGAGGAGAGCGAGGGAGGGGAGGGGAGGGGAGGAGAAATTGCTGAGGGGTGTAATCGGGCAGAGAAAGGTGTTTGCTTTTCTGCAGGCAAAATTTGCCTGTTCCAAGGCTGAGGATATATTACCAACAGTGCTCATATGATAGTATTTGCAAGAAAATTTAATCTATTTTTAGACGGGAATACTTTTATTTTTGAGTCTGCAGCCATGCTAGCAGCGAGACTGTGTTTAGACACAGCAGTGCTTTGAGCTAAATGCTAAAATCAGCATTCTAACATGCTCGCAGTGACAATGCCAACACGGTGTTTAGCAGATTTACTGTTTACCGTGTTCACAACCTTAGTTCATGCTGTTGTAATGCTGTGTTTGTATGTATAGAGTGCTCCAGGAAGTGTCACCCCGGTTACCTTCTCAAAACATCATGCGATTTTTCCATTTGATTTTTGATCACTGTAGGAAACAAACTCTTTGGCAAACAAATGTTTATGATACTTATATGTTTTGTTCGGCAAGATAATCTTCACAGATGACCACCTCTTGTATGATTTTTGGAGTGTACATGCAATTGAGAGTCAAAAGCCAACATACCAACAAACTACAACAGTTGCATGACTTACAGTACGTCGCCATCACATTAAGGCTGTAAAGCCGATGTCGGCGTGATGATGCTCTGTAATCTCATGAACCCATGTCTTAGCAACCACCTTGTTGAAGACACATAAAAGCTTTCAAGTCTGCAAGCGAGATATTTACGGATGTATTCTATGTCAGTGGTTCCCAACTGGTGGGTCACAGTCCAAAAGTGAATCTCAGGTCCATCCTGAATTGACCCTAAGTTTGTCAAGTTTGTAAATAACACACTTTATTTTAAATACAGTGAATTTCCAGCACAGAGGTTTCATTTTGAAGTGCTGTTTCCTGCTGTAGAGTGAGTGACTAACAGACAGATACTTGACAGAAACAGCAAAGTACCTTGACGACATGGCCAAACACAAGTACGATGCTGAAAGTATTTAACTGTGTGGACCTTGAATCAGTGACTAAGGAGACATCTGGACGACTTGGCTGTGCCAGTTGGGAACCACTGTTGTATGTCGTAGAACAAGATGTGAAAGTCTTAAATCTTTTAAGATTGTGTTAACCTCAGACCTTATTTGAAAAATTTGAAAAACCCATTGACTTTTAGAGGAGGGAACCAGGAGTGCTAAAATGCTAACTCATTTCCGGATTTTAGGACTCATTCCTAGGGCACTCTATACCTACAAAAAATAATGCACCAAATTTCATACATATCCCACATCATGAGCTAGATATTTATGTAGAACCCACGTATTTGGCAAGGCTACGATCATGTGACCAGTGCGCTGATGGGAGTAAACAAGGAAGCAGTCATTATCAGGAGGGAGGCTTTGGTGGCAAATTTGCCAATCCCACGATAGGAAAGGCATGACCCTACCTACTCCTCCTCTGACTGGCTTGTATTCGTTGCCTTTGTTGGTTGGATTGGTTGGGTTTAGTCAGGAGGAGTGGGATTGGTTATGGTTTGAGTAAGAATGTCAGGGTAAGCCAATCAGAGGCAGAGTAAGACAGAGTAGTTTGGGTCATGCCTTTCCGCCAGTAGGCTGGTGTTTGTAACTGTGTGAAACCAAGTGACTTTATTTTAAGCTACATCATAACCATTCCTAAACCTAACCAAAGTAACTTTACTTGTGTAACCGGTCTGGCCTGACACTTCGGTTTGCTACAAGCTCTGCGTTGCGTTCGTGGATGATGAGAAAGAAGACGAGGACAGCTTCTTCCATGCTGACCAGGGGATTTATTGTCTATGCAAAACACATTGAAATCAGTACAACAGCTTCTCATGACCAGTCTCCCACGAACACACCTCTCCTAAAGGGGTCCAGATATGAGCGAGGAGGATAGCTACACCAAAATGTCAGAGGTCACACAACAAAAATGGAATTTACCAAAATAAAAGCTCCTCCAGACAAATACAGAAACTAGTACGAACACATAAAAAAAGAAACAACAAAATATGAACAAATACAGTACGAAAGCTGGATTTGGTGACATTAGGTTACATTGTTAGCATGCTAGCATTTACTGATTAGCGCTAATAATAAATTGCAGCTGAGGCTGATAGAAAATGTCAGGTAGAGTGTTAGCATTAGTATATACCCAGTTTCATTTCAATCCTCATTGTTGAGAAACTTCACTTATATCCAAAAATGTGATCCTCCTGATGACACTAGAGGAAATGTTAGAGGATCACCAAAGTCATCTGGATTCGTCCTCTGTGGACTGTGAAAGTCTGCACAAGATTTAATAGAAACTTGTCCAGAAGTCGAGGTATTTCTGTCTGAAGTGATGGACCAGCAGACCGACATCACCATCCCTGATCTTTGCTTCTGTGTGGCTAAAAAACTAATTTATAAGATATTTATAGATTTTAATAAAATATTACCAAGCCCTTTAATAAGACAAACTTTCTAAGCTAAAAAAAAAAAAAAAAATCACATAATTTAAAAGTTGAGTCAGTGGAGTGGTACAACGATAGCCCTTATAGTGGAACAGACCAGGGGTGGATTAACCTTCAAGGGGGCTCCAGGGCAAAATTGAGCTGCAGCCCCCTATTGGCTCCCAGCTCTCCACTCTGTGTATTTTATATGTATCTTGTTGCCTTTAAGCAGCCATCAGGTACGGTGCACTCTGCAGACCAGACACGGCAGCTTCAGGATTATTTTGCCCACATGCCCAGAAACCAACCATGAACTGTACACACTATATCTTGCTCTGAGAAATCCCCACAGCAGAACTGTAACCTCAGTTTCTGCACACACTATATTTTTGGGTTATTTTAATTACTTTAGTCACCGTGCTAATTTATGTTGTCACAGAATGCTGTGGAAAGATGCATATTTTAGCAGGAATAGCTCCCTGTTGTTATTTTAGACTTATAGAATTCAGTTGTTTGTACATTCAGTAATTATTCAATTAGAGAAAGAGTAGCTTTAGTTCCTACCTGTCATTGTTTTGCAGGGGACTGGTGATGGTGTAACACACACAGGTTGCTGTATATTGGTGAGAATTAAAGAAGATAACAAAAGAGAAATTGTTGATTGCTTATTAACTCCAAAACCAGAAGGGGAATGCAACCAACAACAAAGTAAGGTTATGAGGAAAAAAATGTCCGTGGCATGTGCACTATTTTCTGCTAACAATGCGAAATGAATCAATTTAAAAAATACTGTTGTGTGACCAGACACCTGTCATGAGTGTCCACACTCTTAATTTACTGCTCACTTAACAGTTGAGTGTATATTACATATGTCAGGGATTACTTAACTTGCTTTGCCCAGGGGCCACCTTAACTAGAGCCCAGGGGCCACTTAATAAACAAACATTAGTCAATACATCGACAGGAAGGTAATCCAGGCACTCCGAAAAAATACAGAAAAACGAGGAAGGGAGCCTTTATTGTAGTGGCTAAATCATTAAAAGAACCAACACGTTTCAGCCAAATGAATTAATCAGTATATATTATAAATGAATTGCCTGTTTTAACCTTTTGACGTTTGCTTTGCTCTCTCTCATCTTGGCCAAGAGGCAAATCAAGTTGCAGCAGTCCTGCACAGGTCGGGTGTATGCAGGTGGGTTTCTAGGATTTGAGGACATGTTGAGCTTAGCCTAGAGCCCGGACCTCTGTCGGAGGTTGCAGGGGAACCTCGGGATCCTCTCTTGGCACTTTTTTTAAATTAAAAAACAAACAACAAAAAAGTAGGGCTGTAACTGACTCTGAATTATATCAGTCAAATCAGGCTTGGCTGTTGAATAAGAATATCTGTACATTTGTTCCTTTTCCCACAGAGTTTGTCTGAACGGGGTTCAACGAATGTTCAGCATGACAGCGATGTTCACGTAATGTATCGAACAAGCTAACTGAGCTAATGTCGGAAATGTGCAAAAACATTTTTTGCCGACACCAGACATTAAAATGAGAATCAGACACTGTACTGTAGATTGACCACTTTTAGGCAGAAGGCAGATGATAACATCACTCTGGAGCCTTACGCTGCAAAGCCTCTCCTCCTCAAGGCGGCTGCATCAAAGAGCAGCGAGAAAACAAGGAGCGCCTACTCTGCAGCAAAATCTGGGGACCAAAGCATCCCTAGAAAAAGACGACTGCTCAACTTATTGACAATCAACTTATCGCTGAGCTGAGGATGCTCCAACTCATTCATTCATGTTTAAACTACTTCCTGTTTTATTTTGTAGATTCTCTCCTCATGTGTCGTGTCTGGTTTTACTTCTTGTCTGTGTTTTCCCGCTTGTTTTCTGTTACACCTGTCTCTAGTCCTTCCCTGTTCCCTGAGTCTTCCCTTCACAGCTGTTCGGTATTGTTTGCTCCACCCTTGTTGTTAGCCAATCTCTAAGGACGAGACACAGCTGGAGCAGGAAGACATGGGCAAAAGGAGGGAAATAGTTAGATTCGTTTTCTGTGTATATATATACCTGTGTGTTTCCCTTTGTTCTTTGGTCAGTGTGTCTGTGTTCCTCCTGGGTGCATTCTGTGCTCATCCCTTGTCATTGTGTTTTTCCTGTTTGGTTTTTGTTCTCCTTTCGTTCGAGTTGCCTCCCTGTGCTGGATGTTTTCAATCAGTAACATTAAAGCTTGCTTTTTGTTAGAAACTCAGACTGTCTGTTGGTCTGCATTTGGGTCCTCCTCTGATCTGACACATGACAGCCTCATTGTTAAGGGACGCTACAATACTTTACTCCTGAGCCAAAACCAAGCACCGCCCACCTACTGGCGCAAACGTTCTTATTTTACAGCTAAACAGTGCACTAAAATATGTCTCTGAAGACATTTGAGGTGAGAAACAGGCAATGCAGTAACAGAATCTTGATTCACATTTGATCAGCGCTGTCTAGTTTGACAGTTTGACCGCAGTCCATACACGGTGATTGACATGATTGACAGCTGAGTTAGACACTCCTCGGCTCTGTCTGTTGTCGTTGATTTTTGCAAATGTTAGAAGCACTACGAGGAGGCAGGGGAACATAATTTTTCACAATTTGTGTGTGGATGTAGTGACAGTTTCAGCAAATATGACAAAAAGTTTTTATTTAAAGTTACAAACTACAGCTTTAAAACTAGATTATGACACAACAAGGCCTCCTGATTAGGTAAAAATACAGTAGCTGTCCTAAATCACCCATAATGTCAGCTGGTTTTGTGCCTTAGCGGTGTATATTCCCAAACAAATTTGAAATGTGTCAAATTACTGGAACATAATTGGCAGACAGTGTATCTGCGTAAGTCGGGTGCCTTAGGGTCTGAGCCCCAGGGCAGAGGCCTACCTGCCTTGTAACCCAGACAAGAGGAAGAATGCCTCACATAGACATCCAAACTCCGAGAGAAAATCGAGATTAAAGACTTCACTGACACACTGCCGGAATATAAAAAGTATTCAGTAGTTGGATAACAGGAAAAAACTCTCTAAAAGCCACGGGGATAAAAGAGGCTGCCAAACAAAAAACAAATCTATAAACTTTGTGAATTCATTTACATGCTTCATTACTGACCACAGATCACAAATAGTTTTTGTACGGTGAAGTGCATCTTTCAGTTAGTGTCTGAATGCTATTAAAAGAAAATGCTGAAAGGATTTCTCTGTTGTATTAGCAGGAAATTTCATACAGTATCCTTGACTGTGCTGAACCAAAGAGCTCCACAGAGTCACGGCGACAAAAGAGAAACATCATCTATTCTTCATCAGGTAGTTGAGTTCTCCGGCAGCCCACCCCACTTCATGTGCCTGGAGATGAATGTACTCGCCTCAGTCTGCTCCGCACTTTAAACACGGGGAATTACACAAATGTTGAACTGGAGAGACAGACACAGGGAGAGAGAGAGAGACGGAGAGAGCGCAAATAAAGGCTAGCGAGAGGAGGAGTGAAATGGAAAAAAGTGGAGGAGATGAGAGAGGCTGAAGTGGAGGGAGAGAGGGTAAAACTAAAAAACAGAGAGAATTGGAGGGTGGTTTACTCAGCGCGAGGGGGGTGCGGTGGGGGGGGGGGGGGGGACGGGGACGCAAGGAGGAGAGAGGAGAGGTAATGAGGCCAGTGACTGGCTTTACACCTCGTCTCTGTGGAAACTAATTGGGAGAGAGCTGGAGGGCACTAATTTGAGCACTCTGCTGGGTAAATGTAGTGCAACGAACTATGAAGGGTAAATCAATGTACTACCTCTCCCTACACCTCGCTTTCTCTCCTTCTCCACCTCGTACCCCCCTCCTCCCATTATTGTTTCCTAATAAAAATTCCATTGACTTCAACTATGCTTGTGGGCATAAAAGGTATCGACCTGGGTAGATATCATGCGTGCTGATGAGGTACAGCTCACCAGAGAGGAGTATAGCTAGTTAGCCGGCAAAAAACATACTGAATCATCAGGACTGGAGATCTCTGCTCAATCAAACTGGCACCACGAGGAGTCGGCATGTGGCACAGTTCCTACTGAGCTCAGCTTTACTGTACATACTGCAAGGTTGTAGCACTGTACGAGGGGCCAGTACATTTCCCTCCAGTCTGTAGGATACATTTCCTTCCCACAGATGTAATGATCGAAATGCAGCAAAGTATTATGTACAGCATGTGTGTGTTCCTAGCTCCCAGGGCGGTATGCTGTCTGATGGGAGAAAAGGAAACAGAATGTATAGTTACCCCCTGTAGTGAGCCCAAGGGTGGCTGAACAAGGAGCCAGAATTTGGGAGGTCTTAAGGGGAATTATCCTCACCCTCAGGCTCGGGGATATAGCAGGCTTTTCAGCCTCACATAAGAGAGGAGCCCTGCTCCCATCCACATACACAGCGAGATTCAGCAAAGGAAAAAGGAAACAAAGACTAAGCTATGTGCTTTAATAGAAGGAGAAGTTTCAGCGCTCGGTTATTCATCAGATACAGTAGTTCTGACTCGCGTGTATGCGATTTATGGCGGTTTATTTGTCAGTGGTTTGAGAAAAAACATTAAAAAGGACAAAAAAAGTTGCCGCCTGTGAATGAGAATGCTCTATACTGAGTGATTATGTGTGTTTGTCTAACTCCACCTTTCATTGTGGTGCTCGGAGGATGCTGATCTGCTCTGCTCAGCGCCATCTGCCCCCCTCTCTCCGCGACTGTGCCTTGCAGCTCGGCCCCCTGGGAAATAGCTGTGGATAAGTTATTCAATTAGAGGGGCATTATTGGCCCGCTCTCTCAGAGGACAGAGCTGATGATGCTGTGATTATACCGCTCTGCATTCCTTTATGGCTCGGCACCCTCTGTCTGCGTGTGCGCGTGCCTGTGTGTGTGTTAAGACTTCTACACACTTTTGCGGTGCAAGCGTGTGTGTTTTCTGGGTGTGTGTTACCGCAAATCAACAAATAATGTTTGTGGGGTGAATGGATGTGGAGAGGAGGTGGGGGGGTTGAAAAATAGGGGGTCTATCAGAGATGCTTGGGTGATTTCAAATGAGGCCGTCGAAGTTTGAATTGAAATACACACTCGCACAACACATATGGGCTGACCACGCATCGTCTCGGAGAGGATGGAGACGTGCCCCTTCTGAGTGACTAATCGGTGCGAGATGGAAAGTCTCAACAACTCCCACTGGCTTTCAATTATCAGTTCATTTTAAAATCCTCCTTTATTAAAAAAAAAAATAAAGTTATAGTAGATGTGTTACCTGATGTAACCCATTGGTAAGACTTGAGTTTGGCATTTTGGCTGCTGCCATCTTGGATATTCAGAGCCTGAAGTGACCCGAGGTGAGCACATTTGGCAGGAGGGTGGAGCTGTGGAGGAGCGAGGTTGAATCAGACTCATAAGCCATTTTACACAGAGATTGTGTGATAGGGCCGCTACGAAGTCCCATCTTCACGCCACCTTTGCTTTTTCACACTGAACCAAACAACGGCAGCATAATGCTGGAGTGGGATTTTCGATAGCATGCTAGTGTCCCAGATGCAAAAGAGGTGTGACAGTCGTGGCGTGTGGCGTAAGGTAGTTAAGACAGGCCATAGTGCTAGTTACTGGTTATGTCGGGCTTATATGTTTGAATGGCATGAGTGCTTGCTCAGCTTGCAGATGTAATAATGAATTTTGCTCCTAAACTATGTACCGTACAGGGTGGCATCTTGTCTCATGATCAAATAGAGACTTAGACAAAATCAACATAGATATTACCCAGCAATCATCATCTGTACGTCAATGACAAAAATACCAACGATTACAAACTATGATTATAGTTTTTATAGTTTGTGTAAATTAAGAATATAATTTGTTATAGATTGCCACTAACCATTTTACAAAAAAAAAAAAAGGAAAACCTTGATAGAGATAGGTCTTTTCATGTGCATACAGTAATACTATCAGTATTTTCACCCCTGGGTGTGACGGTTAACACACTCTTCAGCAGCGCTTTCTAAACCAGTGGTTCCCAACTCCTCCATGCACAGGGTCCAGATTTCTCCTTAGTCATTAGTTCAAGGTCCACACAGTTTAATACATTCAGCATCATACTTGTGTTTGGCCATGTTGACAAGTTAGTTTGCTGTCTCTGTTAAGTAGCTGTCCGTTAGTCACTCACTCTACAGCAGGAAATGGCACCTAAAAATAAAAACTCTGTGCCGGAAATTCACTTTACTTAAAAATAAAGTGTGTTTTTTACAAACTTGAGTCACTTATGGTCCATTCAGAATGGACCCACGACCCACTTTTGGACTGCGACCCACCAGTTGGGAACCACTGTTCTAAACAACAACAATAACTACATTTACATACACAGTTAAGTCGAGCTACTGTTACAGCTCAAATAGGCCATTTAGTTGGACTACTGTCCCGGTCCCAAGATACAAGCATGGGAGGGGAATCAATTTATTGACCGAAGTATGTCTGACTCCTCTACAATAGGTGGTGATATGCCTCCTTTCAGCTTGTTAGTATTGGACCTATTACGTCACAGACCAAACAATTGAGCCTCATCTTGCTGTTCCACCACTGTTTTGAACAGGTCGCTGTTCAGATCTCAATCACATTATCTGGGTGTGTTAGTCTGGCTTTGAGATATTCGATTAGCACAATACACGTGCTCTCTATGATAACATGTACATTAAAAGTCTGGTTTTAAACAATAAATCGATTTCCTATGATGTCATGTAAAAGTACTGAATGTCATAAGATGGCAAAAGCAATCATTTGCCGTCCCTGTTATATGGCTGCTGATCTTGTCCTTGTCCTGATCGGAGGGTAAGGAGCTCCCAGGCCTCATTGTCTCCCCAGTTTCAGCTGCCATTCTTTTTTTGAGTTAGCTGCTAACTGCTGCCAGCTGCTTTTAAAAACTCCTGGCATTATGGCACACGCATAACATGTCTTCAAAACGTCACACCTGTCCCACCCAGTGTCCCGTCCTGTTGGCTGTCCCTTTTACGAAGACGTCTATTGAGCACTGTTACTACCTCCGCTGCCAGTTTAAAGTCGTATTGAATGAGGAAATTAGTTACAGAGACCAAAACCATTTTTGTACCAGACTGTAAACATTTATTTTTGCTGTAAAGTTTGGTATTTCAACATGGGAGTCTGTGGTGATTGACTCATTTTTGGAGCCAGCTTCAAGTGGCCATTCGATTCAGCTTCATTTTTTCAGCCCTGGAGGTTGCTGCTTGGTTACCACTAAATTAATTCTTGATTTTCTGATGATAGCAAGCAGTCGTTACCACTTGACTCAGATTTTTTTTCAGCTTGACATCAGAGTCAGGTGATTTCTTTTGTCTCCACAATTCTGGTCAGGACAAGGAACAACACCATTTGAGACAAAGAAATGGAAGGAGGGACACCTCAGCAGGCCAACACAGAGGCCCACACACCCCAAATCCAAACACATTCCCTCTCTGCGGACCAGGGAGGTGATCTTTAAAGTGCTGCCATGATGGGTCTGCCCTATCTGCCCAGTGCAGACCCACAGATGCCCTCCCGGGGGGACAGGCTAGAGGGGAGCAGGGCAGCGGGCCTGGAGCCTCATCTGCTCTGCCCAGAATACAAATAGGTCAGTGTGTGGTGGGAGAGGAGGAGCACGGGGAGGGACACACACACACACACACACACACACACACACACACGGACACACACACGGACACACTGACCATGAACAAGAAGGGGTCCTGCCAGCTGAATTCCTCCATTGGCCATGATGGGAAGGGCCATCTGGTATCAATGTGGGGAAGTCAAGCAAGCTTGTGAGAGCACACACATTCACACCCACACACAGCGGACATGATTCTGTGTCTCTAAGAAATGCGGGACAGCACCTGAACATCATGTCATGGACCTCACACTAAGAGTCCTCAATTGCTTCCCAACAGTGAAACACTCTGTCACCTTTTACACCTTTTAACTTAGATACACTGAGCATGCAGCTGTCTGCTGCTGGATGAAAAGCTCCTTGTAATGGATTTACTTCTGCATATTTGCTCGTCTTTGTTAGAGGGATACTTTGCCGATTTTCAACCAGCTTTGTATCATAACAATGTGGGAAGTATGTGTAAATAAACTGTAGCAAACTTCCCTCCATCTCACCAGCGCTCAGATCTTCCTGCTCATCTCATCCAGCAGATATTTGCTGACTCTCGGGCTGCTGCTCAAACTACAGATTTTACTTCTGCATGTTTGTATGTCAGCTACCCAAGGAACCTCTAAAAGAAGGAGGGGTCATTACATCGGTGACAGCCTTCACATTTTTCGTTGGTGCCAGACTTTGGTGCCACTTTGGTTGAAGTAAATAGGGCAGGCGTGGCAAGTCCCACTTTCATCAGAATATCTGTAACTGTTTCACCTTTGACTGTAAAAGGTTTCTACAAACTGAAACAGAAAAAGATCAAACCTATTATCACTGACCATACTGCTACAATGCCTTACAGTTTGCCTTGGTGATTTACATTAGTCATTTAGCTTATATCAGCTAGAAAATGCATCATGACAACACATAACCTAGAGAGGCTGTAACATTTGCTATCACTCACCAACACCGCAGCTTCCTGTCTAGCATATTCAGTTAAAGGTGAAACAACACAGATATGATGGGTAACAGTGGGACTTGCATGTCCGCCCCATTAACTTCAATAGAACTGGCACCACAGTCTGGCTCCAATGCAAAATTTGAATGCTGTCACTGATGTAATGACCCTTTCTTCTTCTTCTTCTGTAGTTTCCTTGCCACCGTGGACACGAGTGTAGTAGCAGATCAAAAGAAAGAGACTTACCATCCCCTTGTCTTCCTCTCAACTCAGATCACACTGTAAACTGGCCAGCGCTGATCAAATATAAACCAAGATTCTGTCACTATTTCTTACCATAAATGTCTAAACCAGAGGTTCCCAACTGGTCCAGCCACGGAATCAAGGTTTCCTCTTTGTCATTAGTTCAAGGTCCACACAGTTTAACACATTCAGTGTCATACTTAAGTTTGGCCATGTCGTTGAGCTAGTCTCTCAAGTAGCTGTCCATTATTTACTTACTCTAAAGCGAGCCTGATCTCACTCCGAAATCATCGAAATCTGGCACCTGGGCAGTGACTTGTGGCGTCAGAAACCAACGAAAAAGGCATCCTCTGATGTAAGCATGATTTGCAGCCAATTGCCGTTATAGTTTAACAGTGCCCTGCCGTGTCAGGGGGAAATGTGGTGGGACAAGGACAAAAATTAAGGCAGCGAAGGTCCAAGTGGGCGGGCGGGAGGGATTGTGGACGGGTCCAACAAACATTGACCCAAGAGAGCGGTATTCACGTCCCGTAAGATTCTAAAACCACACCCTGTTCTTCTTTCCTAAACCTATCCATGTGTGTTTGTTGATGAAGGAAGAAAAACGTAGTGCCTTTATTTTGAAAGAGACTGTATGTAAATGGTAAATTTCCTGTGAAAATGGAAGTGTATTTTGAAAGAAGACAAGGCATGTGACAGGCAGAACTTGACATGGTGTCCCAGAACATGACAACCAACACACCCAGGGTACCTTGTACGTCGTATCTGGACATGGAAAGTCCATGACCAAGCACGTCAATATGTGACGAGGTCGGAGTGCTACAGCAGGGAACAGCACTTCAAAATAAAAACTCTGTGCCGGAAATTCACTTTACTTAAAAATAAAGTGTGTTAAACAAACTTGACATGTATGTGAGTCACTTGCGGTCCTTTCAGAATGGATCTGCGGACCCCCTTTTGGAACCACGACCCACAAATTGGGAACCACTGGTCTAAAACATATTTTAGTGCACCGTTTGGCTGTAATATGAGAATTTGTGACATGAAGCGCCACAGTGATTCCTGCACTGTAAAGACTACTGAAAAGCTGAGATCAAACTGTAAACTAAGCAGTGTTGATAAATTAGGAACACAGCTTTTGTTACTGTGTTGCCTCATTCTCACCTCTAATGTTTTTGCACCTTTTTTTCTACCCTCTTTAGCAAAAGCAAATGCCACAGCCCTTTTTTTCTGTTTTCTGTGGCACCAATTCTGCTTACAATTATAAGTCTTTGCCTCCTTCTACTGCACAGACAGCCCGGTTTTAAAAAAGAGAAGACTGTCTCTCCAGCAGTGAAGTACTTTAACTATTCATGAATCGTCTTCTTATTAAAACCATAAAACAGTCAAACTTAAAAAAAAGTTGAAGGGGGAGCAGTCATTGAAAGCTTTCTTGTACTTTTACATATTACAAAGGACCGAACAAAAGGCTGTTCATTGTTAATGCAATACTGTATTTCAGGTTAGACTATTGTTAGAATGTTAAAGTGTATATATCAGTGTATTTCGGCTCTGAGACAGAAACCTGGAACTAATTACCTTTACACAGATTTCTAACCCCCATAGGTTACAAGTCCAAACACCCCTGTGCGATGTTTAATCCCTGTTTTGACCCTGCTTTCATGACTGCAGTTTAATTTAATTTCTGCAGCGCTGGGCTCAATCTTTCAGATTTCTCCTGTTTTGGAAATTCCTGGAAGTAAGAAAAACTTTAGCCGGGGTAAAAATAGACATTGTTTGGCTGTGATGTAATCCCGTGGCTGTATTCTAAAGTTTTCTTTCTGCTGCTGGTGCAGGCTCGACATATTGCTGAAAAGGGAAACTGATTTATTTTGGCTTAATATCAAAACCCCGGCCTGATGAGGGAAGGCTCGCACAGAGTAAATCAAGTAGAAAATAAGCAGGGTTGAATTATTTTCAAAAGCCAGTGTGCTATTAAGCCGGAGCAGGCCCGTGGCAGCAGCTCATGAAAAGAAAACATTTCTGGGTTTTCCATCATACAATTTCTTGTTCTTAATATCAGCACCTCTGCATAGATACATAAACTTTCAGAAGAGCTTTACATCAGCCGTGTTGTGGGAGAGTACAGAGACACGTGCGCCGTAAAAAGTGCACAAGACCTCTGCTGTACAATATATCCGCCAGAGGCTATGTATGAGCAAATGAGAGTTGAAGAGGTCTGGGTAAGCACTACTGTTCATGTACTTTGTGCTGATGTTTCAGACACTCTTCTACAGTCACAGAGATGGATCTGGAAATGAACCTTCAGCTTGGAACAAGGAATTGATTTGTCTCCCAGACATTCACATCCCCTCGCTGAGACGAAGCAATTGAAATTATTACGACTTGAGCCTTCCCTCCTGCACTTGCATTAGAGAGATAAGTTCTGCACCACGGCTCACAAATATCTCAAGCATCCTTGTCTCCACCCACCACAGTCTTATGTCTGGAAAGAAAAAACCATTTGTTGTGCGGCAATCTGCGTCTTTTTGATTAACACCCCCATTCTACTTCCTTGGCGTGCCCCCGCCTCACCTCTCTTTCTTCCTCCTTCTCCCTCTACGCACATCCATCTCTATGATTATTTAAACGGGTGCCAGAAAAACACTGTGACCCGTCTAATTTGGACTGTGTGAGAGCGTAGAGAGGAGAGAGGGGCCCTGCGATTTTCCACACTCCCTTTTACTGAGCGGGGAAGTGGCGGGTGAGAGAGAAGCTGTTGCCATGGCTACCTGCTGGCAGCTTCTGTCCTTGTGTTTGGAGAGCACTGGCTGTTCCCTCTCTACCCAACGCCTGGGAGGGAGTGGAGGGAGGTGAGGGAGAGGGAGAGGGAGGTGAGGGAGGGAGGGAGGGAGGGAGGGAGGGGGAAGGAGTCTGGGAGGGGTCGAGCTGCCAAAGGGGAACAACACGAGGTCTCGCCGCAACAAAACCAAAGGGCTGCTGGCTGGGAAAGGAGCAACAAAAGAGCAACACTGAGGGCTCTGGTGGCTGATCAGCCTCTGGTCCGCACATGCACACACACACACCAGTGTTGATGACAGGCTTGACAGCAGAGGGGGGGATGTGGAGGAGTGGCAGTGGATAATTGCTTCAATGCTGCCATACAATTCAGGTGTCTCCACTGCCATGTGAGACGGCTTATCTCTCAGCCACTGCTCACCGTATCTTCTGGTTACAACTCAGAGTAAAGCAGGAGATTGATATTCTCATTATCACACATTACAGGTTTGATTCAAGTTGCTGCCGCTGATGACGATGGTTAACATTTCCCATCAGTCCAGTCACCAAGAGAACTATTGGCATTGTATATTTCTCCAAACCATGAATAGGTTACCTTTGTACTTCTCATACGTATCATATCAGCATTTCTAAGGTGATGTAAAGCCCTGTTTCCACTGAGCAGTACAGTATAGCTCAGTTCGGTATGCTCTCTTTCCGTTACCACTGTGAAAAGTTATGGTAGATGGTAGATGGTACCAATGGAACCATTCCATACCGTCCCCATGTTTGGTCCCCCCTCTGTTGGGGTACCTAGCACACAGATCTGGTACTAAAAGGTGGAGCTGTGAACACCGCAGTCTGATTGGTCAGTAGAGGACGGTCACTCTGCTCAGGGCTGAGTTGTGCCTGGTTTTGAGGCTCATGTAACCACTGTTCATACCGTGGAGTTTTACATTAGTAAACTTTAACTATACATTGAAATGTTGTTTTGCTGCCTCTTGCAACACTTGTAAACTTAATTTTACCGGGCCGACTGCCGGCGACTTTTAAGGTGGATCGTTAACTTGTAATGTTACATCAGCGCACCTTAGATGTCAATAGGACAACTTTGACCATTTCATTTGTCTGTATATGACATACTTTTTTAGTAATGAGTGCATCTTAAAGCACCGGATTATGTGAACTGCATGTTTTCTAATCCTCGCGACCCCATTCTGTGGACAATAAACGAGGTGCAGACTTCCATCTGTGTCACTGCTGATGAGGAAATACAGTGAGTGACAACAGCCCCACCCACATTGTTTGTGGTTGACTGTTTGTGGTGGAAACACTAGGGTCTAGGTACCATGTCTGAAGGGTTACTTTTGGTTTCAGATGTACCGTACCAAAAGTGTTTGGTGGAAACGGGGCTTAATATATGAGCTGACTTGGCAATGGTGGATGTCGTGACAATGCAAACCACTGTTTGAGACCAAAAAACAACAAAACCGGTTGTGATTTAGCGAGTCATTGCTGTGTTTCAAGCGGCATTTTAGGTCTGAAAAGCTGTTTTTTCCAGAGACATTGCTTCTTTTCCTCACAGGATAGTAGCCCAAAAAGAGGTTGTTTTTTACTGAGACATTGCTGCTTTTTGTGCAGGGATAGTAGCCCAAAAACAGGTATTTTTTTAGAGAGACGCCACTTGTTTTCCTGCCAGAATAGTGGCCTGAAAAGCGACTGTTTTTGCAGAGTGGTTGTCTTTTCCTCCTGGGATAGTGACCTGAAAATGGGGTTGATCTTGACCAAGACATCGCCTCTTTTCTTTCAGGGATAGTGTCCCCAAACTGGGTATTTTAAGCCATAACTAAGTGTTTTTTTGTGTTTAAACCAACATGTAAACCCCAGTGTTGTTGAAAAGTAAAGTTTTAATATATATGTTACATAATAATGCGTAAATGTAACATATTCGTCATTTCCAGAAACAATTTTTCCGGTGCTTGAATTGTCCCCACATAGGTGACTCGGCAGTTTGCCTGATATTTCATTTATAAGCTTTTCATGGTATTACTTGCAGCGCTTCTTATGTGTACATGAGTGACTCAGGTATTTCAGGGTGGCTTCAGTGTCACGGACTCCACCCTGGGTCTAGCCACCTAGTAAGCCGATCCAGGTAATGGATAGGTATGGAATGGACATAATACGGAGCTAGCAGTTTTAAAAAACACAGGCTTCCTTGTTACTTTCCAAGCTACCCTTTCATCCTCTTAAGCTCAGGAGCTATAGTTACTTTGTCAGCTAATCCAAACTATTTCCGTCTCTTTTTTGTTTGTCTTATCTTATTTGCAGAGGTAAAAAATGTGAGGCTGACTACAGGCACCCCCTTCCTAGAATGTGTCCCTACATCTATCAGCGCTTGCTTGTTTTGCGACTTTCTTGTGTGTCTCTGTAATGGTGTTAAAGTTCATTCTAGGAGTGTGAGTGTGTGTGTGTTTGTGTGTGTATGTGTGTGTGCACAAGAGCTCTGCGGTTGCTATTAGACACAGCGTGCTGAGGCCCCGGTGGTCATGCTGAAGCGTCCCCCTCCCCGCCCCCACCCCCGCTACCCCCCTGGCAGGAGGCTGACCTTGGCAGGGCCTGACAGAGAGCTGGCCTGGAGGGGGATCCACGGCGCTCCACGCCAGCCCACTGAGCCAACCCACTGAGCCAACCCACTCAGTCTGTGCAGGTGTACTGACGCCTGGACAAACACATGCACACACACATACACATACACACATGCATGCACAGCCACTAGACCAGGGGAGGCCCCCTGAGCAAGCAGATGTCCTAACGCTCCATTTCTCTGTGTTACCTTTCTTCTGGATTTCTTATGATCACTCGTTTTTCTCTCTATTTTATTGTCAATTTAATTTTTTTGACGGAAGAATAGAGTCCAAACACTAGATAATGCTTCCATCAACGTATTTAATTACCTCCGAGGTGACGTTTCAAGTATTAAGCTCTTCTTCAGGAGACTTGGTGGTATCTAAATGTATGTTTATGGGTGCATTACAAGGCAGTAATTATAATTTATATATTGAAATATGCTCAAAATGTCCCCCCCCCAATATATTGATGACATCAGAAAACCACGTAATGCCGTCCAAAATAATGATTGATAAATGACGACAATGTGACAAATTGCCATTATCATTCCAACCAGAAAGTTGTTCATTAGTGCATGAAGTCAAAAAAGCTCTATTTATGTAGTATGAAATCACCTCAACGATCGGCACTGCTTTCGCATCACTGGGCCTACAGACCAAGCGCACTAAAGACTTAAGCCAGTCAAACCATCTGCTTTGGTTTAGCGCTCCATTATCTTGAATGGCGATAAAATGATTTTGTTAAATGGATTAAATCCTGATCAGGAAAGTCATTTCACAGGGGCTGTGACATTCAAAAAAATCCATCCATTGATTTACAGATGAATCTTTCTCAATGTAAGTCTATGGGAAAAAGCCTTTTTGGGTCCAATGGCATCATGTGCCAGACTCTGGAGTTGTAATTCCACTGTTTGGCCACTACAAAAATCCTGGGGGCCTGGATGTACTGGGGTTCTGTGTCTGGTCTGTCCAAGTGATGTTGCCATATCAACACATTCTCACTCTGACCTCGTCACTTATCGACGCTAGGTCAAAACACTGGCCTCCAGGTGAAAGTCAATAGTTGTTGCGCCCATCTGCCACTCATCCCATCTGCCCTACTTGGACTTTCACCGCCTTAACTCTCATTGCTGTAAATGGTAAATGGACCTGCATTTGTAAAGCACCTTTCTACTCATCTGACCATTCAAAGTGCTTCATCTGGAGCAATGTGGGGTTCAGTATCTTGCTCAAGGATACTTCGACATGCAGGAGGTGCCGGGGATTGTACCACTGATCTTCCGATTGGTGGACAACCCACTCTACCTCTGAGCCACCGCGTTTCCTCTTGATGCTGTTGGATGCTCTTAAACAATAACGGCAATCAGCCGTGTATCATGCTGACATGAAAGGAAGGCTATTTAATCGGTGTCTGGCGCCGGAAGTCACTGACCAACCACCTGGTTTTTGACAACTTCGGAGTGAGACTAGATTGGCCATACCCTAGTAGACTCTGTTGCTCGACTGCTGTGGGTACGTACAGTCATTGTCACACTGTACTGTATATTTCATGTAGTTAAAAGTGGAAACCTGGAATAAATTATAAGTATTATATAGACTACTGTATATCACTGTTGATTGTGCTAATTTTGTAGTCTTATGAATTGTTATCTTCTCCCAGTGTTTCTGTCAGAACGTTAGCTAGCTAGCATGCATTCCATGCAGTAGTGAACAGATTATACACTTTTAGGATCCGCTAATGTTCCCATCAGTGGCTAATGGGAAAGGCCATGCATGAAAAGGTAATATTAATGTCAATACCTCATTTTCAACTCTGACTATAAGGGCCGGGACACATGCTGAATCTTTTAACACCTGGAAAAAAATAATATTTTGCTAAAAAATGTCAGTAATTGCAGCAGTGGAAAGAAATGTTTTTGGTGAAAATGGGCCATTTTGCAATCACTCGGCCTAATCAATCAAATGTTAGCTACCATAGCCAAGTTACCTGCCGTTAATTAGCCACACGTGGCCACAGCCTTGCTGCATTACCCAGTGTGCAGACTCTACTTTTCCATTTCTCACATGTTCTCCTGTCCAGCACCTAGTATTTATTGTCTGGATGTGTATGCTTTTGTAAACTTTTCTGCCATTGAATTTCTTCCTCTTCTTCTGCTTCCTTTTCATTTGTCACTATCTTACTGTATTATTGACTGTACTTGCTGCCTCATACACACTGCAGTGGTGCTGAGTGGAAAATCAAAGGCAGTAGAAAGATGGCTTAATCACACTTGTACAGTGTTACAAACCAATACTGTGTTTTGTATGTACAACATCATTCCAGTTATTTTCTGTCTGTCTTTTCAGTTTAATGAATCAGCCAATGTCACAGACCGTACAGCGCCGCATGCTTGGAATCTATTAGTTGACGACAGATGCACATGAATAAATAGATGTATAAATGTATGTATGAATCAATAATTTACTCCCTATAGCTCTACTCCACCAGTGTTCATTTTTATAATATCCATGTATCAGAATATTGTATGACTTTTTAAGAGAGGCCAATGCAACTGGGAGGGTGGAGGTCCCAGTGGAGGTATAAACACAAGATCAGATAAGTTATACTGTATGCACTGCATCCACTCTCATATTCATATGAACCCTCAGCTGGCATAATTTACTGTGAAAATTGTTTAGAAAATAATCATCAAATTTACATCAAATTACTTCAAAATCACAGAGGCATTACATCATATGATAAGTGGCTCCTCTGAATCAGCTGCAACATGTATATTAAAGGAATAAAAGAATAATCACTCCTTATGTTCAACCTAATAAAACACAGACAATTTTTTTAAATTTACGACTTCATCAGCAAATAAAACGATAAGTAATCATTCTCAATAATATTAAGTATAATGTATGTATAAGTATGTTAAGACATCAAGGTATGAATTAGTAATAAGTAAGGTCATGGGAAATCTGTACGAAACAAAAATACAATGGAGGTATAGAAGAAAGTATCACAGGTAACAATAATTGCATGATTAATTAATTAATAAATTAAAAGATTAAGACATTATATGAAGCAAAAGACAGACATCCACCAGCTGTTTTTATTTATTCTTATACTCCCTGATGAAGTTGATGAAGTCTCCGGCTTGCGCCAAAAAGTTTGTCCAGGTCCCCCTCTGCTCAAAAAACTATTTTGCTTATTGTTACTTCACTTGAATGTCTGACCTTCACTGTGCAGAGTGATTTCTGTGTGCACAGTTTGACCCTAAAATTTTCACATCCATTCACTGAAGGGGAAAAGTTCCTGTCCTCACTTTAAATCTGAGTTGTAGACGTTTTTGTGGATTTTGTCACTGGTTTGTGTGGGAATAAAAAAAAGGGTCAGAAGTACTGTAGCTGTGTATGACCATGTCTGAATGCTTTTAACCATTTTGTATGGATACATTAAAATGTGTGAATGTGTAAAAAAAAAAAAAAATCTATTTTTGGTCAAATGAATTCAGATGTTTGAATGTGTCAAAAATATTTCAACAAATAAATGGAATATTTGAATTGGTGAGGGAGTCTGCAGCTGGGCATGACATCCTGTGAACAAATGACAAAAAATTGCAAATAAAAGAAATTTGCACAAAGGTTTGAAGTTATAAAAAAAGATCTGCAGTCACACATCTATGTGTTTGTGGTGAAAAGTTCACACTGAACTCAACTTTATGTGTCAATCCAAGGAGTACAAAACAAGCTTACAAGTACTGATTGACGCTTCCTCCTGAGAAGCCAACACAGTCTCACTCCAACCTCGTCATATATTGACACATGGTCAGGGACTTTCCACGTCCACATACGAAGTGCAAGGTTGAATTTGTGAAGAAAACTTTTTCCTGCATGCCTCCATGGTGAACAAAGAATCCCAAAACATTCTGGAAAAATTTTTATGAATTACAGTAAATGGGGTCCACCTTTAACAACATATCAAAACATCCATTTACAAACTCTAATACAACTCTTGCAGTTTAGTGAAAGTCTCATTTATCTAGTTGTGTGTCCAGTGCTTCCCAATCACATGCATTTTGGGGCAGCCTTGGCTCATTGAGAACGTGTCATCCACTAATCGGAAGATCTGTGGTTCAATCCCTGGCTCCAACAGCCCACATGTTGAAGTATCTTTGGGCAAGATACTGAACCCCAATTTCTCCCAATGGCTGTTCCATCGATGTGTGAGTACATGTGAATGGTTACTGAGCAGCAGGTGGCACCATGTATGGTAGCCTCGGCCACCAGTGTGTGAATGTGTGTGAATGGGTGAATGTGACATGCAGTGTAAAAGCACAAGTCGGAAGACTAAAAAGTGCATATTAGTGCAGCCCATTTACCATTTTATGCTTAAACTCTACTGTTTAAAACATTTCTGCATAAAGAATCTCACGCATGAACAAGTTGCACGCCTGCATGGGCAAGCACAAGCCTTTAAATTCTACTCAGTGGAATGCATGAGCAGAGTTCAACGCATGTGCCTGCCAAGGTGCACGACTCATGTGCAGATGTGTTGTAAATGCTAAGGTTTAAGAGAAGATTCATGTGTTTGGGAAGTAATGAGAACACAGCTAGCTATATGAGACTTGGATTATACTGCATGAGTTGTGTGAGAGTTTGTGAATGGATGTTTTTATAGTTTTGCTGTTGCTAAAACCTAACGTCTATGACTTCATTTCATCAAGAATGTTCACCTAGTTGGATTCTTTGTTCACCGTGGAGGCATGCGAGTAAAACAAAGTGTTCCTAACCAAGTCCATGTTACACAGGGTGAGTAACTGATATACAAATGATTCTTGCAATCTATCCTCAAACAACTGTTTGTATGGGGTTAAACAAATGAGCAGGCCATGAGTGGTGCGTCACATTATGTACTTAACATAAAGTTGCATAGGTTACATTGAGGAAAAAAACATGGTGAACATTGGCCTCCTGGGAAAAGTCCTGTGTTTGTTTGACCCATCCATCACCCCAACCTCCCTCCTTACACTGACTTGCTCACTCTTTATACTACTTCCTCTCCCGTCAGTGCATTGGTCACATGATTACAGCCTTTCCGATTATGTAGGTTTTACACGAATTACTGGCTCATGATTTCATGTGTTATATATGAATTGTGATTCATTACTTTTCGCAGGTATATACATGAACAGTGCATGAGAACAGCCTGATTCCTTTTATATGTATTATGTTTACTATCAAATCATGGAACCAGGAGGGATGGGCCTTCTTTGTTGTAAGTCTGTGGCTACACTCAAACAAGACAGCTATAGTATGGGGCACTGAATTTGATGAATTTACTGCGACACATGAATTAGCTTGTTGATGCACCCTGTGGTCCCTCCCAGGCCTCACCAGGGGTCACAATGGGCTGGTGGCCAGCAGCAGCAGCAGCAGCAGCACTGAATCAAACCTGTGTAATGGCAGCAACAGAATGTTTGCTGAGCTAGCAGGGAGTCGGAGCCGTCCGGAATCAGATCCCTGATGCTGGGTCTTGTGCTGATTTAGTTGCCAAAGTCCGTACAATAACATAGGCTGTTGAACTCCTGATGTGGTTTCCTTGAGTGACACTTTTAAAGGGACAGTTCATCCCAAAATGAAAAATGCATATTTTCCTCTTACCTGTAGTGCAGTTCATTGTTCTAGACTGTTTTGGTGTAAGCTGCCGTAGAGCTGTCTGCCTACTCTCAAATATAATGGAACTAAATATTCATTTGGTGCTTTGAGCACTTTTGAAAAACTCAACAGCAATGTTTCTTTCCAGAACAATACACAGACTTTGTTGTAAACAGTTTCCTGTAGGAGCCATTTTCTTTCTACCAAACTACACCCACCAACTGTATCACCACACAGAAGGAAGTGTGTATCTACTCATGTTTGTGACAGTGTGGGATGTAAACATCAGTAGTATCCTCCTCGGCTGAACTGTAACGTTAGCTAGCTCAGTGGTGCTTGGTGAGGTAGCAGTAGATGCACACTTCTTTCTGTACTGTGATACGGTTGGTGGGTGTAGTTCAGTAGAAAGAAAATAGCTCCTACATTAACTTTTGGTGCTTTCAGCACCACAAGCTGAGTGCCACCTAGTTCCATTATATCCGAGAGAAGGCAGACGTCTCTATGGCTGATGTCTCCAAATTCAGCAACTCTTATCAGAACAATCTAGACTGATAGTGCTAAAGGTAAGACGAAAAATCTGATTTTTTGATTTTAGGGTGAATTGTCCCTTTAAATGTTATAACGATAGTAATAATAACTTAATTTGTATAGTACAGTTCATACAGTAAGTGCAACGCAAAGTGCTAAAAAGGCAGATTTTAAGATTTTGTTTGAAGCTGTCTACTGAATCAGACAGTCTGACGTCCTCTGGAAGGCTGTTCAAGAGACGAGGGCCAATGATACAGAATGCAGCATCACCGTACTTTTTTGTTCTACTCTGGGGGACATATGCTGCAAGAAATTTTGTAAAATGTAATCATAGGTGAATTGTAAATAGCAGCTCTGAGATGCAGCTTTGGTTCAGTGTTTCTCAAAATTAAATCAGCACTGAAACACAAGAGTTCTGCAGAATTTTGGCAAAATCAAGCGAGCACACAAATGTCAGTGCAATTGTACAAAATGCCAGAATGGAGCCGTACGTCAGAAATTATTGTGTTATGCACTGCCGTAGTACCCTGCTTTGGCAAACCTGTGCAAGGAGAGTCATGACATGCACCATTCCCAAAAGTTTTGTCAGAATCGCTCAAGATATTGCGCGTGACAGGCGGGCAGACAGATGAACAGGCCGGGGCCGACCCATTGTGCTTCTCGGATTTCATTCTGGTGGACAAAAAAACCTTGACTTGTGAAGCTGAGAGCAAGCGCTTCTCATTTTGTGTATGTGGCCCTACTGTGTCGGGCATTCACAGTGGGAACAGAATGGGACTGCAGGGGATAAAAGAAGCTCCGAAGGTGAGCACTTCATTGCCTAGAAACCAGGGCTGTCTGACAGAAAGAATATATATTCTTGCCCATTCTACTTTCAAGGTTTTGAGATGATTCGCTCTCAGTTTTCTCACAGACTCTTCACTTTTTGTATTTAATTTTTTTGTTCATGTCCTGACAATTTTATTACTCTTTCATTATTCTACCCAAGGCCTAGGTAAAACGTCGGAAAATGAGCTAGATTCCACAGTATGTCCTTTTCTTCAAAATGGAAAGAATAGTCGTGGATATGTACTGATTATAGTGATACCCTATAACTGCAGTACGAGAACGTCCTCTGTTTCTTGAGTGTTTTTTCTCCCCTCTGTTCCCCCTCCCTCCTTCCCTCCCTCCTGACTGTGCAGTAACAGGTTGTGTTTAGCTTCTCTGCTCCCTACTTCCTCGTCTGGCATGTCTGTTCTTTCAGTCCAGAGTCTAAAGTTCAGCCAGAGACAACAGGAAGGGAGCATCACATCGCTCACTCACAGCATTTCACAACATACACACACATTTTTTTTCTTCATTTTTTTGCAAAGACAAATACAGGCTTCCTTTGCACAGTAAGAATACTCGCCCCCTCAGTGCAGAAATTGTGTAGTGTGTGACTAAATGATGAATGGTGTTACAATAATTTGATGAGATTGGGTCAGATGATGCAAGGGAGAAGTGTGTAATGATAATGCTCTTGATGATGTCTTACAGCTTATTATGCCGCTACACAAATGATCCCCCCCCAGACGCCCACGCCGTCTTTGAACTGCTCCCACCCCAGGGTGACGCACAACCTATCTGGTGTGGGCGTAGGGAGAGGTGCTTGCGTCTCTTGTGTTTAATAAACCCAACTAGGTGCACCAGGCGCTCCGACTCGAGCACCCCTTTCAGATACCACCCTTCCTACGATCCCTCCCCCATGTCCCTCAAACCATCATCCTCTCTCATTCTTCCTCCTCCTCAGCCTCTCTGTAGCTTCCTCCTCTCTTTTCCGTCCACACTCCTCCCTCTTCCACCTCCCTCGAAGCGCCTGTTTGCGCTCCACTCTGCCTGCCTTCCTTCAACACATGCCAGGACTCCTGGGGCACCAGTTACACAGCGAGGATTTCATTTGAAAGAGCTCCTCAGGACGTCATTATAAGGATCATCACCGGGCCTTACGGCTGATGTTACATTAGTGTTCCATCACACACAGAGCTTTCAAAGCGCCTATTAACTAGCCAGCCCTCTCATCACGCAAATCTGAATTTTTTCTCTCAGATTGGTAATGTCACATTAATCTGTAATTGACCGTTCTTATGTATCAATGAACCCAGGACCGTGAGATGAGTAACCATATGTCTGTAATTTGAAGTGTTGGTGGTTTTGTGCAATTGTGCAGCAGCGTGCAGATTCACTGACTGCTTGAAACAACAGGTAATTGGATAGCAAGTATGTCAGATTATGCTGAGAGGAGACTGACAGGGGAAGAAGTATTTTAGTGTTTTGCTTAACTGCATGTTGCATGGGCTTCAATTGCCACAACGTGCCTAGACTTGAAATTCTCATACAGTTTCAGTTGCATGTCACCTTCTGTTGGTCAGCAGTGTGTCAAATTATGGAGCTTTTTTCACTGTACGTTATATCTTGGGTCATCTCCTTTTTGCTCCTTGCTAAAATTGTCAGTAGTGATTTATAACAAAATATGTTATGAAATATATGCATATTCTATATAAACTTTAAGTAAACTTTAAAAAAAAAAAAAAAGACATATTCAATTAAATGAATTATTTCTTATTTTCTTTGATATTTTGTCATACACATATGTGCAATGATGATTTCTGGGTAATAATAATGTTGGTGTTCATCATGTGACAAGACCAAGATTATACAGTGGCTAGTTTAGGTGCATAAGTAGGAGCTAGCGTGCACTGGGATGTGTCATAATAGCTTGCACTGGGGCCAGCTTTTTTGACCAACTTTTCATTCATTTTCCACACCATCCTGGCAAAGTGCTGCTGCAACACATTCTCATTTCAAATCGTCAAATACAGACGTATGGCCAGTGGCCCTACACATCAAGCTATCGCATTCTAGTGCCCTCCAGCGTCAATTTTGGACACTCAGGGATGGTGCATGCTACATGAATTGTGTCTTATCAAAACAAATTTTAAAGGTAGGTGAAAACTTTGTCTTTAGTTGTATTTCCGCAGGTTCAGGCAACACAAGCACTTGGTTAGCTTCAGAGAAAAACATCATGGTTTGGCTTAAAATAAGTACGTTTGTTACTAATGTAATGTGACGTCACATGACATAGCGTAGTATGCTACATATATAAGCACACTACATTGTCATTAAAATAACTCAATTGACTTTTGGTTTCACATGAGCAACAAATAGCAGACTTTTAGGTGAAAGTCTGGACACTGACCCATCCACTACCCCCTCTACGGTAGTTGCATAAGGCGTCAAATATTGCTGCTGCCTGGTGCGTTTCCTACCACTGCTAAAGGGTGCCCAAGAGCGTCGGTATTTGGCGCTGAGGGCCACTGACCAAGAGTCGGTATTTGAGTTGGTTTTGGTATGATTATACAAACACAGAGAAAAGAAAAGATGGGGGATTGGAACCATTTCCTTGCCAACTCCAGCTCCTACCCCCCAATCCTTTTACTATATTACAGTTAATGTTGTTTGTTTGCAATCGTAGCAGTTAACCTATTCCAGGGGTAGTTAAGGTGGCGAAAGGGTGGGCAGGAGCAGTGGTGGATGGGTCCAACAAACACCAACTTTCTATCGGGAGAGCAACATTCGCGTCCTATAAGATTCTAAAGCCAGACCCTGTTCTTTTTTCCTAAACCCAACCACTTCTGTTAGTTGTTGGAGGGAAAAAAATGTCAATTCGTGGTGTTGTACTCACGCAGTGCATTTATTTTGAAAGAGACTGTATGTAAACATTAAATTTCCAGTTCAAACAGAAGTGTATTTTGAAAGTAGACAATGTATGTAACAGGCTGAACTTGATATGGCGTCCCAGAACATCAACAACCAACACACCCAGGGTACCTTTCACGTTGTATGTGGACGTGGAAAGTCCATGACCAGACCAAAAATGGCTCTTTTGATAGTAAAGATTGACTCCTGATCTATTCATACAAACATTAATATGACATATCATAATTGGACACAAACATATATGTTCACCCCCTACTACTGGCCCTCTCACACTTTAAAATATGCAGATCTCCAATTATATTTTCACATAAAAGACATCACTGTTCAGCTGCTCTTTTAATGGCCTCTAACGTCTCTCCTTTAGCAATGTTTGCAGATGCAATTGATAATTCCAAGACTAGTGCATTATGAAAGGAAGATATTCATTCATTAATAGATAGGGTATGTGTGGATATCCATCTTGTGATAAGGATTTTTTTTGGCTGCAGGCAATCCAGATTAAAAGAACCCTTTTTTTGATGGTCTCATATATCAAGAGAAGAATCATCATTCAGCAGTAAAATGTATTGGAAGCACTTCCTGGTCATTTCTAAGAAGAAGAGAAAAAAAAAACTGAGCGTCATCTTGTTATGAAAGAATTTGTTTTGTGACTCTTGCAACACTCTCACCAAAACAAACAAAAATTGCAGTGGGCATTTAGTGGTGTGTTCAACAGCAGTTCGGTTTTGTGCAAGTCCAATTCAGTTTGGCCATTTTTTTCCACTCAGAGAGCTGTTCTCAACAGTGTGATTGGTTGGTAGGTGGCCGTGCTTATTGTGGTAGGCGTCATGGAAACAACACACAAAAATGCTTCACTGAAGATTGAAAATTGTTAAACACAGTCTTATTTCATGCCTAGTCAACACAAGTAGGGGTGGAACTTGAGTAAAACTCTCAATTATACTGCTATTAGCTGTAATGTAGTGTATTCAAATGTGTAATGTTTAGATAATGAGATCTAAAATCGTTGGCCACCATGAAACTTATTAAAATGCTTAAACACACCATTAAAGCAAGATTTAAGCACCCTGCTATATCTGATTGGTGTTGTAGTCCACAATAATATCCTGTCAGACCGTACACCACGGCCAGATCATCCCTGCTCTCCATTATTCTGTCCATCCATTCATTCAACCAGCCCCTCTTCTTATTGGACACCGACAGCCCCTCCTATCCAGGCAGCCTCAAAATACACTTCTTAATTCACCCAACCATCCCTTTATCCTGCCTATCCAACCTTATTAATCTCATCCTCCATCCCTTTCGTTCCATCCTCTCGTCTCCACCCAACCATTTTATCCTCCATTCATTGCAAACACAAGACGTACAGTATCTGAAGTGAAACAGAATGAATATTAAGTGGGTAGCAGTTGGACCAGGCTCACTCTACTACTGTAAATAGTATTTTTTTTCCTTCTCCTCCACTCCTCTCTCTCTATCATCTCTGGCTCTCTCAATCACACCGCTCCAGCTCCACGATAAAGCACCATGTAGAGTGGTACGAGCTCCATCAGCCATGCAGATGAGTCCTGCTTCCTTTACCTTAATTAGAGCTCCCAGGGGACTGGCTGTGGGCGCTGAGCAGCATCAACATCAGCCCCTCATACCACAGAGATACCTTTCATCAAGCCGGAGAACACCGGGAGGAGCGCTGACATGGGTACAGTGGCTCAGGCACGACACAAAAGAGATTTTAAAAGCAGTCATTATTGGGAAATGTTCCAGCATGTTATCCAAGGCTGGTCATTTAAACAGCAGGTGGAGATGTGGCATTTTACTGCCAGAGCAGAAACTAAAATCCAACTGAGAGGAGGGAAATAGGAGCTCTTTATTTATGCAAACTTATACATAAAAATATCTGGTGAGAATTTTGGAGTTTAGTCAGTTAGGGCAGAAATTATTAGGCGATGAAGTGATTGGTCCATCAGCAAAAAATGAATCTGCAGCCATATTAATCATCATTTTATTGTTTCAGTCTTTTCTGTTTAGCAAAAATACCAATAATTCACTAGTTCCAGCTTCTCAAATGTAAATATTTGCATTGCACAACACATGATTAATCAGTTAAAAGAATACCTGATACTGATATTCAATTAAATACTTTATTAATTGATAACAAAAATAATAACAATTTGGTTTCCACCCAAATATACATGTATATATCAGTTACTGACCCAGTGTAATATTTGGGTTGTACATAGAATTTGTTTGCTTGTGTGTGTGTGTGCATGTATGTATGTATATATGTTTTTGCACGTGTGTATATATATATATATATATATATATATATATGTATATATATATATATATATATACATATATAAATTAGATAAGGTTTAGTACTTCCTCCTGCTCCTTTTTGAACATGTAAGATTTAATTTGAGTTGTTTATGAGAAGTTATTCTTTGAGTTTGTTTTCTACAGTTGTCGCTCATGTCATTTTATTGTATCTTGTTTTGTTTTTATCTGGGGGTTTTTTTTGTTTTACACTTCTGAAATAAAAAATATAGCATTATTCACTGATTTCTGTTAACGCTGTCAATAAAGCTTACTACAGCTGTCATGTTTGTTAACACAGGTGTTAGAACAAGTACTAGACCTATACCGTTTTAAAAGATACATCTTTTAAAATCCCATTATTTTTATCTACCAATCAAAATCTCTCATACCAGGGTGAACTGTGTATTTTCATCATTAATTAGTCAGCAAATTATTTTCTCGATTTGTCTCTTGCTCTATTAAACATCAGAAAACAGTGAAAGTATGCATCACAATTTCCAAATGTGACGTCAATATATTTTTTATATATTTTATAGCTTTTTTTTTTTTTTTTTTACTAACAACTGTGTAAAATACAAATATGTTCAGTTTACAACATGACTCAAAGGCAAAGCTTTTGTTTCAGCATTTGGGGGACACACATATTGAATTTGAGGGTCCTTCGCCAGCAAATTATGAGCATCAAACACTTAATTTCTTGCTTTCTGGTGAATTTTAGGTAGGTATAGGTGAAAATCTGAACCACAATAATTAAAGCAATTCATATTACATTTAATGGACATGTTCTAAATGTTGAGGGGGGCGTGTGCCCTTTGTCCTCCACCCCAAAATCTATGCTTATAAATGTTTTTAAACACAGGTGTAGGAGATATTCAAATAGCTAAAAGATTGGTCTTTTAAAATTATTCAAAAATAATTTATAGTTTATCTGCAAATAAAAATTGCTTGTAGGTGAATAACCGCACTATGAAATTAAGGTGGCAACTAAAAATTATTTTCATTATCTCTTAATTGCCATTGTTTCAACATTGTGGGGGGACACATATGAAATGGAGGGTTTGGGGGTCCTCCGTCAGAAAATGATAGGCATCAAACACTTAATTTCTTGCTTTCTGGTGAATTTTTGTACAATAAATTGCGCCTTTTCCACATACAGCTATGTGTAAGTGTCCTTAATTTTGTCAAAATAAACATCCTTTGCTACTTTTATGTTTTTACGTGGTGGGGGACAAATGCATGCTCTAAATATTGAGGGGGGCGTGTCCCCTGCATCCCCCCCAAATGTACGCCCATGGATATTTGTAAACAAAGGTGTGCGGAAAAACTACTATTTATAAATCACATTGTTTCCATCTATAGATCTAACTCTGTCATACATAGGTGAAAATCTGAACCACAAAAATTAAAGCTACAAATAATGATTATTTTCACTGCCGATTAATCAGCCAATTATTTCATGATTGATGCACGTTTTAAATATTGAGAGGGGCGTGTCCACTGCAACCCCGCCCCCCCAAATCTTTCTATGAATATTTTTAAACACAGTTGCATGAAAAAGTAAGACCTACTGAAATCACTAAAAGATTGGTCTTTTAAAATCAGATTATTTTTCATCTAGACTACAAATAAAAATGTGTCGTAAGTGATCGATTAATCATCCAATTATTTTCTCAATTAATCGTCTTGACAACTGTCTAGAATACAACTATGTTCAGTTTACAATAATTACAATCAAATTTGACAGGCAGTTTTATGCATTACTGCTTGAAAATGACACTGATGACAAAGCTTGGTTATCAAAATAGTTTCCAATTAATTTGTTTAACTACTGAAAGGATTGGTCCACCAATTGTTTCAGCTCTACTTAAATATGTTACCTTATAAAATGTTTTAATTAAAACACTTTTTGTAATAAATAATTTGATTATGTTGACAGCTATCAAAACTATCACACGGCTAAACTAAACTTATATAAATTGAGTTTTGAATTATGACTTGTTCCCAGCCTTCCCCGGGCACACCTTCCCCTCTCCGTCCCCTTTAAACGGGGAGGTGCTCCGGTGCTCACCCCCAGCCCGGGGCTCTCCGCTGCGCTCCGGCAGGGGGGGAGAGAGGGAGTTCGGGCTGGCTGAGAGCGGACGCGTCGGAAACCTCCCCGGAGGGGCCCCGTGTAATTCGATGCATGCTGTTAAAGCTTAGAGTATATTGTCTTCCCTTTGCTTATGAAGCCTCCACCCACTGGCCCACCCTACATTTAGCGGATCATGTGACTCGGGGTAAGTCATTTGCAAGTACAACAGTTCTCTGTGCGCTCCCATTCATTTCCTGAGAACTGCCTGAGCCGAGCAGCTGAGAGGCAGAAGGGGAGGGAGCTGCTCACTCACATACACTCACACTCACTCACTTACACACACATTGTCACACACACACTCACACACACACACACACACACATACATACACGCAGAGTGAGAAGAGGAGAGGAGAGGGAGAGGAGGAGAGGAGACAGAGAGGATTGTAGAAAGGAAAACAGTCTCCACGGCTCTGCAGCTTCTGACAAGGTCTGTGCATTTTTTCGTCCTGTTCCTCTGCTGCTGCTGCTGCTGCTGTGTGCTTCATTTGTCACGTTGCTGGGCTTTGTGCTTGTATTCAGTGCGTCTCGTTCAGCTGTCATTTCTCTGTCAAAGCAGATGACAGCTCAGATCACCTATGGCATTGTGTTTGGTGTGTGTCAGTGTGTGGGGGGTGCTGCTGAGTGGACATGAAACACCTAGTCCCAGTGTCAGAAGCTGTCATGACAAGAGACAGGGATAAAAAGTGATTATATACTGAGTGATCATTTGCATGAGCAGCATCCTGACTTTATACACTCACACTTTACACACACAGTTGTAAAATCTCCCATGTCTCACTTATTTACCTCTGAAGAAACTTCAGCACACATCAGCTGAGCGGTGAGGCTGTGTTGTAGGATGAGTGTCTTGGTGGGGGGAATTTAAGAGTGTGAAGTGAGACAGCGCCAAACTCTCTCTCAGCACTTCTCTCTGGAAAAAAGTTTGCTGCTTGTCAGAGTTTTGTGCATGCCTTAAGAGAGTTGTGTGTGTGTGTGTGTGTGTGTGTGTGTGTGGGGGGTGTGTGTGAGAGAGACAGGCTTGTTTGCCTACCATTGCCCACTGTAGCAGCTTAGAGACAGAGAATCGAGGCTGTTAGCAACGGGTTAAACATTAGGAGGCTCGGGTAGCGGAGGAAGGACACTGGGGGGGAGGTGTGTGTGCGTGCGTGCGTGTGTGAGTGTGTGTGTGTGTGTGTGTGTGTGTGTGGGAGTGTTGCAGGGGTGGTGTCTTGGATGTCATCGGCAGCACTCTCACTTCCAGGGTAATAGTCATTGGTATTGATGGGTGGCTGTCAGAGAGGCAGGGAGCCACCAGGTTGGGGAGAGTGGCCGGGGGCTGGCCCTTGGCTGTTATTTTCAATTACAGGGGACCAGGGCAGAGCTGACAGCAAAGGCATTTGTACATCCAGCAAGGGGGAGTAGGAGGAGGAGGGTGTGTGTGTGTGTGTGTGAGGGGAGGGCGGGAGCAAGAGGGAGGGAGGAAGGTGGGAGGGGGATGAGGCTCTGGCCCCTGCTCCTGGGTTTGATGTGGAAACTGAGCACTGACCTCTGTGACTTTACCCCCGCGTTGTGGAGAGGCCCTGTCTTGCCTTTAACTGTGTGATAGGGTGTGTGTTTGTGTGCGTTTTTAAGTGGGGGTCTCATCCAGATTTGAAAAAAAAAAAAAAATGGAAAAAAGGAGGGGGGTTGGGTCATGTATGTGTGGATGAGACCCCCTGCAGCTCACGGATGTTCAGTGGGTGAGATTAGTACCCATTTAAACTCACTTAAATCCATTTACAAAGGGGCCTTCTCCCTGTGCATGAATAAGCAGGCTGATATTACCACACATGTAGAAACGACTGCGCATGAACAGCAAAGAAGAATCATGTTGGAGCTCTGTAGCAGACAAGCGAGGATGGTATTATCTGAAAAATAATATAATTATTCTGCAGGTTATTTTTGCAATAACTAGTCACGACAATATGATAAAATACTGAAGAAAACTTCAGTGATAGTGGAGGTGTCTTATGCCGCATTTTCCACTACGTGGTACAGCTTGACTCAACTGGTTTGGAACCATTATCTTTTGATTTTCCATTTAAGTTGTGGATACTACTGGTACTTTTTTTGGTACCACTTCAGTCGAGGTTCCAAGCGAGCTGAGTCAATATTAAAAGGTGGAGTTAAAATACTGCAGACGACTGATTGGTCAGAGAGAACCACCACTAAAACCATCACCTGCACAAACCTGCCATGTTTAAATGGCAAAGCTAACTGTGATAGCAACCACAATTTTGACCTCAATTTATTTATTCACTCAACTGGGACTTCTAAAAATGGCAGCTTGCAAAACCACACAGGTGAAGAGAAAGGAGGAGCGCACACCAGGGTTGGAGAGGTGCTGACCATTGACGAAAAAATACAAATTGGAAAAAAGATGTCAGGCGCACACTCTAACACTCGATGCAAAAATATTTTCTTTTATTCAAGTACCAACGTTTCGACTAGACCGTTTTCATCAGGGTTTTGCAAAACCATGCCATAGTCAATTGACAACTGCTGTTCTTCTGTTTGATTGCTGATTAAAGGTTTAGCCAACCTGATCTCACTCCGAAGTCGTCAAAATCTGGAGTTTGGGTAGTGACTTGCAGCGTCAGACACCGACGATAAAAGCCGTTCTTTAACGTCAGCGTGATACGTGGCTGGTCGCCTAAGTTATAGTTTAACGGCGCCCAGCGGCATCAGAGGGAAACGTGGTGGAATGAGAACAAAAGTTAAGGCGGCGAAAGTCTGAGTGGCGTGGGCGGATGGGTCGAACAAGCACCGGCTTTCACCCAGGAGAGCGGTGTTTGTGTCGCGTAAGATTATAAAGCCAAACCTTGTTTTGTTTTCCTAAACCCAACCACATGCATTTGTTGAGACTGTATATAAACGTTAAATTTCCTGTAAAAACAGAAGTGTATCTTGGAAGAAGACAATGCATGTAACAGACAGAACTTTCGAAGGCATCCCAGAGTGTCAACAACCAACACACCCAGGGAACCTTGCACGATGTATCTGGACGTGGAAAGTCCATGACGAGGTTGGAGTGAGGTGAACACACTGTGGCTGTGTTACATTTACAGTTGTTCCAATACCGATACCAGTTTGGAAATACCTCTGATACTGCCTAAAATGCTGGATCGGGTATCAGCAAGTACACAATTTTTTTCACACAATGGTATCAGATTGGTACGCAGCATCTGCCGATATGCAAGTTCAGGAATTGGAATTGGTATCGTGAAGGAACAAATGGCATTGAAATATGGTATTGAGTTGTGTCAAAGATGATGTCATGGCAGTTTCACGAGGCATCCCTAAGGCAATAGGCCAAGACTTCCACCTATATTGAGGGGGTACTGTCTGTAGTGGAAAACGAAATCGAAAAATGTACCAGGTTCAGTATGTGTATGAACAAATCTTTAGCACTGAATGTTTGTATTGAACTGACTCTAATGAAACATGATAGTCATTTGGAGCTCCTTTCAGTGCTGACTGAAGGCATTGTTCAGCTCAGTCGTGACACACAGTACATTAAAAGCACATTTTGAAAGACCACCTGCTGAGCTTTTAACCTTAAAAACAGTACTTGTATTGGCTGGCTTTGCTCCGAACATTACGGCCTGAATCAGCAGACTAAGCTAAAGACAGTTTGAATCAGTGCTGAAAGTTGCGGCGAGACGCACTGATGTATGTGTTAAAATTAAGTTGAACAATGATGCAGTTGTTTACCTTGGGAAAAAAACATATGAATCAATAACGACGAATCATTGAACGAATCAATCTGAATCAGCAAAGAGCTTTGTAATTTCTGTCTCTGTCTTTCTTCTCACACCATTTCCCAGAAAGTTGTTTTAAGCCATCTATTTCAAATGTTTGGATTGGCATCTTTGGCAAAACAAAACTTGACCCTGTTGGCGATTTTCGGACATGGTCTTGCACTGTGAGCCATTTGGACTACACTCGGTCGATAATTCAAGTCCTTCAAATCAAACATGAAATAAAGTTGTCTGTCCATGATCTAGAACGACTCATATACGGGTTTTTTGATCTGACACCCCTATTGGCAGGACAATATCAGGGCAATCTTAACGCTATGGTTCAGATTCTGTTTGGTTTAGGCACAAAGACGACTTGTTAGGTTAGGGGAAGGTTATAATTCAGATTGAAATTACTTGTTAAGGTTCAAGGACCCTCGACGTTATTATTAAACAGTAGCAGCCAGTAGAGGGCGTCGTCATTAGGAAGTTCTAGAGTATTTGCTGAAACAATGGATGCTGTTGTTTTTCTCAGGTGGACAGTCTCAATAATTCGGTCATGTTAGGATATGGCAGTGTAGTCTGTCTGTTTGGCTTTCTGGCTGTCCTCGTACTCAACCAGGTGCTTCAGCCTGAGATGGTGATGGTTTGTTTTGCTGTCTGCTTGTTCCTGCTGTACATACACTTGTTGTTAAAATCCTGATATGTAACTATACGGGTGTTATCATGATGTGGTACCTCGTTTTTTTCCCCCCACGAATTCATCAAGCTGCTGTACTGCCACTCTGATTCCGTCAATTGCTCAACCCCCCAACACCAGACACGGTCCAAGGGCTTATGATAGAGATCAGTGCAGGTGGGGGGACTCAATTAAAAAGCCAATCACTAACAGATAGACTCTATCTGTCCATCAACACTGCTCTGCCCAGCACATTTAATTGCATGGCAGGATTCCCCACTAAAGGCATCATCTGTCTGCCACAGATCACAACACACAAATTGAGCCCATGTTGACAGATTGAATCTTTCAGGAGGAAGTGCCGTACTCTGGTACGCGCCATCTAACAACATATACGCTCACTGTCTTATACAGGGAGATGTGAAATTCCCGTATTACCCCTAATCAGCTGGGTTAACTGCTGGCGTATTGACTGACTGCTGTATCATTGATCCAGGTGGGTGTTATGGAGTGTGTCGTCACTGATTGCAGATAGACTGCAGTGCACTATATGGCTGGATTCATTTGGGACTGTAAGCCAAAGCCAGAGAGGAGTGAGGCAGATTATAGAGGCTGGTTGTGTTCAGGGTGCATTGTGGGATATCCTGTGGCCCATGGTCAAAGAGGTGGCATAGCGTCAAACCCGGATTTCCAGCCACAGGAGACTGCCATATTGAAAGACCCTGTAACACATACACAAGACATACAGCACAGGCTCTTACAATAGACAAGCATGTCAAGGGCATGCGTGTACAATGTGTGACACAGACAGCACCCAAATAGACGACTGACTTTGCACATTGATAGATGTATCGGCCTAAAAATCGACAGGACAACAAGGTCATAGATCAAGATTGTTGCACATCCAAAACGTTTGCAGTTATTTTGCTGCTGTTTCATTCTGAGAAACGAGACATAGTAGTTACGCTGAACTGCCTGCGTGTGAAATAAGACTAATATTCATAGGGCTGTGAGCTGAACTCCCCGAGCTGTTATTTCACCATGTCAGAAAATGACAAAATGTTCTCTCCCTTTGCGATTTCTCCTGTGGATTCAACCTTTGACCCCGGTGTCCAGCCTACGTTTGTTTACCAAAATTGAGTTAAGGGTGTACATGGAGTGCTAGAGCATGTGTGTTTTGTGACTGAGAGAGAGAGGGAGAGAGTGTACGGAAAGTATTGTGCAACAGCCAGTGACTCTGAGGTTGGTAGTCTTAGTAGTGAACACAGACAGATAGAACTACAATGTAAAATGGCTGGTTACTGCTTGTCAAACATCACTGTGAGTATTTTGAATATTTGCTGCATTGCTTTGCTGAATTCTTATAAGGAGCCTAGGGGGGCAATGTATTGATATTATATCGGTATTCTGATGTGAGACTACATATTGTCTTAGATTTTGGGGACAATTGAATAAGCTATCATGATATTTATGACCTAATACCTCGATTCTGATATTGCGAAGATATTGTAGGGTTTACCATTGGTTCTTTCAAAGTGTTTACACAATGAAATTTTTGATAAATGATTATCAGTCATGTGCAAGGCTGGGTATTGTTTACAAATTATGACACCAATACCCTTAAAGTGATAGCGATACGAATAGAGTATATGACACCCTTCTTTTTCTTCTTAATTCGATACTCTTCATGTGAATTCGAGGCGTTATGCTGGTGCAAAATACCACCAACCACACCTCTGTATATTTTGGTGGCACCTCTGCATGCTGAATTGTCACCTCCGTCAAATACACTGCATTCCACTTTACCACACTACAGACTGTGTGAGCTGTTGCTGCTGTGGTAGTGGGCCAGTCACACGTCGCGTTAAATCAAAGAACACTTGTATTGACTGGCTGTGAGCAAATCTGTATATTGTTTGCCCGGAGAGGTTTCAATACTACTTAGCACTGGGTTATTTCAGTCGATACCTTAAAGGTATTAAGGTACCGTAAAGCACTAGTAATGTGGAAAAGAATAACTCTTTGTAGGGTTTTGCTCGCAGCCAATCATTGCAAGCGTTCTTCAATTTAATGCAACATGTGATTGGCCCACCACCACAGCAGCTACTTCTCGTACGGTCTGTGGTTTGGTGAAATGTGCTGAGATGACGACAGAACATTTGAAAGTAAGGTTGGTCGCATTTTACACGACTGAATGCTTCGATTCACATGAGTATACAATGAAATTGTAAAAAAAAGGGTATCAAATGAGTACTCTTAGTATCAGTATCACTTTAACGATACCCAAGCCTACGCATTACTGATGATTATTTATCTTAAAATAGTCAACCCTACAATATTGTCGCAATAGTAATATCAAGGTTTTTGATTAAAAAAAAAACACCACCCCAAATGAGGCTTTTATTGTGTGAACCTTCTCTAGAGCAACCAAACCTTTGGTAGAAATAAAAAATTGCTAAAAGCCAACGTAAGGGAGGCAGAATTTAAGATGATGTTGCCTGACCAGCGCAGTGATCCAAGTTTTTTTCCCTTAGTAATTACACCATTTCTAGAGTAGCACAGTCAGTGCTTACTGGAAGTGACTCATTTAACAGAGCTTGCCCCCAGACTCTGATTTTAAGGTTGCTCGACATGTTTCCATGGCTAGGATGGAAAGGTATGTCAATGGAAGGCCTGTCCGTCTGTGGTGATGTTTCCCCTGTCAACCGAGTGTGTATTTTACTGTAGCCAAATATGGCTTGTGAACAGGAGGAAGGAGAAAAAGAAGGAAGCCAAGAAAGAGCATTCAGAGTCAGCATTTTCAGAGTGTTTTGAACCCTTTTTAGAGCTCGTTTTACATGAACAGTTTCCCTTTACTGAATCTTTGGGGAGCTGCATCTCTCCGGCCTCGGTGCAGATGCTTTCAGCAGACCTGCGTCAGGATGCTGCAGGGATCACTGTGAACTTTGTTTCCAGTTGTACTGTAGGTCAACTGTTAGGGGAGGAAATTATGCAAACAACATGTGGAATCCATTTGGGGTGCCTGTGGCATTCCACAGGCTCTTTGGCTTTAACTCAACTGCATGTAGGTTCATGCTATGGACCATAACTCCTCTCAATTTGCTGCTTCAACCAGGTATCAGCACAGCACGGCATCAGTTGAAAAAGAGAGGAAAAATGATCGAAGTGAAGGCGTAAGTAGATGAGTAATAGAGGTAAACACAGCTGCTGGCTTTTATTGAGTGGTGTTGGAGAGCTGGAATGGGTCAAACCAGGGGGAAAAACTCGGTGAGCGAAAATAACTGCGCGCACATTTGATGTAATAAATGTCAGTGTGTTGGAATGTTTTGGTTGGTCCATTATTGTCTGTTTCCATGTGGCGTGTGTTGAGGAGGATTTGGTTGTGTCAGCACAAAGTGAGGTTAGATAGGGTAGGTGCTCTGTGATGCTGCAAGACTATTAAAGTGAAATGCATGCATGCTCGTGTGTGTTCGTGTGTGTGTGCCTGCATGCATGGCTTTGTTTGTATCACAAGGGATAGCCAGTGAGAAAAAAAGGGCGCAGGGAGAAAAGCAAAAAAAAAAAAAAGAATGTGTGTTTAAGTGCTTGAGCTGATATTATTTCTATGTGGCTTGTTTACAGTAGATTCTGTAGATGAGTCAGTCAGTGTATTGGTGCTTCTGCATGCTCGCATTGTACAGTTATTGTACAACATCTAGGTCGATCTTTGAGAGTGCATGTGAGTGCACATGTGCTGTGATGCATTCAGGAGACGAGCTATTGTGAGTTGAATGTACACAGTGCATATGTTGGGGGAAGGGGGTTCGCTGATACACACACACACACACATTCAGACATACATGCTGTAACACAAGCGCACATACTCTGTCAGAGCCTAAGGGGATAAAAGGTAGTAGCCTACTGAAAGAATCCCCCATTAGGGCAGGAGTGTACTGGCATCCCTTAGGGAGGGGAGGGAAAGAGAGTATGTGGGTGGTTGGTGGTGGTGGTGGTGGTGATAGTGGTCTTGGGAAGGATGCAGGTTATTGTGAGGATGCTTATCTAATGCATCTTGATAGGGCAAGAGATGGGTGCAGGGTTTCATTCTGACCCTCTGCTCCGTACATAAGAAGCAGCTATAACCTTTGCACGAGAGGAGCAATGACTGGGTGTCATGATTTACTGACTCACATTCACAGTACGTGCTCATGGGGTTTTACTCTCACGCCAGACTTTCTCCAAAATGCGGTATTTCAAGGCCACGCTTACCGAAAACAACTGCATGGGTTGACCCATACTTACATTTATTGTAAGGTGGTGTCAGCTAGTTGCCGTAGTAATAGCTTCTTTGCATGTCATCAGTTCGCTGTTCATGGAGGGCAGGCAGCTGGAGGCAAAGACTACTAATACTGCACAAATGCCGATGATTTGCCATGTTTACAGCTGTTGATCAAATTGGGACAAAAACAAGGGTCACTTTGAGTTCATAACATAGTAGGACATAATGGGGGGAAGTAAAAAAAAGAAAAATCATTCAGAAACAGCAGCAGATGAGGATGGAAAACCTCCATCTTCAGTCTGGGGCAGTGGAGTCAACTATTGTCAAACATTAACAGTTGGATGTGCTGTGGCAACGTTTCCGTGTTTTTAGCCAAGACCAAGATTTTTAATGGCGTTTCACCAGACCTCTGGAAACTATTGACCTAGTAGGTATAAAATAATAACTAGAGTGAGCCAATGTCAGCTTGTCATGTTAACCTGACAGTGGTGCGCCCATGTACGAAGTTGAAATATAAAAGAAAGTTATACCCAAGCACATTTACTCACATGAACACAAAACAAGACGGCAGTTGATTCAGTCACGGACCCAACCGCATACAGATTAGTTAAAGTCCACTAGACTTCTGTAAACTTTCATCAGCTTGCTGTGCGATGTTAATAATGTGAGGACTCCTGGAGGACAAGGTAATTTGTAACAACGATCATGTCCACACCAGGCATATGGATCACATTCAACATGAGTTTCAATTTTCTGATGGTACCAGCTGGTTGCCTAACCACAAAAGTCCCATTTCCACCAAACACTTTCAGTATGGTACCTTTAGAACCAAAAGTAACCCTTCAGATATGGTACCTAGACCCTAGATCCGCTTGGCGTTTCCACTGCAAACAGTACTCTTAAATGTGGGTGGGGTTGTTGTCACTCACTGCTGCGTCCAGCTCTCACTGTATTTCCTCCTTTATCAGTCTGCACCTCGTTTATCGTCCACAGAACGAGGCTGCGTGTCAACATTTTCAGAACAAAATAGAACAGACTGCAGTGAGAGTCTCTCTCTCTCTCTTTGTGCATTTGGTCCTTCTCAGGCAAGCTCAGGGGTTTAGTGTTGCTGTAGCCCACAGGAACGACGCTCCACAACGTTTTTTTTTCTCTGAGTGAGGATTGGGATATATCCAGTTCACATAATCGCTTGAAGATCCACTCATTACTAAAAGTGTATGTCATCCAAGAGAGACAATAAAAAGTAAAGTAATCATCAAAGTTGTCACATAGAAATTTAAGTTGTGCTGATGGATTCATGTCATCAACTCATGCATTAGTAACATGTTTACACTAGGACTATTCTGAGGATAAAATGTTGTTGTGGGGACAGTCATATACAGTGCGTTGTTTTGGAAGTTAGTGCAAGTCAACCTCCTCTGTCTTTTAGGTATGAGAAAGCGTCGTGGGTATTTCTCTGCTGTGTTGTGGTTTCCTTACACTGTAGCTATTGAAGTAGTATAAGAAAGTAGTCACCAGTTTTCAAGTATTTTATTTACTGTGTACTGGACTGTGCCCACGATGCGCCTCTGTCAGCTTGAGATGATTATTAAGCACTGCAGTGTGGTCACCTCAACCTCGGACCTGTGCACTGAGAGTAAATAAGAGACGAGAACAGAGTCACTGAGTGCATTTCTTATTGATTCACTGGCGCTAACCTCTTTCTCTCTCTCGTCCTCCCTCCCTCACATGCACACACACAGTATATCAGTGTGTAAACTTCACCATAAACATGCAAAGAGTATTGCAGTATCTTCCTGAAAGGCTGCTGCGACGATTACTCCGCACGTTTATCCTGGTTTGCTCGGCTCCACCTCCCCCTCCTTTGGTACAAGTGAGGTTTTTGTGTCAGAGGCTATTTTAGATGCACAGCCACTGACCCTACTGCATTTACTGAGGTGTCAGTGTGTGTGTGTGTGTGTGTGTGTGTGAAGGGTGTTCTAGAGAGGTCACCCGATTATGTTGAAACAAGAAGACCTCCTAGTGTATTGGCTCTTCTTGGAGCTGTTTTGTGGCGTCTATTTTTGGTTATCTTCAGCGCCAAACTGAGTCCAGCCCTCGCACAGAATATTTAACTTATTCTTTCTCATGATTACATCAAAATGATCTTCAATTGGACATAAACGGTCTCGAACGGTGTCACAAATTGCTTTGACTTCCAAGTCGAAGCTCACTTGAGTAATGCCACCTCACTTTAGAGCTGTCACGGTCACAGCTTGTTTAGCTGTTTCTCTGCTGCATTTGAGGCACATGATGCAAGAGGATGTCAGACTCTTCTGTTTACCTCTCTCTGGAGCACTGTGGAGGAGTGTATGTGTGTGTATTTGGTGTGTGTGCGTGTGTGTGTGTGTGTCAGCGCGTGTGTGCACACTGTAGGTGTGTGTGGGTGGCTGCTTGTGTTGAATGGGCATCTATATTCTTCTTTCATGAGCTGAGCTGCAATATTGAGAGACATTTGTGTGCGTGTGTGTGTGTGTGTCTGTCTGTGTGTGTGTCTGTGTCTGTCTGTCTGTCTGTCTGTCTCTTAATCTAAGATAAATATGGTTCATTGTGGTTGCAGGCAGAGGTCACAAGGTGTGTGTACGTGTGTGTGTGTGTGTGTGTGTGTGTGTGTGTTAGCCAGATTGTAGAACGGAGCAGAGACTCAGGAAGTCAGCTTTATAAGAAGAAGTGCATTTGACACACAGACGGAGACGCAGACAAACCAGACAGCGACCGACTCTTCTTTTCGCTTTGAGTGTTTCCTCTCAGAATAAGTCGCTTCTTCATTTCCCACAGTTTCACAAGACCGTAGAAGGGACGGAGGTGGTATTGGCGGAGGTGGGGAGCTTTCACAAAGACAAAAAATTCACAAAAGATTTCCCTTTTGACCAAAAAAACCCCCGTGATATTTTAGACAGGCTAATAAACAAATTCAAGGTGTTGAGTTTCTTTTATCCAAACATTCACCATTTTAAAGAGACACTGCAGATATGTCTGCTGTTCAGTATGTTTGGCTGCATTACTGTTTGAGCACCTTTCATTAAACAACTGTACATTTGTTTTCTTGTGTAAACACACTGACACACAGCTGAGGTGCTGTATGTAGTGTCCACTCAGCACAATGCTCCTCCAAATTATTTTCATGTGTATACGTGTGTGTTTGCTGGTGAAGGCAGTAGATTTGAGCTGCATCCGGTGACCTCATCCCCCTCATCCCGACAGGATTACTGACACAGGATCCCCCTGCCCCTGGCAGAAATAGCAAGGACCCAAGGGCAATCCACCAGAATATGGGAACTTCCGTGGGCCTTGCTAGTGTGTGTGTGTGTTGTCTGTGTATTTACATGGGTATCAACTCTCTATAAATGGAGCTGGTTTCCTCCCAGGTGCTGAACTCTGGCCGAGGCAAGAACACGAGTTCACTGCCCTTTATCACCCACAGAAAATTTACTTTACATTACACTGTGCACTGTAAATGAAGGAACACTTTTGCTTAAGATGTGGACAGGAACTTACATAATGAGGTCATTGTGCAAGGATATCTACACTCCTCATTGTTGTTGAACCCACTTCCAAGTACAAGTTATAGATTGTATGAAAAAATGGACGTAGTCGTCGTGATGTTGCCCGTAAGTTTGTGGACTCCCATTTCAAAACCTTGAGTCTGACATTTTGGCAGTAGCCATCTTGGATTTTTAGAGCCAGAATAAGCGGCAACCACCAAGGCTGAAAAATGAATCCAATGTGGAAGGGCCCCCCCCCCCCCCCCCCATTTATTTCCATACAGCAGAAATAAACATGTTTACAGCCTGGTACAAAAAACAGCTTTGGCCTCTTAAGCTTATTTCAATGTCAACTAAACAGGGCAAACTTTTATATAACTCACCCTTTTCAATTTTATCAATGCCTATAGGGCTATAATTGTTGAATGACTACAGTCTATGAGTCACACCCACCTCTCACTCATCCACAACTCTTCCCTTTTCTCCCAGTATGGTCACTTTTGGCTACAAAATAACAATGCTAGAAATGCCAAACTCAAGGCTTTAAAATGGGCGAACCTATGAGTGATGTCATGTTGGCTACGTCCAGTGACCATATTTGGATGAGAGGGTGAAGACAATCCTAATGATAGCTGCTAGCGTAGTTAGCATGGTGTATTTACAGCTTTGGTTAACTGTGATCAGGCCAATGCTAATTTCCGGTAGCAACAAACAGGCTTAAAACCATTAAAGCCAAATGTACTTACTGGAAAAACTAAATATCCGACTACCTAAAGGGTCTTTTACTCCAACCAAATGCTTAACAAGACGTTTATAAGGACCAAAACATAACAATTAACTGTCATGAACTGAAAACACACGGAAATAGCAACAGCTACCACTACGCCTTACTGATACTGAAGTCATGGCATGGTTATGTTACCAAACCAACGTTGTTCAAGGTTCAAGGTTCGGTTTATTGTCATTCAAACATGTTAAGAAACACAAGAGAATAAAATTGATTGCCCAGGTCCAGCAGCATACAGAATAGACCTACGATAAATAATTAACTAAGCTAAAAATGCAAGTAGCTGGTAGCTGAGAAGCCACTGCGCACCGCCATCTTGCCCTCCGTCTTGTCAATGGATGGCATCCACCTGTGACTCAAAGCAGCCGTGCCCTTAATTATAGCTTAAGCCTTAAAAACATATAAAAAATAATTAATTTCTGCTTTAAAGAAGGGCATTTTAACATGAAGGTCTATGGGGACTTGCTCTTGGAGGCAGCCTCAAGTTGCCGTTAGAGGAACTGCAGTTTTTGGCACTTCCGCACTGGCTTCATTTTGCAGCCCTGGACAGATAGTGGATACTGCATCAAACCCCCTGAGCCCCGGCTCATTTGACCTTATACAGCATCTATTCTGCTTTGCACAAAATTCAATAACTAACTGTCCAATAAACAGTGAAATACACCATTTAAAACTTTAAAAGCAAAAGACTGTAATCTATGATGAGTTCCCCAATGTGCCCGTTTTTCTAATCTGGGTCACATTATTTGAGGTTTTTCTCAAAGCTGAGTTCCACCACAAAGGAGCTTGATTTGTATTCTGACGTATGGATCAATCAGATCAATACTCCCCCTTTACCGTGTCCATTCAGCCTGTGCAAATGGGTTTACTGTCCATTTTTGGGGCTGTCTCAGTCTATTCTCCTCCGTGTCTTTGGTTTTTAGAAATGCTTATTTTTTTCCTGTACATGGCATTTTTTGACAAGCATTTTGTCGATAACATCCTCCCTCACAGCCAGCTTTAGAAGTGGTCCTGCAAGGCATATCCATAAAGTGATGAGTCTTAGAGTATTTTGTTGCTGGTGACGGCTCTTTGAATAAAATCATCCTCTATTATGTGTTTATTGTGCAGCTGAGTTTTGTGACGTCAAGAAATGGAATCATTGGATGGTTTCTGAATAGCAGGGTGCATGTTTAAGTGCGGTGGGGAGCCCAGTCATTCATGTACAGCACATCAAATTCAACAACAAGTGAAGGCTGGATAGCATCAGACAGATAGAGGATGACATTCAGTTTAAATTGATGGGACCTGATAAGCTCCCCACGTTTGGCTGTATGTCCTAGAGATGAAAACATCCAATATACGAGGAGTGTATTCTGTCTAATAATAACTGTGTTCATGAAGAAAGCTGTGCTTTCCCTCTGTGGAACTGATTTATTCCCAGAGGAAAAGGGCAGGGTGTTTTGAGGTAAAGTGCATCAGTTGAGTGCATCTCTAAGGGGTTTTTAACCCTAAAGGGAACTTGTTTTTTCAAAGGGTAGTGCATATAAACTGTGGTTTGATGCCATTGTGCTTGTTGGGGGTTAGAGAAGTCCACACTTCTATGAGCAGTGAGGTAGCAGCACTCTGCTCTCTTGAGCCCCGTTCAAAAATGTCCCAGAAGCATCCAAAAGACTTCGCTTGCTGCTCCTGCCAAGGAAAATACGGCTTATGAAATGGAAATTCTGAGACCATTCACAGAGTGCCAGGAATGATTAGAAAAAAACAGACTATGTCCATGTCAGTACATCCAGGAGTGAAGTCTGAGGGAAAACACACATCCCCACCTTGCTCACACGGACGCACACATAACAAACAGCATCATGACTGTTTACCTGGTAGGTGTTGTTCTTTAAAGGGAAACTCCGCTGATTTTAAAGGTCAGTTTGCTCGTCACATGGAGCACTAGTCAGCCTGTACAAAGAGTTGTTATGTATCTTCTGTGGCTCTGGAGGAAGTTTTATCAAGTCTGACGAAATGAGCCCTGATCAGAGTCAGCTGTATTGGCCAAGTGTGTGGGCATATACAAGGACTCTGACTTTTTATTGTTCTCATTGTCCATACACAGAAGAACAAAGCTCAACAAGGTGAAAAGAAACACAACATGACCCATCACAGCCCTGATGGTGTCAGAGGTTGGAGACAAAATTTTACAAATTAGCGACATCAAGTTTAAAGATGTGGACATTTACCATCAAGGGAGGGTCTATAGAATATATTGGATGCATTTCAGGGTTTCATAAGGATAACATGTTCTAGCAATACTTTGGACAACAATTGAATATTTTGCTGAAATCATAAAATCTGCCACAATATGATTCTGTTGAATTCGGGAGCTCGCGATCAATAGGAGGCGATATTAGTAAATATCTTTATTATCTTGTACTCAGCCCTTTGCCATTGTCTGCCTGGCGTTAAGTGGGATTTATAGTTGTGTGGCAGACCCAACACTATAGCCTACGTACGTCGCAAAGGCCGTTGTGAGCATTTATACTTGTGCAGTGGTGTGTCTGTGTCACTCTGCAGTTACACCTCCAAAACACTAGTCGGAGGTGGAGGTTTCTGTGATGTTTAGTTGATTTAAAACACACATTAAACACACATTAAATATGGCTTAATAGAGACAAATCAGCTTCGCTATAACTCACAGCATTCACAGACAAACACTTGTCCGTATCTGATCACATTTTCCCCACAAATACAACATGCTAACGTTTTTAGCACAAGCCTATGGCATTTTACATTGTATAAATTAGCTAGCGACTAACAGACTTTTCCTCTACTCATATAAAGCCAGGAACAACAGCAACATCTAACAAAGGTAACGTCACAAAATTCAGCTCCATTACAACTCACAAGGTTCACAGACATAACAGCTGTCTTATACTAAACATTTTTCCAAACAAATACAACATGCTAACATTGTTAGCACAAGCCTATGGCATTTTACATTGTATAAATTAGCCTAGTGACAAGCGGAGATTTCCTCTGCTCATATGAAGCCAGGATAAATCAAACACAAGACTTAAAATGCTATTTTTGTGGAGGCTTTATTGTCTTCACAATTTATTGTTTCTTATCTATGAAATTAAAGTAAATAAAAGCTTCGTTTCCACTGAGGGAAATGGTTTCAGTTTACAAAAATAGACAGGAGGTCTGCGTCACCACGATATGTAGTTACATTTCTGGGGAGGTGCACGTCAGGCTACGGCGTAGGCTCTGCGTCGACATGGAGCTTACGCTGTAGCTACACCGTTGATTCAATGCAGAAGTATGAATTCCACATTAGGCTGTTTGAAAGTTTAAGAATGAGGTATGCTTGGACAGAAATGGGAACGTAGGCGTGCTATGCTACTTTCAAAATGAATGCATGTTTTATAGATTTACAGATTTAATTCCTCTTAATCATTACTCATGAACCACATGAAGTGTGTGGCAGCAGAGACTCTGCCCTCTGCTTGTATTTCCTTATTTTCTCAATCTCTACACTCAGGATATTTATGGGCGTGTACCCCCACAGCCATCAGGTGAAAGCTTGTGACTTTAAAAAAAAGGTATAGACCAGGTGCTAGGAGGTAAGCAGCAGGCATCCAAGAGACACAGCCAAAGAAAATGCAACTATAGCAAGGCGAAATGCCAAACCAGAGTGAATCAGGGGTCGGCGTTTACTTTCACTTTAGCTGGTGAGAGTCTTTACAAACAGTAACAAACAATCCTGCTTAGTATACCTTTAAAGATGACTTTATGTATTGATGTTTTCACGTTGCACCCATATCCAGATTAATGCATTTTACATCTCTAGTTGCATTATGGGCAACGTGTTTGAGTTTGACCCATACTAAGGGCTAAAAGTCACGATATTTCCACCTCTGCTGCTTCGATTCGGAGAGACTTGAATCTTTCTTTTATGACTGCGCAACTCTATAGAAATCCAATTCATGTCAAGTTTTTGTCTGAACAGAGGACGAACACACACTGTGGGAGCAAAGGTCAGAGATTTTTGAGTTGCATTGCAGCACACACTAGTAACTACAAACTATGAATTTAGAAAAAAGAATTTGAAGGCGACTTAGCCAAAGCTTGTTACATATATGAATACAGGTATTCAGTCTTAACTTTGTACCTCTTGAAGATGATTAACATCATTACTATATAAGCGTGCCAGCTTTTAGGTTTTTTATCCATTATGATTACATTTTACCTCTGACTTATAAATGTGGTGTAGAAAAACTCAATTATGGAAAGGCAGAATGCCTAAAACTGATTTTGTGATAATAGGAAACAGGTCAGAAAAAGTTGGCAAATTAGCTTTAGCTTTAGCCTGGCTCTTAAGGTTTGTTGTACCATTCTTACAAATACTACATACTTAAATTTACACATTTCTTTGGTATAATTTTCTTAATACAATAAAATAGATGTCAAAAAAAATCCAACGCTGGTTTTGATTTAATACTTGTTTATGTGTTTTGGCTTTGTAGAGCAGCTCTGACCTCTGTGGGTTGAAGGTTCAAGTCTTCTGAATCTTTGACCACTCAAACCACTGTTATTTGCCTGGGTGCAGTTACTCTTTAAGCAGTAACTCTGCAGGGAACTATTTGAATGGGCTCTCAAGAGCAGAATGAGGCCAACAAGATGAGGTCATGAGCAGACACAGCTTAACATGAAGCAGACTGAGGCTGAGATCGAAAATCAGCTGTGATTCAGCTGTGGCTCTATTGTGTCTTCACCGCTGGCAGACCAGATAAATGTTTTATTGCTGAACATATATTAGATGCTTATTTTCCAGGGTCTGCTAAGTGTCACTCAGCCAATGCTTTTTTTTTTTTTTACTAGGAAGCATTTTCTTAGCATGTTGTGAACGCAGTCAGCTTTCACTAGTTTACTTAAAGTTGCTGCACTGGGTGAGTCAAAAGAGAGGAAGCGGAGGAGTGTGCTGGTGAGTTGTAGGCTGGTTATCAGGCCAATGTGTCACATTGGGGTGTCCAGGGGCACAGAAGAGGGAAGTGAGCCGTGGCAAAGAGGCCAGCGGCACACAATACAGGAAAAACACAGGAAAAGCTCATCTCACATCATCTGCAGCTCCGTCCTCTTTATGCAGTCACACTTATATCACTACATAATCATTTGTTTCTGATTTGCAACATTTAGAAATGTTTTTCCCTGCTGCTTCCTTCTTCTCGCGTCCCCTTTTTCTTTCTCTCCTCTTTGGTAGAGGACCAGGTGGGAGGGGGTCTGTTGGCATTCTTGCACCGTGTGCTTTGCGCTCGACCGGGCCTTGGCTGGGTTCCATATCCCCTCTCTACCCTCTCTCGCTTCTCTGACTCCCGCCCCTCCTCCTCCTCCTCCCCACTAAACACCCCCCTCTCCTCAACCTCTTCAACTCCCCTTGGTTGCTTCCCCTAACCACTGCTCCTGCCAGCAACTCTGCGCTCTTCAACAAGCCCCCGCCCTCACTTCACTTCTCTTGCTATCACCTTCCTTAACACTTCCTCATGTATCCCCTATAATTCATTGCCCCCTTTCCTTTCCTTTCCTTTCCTTTCCTTTCCCCCCCTTCACCCTCTTCCATCTCTCTTCCATCCCAGCCCATGGCAGCAGGTCCAGCCTCTGTGACACAGATGCACCCAGTTGCTCTGGGCACTCGACATGGGAACAAAGCATTGGCGGGGCCCGTCTGTTACAGTGTGTTTCAGGGCGTGTGGTGTTCGTGTGTGTATATGTGCAAGTATGTGCACATGAGGGGGAGATGGGAGAAAACAGAGAGATGGTACACACAGCCAGATACTAAATCTGGTCTCAGGAGTTTGTTTAGGCTTAACTTTTACTTAAACAAAACAAAACAAAACAAAAAAATATTACATTGGTGTTTGTGTGAACACTCAGAGGCAGTTTTAAAGGGTAACTTTGGTACGTTTCAACCTGGATCCCATTTTCCAACATTTTTGTGTCTAAGTGACTAATAGGAACAACAATTTTTGAAGCGGGTTCAGCATTTACCAAAACCGCTGCAGCTGGCAGCCACAAAACAGGCTGTAATGTAACCACTCAGGGCAATTGAGCACCGTCAGTTTACATCCACTTAAAGTGTTTGTTTTTGCCACTGACAGGCTCAGATTGTGATTATAGATGTCTGACACCATTTTGAAAAGGGTCCCTATAGAGATAGACCTTTTTGTTAAAGTATAAGATCCTTTTTGTTTAACCAGAAACAGCCCCAAAATTACTATCGTCAAGCCAACCAGACTCCATTTAATTAAACAGTAATTTTAGCGTGTATTGAGGCAGCATATTTTCACAATGAACTCGGTGATTTAAGGGTTAATTTTAACCAAACCAGAGTTGGTGATTACTGGAATAGTGGAAGTGACAAACCAAGACGGTGTTTGAGTTTTAGTTAGCTCCTGTCGTCTTTGAATGAAGTGTGTTTTAAGATGATAAAATTACACGTTTTTTAAATGGAGTCTGGTATATTTGACGATAGCAATTTTGGGGCTGTTTCTGGTTTCAAAAAAACAATCTTGCTCTTTAACAAAGAGGTCTATCTCTGTTTGGATCTTTTCTATAATGTTGTCAAACATTTATAAGAACAATCTGAGCCTGTCAGTGACAAAAACAAGCACTTTTAGTGGATATAAACTGACGGTGCACAATTGCCCCAAATGGTTACATCGCAGCGTGTTTCGTCACTGCTGGCTGCCGCAGTCATGCTCGATACTGGACCAATTTCAATAACTGTTGTTCACATTAGTCACTTATACACAAAAAAATAGGAAATAGTGTCCAGGATGAAATAAACTGAACTTGCCCTTTAAGCAGAATCTGTCTTCATTTTTCGAGGGTGATGCAGGGGACACATCCCCTTTTAATATTTAGAATATGTACGTTTTTCCCCCAAATAAAAACACTTAAGTAACAGAGGACTTTTACTTTGACAAAATTAAAGACATAAACACCATAAATTGGTGCAGAAAAGGCAAAATTGATGCAATAAAATGCACCAGAATGCAGGAAATTAAGTGTCTGACGATCAAAATTTTCTAGCAGACGATCCCCACTTTTTGCCCTCCATGTTGGAATGAAACCTATGTCTTTTCACACTCACATACAGTATGCTGAGATAACATGAACTCACAGCTCAGGTCATATAAAATTAAACTTGCCTCACTGACTGGTTTTGTAGACTTATTAGCATTTTTACATGATTCCTTATGAAATCCTCTGGGTTTATATGGTGTGTGTGTGAACATCTCCACATGCGTCAGTACGGATGATGTCACTAGTGTATGAGGTCATCATTTGGTCTCAGAGTGACATTTTCCTAGGGAGGTTTGTCACCTCTAATTGATCCAGGTAGTGTGTTCAGGGTCGGTTCGCCCGGGCTCTATCTTTCCACTCCAGCTCGTTGCTATCGCCTCCATCAGCACAGCGCTGATGGCGATCAGCGAACTCTGAGATAGTGGACCTGAGGTCATAGATGTGGCTATGTGGTGGGAGTTACAGTTCGTACTTGGAAATGCATTAGCAGACACATAAATAAGCACAAACAGAGAAGCAAAGAGAGCAGCAGACACTGAAACATGTACATTTGAAGCATTTTCTTACTGCAAGGACTGGCCTCAATCTTCACCTGCTCCCTTTACCTTTTTTCTTTTTTTCATTCCAGGGATTTTGGTGGGGACGGGAGGGCAGGTAGGAGAGAGAAATGAGATGCCTCAACACTCCACTGCCCTCCTCTCTCCATCCAACTCCCCCACACACCTGGGATGGCCATTTCATTTCAGAGTGCAGCAAATGGAAAGGTGATCTTAATCTACCCTGTTTCCCTCTAACCCCCCCTCCCTCTCTCCATCTCCCACACACAGAGCCTCATACCGCTGATGGACAGCACACTGCTGGTTGCCTAAGCCTGCCGCCAGCAGACCAAATTTAGTGATAGAGAATCCTGGATACACTTTGGTTTATTACCTTGAACAAATTCTCCTCATTTCAAACTCAATCTTTGTTCATCTTGTTATCTTTTCGGTTTGTTATCCCGAAGCGGCAGACGTGTTCCAGATGACAGTTGACTTCGGTCAAAGTGTTTCGACATGACCTCTTCAACACGCAGCGCCCCTCTGTTAGCTCATTACTCAGTGTTAGGTGTCTCTCACTGCTGTTAGCTCTTTGGTCATTGCAGTCACAGGCAGAGGCATGCAATAGCCATTGATTTCCTATGAATAGCCTGCTGCAGGCCAGTTCATTAGGAAGATGATCACAAACCACTGGATTAACTGAACTGGACGCTTGCTGCTTTCGAGAAATATGAAATTCTGACATGCTCTTAAAAATTGAAAAGTGTTTCGACACTCAGTAAAAGGAGTGCGGACAACAAATAAGTTTGGACGAGTTTAACTTTTCTGACGCTCAAAAATGAACCATTTGGAGAAAGTTAAATATACCCCACGAGAAAATCAAGATTTTATCCTTTTGAAAAGTATAATTTAGTCTCCGAGAAGGATAAAACACCAGAGCGATGGTCATCTCGAGCAAAACAAACCTCACTTTCTGCCTCCTCTCTCGCTTCTTCTCCTCAACACATGGCTTGAGGCTGGACCGAGGCTGCAGCTCCACCCGCCCCAGCCGTTACTATGGCAACGCTATCTGGGCCTACCAAGACCTGAAGCCGAAGGACATCCTGGACAACAATACAATAGCAGCACAGCCAGGGTACCTGAGGGACTTAGACCTGAGAGGCGAGATCTGGGGGGGTTGCAGATTGAGAGAGTAAATCCTCCCTCTTTCTCTACCTCCCTCCCTCACACACAAACACAGTCAGGATTTAGCCCTTTCGCTTGAGAATCTAAGAGGTAGCGGGAACAATACTTGGCTTTAAATTATTATTTTTTTCTCCATTATTTAAATCTGTAAAAAAAAGAAATGTTTTTGTTAACCATCTTGAGTGGATTTTCTGGTGAGTAAAAAACAAAATCTTAATTATTGGAAGGCCTCATGGATGTAGAGATGGTTAATGTAGTTCAACGATGAGGCAACCAACCGCGGAGAAAGGCTATATGTCATTTGTGATTGGCTGGGCTTGTTTTCCTCCGCATGAGAGCGGTCAGGGTGGCTGCGGCGCTGCTGACTGCGAGGATTGGGCCACACGTCCCGCTGCTGGTGCCAGCAGTGGAGAGTAATAGAGATGTTTAGAGTCTATTTGCCTTGCTTGCATTCCTCCATGTACTGCTGCTAAAATAATAAGAGGGAAGGGTTACCTCAGGTCGGCCCTAACTGAGGGATACGGGGAACATGCATTGTTGTCGTTGGCTCCATCTGAGTATCCCTCTTAAAGCCACAGCACGGAGCTGAGGAGCCGGGCACCGCTGCCCACTTTGCAGAGGCAGCAGAGGGAAGCATGAATGTATAGCTGTGCTAAGAAGTGTGTTTTTGTGTGTTTGCATGTGTCATATTGTGGCATTAATATAACAGACATCATCATGAGTATGAAGTACTATCTTTAGGAGTGTCAAAAATCTGTCTCCAAGTATCAATTATTATTTTATTATGTCAACGGTTAGGGAGCACATTGTGGCAGTGCTGTTGCCGTTGCTGTATATCAAAGCAAGTATTTGTATTCCATTGAAGTCTTAAGAGGATTTTATCCAGCGTTATGAAGTGTTATTAGCCCTGCAGCAGCCCACCAGGCAATTGAAAATCTTTATTATGGAGAAGAGGGAGTCATGCTGCGCGCCGACTGAGTTTACCCAGTTTGTGTGCATCTTTTGTCTGTCAGCTTCTGACGGTTTCGAAACATGAATTCGTGTCTATTTAAAATGTGTTTATCTCTCAGTGGGTGCAGGCACAACATCGTAGATGTCCATGTGTGAATAGCCGAGTGTGGGACCTGCTTAGTCATGCTAAAACACCCGTCTTACACCTCCTCTGTTTCCTTTTGCAGGCAGCCTAAGAAACAGGATGTTAATGCTTGACGGAATGCCTGCAGTCCGAGTCAAAGCTGAGCCCCTGGAATCGGAACAAGGGGTAAGAGAGCAGTTGTTTTCCAGACAATTCCCTTTTTTTTTTTCTCCCCCTGCTTTCCTTTCCGTCTTTCCTCCTCCTGGCAATGGGCTCATAATTACTCCCAGGCCTAAGCAAGTGAGCGAGTGAGTGAGTGTGGGGGCTAAGAGGAGTGGTCGGAGAGCATGGTAGTAAGCAGGAAGAGGAGAAGAACCAAGGAGAAGAAGGAGGAGGAGGAGGAGGAGGAGAGCCACAGCTGGAGCAGGAATGCATTGGGGGGTTTCGAGGGAGGTGACTGGGGCCAGCAGAGAGTCCGCGCTGGCTGGGGGTGATTGCACAGATGTAGCCACTGCTCCAGGGAGGAGGGTCACATGGGAAAATCTTATCTCTGCCCCTTTACGTCTCTCGATTTCCCTTCATCCTCCCATACTCTTATTTCTCATAAACACATGAGTAATCTCTCGCTTGTGTGCACAAATACACACAGACAAACACACCACACTATACTCTTCCTCCGCAAACACTTATCACAGCTCCATCTCTTCCTCTACTGTATCTCATGCATGCCTCTGTTCTCTCACAGCGCTCTCTGTCACCTCGTTGCTCAATATGAATGTATCACAAAGAAGAAGTTAATTGTCACGACATGAATTATGAGCGTTCGTAATTTTGCACCAGGAACATTTTGTTTATTTTTCTTAAAATGAACATTTTTATCTCATATTTAAGTTTCATGTTGAGATACACTGCACTTATTGACCATGTTTGGAATAATGGAGTTACCTCATGTGAGGTTTTCATGGCCCACATACAGTATCAGTGCTCTCCGGTCCAACATACCTAGAAATAAAGTGGTCTTGTTATGGAGAAGCTGTTGCTAGGTTACGAGGGCTTTGTGTTGCTGCCACAGCTGTGTGTGCAGCGGGTGCGGGCCACTTAATATTTGTAATCATGATGAATTAGTGTTCAGTTATTATTGATTTCCATTCATAACATATCAATAATATCCCTGCCCCTAATATATCACCGAGCGCACTTTCATGGGAGAAGAGCAAAATAGTTTCTGTTGAGCTGAAACCGAGAGCATTAGTCCGTGATGGATGGGAAAAACACCAGCTGCTGATAACCCATCAGCTTACCTCAGTTAGAGAATTGTTCGGCTGCATAGGTGCTTTTGTATTGATACAAATCGAAGCGGCCTCTCCACATCTAAGAGTTTGACGGAGAGGCAGCAGGTGGTCACTTTCTGGGTGTCCTGCTCTCAGCTGTGGCTCAGCGGCTCAGGAGCCGTGCTCCCGAGCTGCTACCTAATACCTCGGGTTTGAAGTCATTCTCCATACGTGTAGTGATGTCAGTCACAGACAGGATGTGAGCACTGCAGCCCACACGGCTTTGAAGTGCACCGAGATCCTATCTTGCCCTAACAGACTGTGCTTCCCTTCAGACGGTAGACAGACAGTTTAGGCTGCTGCAGAAATGTGGTCTTCATTTGGGTGGCGGGGGGCCAAGGGCTTGCTGGAAATGGTCTGCCTTGTTAGACAATTCACCCGCAAGGGGCTGGAAAATCTGCCCCGCTAACCAGTATCCCCTAATAAAGACAATGGCATGAGGACAGAGGCAGGCAGGCGGGTCGAGCATATCTTTATATGTGTGTCAGGGTGCGTGTAGGTTTGAGCGCATACATGTGTTTGTATCTGTCAAAGTGAGAGCAGGGGGTGGATCAAGTTTTCCATTAGTGCTGCTTGAGATGTGTCTGGGAGCTCCAAAATGCAAATAACTTTCTGCTTTCACTTTTGCGTAACTCTATACACAGTGTTGTTTTGACCTTTACACACAAGTGTTTTGTTTTTTACACAGGAGCCCACAGGATTGGCCAATTTTAACAGGTTGTCAGTGACTGAATGTACAGTAAAACACGTCTGAATAAAGAGATAGAACAGTCTTTTTTATACACAAAGGAAAGTGGTATTCTTCACTTCAGCTGTCTTTGCCACAGCATAATTTGTCTGGTATTAGGGCTGTCACTTTCTCAAAACCAAAATTCAAAATTGTTTGTTCAAATTCAAATTTCAAACACAGCCCATGACTCTTAAAATAAACTACCATGGAGAATCGATGTTTCGCTAACATAACTGTAAGGCAGCTGCATTTTACAGTAACAAACAGCCTTATTTTGGCCCGTTTTGGCCAAAAAAGAAAAAAAAAATTGTCTGTAGCTGCAACACATATTTGAGCCTAGTAACACAGTCTTTTAAGTCAACATTACTAATAGATCTGAATTTGCATTCATTAATATGTTTTACCACAAGGTGGCGACTCTGCAGTGGGCTATTTTTGAATATTTGGTCCTTTAACTTTGCAGCGTTGCCGATGAAAGCAAACAAATTTCTCCACACTATTACATTCTCTATTTTTCCCCTGGGACTTTTCCCTTTTGGGATTTGGACTCCACAGCTAGCCCAGCTACGGAGACTCAAGACTACTGTAGCCATCACTTGTGACGTTTTTAGAGGAAAAGGCGCCAGGCCTCAGACATTGGACACACATTTTGTTTGACTAAATGTTGAAAGGATTTTTAAAAATCTGTATATAGGCTACACATTTTTAAAGTTGAAAAATGTAAGAATCACTTCAGGCTTACAACACTGAAAACGTTACAAAAAATAGCAGTTATTCATTTCCCTATAATTTTCTTTCAAAGCCACAAGGAGCCACTGGAGAGGGGCTAAAGAGCCGCGTGTGGCTCTGCTTCCTCACGTTATGCTAACATTTTTGTCAGCAAAGAGACCGACCATAACCCAGTTAACTGACAGGGTAACAGGGCATGTAATGGGGTCAGAGATATGATGAATTTTTTTCCCCCACATTTGAATGGTAACTAATCAAATAAAATGTGACAGCTCTATTATGGATGACGCGGCTAAAGTTGTTAGCTGGCTCGATATTGTTGTCAAACATTGAGCTAGCTCAGGAGTCTTCTTGTGCTACCTTTAATTAGGGCTGGGCGGTATTTGCGGTGACGGTAACTTACCGCAGTAAACATGAGCCGCGGTACTGCTTTTGTGGTTACCTTCATACCGCAGTACTGCGGCTACGGCGGCAGAACAGGGCCCGGCAGCACCTCCCTCACTACGTGACGGAGGTGGCCTGGCCGACCGCACCAAACCCAGGCCCGAGGGAGCCGCCGCCCCTCCCTCTTCCCTCAAACATTTATACATACTATATAATGTTTTATACACAATAATAAATGGATTAGCAACCGTTTTGTATGGCTTTTTAAATTGTTTTATTTAAGGTGTAAGAGAAGAGAAGACGATACCGCAATATCATACCGTCACCGCATCCCCCCAAAATAATACCTTTAATCAAATCACAGATAAACACTCAAGTATTTTAATCATGAGTCAAGGCTTTTACACACAGGGGGCGTTTTTTTTACAGTTAATTCCATAGACTGTAAAATAATGGGTGTAACTACCATGACATCACCGATTGGTTTGTCGACTCCCGTTTTGAGGCCTCGACTTCAGCATTGAGGCTGTCGCAGTCTTTTTGTTTTTGGAGCCAGACGTGACCATATTTGGGCGTGAGGCTGGCACTGTAGAGGAGCCAGGATGGATCTAACTGAGGTTGCCGTGTGTTTGATTTGTATGTCAAAATATGTTTTCAAACTTGTTATGTTATGAGTAGGCAACTTTCACACTGAATGTGAACAGATGAAAAAAAAAAGCGACAAGCAGATTTTTCTGAACATTCGCACCATTCGCCAATAAAGGCGTCAGCCAATCCCTTTGTGTGGACAAATGTTACATCACATCATCAGGACAACGAGAGACCTGTTGCAACTGTCACAAATTCACATCAAATCCTGAGACATGTCAGAATCCCTGCCCCTAAACCCTGACTGCTCAACGCTTTTCAGTTGGTCTTTTAAAGAGGAATAAATCCGTCAGTGCTCTCTGGAAGACAAGACCTCACATATACATTTCCGATCTGCAAGTTCTTTCTTTTCTTTCATTTAATCATCAATCAGTAAATATTGACCTGATTCAGAGTTCCATCACATGAACAGGTGCTTGTATTTGCCACAACTTCAAACAAGGCTCAGCCAATCAGCGTTCAGGACTGAAACAACATATCTGTTTCATTAACCACGAAATATTACTGAACAGCATTCAGATTCCACTTGTGGTTGGCACAATTATATTTCCCTCATTCCCCTCTTTTTCCTCTGTCTCCGTGAAGCGGCAGGGAGAACTGGCAATGCCGCAGAAGTTTCGTAGCCAACTAGACGCACTCTAAGAGCACTTATACTGAGAAAGACAAGACTTCTACGCCGAGATCAGCCCCAATGGATCTAATGACTTCAAAGCCTCGAGGCAGTATGGCTCCAGGCGGTCCGTGACACTCACATCCTATCCTATACAGAACATGCAAACACAGAGAGATCCTGTGCAAAAGCAGCTGGATGATAGCCTCGGGGTCTGTCAAGAAGGGCTACATGGAGTTGATGCAGGAGACACACGGAGCACGTTTGACACCACAAACATGCGTGTTATCAATTAAGCGGTATTTCTCTTGAAATGTTTCAAGGTAAAGCTGAGGAGCAGAAACTATGGGTAGATAGTTAGATAGCGGATTTACAGGGAGGGATAAAACAAATGAGAAGTTAAAGAGCCCAAGGGAGGGATCGTTAAGACTAGACTCTTGGCAACATGGTGTTCTATATCTTTCATGTTGGTTATAAACCTTTGATTAAATGCTTGTTACCAACTTTTATAGCAAGGAGGGTCAACTGTGACTAAAATCTGTTGCTTTACATGTTTTCTGTTACATGAATATTGTGAGAATAACAGTGAGCACAACTAATTCTTTCTCTGCAAACTCAGCATCACATGAATGTGTTTTTATGAGTCCCCACCCATCGGAGTCATAACTTAACAATCACCCCAGGGACATATTGTGAGTGGACAAAACAACTCAACAGCCGACATTTGCAAGTCCAAACTGGAGCATTGCGTTAACTATGGTGAGGTAATAAAATAAAGAGCTTGCATCAGCTGCTTTATTCATGCTTTCCCATCAGTGGCTCATTCATTAGCTAAGCGGCTACCAGTTGACCCTTCAGATCCAATTATATTCTTACAGGTAGAGACGTTTTCCGCCTCGGCTTCCTCCCAACCTCCACCCAGCCTCCTCTTGATGTGTTGAAGCTTTCGGTTTTGTTGACTTTACTCTCGAATTAATAATGTAACTTTATCAGGGGAAGCTCTTCCAGTAGAATCCTCATTGGGTTTTTGGGAGCTCCCTCAAAGAGCAGCGCATTTTCTGCCAAATATAACTGTATAAATATTGGCTATAAATGGTCAATTTCTTGTGGGAAGTTTCTCTGACTGAACTGTGCAAGTTTCCACAAAGGAGGAATGATGATTTCTTCCTCACAGCACAACATAAATAATGACCTCATCCAATTTTTCATTAAGACTGGTGTCAAAGGAACAGTTCTTATCTTTTGAAATGGGGTTGTGTGTGGTTCTTACCCATAGTCTATATACAGTGAAAGTCAATTGACATGCTCCCAGTTTGGAGAAGCAGGCAGGAGCCCCGCCACGACAGCTTAGCAATGTACTGCTGTGGATGAGGGCGGCAGCAAAAGTATTTCAGCCATTAGACAGTGATTTCTGATTATATCACTGTCTTTGACTCCATTGAGAAAAACAGTAGTTTAACATTGCTGAACACAGGGGATGCTGGTCTAAGGACCCAGCTGGGCTAAGGTCTAAGGCTGGAGGCGGCTTTTTGTAATTGTTTTTAATGAGACTGAAGCTTTTTGCTCACGTTTTTTGCATTCAACACACCTCGCATTTCTGCTCTAGGCACCTGGCGTTTTTGCCAGAGCGCTCCGAACTCCTCGAGTTGAAAAAACTTCAACTCAGAGCGGAAAAACGCCCCATGTCATCTCTTTTTTCCCATTGTCCAATCAGATTATTTTAGAGGCGGGCCCTCTGTGGTGGTCACGACAACAAGTTTACAGTTGGTAAACAATGGAGGAGATTAGTGGTAGCGGTTGGTGGATACCCAGAGCTATACGGCCCGACGATAAACAGCAGGTTGTCAAACTGCCCCTGAGTCATCCTAAAATATGCCTAGAAACAGCCATCATGGAGGTGAAGCTCCTGGACCAACTGGTGGTACTCCCCATGATCCACCTCTTTTTTAGGGTCTCATGTACCCACACAGATCTCTGTTTCCCTGTGTCCAACAGACTATTTACTGACAGCCTCTCACCCTCAACCAGAGCTACAGCAAGTACCCTCTGCCTCAACATTTTAGGAACTAGATACTAATTACTGTGAGAAAATACATAAAGGAAGGATAAGGACATGATGAGGTGGTTGCCTGGCAACAATAAAAAGGTGCAGCAAGTGTTTTTTTACCAGTGGCATTCGATTTAGTAACAAAAAAGACGGTGCAGTGCGCCTCCTGTTTTTTAACCTGCAAAACGCTTCCTGTGTGTTTGGGGCCTAAAGCTGCCTCGATCATTTAGTCTGTTTGCATCATTGTGTGACTTGGTGTTTTCAAAAGGTTACTTCTGATTCACCTAAACGACACAATAACGCTAACAAACTAACCAATCGAGGCAGCGGTAGACCAGCAGCTCCTGAGTTCAGTGAGTTAAAATAACAGTTGTTTTTTTTTATGGAGTCTGGTGGCTTTGACGAGGGCATAGATGGGGAACTGAAGACGTTTACGGCTTCCCCTGTCGCAAAGGCTGTCTGATATTAAGGGAAAGCAGTGAAAATACTCTCAATATAGCACACACTTAAACTGATATAGATTTTTTAGGTGGCTTAAATACATTTTGTTGCTGTCCCCATCCACAGCAGTACATTGCTTAACTTCCGTGGCGCTACTCCTGCCTGCTTCTCCAAACCGGGAGCATGCAGCCTGACATCTACTGTATGTAATACACTGACTATGGATAAGTGCCTCATACAACCCCACTTCAAAAGATCTGAACCTTTAAGTATTTAAGTATACCTTTAAGTATTTTTTCCAGCCAGGGTGACCTCTAGCTCACCTGATAGCACCCCATAAAGTCCCTGCAGTTTGGCCCTTCGCTGCATGTCATCCCCCCTTCTTTCTCCTTCATTTCCTATCTATCTATCTGAGCTGTGCTATCAATCAGCCCCAAAAACATTGCGGTTGTAATACCTAAGGCTGTTTATAGATATGATATGAAAAAAAAATATGTTGTTTTTGTTGTTTTCAAGAACACTTTCATGCATAAAGTTGTATAGAAACTTGGAAATGCTTGGTGGGTGGTATTATGACGCATACCATGTGCTGTGAACCCTGACCTTGACACCACTGACCCTGAGCTGAACCCTGACAAGGCCCAGAGGTCATCAGAGGGCATATTTCATGGGGATAGGGTTTGTTTTTTAACTGAGGAGGAGTTACACAGGGAGAGGCCCTTTTTGATTCATGGGGTCGTAACATTTCCTGTAGGCCGAAAACGAGTATACAAGTCTGGAGTAAAAATAGCAGGCTACTACATAAAAGAACACACTCACACACTCAAACACACACACACACACACACACACACACACACACACACACACACATTCACTCAGAAAAATTCGTAATTCACCACAGATCCACTCTCAGCCAGCATTACATAAGGGGAAAAAAATGTGAGTCTCAAAAACAAAAGTGAGGATGAAAATCCACGGTGCAAGAACGTTTTTCATATCTGCCACAGCTGCAATTGGAGCCTGAGTTTAAGTTTTTCCCTTTACTTTAATGAGCTTTTCCTGTATGATCAGTTAAAAAATCCTGGATGTACTCGCTCCCCGATGGCCCTAAGTGTGACTCAGCCTCTGAAAGGCTCCACTGTGAGGATCAACACCGCTCACCGCACACTCTAGCACCCCTCCCACAGCGAGCACGGCAAGTCTATATCTGCTACATCACATGTAACATGCTTCAATTGACAGTACGGCAAAAATTGCGCTATCAAAGAGGATCAAAAGTATGGGAGTTCGGCGAAACAAATAACTAGTAGCAGGGTGAGTGTCGCTTTTCTACCGTGTATGTTCTTCATTATCTTTTCCAAGTAAACAGGTTCCTGAAACTTGTGCAGACAGATGGAGCGGTTGTGTTACAGTCTGCTTGGTGTTAAGTGAAAGATGTGTTGAGGGATACACTGAGCCACCAGCGTTGGCCTTAGGAGGCCCATTGCTGAGAGACAGAGAGAGACGGTCAGGAAATTGAGCCCATATGATGTTTTTCCACCGTCACAAAGGAGATTTAGGAGAGATACAAGGGGAGCCAAGAGAGCTGCTTTTCTGTGGGAGTGATGGAAAACAGGAGGAAGAGAGAGAGAGCTAGAGAGAGCAGCCCACGCCAAGAGAGAAAAGAAAGACAGAAAGTAGACGGTGAAAGGAGGCGAGTGTGAGAGACACTATCTACTCCTGCGTTTCATCTGTGGATGACATCATGCTAACCAAGTAGGAGTTGAATGCTTGAATGAACATGAGGAAATTAATTGCTACTTTCCCAATAAATGTCACTGCATATACCTTTTATGACATATCTATATCATTAAGTATTATTGCTCCTGAAGATGAATACGCGGACAAAAACAATCATCCTACTCCTGAATCCATTATCTTATCACTATCTGGCCTGACTGGTTGAAGAGAAGAATTATAACAGGAGCAATAACATAAAATTGTATGCCTTAAATACATTAAAGGAACACTTCACCCACAAAATGACAATTTCTATATTCAATTCAGTTTTATTTTTGAAGCCCAATATCACAAATCACAATTTGCCTTAGAGGGCTTTACAGCATACAACATCCCTCTGTCCTTGGACCCTCACAGCAGATAAGGAACCCAAAGTTACACAGGTTAGGTTTAGGAAAACATACATGGTCTGGGGTCGTCACAGTTGTGTACTTAACGTAAAGTGAGGGTGCTTTCAGACCTAGAGTTGTCTTGCTTTGGTCTGAATCAGGGACTAATTTTGTTACAAAGTTGTATAATTGCCTAGAGTTGGTTTGTGTTCTCACGGCAGCATTTACAAACAGACCAGATCAAATGCCTTGTGTGAGAAAGCGTTGAAGAATGTTGAAGAAGAGTTCACTTGCAAGATAAATGTGACACTTTCTAATGTCACAATGGAGGGACAACTACGCAGGTTGATTTTAGCGCTGCTCATCGTGGACTATATTGCTGTCATTGTTCATTTTAGTCAAAGCATACAGTTTGAAAACGAGGCACGGCTCCAACTAGAAAACAATGTTTTGATGCATTGGATGTGCTGAATGTGCATATTAAGGCAGTACAGGAGGAGGTGCACATTAATAATCCTCCAGGACTGTAACATGCTCGTGTTTAACCCAAACAATGTGTCATGTGACTGCAGTTGGTTCAGATCCAGGTCAGAACACGTTCTCACCACAAACGAACCGCACCAGAGTTCATTTGTAACCCAACCGAGAACACCTCTTCAAGAAGGTCTTGGTCCGCTTGTTTTGGTGCACATCTGAGTGTGATTGCTGTGTTCACACCTGCCCAAACAAACCGCACTCAGGGGCAAACGAACTTGAGTTCGATTGAACCGAACCAAATAGGGTGTGAAAGGTTAGGTAAAGGTAGGTAAGTTAGGTTTAGGAAAGGAAACAGATCAGAATCAGGTAATTTATTGCCAAGTAGCTTCGCACTTTAAAGGAATTTATTACAGCTCAGAGTTCACCTGGCTTCACACGGAACACAAACACTGGTCTCCTGGGGAAAAGTTCTGTGTTTTATACTACTTTATACTACTTTCTTCCTTACCCCTGTCAAGGCATTGGTCACACGATCACAGCCTTCCCAATTACATGGTTGTATATGAATTCTGGTGCATTACCTGTGAGAGGTACATGAGAACAGCCAGGAGATAATTTGGATGGTGACGTATTCCTTAAATTGCGTATATGGCATGGATCTTTCTTGTTGTCTGTGGCATTTTTAAGGTGTTAAAATGACAAAAATGTGTTAGTGCAGGACAAATCTAACACTGATGCTTCTTTTTCTTCCACAGTCACCTAAAGTGCGCCCTTATTCTGCGATGGACGGCGTCCCCTTCTTCCTCAGCAGAGTTAAACCTGAACCTCCAGAAGACCTGCTCGCTCACGACCTGCACTTCCACACACAGACCGAGCCTGTCGACCTGTCAATCAACAAACCCCGCCCCTCCTCTTCATCCACCACCCCCACCACCACCTCATCATCCTCCCCTCTCAGATCCGCTTTCTCCCCGTCTTCTTTATCGTCGTCATCCTCCTCCTCCTCCTCTCCATCGGTTATCACCTCAGCCTCATCGGTGCTCACGCCAGGCCCTCTGGTTGCCCCCGGAACCGGGGTGAGAGGTCAGCCGTATTTGCACATCCTGCACTCTGTGCCACCGCCTCCATCCAGCCCTCTGAGCCTGCAGGGAGCGGGGAAGCTGGCCAGCCATGTTCACCGCATCCCAGTTGTGGTACAGTCACTGCCTCTCATGTACACCACTGCCGTTCGATCACCCTCCAGCCTCAACAACGCCATCATGCTACCTCTGCTGGATGAGGTCAAAAGCCAGGGCAAAGGTGAGACCACGCTCTGTGAATTTACTCAATATTCTTATGACTGACTTTCCTTTTTTTAGAAATGCTGTGAATTCAAAGTTGCCAGCAGCTATTCAAAAGGAAATGATGATATTTTATGACTCAGACATTGTGCCACTGCCTCATGACTTCCTAGTTTTACACTGCGACATAAGCTGTTTGACTTGACATAGACTTTCATGGACAGTTTCTTCACCCTTCCAAATGAGCTATCTTATGAAAAATATTCAGCTTAAAGGAATACTTAACCCCAAAAATAATTTATATATCAATGACTCAAGAAATGACGGCAGAGGAGAAACTCGCACACCAATACAACTGGGCTGGACAGCCTCTGAAAAGGTTCGCAGGCTGAGATCAATGTAAAAAAAAAAAAAAAAGAACATCCATACACAAAAGAAAGGTGCTCAAAGTGCAAAATATAATAAAAAGTGATTAAAAACAGCAGCAAACATTTCAGTCCTTGATGAGTGCTTCACAGAACAGATACAGACACACACAGATTACTACCAGGTGTGATGAATGAGTCAGCTGGTGCTACTAATTAGGTGAGATCAGCTCTGAGTAGCAGAGGCCTGGCTACCAGATTACAACGACCAGACCAGTGAGTTTTTATATATATTTTTACTCTATTTTATTTTTAATTTTATTATTATTTTTTTATTTTAAATATATACAAAATATTTTTTTTGTTTATTTGTGTACTTATTTACTGATATTTTTTATCATTATTATTATATTATTATGTTTGGGGTTTTTTTTTCAGTTTTTTGCTGTTTACAGTTGGGGTTTTGTACATTTGTATATGTCCAGCTATCATACATCAGTGTTTGAGGATGTTGTGAATAGTACAGTACTCATAGGACATCATTATGATTTGGTAGAAATAAAAAGCTAAAAAGAAATAAAAATAAAATAATAAAAAAAATAAAATTAAATTAAATTAAAAAATAAAATTACAAAAAATAAATGAATACAAAAATAAAATAAAAATATACTATAAATACTCATTGGACTGGTCATTGTGATTTGGTAGTCAGGCCTCTGCACCTTAGAGTTGATCTCCTGTAATTAGTGGCACCAGCTGACTGATTCATCACACCTGGTCGTAATCTGTGTGAGTCTTTATCTGTTCTGTGAAGCACTCGTCTCAGTAACACTGATGATAGTCAAGGACTGAAATGTTTGCTGCACCCTGATGGTTTTTTTTTTTTTTTTTTTGGCATGTATCACAGCCCGTGAACCTTTTTGGTGGGTGTCCAGCCCAGTTGTATTGGGGTGCAGATATCTCTTCTGCCGTCCTTTCTTGGTTGTCCATACCAACACACCCAGGACAAACTTTTTTGTTACCCCAAGAAGGTGCAGTCTCACAGCGGCCCTAAGACTGTATCAGTTACTCACCCTTTGTCATGTTGAATTTGTGAAGAAAACACTGGTTTTCTCACATGCCTTCACAGTGAACGAAGAATCCAAAAACTGAGAAAAATTTCCCACAACTTGTGTTGTATAATCAAGTCTCATTTATCCAGCCCTATGCTCAATACTCACCAAACACATGTATCTTAAAATTATCATTGAAAATACTTAAGCAGTCTTAAGTGCAGACAAATAAAGCACCTGAGCAAGCACATGCATTTGAACTCATGCATTCTGATGAAGTCCCTCCTCCTAGCTGGTTCATTAACCAGGAGTTCTATCACTCATGCCCCCATTTACTTCAATCATCAAGAATTTTCTCTATTTTTGAATTCTTTGTTCACCATGGAGGCATGTGACAAGTTTTCTTCACAAATTCAAGATAACACAGGGTTACAACTTGATATATAAATGATCATTCTGGGGGGTTTACTGTCAAACATGTTAAAAACATAAAGGAATGACATTTGTTACCCAGGTCCAGCTGCGTACAGAATAAATAACATGTGAAAGAGACCTATAATGAATAATTATGTAACCTAAAAGCCTTTAATAAATACAACACAGTTAAAAAAGTGCGTAATAGTGCATCAATAGCCGCACAGAGTCGCAGCAGTATAAGAGGAGGACAGACTTTAAGCCAAGCGTCTGGGAGGAAACTGCACTTTAGCCTTGTTGTTCGTGCATTGAGGCTTTGCAGCCATCTGCCTGAGGGGAGGGAGATGAATATTGCTTTAATCAATACGGTTGAATATTTTCATTTATCAATTATAACCATCACAATACACTTCAACTGTATTCCTGCTAAAGGGGTCATTAAGAGCCTCCCAAAGTGAATTAAAAAGAGGTACATGTCTGATGTGACTGGGTCAGAAACAAGGGATGACAAAGATGTCCACGCTGGCATCAGGCAGTGAAGACGTGGCTGCAATAGGTGTGTGATGTGGTTTGAGAAATCCCAATGACAAGCTGTTTATGTTGGTATATTTGTCTTCCCAGATGTCCTACTGTCTTCACTCAAAGAACTTGCACACACAACGCTGTGAGAGCTGACTGTGTGTGTACATACTTTTAGAGTCGGACCCTCAGGCGATGATGTTCCCCCTTCAGAGCGGAGATGAGTTTTACAGGCTGAAAGGATCTCCCGTCTTTAACTGACAGAGATTTTGCTCGGCTGTCTCAAATAGCCTCTGGTGCAGGTAACCAGGGCCACACCAGTTGTTGCCTCTCTTTCTACCGAGAAGCAAACATCCGGGGCAGTTTGAGTATTAGACCTCACTGGCCTGGCAGAGACTGCGTTATTGGTTTTCTCTCTGGGTGTGGTTTTACTGCCAACCACTGGGAGTAAGCCGACAGTAGGTGTTTCTGTCCAACTCTGAGCCGCACACAGGCCCGCTGTTGGTTGTAAAAGAGGTTGCTTCTTGTGACTCCTTGCAGGACAGACAGAGACACTCGGACTTTAACTCACACCCATGCACACACGCAAGCAAACATGTGTAATTAGAGCAAGTAGTCAGAAAGACACTTGGTCGGCTGGGTGGGGTGGTCCCCTTAGAGATGGGCGTTTTATGTCTGCTCCCAAGGAGAGGAGAGGAAAGAGGAAAGGACAGGAAAAACAAGACTTGCATAAGAGGGTGTGGATGGATATTGAAGACGGGTGGCACTTACACAAACACATGCACGCACACACACATGTACGCAGTCCGACATCAGCTCTGCCCGGCTCTGAAAGCACAAAACACAAAGGAAATGGGATGAATGTTGAACGCTGGGTGTGGTGGATGCAGTCACTTTTAATGACATTGCAACCAGGAGACAAACAGAACACTTAGCTATTTATTACAGGAATAGTGTGGAACATTTAGGGGGATATATTAACTGGAATATAATATAATAAGTATGTTTTGTTTAGTGAATAATCAAGAATTGTCGTGTTTTTGTTTTTTTTAACCAGGAAGTCCCATTGAGATTGAAAATCTCTTTACAGAGAGATCTGGCCGAGGTAGCAGCCACTCAACACACATTTAAATGCAACAAATACAACATATAATAAATTCACAAAAAGACAACAACTATTAAAAAGCAACCACTTAGAGGAGCATAGCTGGTAACTACCAGAGCTGACACACAAAACCTCAGAATGTTATCGTAGAATGAGCTGTTTCTATTTACAAACGGAGCAGGTCCTTCGTCATCGTCGTTCAAGGAGATCGCCATGTTGCACCGCCATGTTTCTACAGTATCCCCAGAACGGACAAACCAAACACATGCTTTCAATAGGGCCATTAGTGTTTTTCACAATGCAACCGTAGTTAGCAGTTCCTCCATGATGAGAGGGTCAAACATTTAGACATGATTTGTAATATGACACTGCTTCATTGAATGGCAATGGATTGCACTTGATAAGTGCCTTTCTAGACCTCTGACGAGTCAAAGCGCTTTGGCACTACATGTCAAATTCACCCATTCACACACTGGTGGCCAGAGCTACCATACAAGGTGCCAACCGCTACTCCATAACCATTCACTCGCAATCACACCATGGAACCACCGTCAGGAGCAATCTGGGGTTCAGTATATTTTCATACTTGGACATGCAGACTGGAGGAGCCAGGGATTGAACTGCTGATCTTCCTCCTACCTCAAAGCCTCAGTTGCCCATAGATCAAGATGGGGCCATAAAGGATCCTGTGATAACCTATGGGCAACTGAGGCTTTGAGATAGGAGGAAGACCAGCAGGAGGAAGATCGGCAAGATCAGCAGTTCGATCTCTGGCTCCTCCAGTTTGCATGTCCAAGTATGAAGATATACTGAACACAATTTCAAACTTACATACACATTGAATAACGCATATAGCTTTGTGTCACAATCACTCTTTGTCTAATTTATATCTCTGCTAGCTTACATCTGTCTTGCTGGCTGGTAGCTTAACGGCTAGAAAATACACCTATTGCGCATGCGTGAAAGTTTTAGTGTCCAACAGATCCATTTGTTTCAGAGAGGAAGAGACCTCTGTGCATAATTTGGCTTGTGATAAAAAGCTCATTAACATTGGATCTTAAGGTATCAGAGAAAAAAGAAGAGCACACATTAACAGGTGCTGGGCTAGTGGCCCCTATCCGACATGCTGAAGAGCATTGGAGGAACACCAGTTTGCAGTATAAAACTGCCTTATTCGCTGGTTTTACTGGTTTATATCACCTGGTCCATTTGTTTCGGAGAGGAAGAGACCTCTGCGGATAACTCAGCTCCTGGTAGAAACCTCCCCAACTATGAACACTGAAGGAATTCTAACTGGGAGAAGTTTCAGCTGGTTGCAATCTGCAGTCATCACCACTAGATGGCACTAAATCCCCCTAAATCTTACACACTGCTCCTTTTAATGACCCACAGTCAAAGTCATTTTTTCAATGGAGTGTTATACGATATTTTGAGTAGATTTTTTTGGTCCCATCTTATCTGCAGTTTCCTCTCTCACGTGGCACTATTGTTTGGTGGCTGGAGAAATGATTTGTTGCCTTTAGGAGTCTCTATCTGAAGCCCACAGCCCCAGTATGAAGTTTAATGTGAGGGTCAAGAGCCCAGATTTACCTTGTTTGACTCCGTACAAACCAAACAATCATATGCAGTGATGCAAGTCTCGGTCATTCTGAAGCTTTCAACATAGATACAAAAACACTCAGGCACACACACATACACACTTCCACTCACCCACACATACACGCACACACAGGTTGGCCATCCTCTTTAAGAGAGGGCGGGTACCCTTCCTTTCACTGCTGTCTCCCTGTCTCCGGCAGGAGGTTGCCATGGAAACAGGGCTTGACTGGAAACAACAGGAGAGAAAGAAAGAAATCCGGTGCTCTGCCCACCTCTCCACCACTCCTCCTTTGTGTCCCTCGCTCAAAATACCCCTTTGCAACACACGATGCATTTCGAACTAATTACAGGTTTTCCATAGGGTAGGCGAGCTGGTGACCACTCTGCATGTCTTAGTCTACGAAAACAGTTAGAAACCTTTAAAGCTAAAGCTCCAGCAGAGTTACAGCATTATTTCTGTGTGTGCCCCCCCCCCATCCAGTAATAACACCATGTCCGCTCCTAACTCTAGACCCTTATTATGGGCCATTATGGCCACAGTCTCGGCTGAGAGGGCAGAGGAGGTGACGTCCTGATAGCTTTTATAAAAGCACCAGGAGTACAGTAACTGGGGATGCTGCAGTTGAAAATGTATCACTGTGTTTGCAACGATTGCATCTTCAGAAATGAGAATAGCTATTAGATATTGTAAATCTCAGCCATGCAGTTTCCAAGTTGTGCATCCTTCTACATCTTTTCTAAATTACTGTACAACTCAATCAGGTTTAATCTGGTGGATTTGCAGCTACTTTCCTTTGACAAGTAGTCTCCGACAGGTTTTTATTTTTTCTGACGTTCATCTCTTGAGTTATCCAGGATGTGCGCAGCCGGTGTTCATGGAGACAGAGAGGACAGAATGGCTGCAGGCTTTGGCAATATATCCAATCAGTTGTCCAGGGGAGAAGTTGTCACAACTTGTGGAATAGACGTTACTTTGTCATGCAGCTCAAGAGACAGAGACCCCTGCGCTCGCTGGCTCCGAGGCTCAGAGGATCATGGTTAATCACATGCTGGCCAGTCAAATGTTGCGCGGGTTTTTCTTGGTTACTGTGCAAAGAGAGAAGAATCAAAGACGAGACAAAGCTAGCCTGCTAATTATCAGGATGTTCTGTGAAAAGATTGCAGCAGCGAACGGGTGGATTTAGACTTTTGTGTTGTCCTCGGGCCTTTTATGTGGAAGTTTGTCATTATCATGAATATGATTCTCTGTCAGCTGCACATGTAGAGGAGCAGAGTGCTCAGCAGAGTGGCACTCATGCATGCACACATACTTTTAACTTGGACATGTTAAGTATTCACACACACTCAACACACACACACACACACTCAATAACAAATGTACCCACTGACTCCCGTGTCTGTGTCCCGTCCTCGCAGCACACACAGACCCCAACGGCCTGTCGCCAAGGCAGATCAAGAGTGACAGCGATGACGACGACCTGCCAAACGTGACCTTGGATAGCGTTAATGAGACCGGCTCCACTGCGCTGTCTATAGCCCGCGCTGTACAAGAGTGAGTATCATGATCTGTGCACGTGTGTGTGTGTGTGTGTGTGTGTGTGTGTGTGTGTGTGTGTGTGTAAGTGTTGAGTCTCTATACTGACTTTTTCTCCTCTACTGACCTCAACAACTCTAAAAAAAAAATCCTTGTATCTCTGTCTTTAGATTCTATTTCTGTTCCGTCCTGTCACAGGAAGATGTTTGGGACGTACAGTCTTGATCCAAACACTCTTTACTGTTGGCTGCAGTGGTGATATGGGAGATTCAGATTAGCCCACTGCTACAGTACAGTATTCTTAGTGTTGGAGAAAGACATTTTTTCTCAAACTAACTTTCCTTCACATTATTACGTATTCAAATAGCAAAGAGATACATTATAATGTACCTGTTTATTTAAATAACTGCTTTATAGCACATTGAAGTAGCATAACATCTTTATGCAACATTGATACAGCAGCACACCACTATGTGAAGATGAAGTGGAGTAATGGCGTCCTGAACAGTGAATGAAGTCATGCTACCTCTGTGTGTGTTCCGATCTGAGCGTCTCTGTTTATTGTTGATAAGCCTGTCCAGATGTATGTACATGTTGTTTAAGTGTGTATCCTACTGGGTAACTCATCACTGCCACTCTGTATTGCGCTCTTGAGAGTGCGGCTTGGGCGGCATAATTCTGTCTGAACCTGACCCGAGTCTGAGAGAGCAGTGACCGAGCCCAAACCGAACCCAATCCAATCCAAATCCAAACCTGACCTGAGCCCAACACAGTTAATCTGACGTTATCGAAGCACTGCGTTGGTCCCTGTTATTCTGCTGTTGTTACCATGGTTACAGCTTGCCTGTATGCCATGATTATACATGTGGCACCTTGTGAATGACCATTGATGTATGTAGGTTCACACAGGTTGATTGTTATAACACACACGTCACACAAAGACCCACACATTACACAGTGTGTTACTATTGACGCGTGTCACGTTCTCATCTGAACAAACTCTTCTTGAACTGTTACTGCTGTTAAATAAATTATTTAGGTACTCTAACTCTCATGGTGTATTTGGAGTTATCTTAGAGTAAGAGGATAGCATCCACCATGGATGGCTTCAGCGATGTCCTCTTCTGTTTGATCAGTCTTCCAGCAACGCTTAAAGCAGGATTTATACTTCTGTGTCGAATTGACACCATAACCTACGCTGTAGCCTGACATGCACCTCCCCAGTAATGTATCTACACGTCATGGCGACGCAGACCTCCTGTCTATTTCTGTAATGAAACCATTTCCCTCAGTGGAAACAAGCTTTTATTTACTTTAATTTCACAGATAAGACACAATAAATTGTGAAGACAATAAAGCCTCCACAAAACAGCTTTTTAAGTCCTGTGTGTGATTTATCCTGGCTTCATATGAGCAGAGGAAATGTCCGCTGTCATTGTTTAGTATAAGACAGTTTAGTATAAGACAGTTGTTTTGTCCGTGAATCTTGTGAGTTGTAATGGAGCCAAATTTGTTGCATTTATGTGTTGTCACATAAATAACAAACCCCAGCAATGAACAAGACAGAGAGAGTCCCTTATAGGCTGAGCACGACCTGGTGTAAATATCCATCCGCACCTGGCCCAGCCTGTGGAGTCCCGTCAGGCTCAGGTCAGGTATCTACACTCTACTGCGCTCATACGGTGTTTATGAGGCTGATATCAGAAAGGCGTTGTCGCCAAGCTACCACTGTTAGCTCTGTCAGCACTGTTACAGTTGTTTAGCACTGTTAATGGAGTTAGCACTGTTAGCTGCTAGCCACTGGCTCAGCCACTTTAATGTTGAGAACCATGTCCAGCTAAAATTCACATAGAGCCCCCTTAATAAACACAAATCTCTATTAGGGGCTTTTGTTTTGAAAAGCTAGTCCTCTGCAGTGTTCCATTGTGGGCTGCCAATAGTCACTCTTTCCCTTGCCATTAGCCATTTTTATATCAATTTAGTGAGGTTTTGGGTCTCAAACTATTAAGAAAATGTAAATGTCAAATTTAAAAGAGTGACATTTATTAGTTTAACAGCATGAAAGTTTGATAAAGTTTGTATGAAGCACACAAATTGAACAAGTACAGAGGACATTAAGAGCTCTGACATGGCATTACAGAGTTCAGAGTACAAAGGTTTAAAATGTTTTCCCTGACACCGCTCATTGTTAGTCACCCTGGATGAGAGCATCATTTACATATGAACCCAGTGCTGAACCGAGCATTGTGCATCTCTCTGCGCATTTTGTAACCGCTCTTCCACATTTGGATGTATATGCGTGGGCGTGCATCTATATGCCTGAATGCATATGGCTCAGACATACTTTATGCCCAGACATCACAACTCCTGTGGTGCCAGTCCATCTGTGTTGAATGTAAAGACTTCCCTCTCCAGTGGATGACGGCTTACAGTATTCTGATCAGAAACAGGAAATCAGACGCGGGGAAACATTTGGCTCGGCAGTGCCCTCCTCCCCTGCCGCCCATAAACACAGAACAGTCATAACCAGCAGCCTGGCCAGACTCAAGTTAATGCCCGTAGGACTTTTATTTAGACTAACTGTAAGGAAAGTATTCCAGGACTCTGTGAGAATCCTGCTAATGATGTAGGAACATTAACAAGGCTGAGGCTGACGGTTGCCCGACCCCAACTGGCTATGTTTTGGTGGTTTCAGTCCAGCTCACAGGGTTGTGTACAAGACATTGTATTGTTTGTTTATGCATTGTTGGCTGTGTGAACATCTACAGTAATGAAACTAAATGAGTTATTGTGGTGGCACTGTGCGGCGCATTGTGGTAAAGGCTCGTTCTCTTGCTGTGCTTGTTCAGTGGTACAAGTAGAGGCTGCCATGTTTCTGGGAAGACACACACACACACCGCACACACACACAGAGACTCACTGGAGGACTCAGGTTTCAATGCAGGTTATTGAAAGGGACAGGCATGCCCCTGAGTGCCACACGTGGGCACCGGGTGGTCAGAGGAGAACAGAGGTTGGCAGGACCCAACCTTTCACTGCCCAAGCTTTCACTATGGAGAGAAATCACCAGCCAGGCTTAGCAATGCCCTGCCAGGGCCTGCCCACACACTCACTTCTCTGTGTGCAAAGTGCAGTCTGTGCTGTGTGGAAACTGTGCTCCTGTGTGTACGTGACTGTGCGTGTGAAAAAGTATGTGTGCACGTCTGTAAGTATTAATCCTCCGGTGTTTGTGTGTGTGTGTGTGTGTGTTTTGTACTGTATGCATGCACGTGTTTTCTGCACAGTGGACAGAACAGCTGGTTCCAGAAGGAGGTCAGCCATTGTCAACAGGAACACAGACTTGCATGTTTGTCTGTGAAAAACAAAGCAGTCTGTAGTCTTCTTGAGTTACACGCCGGTTTGGCCACATAGAGGAAGAATGTGCATTCTGTATTGACACAACACATGCGCTCTGTGGACATCTGCAGCGCAACAGAAGCCGACAGGCACTTCTTTTTTGAAACATATCGGCCCATTGTGTCACTGTGTTTCTCCTCTTTTCATTTTGATGTGCGCACCGCGAGCGGGCAAAGATTTGCTTTATGTAATTTAGTATCCACATTTACAAAAGCAGTCATCCAGAGAGCATCAGAGAAGAGGAGTGTAAGGGCGGAGGATGGGAGTGCCTGCAGCTTCCAATCCAGGTATCCATATATAAATAAATGAGTGAAAGGAGAGAGTGAGATAGGGAGAGAGTGTGTGTGTGTGTGTGTGTGTGTGTGTGTGTGTGTGTGTGTGTGTGTGTGTGTGTCATGTGCTTCTTGGGCAGCCTCCTCCATATTCATGCGTTTCCCTGGGGACGGGTGGATAGGCTATTGTGGGAGAGCGCGAGTGAAAGAGAGGAAGACAGTCAGAGAGAGAGAGAGAGGAGATAGGTGTGTGTGTGTGTGTGTGTGTGTGTGTGTTGGGGTTTAAGGGCTTGTGTTGGACGGGTTGTCTCTGCTGAAGTCTGGCTGGTCCCCAAGGACCTGGGGGCCATGGAGCAGAGCAGGTGGAGGGAGGGGAGGCAAGGGGTAGTATCTTCGGACAGGTACAGGAATGCCCAGTGGGCAGTCTGCCAATACACACACACACACACACACACACACACGCACTCCCTTTCCTGTTTTCTCGATAAATCCACTATTACTGCAGGTCTGTTTAAAAACCATGTAGCTCTGCTGCTGTGTTCAAACGCTCTGTCGTTATGACCTTGTTTCCTATGAGAAGTTAGAAACATATGTATTGTGTTTGCATTGTGGGAAACCCCTGTTGCAGGTGACACACACACGCACACACTCCCTCACCCTCTCTCTTTCTCTCGGTCTCGCTGCCGTTTACTCGTGGAGAGCAGACGGGGGGCAAAAGAGAGGGAAACAAAGGAACTATAACAGAGGTCAGCTCTGTTTGAAATCGTTCTCAGCTGTGCTTCCTATTTTTTCCTCGGCTGCTTTGGGAGACACAAACAGACACATTCACACAGCCATGATGATGCTGCGGTGACACAGGGTTCAAGGCAGTTTGAGTTTGCCCCTGGGCTCACATGAGAAAATACAACGAATCGATTCTCACAAAACAGCTATGACACATATAGACAGAGCTGTGCTATTAAAGACATAAAGATTTATTGTTTATGTGAATAAATGCAGCCTACTCAAGTTTTTTTTCCAGATATTTAGTCTCAATAACTGGGAAAGTTACTCAGCTGAGCGCTTGATAAAAGGCAGACTCTAGACATAACCTTTCGATATTATGATTATACATAACAGTACATTTAACTTTTTAAAGGGACAGTTCCCCCAAAAATCAAATATATATATTTTCCCTCTTACCCATAGTGCTATTTATCAGTCTCGATTGTTCTGGTGTGAATTGCAGAGTGTTGGAGATATCAGCTGTAGAGATGTCTGCCGTCTCTCCGATATAATGGAACTAGATGGCACTCAGCTTGTGGTGCTCAAAGTGCCAAAAAAATACATTTGAAAAACTCAACAGCAGTGTCTATTTCCAGAAATCATGGCCTGTTTACGCAAGATAATCCACAGACCTTGTTGTGAGCAGTTTCATTCAGGAACGATTTGCTTTCTACCAAACTACACCCACCAACCACATCACCGCACAGAAGGAAGTGTGCATCTACTCATGGACAAGAGGCTTGTGCTGATGTAAACATTAATGGCTTCCTCCTCGGCTTAGCTGTGAGGGCCCTGACATACCAAGCTGGTTGGCTGTAGGTCAATATTAGGCAGCTGGTGAGCATCTGTTGCCCTAGTTTCTGCGGTGTGTCCCGCACCGTTAGAACCAGTCGGCCCTTGTCATCTTCTTTTTTTCAGTGGATTCAGCATGTTAAATTGGCATCAGAGAGGGCAGAGCCTGTAGGTTGATGAAATCACTCTGACTGGCTCTTCAGCTCAGTGCATGAGAAGAGCAATGGAAGTGAGGAAAGTAAACAAATATGTTAAGAGGACATGCGATTAAAAAAAACCCTGTTATATTAGGTAAGCTTTTTTTTTAGCCATTGAAGTCTAACAGGAAAGGTTTGTAATTTTTTTGTTATGGTTAGGTAGCGCATGTTAAATATCCTTTATTCTTTTAACATCAGGTTGTGATGTTAATGTACTAACTGGCTAACTAGTGTCTTGAATCCGTCCTGTGGCTCTTTCAGTTTCCCAATTTTGAAAGACAAATACAGACTACAGTCGCTTGCTAATGTGAAAAGTTGTTTCCTCTCACACAAGCTTGCCATTGGCTGTAATCTTCGTGGTGTTTGAGCGCAACTTTCTGGCTGAAACACAGGCGACACGAGGCATTGCAAGTTGGCCTTTGTCAACACAAGTTCTTTGATGTCAGTCTAATGTGTCTGGGCCTTTAAACATTAGCTAGCTTAGTGGTGCTAAGTGAGCTAGCAGTAGATGCACACTTCCTTCTAAGCAGTGATACATTGTATCAGAGAGACGGCAGGCATCTCTACAGCCGATATCTCAAACACTTGGCAACTCACACCAAAACAATCTAGACTGATAAATAGCACTACAGGATGATATGTCCCTTTTTAGTAGGAACCAGTCGATCTCTCTCTAGTTGCTTACTGTTTTTAATACACTAGTTGAACACAACTGCTCTGTTAGTAGCATCTTTAAGAGGTTAAGCTGAATAGACAAATGGTGGTGGTACTTCTTCAACCCACAGAGAAGCATGAAAATCCTTTAACTACAGTTACAACATGCCGAATGAGTTTTCTTTGCATGACCCAAACAACATGGGAAATATTAAATTAAATGCTTACACTTAGGGCTGCAACTAAACATTATTTTCACTGTTGAATAATCTTCTCTTTTTGATCAATTATTTAGCCTAAGTATGTGAAATCATGAAAATGTCTATGACCGTTTCCGAGAGCCTAAAGTGATCAGAATCAGAATCAGAATCAGAAATATTTTATTGACCCGGGAGGGGAAATTGTAATTCGTTATAGTCGCTCCGATGTAATAACAGAGAATTATAAGAAGTAAGAATAAGAGTATGAAATAGAAGTATGTAATTATAAAGCAATAAAATTAAATTAAATAAAATGAAAATGAAATAAAATAAATTAAATTAAATGAGAATAAAATAAAATAAAAATGAAAATGTACATTAAAATAAAACACTAGCACTTAAGATATGAAAATATTAAAAATAAAATATATATCATCACCATGCTGAGGCTGTAAGTGTGAAATTTAAATACCATATATATAGATTAGAATGAATAGAATAAACAAGGATAGAATAAAAGTAAACATAAGAAATATGTACAGTTATGTGCATGATAAATTCATAATGTCTTCAGATGTTAAGTTTTGTCCAATCAATGACTGAAAACAGATTTCTAGTTTACAGTGGTTGCCTTCATTGTTCATAATCAAATGTTGTTGATTTTACTGTTTGCTGTGTCGTATCCAGTTTTATTTCAGCTTCAACGCTTAAATTCAGTTTTCTTTCACTGAGTTCTGTTACTTTTCTGTCTCGGTCTAATTTCCTCACAAGGATCATTAAAATGTCATCTAAGTGGATTTTGAAGTTTGAAGTACCGCTTACTTTTGTTTCGTCGACAAGCACTTTTAACGTCTGTCTTTCTGTGAGGACAGAAGCTCACTAATTGGTAGCATGTCTCACAGTGGGAAGTTTCTATGAGAACCCGAAATGGATTTAACCAGAAATCTGTCAGCAGGCCCTAGAAATGGAGCAGCGGCGACGACAGAATTATCACCAGTAGAGGCGAAACAGTTGTTGCACGTTCAGTGAGTTAATTTCTGATGAATAATGAGTCGTCGTTTGTTCTTTGTTTTAGAACCTGTTGTACTCAGAACTTCCTAAATTATATCATAATCACGGAGTCACTTCATGGATGAAGTCAGAATGTAAACATCCGCCTCGTCTGCTGGGTTTCTGAGCTCAGAGTGTTTCCACTGTAAATCCTTCCTCTCACACACACACACACACACACACAAACACACACAGGCCCACAGTAGGGGAGACCTGGGATAGTTGTAACACTTTTAATTTCTCTAAGCAGAAACGAGCTATGTATCACCTGATTCACTCTGCATATGCTTTGTTTTTACTTCATTTATTTTTTTAATAGACCCTTTTTAGGGTCGACGTCACAATGATGTCTTTTTATTAGCAGGAGGCAAAACACAACTCTCCACCACAGGGCTGTAGGCTACATAAATGTCGTCTTGTTGTGTTATTGGGAGCCAGAATAGAAGAGTCATGGCTCAAAACTTGCTCAAAATTTTATCACATACCAGCCGCCATTGCCCGTCAACAAACACAAAGAAAGCTATGGTTAAATGCGATAAGACGAAAGGACTGGATGTAGGCGATCATCAAAAGTAACGTTATGTGTATTAATTGTTATCATGTCCACCTCATCAGAAAATTAGGGAGGTATTAAAAGGAATATTGGATTTCTCCATAACACTAACTTTTTAGCGCATTAGCTAACGTTAGCTTCGATATAGCAAAACTGGGGGAAACCGTACAAGTGTCGTCCTCCTTTGTAAGATTGGCATAGTGATCAAACACAAAGCTTCCTGTGACATCATCCATCCACTGAGTGAGAGCATACGGGTCGGCCAATCTGATCCCGCTGGTCATTGTTTACAAGTTTACAAGTTGTTTACATTGTTTTCAAGTAACACTCGCATTCCCGGGGAGTGAGTGACCTGACATGGTGCATTTGTAAATTCAGTCTGATGCTCTAAACTGAAATGAGAGCCCTGTTGGTCGAAGAAACGGAGCGTGATATTTCTACATGAATTAACAAACGGTTAAGTTAATCACGCATTCAGACAGAGCTCTAAATTTACAAACGGTCCAGTTTGTGGTAGAGTGCACTCCAGTACTTGGAATTTCTGAACGCACCACTCGCATCATCTTCCTCCATTGTCTAAAACAAGCCAACAGAACTTGCTAGCTAGCGTTAGCTAATGTCTGTGGAGAATTGTTTTGCCTCCAGCTAAGCCCCGCCCACCAGAAACATCATACTGTTTACTAACAGTAAAAGGGTCTACAGCGTTGCCTGCTTTGTAGATGACTTCATCAAACTTAAATCGAGTTTATTATGTGTTTATGTAGATATCTTTTATGCAAGCTGCTAATGCTAATGTTTTAGCTGTTAGCTGTAAGGTTAGCTAGTTGGTGGCTACAAGAGTTTGGGTTAGTTTTAACAACATGTAAAAAATGTAACAACCTATGTCAAGCAAAATATTACACACACACCCACACACACCCATACCAGTTACATTAAAAAGGCATTTAAATGTTTAATAAAAAGCTTTAAATGTCCTAAGTTTTTACAAAATCCTTACAGTACAGCTAATCACGAGTATGTGGTGAATTGTAACATTTCATTCCTTGTGTTTGAGACTTACGTATTTTCTGTTTGTGTTACGGAGATAACAGCGACATCATTCAAAAGTCCAGTGTGTAGGATTTAAGGGGATATATTGGCGGAAATGGAATATAATATAATAAATGTGTTTTCTTTAGTGTATAATCACCTGAAAATAATAATCATAGTGTTTTCGTTAGCCTATAATGAGCTGTTTATACCTACGTAGGGAGCGGGTTCTCATCTGTGGAGATAGCCATGTTTCTACAGTAGCCCAGAATGGACAAACCAAACACTGGCTCTTGATAGAGCTAGTGGCATTTTAGCATTGGCCACTGTAGTTTGAATCCCCTCCGCGAGGAATGCATCAGAGAAACAGATTTTTTTAATGTGAAACTGCTTTATTCAGTGTTTTTACCAGTTTTAATCACCTTGGCCTCATTTATAAACACTACGTATGCACGAAACAAGGCGTGAAAGAGGCGTACGCCACTTCCCACGGTAAAGTTGTGATCTATAAAAACAGACTCGATGGGAAAAACTTTGACCCATGCTTACGAACATTTTGGTGACAGAAAAATTGGTGATGCAGGTGATGAGGTGGAAACCTATACTACGCGTTGTTTTATAAATGAGACTCCTGGTCTGTTTGTGCTGGAGAGGAGGAGACCTCTGAATAATTCGGCTCCCATTAAAAACCTCCTGAACAATGAGCACTGAAGGAATTCTAATCCTGAGAAGTTTAAGCTGGTTGCAATCTGCAATCCTCATCGCTGGATTCCACAAAATACTCCTGAATCTTACACACTGGATCTTTAATAGCAGACACATGTAACTAGGTTGTATCACATTGTGAATGCACCGCCTTAAAAGAGCTCCGAGATACAGACAGAAATGTCAGAAATGTTTCAACTGTCCTCGACCTCCCCCACCTCAGATTCTCAATGTTAGAATAATAGATGGCTCGGTGATGTCATCAATCATTTCTGATTAAAACTCATTGTTTTCCTTTAGCTTTATGAATACACTTTTTTCCTAATGTTCACATTCGACACCACGTTGCAGTGCAATATTTTCTGAACTTAGACACACACCGTAGAGACAGAGAGAGAAATGTGAGGGGAGTCGGAGTCCACTTCATATCTGACCCGTGTGCTCATTTCCTGTATGGCTTTAGATTGGCAGTACGCCAAGAGCAACAGGTGATCAGCATGTATGTGTGTTTCTCTATTTCCGTGTATTTGTGCGGCCCGTGTGTGTGTGTGTGTCAATTGCATGTCTGAGTCTGCATTTGACGAATCGTGCTTCGTTGAAACACTGAGAGACAGGAAGTGGGTTGTGTGCGGTGGAGACAGTTCACTGGAGGGCCTGTCTGGCAGCCCCTGCTCCTCTTTCAAATCCCTCTGACACAGCCGAAGCTGCTCCTTTAGGACCTTTACCTGCTTCTCAGTATCAGCGGCAGACACCAGGAGCTGAAAGGAAAGCAACTGCGCTCCATCACTGCTGACATATCCCACAAATCACCCCTCCCTTAGTAAACAGAGATGTTCTTGTTTTCTGCTTGTATCTCTCTCTCTTCCTCGCCCCTTTGTCGTGCGAGTGCAGCAGTCATGTGTTTATGTCTGTGTTGAAGGTGCTCGCTGCTAAGCGTGGGACATGAACTACTGACCATCTACCACAACCCTACCCTCTCTTTCTTCCTGAATTTCTTTGTAAGTGTGCAGCCTCATATTCAGAGAAGTGATGCGTGAGCACATTTAAGATTTACCACAGATAGGATACAAACACTCAAACACTGAGAAGTCTCACTTGTAAAAGCACACACACACACACACACACACACACACACACACTCTGCTACAGGGCTTCACCGTTGGAAGTGACAAATTACATAATCAACAGTGATATTGACGAGGTAATGGAGAGGAAATGTCACGCCAAAATGTATTGATGACAGAAATAACTCAGGAGTCATTAACCTCATTGAACAACATTGAGAAATAAAAGTCCTTTATCCCTCCACCTGTGATTGATGAAAGTGGAGGAGCAAGAAGAATACCAGCTTTCTTACCTCATCTACCTCCTCACTGTAACTGTGCTGCGGTGTTGCACTGCCACCTGCTGGCAAACCCATAGCTCCACCACAGCCTTTGGTTGTTTTAACTGGGTACCTTTCAAATGCAGGACGAGGCCAGTGTCGGCCCTCGGCATAGGCAGTATAGGTGAATGCTAAGGGTGCCATCATCTATATCTGCTATTTCTTTCTTACTATTACTACTATTATTCTGACATATTACATCAAGCCACAACAACATAACTGTATAGCAAAGCCTCCTAAACACGACACTTAACCTGCTCTCTAGGGGAGATGGGCGAGATATCCAACGTCACGTGAACCCTAGAAAACAGTGCTGTATCTTTTCATGGCAAAACGATAAAACCCACTCAGCTACCACTACACTACTGAGATGAGTGTTTATCGTCACCTCTAAGCAGCCTGTAGCCACAAGAAACAGCTCACAGAGGTTGCATTGATTTACATTGTGAAGCGTTTTCAGTAAAAATGAACACTGGGCAAAGTAAATTTCAATGCTCTCATGATGTGTTTGATGTAATCTTGTAAAATATTGTTTTGGTGTTTGAAGGAGAAACTTGTTGATGTTTTCACAGCTCTATAAAGAAGATATTAGAGAGGGAATGATGATGTATCATATATAGTAAAAAGGACGTTTTTCATGTGAAAGGTTGTTTCATTAATGTGTATTATTGAATTTGTTCTCATTCAAAGGTAGTTTTTGTAAGTAATGTGCAGTACTTTGACTGATATTACTACCTATTAAATATTTTTGAGTTTATATCTTAAGTAATAATCTAAACTTTAAGTTGTTTTACGCCTTTTAAAATTAAGAAAGCTGTCCCGATTCTCCCTGTGAATCTTTGGCACAGGTGTAGGTTTCTTTTCAACATTTCTTGGGGGCTCATATGAAATGGGGAGTTTGGGGTCCTCCACCAGAAAATTTTCAGCATCTAAAACTTAATTTCCTGCACTCTGGTGACTTGTTATGCACCAATTTGTGTCTGTTATGCATCCGTTTATGTTGTAAACGTCTTTAATTTTGTCGAAATAAAAGTTCTGAGCCACTTGCACTGTCCCCTCATCCCCCACAAATCCACTCCTATGACCTTTGGCGACCCCTAGTGGGCGTTAGGACCCCCAGGATGGAAACCAGTGTAATACAGCACAGCTTAGTACAGTGTAATACATTAATTTCACATACATTCTCAGGATTGACTCTCACCAGAACAACCATTGTCTCCCAACGACAAAACTCTGTCACCCATAACACAATGACCTACAAAAACTGGTAGCATTACAATATGTTTCACTGTTGTCTGTATTATCAGTGTTTTTATTCAATAAACCAAGATGGCACCTCTTCACTGCATGGGTTGTGCTACCTTGTGATATGTTTCAGTAGCATTCATATTCCTAAACCATTTTAAAATGACACTGCTGACTAAACTTCACAAAGACACAAAACTGTATTTCTAGTTTTCCGAGCTGTTTCATCACATCCACAATTACACTGTATTGCAGCTGTGTGCAACACCTGTGCATTGTAGTGTGTGAGAATCGTGTGCTTCAACAGCACGTTCAAAAATCAATGTTTTTTTTTTGAATATGCAGACTGTTTTGAGGATGTTTTATGTTGTCATGTTTTCAGACTGAATACACCACATACCCAAAACCTGCTCAGAATTAGACTGATGATATCAAAGTCACGGTCACAGTCTAATAACGCTTTCATGTTGGTTCTTTTTCTCCCGTTGCAGTTCCATGTCCCCGTTCAGCATCGACAGCATACGGCGCCCCCGGAGGTCAGAGTCACCAGATTCCAAAAAGAGAAGAATCCACAGATGTGACTTTGAGGGCTGCAATAAGGTGTACACCAAAAGCTCCCATTTAAAAGCACACCGGAGGACGCATACAGGTCAGCAGGTCTCACTGGAACATTCAGATCCTGTGATTTGATTTTATTATGTTGTCGACTCAAGCCATCCGACAGTAACCACATTTATGTTTCCGGAAAGTCACACTCCTTGTTTGTAGTAGCCAGTGCCATGGGCTCGTAAATATGTAACTCAGGTAATTTTGTGCTGAGGTTGCACTGAAAACAGAGTCTGACTGTCACTTTGAAGAAGGGATAAAGTCAAATTTTAATCTGGAACAGGTCAAAGGTCAAAGCCAAATCAAGACGTGACCAGAGCAATTTGAAAAAGACAATAAAATGCACATAATTTATTCTTTTTTTTTTCTTTTTTTTTTTAAGATATTTTTTAGGGCATTTCGCCTTTACTGGACAGGACAGGTAAGCGTGAAAGGGGGACAGAGAGAGGGGGGACGACACGCAGCAAAGGGCCACGGGCCGGACCCGAACCCAGGCCGCCGCGGCAACAGCCCTGCACACGGGGCGCCTGCTCCACCACCAAGCCACCGACGCCCCAACACATAATTTATTCTAAATAAATAATTAGAAATTAAAAGTAGCATAATGGTAGATGTAAACCTGCTGTATTGGTTTCAACTGGATCAAACCTTAATAAGTTAGTATATTTTTATGTAGCTTGAGTGGAAGAAGCTCAGTCATGGGAAATAAGCCAGACTTGAATCCAAATAGACACACGTACAAGTCCAAGATATTCACAAAGTTTGTTTAAAGCTGGACTCAAAACTGAAACGAAATGATAAGTGGAAAAACATGTTAAAGTTCCAGGACTTACTAAACACCTTTATCCCTTTTTCCTGTTTGTCATTTGCTTAAACTCAGACTTGCACAAAGGAACATTTTGATGCCATGTTAGGAAGCCAAAATTGTCTGTCACATGAGTTTATTTGTAAGGAGTACAAAGTAAAATGACACCCACCACTTCTTGGATCATCATGACTAATGGTCAGTCAAAAAAGGAAACAACCTTTTGGTGCATTTTCTTTTAAGTCCATATCTATAATGAATCATACACAGTGGCATAAGGAAGTTACGACAGGCCCTGTTGCACGTTATTGTGCATGTATTGTCTTGACACAAACAGGGGCTTGACATTAGACAACAATAATATACATATTACCCAGAAGTTAGCATTGCATATCTGACAAAGATATCAAAGACAGGAGAAAATCAATCATTTAAGTGAATAGTTTTTATAGTATATTCACTAATTTCATATCTTATATAGAAAAAGCACATAATTTTGTTTTAGATAGCTCCTGACTATTTAAAACCTTAAAGGGATAGTGCACCCAAACATGAAAATTCAGCCATTATCTACTCACCCATATGCTGAGGGAAGCTCAGGTGAAGTTTTAGAGTCCTCACATCACTTGCGGAGATCCAAGGGGAGAGGGGGTAGCAACACAACTCCACCTAATGGAGGCTTATAGCGCCCCAGATTCAAACGTCTAAAAACACATAATTGAAACCACGAAATATCTCCATACTGCTCGTCCGTAGTGATCCAAGTGTCCTGAAGCCCCGACACACGTGAGCGGGGTGCACAGAGAAGCAGTTAGAGCTACAGGCTATGAGGCTAAAAACAGAGTTTAAATGACGTTTTTCCAAACAACTTCTTATGTCGGGGCTTCAGGACACTTGAATCACTATGGACTAGTCTCGCTCACCAGACCTTTCTCAAGAAAAGAAAGGTCTGGCTGGGTCGACTCTCACTTTAAGATTGGAGAAAAAAACGCCCCGGCTGCTTGTATTTCTTTCAACCAATCACAATCGTTCTGGGTGATGCCACAGCAACGGTGCGCTTGCAAAAATATTGCCGGGGGGGAAACAGGTTTTGGTGTAACACGCCCACAAAAATATCACCTACAAGATGCGAACCATGGCAGAAAAATGGCTACATCCCCACAAGATCAAACACCGCAAAAGTTAGTAAAGGACGTGTTGAAAACTGCAACCAGAGGTGGTAGGGCGGGTGGCTCATTCCGCCCAATGAGAGGCTGATCTATGCAGCGAACTTCCGCCCACTCAGACTATTACGGACAAGCAGTATGGAGATATTTTGTGGTTTCAATTACGTGTTTTTGGACGTTTGAATCTGGGGCGCCGTCAGCCTCCATTAGGTGGAGTTGTGTTGCTACCCACTCTCCCCTGGGATCTCCACAAGTGATGTGAGGACTCTAAAACTTCACCTGAGCCTCCCTTGGGATATGGGTGTGTAGATAATGGCTGAATTTTCATTTTTGGGTGCACTATCCCTTTGAAGCAGATGGGTTTGCCTTTTTGAGGACATAAATAGCAAATTGTAAATGAATAATATTCTTTTATTTCATAATTTATCTTTGAATGCAGGTATATATCCAAGGTAGCAATCTGAATCACTTGCAAGGGCCCGCTCTCTCTACGGGCCCCAATGCAAAACCACTGCCTGTACTGTCTTTATTTAGGCACCTGATTATATAAACCTACAGTTCATAATGCATTAAAACACATGTAACACTCTATGAACTCATATATCAGCCATCTTAATACATTATATATGGTCATGATTCTCATAGCCACTTACTCAACATCATTCAGGCTTTTTGTCACCATAATGGAAGGAGGCTGTGGTTATGACTGCCATAAGGCCCTCCTGATGGCTCACTGTCTGCTTTAAATAAGGTGTACAGTGATACATACAGTAGCAGACACATTTAAAGGGGAAGTTGACACATTGTCGGTCATGTTATAAATAACAACAGAAAACAAAACAAGCAGAGATGTGGGTCAATTACACAACTTCCTGTCAACATCCGTCATGTATCACACTTTATATTGACAAGAGGAACACACATTCGTGAAGACGTGTTGATGTGTCACATGTTGATGGTCTTTGTAACTGTGTCACTGGTGTAGCTGACAGGATGTAAAACAGCATTTGTCTGAAGTCAGGAACCTTCAGATTTGATGTGTTTTTCTTTTGTTTGCACGAAACAAAAAGGAGGAAAGAATGTTGGGATTTCTTCAGACAGCACACACCTGTCGCCTAGCATCATCAACAGTTGCATTTAGTGTTGCTGTCCTGCCAAATTATATAATTACACAGAGTCTAACTTTATAATAGATGACTTAAAAAACAACAGTTTAAAATAGAAACAGAAAGACAAACGTCCACTTGGACTCAACGATGAACTGATTAGAATTTAGTGGTCAAAAGTCAAAGGTCACACCAACATGTTTTTGCCCTTAACTCTAGAATTCAGACAGTAATCATGACAAAATTTCACACAAATGTCTAAATGATAAAGTGATGACATTTTACATCCAGTAGGTCAAAGTTCAACTTCACTGTGACATCATAATATTCAGCAAAAACACTTTTATGACCCTTACACAGCGCCATAACTCATGAACAGACGGAGAGACATTTGGTCAGATACTAAATTGCTGACACTAATCTTGAAACTCTTGAATCTTGCTGACTGTATAGATCTTCTGTGCGGCCGGGGTGAAGTGTGTGACACATCCAAGTTTTAGAATTTGTTGTTACATATAAGTCTGTACACACAAGGGTATTAACTGTAACTGCAACTTGACTGGAACAAGCTGAAAATCTATTGAGAGCATCCTAAAACTTGCTTGAGTTGTCTCACCCATCAGAGCGAACTTAAACTCAGCCTTTGTTGTAATGATGTAATAAGTGCAGAAGTTTCAAATTGATGTGCACCATAACTGTGTTACTGTGCAATGATAATGTACCATTAGCTAGAATTGTTCACTGTGATGGATCACACACCTCAAGCAAGTTTCAAGAGTCTGCAAATTGATTTTCCTACAATGTGGACATGAAAGAAAACCACGGGGTACCTGAGAACACATCCTAAAAAAATCTGTAGCTGCTGTGCTGCTGCTGTATTTTTAAAATATGTTAAAATACTATGTTTCAACCAACTACTGTATGGTTTTGACATACAGTAAAAAAATTTTTTTAAAAAATCTCTCAAATTTTAGGGGTGCTGGGATTCAATTTAGGGGTGCTTGAGCACCCCTAAAAATGGGCTAGAAACGCCTGTGAGAGGCAGCAAAACATCCTTTCATTTTATAGTTATAGTTTAATAATAAAACTCTCCACAGTATGAACAGTGGTTACATGAGCCTCAAAACCAGCCACAGCTCAGCCCTGAGCAGAGTGACCGTCCTCTACTGACCAATCAGACTGCAGTGTTCACAGCTCTACCTTTTAGTACCAGATCTGTGTGCTAGGTACCCCAACAGAGGGGGGACCAAACATGGGGATGGCACGAAATGGTTCCATCGGTACCATCCACAACTTTTCACAGCTATTGACCTGACCACACCTCTGGTAGTGAACATGTGATCTACAGCCACTGACCGTGCCCTCTGTTTCCTGTCTTCCTCTCCAGGGGAAAAGCCATACAAATGCACCTGGGACGGCTGCACGTGGAAGTTCGCCCGCTCCGACGAGCTGACGAGGCATTACAGAAAACACACGGGGGTGAAGCCCTTCAAGTGTGCAGACTGTGACCGCAGCTTCTCCAGATCTGACCACTTGGCCCTGCACCGACGGAGACACATGCTGGTGTGAATCAGACGGAGAGAATAGAGATACAGAGAGAACGAGAGAGAGAGTGATCAATGAAACAAGACACACACAAACACAGGCAGCCGGGGGAGCGGGATCTCCCTGTGAATGTTTTTCAGCTGGCCTGGACGCAAACACACATCCACACACACACACACACACACACACAGACGCACTCACTCACTCACACACACACACACTCTCATCCATCACAAGGAGAGAAGATGAAGAGGAGCACAAACAGGGTCACTTCTGGATCCTCTTTGGGCTGGAAGGAAAAGACGGCAGGATCTGTTATTGTCATTGTTTGGAGTCTAATAGGGAACTGTCTTTTACAGCACTGTTTGTAAATGTTTCACTTTGATTTTTAAAGATGAACTCGCACTCTTTATTTGGACAAAAAAATATATATAATGCAATCGCAACAGTCTCTTTTTTTTGGTATCTTTCTTTTCATTATTGTTCAAATGGCTGCTTTTCCAGCACTCATAATGTGAAAGACCCCATTGTGTGGAATGGATTTCCTGTGGGAGCAGACACAAGTTAGGAGCTGAACTCAATCACAGGAATGCACTTGGGCCTAGTTGGAGTTACAGGCAGTATTGTTGCACCGTGGCTCCCTGTGAGTCCGATTTGTGACCAGCAGAGGACGCCGTTTCACCACGGATGGATTCCTCTGCCTGCTGGAGCCTGCTGTTAAATCCGAGGCATCCCGCGTAGAAGTCGAACGAGGGCTGGACTTTCACCTGTCTCACAGCCAGCAAACGGTAAATAACAAACAGCCAGAACCTGAATGGATCAACCTCATCAACATTTACAGATATTCAACGGAAACTGGACATACATATCATCACACCAGCAAATAAAAACACACCGTTTATGACCCACTCACAGGGCCGGACAATCCCAGATCTCATCAGTGCTATTCTTTATGTTGAGCCTCTTGAAAGCATTTCTTTAAAAAAAAATCTTTGGTGGAATTTGTGCTGTGATTAGCAATCAGTAAAGTGCAATCTTAAAGGATAAATATACTTTCAGTATGTTTTGTTTATTGAATCTTGCTTTTTTTTTTTTTTTTTTTTAAATGCCTGCTTATTGCTTATGTTTGACTCAGAAAAATACAACCCCTCATGTACAGTGAACTTTGAAACAATCAGAGGAGATTTCCAGTATGTGGAAAAAAAAAAAAAATAGAGGCACCTTACAGACTCATGCTTTCATTCTGTCCTTATCAATCTGTTTTTCTTTTCTTTTTTTTTTTGGTTATTCAGCTCTGTTTTCTCAGCTGGGTTTTGATGGTGAAAGAAACCTGCGTTGTGGTTTTTTGCACAGCCGCACTTGACCATAAGCTGAAACCGACATCAGCTGCAGTGTTACAGGGATAGTGTGCTACCTGATGTACAATACAGAAGAGCAATACGTACTGAACAAAGTGACGGGAAGGAACGCCAGCCTTCTCTTTGTTCTGTTTGCTGATGTCAATATCGGAGGAGAAGTTTTCCAGCATGGGGGCCGACTCCTCGCACTGTACCACGACTCCCTCTTGTTTGATTGGTTCGTAGCTCCAGCACAAGGCTCTAATCTGATGTGTCTCAGTTAGTGAGTTACTCTCAATCATTTTATTTTGTTTGTCTCAAGTACAGAAAGTCACTTGAAATGTTCTCACCTCAGACCAGATATATGTTGTCTGATTTACCTGAGATTTGGCTATGGAAATACTGAAAAGTGGAAGAATCACATATGCCCGGGGGACGCAGAGGGCATGACCCCTCAATATTTCAAATATTTGGACTTCTATTGTGATAAAATTTAAGATATTTGCACCATAAATTGATGCAGAAAAGGAACAAATTTGTGTGGAAAACTACCTGAATTGTCAACTTGTCGCACTCCAAATTTGGTGGAGTGAGCAGATTCAAAGCTCTGGAGCCAGGCAAGAAAATTAAAGGGATAGTCCAGATTTTTTGAAGTGGGGTTCTATGAGATACTTATCCATAGTCAGTGTATTACATTCAGTAGATGTCGGTCGGCACTCTCCCAGTTTGGAGAGGCAGGCAGGAGTACTGCCACAGAAGCTAACAATGCACTGCTGTGGATGGGGTCCGCAACAAAACGTATTTCCGCCACCTAAAAAATAGATAAAAGCTTAAGTATACGCTATATTCAGAATATTTTCACCACTTTACCTCACCACAGATGGCCTTTCTGACGTGGAAGCTGTTAACGGCTTCAGTTCCCGATCTATTATTAATGCCACCAGACTCCATTGAGAAAAACAGTAATTTAAAATCGCTGAACATGAGAGCTGCTGGGCTACAGCTGCCTCAGTCAGATAATTTGTTGTGTTATTGTGTGACTGTGGGGAACCTGAAGTAACCCTTTTAAATGCCGAAGTCACTCAATAACAAAAAACTAACTAACTGATGGAGGCAGCAGTAGATCAGCAGCTCCTGTGTTCAGCGATGTAAAATTACTGTTTTTTTCAATGGAGTCTGGCTTTGAAGAGATTGATACACAGCTTCAGTTCCCCGTCAGAAATAGCAAAGTCTAACTGCAAAATAAAGTGGTAAAAATATACTAAATATAACATACAATTAAACTGTTATTATTTTAGGTGGATAAGATTTTTTCTGCTGCCACCATTGTCAGCAGTACGCTGCTTAGCTTCTGTGCCATTAATCCTGTGTGCTTCTCCAAACTGGGGGCATGCTGACCGACATGTACTATCTGTAACACACTGACCATGGCTAAGCACCTCTACAGCTTCAATTCAAAAGATCCAAACTATCCCTTTAAGCATGTGATGCTTAAAATTTTCTGGCAGAGGACCAACATACCCCCCATTCCAAATGTGTCCCCCAGTATTGACACAAAACCTACGCCCATGTGTATGCATACATACAAAGCACATATTATATATGTACAAAAAGAAAACGTTTTAGATGCAGTTACTGGCAGAGATATTGTCTGAACATCACTTAACCTTAATCAGGAAATGTAATTAAAATGTACGTTTTTATAGTCATAACAACGGACATTTTTGCAAGTGTTTCCAATGCTCTTCATGCCGTGTTAGACGTGCAGACATAAACTCAGAGCATCAGGCCATCCCATATTATTTGATAGTGCTGCTAAATGCATTTATTGGACCGAAGCCAGTAAAAAGAAATGGCAACCTTTTTGATAGCAGCACCTTGAAAACCACACACACATATACCCGCACACATCCTCCCTTTCTGCACAGTAGCCAAATCCAGGAAGTCATTTCCACACATGCACCCAACGTATGTGACACCCCTTTGATTTTGTAACGGAGAATGGGAATGTACGTCATCATTATTTATGTATATTCTTTGCGCACATGTCATTATGCCCAGTTGTATTATCATTTTTGGCAAAAAGCATATCAGCACCTTGTTTGTTTATTAGTATGATTTTCAAAATTATTTTATTTCAGATGTCAATTTATAAACAAATAATCATCATCCTATTTTATCCTCCATATAATGTATAAGAACATTTTATTATTGAGGGGCACTTCATCTTTGCATATAACTCTTTTTCTTCTGTACAAAGGATCTTTTGAAATGTTGTAATATATGTGATAGTGAAGATAAAACTTATTACAAAGTTCTACAGCCTGTATATACATTGGAAAAATAGGGCTTTTGATTAGTAGATGCAGGAAATACATTTATACATGTAAAGTCTTTTTTCAGAGACTGTAATTTATCTAATTTGATATACAGTGAAATGGGGCTAATGGTATCCATCATGTAAATTATCATATGTGACGTTCTAGGACAGTTTCTTTGGTTTGTGGTTTAAATAAGTTCACGATCAAATCATTTTGATTCCCAAGGCTGAACCAGTGTTTGCTATAATTAACAAATTATTTATATACATTGACCGTATTAAGGTACTCGATTCCCTGTGTTGCTATTTTGCTATACCCGGACAAGAAATTATATCGATCAAGCACATATCAATGACAAGTGTACTCTCGTATTCAGTAACGTTGCATGCCTTAATACACCAGTTTTTGCTCAATTCGATTAGACTTGAATACAGTGTCTCCACAGGACAGGGTGTATTATATTTCCCGTCAGCATCTCTCTCCTCATTTTAAAGCATAATTTTGTAACGGTAACCAGGGTCAAAGTTATGCAATAATAATGAATAGTGCCTCATATTGCAAACTTGTAATATCAACTGCTCTGTGCAGAGTTTGGATTTCAACACGTGTGCTCAAATTAATAAACATCCATAAATTTTGAAAGGAAAAAAAAAAAAAAGCACAGACGACATTATGCAAGTTGGACCTTTAATGTTTCTTTTCGCACTGAGCCTTATGCCATTGTGTCAAACGCAGCATCCTCCCATAACACTTTCCCAGGCTGTTTATAGCTCGCGTTATTACTTTGCTCGCAATAAGTCACTTCCTCTCGATGTTTCAGCTTCATCACATGAATTCAACACAAAAGATAATGAGGAATCTTGTGGCTGGCATTCCGGCTGTAGAGCGACGCCTTTTGTTAATGAATACTGATCTTACACTTCTCTCTATCAGTTGGATATCTATTTTTACTTTCTGTGTAACATCTGCTTTTGATTTCCTGGTTTTTGAAAATTTTTAAGTAGTGAAAGCCAATTGTTTCGAGTTTGCTGATATTACGTACAGTAATCGTTGTTCCTGTATTTATGTAAAGTGAGTGTAGTGTAAATATATTCAGATCTTTTCATTCTTACCGTTTGAGAAAAAAAAATTGTGATATTGCTCAGCATCGCTTGAAAAGGGAGATTCTGCTCATGGAATTCCACATCTGTAAAAGAAAAATTTTTAATCCTGATATTTTTCAAAAATTCAAGAACAGGTGTCCTTTTTTTTTTTTTTTTTTTTCTGTTACGCTTTTCTTTTTCTTCCAAGAGTTGTTTAAGTATCCAGTCAGTGTTTTGCCTTTTTCTCTGTATTTTTCATATGGATGGAGCTGTGAAATTAAAATAAGTTCAAACATATACATGTATATTAATATGAATGGAGGCATGAAGGTTAATAAAGTTGCATTTTGTATGTAACACACTGGTATGGAGCTGGTTGCTATCTATGACTGAGACGGCTGGTATGTGGTGTCCATGTCACTTAGTCATCTGAGCACTGTACTCACATTCTCAGGCATTCAGAAACTTAATCTTGGTATTAGGGAAGACATTTTAAATTGGAGGTGTTATATAGTACAGTAGCTTGTACACAGAGTACATCTGATCGATACAAGAAGAGGGGGAAACTACACAACCATTGGTTCACCTACTTCTTTAAATTTACTGTACATGTATCAGAGGTGTGGAGTCACATGATTTAACTCAAATTTGATGACTTTAGACTCGACAAAACCCAAAAAAGACTTAAAACTTGACTTGATCTTAAACAAAAGTGACTCATGACTTCACTTGGATTTACCGTAAAACTTCAATTAAAAGCTCAGTCTCTTAAAAGCCTGGTGTAGCTGCACATTTTGACAAATAAACACCTGTCTCAATTAGAAGCCTGGTGTGGTTGCCAGGCAGTTAATTTTTTTTATAGACGTTCTTTGGATATATAAAACCAAGTTGTTAGCGACTTATGTGTCCATTCCTTGATTACCCTGTAGGTTATTCATATTCCTTTAGTCTGTAAGAGTCCTCAGATCAGAAAATAAAGGGTTTCTCATGAATATAAATCGTCTTTCGGAGCTAAATCAAATGAATGATTCATAATTGATATGTTATCTGAAGCATAATTTTTAAACAAGTGATAGTCATACTGGTTTAAATAAACAATTTGATTGCATTCCCCATCTTTGCTGAGCAACAGTTTGGTGAGAAAGGAATTAAAGGCCTGTCCCAAATATAGGCCTGTTGAGTTCAGTGATTTAAGCAAATAATAGCCCGGGCTATTAACTGAAGTTTTATGGTAACCCCGCTGACTTTAAAATATTTGACACCTTCCCCCAAGCCAATTTAAGAAGAGAAAGTTATAGACATTTTTAAAATATGAGATGAGTTAAATAAAAGCAGTGGCACATCTTCCTACAGGTGACAAAGGTGGGGCTCCCCTATCTGGTGGCACCTAAAAGAGCCCCACCCCCAAAGAAAAAACAAAAGAATAAACAAATTTTCTATTTTACGTTTGCGGGGCTTTTTACCTTTAATTGATAGGACAGTATTAAGTGTGAAAGGGGGAGACAGAAGCTATGTTTCCATCCAAAAGTGATTTGAATCATTGGGAAATGCGCATTAAAAGAAATACAAATCCTGTGTTTCCATTAAATGTACAGACTTTGGTGAAAACTACGAACTTGCGCGATTTTTCCGCAGAACCGGGAACAAAACAAGTCTCGCATTCTTCTTCTTCTTCTACGTTTTCTGGCGGTTGGCTTGTAAATGCATTACCGCCTTCCCAACCCGGAGTGTGGATATCACCATGGAGGGAGGTGCGCTACGTCAGACTTAATTCGAACATAACTGTTTCCAGCCCCCATTTTGGGAATCAACATTTTTTCGAATCAACCAAAACCCGGCTAAAGCGAGCGTATTTTAGTTTGTGCAAATCAGGGGATTTTAATTCGAATTTTGGCATTTCCATCATAATTTTCCGATGCCATACTTCTAGATGCACATCTAAATAGGCTGATGGAAACATGGCTAGTGAGAGGGGATGGGATACAGCAAAGGGCCATGGGTTAAGATCACGCCCTCAACTGCTGCGGCAATGACATAGCCTTTGCATATGGGGTGCCTGCTGTACCAGGTGAGTTAGCGGGTGCCCCTAAATAAACAGATTTTGATACTGGAAAAAACCAAATCAAATTTAATGGAAATGGGGAAGTGGAGTGTGTGTATGTGGAGAGTAATATAGTGAGAGAAAATGAAAAGGCAACAAAAAAAAAGGCGAGTGTGACGGGGATGAGAGCTGTGTGAGTGTGCTTGTTGGTGTGTTGTTTTGGCGTAGTTACGGCCAACAGTAACCTGTACTGTTCAGTAATAAACGGTGGTTTGCCGAATAACTGCGTCATCCTTTCTGCACGTCCTGGCGGACGCTACGATATGTTATAGCTTACCAGTGACATATAGGTTATCTGTGAGATATAACGTTATGTTAGGAGTGTTTTATCTCTAATTGTTTTGGTAACATGAGCAAACATTAGCACAGTAATGCTAAAATAACACATTTTATGTGATAGTCACGGCACAGTGCGGCAAATATAGGTTGGTAGGATTATAATACATGCGTCTCCAGAGTGTTCTTTCCACCTGGAATAAGCAACACTGATATTCACTCGCGTTTTGTCCCGTCCTCGCTTATTTGATCTTTTTCTTTTATTTGGTGGCATGGTTTCCCTCTTACGGGGCAAAACATATGTGTGGTCCTCCATTTAAAGTGCGACAGAATCATAAAAGTACAAAGCAGGTTCACGCAGAAGCGCCCCGGATTGAGTTTCACCTTCTCTGTCTCCAGTGACGACAAGTTCTAGGTAAACGCGAAAGGCGAAGCTCGTGTATGTCTTTCGGCCACTGTATTCAAGTATGGCGACACAAGAAGGCAGCCTCCAGCAGACCGCGCCCTGCCTGTGTATATATAGAGAAATCATTCTAAGCCTGTGAGAAAGCTTCCATTTGTATGTGAATTGCATTACACTTTAGTAAATATATATTCATGAAAGCAATAGTTGATATTTGCTAATAAACAACCATGTAAATTACACATTGTAACTTTAAATTTAAAAGATGATAATAATTTAGAATAAAAAAATTAAATAATAATAATAATAATAATAAATAAATAAATAATCAATTTGGGGGGGCTTACCTAGGGCAGCGAATGGGCTAGGTTCGGCACTGACAAGTCAGGACGGAGACATACAAAATTCATTCTGTTGTGGTACTGGTTAATAGCGCTATATGCTATGCAAGTGCAAGGTCAGCTCAGCAAAATAATACTAATAATTACAAGTAATTACAAATCTTAAAAAGCATTTATGATGTTTTGAAAATTAATATATTACTTTGTTGTTCAAATGGCACTGCAGTCGGTGAAGAGCGCATTATGTCTTGTTCAGGACACAAAACTCACTTTAGGACTTGGGACTTATCAGTCTTAATTTGGGACTAGACACTTACTTGTGACTTGGAAATCAAGCCATGGCCCCACATGTGTGTGTGTATGTATATGTATATATATATATATATATATATATATATATATATATATATAAATGAAAATCCTCACTTATATATTTAAACATCCAAAACATTCTGTACCTCTGTGTAATATCAGATTGCTTTGTTATCATCCAGCACCAACAGAGAGCGGTATTTTAAGACCCGGTATGTTTAACACAGCATGTATACAGTTTCTGAGAACAGGTTGCACTTAAAAGAAAATGCCCAGTACATCCTGTACGGCACTCCATTATAACTGGATCTGGATGAATGTTTCTGTCAGCCAGCAAAGGATTCAGATGATTACAATAACAAGGTTTCTATTCCCACTCCGCATAGCATTTGGGTGTGCAGTATATCACACGCATGATTTATCACTCACAGGGGCCCATAGTGTGTAGGCTATACTGCACGGGCAAAGTACGTAAGCAAATAAGAGTGATACTATAACAGTCTCCGCAGGGAACTTCCTGTGCTTTCAGGACAAGCTCAGACAACTTCTCCGGTGAGTTCAGCCTGTCTTGGCACCTTCTGTCAACACCTCTGATGTGACTCATGTCAAGGACACTTTCCAACAATTACAAAACAAAAGAAGGAGTCGTCTTGTTTTTGTTTGGATTACACGGAATTGTTAATCACATCAAGTGCATGAAGGGTGTGGGCCCGAGCAGCCACTGAACACTGACGCCAAATCACGTGTTGCAGCAAAGGACTCGAGCAGCGAAGACGATCAAAGTCAGATGTGAAGAGAGAATAAAACCAGTTTGGACTAGTTTATGAATTTGAAATGTCAGAAACTACATCTGTCAAATTCTGAAAATATTCCACGTAAATATCTCGTTTTTTTTTCTCCTCCTTCATCACAAATCAGAACATCAGACATTTTTAACTTGTAACTTTAAAAATATGTATAATGTTGAAACCTTTGTCTACATTTTTGTAGATTTTAAACATCCTTGCTATCTCAATACAAAATGTAAAACATCTGTAACTGTAATTCACCTTTACTTTGACCTTTAACAATGAGCTACAGCGTATAGATCGATAAAATAAAGTCAGACAGACCAATATTAACATTATTACAGTCATTAGCATATAAAAGCTTAATGCAATAATTTGTAAATTTGATTTAAAGTAAAATTTAATGGAAACACATAATGCAGAGAAAATCTCCTAAAATGTATGTATTTTAAAATATATATTAAAAAACACGTAAATCAGAAATCTAATATTCAACACAAACCTTTTATTTGCACTGTGGGGGTCACATGGCTTCATAACACATTTCTTAAAATCAATTTGTGGCTACATCTTCACGTTATGAAGCTATGACACAAAATATCATTACGCCTTTCACGTCAAAATATCCGTGTGTATATATCTAGTTTAAAAGTATTGCAATAATTTACTGGCACAAACTCTGCTGAGCTGCTGTCGTCGTGGCTGCAGAGAGTGATGACAGTGTAGACCGTGACAGTATCCAGTATATAATTTGATCCTTCTTAGACTTTGCCCAAAAATCAAAAAATAAAAATGAACTTTGTAAATAAAAAAAAAATCTTTATACACCCTTAAAACAATCAGTGGATTGTATCCTTAAACAGAAGATACAAAATATATACATCTTAACAAATTATAGAGAATTTGTTCAACCCGACTCAAATTAGAAAGAAAGTTGGTCATAAATAGAGATTGCTATAGTGAGGAAATGAGGAAGGGCAGCCAACATACAGAATCATTTAAGTAGAGTACCTGATAAAAGAACATTGTCCCAACGGGGCAGCTTTGCTTTTCATTCGTCCAAAAAAGAGCAGTAAAAGGCACTTTCAAAAGGTGTTTGAAAACATGGATAGCAGTCAAAGAAACCAAAAGCTTACACAGATGTTCAGACTGGCAGGTGCCAAGTCTGAGTCCAAAAACAAACAAACAAAAAAAAAAACACTTTGAAACCACTTATGAAGACAAATCATCAGTAATATGATAATCCTGTTATAAAGTTATGACCCGTGATTGGCAACCAAAAGAAAAACGTCTGAATTTGTCCATCATAAAAACTTGCCAAGAAGAAAATAACTCTGACCTGCTGCTGAAATGTCATGTGCTCAAAGCTGCTGTAAATTTTATTTGAGCACTTGTCTTTAACCATACTTAGTGTAAAATGAGATATTGCTGCGCCGCTAAAGTTAACATCGGGCAAAACAAGCTGGTCAAAACAAGTTAAAGGGCAATTTTTGTATTTTTCAACCTGGACCCTTTATTCCCACGTTTTTGTGTCTAAGTAACTAACAGGGATAACAATTTTTGAAACTGGTCCAGTATGGAGTGAGAAAATCGCAGCCGCTAAACAAGCTGTAATATAACCACTAAGGGCAACTGAGCACTGTCAATTGACGTCCACTAAAAGTGCTTGTTTTTGCCACTGATGGGCTCAGATTGTTACTATAAGTGTCCGACAATTTACAGAAAAGATCCCTATAGAGAAAGACCTTCTTGTTAAAAAGTAAAATCCATATTTTTGGAAACAAGAAATAGCCCTGAAATCACTACTGGCAAACCAACCAGACTCCATTTAAAAAACAGTAATTTAAGCATGTGTAGAGTCAGCATATTTTCACATCTAATCACATGAAATGTGTTTATTTCAGCCAAACCAGAGTTGGTGATTGTTGGAGCAGTGAAGAAAAGAACCAAGATGGCTTTTGAGTTTTCTTTTGTTTCTGTCGACTCTGAAAGAAATGTGTCTTACTGTAATAAAATTAGTGTTTTTTTAAATGGAGTCTGGTGCGTTTGTGATAGCGATTTGAGGGCTGTTTCTAGTCAAACAAAAAGGATCTTACTCCTTACCAAACACATCTAAATCTGTAGGGATCCTTCTCACAATGCTGTCAGACACTTATAATAACAATCTGGAAACTGACGGAAGTTAACAGTGCCCAATTGCCCTAATGTTACACTGCAGCTTGTTTCACTGCTGGCAGCTGCAGCCCTCTTACTCAATACTGGACCAGTTTCAAAGTGGTTGCTCCATTAGTCACTTGGACACAAAGCAAGAGATATCAGGGTTGAAAAATACCAAAGTTACCCTTTAATACTTTTCAATAGTTGAATAAAATGTTGCAGTGTCCATTGACGTTCTGAAATGATAATAATAATCTAAAAAATGCAACGTTTGGATTAATCTCTGCACCTGCCTGAAAGACATTTAACATTTCCTGAAATTAAGATATCTATGTTGCAATACAGGGGGGGCATGGATACAGAACATTCATAACGCTGTCCAAATGAATATGATTAATAGCTCATACACATTATCGTCCTTTCATTTCAGTATTATGAGTAAATATAGATTTTGTTTTGAGTTATCCTCTGTGGCAAATTAACCCATAAATCTGGCAGTGTTAAAGTCACCCTGTAAGCGCGGTGAACAGCGCTCATCCCGTGATTTATTTCTCCTACTGTGTCTTTCCCTAAATCCACAACTTTAACAAACTGCTGTTACTTCCTATATTACACATGCACGTGCCATCAATCCTACAACCTGCTGGTTAAAACAACACTTCCTTTGACGCTCCAGTTGGGAGCAACACTATATCTGCTCTTACAGTATGGCAGTTTGATATTTAAGTTAATTAAATAAGTGACACATTTGACACACTGCTGATATTAACTGTACAATGGGAAAAAATGAAAATAATTGATATTTGAAGTTGTTTGTGTACTTTTAAGTGCAACACAATGTAATGAAACTAAAGGCTGAGTATTAATTTTATTATTACATTTGGCTAATGATTTCTGACTGACATCTTTGCAAATGTTCCCCAATATTAGGGCCTGAAATAAAATAAGGCAACAGTAATATTTGATCTTTTTACACTAAAACAAACAATTACTTGTGGGCCAGCACTGCTAAGAATGTCTCCACTGGGGAGAGTGTGAAATAATCCACAGTTTTTTAATTTGTTGCTGATATGTAAGTGCCGGGTCTTTGTCCACGTTTGCTGGAAAATTAAATTTGCAAGAGAGGGGGCTTCTAGCTCTGGTGTCTCTTCATGTGCAGGGCCAGGTGATCGGAGCGGGAGAAACAGCGGTTACACACGGCACACTGGAAAGGCTTCACCCCGGTGTGTTTCCTGAAATGGCGAGTCAGCTCATCAGAGCGGGCGAAGCGCCACTCACATCCCTCCCAGGAGCAGTGGTACGGCTTCTCTCCTTCAGCAGACGCAAAAAAAAAAAAAAAAGAGGCAAAATGAAGCCAACAACACAGTTCCCTCAAGAAATAACACTACTTTAAAAGTGTGGAGCATTTCTACACATTTCAGATGAGTTTCGATAATAACAAAGCTGATACTTTTTCATACACGTGCCTCAACTGTGAGCCATAAATCACAGCGTGTCCTGTCTTTCTCCCCTGCCCCCTTTATGAGAGCTGCAGGCTTTATGTGATTTGACAGCAGTGAGATGTGGGCCAGGTCTGTCAGCACACAGAATGCATCTGCATGCCAAGTACATTTTTCTGCCTGGCAACACCACCACTTTCACCCCAAAATAAGAACTCAAAACATTTTACCTGTGTGGGTCCGAAGATGGGCTTTTAGATGAGAGGACTTGGTGTATACTTTCCTGCACCCTGAAGGAAAAAAAAGTTTATTAAGATCAGTTTACCGTGCTTAAATTTGAGATTTAGGGCTCTAGTTTCGCAGACCGGGCGCAGCGGGGGCACAGCGCACCTGCGCTTCGCCAACTGGGTGTGGCCAGGCGGATTTTGTAAGTTTGGCACACCTTACACCTGGCGCAGCTACTCGTCTGTCCCACCTCCGTCCCTCCTAAAGTCGGAAAGAGGGAGGTGAGAAGGCGTGGAGTGGGTTTTACACACATCACACCAATCAAATGAGCCCCTCTCCTCGCCCTTAAATGTGCCGCGCGAAGATGTAATGAGAGTTTACTCAATTCGCCATGGCGGAAGAGAGCAGCAGCGTCAGACGGCCAAACTTCTCCCAGGAGGAACCTGATGTTTTGGTCCAGGAGGTCCAAGCTCGCAGTGTCCGAATATACAGAACTGCGAGCAGACCTCCATGGGCTGATGATGCAAAGGTAGCCTGGGAGGAGGTCACCACAATTGTAAATCAATGTTGCGTTTCTCTCGTGCGCGCGCGCTCTCTCTTTCTCTCTCGCAGTCTCACTCTGTCTCTTTTCTTTTGGCTTTTCTAAGATGGCAGATGCTGAATATATACTCCCTATCTGATGCTGTGGCTGTTTGTGGTTGGCTGAGAGGGATGTGAACTCATTAGTTTGCAGGCTGTGTTAATCAAATCAGGTTGGGTTTCCATTACGCGTGCCAAACGTGCCAAACGGTGCCAATCCCCTTTGATCTGGCATCAGATGTGACGGGACAGTCGACATAGAGATACATTTATGTGCTGATTGCAGATAGTTGCATTGAATAGTGTTTTTTTGGTATTTATTGCATCGTTAATGTGCCTGATATTCTGGAAACCTGCCTGTGAGGTTTTGGTGACGTGTGCGCACTGTCCACTGGTCAGCCAAACTTCGGCTTACACCGGCTGCGCGCCCCCTGCGCTGACAGTAGACCTGGTTTCAGATGGCAAACTTTCAGCGCACCTTCAGCGAAGCCTTTTGGCACGAAACTGTCACTGCGCCAAGCTGGATCTGTTGACACCTCCCCCTGCTGCGTCGCCACACCCATCTCAGCGCACCTCGGTCTGCCAAACTACCAAACTGAGCGCGCCTCGGGTTGCGCTACTCGAAACTAGCTATGCGCGGGGTTCGCCACCCTGCGCCACCTGCACTGCGCCGGGAAACTAGAGCCCTTAGTGTTCAAAAACTTTATGGTGGTGCAGACTAGACAGAGGTCTGACCTGGAACATCACAGTGGTGAATCCGCCGTCTCTCCAGATCGGGATTATTCCGTCTGTTGTACTTAACAGGGGCGGACTGAGCTAACACCGGGGACAGCGGGCCAACACCTGCCGTCGTCTGAACTGGTGTCAGGCTTAAACGCTGCACTGGCGCAGGACCTGGGCTTTGGACTAATCCAACGTTAGAATTCTGATCTGGGCTCTGGATTGGAGCTACACTAGAAGTCTGTCCTGGATCGATGGGATTGTGGGTCTGAAAAGTTATCTTCGAGGCGATGCTGGCTTCGTAGGAGGGAGGCGGAGAGAGATTGTGGAGGAGCTCCTTCCCCCTGTCTGGACTCGGGGGATCGGAGTTTGGCGGAGAGGGCGGCAAATAGGTGGGTCTCTGCTGATGGCCTAAGTGCCGGTTAAATGGGAAACATTCGTTCTGAGGACCGCCTGTGGGTTTGGCAGAATTCTGCGCTGAGCCTACGTGGACGTTCCCGATGGGAAGACTCAACGGCGCCATGGGGATGGAGTTCAGCTGCGACCCGTGAACAAGCTGCTCCAAGTCAGAGTTCAAAAGCTGAAACAGTGGGACGTCCTGGAAATCTGGCACTTCCTGTTTGATGAAGAATTTACCGCTGGCCGCGTCGGCGGTGCTAAAAGCACCCGGGTATTCTGGGAGTGTTGGCGGCACGGCGTTGTTGCCCTGACAGGTGGGGTGCATCAGAGAGTGTGAAGGCTCTGTTTTGATCTGTCTCACAGTCCTGCAGAGGCCGGGGTGCAGATATGTGACGTCAGGAAGGAGCAGGCTCATGTTGACACTGTATGGAGGGGCGAAGTCCTCGGTGAAAGGCGGCTCTAGCATCAGAGCGCCGTCCCTGCACAGCATTTTGGGATTCACAATGTCCTGTTGGTGCGGAGACAAGTAGCTGTCCATCTCTGATTTACCCTGTAAAACAAAAGAGAGGGAATCATTCATAAGTGTAGATTTCGGGGGGGACGCACATGTGCATTTGTCCCCCTCAGCAAAACATAAAAGTAGCCGAGGACTTTTATTTTGACAAAATTAAAGATGTTTACACATGGAAGGATTACTGAGCAGGCCTGTTGTGCATAGACCCAGGGGTCCAAAGTGTAAGTGGGACCCTTAACCGCAAAATGTCACTCAAATTTACACATACTGACCAGGAAAACAAACAAAATGGCCACAAAGAGATGCAAAGGAACCACAAAGAGACACAAAATGACTACAAAAGGGGGCAAAACAATCACAAAGAGACACAAAACTACTACTAAGATGCAATGTGACGACAAAGAGATGCAGAACAATGAAACAAAATTAGCTAAAAGAATTAAAAAGCGTGTGCTCCTATGTAGTAAAGGTGCGGAGGGGGGAGGGGTGGCCTTTTCATATCTGTGCCCAGGGGCCCACTGTCTAATAATCTGCCCCTGCATTTACACTATAAACTGAAGACCAAAAAAAGACAAAAACTGGAGCATAAAAATTCACCAGAATGCAGGAAAGTGATGCTCAAAAAAAGTGTTTGATGCTGAAAACTTTCTCACCAAGGACCCCCAAATCCCCCTCCCCCCATGTTAAAATCAAACCTGCGTCCTTGGAATACTTAGGTCAGCCATGGTAACATAGCGTTATTCCAAATGCAGTGGCGTCAGCTAATAAGTTTGGGCTCTCACATGAGTTATTGATGTAAAGATATTCTCCTTTATCACATCACGGGCCTGTCCATAGAAATGGCCGGGCCCCTGAAAAGGTCTAGTGAATGGGCCCCCCCTTAAATCTGCTTTACTTATGTCAACACATGCGTCTGCTGTCTCACACTCCCTCCTTGTTTCGATGAGTAAATTTCTCAGGTCATGTGGCATGTTGCCCTCAATTTTTTGGCGACAGCAGTGCACAACAAAATAAATAAAAATAAATTTAAAAATCATACTACTGCATTTTCAGGAAAGGGAGTTATGAAAGATATATTATATATTTATAAAAATACATAACGCAATACAATAAAACTTGATATTATATTTTTACATTTACATTTTTAGCAAGTAATGGTGAATATTTTGGTTTTAAATACAAATGGCTGACACTGCTTTTATTTAGGATGAACTTACAGTAAGTATTGCTGGACTCCACGGGCACCCTCAGCAGCTAGGCCCCGAAAGCTTTCCCATTTAACCCCTCTTATGGGTGGTCGTGCCACTTCATAACGCAAAGAAGATGGAATATATTATGGAACCTGAACGCCTCATCAGTTATCACTACTGTTATTCTAATCATGATTAAAATGCCCCAAAAAGACCAGTTATTTAATGCAAAAACTACTGACTATTCTCCACTGATGCTGAAGCACCACAAGACTTTTAAAATTAAAGGAAAAACTGACTGCTGTGAATAAATTTGGGGATGCATTTGGGGCCTGCACTTGTGTACACCCAGCCACATCAAAGACACCCCCCTCCACCCTCCACCCCCTCCCTTTACAAGCAGCAGCCGCCCTTCTGAAACAGCCTGAGCTGTTTGGAAATACATGTCTGAAATTAGAACATGCAGTTGCTCTGCAGCGCCATGCATCTCTTTCCTCACAAGTTTCGGGGGAGCGGGTGCAACGTTTCACATCCCAGCCATGCCCTGCCTGTGATCCACTGACTGTCAGCATCAATACAAGACATTCAAAGCGGTCACGTGCAGACACTAGCTGGGAATATTAGAACACAAGCACATATCCTACAGGCCGGAGTCCAATATTAGGAGGCTTTACATCTTTACATGAGAACAGCCTGTTTTGCTTTGATCAGCAACGTGCAGAATCTCTACGTCAGCGGGCATCAGTAAACACAGTGGCGCTCAGATGCAGAATAAAAACACAAAATGCAATCCCATACCAAATTATAATCATGGAAAGAGGAAGTTCCCGGGATGGCATCCCTCGCGGTGCACAGCACTTGTCCATGATCTTCACCTCTCAGCCCGTCGGCTGTCAGTGGCGCGGGGGTTTTATGGAGAAACTGCGCGTCCTGCCCCGGAGCAACCCAAACATTATTCCTCACGGCAGCGGCCATAAAAGCAGGAGGTACTGTGAGACTATCCGAAATCTTTCACCAATAAATTAAGCATATGTTCTTTTTGGTTTCGAAACAATCTGTACGAGCAGGGAGCCAGCTGTCAAACGTTCATTCTGCCTATTTTGCGCTGGCTTGTCAAATTACGCAACTGCGTGATAGCAGCGCGTCTGCAGGGCGGGGCTCGACATGTACAAAATAAACAGGACAAGCAGGAGATCGGGGCAAGACGTAGTGTAATGAATCCTGAGGTTGTAGGATGAGGTGAAATGGCTGAAGGTAGAAATAACGTCAAACACGTGGGGTGGGGGGGTGAAGAGGGCAGCTGAGGAAGTGTCTGTGTTTGTGTCCATCAGAGAGCAGCTCATTCAGAATAAAGTCAGGCAGTAAATAATTGCTTTAATGGGAGCAGTGTTCCTGGGGATCATGTTAAACAGGCTGAGTGGCTTCTGCAACTCTCATATGACTCAAAGGTTGAAGCCAAGTAAGGTTAGGAAAGTAAAAAAGTTTAATTACATGCAGTTTTTTCAGGTTAAATCACCAATATTTGACTTTTTAACCTCTCTATGAGGAAATCCAAACTATAAATTCACACACATCTCACCTGGAGTCAATCAAGTTTGCACAACCCCCCTTATCATTTCTTTTTAATGCACTTTTTTGATTTTCCTTAGAGCCTCCAGCACGCTTGGGTCCTGGTCTGGCATGTTAAAAACGCCACTGCAGTGCAGCTGTCTGTCAGGACTGCATACTTGATGCCAACATTCCTGGGCCAGCAGTGAAGCCTGCACACATACACTGGCAGGGGGATGTTTCCATCAAAATAGCTCAGCATTTCACTCAAATACATTGTGTGTCACATACAAATGCAGCCACGGTGATCTGTGCTCAACCTGCATGCAGCTGAACTTTCACCTTAACTGCAAATGCTGCATTCAGGTACTTAATTTTACATTTACGTACCTTTTGTCGTGACCTTGTAGGAACTCTGATGTGTTTATCTGCCCCTTTTGTTGTTCTTTACATCCTTGGATGTACTGTAGATATGTGGCTCAGCAGTAAAAAAGAGTCGGTAATCCAACCGCCAGCCCTGTCGAGATCACAGTGACAGCAGCTTTATGCCTCAGCTTAACAAAACAGAACTGACTTGTCAGGGTTTGTTTTTTTTTCCCACACAGGTGTATGGTAGTATGTTGATGATATAGTGCCAGTGCAACAAGCTGGAACTGGAAACACTGGTATGCTACAACGCTGGCACGGATGTGGACGAGGCTGAGCAGCATTTCATTACAAGAGGAGAAAAAAAACGAGTGTATGAAAGGGTTGGGTTTTTTTTTTTTAATGTGACATTTACTGCCACTCCCATTCCATGTTTGTCTTCAGGCAGTTTTTGTGCTCTTATTAAAATGTTGCACACACTGAAGGCTTGACTGAACTTGTTTTTAAATGTGAGTGTCTCTTAGGTTGGGTAGGGTCACATGTGAAACCTTAACATATTCTGTTCAGAGTGTAATGTATGAAATGAAATTGTAATTGTAATTCTAATTAGACAATGATTCGAGCGTGTCAGCTCTTCATCAGGTCATCTTCAAACCTTGATATATTTTTAAAACTGTTCAGAGTGTGATGTATGAAATAAATTGAAGTGTTCATGTACTAAAAAATCTGATTCACTCAGTGGTTTTGGGGGGATTAAAAGTGGCAGGTCAAGGCCTTTAGCTGTGACACTCTTTATCCTCTTATATTTGTTTTAATTGTAGTGTTATTTTACTTCCTGTCACTTTAATTCCACTTATTTTTTGATACTTCATTATTGTGTAATCTTTATTTAGCTGTAAAGCACTTTGTAATGTTGCTTTTGAAAAAAAAAATGCTGTAAATATAATATAAAAAGTCACTGTTTTGTTTATCTGAATTGTGATATTATTAATAAGGATGCCACACAATTGAAATTCTTCAAGCATTATCAGAAAATGCTCACATATTCTTATTTCTCATTATTCAGCTACCAAAAAAAAAAAAAAAAAATCTGAAACATATTCAAACGACTGCTGATCATCCAATTAGGAGCTGATTGATTGCTTGTCATGTGCTGACCTTTCAGAGTGCAATTTAAATCCGTGGATGTCTCAGCTCCAAGAGGAGCAACTGTCATTCTTGGCCGTGGCTCTTCCTGCGCAGCGAATGTGAGCCGAGCCCTCCTCCATATCCCCCCGTATTAAAACCTCACAATATGCCCAACAACTGCACGGCGGAGGAGAGAGAATGCACGGTATGTGCTTACAGCATCACAACTCCTCTCTCCTCTCGCATGGACTAATATGGCCAAGCCAAGAGGGGATGGGACAATAAACACATGCGGGACGTTACTACTGTAAGCACAGGGTGATATTTGATTTTTTGTGTTTTTAAAAGGGGAAAATAACTCCCAGTGAGTGTATGAAAGTGTTTGGTTTGTGAAACTGATACGACCCAAAGTGTGTACATGAATTTGAAGCTCTTATCTCTGTCCGTCTGTGATTAATCTTAAATGTTAGTGTAACACAAGAAATACAAACAAAATCTTATGCTCTATATTTAGTCTGTCTTCGAGCAGGTGCTTGGCACTCCCACCAGAGGGCAATGGTCAGCTGCAGTGGAACTCCACTTGTGCGGTTACGTTCTGTAGCTTTGTACTGCTGAACCATCAAATTAACACAGTTAATGCATTCCAGTTTTATATTGTGTATAATTACCTCCTATAGCCAGCAAGTGGAAACAGCAATGGGATGCTTTTTTATGCAACCATTTGACACTTTCATTTAGTGCCTTTAAGGTTTTCTTAAAGAGATTGAGCATGTTTTTGATGACAGACAAGATCATTAAAAAAAAAAAACAAAAAAAAAAACAGTGGTTATTTTTATTCTAAATTAAAATCTTGATGTGTATTTAGGCAGGAGCGATTGTTTTAAAAAGCTTGCTTGGTATATATTATCTTTGACTTCCTATATTCTCTTTAAAACCCTGCATAGGCACTCAGAATTATTATTTATTTGATGTCAGCTGTACAAAGCCCGCCCTTGAAAAAACACAATCAATAATTTCTTCTTTGGCTTTATTATTTCGTCTCAAGTTTGGCTGTGTTACAAGCCGGGCTTGTTGACTCTGTACAGCATTTATCTGATCTGACACAGTTTCATTAGGCATTAGTAATCATTTCCATAGCACACAACATTAGAGTACTCCTGTTTGTAAAACAGCAGATGAGGCTAATGCCGTCCTCTGGGGAGAAATTCAATATAATTCGTTAATTAAATGGAATAATTTAATTACAGTAACTTAGAAAGCATTCATCAATATAATTGTTTCTGGAGCCACCATTATAATTGAGGTTTAAGTGAAAACAAGTCCGTTTCTAATGTTGGTAATGTGCTGACATAGTTCTCCCACCCTCCATTTGTTCCTCTCTCTGATCTTCCACCATGCCGTTTCTCCACAGTGTTTTCGTTTGATAGCCGGCCATACCACATCAGCAAGACCAAAACATTTATTACAGCCATTTAATTTAACCTCTCTACAGGCACGGACAAGAAGACAGAGATGATAGCACAGCCGCACTGAAAGACTCTCGCTGTTCGGCTTCTAATCTGATCCTCTCTACTGCCCTTTCATAAAGACACCAGAGTATTACCCCGACTCCAAACATACCTCTGCCATTTAAACTGTCTTGGATTTCACCACAAAGGCGACCAAATAGAGTCCAATTCATTCTTCGGGGCCAAATAATAAAACATAATTTTAGTCTAATCTGCCTAAAGAATGTCCTCTGTTTGAAGTTGACAGTGCTCTATCTTCTGGGAGGAATAATTGCCTTTTTGAGTACAGCAGGAGAGGCCACTGAGGTAAGCCTGTCGAGGGCCTGCACCTTACAGGTGTGCCCTTGGACAGACAACCTCCTCGTTGTTCTGGAGGGAGAGAGACGGGGAGAGCCAGACTGGAGGAATTCATCTGCCAGTTGAAACTTCACAAGGCACCGGCATCGCAGCGCCACTCTGCATTCTCAAATCACTGTGTGGCCAAAGTGAAGCGAACAAAGACACAGTGATCTGCAGTAATTCCTCCTGTCTGCTACAGCTGACAAATTCTTGTTTTATCATTCTGCTGGACAGGTTTGTAAAATCGACCCGGCTGTAATCTGCTCAATTTGAACAACTGCATGTGTGACAAAGTTACTGACAGTTATTGTCCAGACATGTAAACGACACTCCTCGTCTCCTACAGAGCTGCCTCTGCGTGCTTATTCCAACCCCACGTTTGCCTACACGGCCATTGAAATCCTGTGCAGCCATTGATTACTAAGTTAAACATTCATTTCCCAATCATTTGAGTTAAATTGTCGCTATTTGTCAGCTATACGAGATGGTTATTTTGAAGCCTTCTGTCTAAGACAAACTGAATCTCTGCTTCATTTGTCAAACTTCCCCCTGATTTTTAATGGGCCCTATTAATTGAGCAGAGAAATCTGTCCCTTTCTGAACATGGCATTGAAAGCTGCTGAACAGCTGTCCCAGCTCTGGAGAATCATATGGAAGAATGCATTATCGGCCTTGTTTGAATATTCCCTTAGATTTGGAATAATCAGGCAGCTATTCAGCAGTGAGATGGCCACGCACAGATGCCAAAGCACAGCTGAGGGGAGCACAACGGTGTAATGCTGCTCAAACACACACAAAACCGACGGCATGAAAAAAAGAAAACGTGAATAATGCAGGTGCGCTTTATTTCTGTATAGTGTGCTTATCATACATAATAGCTCAGACACTTTCTTTCAGTCCTTTTATCTCCCCTTTTTTCCCTTTCTTCTTCTCTTGTTCAAGGTGATCCTGGCTTTGCATATGGCTGATTAATCTTATTGCACAGCAGCTAACATTGATCACAGAAATGATTAGAAATGCATTAGTCAGCAGACTGTTTGGAGTGGTTGGGTTTAAGTGCTAGTGCCAAGCCATTTTCCATAGGTGTCCATGTTTTTAATTTTGTTATATAGAATTTTGCAAATGGATGCATGCATGCCGCCCAAATACAGCATCAAAGCTTTAATGCTTACAGACATAATTTAATCTCCTAGATGGCAGGCCTGATGGACTGTGTAGAGAAGGCATCCCTGCTAAATTCATTATGCTAAAAGTTGCGAGATCTCACAAGCTGATGAGAAGAGAGACGGAGCAGCATAACCTGTTTGTATTTTGTGCTGTATAAGAAGTCCTGGCTCTGCACTGCAACGTTGATGACAGCAGACTCTGCTCTATCAGAGGGGTTGAGCCTTTTACCAGAGAGCTTTCACCAAGTTAAGCTAACGGTACTGACTTCTACATATAGCTGTACTCATAATGTGGTATTTAGTTTTATTTGATATGCTGTGTTTGTCTTTGTCTCCAAAGAAATATAGTGATCCAGTGTTCAGTCACATACAGCAGGGCCCAATTGTTAAAAAAAAAATGTAACCTGGATTATCCGGATTTGGAAGCCCCATGTTTTGCTATCCAGGGTCAGCTAATCCATTTTACTGTTGTGCCTTTTTTACAAAGCACCTGATCCAGATACAAACTTTTCAGGATTACAAAATCCAAATATCCAGCGATCTAAATGGGACAACATATGGTGAAGTCAGGTAATGTGGGACAAATATGGTTTTGCATCTTGGGCTCTTGAAATATTAGCAGCCAGTCAGCTAACATTCTGCTAACATACAAATTCATGTACTTGAAACAATTTAAATTGGTCTGAGATAACGAGGATAGGCAGAGCAAATAATGAAAATAATCACTGGTTTCAGAACTTTCAAGGATGTTGATTTTCTCTTTTCAGTAAGAAGACTGCTGCAGCTAACAAAGAATGCTTTTACAACAAAAATGGCTGTTGGATTTCATTAACTGTACACTTGACTTTTTATGGGAAAAATGGTTTTGAGTGAGTACTTAATACAATCAGATAAACTGGGTCATTTTTCTGAGGTAAAACCAGCTTGTTTTAGGCTACTAGGTGCCATAAAATCATGATTTATGCACTCTAAAAATGATTCACTGGGGTTTTTTTTGCGTACATCTTTTTAAGTAGTTCCAACTCTGGTATACTGAGTCAATCCTATGAGTCTTTTATAATCTGTCAAGCTTAGTTTCATACAACCAACATGATTTGCTTTGACCTCCAAAAGTTAAATTAAGTTAAACCAACTTGATATTCATACAAAAGTTGTGGTGATGTAGTGGCTGAATTATTTCATTTAAGATAATTTAACTTATTTAAATTAATTCCATCCAACTTGAAAATGTCAGAAATGTTTTGAATTTGACCAACTTCTTAAAATAAGTTGTCAATTGACTAAAAACGTAATTTTTTTTTCATGGTAAGAAACTTCTTCATTTCATACTTTATCCACTAACCCCATGAACCATTTTTCAGAGTTTGCTACTGTGTGCCAGCCTGTAATATTACAGATATCTAATATTTCTGTCACTTAAAAAAGATTAAAGATGATGCAGTGAGTCCATGTCAGCCACAATACTGCAGAATTAGCCATCACTGTTACACACAAGCATGTTCATTGTAGACGATAACGCACCAAGGAAACAGGGTGTCTACAGGTACATGTATGAGACAGTTAAATGTTTGTTAAGACCTGTTCAAGACACCTTTAAACCAAATTTAGGGACAGATTGTTAGACAAATCATGTTTAACTTATTTAAGCATCGCAGGCGAGTAGTATCTACGTGGTCAGTGTTATGTACTGTAGGAATATGGTTATTAGAGTGAGTTAAGTCAGTCTACATTTTGCCAACAGGTAATTGCAAGTATGAAGTACAATGACAATAATTTAGTTTTTTAAAGAGAAACTTTTACATAGAAAGGCTTCACTCATTTTCACAAAGAAATTAAAAAAAATGGATAAATGAAATTGGATAAAATGACTGTAGTAGTTAAGACCTCAGAAATTCAAATTTAAAACTATTTAATGGCTCTTATGGCCTGTTGTAACATGAATTAAAGACCTCTGAAGACTTTTTAAGGACCTGTAGACGCCCTGGGAATCAGGCAGCAAAGGAAGAAAAGTTGGGCAATCTCTTACAATGAATAGTTAGCTTACATGAATGAATTAATGACTGAACTGTTAACTGGATTTAACTTTCTAGATTTAATTGACTGTCCCATTTTACCTAAGCATGTCATCTGAGTGACTCAGGGGTTCTTTCTATGTTAGAAATCCAAAGTTTCTCAAGTGTTTTACTTGGCAACACATTTGCTTCATGGAAATATAGCAGAGAACCATCACAAGCTCTGAAAGTAACACTCAAGGTAGTGTTCAGAATTTCAGGTGAGATTTTTTTTGGTAATCTACCAAGAAGTGTCCCAAATTATCCGACTTCACAGGTAGAAAGGTAGCAGGTAGAAACAGCCAGCAGGGCGTCACTTTAAGTGTTTTCATTTGAGACAGACAACAGCACGGGGGATGCAGTTGATAGAAACTACCTATCGTTGTCATTGTAACCAATGTAAAGTGGTGAATAAAAGTTAAAATTAAGTATCTTTTGTTTGATATTGACAGGTATTTGAGGGATTATTTTATGGGGAATAAATCTTTTATATTTATAGTTTTTCTTTGCTGTATTGAAAGACTTAAAAGGCAGTCTAATGTCTACTTTATCTACTTTATCACTGTAATGGTTAAAGAAATAAAGTGCAAAATATAAATAATGTATATGACCATTTTGTTCCTGAATTCCATCCTCAATCCAGCTGGAATCAGAATAATCCTGATATTTGGATCAAAGGTACCCCAATTCTACTAAAGGTTTTCAACATACTGAAGGTTTGATCCAGATCAAAACCAAAACTGGATTATGTGATCAAATGTGAACATCCCATTTCCAAGATTCTATCTAATCCAATAACCTAAATCTGATCAGATTACTTCTCAACAAATGGACCCAGTTAAATACATACTGTTTAACACAGTTTCCCCTCAAGTGCGTTTGTTTAAAAAGTGACACTGCCACCTAGTGAGCCAACCTAAGATGATTTGTTGTTTTGCTCTTGAAAGTCAACCAGGATATCCATTTGCTTTGGAAGCGCTGCCGTTTTTTTAATCCCTACAAAATAAAAGTTAAATGCAGAAAAATCCTGCCTTCATCCCGACACACTTTTTGAAGCCATTCTTCATTTTCCCCTGACCTCACTGACTGCAGCCCCTCCTCCTCACTCACGGCTCAGATGCCTCCTTTAATCATTAAACAAAGTCTTTCTTTCTTCACAAAATGCCTTTTCTTCTTCTGATTTTCAGAGGTAATGGAAGTTCAAGTTCGCTCTAAATGCCTTTTAGCTTTTACGTTTGCTGTATGCTACACAAGAACACCCACTCCAAAGCTACACCAGGCTGGGTTCATTATAATGATGTAGTTTGCAGAGATCATAAGCATGAGGGAATGCAGGCGGAAAATAAACCATTTATACCTTTATTTTACAGCTACAAACACAGGTGTAGATTTCAGCGGGGACACTGGGGACATGTCTTCCTTAATATTTACAACATGTGCATTTGCCCCCCCCCCCATAAAAACATCAAAGCAGCAGAGGACCTTTATTTTGACAAAAGTAAACACATTTATACTATGAACTGATGTAGGAAATGTACTAATTGATGCATAAAAATGAACCAGAATGCAGCAAATTGAGTCTTTGATGCTCAAAATTTTGAAGCTGAGAACCCTCATACCCCCCTTTTCCTTATGTCTCCCCAAAAGTTGGAACAAAACCTACAAGATTTCAAGAATATAGTCATATTACAAGAACAGCGTTGTGATTTCGTGGAAAAAAAGTTGTAATATAATGGGAATAAAGTTGTAATTTAATGAGAATAAAGTCTTCCCACATCAAGGGAAAAAAAGTCATTATATTATGTGATTAAACTTGTAATTTTACGAGAAAAAACTTTATGCCAGAAATTCGTGTTTTTCTCTCATAAATTTACGAGTTTAATCATGTAATATTATGACTTTTTCTCATTCAATTACAACTATATCCTCGTAATATTATGACTTCCTTTTCTTGGAATAGTATGACTTTATTCTCATTTAATAAGGATTTTATTCTTGTAATATTATGACTTTTTTCTCATAAAATTAGGACTTAATTCTCCTAATATTACAGCTTCTTTTTCTTGAAATAGTATGACTTTATTCTCATTAAATTAGGACTTAATTCTTGTAATATTATGGCATTTTTCTAAAAATGATGACTTAACTCCTTACTTGACTTAATTTTCTGTAATGTAGCTCTAATCCTCCTTCGTAATATTAAAAGAGACAAAATAAGAATAAAAAAAAGGAATAAATCACACAATCATTTAAATAAATAATCTTGTACACTTTTCCAAACAGTAAAAAGCGCTTCAACACATAGCAAAGGGACATCTTTACAATTAAAAACATGGCATCCCTTCAGCAGCGGAGGTGCAACTCATAAGGGTCCCACCAAGACAACTCTTGCCACATGTTCAACACTCCCCATTAAAAACCTGGGGAAATTAATGAGCTTCCATTGGCACCCTCACAACAAAGGGATCTATAAAGCAGCCTTAATGTTCTCAGGGAAACTTTACTCTTCAGTAGTTCCCAATCAACCGGTAGCAGCAGATTTTGTTTTATTTCCCTTGTAACCTACAACAGGAGCTAAAAATGCAACTCACTGCAACTTTACATAAATGTTATCCTTGATTGGAATCGCTTTAAGCTCTTTCTTAATCAAAGATGTGTCGATAATTAACCATGTCAGGCTGTCAGAATGTAATTACGTGTAAATAAAATGTATATCTTTAAGTGAAAGCCGAGTGGTGTGCTTTCAAAAATCTATAAATGTGCTAAAATATCGCCAAACGACATTAATTTGTTGTATGTTCACAGTTCTGCTAAAAGAGCTGTAAAAAAAAGGCTCAAATGGCGTACATGGAGAACAAAACCCTCTCATGTTGTGAGCATTGATTTGTACTTTCTACCTGCTTGTACACAATTAAGAACACTTAGGAATCAAAGAGCGCAGAGGTTTGCAGAAAGGTATTAATTAGAACTTTATTTATGCAGATGCTTTGTAAATTTGCATAAAAAGCAATTCCACAGATGGGTTTATGGCAGTAATGACTGTTCCAGTCTGCAATAAAACATCTGCTTAATCACAACAGAGACAGTCAATGGCTGCTGTGAAAACAGGCTGTCCAAGTACATCTCAAAGAAAGTACCGAGGTGAAGAGCCGACGTGGACAGGTAAGGAAAAAATAGTAAAGAGATTTAGGGGAGAGGAAAAAAAAAAACCTGTTCAAAAGCAGTGTTAGTTAAAAGAGACACACTTCTCCCAAACATTTGCTGGTGGTACTTTGAGTGCTCTGATGTTGAGAAAAATACCCTTATCGTGTTGGCAGAACAATCCACTTACTGTGTCTAAGAGAAGAGAGAATTTTGTTCCAAGTCAAGCCAAGTCTTTGTCTATGTGTGCCAACTATTTTGAAAATATTCCACTTTGTGTCTTTTTAATCCACGAGAGCCACACACAGATACGAGCCTGTGCACAAACACACACACACACACACACACACTCCCTCACACACACATACACATACATACACACAGCAGTGTGGCTGCAAGGTCACTCCAAGTATTGATAAATCACCCAGCTGTGATTCCCTCCTGACAGCTCAAACTAACATCAAGCTGGATGGGGGAGAACAAAAGACCATCAAGCGGCCCTTTTCCTGACACTTTTATTCAATCACGGCCAGATTGCTTACGACAGCACCAGCAGCTGTTTCGTCTTCATCTTTCCCCATTTGATAAAGCGTGTCAAGTCATATTTCTGTAAGTACTTCACCTCACCCCATACTGTGCAGATCTGCAGCGATTCGGCATATGCACATTCCACATGAGGGGATCGTCAAATGGGTCAGGGAGTAATGACACCCCTCTGAAGGTCGCAGCACACTGGCGTGGGGGGTGGGAGCAGGTAGGGTGGGTGGAGAGGGGGGGGCGACGACAAAGCAACAAGCTGAAGGTCAAAGATAAGAACAGCCGCAGAGATATCTAAGATAGCCAGCAGAAATTAAACAATGAGGGAAAGGCAGTCGGGCTTTGATTGCGTGATTGTGTTGTTTAAGAGAGAAGGGGGGGGGGTTGTTGGTGCTTGGGATTGTTATTTTGGGATCGCCATCCCGTTCAGGGCTCTTCTGTTGACCTTGTTCCTCATGGGATGGAGGTGTGACAGGACAGAGAAATACTGCAGATGTCTATTGTTTGTTTGTGATCAGACATCAGCCCACGCAGAAATGAGATTTCCATTTCGCAACTGCCTTTAATGTTTACATTAAGATTGCCTTTACAGGCCCCTGGTTTCCTGCGCAAGTGTCTGATAACAATTACAGGTGTTTGAGTTTATTATAGAGAGGATGAATGCCGTATTTATAAAATAATGACTGCATCCAAGGACGAAGTACTCGACTGCCTGGCTCTGATTATTTTTATGCAATTATTTGAGGTCATTAAGTCACGTAAGTGTTATAAATACAGCAAAGTACTATCCTTGTCGCCTATTATGTCGTGATTACCTGCACAAACTTTGTAGAAAATTAACAAAAATATTAAGACTAACTAGAAAAGTGCACTCAGAGGGGGCAGATATCAAGCAGGTGGCCGTGACCACTCAACACAATTCATGTAATTCCAGCGGACGTGTTGTAGCGTGTTTCAAAGGGGCCCAGAAACTAATAAAATACTAACGCTATGCTATTTTTGACAGAGACACAGCATGTCACACAGAGCAGATTGATTCCTCCTGCTGGATGTAAAATATAGATACAATCTAATTATGAGCATGAATGTATTTTTAATGACAAAAACATAGCAATGAATCTTTGATCCATGTCATTCATAACCAGATGTTGAATCGTATTAACTGTCTGTAGGCTACAGCAGAACAAAGTAGGAAATAGACAAAAAAAGAAACCATTTCACTTCATAGCCTCCTAACTTCCTTATCATAGAGACACAAATATCGAGGGAAAAATGACCAAATCAACAAAATCTGCAAGTCTACAAAATCTGGCAGGCAAAATCGCTCTACTACTGAAACAATAAGGTACTTGTAACGTGCCTTACTTTAGTGGATCAGAACATTTAAGGTATGAAATTCTTCCAAAGATGCTCCGGTTCAAAATGAGACCAAACCTTTCTACGGATGGCAGGTTTAAATCGCATCGAAGGCCAAAATGGGTCCTGCAACACATGGTAGGCTTGTTGTTTTTAACCCAGCCAATTTCTGGAAACCTTGCAGCCCCTACCGGTCAGTTAAGAGGAGTAAGAGCCCAGTGTCACTCCGAAGTCGTCGAAATCCGATGCTTGGGCAGTGTCTTGTGCCGTAAGAAACCAACAAAATAGGCGTCATTTCATGTTGGCATGATATGTGAGTGGTTGCCGATATACTTTAACTGTGCCCGTTGGCGTCAGGGAAACAAGGCGCGACAAGGACGATAGTTAAGGTGCCGAAAGTCCATGTGGGGCTGGTGGGAGGGATGATGGATGGGTCCAACAAACATTGACTTTCACCCGAGAGAGTGGTGTTTGCATCCCGTAAGATTCTCAAGTCAAACCTGTTCTTTTTTCCTAAACCTAACCACGTGGGAAAAAAAACATCGATTCATGGTGTTGTACCAACGAAGTGAGTTTATTTTGAAAGAGACTGTATGTAAACGTTAAATTTCCTGTGAAAACCGAAGTATATCTTGAAAGAGGAGAACTTTACACGGTGTCCCAGAACATCAACAACCAACACACCCAGGGTACTTTGCACGTCATATCTGGACATGGAAAGTCCATGACCAAAACATCAATATGTGATGAGGTTGGAGTGAGAATGTATTGGGAGTAAGGAGTCAGAAGTCAGTGACGGTATAAAGCAGTCAATAAAACAGATTTTTCAACAATTGTGTTTCGCCGTAACCACTAGAGGTCCTTCAGCATTCAGTCACACGTGCACAAAAAATATGAGGCTGATTGGTCCAGTAGCTTGTTAAATTAGCTGCAGACAGATGGAAACACATTGCGCACACACACTCATGCACACATGTAACCAAACGATGATGCCCTCCAGGCTCAAGCCTTCCGGATATAATAAAAATACAGCCGTTTCTATCTTCTGCTCTCATGTATGCCGAACAAAAATAGCCTTCCCTGACTGGACAATCTAGCGTGTATCAAACTTCCATCATACATCATTAGAGGAGGAAGAGTCACATGAACTGCAGCTCGTGCAAACTGTGTCACTGGGAAGATACACTAACACACCTGCTCAAGCCACATCTGAAAAATGTCTCAGGATCACCTCTTCAGCATCTTTCCGGAAAAATAAAACAAATGAGATCTTCTAACTCAGGTGCTATTTTGGCCGGAGTGAACGGCCACTAGTTGTGTGTGGTAAAAGAGACATGTAAATCAGGTGGAATGTGGGAGACGCTCATATCAAAAATGGGACAGCTCACTCCACTCAGACTTGGCCTGGCTCCCAGGAATGCAGTTAGCTAGCACACAATCACTGCCTATTCACGGTGGCACAGCTGCTGTGGACATATGTTCCCCACCAAAGGAGGAGGACATCAACCAGGCACACCTTGAACAGGTTAGCAGATGAATGGCGTTCAGTCCTTTGACAGTCTGCCCTCGTCTCGTCGTATTTTCCCTTGCTCAACAAATAAGTTCCTCTCCAGTGTGGCCTAAACTTTTCCCATTCATTCATCCATGACAAACTGAGGGCATAAACATGGCAGGAACAATATCCTATGTTAGATGTCGTTGCTTCTGTAAGTAAATACTGGAAACTGGTGAGATTGCTCGATCATTTGGGGCGTTTCTGAGGGACAATGAACCTCAAGGAACAGTAATAAGGAATATTAATAAAGCGCATACAAAGACTTTTTTCCTAGCCCTCAGCAAATGACCAAATGTGAGGGAAAAGATTACATTTATTCATAGCTGTCTTTCATCAAGAAGCTTAAAACCCAAACTTCCAATGTAACCCCAAATTATATGCATATTGAGCTGACCTCTTTCACCCTTTTTCTTAAAGCCAGGGAGGAGGTGTGATATGCAAAAACCCACAGATCCTTCAGCTCATCATTTAGACAATTTCAGCACTTTTGCTTTTCCAGCTGTCCAAGGGTGATCACGTTAGTCACTAATAGATAAAAAGGAAGCTCCTCTATTAGCATGGAGGTCATATGTGAAATGTAGAAAAAAAAAACCCCCACACCTTGCTGTCACTGCAGTCAGAGAAAAAAAACAACGTGATTTACACTTGAAATTCACTTGATGCAATGTCAAACACTTTGAATTGAGAGACAGAGAAAGCGGCAGATAACTGCGATCCATTCTCACATTATCCATTGTTAACACTCGTGCTTTTGTCACCCATCTCTGCAGCTATGACCTATTAGCTTTAGTGAAGTGCTCTGAGGCCACAGAGCCATGTGAAGGTTGTTCACCCATCCAACAGGGCCATTTACAGGAGAGAGACCCCAGAGCCGAGCCGCGGCAGCTCTCTAATGACTCTATCAGCTACACTGATGGGAGCAAATGGCACCCAGAGATTTCAGCACATTGCCTGAGCATGCATTACATTTGCTCTCCTTATTTTCGTTATGGTGTTGGAACGGTAATACATAAGTATGCATGTAAGGGCGATGTAAAACAGTTGAAAATACACCAGAGCAATATCAGATTTTCATTTTTAAAGGAACAGTGTGTAAGATTTAGGGGGATCTGAGGGGCATCTAGCAGTGAGGACTGCGGACTGAAACCAGTTGAAACTTCTCCTGGTTTGGATTCCTTCAGTGTTCATTGGTCAGGAGGTTCTTACCAGGAGTCAAATTATTCACAGGTCTTTTCTTCTCCAAAAAACAAATGGACCATGTGATTAAAACTGGTGAAAACACTGAATAAAGCAGGTTCATGTTACAAATTGGTGTTTCAACACCTCACAGACGAGCCGCTAGCCCAGCACCTGCTAAAGTGTGCTCACCTCTTTCTCCTCTGATAATGTAAGATCCAGATGTTAGGGAGGTTGTGGAGCCAAATTATCCGCAGAGGTCTCTTCCTCTCCTAAACAAACAGACCAGGTGATTTAGGAAAAAACACTGGATAAAACAGTTTCATATTAAATCGAAAAAAAGATGTTTCTCCAACACATCAGATCATTGGAGACAGTCCGCTAGCCCTGCACCTGCTATGATGTGCTCGCCTTTTCTTCTCTGGTAACTTAAGATCAAGATGATCAGGAGTTTTTTTTTTTTTAATTTTTTTTTTTTTACCACAAACCGAATTATAGACTAAGATCTCCTCCTCTCCAAAACAAACCATGCAATGTGATTAAACCAGTGAAAACACTGAAAAAGCAGTTTCATTTTTAACATGTCGTAGACAAGCCGCTAGTCAAGCACCTGCTTAAGTGTGCTCACCTCTTTTTCCTCTGATAACTTATGATCCAGACGTTCCGGAGGTTGTTACTGGGAACCAAATTGTTCGCAGAGGTCTCTTCCACTTTGAAACAAACGGATCAGGGGTCTCATGTATAAAACAATGCAAAGGATCCATATTAAAAATGTACATATGGAAAAAAGCCAAAAATGGCATGCCAAAAGATATTCAACATTTTCTATAATCAGGCTTTTACCTCAACCTCTGCGTCACCAGTTTCTCGTCTCTAAAATGTTCGTTAGGATGGGTCAAAGTTTCTCCCATCAAGTCTATTTTATAGACCACAACTTTTGCGTGTGAAGTGGCACACACTTCTTTCAGGCCTCGTTTTGTGTGTACGCAATATTTATAAATGAGATCCCAGTGATAACTTAGGATCCCGACGTTTAGGAGGTTATCCACAGAAATCTCTTCCTCTCCGAAACAAATGGACCAGGTGATTTCATAAAGACACTGAATAGAGGAGTTTCACATAAAAAAAGGTGTTTCTTCAACACACACGTCTCGTCAGAGACAGTCCGCTAGCCAAGCACCTGCTATTGTGTGCTCACCTTTTTTCTTTGATATTTTTTTTCTAATAACCTGAGATTCAAATGATCAGGAGATTTTTTACCATGAGCCAAATTATGCGCAGAGGTCTTTTCCTTTTCAAAACTAACAGACAGAGAGATTAATACCAGTAAAATTACTGAATAAAGCAGTTTCATATTACAAATACGCAGACTAACTGCTAGCCCAGCACTCACTAAAATGTAAACTTAAGATCCAGATGTTAAGGAGGTTGTTACAGGGAGCCAAATTATCCGCAGAGGTCTCTACCTCTCTTCAACAAACGGATCAGGTGATTTAGTAAAAACACTAACTAAAACAGTTTTACATTTAAATTGTTTTTAAAAAAATCTCTGTTTCTTTGACACTTTGGCTCACTGGAGAAAGTCCACTAGCCCAGCACCTGCTGTTGTGTTTCCTTCATAACTTAAGATCTATTTATTCATAAAGCCCAATATCACAAATCACAATTTGCCTCAGAGGGCTTTACAGCATACAATATCCCTCTATCCTTGGATCCTCACAGCAGATAAGGAAAAGCTCCCCAAAAAAACCCTTTAATGGGAGAAAAAATGGTAAAAACTTCGGAAAGAGTAAGTGAGGAGGGATCCCTCTTCCAGGGCAGACAGACGTGCAATAGATGTCATGTGTCTAGATGATCAGGAGGTTGCAACCTCTGCCGAACTCTTTTCTTCTTCAACACAAACAGACACAGAGATTTATACCAGTACAAATAATGAATAAAACAGTTTCATGTTAAAAAATATTTTTATAAATTTTTCCAGCGGTGCTCATCGCAGAGGGGCTGCTAACTACGTTGTTTGATGTTTGGTTTGTCCATTCTGGGGTATCGTAGAAACATGGTGGTGCAACATGGTAATCTCTGTAGACAAGGACCCGCTCCCTATTTAGATATTAATGGCAAAGGTAACGAAAACCCAACAACTCTTATTATCAGGTGCTCCTACACCAAAGAAAGCATACTTATTATATTCTATTCCATTTCTGCCAATAAATCCCCCTCAGTCCTTCACACTGCCATGTTCACTGACCCCCGCTTATACACACACACCAAGTTTACTTTCAAGTTAATACAGTATGACGCCACCACCATCTTAAGTTGCAAACACATCTTCAAATGATCTGTTAGCTCTTTAACCTAAATACAACCTCGGTATAATTATTGTGATTTCCAAGGGAAGCTGGGTTGATCTTGCACCTCAATCCAACAATTACAGGAAACTATGTGTAAGATAAAAACAGAATATGTGCTTCCCTTTGTGGGAGATGGTGCGAAGTCACAGGAGTATTCATTAAGGCCTTTGTGTCCTGTTTGAAATAGTGCTGTTAAAGGCTTTAGCTGTGGGCATCTCTCTGGAAGAGATATAATGATCCTCCAATTAGAGACAGAATCATGAGACCTGTTTATTAGTCCTAATTCATCTCCTCATTGTGCTGAGCATATCAAATACCACAGAGGAAAAAAAAAATCAACAATTTGCCCACCATAATTACAGATCTATTAATAGTTTCACAACAATGACAAGCAAAGCTATTCACATCATTTTCTACAGTCAAGAACAATACCGCAGCACTGTCAACGTATCCATTAAAGCCTGCATTTATACCAGCTCAGTGACATCTTGCATTTCAAAGATGACTCTGAGCCTCTTCAGATAAATTACACTTTTTCATTAACCAGAATGGTTTGGGTATTATTAATTCTAAATGGATTTTCAGACACCTCTCTACATTTGTAGCTTATCATACAATAGCAGGCTTTTGTGGCTGTAAAGGTATTTTCAATTAAGAACAAGAAAATGAAAAGGAAAAAAAAAACTACGATGCATTGTTGGGGTTTCTGTTTCGGGAGTCTGAAAAAGGGATACAACACAATGACAAATGAAAATGCTAATTCCTGACTAGAAATAGACAAGTAAACATTCGGCAAAGCTCAGGACATATAAACCTGGAGACTCTTGTCCTCCTCAGACATCCCTGAGCCATAAAATGAGAATAAAAGATGATGACAAAAACCAAATGTGCATTCAGGTTATCTGTGGTAGATCTGCAAACAATTACAGTTTGTACACGAAACTATGTGAGCATGACTGTACAAAGGTTAAGAAATACAGATTTAATAAACGTTACATGTCAGCAGCGATTAGGCTTAGTCTACTAACACAACTTTTTTTGCCTGCACTCTATCAGCTGTAAAGGTCCAGTTATACATTGTTGTGCAAATCTTCCATCACCGTTTTGCAAATATCAAGCTGACCTTTCACTAATTTACAACATTTTTGTATAAATTCCATGTTGCCAAATCTCCCCTACAAATAAGTATCATTAGACTGTGAGTGCTGGATGGCATTTTCTTTTGCCAGGCAGCAGGTAGGCTCAGTCACAGTTCAGGTAATGTATCATAGTACTGGTCATGGTGTGCAATAAATACTGTTTTAGTAACAGCCAAGGTGCAAACAGTGCCATGGTACAGTAATGTCTTCATAGCAGGCCTACAATGTGTCCATATGCTGTACAATTTTGCTGTATTTGTCAGTGTATGGTGGGTTGTGCTTCAATAATACTACAACATTAAATCCATGGTACAAATAGTCGACTGTGTGGATTACTGAATGGGTCTCGCAAGCATAGGTCCAAGGGCCCAAAAGTGTCAGTGGCATTCCCTGGCCTTTTCCTAAAAACTGCCATTCAAATTATCACTTATTAAAAGAGAAGAGACTCACAATGACCAATAAGCGACACAAGTAGATCACAAAGATCTGCAAAGAGACATAAAATATCGACAAAAACAGGCAAAATAAAGATTTTTCCTCTTTGTGTTTATTTTGCCCGTTTTCATAGACTAATACACTACAAAGACACACAAAATGACTACAAAGAGAGACTAAATGACTACAAAGAAAGAAAAAGACTCCAAAGAAAGAAAAAGACTACAAAGAGACTAAATGACTCCAAAGAAAGAAAAAGACTCCAAAGAAAGAAAAAGACTACAAAGATAGACTAAATGGCTACAAAAAAAACACAAAATGACTACAACGAGAGACTAAATGACTACAAAGAAACACAAAATAACTACAAAGAGAGACTAAATGACTACAAACACAGAATGACTACAAAGCGACACAAAATGACTACAAAGAAAGACTAAATGACTACAAAGTGACACAAAATGACTACAAAGAGGGACTAAATGACTACAGAACCACACAAAATGACTACAAAGAGGGACTAAATGACTACAAAGAGGGACTAAATGACTACAAAAAAACACAAAATGACTACAAAGTGACACAAAATGACTACAAAGAGGGACTAAAAGACTACAAAGACACACAAAATGACTACAAAGAGAGACTTAACGACTACAAACGGCGCAAAATGACTACAGAGAGCCTAAACGACTAAAAAGAAACACAAAATGACTACAAAGAGACTAAATGACTACAAAGAGGGACTAAAAGACTACAAAGACACACAAAATGACTACAAAGAGAGACTTAACGACTACAAAGACACACAAAATGACTACAGAGAGCCTAAACGACTAAAAAGAAACACAAAATGACTACAAAGAGACTAAATGACTACAAAGAGGGACTAAATGACTACAAAGCGACACAAAATGACTACAAAGAGAGACAAAATAACTACAAAGAGACACAAAATGACTACAAAGAGAGACAAAATGACTACAAAGAGACACAAAATGACTACAAAGAGGGACTAAATGACTACAAAGAAACACAGAATGACTACAAAGAGAGACTAAGTGACTACAGAACCACACAAAATGACTACAAAGAGGGACTAAATGACTACAAAGAGGGACTAAATGACTACAAAAAAACACAAAATGACTACAAAGTGACACAAAATGACTACAAAGAGGGACTAAAAGACTACAAAGACACACAAAATGACTACAAAGAGAGACTTAACGACTACAAACGGCACAAAATGACTACAGAGAGCCTAAACGACTAAAAAGAAACACAAAATGACTACAAAGAGACTAAATGACTACAAAGAGGGACTAAAAGACTACAAAGCGACACAAAATGACTACAAAGAGACACAAAATGACTACAAAGAGAGACAAAATGACTACAAAAAGACACAAAATGACTACAAAGAGGGACTAAATGACTACAGAACCACACAAAATGACTACAAAGAGACACAAAATGACTACAAAGAGGGACTAAATGACTACAAAGACACACAAAATGACTACAAAGAGACTAAATGACTACAGAGAAACACAAAATGACTACAAAGACAGACTAAAAACTACAAACAGACACAAAATGACTACAAAGAGACACAAAATGACTACAAAGAGAGACTAAATGACTACAAAGAAACACAAAATGACTACAAAGAGAGACTAAATGACTACAAAGTGACACAAGATGACCAAAAAACCCTGAAAACCCTGAAAATTATCTGAAAGAAACACTTGAGAGAGCACAAAACAACCACAAGGACACACAAAATTACTACAAAGAGTCACAAAACCACAAAAAGATTCATTATGACTACAAAGACACACAAAACCACCACACTGTGTGTCTCGCTCCGAAGTAGGAGAGGCTGTGGGGCTCCTTATACACAGGGTTCTAACATATTTTCACCAATGAATTTTCACGACTTCTCCATATAGTCACACTTGAGTTTTACGTTCATTTAAACTGTCTTTCATTTCCCCTGTTTTTATACGCTTAAGGGTTTTTATCAGTTCTTTCAAAAGTTGTCTTCATGTTTTAACTATTGACATGTAAAGCACTTTGTAATTCTGTTTTGAAAAGCCCTTTATAAAGATTAGTATTATTATACTATCATTTTTTGATTGATTTTTTTTTGTTTTGTTTAATGCTGTCTGCCAGAGTAGATATGTGGAAAAACTCCTTTAAAAAATCCATGTTTAAAAAAATGAACTTTATATTTTGTTTTCATGCCTAAAGAAGAATAAAAACACTTGTAACTGTGTGTTTGCTAACCTTTATTTTGAGCTCTGTCAGCTGGGGTGTCCTGCTGCTAACCGCCAGACCACTCAAACAGGAGCCTGCAGCAGCCGCGGTGAACTTCCGGAAAACGAAACGGAAGTGCGTCAGAGGATGCGCGTGGTAAGAAAAGCTTAATTAGTGTAACGGACCGCCTATACCTTATTGACAGCTATAAAACTTTATCTTAGAAGCCTCAGCTCGAATTTTAGCTTAAAAAATATTTACCAGACATTAAAACTTTACCACTACAGCAGCTACCACAATATGGAGGGACTGTTCTTAATGTTGCTGATGTTAGCTAAGCTAATATTAGCTTAATGTTAAGCTAACATAAGGTGAGGGTTTGACAGCACTTTACTTTGCTCCTCACTTCAGCAGCCTCACAACAACTACGTTTCCAGGAATTGCACTTAATGTAATGCAATGTCAAGTCTATTAATAAAGGATTAAGGGAGAAAAAAAAACTACGTTTCCAGGTAACACTTCCTTGTTACAGGTCACGTGTCTCTTAATCAACCAATGAGAAGCTAGAAGGACTCAGCCTGAGGTAAATGTGTGAGAATCACTGAGGCAGATCCAGCAAATAATTTAACTGTTTTAATAATATTGCTAATATATAAATAATAACTGTGAATATAAATATGTGAATAGTAACCTGTACAAACACTATAAATGTATTTTTAGTAGATTACATTAAAAAAATATGAATTAACTCGTAAACCTTACACTAATATAGTTGAAATGTTACTTTAAATTTGGTCTTTAATCTAAAGTTAACCCCAGCTAATCTACAGATAAAGTGTAATTACTCAGTTGCAGATGTTCTCGATTGGATAAAGCTAACTTAATCTGTCGCGAAAAGCTGATACTGAATGTAAGTATGTTCATTAAGTTGTCAGACTTGATAAATGAAAGGTGTTGAATATTGTAAACCTAAAATGGCTTCTCTTTTTTTTGCAGGTGATGGCCTATGTCCTATTTGACTTCCACAAAGTTTCCCACTCATTGTGTGGTAGAAATAAGTGGACTCTGATGACCACAGACCCACTGAAGCAAGAAGCACACTGCAAAATGTCTGTGGAGGACCTGCCATGCCACCATTTTGAAGACTTCTGGTTTGTACAGCAGATGATATACAGTATATGTCAAGTTAAGTCAATTGTCTTGTTATAGCACATTTTATACCGCTTCATTACAGACCAGAAAAGACAGCATGAGACTAACATTTTGACACAGGACAGCTTATCCTTGTTATATAATATGATCTACTGGTTTGCTGAGAGTTTGGTCAGAATGATAAGATGCAAACATGACGTGCCGGAACACCGACCATATTCAAATGCTTACATTTTACAGTCCAAATATTTTACAGGCAGTGACCAGGAAATATAACTCCTGTACAATTTAATGCCATCCAGCACAAGAGCACAGCCATAAATCCCAAGTTGGTGAAACTTAAAATATGAGACTTTTCTTGAGACTGTGACAGAGAGGTGTTGATTCACCTTTATGGCTCACGATACTTTATTGGGTGATTATATTTTCACTGCATGAAGTGACACGACGTCAGCATCAGCTCCTTCACAGCATCACAGATGCTCCTTTGTTTAGAGGAAAGTAATAGATTTCAGGGTCTAGTGAAAGTTTGTCTACAGGAAGCCTATTTGGAGACCTGTTAATATTAATTTAGTCATTAATGGTAAAGTGATATATTGTTGAATGAAAGAAATATAGTGGTATGGCAGTGGCACAACCAAGATGGTACATGCAGTTTTACTTTCAAAATGTACTATTGTACTGTACCCTCATTCATTAATAGGATCAAATCACCATGACATTTTCACCACAGTGCCACATTTTACAATTAACTAGAAATTACAGCAACATTTTCAAAAGGCTTTATCAAGTCATACATTTAACACTGTATCAGATGACTTCAAACTGGCCCAAACACACTCACCACATGACCTTGAGCTTCCACGTGATGCTAATATTTATCATCTACCCATGTCCGCTAGGAGCTTTAAGAGCAATCATTAATTGTTGGAACATTACCCTATTGATATAAAGTCACATATATGAAGATATTTTTTGAAAATGAATATTTTTCTCCTCCGTTTTAAAAAAAAAAGTCCACTCAGCCTTCATCATGTGTGAATCAGGGAGATTATGTGATCATTTCTTAAATGCTCCATACACATCCATACCACAAACTGAACACCCTCACTCTACAGAAGTGAAGCTAAAATATCCTGGATACAGCCACTGTCATGTTGCTTTGGTGATGTCATTCGAAGCCAGAGTATGCACATTAGTGATGTCCGGGGTATCAAGTTTCCCACCCATACATTTGTCCAACCAATCGCAAGAAGCGTCCTGAATTTGAGCCCACCAATTGGCTCATACAGCTGTCAATCATGTTGTAAAATTCCCATTTTATATAATTAAGTAACTAATTAAAACGAACACTTGAACACAAAGTAGCATGATAAAAAATACCTTAAATGTTAGAAACCATCTTTGGGAAAAATTTATTTGAGTTTGGCCCGTGTCCTTTCTGCTAGCCTGGAGAATGCAGGCGCTATACTGCAGCCAGCCACCAGGGGGCGATTGAGATGTTTTGGCTTCACTTCTGGGGAGCTGTTATGTTGTCCATCTGTACATACAGTCTATGATCCATATAGATATATGCACCCTAGAAGGCCCAAAACACAGTCTGCATGTAGACGAGGGGCCAAACGTAGTGGAAAATATCTGTTAATGAAAATATCTGTATGTAGAAATACAAATAATAATGAAAAATATTTAAAAAGCACTTTTCAAAACAAAGTTACAAAGTGCTTTATATGGTGGATCCTAGATTGAGTGATTGTTAGGATCAGAAGAGTGTTGTAGCTCTGTTCACATTGTCTGGATTTATGCAAAGTGAATTAAAATGCAGCTAATGCCAAGTGTATGTGCATCACAGTTTTGTGTGTGAATTGAGTAACATTAACATCCTAATGTGACAACATGCTTTAAATTTGCAGTGGGATTTCTGAAACAAAGCTGCTGCTGCGCTTCGTCAGTGCAGTCCATCCACTCCTCCTGGCTCCAGAGTGTTGGCAAGCTGCTCCGATCCCCAAAATGATGTGACAAGTGGACCTCAGGTCAAGGTAATACTCGTTAACAGATAAAATAAGTTCATAGTTATTAACTTGAGAAAGTAACAACAGCCAGTATAGCAGATTTGATACTGTATGGCTATCAAATCCCAACCCAGCTGACACATTTAATGTTTCCTTAAGAACAATCTTTGCTGCCTGTGTGACAAATAGTGCAGCTCATGACAGTAGAAGCAGAGGCTGCTGCCAGCTTTGGGGAAAAAATAGTGGGCCGCACCAGCACATCAGTTTCACACGGTGCTGGCTTCCTCCTGAACTCCATCATATTACCAGCCAGAATGAGGCCAACGTGTTGGCACAGCAGAGAAAATGCGAGGTCGTCTTACCAGTATAGTGAACCTGGCCCAGCTCTTGCCACAACACAATGCAACATTATCCGGGTATGGAACTTGAATGGGGTAAATCTAAAGTTTATCTCATGATGGAGATGTAAAATACAGTCCTGTAGTATTATTAACCACTGTGCAGTGTTCTGCTGTTTGATAAGCCTTTAAACTCTTCCATCTATTTCTCAAATCGCTCCCCCTGGATTGTATTTCCCTTCCATTTGCATTTTCTTTAAATCAGTGCTGTTTTAAGTCTGGATGCCCGGCAAATCTGAAACATTACATTTCACGTACATTTTGTTATTTGTCCATGATTTGCCATTTTATATTAGTTATTCAAAAACAATTTATGTACCGTTTTGAGCAGATATCCTGGATCTTGTGTTATTTGTGAATGTTGGATGTGTTTGGTGTTGCAATTTATCAGAATTGTGGAAATTTGTCTGCATTATAATCTTATATGATACACAGGGCTTGAGAGACAGATTGACCAATAATGAGCATAGTGATTACTCTGCAACTTTTCCATTAGTCTGGGGGAACTGCATCAAATATTGCCGTTCACATCACCTCTAATGGTATTAGAATCAGAATCAGAATCAAAAATACTTTATTGATCCCCGAGGGGAAATTGTGATTTGTTACAGTTGTTCTGAGAAATTGAGGTATGTAAATATAAAGCAATAAAATGGGAATAAAACTGTACATTAAATAGAAAAATAAAAAAATAGAACGTTCGTCACGCAACAGTGTTTAACACCAGTTCTTAAGATATAAAAATATTAAAAATAAAATATATATTGTCACTGTGCTGAGGCTGTAAGTTTGAAATTTGACTACAGTATGTACATCAATAGACTAAACATGAATAGAATAAGTACATATAAGAAATATGTGCAGTTATGTGCATAAAAAATTCCTATACTAAAACATATTGTGGCAGCTGAGTAATTGCCCCCAATAGATATTTATGAATTATAAATACAGAAGGTGAATAAAGTCCAGATGCCACTCTGCTGACTCAGAGTGGCTGACACTTTGAGAGAGGAGTTGTGCAGGTTTATGGCCACAGACAGGAATGACTTCCTGTGGTGCTCTGTGGTGCGGTGCATCTTGGGGGAATGAGTCTGTCTCTGAACGTGCTCCTGTGTTTGACCAGCACACGGTGGAGTGGGTGGGATGTATTGTCCAAGATGACAGGAATATTAGACAACATCCTACTCTCTGACACTGCCACCAGAGAGTCCAGCTCCACCCCCACTATGTTACTGGGTTTGTGAATCAGTTTATTGAGTGTGTTGGCGTCTGCTACCCTCAATCCTCACAACATATTGTGTCAGCGAAAATACATTCATTTAAAAAGCCTTTGAATTCCTTTGAAGCCCTTGAATTCAGTCATTCTTGATAGTTCTTCTGGTTATTTTCTGCTGTGGTGCATACTTTCATTGGCTTAAATATATGAGATGTGAATGTACAGGCCATTCAGAGCATATCTCTGGTTCTGGGCTGGATTGTCTGCACACAGCTCTCAACATGGAGATGGCTGAGCCAGCGGCTAGCAGCTATCGGTGCTATGAATGCGAACGCTGCTAACAACGGCAACAGTGCAGACAGAGCTAATGGTGTTGAGGCCTTTGCACACTGAGTCTGGGATTTTCAGACTCGCATATTAAAAATAAATACGTATGACGTCACCTCACATTGTGTCAGTTGTGGTTGCGACTCCGAATCTTTTGTACGTCATTCAAGTTTACGGAACAGTTCAACTTTCTGCGTTTTTCCATATAGTCTTTCGAAAGCCTAAAGGCCTTTTCATACTTAGTCAGTTTTCTTTATAAGCATTTTTTTAATCCGTCATTGATACGCACCGAAACCTTGCACACTGATTCAGATGCATTTTATTGTTCTATTCGTTGTGAAAATTTCACAATACATGACAAAATTAAGAGACACATTTCCTCCTTTGCTTCTCTCCACTGGAGTTACCTATGTGGCTGTCACCACTCCCTCCCTGTCTTTCATTTGGTACCGTGGTTGCACAAAGGGGTGGAGCTGCCCTCCACATTCTGTGTGTGGTCCACATCCTCCTCCTCTTCATCATCATCCACCTGAATACTACTGTCTGACCTGTTGAAAGAGAGCTATCTGAGTTATTAAATAATTCCTCTGTCTTGTTGCGGCTGTGTCCCACCGCCACATTTTCTTCACTGATTCTTGGTCAAATGTCTATAAGTGCTCTGACGGACGCAAAAATACAGAAAATTGAACCTGTTCCAAAAATTATAATGATGGGCGAAAGTTTTGGACAAAGAAAAAAAAGCCTCAAGGAGTTGTTTGACCAAGAAGTAATGAAGAAAATGTGGCGTAATCTGCGGGACACATACATCTGCACAGGAGAGCGGAACAGGGTGCATGGTATCATTTCATAACTTAGATAGCCTACTCAGATAGTAGTATTCAGGTGGAGGATGATGATGAAGAGGAGGCTGTAGAGGATGAGGACCGCACACAGACATACAGAGAGACAGAGAGGAAGGACAGCTCAGTCCCTTTAGGTAGCTACAGCGCCAAGACGCGGCTACCTACATCCAGTGGAAAGAAGTGAGGAAAGAAATGTGTTGTTCCATTTCGTATGTTGAATTTTTGCATTTTTAGAATAATAAAACGCATCGGACTCAGTATGCCAGCAGTGCGTAACAATTTTTATCATATTACGGATTTAAAAAATGCATACGAAAAACACAGACTGGTGTGCAGAGGGAACTGGATGGTGAGCGTTATGCTTCCACAACAGTGTTGGGACAGCGCTGCCAGCAGGAAACATCGTATTTGCGCAGTCTAGATTAGCCAACCAGTGGGACTCACATGCAATAATTTGCACATATGGCCGGACTAGCTGCCACAACAAAGAACAGAGAAGCTCGGATTACAACAATCACAGAGGTAGCGTGACTTTATTCTCCTCTCAGGGTGCTATTACTTCATTATATCTTTATATGTCAAATAGTGGTTTGATGCTATATTAAAGCTGTGAATGTCACATACAGCACCTTTAAAGAATTTTCATGCCACAACTTTATTATACAGCAGCTTCACTTGCATTTAGTGTTGTAGTGGCATTTTTACATTCATAACATGATTTGGTAATAAAAGTTAATTATTAATTGGTAAGGTTAATTATTCTCACTTACTCACAGTATGTGCCCGCTATAAATGTGTTAGGGAAAATAAGAATAAACAAATGCTGATAAAGTGAAACCATGTGTTCAGCAGGCATCTAAGTAAGACAGACTGAGGCCCTGCTGTCTGTTAGGACAGGGCAGCTCTACTTTGGACAAATTAATCTCCAGTAAAGATGACTTAGATCAACTTTGAAAAACACTAAGATGAAAACCCATAAAATGATTACGAACGGCGGCCAGAATGACAAGTATTATCAACAAAAATTAATCAGGTGCATCTTTTCATGAACTCAATTAATAATGTGCAACAACGGGGTCTTTTTTCCCTGGAATGAAAATTAATTAGCAGGGGAAGGTCACTCGGAGATGCTGACATCACTCATCAGGCCGCTGTGGCAGTTCTAATTATTTGTCTTCCAGGCTTGGCTGATCAAAAATTATTGCCATACCTGAGCAACATTTAGAAAAAAAGCTTTGTTTAAAGCGCTTTTAATTAGACCTGCTATTTGATTAATGCCGTGTAAGCGCTCAGGATCGGCCCTCTTATCAGCATTTCTGACAAGTTTGCTGGGTATTGTTGTGTGAAAGACATTTTACTGACGCTAACCGACTGTTTAGTATCTAATTCGTTCACTTTAGTTGCAATTAAAAAGCTATTTACTGCGAGGGCACTTGTTGATATTAATATAGATGTTGTAAACTTTGACAAAGCACTCTGTATTGATACTTGAATTAAACATGGCATTAAGTGATAATAAGTAAAAAAAAAAACTGCAATATGTGGAGTCGACCTAATAAAGAGTGGAGTCACTAACAACCTGGAAAATCACACACAAACACAGTGCTGTTATGAACTGTGCAGTGATCACACAAGTTGCTCCTGCACATTCCTACAGTGAGCAAGTGTAGCTCTAAGGTCCCACAATTTATTGCGTTTTTGTCAGCCGTAATTAATAACAAAAGGCAAAGGTCACAGCAAGCAAACATGATTACCTAACCCCTGCCTGATAACATATCTAGCCACTGCTGGGCCCCTTGGACACACAGCAGAGAGAGGACTTGTCACAAAGCAGCGTTATGATCGAAGCTTTATCAAGCTCCTGTGGGTTTTTTTTTTTTTTTCCACTGAGTTACCGTGTTGACTCGTTGCCTGAACTATCTTCAACCCTTACTACATCAATTCACATTACCTGCAAATTAGCAAAGTTCTACTTTCAAGCTCACAGTACATTTGATCCAAATAGACTCTAAATGCCATTTCTGTTCCTATTAACCTACGGATCGGTGTGGCAGATATTTTCATGAGGTTGCTGGGGAAAAAACACGAGGCTAATGGCTTGGTTGTGACAGCGCTATTCATGATGATTTATGATTCTGTGTTTAAGTTGATTACTCCACTGCTGACTCGGAATACTATTTCAATTAGTGCACTGAAGGTCACTCCACGAAATCCCTCCATAATCTATTCCTATTAACACTAATGCGCCGAGTATCCATATCTGTTCACCCTTGTTGATTCAAATCATCCCCACTCCTAACGGCCAGCTTGTTTACCAGTTTACTGGTTCGGACGTATCCTAGATGGTAATTTTCTCTCCTCCGTGTATCATTAATGTCTTCAGTCTTGACACATGGCTAGGAGGGACATCTCAATAGAGCTTGGGTGCATTTTTATTGCTTTTATTATTTCTAATTTGTTTTACAGATCAAGTGATATTTATGCTGAATGAAATTGATCCTGAAAGCCCTATAGGCAAACGTGGTAATATTGTGAGGTTAGAAAGCAACAACCTCCTATTACTTGTCATCATGAGAACCAAAATAGCCTCAGCGTGATCAAAATTTTAGAGGTCTAAATTAATTTTACATCACTTTCATTCATACTCCCACTCACCCATGCAGAGGAGGAAATTAGCTACCTGTATTTAATCTAATATGTTCCCACTGTAAGCGCTGGTGGACATGATAGACTTAATCAGTTCACACTGAATCAAAAAGCTCACCAGACAGTGCTTAGCGATGAACAATGTATTAAGTTTCAAAGACAAGGTCTCTGAGTTTACCACCAAGAATGGAGGCCTACTTTATTTTACAGGATGCATTAGTCTCACAATCCAAATAGACCTGTCTTACTTTGGCCCTGTCTACACATATATAGATATTTTTAAATCAGATATTTTTCTCCTACGTTTCAAAAACAAAAACAACTGACCACACGACCTTCGTTTTCTGTCTCTGTCCAAACTAGTATACAAAAAGGATTACCCCTCATTGTAAAGGTAGTAAAGTGTAATATTACAGGCTAAAGCCCAGTTCAGACCAATGATTTGCGACAAGACAAAAACGTTTTAGAACGTTGCAGAGAAAACTTGTAGTGGTGTGAAATGGCTGTCTTGAGCTCGACTGAAGCCGGCCGATGGTGTCACCTGCAACTCCACTGGTCAAATCACCGGTGGCTGGTTTTAGAACGTAAAATTCGTTGCCTGTTTCTACAGGCAGTCAGCTTGTATTGAAGTCTGCTGGTCAAGTCAAAAGCAGACATGTGTTCGCTTGCTACGATAGGTGCTCTGAGCCCTCTGTTTCCGTCCTCACAGTGTGTCGTGTCGGACGGTGGGTCGCTGTATGTGCTTATGCCTCCTCACATACACACATTTTCTTAACGACGAACTAATTGGTGCTGCTTACTTATATTATTGTGCCATATTTATTATGAATACAGTCCATCTGATGCTTGTTTTTCACCATTTCATCACTACAACAAATGTAGCTGTAGCCAGTATCACACTATTACTATCCTCATTCATATTTTAAGAAGCTACAAATTATTTTCAGCTACAAAATAAGCCTGAAAAGCTGAAAATCAGAACAGAAGTACAGAGAGCTGTTGCATAGAGATGATACACCGTCATCAAATTGTATTGGTGTGAACTGTCAGGTTTTTAGAACGTTTTAGAATGGTGCATTGCAAGTAGTTTCCTGTTTCAACTCATTTTGTTGCAAATTTTTGGTCTGAACTGCACTGATGTAATTTGGTACCAGAGTCTGTTTAGCAGTGATGTCCATGGTGTTGAGTCCCCACCCATATACCCGTCCGACCAGTCGCAAGCCCCGCTACTGATCGTGAGGACACCGATCGGCACACACCGCTGTCAATCAAGACCCCCTTTTTATAGAACCAAGCTTATCAGAAAAACCAACACTTCAACATGCAATAGCATAAGATTATTTACCTACCTATACTGCAGCCAGCCACTAGGGGGCAATCAAAATGTGTTTAGCCCCACTTCTGGGGAGCTGTCATGTTGTCTATCTTTATATATAGTTATTGGTCCAAACAGTGCTAACAAGATGGAAACAAACCATGGATGTAAACGATAGTCTGCCATTGTTGTTAATGTTTCTGGCACATGCTCATTACACAAAGCAACAATGGATAGTTACAAATTGAGGAGTTGACATCATCAGTCCCCAAATTCTGTGTTTTACACAGATACAAAGAATGAAACATCTGCACCTTAAAAGCCCAAAATCTCAATTTTAGTGACGTAAAACTCCATTTGTGTGTTGACAAGGAGCTAAAGAGGAAACCTTTACAAAAAAATCTGTATACATGTAGACGGAGCCTTAGTTGTTCTGACTGCAACAGGGGCGAGATATAAATCAGACATCAGCCACAAATTTATGACTAAAAGTTTATTGCATATTTGCCAGTTAAGCTTTAAAGTTTTCTAGTTGTTTGGATTAGCAGCAAAAGATTTTATTGCGTGTTTTAAACGAGCAGACAAAAGTCAGTAAAGAAAAAAGGTGGAAACTTTAACAGCTCTTATCAGCTACAACAGGCCTCTACAGGCCTCAGGACAGGAAACATCCTTTTTTTGAGCGAAGGGTAAAAGTGCTGACATTGTCACCAGTTGATGGGACTCTATCCAAGGGATAGGTGAAAACACTTGGGCACAGTGACATCAATTTTCAAGATGATTTAACTCCATGCTCCTGTGTTGGAGGAAAGAAACTTCAGACCCCTGATTTACCTCCGATGACAGCCACGCGGCCCCCGAAACAATGTTTCCAAGGCTACTAGCGAATGACGAGTGGTCACGTCTGTACAGCCGTCCCCATTGGTTTGATTTATGTGACCGGGATCCAATAAAAATGGCAATCAAATCAACCCAGCCACTTTACAGGTAGAGGGCTGTCTGATTGAGTTGTCGAAGGCATGGCTGAGGCTCAGAATGATTATGCTAGGAAACGGAGAGGGGTCCATCTCTCCGCACCCAACAAGGACACCATACATCTCCCCATGCAGCTTTCCTACTCCACTGTGAAATGTATCCAAAATAACTGCACACCTACTGCTTGCCTGCCTCCCCTCTCTGAAGGTTATTTGTCGTCTGAAGGACTCTCCCTGTCAGAGTATGATGAATACCATGTACACAGACAAGAGCAGCGTCAGGTCCAGGATTAGCCGGAAAACTCACTGATCTGTGAATAACCTAAAAAAGAGGAGCTGAAGATTAGCAATGATGCTTTTAGGAATGATCCATCAAACTCAACTACCTCAGTCACTCAAATGAATCATCTCACTTGATTCTTTAACCCAGGCGAAGTACGAGTGACTGCCGCGCTACCTGCAGGTCACAGAGATCATTTTGAGGATGTTTATTAAATCAGTGCTATCAATTTTCTTACTGATCATCTTTTATCTGTCCTGTCCTTGGGGATGACTCAAGCACACAATGATGTTAAAGGTTGCGGTATTCAACTTATGGCTTTTCTATTCAACCTCCAGGGCTCCGCTGGCAATATTGAATTACAGCCATTGCCATAACGTACAAATTGATACCTGAAATACGCCCCATATTGAGAGAGCCTGTCAGTGAAGTTAACTCACTTCTGTTAACAGAGCTACTGTACAAAGAAGAACCAAAAAAAAAAAAGCAAACAATAATCGTGAACTATTTGCCTTGGCTTTGAACTAATGACAACTTAGGCAGGCCTGTTTACTGTGCATGAGGAAGCACACATTCAGGAAGTAAATTGGATCAAAGTACAAGCAGCTGCTTAAGTACTTACTCGCTTCGATAAGCAGAATGAAATCACCATCATTGTTGCATTAGAGTGACTTGCTTCAGTCACCGCCAGGAAAGCAGACAGGAAGAGGAGAGGGGAGCTGATAGTGTACCAGCTCCATGTGTCATGAAGGAGCCGCTGGCTAACAGCCAGCCTGAAAGAGAACAATTGAACATCACTGTAGAGTCTTTTTGTGTTGGAAACACAATCACCTTGTTAGAGAACAGAATGCATTGTACAACAGGTACAGACACATCCTCTGGAATAATAGTCAAGCATGTGCCATTTCATCCAATCAGTCCACATATTTCAAGACATACATTTGGGAGGAAGGTTTTGTTTTGTGTTTCCCTTTCGCTGTAATTGTGACCTCTGTAGACCGATTCACAGTGACGTTGCACTATCAACAACATTCGCCTCTGGCAAAAGGGCAAGCGATTTAAATTGCAGAGATATGTGAAACGACGACATTGTTTATTTCTGTTGTTACATTCAGCAGAGGTGGGAATCACCAGAGGATCCACAAATATTAAGATACTTAAGTCACCATACAATAATATTGTGATTTTATATATTTCGTGATATGCTGAGGATAGCGATAAAATGTATTCCGATATGTTGCGATGTATTACCTTTTTTCAAATGTAAATGATGTCCCCAAAGGAAAACTTAGGCAACATCTGTTTTATATAATAAGTTTTAATTCCTTTCATCTGACTTCAGCCGTTTTTTAATTGCAGCAAAATGTATCTAGTGGATTGAAAAAGGAGTTGATTGTGTGATTGACCGTGTGACGATATGCTATTGCCACAAAAATATTGCGATACTATGCTGTGTGGATTTTTCCCCCACCTCTAATGTTCAGCCGCAACTATAAAGTTAAAGATATGTAGTCAAACGTGATGGTCTGACTTATTTGATATTTCCGCTGTGCTTATTTTATATACGGTGTTGCTTTGCTAGAATCTTTGATAAACTAAATTTACTGGCACAGAAGCTAATCAATGTACTGCTATTGACAGGGTTGCAGGAAAATGTGTTTTAGCCTGTCTAAAAAAGCCCCACCAAAAAAATAAAAAAATGAAAACAATCACTAAGTTTAAGTGTACACTATATTTGTAATATTTTCACCGCTTTACCTTACACACTGACGGAGGCAGCCGTAGACCAGTAACTCCCATGTTCTGCGAAGTGAAATTACTGTTTTAGTCAATGGAGTCTGGTGGCTTTGAAATAATGTCTTAAGCCAGGGGTGTCCAAATCTTTTTGAATGGGGGCCAGATTAGATCATGTAAAAATACCTGGGGGCCAGCTGCTTCTTGCATTATATTTGTTATTTAAAAAAATCCCATACAATTTAAACAAATGCAGCTGTTTCATCTTTGATTAAAAAATATTCAATTCTATGTCACTCCTGAAAGCGGAGGTCCTCGCTTTAAGCTTCTTTGTTTCTCCAGCCTAGTTTCTACTTGGTGCATATCTCAAACTATATGATAGTGCGATTGTGAGGTGAACGTAAAAAATGGTGAACTTATTTGATTAACCAGTATTGTGTGGCGAGCCACATATAGTATATTTTGAAAGACAAGCTGCGGGCCATTTAAAATCTGTCCATGGGCCATGATTGGCCACCATGCTGGACATTTGACATGCCTGGCTTAAGCTCCCATCAGAAATAGCTATTTGAAGGCAAGGTAGTGCTGAAAATATTCTAAATATAGCATACACTTATAGTGATATTCATTCTTTTAGTTGGGCCTTGTTTTAGGTAGCTAACCAGCAGTGACCACTAATTATCCATGATTTACCCTTGGCAGTGTGATACTGGATACTGTGTGTCATGTACTGTACTGTCTGTTTTGTTGTACTCCATGACTACTGTCTGTATCTCAAATTACCCCTCAGGGACATTAAAGTTTACCTTACCTTATCTTACCTAAAGACCAGCAAATTGAGGTAGTGTTTGCTCAGCACTGTAGGCCACCACAAAAGTCAACAGAACACACATTTTTAAAAAAAAGCATGGAATAAGCTGCTCAGTTATGGTGAGAAAAAAAGCAAATGACAGCATAGATATGAACCCAAGGCCCTTTCAATATTTGCTTTTTAGGGGTCAAGACAGAGAGTGAAAACAAAAAATTCTCCGATCCGAAATGACATCATCTTAAGTTTCCACTGAACTCCGAAGACCTTTCCTCTCCAGCAAGGAGGACACAAGGAAAGTTCAAGGATTGAGCAAGTCAGTTGGACTAACATGCCATGGAACAGGAAATAGCCATTCATTGATTTTGTGTGTGTCCAGAAAGATCAATTTTATTCTTCCTTTGTTTTCAGACTACAATGCACTAAAGCTCCTGCAGCAGCAGGATGTGTTTCGTACAAGCACGGTCCAAATGAAGCTATAAATCAAGTGTTGGAGCAGAAACACATAATGTCATCCCCCATAGACCACGTACTGTACAGCACCGCACCTCAAACTCCTCCATTCTGCTTTCTCTCTCTGTCTGTACAAACAGCCGCACAATGTCAGACAATCTAATTAATGTGACTGTCAAAATATGAAAACAAGGACTGTTGAAAACTGCCGAGAAAAGTTAGCATGATGCACATTATTTTATTTCAATATGTAGTCGTGTTATTATTCTAAACTCCTCATCAAGAAGTCCATCATGGTTTGATTATATCGCTTTTCATTCGCTCCTTTATGACTGTTATCTGGTTCAACATCATTCTGTTGTTATGCAGTTTGCTGATTAAGTGTGTGTGTGTGCACGCGCGCATATGCGTGTGTGCATAAACTGACACTTCTTTAATTGTATTGCACTTGTGCTATCTGGTGCCGGAGTTAACTCGTAAAAGTGAAGTCTCAAGCAGATTCCCAGCGTCTGCCTATTTAAGATTCATAGAAAAGACCATCCACCCCAATCAATATCTACTTGAGATTTAAGTTGCATTATGTGTCCCCTTCACAGGCATGATTTAAAACATCAGCACAAAGTATTCTTAATTTTATTGCCTGCCGTAAATTAAAATTAATGATGCTGACATCCACAATTAACAATGAAAAATGCAGATTCTTATAATTACTTTAGCAGTAATATTGTTTTCAGCCCAGGCTCAAGGTGCTCCTCATATGCTCCTCAACATTCAGTAAAACACAAAAAGACAGCTTCATTACATTTTATTTGCTATAGGAAACAAAAAAAAAGGGTCTAACAAAAATCCACAGCTCATTTGGGAATATCTCGCCATGCATAATTAAGCAAATTTGATTGGAATTAAGCATGACTTCTTTTGGTTGGGTTTTAATGAATGCAAATCAGGCATCTACATCCCTAAGATTAATTTCAGCCAATTAAAAAACAAAGCTTGTTGGAAAGTGTAAAAGTGTTCAAAGCAGGGCAGCAAAGCAGTTTCTCTCTCCCCTCTCTCTCTCTCCTCATCTCATCTTCATAACTTGCACTCAGGAGAATCCCCCCCTCAACTTTGATCATTAGCATGAAGTTACAGGCAAACAGTATGAATTCAAATATGGCAGAAATGCACTGCCAAGATCCTTATGCCTTTTTAATCTCAAAGTTGCACCCCTTAATGGTTTCTTTACACAATTATTGTTTGAGTGCTTCTGCTTTAACACTGACAGGATGGTAAGGGAGCGCAGAAAGTGTGTGAAAATACACTCAAATATTGAAACAAGGTGCCAATTTCTGGCCCGGGATGCAAAGGTAAACTTTCGAGAGTTAAATATATCATTGTTGTGGGTTTTGACGGGACAAAATATGACAATTACTCTGCATTAGTTTGCCCACAATAATGTTGGCACAACCCGAAATCAACCTTTATCAGTGTTCAAGAGCATTCAATCCATCTGACTTAAGCACTCAGGAGATCTCATCGTGGTATTTTCCATGTGAAGGCACCAATGCACACCAGACCAGTGACAAATAACGCCGCTCACACCAATAACAAATGCCAGTGTCAGGCAGAGTGTATGGCTCACGTAGGTGTTAGTCTCATTATGACAGCTTTAAATTACCCTCCATCTCGAATGTTATGCTGTTTTTGCACCTATCGTTGCGCCGAGTAAATCCTGATTATTTGGAGAGTCGGACGCAAACGCTAATGATTGAGGGCAAGCAGGCACCTTCAGGCTAATGCTAATCTGCCTGCACATTGCTCGGTAGAACGCCGTGTACATTGATTTGATCTCTCACATCAAAAGACAAACAGTGGTGCAAGTCAGCACATCCCCAGTCAATGTCATTCCTTGAAGTGATTCCCCCCTCACGTGCATCTTCGCGGGCCGTGGGGAGGAAGGGAGGGAGGGAATAGAGAATTAGGTGATCGGATCTATTGGCATTTCTTTAAAGGAGATTCATGGTGGGAGGACACAGGAAAAGTGAGGAAAAGTGGTTCCCCGTTCACCTGCTAGCCGGAGCCAGTTCTGAGAGGCTTGCTGTGTTTAGACTGCATTAATCCCTCTGTCTCTACCTGTTACAGAGCTTTCATTAATGTTGTCTTTTAACATCAAGTCTCCTGCAGAGTGGGGAATAAGTGGAGAGTTCTCAGAACTCTGCAGAAAGTTCAAAGCGCCACAAGAAACCCTTTATGTGTTCCCTTAATCATTCAAAAGCCCATCCTAGTATGCCACTTGCGTAGCTCCTCCATATGACGAGAAGAATTAATATTTGGCCTCTGATGCATTCTTTTTGAAAGAATAAAGGAATGTGAAGGAAAAGCATTATCTATTCAAGGAGCGCAGGGAATACTCTGACTGTGTCTCAGTTCTGTTGTAGCTGCTGCGTCTCATTTTGTCTGTAGCAGATCACAGGGCCGCAGACTGGTACGTTTCTGAGGGAGAATGGAGAGTGGGAAATTGTACTGTTTTATTAGAACCCTGTGGGAGAGTTTTGTAGAGGCAAGCATGCCATTGAGCCTATTTGCATCATGCTAGCAGTGAATAGATATGATAATATTGTAATACTTTGGAATCACTCCCACAAAAGTGGTTTATGTGATGATTTTTATGTGGTGAGAGCCTTTGGCAGAACCCCTCATGATATCAGAGAGATAAGGTGCTTTATATTCATTTATTTACACCTAAAACATCATAGATCTGCACCTTTAGACTACAACTTAAGATCAGCACTTCAGTGTGAAAGACTTGTCAAAATACAAGCCAGAATAATTATTATTTCACTGCCGTTCTTTATCATTTGTTCTACTCCACTCCTTAGTATTTTTGTCTGTGAGTCCTCCCCTGTGTTAATGTATTAACTCTGATGCCTTAGGCTTTTCATTTCATTCAGTAAAGCCTCATTGCTATAGAGTTGGCCTTATGCTTACTTTATGCACCAAGGACCACACATTCAAGTTCACTAGAGCAAACCTACGCGCCTTTTGAAGCATTTGGACCGCGTTATTATGAAAGTATAGTGTTCGTACATTTGTAACTGCAATTGCAGCTCAGCCATCAGTGTAAAATTTGCCATTCTAAGTTTCCTGAATGCAACGAGACAGAGAGAGAGAGGGGGAACAAATGTGTGTACCCTTTATTTTCACACATAATAACACAACAGAGATTATTATTCAGGGGGTAGAACCAGTGAAAGGCTATTCAGTGCGTTTGTTTCAGACTGCCATGCTAAAAAACTGAAAACTGGAGTAATTTGCACAAAGGCTTTAAAGATTCTATGCATTCAGCCGTGGCTTTTAAAAGCATTTTAATTAATTTTCATTAAATTGCATTGAATTATTTAAAAAAGAGGGTAGTGTGGAGAAAAAAAAGTCTGTCTGCTAGGTGTAGGGCTAAATTGTGTGGAGTGAAGAGATGTTACTGGGAGATGGGAAGCCCAAGGGACAAGCAGGAGGACAATGCTGTCTCTTGGGAGAATTTTATGCTGCTGAAGTGAATTTGAATACATAAAGGAGAACTCTGGTAAAAAGGAAAGGGGGGTACAACATAGCCTGTGTTCTCCTGGTCCCTTGTGTGGGAAAAGAGGCAGATTATCCTGGGTTTTTTTCCTCCATTCTGGCCTTATTCTCAATGACTAATTTTGCATTTTAAGGTCTGCAATTGTGCCATGAGTACATTAGCTGGAGAATTGCATATTTTACCTCCACACATCGCACTTCCAAGCGTCAAATGTATGGCTCCTCAACGGTAGTTAATCTATTTGTAATGAAAGTATCCATTACCGCGTCAGTAATCTGTTACAGATACATTGCAGTAACAGATTTATTGCTTCCACTCTTTCCGCCTAGTTAGTTAATTTCTCTGCCTCTCTGTCAGCCAGTTATCGCAAAACCTCAACAGATGAGCACAAAATTCGGTGGACAGATGGGCCTTGTGCCAGAAAGCAAAGGATTAGATTCCTCTGAATCCAGGATTTCCTGATACAAGACTGTCTTATGTTTGCTGTGCGACTAAAAGACCTGATCTCAAACCTTGTTTATGGCACAAAATCATTACACAAATTGAGTGATATTTAGAGGAGGAGTTAAAAGAGGTTTGCACTGTCCAGTTTATGCCCTGCCCGTGCATGTAAACTGAACTGGGTTGTTTTCTGATGCAACAATACACAACACAGAAACACACAAACAAAAAAAGAAAGCAACATATTCGTATCAGCACATTTTTCCTGCTCAGGCAGGCAACGCCCCACACATTCTCCCCTTCTTAGTTTTCCTGTTTGGTCTGCCCTCTTTACTTTGTCCCTTATCTAAGCATCATTCATTCCTCATCCGTGATCCTGCACTTGGCTGTGGTCTGCGTGGCTTGGCACCCTCCCATCCCTCCTCTACCCCACTAAAGACACTGCTCTGCACTGTTCTTTGTCTTGGGCTAAAAGCAGAGAGGGGTTGGGGTGTGTGAGAGAGCATTACTTGTTGATATGCAGCAGCCTCACCTGTTTGCATTACACCTTGCCACAATGTCTCTCAGCATCTTGATCTGCTGCTTTATGCAGCATCAAGGTCCAACTAGGACACTGACAATACAGTTTCTGAAAGTAAAATCTTGTGTTAAAGTTAGATAATATGAAAAGTTCTTCGACGCAAAATCTGTTTTGGTCTCTTTTCAAATTATGTAACTGTTGGGAAATGTGTCAGTGTTTCTCAAAGAGCGGTCCCTGGGTCCCAGTTGGTCCTTGTTGAGCCAGATCCAAAGGAATCCCAAGGCAAATGAAGAATAATTTCATTTCATAATTATATAATTATATACAGTATACAGTCAACACATCTTCAAGACTGACTTTCACACTTGAGCTGTGTGATAACATGATAAATATATTTAACTATGATACTATAAGAGCAACAGAGGCCTTTCTTTTGTAGAACAAAGCCTGGTAAATTAAAGGCTTAATGCATCCATGACCTGAAAACAGGCATGGGCATGTCACAATGTTACAGTAAGCATCAGTGCAGCTGATGTGTTCTGTGTTCCTGTAGAGGTCACTGTTGTGTGGTGCCTCCGTGTCAGATTGGGATACTATCGGCACCCCTAATGCCTCCCTTTATGAAGTCTGCAGCACGTCCTGTGACATTGAAATAGACCAGAAGAGAAGAATTACAAAGTTAATTTTGTTTGCAAAGCCATAATGTCTAATACAAACAACGTTTTAAAAGGGAAAAGTTTGTTGGTGCTTAATCTGTACAATGCTGAACAGTAATTATTCCTTGTGCCAGTGTTAATCATGCTGTACCAGTGGTAAGTTAATTTGGACCAAATAAAGAATCTTATGTACATATGTCTGAAGGCATCTTAGAATTGTCGGATTAATTCCTCTCTGGAAGAAAACACATTATGTTAATCACAAAATCCCCATATTTGTGTATCTGGGAGATGATTGTAGTGAGCAATTATGATTGGGCTTTATTACCAAGAACACAAATTAGATAGTATGAATGAGTTCATCCCAGGCATTTGTATGTGCCATTTAACTCTGAAATCCTTGTTTATTAAACTCCAATTGCACATATGAATCAACTCTTTGGCATTAATCATGAAGTACAAGGGCCCAGATGGTACAATCTTAGCCAAGCTTGAATTAATACGAAAGGTTGAATCGCTGCTGCATCGAGATCCTCTCAAGGACCTTTGAAGAATGACATGAATAATCATTGTTGTTGGATGCATAGTTTACTAAGTCAGCGGAGCATAGTAACCTACTGCAAACTGAGAGATATTATAGCACATGCTGGTGCCCTGCGCAGACTCTTTGATGTATTACAGTGTGGATACTAAAATGAAGGTTGACTTCTTGCACTAACTCATAATATAGAATTTTAGTATCATATCATGCACCATAATATCATATCATACAGTGATCATGATAACTAAATATAAACATGGACAATGTGACACACTGATAATGGTTACACACCACAGCCTGTTGATGCTGTTGGGCTGGAGAGCACCTTCTCTTTAGCTTGAGTAATATGACATTTTACTTTTGGTGTTCATGTTAATGACACAATGATCTGATATACTGGTTTGGTATCAGTGCTGATACTGACCTTAACTAACTGGGTATTGTCCATACATGAATGATCCACATTAAATACTGATTTTTAGTCAGTTTAGTTTTTGTTAATCTTTTAAAACAATGTTCTTAAAAATCACAGAGACTTAATCTCCTGCATTATCTGAGAAAGGACGTGTAGTTACAGTCCAATGTTAACTTATATGCAGAAGAATATTCTCAATCAGTTAGTTCCACTCAGTTAGAAATATGTATTTTGAACCTAAAATTAAGAACAAAGGAATACTTTGATTATCTATTTCCAAACAGGTGCTTGGGAGAGGGATGAGCACAACACAAATACAGGACTTGCCTGATGAAGGTTCAGTTAGCGAAACACTGGCGCATTAAAATCATTGTTTTAGCAAGTTAGACAGTGTGCGGGAGTTCATCTGCGAACATAGAATTAAGACAAAATGCTGGAAATGGATTGTGGTAGGGTTGTCAACCATACCAGGAATTTGGTAGTCGATACCAATACGAGTACAATTTCACAATTCATCAATTTTATACCATGGTAAAAACAAAACAATAATTCCCCTGTACTTAAACATACACTCCCTTATGAAAAACAATGGTTTATGTCTATGTTGGTTCATGACATTTTGTAGGCAAAGAAAAAGTCTACAGTGTGTTAACATATTTCTCCTCCATTGTTGTTATTGTTCAGTACTTGTACATGTAAGATGTAACAGCTAGTCTTTGAGGTGGGCTATTTAACCTGCCCCTCCTCCACTGTAATTAAATGGCTGGGTAAAAACATAGAGATAATGGCTGTAGCTGCCATGATGTCACCCATTGGTTTGTGGACTCCTATTTTAAAGCCTTAAGTTTGGCATTTCTGCTGTTGCTATCTTGGTTTTTGGCACCAGAGGTGAACAGTGGCGATTGCTCTAAGACTGCAAGGGAAGCTCAACTTCCCCTAAAATGTCAAACAAATAAGTGGTCAAATATGTACTGTTGTGTTTACATTTCATTGACTAAATATGCGCTAGAACGCGTTCAACTTTTGTTCAGAATCAGCTACTTATCACAGGTCACTGACACGACTTTCTTCTCATTCATTCCCGTAGCGAAGGGAATGTGGAGCTGTGGAGAAGCGAGGGATTGATCTGAGCCTTAGACTGTAGCGACACCTCACAGAGGTAGCCCCACCCTTAAATACATGTAATTTTAAACCTTAATAAAATGTAAATGGGTGACTTAAATAAAACTTCACACCGATACAGTTGTGATGAATGTTGAAATTAGCTATAGAGACTAAAACCGCTTTTTATATTAGGCCGTAAACAGGTTCATTTCTGCTGTAACGTTGGGCACTTAACCATGAGTGGGGATTGACTTGCTTCTGTGGCCAGCCTCAAGTGGCCATTCAAGGAACTGCAGTTTTTGGCACTTGGCTGCGTTGGCTTCATTTTTCAGCCCCAAAGATTGCCGCTTGGGTAAGAAGTATCAGTGATAAGTGCAGCATTTTACCTTAGCTGAACAATTTTTAAATTGAAAAACTCCAAACGTGCAGCATTTAGCGCAGAATCGACACGCTGGCGTTAGTAGCATAGTGTAGGCTAAATACGCCGCACTCAGATTGCAAAAAAATTAACAAAACATGCTGCCCTCAGGAAATAAGGCTTTATTTGTTTGACAAGTCCAGGTGGCACTGTTGCTGCAGCTATATGTGTCACTGTCTACTATGTGTTGTTGTTGTGGGTAGACGTTCTTCTTTTGGCATTTAACGACAGACTAAAACACTTGTAGGCACAAGCTGTATCCTCAGGTCTGAGAGAAGTCTCTTCCCGGTACCTACGATATGAGAGAAAAACAACTGTCATGTTTTTAGAATTGTGGCATTGACTTGGTATAAAGTATCAGTTCTTGCGACATTCCTAGATCAGGGTAAATACCTTAGTCAGAATCAGTATGGGAGGTTAAAAGCAGAAATTGTAGTTCCTTAGCTCATAACTAGCACAAGGTTGCTCTCACCAATTATTACACCCTGATATGCACTCATTCAGTGAGAACTGAGATGACAAATTACAGTCTGAAAATGCAGTCAACAAAATATCAACTTGACACTAGTGATTACTATTGTCATTCATGACTTTAATACAGTACGAGGATTGGGGGGAGGAGAAGAAACAGTAGCCAACAGAATGGGCTAATAGACAAGGATCAAATGGCAAAACCATTGTCTACACTATGTAAGTGCAAATAAATTACACCGAACATACAGAAAAGGATCATGACGTGATACATTAATATATATATATCATGTCACTGTCTGTTGTTCCCTATAAAAACCGTCCTGCTCCACTTTGCTTTGGCCTCACGCTTAATGTATTCCAGCTTTGCTGATTTCCTGATTCCAAAGGACATTGCATCTCATTTCTTGTCACTTGTCTCCTAAAGTCCTAAAGGTACAATTAGCATTTTGTTTGACGAAATGTTGAGAGGTTCATAGATTGATATTTGCAAAAAATGTGGCAGGGTGTGTTTTTTTTTTTTCAAATGCAAATTCTGACATTTATTAACTTTTATTACAGATACTCTGTTTATGGATTGTAAAACTCTGCATAGATTTAATGGGAATAAAGTAAAATTACAATGTTTAAACACAATCAGTGTGGCAAACCAGCAAGTGTGTAATTTAGTGTTGTGTGGCAATGAAATGTTTTACGGGCCTTGATTTATGTCCTGTGCATGGCATTTCTAATGAGAGAGACCAACATTGCAGTGCGCCTGTGTTCCAGGAAACTACATTTACAGCAGATCTTTTTTCTCAAGAGTGTTTTTCCCCTGTGAAATAATGTCAGCACTTTCCCACCTTCAAAGTCCTTTTGTTTCCAGATCTATTAACAATTCTAATTGTACAGGAACACTTGTTAAGTAAGGCTGGTAAATAAAGCAGGAAACGCATTATTTCCTTTTAGTGCAGATTAAAGGTACAGCTATGCTGGGTTGAAACACATTAATGAGGTTTTAAATAAAAATGCTGGCAGGGAATTTACACCGCTGACTGGTTTAACTGCAGTAAGCAGTTGATTTTCCTTGATGTTAAAGGGGAACATTATTTCACCCACTAATGAAAAATACATCTTTCCAGCCTCCTATCTGTTAATTAACATGTTTGTGTTAAGGGATTTTCAAAAACGGATACAATCGCTTTCAATCTGATTAAAGTAAGTGATACATAATAGGGAGGTTGTTTTCCTTGGGTCCTTCTGTTAATTGAATAGCTTTGTATGACTTGGAATGTTTTTCCTAGTCACAACAGTTTGCCCGGACCGAGCTGCTCGGGATGCCCCTATCTTAATTACGGATCATTTTCCAAATGTGGTTCAATTTCCTCAGCAGGACAGTTTCTGTTAACTGCTATTTTTAAGGCCAATAACAACGTCAAAGCTAGGGATGATTAAAGCAATTAAAGTTTCCCTTTGTTTTCTAAGCACAGCGAGATAGGGCTGCCTGTTTGTACAGCATTTATTAAACATTTACTAAATGGAATTGAATCTGTCATCGATGAAGTTTTCTGAGACAATTACCTTTTAGCATGGCAAACACTGTTTCACTCAGCTAACGTCTCACAGCTTATGGCTGTGATTAGCCATTTGATTTCATCAAGCCAAACTAAAATCCTCCAGCAGAGACACACAGAGAGAGAGAGAGAGAGAGAGAGAGAGAGAGAGAGAGAGAGAGAAGGAGAGAGAGGGAAGGAAGGAGAGAGAGAGGGGTTTAAATATAATTTTACCATCGGAATTTCTCAATTAGCATACCACATTTTCTCCATTAGATAAACTGCCTTTAGAGAGCTGGCTGGTTTAATCTGTTTAATGTCCGTGTAAACTATAATCTCCTGATTCTAAAAAGAAATCCCTTAAGGACATCATTCGCATACACTCTTCATAAGACAGTTTTTGAAAGACACGATCGAGTGCGGCTTTTAAAGAGGGATTGAACGGCGATGGGTTGTTATGCCTATCATGCTTTTTCTTTTCTGTGGCACTTGGATTGTGCAAGTTGTGCTTTCACTCGCTTGAGTTTAGCTAATCATTAGTAATTACGCTTTTACAAGCTTGTCCTTGCTCTACTATCGCTGGAACATAGCTGCATTTTAGTTTGTTGCTTTAGTATATAGGTTGATGTGGACGCTCAGTCGTCTGCTGGTAATTCTATGAGTGTCATGGCAACAGCCTGTTGTCTCTGAAGTCATATTTAAGTCACTCCTCTTGAAAGATGGCAGGTGCCGTTCTCCGGGAGATAATTTAGAAGAGATATCACCACGTGACACGATACATGAATCAAACTTTGATCTCAGATTGAACCCTAAGTGTATCAGGCTGTGTGTACATGTGCACCGGTGCCAATCACAGCAGCGCCGGGCTGTTAGTGTGTATGGATATAGAAATCAGGATTTGTTGTTATCCTATTGAACGATGAGCAGAGAGAAATCAGAGTGTTTACATGCATATCATTGCCTTCCATCATACACTGCAGGCTGTATGAATTAGGGCCTGCAAACACAGCCTCATTCTCCTTGCATCACGCCAAGAGTCACTCCATTGATTACCCTTCCCCGCTCCCAGGAAATGGCTCATGCATCTCGTGTACATTATAACAAATGTTCTCTTTGCATTACAATTGAATTGTGATTGTTATGTTCAATCAATGGGGAAAGGTCACGGGATCGCTCCTGCCAGCGCTTTAATGGAGAAGTCGATGAGGATTCATTTTAATCACTGCGGCTGTGGCAGAATGAGCACAACACTGAGAGACTGTCAATGGCCCGGTAATTACCGCTGTTTATACAGGTTTCTGCTTTAGCAATTTAGATATCCACAAATCTCTCTGTTTCTTGCACCCCAGTTATATTGGAAGCCGCGTGGCATCAAATGAAGTACTGTAGGATGTGGGCCGTGACTGCTCTAATTGTGGGTGAGGCTGGCTCTTTGAAAATGAAGTGAACTCCATTTGCTCCTCTTTTGAGCAGTCACATTACCAGAAAGCTGTTATTTTACATACTTTGTGTGAAGGAGCATTCTATTAGCTCAGCTGAATCCAAGTCCTGCCTGTGACAGTTGTATCAGGAGGTGGTAGACTGTGTATGTACATCAGCTATATTTACAGTGCACGTCTGTCCAGGTCAATTCCAGATACTGGTACTAAATTATCTTTTGCTGTAATGTCACAATCTTGAAGGAATTGTAAGCTGAGAACCTCAAGGATGCAGCAGAGGTAGACTTCTTTTATTTCGCTAGATGAGATTCTGTTCTTCTTTTCTAACTTTCTTTTCTGTTTTCTCTGTTGTATGCTTCTCTTTGGTCACGTCCATCAAAGTGTGTTTTCTTTTTACCTGTAGTGCTATTTATCAGTCGAGATTGTTTTGGTGTGAGTTCCCAAGTGTTGGAGATATCAGCCATAGAGATGTCTGCCTTCTCTCCAATATAATGGAACTAGATGACACTTGGCTTGTGGTGGTCAAAGCGCCAAAAGAAAAGAAACATTTGAAAAACTCAACAGTGATGTCTCTTTCCAGAGTTTCTGACCTGGTTATTCAAGATAATCCACAGACCTTGTTGTGAGCAGTTAAATGTAGGAACTAATTTCTGTCCACCGCCAACCATATCACTCTGCAACCGCTGCTAGCTCACCTAGCACTACTGCGCAAGCTAACGTTACAGCTCAGCCAAGGAGGACGCCATTAATGTTTACATCCTGCGCTGTCACAAGCACTAGCCTCTCCAACATGAGTAGATGCACGCTTCCTTCTGTGTATTGATATCGCTGGTGGGTGCAGTTTGGTAGAAAGACAATAGTTCCTACTAGGCTTGTCAGGATACCAGAATTTCAGTAGTCGATACCAATACCAGTGAATTTCCACGATTCTCGATACTCATTCGATACCACGATAAAAATCAAAAAAACAAAAATTGAAACTCACTCACCTTGAATTCTTTAAACAAGCCATCAAGGGGGGGCGCCACTGGCCACGCACGTGTGAGTGAAAGACGGTGACAACGTGTGTGTCGGCGCGTCGAATGTACCAAGTGCAGCGTGATGCTGGTATATGACAACAAGAAGACAGGGACCTCGACACTTAAGAGGCACATGACGAAGGCTTGCCATGGAATGAAAGACGAGAGTCAGCCTTCAATGTCCACGTTCGTATCCTTTAAAAAAAAAAAAAAAAAAGTCGAGTTTAAACCGGGCTCGGGCTTATAATTACAGTTAAAGGGACGGGCTGGGACAGGCTCGGACAAAACATGCACAGGCTCGGGTGGGGTCGAGCTGGATTTTTTGGGCCCGATCTAAATTCTAGCGCTTGTAGAAGCCATTGTTTCTTGCAAAGACGATGGAGAAGAGGCGTTCTTCTTCGGCGCTCATCCTCAGCACAGACTGGCGCGCGTATATTGCCTCCATCAGTTCCGACAGGAATCGACACGGCCCGCTGTAAGTTGTATCCAATACTTACGGTGCCGAAAAAAAAACCAGGTACGACGCATTTTTTGCGTGTTGGCATCGACTTGGTACCGAAGTATCGGTTCTCATGACAACCCTAGTTTCTACATAAAACTGCTCACAACAAGGTCTGTGGATTATCTTGAGTAACCGGGCATTACATTAGAACAGTGGTTCCCAACTGGTGGGTTGCAGTCCAAAAGTGGGTCGCAGGCTCATTCTAAATGGACCGCAAGTGACTCGCAAATGTGTTTTTTTTTTTTTAAGTGCAGTGAATTTCCGTCACAAAGCTTTTATTTTGATGTCCTTTTTCCCACTGTAGAGTGAGTGACTAACAGAGAGCTACTTGACAGACACAGCAAACTAGCTCAATGACATGTCCGAACGCAAGTACGACACTGAATATATCAATCTGCGTGGACTTTGGACTACTGACTGAGGAGAAGTCTGGACCCCATTGGACCAGTTGGGAACCACTTTATTAGAGACAAGGCAGATATCTCCACAGCCGAGCTGTCCAACACTCGGCAACTCAAACGAAAACGATCCAGATTTTTTAAATGGCACTAGAGGTAAGAGGAAAATATATATTTTTGATTTGGGGGCGGACTGTCCCTTTAACTTTGTAGCTAAAACTGGTAATAAAGTAAAGACAAATTATTTAAGCCAACAAGCAACAACAGTGACACAGAAATGCAGTATTATTTAGACTAGGGCTGCAACTAATGATTATTTTTATTGTCAGTTAATCCATATATCATATTCTTGATTAATAGTTTGGTTTATAAAAGCCAGAAAAGTTTCTAGAGTCCAGGGTGGTGTTTTCAAATAGCTTGTGTTGTCCGACAAAGAGTCCAAAACCCAAAAAGATTCCACTTACATTAAATTAAATAGACAAATTCTCTGATCTGAGAAGCTGGTCAGAGAATAAAAAATGACTTCAGTGATTAATCTATTGTCAAAATACTGTCGTTGCTGATTGATTTCAGGTGGTTGAAGCTCTGAAATAAACTTACATCTTGGATCGTGACTAAAAAGTTAACATGCGCTGATCAAAAAAACACATAAACTCACTAAACACTCCCTGAGTTAACATGAGGAGATTCGTCCCATGCTGTTATTTGTAATTAGAGATAAATTAATGTAGCCAGTGTGGAATATTATCAGACACCCTGCACCATCAGTGTGCTCTCTGACATCTCCCCTTCACCCCAAGTGGCATGTTTGTGTTGGACGGCGTCTAAGGATAGATGGGGTCAAGGCAGTGTAACCTTGGAGAAACAAATATTCATGATCAATAAGTGCTTTATTCCAAGCATCTAAATGATTCTTATGTCTGAAGCTGCCTCTCCGCCAACCCCCCCTCTCCCCTATTTGCCCATGCGGAAAAGCAGTTTGAAGATTTATGCAGACTAGGTAAAAGGACATTTTAAAAGACTACACAGTATCACTGCTTTCAAATGTCATGTAATCATAGGTTAGGGGAGAGTGCTGGGCACAGAGAGCTAAGTGATGTTACAGATAATGAATTGCCTCTGAAATATAATACATCGTGAGTATGATTCTTTGTTCCAAGCTCTGTACACCAACTCTGTTCAATTAAAGTTATTTATCTCTCTTGTTTTTTAAGTTCATCAATTATATTGTGATACACTTAATGTCCATAAGAGGATGATGTATGATTGGTCTAATTATTTCTTATTCACCATGCTTTCTAAAGCATATCAATTTTGTTAATACCATGTAATTAAAACACGTCAGTGCGCTACAAGTTGCCGGCTGTATTAATGACTATGAAAATTATTTTAATTAAATAGCCAATTATAGAAAAATCCTAACCATGAGAATTGACATTTAAATGAATTCAATTTAAATTGCTTTTCAACATTGTTTTATCAAAGCTTTATGGGGTGAATAAATTATTACATCAAACAATATACTGTGTCATTGATCATACACAAGTCTTGTCCCACATCCATACATTTTGAATCACTTTCCTGATGCCATACATCATGCTGGGTGATTACATTTTGACATAGTCATTTGTTTACTGCAATCTCATCCACGTGTACTGTACTTTTGTGTACTTTAAGGAAAACTCTGTTAACTGTGTGTGCTGCTTGGTCGACTAAGTGTTCAGTCACGCTGGAAACTTAATTCAGGGTACTTATTTTAAAGTATTTTCGCAAGGACAATTTGACACTGCCACTATTTACTATATCCAAACCGTGCCTGAAGAAATACACAACATGTTCTTGTCACAATCAAACATAGGTTCCCATGCATGATTTTCACATGTAATGATTTTGCATTTGTGCTAAATTACATCAACAAAGTACTGCAGTTTACTTTCTTTCTGTGTTGCGCTGTGTTTTCATAACCGGGGTCAGACACATGCAGCCCACCCAGTCTGTTGAAAGGCATTTGTATCTAAAACATCACACATATCCTGTGGTGCCTTTTAATACCTATTAGGCTCCTCAGGCTCATATATTTTTTCCTGCATAATGTTAATGAAAGTCATTTTTCAGACATTACAAGCACAATGATTTGCAGTTAACCCATGCAAACAAGAGAAATAGTGGGCAAACTGTTGTGACATTCATTGTATATAATGAAATCTTAATATGGTGCATATTTAAGTGAAAGGTTAGCAACATAAAGGGCAAATGGATTGCCTGGCAATGAATTTTAAGCAGCTATTGATTTTACACTACAAGCTACCTCTTTCCCTGAATGATAATTTTGAAATGGCACACAGCTTATCTTAAAGCTGATCTGGCTTCAACAGGACAACAGGAATACACAGAATATTAAGGCAAAATGTGATAAGCAACACCCTTCTTGATGCGCACCACGCTCATTCCAGCTAATGAGAATGTACGGTGAGTGCTGATGTACCCTCCAAAATCCAGCTGATAAAAATACACCTAACGGCAAATAGGCACGTAGAAGTAAAAGTGTGACTTTCACTTTCATGTTTGTGTCTCAGAACACAGTGGTTATTTGGAAATGTGATGTAATCTTGGGGAATGCAAGGTAAAATTCCCCACACTTTAGTTTCTGCAACATGCTTCCTGCAAACTAAACTTCCATAAGTCTACTTTAATTGTTTTCTGCAGCACCTTAAAAACACATAAGTATTTTTACTGGCCCCATCCAACATATCTAAGTCCTACTTTTATCACAGAGTGTAATCTAGTAATGAATCATCCAAGTTAGGATAATCCCACTGCATGTTTACATAGTTAACTGCAGTATGATCTGCTAAGAAAGGCAGGAAGAAAGGTATTGTAATTCATGATATGCCACGGTGGTTGAATAAACTATATATGAGCCCTTATTGTACATGGGCTTGACCTTATCCCCGTGATACAGTGCTGCACTTCCTCCCTCTCTGCCTTTATCCTTGTTTCCTGTGCTGTCTGAGATTGAGAGAAAGTTTCAGAGTTCATGTTCTGGCTGGGTTAAGCTCGGTTCAGCAACCCCCTGAACGCGCTGGCGTTCCGTCCGGATGTTGTGCAGCGTGTGTGTGTGTGTGTGTGTACAGTGGCTAAAGTTGACATAACTGTGCATGTGCAAGACACCCAGAAAGTAAACACGTTACCATTTTTATGGTCTGTGTTTAAATGTTTTTTTGTTCTCACACTACTGCAGATTGTTACATGGAATCAGCTCTGACTGTATGAAGGTTCTGGTGTCTGTCATGTACAGTAGTGTGTCTGTGTGCAGCTAATTGGAGTTCATTAACAATTTTAACTGTTGCAAGTGGAAAACAAGTGCAGACATGAAGCACTGTCAGTGTTGGAAAGGTTATTTTTGACATGTAATAGGTTACAGATGACCAGCTAGCCAGTTAAAAGTCTAATAAGTAATGTAACTATTTTCTTACATCATTAAAGTAATGCAACTAATACATTTGATTACTTTTGTGACACATGTTTTGAGCTGAAAAATGTCCGCTTAAAGAGGCTGTTCCTGCACAGTGACAAGATGCAAAGCAGAAGAATGAAAGTCATATTCTATATTTAAACTTTTTACCGGAAAGCATATATAACCCCTTTGTTATCACCAACATTTTGATCAGTAACTGTTATTTAATTACATATTTTTGCTCAGTAACTGTATCTGGTTACATTTAATTTTGTAATTACACGTTACTAGTTACATTTAAGTAATTACTCCCCAACACTGAGCACTGTACATGGAAAAATATAGGTTTTACAATGCATTTTGTTGGAGATAAGTGATTACAGCCAATAGAATATAATATCTTTATTGTTATGGTACATGTAATGAAATTGAATGCAACCTCCTCAGTGCATATATAAGTAAGACAGAGCTTATTAAAACAAAAACAAACTATAAAGTAAGAAGTAAAAGTGAAACAGTAATAAATATTGCATTTAAAAAACACTGTAAAACACACAGCGCAAATCAACTTTGTATTGCATCCATCCAAGCATATTTCCACAGTCAAGTCTCAGTACATTTGCTTAGTTTTTGGATAAAAGCTGTTTTTTAACCTTTTTGTCCTTGTTTTAACTGTCCTAACTTTAATTAGTAGCTGTATAGATATATATATATATATATATATATATATATATATATATATGTACAATACAGTGTAATCTATATAGTGTTTGTCAAAAACAACCGCTGCATCATGTTGTGCTGCAGTTTGACTGTGCTAATACAATAATCATACAGACATATACAGACATATTTTCCTATCTTGCAGATAGGGTGACTCAGAAATTATGACATCAGTATTTTTGCAGTATGAATGCCTGGATGGAAAATTAAGGTTTGCAGACAGTTGCAGGATGCAAACAAACAAAGTGCAAAAGTTTCCCCAAACATTTAGATGCGTAAAGAGATCAGCAGTCAATACGCCCAGTGGTTTTGCATGCTGTTGGACAGCAGGTGTAACCTGTGTGGCTGCTAATGTGTTGCCAGAGCCATTAGTAAGTGTTAACTGACATTTCAGACATACCCTGCGAATGCGTGTTTCTTTGATTACAGGGGAAACAAACGTGCAAATCTGCACGACGCTGATCCGACACAAGCGGATCTCTCTAATGTGGAATAAACAATTTAGCAGACATTTGAGTGCAGCCCGAGCCCAGTTATCTGTTCTTCAAAGGCTTCCACTGTCCCCTAGCTCCTCCCTCTCTGTACCGTGTGACAACAACAACTCATCCACAGAGCGGAGCTGCACTTTTCAGCTCATTTTCCTCCTGTCATTCCTCCTCCTATCTTTGATCATTGTCCCGCCGCTCAGCCCCCCCAAAACCCTCACTCAGCACGCCTTTTTTCGGCAGCTCTTTTTACTTCCCAACTTATCTGAGGAGCTAAACTCTCGTGGATTCTTTCATTTGGGGGTGTCTCGGCAGGCTGGGTTTTATACTTTGAACTTCGGCTACTCTCTTCCCCTCCTGTAGGTGACCATGGCCGTACCGGCTGCTCTGATCCCACCAACTCCTCTGGTCCCACCGCCTCCGATCTCGACTCCCTCCGCGACGACGTCCCCGCCGTCGACAACTTCATCACCATCTCCATCCCTGGCCCCCCCATCCGGACCCGGACAGAACCTGTTCAGATCAGAGCTCCTCGCCACCGGCAGCCCGGGCATCCCGACCGCGGCGCTACCCCCCGGCAAACCCGTGTACTCGACCCCGTCGCCTGTTGAAAACATACCGCAAAACAATGAGTGCAAGATGGTCGAGTTGCGCGGTGCCAAAGTGGCCTCTTTCACCGTGGACGGCTGCGAGCTCATCTGCCTTCCTCAGGCTTTCGACCTGTTCCTGAAGCACCTGGTCGGCGGACTGCACACGGTCTACACCAAGCTGAAGCGGCTGGAGATCACGCCGGTGGTGTGCAATGTGGAGCAGGTCCGCATCCTCAGAGGGCTCGGCGCCATCCAACCCGGGGTGAACCGCTGCAAACTCATCTCCAGAAAAGACTTCGAGACTCTGTACAACGACTGCACCAACGCGAGGTTAGTGGCGAGCTGTGTGCGGCATTTTTGGGGTTTAAATGTCTTCACGGACAGCCGTGCGTAAAGGCGCGGGAGCAAGGAAGGGGGAGACATTTTTCCCTTTATAAAACAAGTGGCTCAAGTGATGTGATTAATTTATCACCACATGTTTAAAAAATCTGCTGTTACAGTGTGTGTAAGTGTGTGAATAGGGTTTTAAACTTCCAAGCAATGTGCTCGTGGTTGGTGTGTTGGATGGGAAGAGGCCAGCGCGCAACATCAGTGAAAAAGTTTAGTGAAAGTTTTTAACACGTGCAGGGCAAAGCTGTGCCATGATGGATAGCCTGTCTGCCTGAGAACAAATGAATCGATAATGTAGACTACACAACGGCTGAGTTTAGTAACGCTGCTGAATAAACTTCAGGTGTGGAGCTGCCACTGCAAAGACAATTCCAGAAACAACACCACAGTGATCTTTTATGAGGCAGTGTCTCTTAATTTAAGGAAACTTTGAGCTCAACTTTATTTTAAATGACTCTGGAGGAAAAGTAGGTTGTGCCTAATTTTATGCCCTTGCCACAGGGGCTGCACAATTTCAATTATGATAACATTGATTTCCAGAAAGTAAATAAGTAAAACCCAGATTATCATAATTATAACATGGAGTATTTTTTTTTATTATTAATTGTTTTCCTAGTGTGACACCCTGCACATTTCTTCACAAGGTTACATTACACTCAAGCCTCATGTGTGAGTGTATAAAGACATTTTTTCCCACACTGTAATTGCCAGGAATAATTGTCACACACACACATGATAATGCACCTTAATGAAACGTGCTTTGAGGAAATTAACACACACTAAGTGACGTAAACAGACACACAAAATTAACGCAGCAACCCACGTTACCATTCCAATTATTTTGAGCTTTAAATATTTTAATATGGAGTGATTTAAGCGAGGATCAATATTTGATTAAAAGCCATTTTTACTGTCCTGTTGCTCCTAGCTTTGATGTATCGCTCAGTCTCACAGGATGGTTCAGCCTGGTCAAATTTACCATCTTACCTGTCACTATGATTGATTTCATATTGATCTCCTACCCAGAAATGAGCTGGAAATGCAAATATGATGGAAAGGCTCACATCAGTGGGGAATAGCAATAAACACTTAGAGTCACTTGGGTGTCTCAGTGTAAGAGCAAGCAGCCTTTTTGGAATATTATAGTGCGAGATTAAACTTAATTCTGAGTTTAGGATGCATGCTTAGTATCACAAGCAAACTGATCATTTTTATGTACCATTAAGATCCATATGTATGAAGAGGTTTTTGACCCTTAAAGTAGTGCTGTGTCTGCAAAGTGCACTAAAAGGCCTGGTCAGAAAATGCAAAATCAAATAACTCTCATAACATTTAAAGGTAGAGACAGGGGGTATTATTACAGCGAAACATTTTTAATTCTATTTATTTTAATTTTTTGTAGCCTACATTTTTAGCTTTCTTTTCATGCATGCTTCAAAACAGCCTCACACATCTACACACAATATTTGTGGCTTATAAATGTGCTTCAGCTCCATATTTCCATCCCTGTTGCAATTGTCTCAACAACTCACCTGTGCACTTTGGTGCTTAAGCATCATTTACATAAAGCATCAAGAGAGCTGAACCCCCCACCACCACCACCACCACCACCACCTCTCCCTCTGTCTCTCTCTATAGAGAAAAACATACTGTGCGGTGATCCTCTCCTCAAGCCTGGCGTGGGGCTTCAGGTGACAAAGTATGTGGTTGAACTCTCCGGGTTGTCAATGGGGGGATGGCCAGCGATGGGGTTAAAGGATAATGCAGTGCCTCGCGTCGCTTTAATGACGCTAAAGTGGTGGGCTATTACGGGCACATGGACAGGACTGTAATTGTCTCTGAAAGCAGCCAGGTACTCCCGGTGCTGGGCTGAAATCAATCACTCAGACCCGGCCTGCCCGCCTGCCTGCCCCATTTGGAGAATTACATCATGGAACAGTGAGGCATCCGCTGGATAAAAGGCTTCTGTTACTTAGAAAGAGTTGATTTTATTTGCAGGGATGTGTGCTTTACACCGCCTGTCATTGAATTGCTGCTGACAAAAAAGATCAGTCTGAGTAAACAGGACACAGGTTGCCCTGTAGGTGAGAACGAGTTCCCCCTCCGAAGTCGGCGTTCCGTTTTGCACTGACTTACTGTCAGATGAAAAAAAAAAAAGTATCCGAGTTCACCGGTTAACCCGCTCAGGTTACACAACAACAGCCTGCTGTGTGAGATAGTTTAGCTTTTCATCTCGCCCTATTACCACAATGTCACTACTCTTATTATACAGTGGCAGAGTGGTAACAATGAAGTGAATAATACTCCTGTACAATGGGTCTTACTATTTCACATGCTGTTTTTTTCCCTCCCACGGTCTATTGTGTTAAAACAACACTACTCTCATTTTGCACACAGTGTGAATGTGAATAGCATCACAGAGCTCCGCTGCATCCCGCTGCTTTAGTTTTGATGTGGACACAAACAAGCTCCAACCAAATTGTTCCCCACTATGCTTACTTTAGCATAACACTTTCTGAGCATATTAAATGAAAAGCAGTGCTCAGAAATGCTCAGTAGGATTTTTTTTATTCATTACAGTGATGAGAATTTATAACGAAAAAAATACTTTTATAATGACGTGCACTCTGTCTTAAAGGCGACAGGGTGTTTTAGTAATTATTGTCCATCTTTAAAGATATGAGGGATATATTCATTCTTGACCCCTTCATTTTCTTAAGGACTCTCGTGCCAGATTAGCAGTGTTCACTCTCCCTCCCAGACTGATCCAGGTTCAGTAATCTCCCCTACATTATGACTCTGGCCCTCCAGGAGCCCTCCAGGAGCCCTCTGTTCCAGCTACTTGTTTTCCTTTTCATTTTCCCCGTGGTGGGATGGAAAAGGTTCTTATTGCTGTGTGACACTTGAACTCTCTGAAAGGTTATTATAACACGGGGTGGGGGGGCGGCGTAGAGATATCGCATATCTCTCATTGGTCTGCTTTGTGGGGGCAGGCTATCCGATGCTGGGGCGCAGAAATGCAGCAGTTAATTGACAATCATTGTCTACCCTTGAAGGTTAACCACACGCCCCAGACAATGTCCCACCGCTGGGAATGGGACGGCTTTTCACTTACATGCCCTTCTTAAATAGATTTTCCCCGGCTCGTTTCAGTCAAACAGATCTTACTCTGAAATGTTCCGAATGACAGGTCACAGCGGAGCGACTTCTTCTTTAACAGATATATTTAATTGATACTGATATGACAGAGAGCGTTACAAGAGCTATCACCTCTCTTGTTCCTATTTCAAGAGTGTTTATGCCTAAACACACATATTTGCAAATGACGGTAATTGTTTTGTTTAGCGCTCAGTGTGAGCTGCCACCGAGGGTGCCAGCTTGTCTCTCTCCCTCCTCTCCTCTGCTGAGCTCTCTTATAATATATTTGTTTTCTACAAGGCACGGATGTGTTTACAGGTACTCAGGGGAGATTTCTGGATTCCATTCAAATCATTCCCAGTCAGAGTGGGTGCTAAGATACCCGTCACCCAGCAACCACATCCAAGAGGGAGCTTGGGCGATAATAACTTCAAAAACAGAGTGACAGATGCCTGATTAGAGAGAGGGAGAGAAAGAGAGGGGGAGAGAGAAAGAGGGAATGTTATACAAAGCTGTTTAAAATCCAAATCTATTCAAGTACTTTCTTGAAAGTCAAATTGGCCCTCATTTTGTGTGTTGTTTCTTTATTGAAGGAAAAACAAGCATTTTAAGTTCTCTCTCTCTCTCTCTCTCCCCCCTTTTTTTTGCATTTTTAATCCTTCAGTGGGGCTCTGCTAAATTTGATTAGGTACAGTACATGTGCTCAAGTCAACTGTGCAGTTGGCAGATGGCGGCAAGGTGTTTTTTTTTTTTTGCAAACAAATAGTCTCCTTGAAAATCAGAATTGCTTTATTGACTTGACATTCATTCAGCTGGAACAAGTGCAAATTAAAACATTTTTTTAAGGAAAAAACCCACAGACTAGTTCAGTTAACAAAAGTAACATAATTTTCTTCATTTTTTATTTTATTTTTTCAACATTGTTTTTTTTTTTTTTTTTTTACAGCTCGCAATGAAGCTCAGCCAAGACTGTCGAAAGCACAGATTTCACTTGTTAAAGAGGCTTTGTTTGACACTGTCTAATGTCATTTGTGGATTTAGAGGCTATTTGCATGGCAAAGAGGCCTGTATTGTTAATTTGCCTGTTGGATGCATTAGTTGTCCAAGCTCCTATCTTATTTGCATGCCTTTACTGGATCGGCAACAGCAATTGAATTACCAATTAATTCCTCCACCGAATGAAATGGTTTAAAATCACACATCGACATCAGGTCTGTCCACGTTAATCAGCATATTAAAACGACCTATTTTTACTATGCTCACCGACCATAAAGGGGTATTAGCTTTGATTTTTATAGACAACAGACCTAAGCTGTTTAAAATCTACCTGTCAATATGACTTATCTAGCATATTAAACTAGATTTGTTAACAGTGATTCTACCTGATGATTTTACACTTGAGACTGATTGCCTGACAGGCCAGCAATAGATTTTGGGTCACTCTGATTTCCGTTCCCCCCCTCTCTCCCCAGCCAGGGCTCCCCTGCTTGTCTTTACTCACGGGCTCCTTCACATTACAGCACATTTAGGGAGCATGGCGGAAGTCACTGGCGCTCGTACCAGGATGTTAAATGCTACTGACAGAAGTTAGAGGGAGCAGATGAGATTTTCTGATTGGAGAAGGAATGCAGGCCCTTGCCTGGCTCTGTCTAATATGGTCACATAGAGAAATTGATTTTCCTCAGAAATTAATTAATTTTTCATATAGCCCAAAGCTGGAGTTTAAAAAAGAGTGCACACTTGCTGGTTTCCTATTTTCCCCCTTTTTTAAAGAATTATTGCCTAATCATATTAATACTTTTGCCCCAAGGATGAAAAGATAATTGTACAAATGCATTTGGAAATATGTATCACTGAGTATTTATGATTAAATTATGCAAATAACTCTGCTACCATCCTTCGTGGGCCCAGATTGTCTAATTAGGATTGATATGGCGAATAGATGTTGGGGAATCTGAATACAAGCATGTCCAAAGAGCAGAAAATTGAAAATGACAAGGCTGGAATCCTTAAAAAGTGTGTAGGTTTTTTTCTCTCCCCTCTCTGTCTAATTCAGCGTGGCTGTATCAGGAGTTAATTTTCCCCGGCTTCATTTCTCGTCTGAGCTGACAGGAAAAGGAATCCATCAGGGAAGCAATCTCAGATGGGATTCCACAAATTTCCTCCACTTGTTTTTTCTCCCCCTCTTCATTTTCGTGGAGGCTATCAGGGATGAATCTTCTCCTGAGTAAACATGCAGATGTTATTCCTCCAGTGTCAATGTTTTTGGAGCTCTCTACTCAATACAAAGGACTCCTCCTAATAATTGAAGTATATTAAGAAAGGAATGTCATCCAACAAAAAGCCCTTTGTACTTTTGGAATTTCAGTGAAGTAATGCACATCATATTATGATAGCAGGACCCTTTTTTTCCTCATTTTACTGAAAGTTAGGAAACACCCTGCGCAGATGCTTCTTCTTGTATATGAAGAGAATATTTGTCCACTATCATTCAACTAAAATGACATCTTGTGTTCAGTTTGATATGACCATGTTAGGAGTTAGCTATTATGTATTATGTTTTATTATGTAGATGCATGCAAAGGCTCCTTTTTTTTCTTTCTTAAAATTAAAACCTTTTAATACCAAATAGGGCTGGGGGATATCGAGAAAATCAAATGTAAGGATGTTTTTGACCAAATACCTTGATGTCAATATTCCGACAAGATTGTAGGGTTGACTATAAGGAAAGACTAAGTGGGTAAAGGTAAATAATAAAACAGCCAGAACGGTCTGGTAAGATTGGAAAATTATCTGGAATGCAGCCTTTAAAACCAAGAAAAGACAACACTTAATATTATGATATCCAAAATCTAAGATGATATCTGTTCTCATATCAGGATATAGATATATTATCAATGTATTGCCTAGTCCTATTATTAAAACAAGAAATTATATAAAATGGAGTATTTTCCTTTTTAATAAAGCCCATACATCTACATGTTTCCACTAGTGAAGGCTGTAGAACAACAAACTATCTTACCATAGTTATGCAGACGATACACAGATTTATATGACATTATCATCAGGTGTCTCATTTACATATAAGCATTGCGTACGCACAAAATGAGACCTGAAGGGGACGTACGCCACTTCGCACGTAAAAGTTGTGATCTCTAAAAACAGACTGGATGAGAGAAACTTTGACCCATGCTTATGAACATTTTGTAGTTGGGAAATTGGCGACACAGATGGTGAGGTGGAAGTCTGATTGTAGAAATTGTTGAATATTTTTTGGCACGCGTCATTTTTGGCGTTTGTCCGTATGCACATTTTTAGTATGGATCATATGCATTGTTTTGTAACTGAGACCCCAGGTGATTATGGTCCGATACAAGCACTGAGTAAGTGCATTCAACAAATCAATAATTAATAAGACTTAGGGATTGGCATGAGTACTTGAGTATTTGATTTGGATGTTCAACGTAGTAGAGTAATTGTCAACCAACTTGCCACATGTGGGCAAGACTTGCATATACTGTTTTACCATTTAAAATAGAAAAAAAAATTAGTGTGGAACTGTGTGCAGTGTATTGTTTTGCGTATCATCTCCTTGCCTCGCTGCTTCTCTTTGTCTGTTTATCATGAGACTACTGCTGTGGGAGTGTGAGCTCCTCATTGGGAAACAGTTGGTGAGAGTCAGCCCCTTCATGTGGCTAATGTTACCTAAAGGTTAGTAACAGGTTTAACGACAGGGTCAAGCCGTTTTGGTGTCAGTGTGAGTTTGCTGGGACTGTTAAACTGCTTGGTGTTTGTTGGATGTTAGCCGCTATTGCTGTGTTAGCTTGTGCTAACCTGGTAGACGTTGAAATGACCGGGACGAGAGCAGCTCCGCACTCCGGAGACGGTCCTGAAATGCGGTGTCTTACCAATGTAATAGGAGTAGAAAGTTTGATGATTTTTCTTACGTAAACAATGACTGAAACGTGGTTGCTCCATAAATGAATTTCAAATCGCACTTTTTTTCCCCATGTGTTAGCCAGTTTATTTTCCTATTCTTATGTTTTGTGGGTTTTTTGCAAGTAATTGAGTACTCTATAATGATTTATTGCACGTACTTACATAGGAAGTTACTTAAAATACCTCTCCTTAATAGGAATGTATAAAGAATTTAAGGACTTAAGGACTGTATCTTAGCGGTATTTAAAAAAAAGGTTGTCCATGCGTTTATCTTCAGTAGGCCTGACCACTGACCAACACAGTCTCTACAGGTCTCTCTACATATTCAATCAGACAGCTGCAGCTGATTCAGAATCCTCACTTAGACCAGGACAAACCACATGAGTCTAATTCTCAGATCTTTACAGTGGCTCCCTGTTTTTCAAAGATTTGATTTTAAAATATTACTGTTGGTTTATAAATCACTGAATGGTTTAGTACCAAATATATTTCTGATGTGCTCCTCTCTCTCAGATGGTCAGGGACAGGACGGCTCACTGTTCTCAGAGTCAAAACTAAACAGAGAGAACAGTGTTCAGTTTTTATGCGCCACGTGTCTGAAGAAAACTTGTGATCTTTTCCTACGTTGTTCTTTTAAATCATGGCTTAAAATGTAGATGTTTCTCACTGCTTTTTATTGAGATAAACTTGGGACTAGTTATTTCTATCAATCACTCTGATTTTTTATTCTACAGTTTGATTCATCTTATTGTATTTTAACTTATTTGTATGTTGTTTTACTCTTAAAATCATATTTATGTGTGTGTTGCGATGTAGCCTTGTGTTTCTTTATCTTTTCTAAATACCTGGCGGCCTTATGTAACCCCTAACCCTAACCCTCAGGAGCCTTGTTTTTGAACTTGCCTAAAAATGTGACATTTCAAAATCTAGTCAGACCTGCCCAAACAGACAGACAGACAAACAGACTTACACTGACACTAGTTTGAGCGAACAGTTACATGTAATTCAACAACAGCCGTGTTCCTTGCTGGGCTCAGCGGTACATCACAGAGAAGAAATCAGGGAGGAAATGACATCGGCTTCCACTCTCTCTTCTTCTGTTGTTAGCTTCAGATGAACGGCACAGCACAGGAACGGCTCCAGTGCCTCCAACAGTATCTATTAAAGGGCTGATTGTTATCTAATCTTTACCTGGCGCTAGCTGGAAAAGCCCCGAAGCTAATGACACTTGAGACTAGCAGCACATTCTATGGCGGTTCAAAGCATCTGCTCAGTCAATACCTTCTGATGAAAAACTAAGAAAAACGGCCCCACAGCTATTTACGTGAAGTCTGAATTCACTTAGACACCAGAAACACTTTATGCAGTCAATTTGTTGCATTGAATTATAACTAACAATGTGCATAAAATGAGTTGCTGTTGAGCCAGCAGGCTAGACACTAAACCGCTCTCCTGTGTCTGGTTTTGGAGCTTCAGAGACTCTGATCAATTCAGGTCTGAAAGCGTCTGTAAAAAAGAATTTTAAAAGTAAATAAACGATTCAAATTGGAGTTAAGCTAAACCATCATAAGTAATTTTGATGTCAAAGTGATTCATATTTAATCTTTTCCCAGCAACATGCCTCTTTCCACTTTTGCAAGTATTTGTATGATCAGTGCTGTAATGTCAGAGTGCCACAAACTCCTCATTACAGATTTAGACTGTTCTCTTAATACATTTAAAGGTCATATCTAAAGAAATGATTCTGCTATGGCAACGGCGTTGGACACTGATCAGCAGATTGCTCCAGATCTGTCTTTCAAATGATGAAAAAAACCACAATAACCTTGCTAAATCTGCTCCATCAAAACGCACTCATTAATCTTAGGGTCATTGTCATTACGTAAATTAAGAAATCAAGGAAAAAGTAACAAGTTGTAATGTTCCCAATGTCAAACAAATCTAGCTTTTTTATATTAATTATAGCCTTTTTCAATATTTGATTTCAACACATGAAACGGTGGGTTTTTGGGAGTCCCCTGCCAGGAAATTTTGAGCATCAAACACCTAATATTTTGCATCTGGTAGATATTTGTGCACCAATTTGTGCCTTTTCTGCATCAGTTTATTGTGTAAATGTGTTGAATTTTGTCAAAATGAAAGAGACCTCTGCTACTTTTATGTTTTCACTGGGGGGCCGGATTCATATGTTCTAAATATTGAGGGCTATATCGGTTGTGTATGGATGTATTATTTGTATCCCTATTTTCAATACAGAATCATTTGAGCTGTCAGCAGTTCAAAGTGAACGAGGCAGCTCCTCCTCTGTACTGTAAAACGATAAGGTCTGCAATTTTGGCTGTTATCCATGGAGAAAGCCACACCCAGAGCTGCTTCCTGACGGCATTGCACACCTGTAGAGGTTATGAGCGGGGTATCAATATCACCAGGTCAACACATTTTCATCTAACACTGACATCTCCCTTTGCCTTTCACCCCCTCTCTCTGCTTCTGTCTCTCTCCCTCTAAGCCTAGTGAGAATATTGGTGGGAGTCTTTATTGGTTGCAGCGCTTGGGTTTCTCTCCTCGTAGACTCAAATGTCACCGTCTCCCTGATGTTTCTTTAAAATCGCCTGTGCCACCACTTGCTGTGGCGCCCGGCTATTATTACCCTCCTCTTAAAGAGTGACAGTCGGGTCCTTGGAGACGTGACACAAACCTCTGTGGATGGAGCTGTAGTGCTGTGTCAAGCCAGTGCTCCCGGCCAATCAGATAGCACGACACAGACTACTGTACACCTGGTTTGCTAGGAGGTTAGCAGAAAAGTGAGAGTGAGGAGTCAGTTCAGTTTCATACATCAGCAGCATGACTTCTGCTTGCCTCTGTTTAAATGTACAGTATGTATTTTTCTGATCAAAACAATAAAAAGAGACAGAGCAGTGCCGTTATTGCAGCCAGTTTCTCCCAGTTAGGATTCCTTAAGAGTTCATCGTCTAGAGCCGAATTATCCACTGAGGTGTCTCCATCTCTCAAACAAACAGACCAGGTGAATCAAACTGGTGAAAACACTGAATAGAGCAGTTCACATTGAAAATCAGTGTTTTTCTGATGCGGTTTGGCTGGTCGTGGAGGAGCTGCTAGCCCAGCACTTGCTAATATATGCTCAGCTTGTAGATGGAGGTTTTTACTGAGAGCTGAGTTATCCACAGAGGTCTCTTCCTCTCCAAAACAAACAGACCCAGTAATTTAAACCAGTAAAAACACTGAATAAAGCCGTTTCACGAAAAATTTGGTTATTCTCTGGTGCTGTTCAGCGTGGCAGGGGCTGAAGCAGAGCTGCTGCGAACATTTGCTCAGCTTGTTTCTCTGATCATTTAAGATTTGAGATATTCAGGTGGTTTTAGATTGAGCCGAATTATCCGCAGAGGTCTCCTCCTCTCCAAAACAAACAAACTCTGTGATTTACACTGGTAAAATCAGTGGATAAAGCAGTTCATGTTAAAAATCAGTGTTTCCCAGGCTCTGTTTGGCACAGCAGTGGCCGGAGCAGAGCTGCTGCTAAAGTTTGCTCAGCTTGGTTCTCTGATAACTTAAGTTCCGGACATTCAGGAGGTTTTTACCCGGAGCTGAATTATCCACAGAAGTCTCCTCCTCTCCAAAATAAATGAACCTGGTGATTTAAACAAGTATAAACAGTGAATAAAGCAGTTTCACGTTAAAAATCAGTGTTTTCCAGTCACTGTTCGGCACAACAGTGGCTGGAGCAGCTAACGTTTGCTCAGCTTATTTCTCTGATATCTTAAGATCCAGACGTATGATGACAAATCTGGCTATAGTTAAAAATGACCAAGATTGAAGAAGTGTTTTGTTAAGATGTTGCTTAAAACTGGATAAAAACAGCTTTTGGCAGACAACCATAACAGGATACGACCTCACTGACAGGTATCGCTGACCAAAAGACATGGAATGTGTTTGAATATAGTTCGAAACATTTGGAAAAATGTTATGTTCACAACTCAAAAAAGTAAATAATACTTGTCTAGTTGTTTATAGACGTATCTTTTAAGATAAAAAAAATCTAAATTATAGGCTCTCAGATGTTAAATAAAACAGAAAAATCAAGTTTGTGCAGAGGAAATCACTTTAACTGTGATCTTAAGTCGTCAAACTGTTCATGCATGTGCTAATACCTTATAAGCGATGTGCACTCACAGCTACTTGTATATGTTCCCAGTAATTCCACAGTAATGCAGAAAATACAGTGAGACGTGTTCTCTATGGAAATAAACATGGTTATGATAATAATGCGGCCCTTGGCTGAAATGGTTTGTCCACATACATTAACCCTGTGTAACTTCCACATTAGGAGCGTGTGAGTGTGTTTGCTCGTGCGTGAGTTGCTCGGTGAGTGAGACAGAGTATGTGTGTGTGTGTGTGTGTGTGTGTGTGTGTGTGTGTGTGTGAGAGTGTGAGAGCGCGCGAGAGAGAGGGAGAGTGTGAAAGAGAGAGAGACACCCTCGCGCAACTTCACATATGAATGGTCTTGTGTGAAAAGGAGGATGAATTGAGTCAAGCTGACATAGCATGCCAATAAGCTTTGTCTCATTTCCAATGCCGTATTCATTTGTGCCACAGAGAGATTTATTGCATGATTGACAATTATGAGAGGGTGACCTAGTTCTTTGTGATGGAACAAAAATGGTTTTCATCAGTTGCCTTTGCTGTCTTTTGCATTGTGTGTGTGTATGTGACGCTCCTTGGTAAAGAATAGGGATGGCCTCCGTGCAATGAGATACTTCTTTCCCCCCTCCAACTATTGAAACTCATGCATTTTTCTAGTAATGGCTTCATATATTTTGCATAGAATCACATCATCCACTATGTCTGTTCCACAGCAGAAAAAATGAATTTCCTACCCCATTAAGCAATGTGAGCTGTCCAAATGGATCACGTTAAAGTGACGTTTTTACGAATGCTCTTCAATCTCTAACTTTGGTGTGGAAATAAAAGGAAAAGGAAGTCATTTCGCTGTCTGTGAATATATATATATCTTCAGCAGACACTTTTCCCTACCACTACTCACTGTACTGTATTACTGGCTGTATTATTGTTGTTACCTGATCGCCCAAATCACAAATACACTCATCCTTTTACTGTTGTGACTGTCAGTAAAGGGCCTTACATTTCCCGATTCCTTTATTCCTTTATGGTTCATTCTACCTGTCTATTAGCTGTGTGTTTTCTGTGCGTGCGCGGGCATGTGTGTGTGAGTGTGTGCGGCCCAGTCAAGCTTAGATTACTACGACTGTGAGGAGGAAGTCTCTGCTCCTCCTGGGACTCCTGCTTGACTGGCCCCACAAATGATACAAGCCAGGGTTTAGTTGGGAGTTAATATCCTGCAAAATTGTCCTGCACAGCCTCGGCAGAATGTGGATGATTAAATGACACAAGCATATCAAAAACATTTTTCTCAGACTAGTGGCTGTTAAGTGTTGCGCCGGTGCAGCCCGTCTCCCAAGGTTACCATTAAAAAGAAAGGAATATTCAGTGGGAAGTGGGTGTCATTGAACTGTGATTGTGTGTGTTTGCACGTGTGCACCTGTACGAGCGTGTGCGTGCGTGCTTTAGATGTTTTGTGTAATGCCCTGTTTGAGTGGTAATAATATCTCAATAGGATTTCAGGGTCTCATTGAGAGGTTTGGTAGAAGGTTGAGAGGACATATGCTAATTGCGCCTAAGAAGACTCGCCTCTCAGAAACACATCCCACAAGAGTTTCCCCCGTACACTGGATGCCAGACTTCTCACAGTGACAAAAAAAGGGCTTGAGGCTCCAAAGCGATCCATTTTATCCGTTCTTTTTCAAAGGATGCAATGCTTTGTTTTAACCTCCGCAGGAAAGGAGATGAAAGGCAGTGTAATAAAGCCAAAAGGTCTTTCTGTAGTTATCAAATGGCCTTTCACTCCTGACCTTTAAGATGCCACAGTAGGAACTGGAGACAATGCTAGAAATACAGATCGGATTTCAGAGATCAAACACCTCTTTGTATAGTTTATTCGCATGGAGAAGAAAGAACAACCTTTCACAGCTCATCATTCGAAACATAGGAAAAATAAAACTAAAAAGTATTCGGAAAAATATGAACTGCCTTGTCAGCAGTGGCATAGATCAAACAAAAAGTTTAAGTAATGCAGCAACGGATACATTTGGGTTCAGAGGCATTTCGTTATTTCTTCCTTTATCTGATAGTCTCCTGCCCCAGCACTGGGCCTTGTATGAGGGCAGTCATAGTCATCTGGGACTTGGGTCTTGAATGTGTCTGTGTGTTTACAGTACTAGTTGTTTTGCACTTAACCTTATCTGACATGTAATAGAAACCTTTTCACACAGCTGTGCCATTTGCTTTTCCTGCTGTTGCATGCTGCATAGGCTGGGTTTTATTTTAATCGATGCTGTCCACCAGAAAGCTCTTCACTTCAAATGATTAGAAAAAACAAACCTAAGAAAGGTAAAGCTTTAGATGAAATGGATGTGAGGCTGTGAGATCTCAAGTCCAGTGCACTTCCAATAACATCACTCATTTCTTCTGTTTCTGAGCTGTACTTACTGTACTCTGGATTCTTACTGCCTCAGCTTACACATACATTTTTCATCAATATGGCTACTGTGACACGTTCTAGATTTGTTTGTTATATGTGTGATGTAACGTGTGAGGTTCAGGATCAGGTCATCTGAAACAACAAGCTGCCTTGTAATGACAGGCCTTACAAAAGCGAGGCAGAGTCGCTCCCCTTCCTGTGTACCACTATTAGACCTTATTTCAGGAAAAAAAAAGTACTGTAGTCAATGGTGAGAGTTTTGATCCTGTTTGAATTGTGCCATAAATTACATATATGATGTTTGTCAATTCAAAAAATATATTTTGCTAGTCAATAAAGTCGCAGTTTGTCATAAAATTGTTGAAGTATAAGACTGTGAAAATGGGGGCTACTCATTGCTCCAACGTAGGCCCAGTATTCCCATTGGACAGGAAGCCCACTTGTCCTGAAAACACATGCCCATTTTCCCAGAGGGCCATTTCTCTGACACTTTCCCAAACAGAAGCACATGGCTAATTGTTATGCAGAAAGAAGCTATTGGAACTTCTTATGACAGCGAAAGCATGACCCACCGTCCTCTGCTGCTGACTGGCTAGTGCTCGTCACATGTGTTGGTAGGGTTAGTTAGGTTTAGGCAAGTGGAGTGAGATTGGCTAAGGTTGGGTTAAGAACATCTGAGTAAGTTAATTAGAGGCAGACTAGGGCAAGTCATGGTGTTGGCATAGTAGGAGGGTAAGATGACATCATTCTGTATATTAATTAGCCATATACTTTTATTTTTAAGAGCGTGTTTTTGGTAAAATGTCACTTTGGAGCAGTGGGTGTTTGTTTTTGGGAAACTGAGCTGGTGTACAAATGGGCTTTTGGTCCACTGGGACTATTTCGGACTATCGAGGCTTCGGAATTATGGGCTGTCGGAACAATTAAAGAGGTATGTGTGGTTAGAGCATTTCTATGCTAGATGATATGGTTGTTTTACAGTGTTCCTGCGTTGGTTAATTGGCTGACATGATTTTCTACATATTATTGTTTTATTGTTGTTGTTTTGTATCCGTCCTTTATGGCAGACTCCATTTTTAGTTATTTAACCTTTTCATCTTTTTACTGTTTTATTGTTGCTGTTTATAATTCTTGATAGACATTGCTGCAACTTATTTGTTTTTATGGACTTTTTTCATTACTTTATTGCAATTATATATTAGTATCCTTCTCGCCCATTGAATGTAATTTAATGCTCAGTCAGTTTTCCCTGAATAAACAATAGTTGATGAATGGCATGGCACCGCAGAAATTAATAATTGGGCCGACAACACAAGCCGCGTAAGTGAGGTTGTGGCTTATCCTCTCGTTGAAGCTACAATGCCTTTGTGTTTCGTACCTGGATAAAATCAAACAAGCAGCAGGTCTTGTTCTTTAGCTTACCAGCTGATAAAAAAGACCAGAAGTCGTTGGATAAAACGCATCAGGTGAAATAACATTGCATTTGTGCGCGGAACATAGCAAAGTTAGCTAGCTGGTGTTGGCGATGTAGTTCACTGAGCGGTTTCACACTAAACTAAATGGTACTACGACAAATTGAGACTTTCTTGAGCTGCAAAATTGTCTTTTAAATTCATGAACATTAAATGAGTAATTCATGACACAGTTCAAATGGAATCAAAAAGTTTTTTGCCACTAACTGCTGTACATATTTTTCCAAAATAAAGGTCCCGTGGGGGCCACAGCATAGGATGGACTTGCCTCTCTATACCCAGCAGCCCATTTCTTCAATCACATCTATAGACAGGCCGACTGCAGAGACTGTGTATCATGCTCTTAGATGTAGACTGTTATCAGGATGCATGATGGCACCCAGCATTCCTGTCATTCTCAGCATTCTGCCGAGCGGCACTCGCACTCTGAGCGTGGAGTGTCGTTGCCTGTGGACCCTGAAGGGCTCGGTGTAAAAGAGGCCCAGTCGGGGCCCTGCTGGGCCAGGCCTGTTGACAGTTCCTTGGCACTGTTGTCTCAGCAGGAAGACATCAGTTGGAGCAACAGAGAGGCTGTGGATGAAGGCCGTCTGGTCAGCGGAGAGAATGGAGTTGGAGAAGATTAGGCTTCACCCATGGGTCATTGTGTTCCCAGAGCAGGCCCGAGCCCGTCGGCCTCTGTATTGTTAAAGGGAAAGGTCAGGTCCAACGACCAGGCTAAGCCTATTAAACAACCCGCACAGCTTCGTCCTGGAAACCTGACTGTGCTTTCTCTTAACTACCGAGCAGGGGAAAAATCAGCTTTGAACAGCTGAGGTCGGCCATATCCTGATGTGAATTGGAGACCCAACTAATTGAAAATAATATAACTGTATACTCATATGAAAGCATTGCAATCATGCGTCTTTATAACACCAGGCAGCAATTTCATATTGCATATTTCTTTTTTTTTTTTTAAGCACCTAATTGTTTTACAGAGCCCTCAAGTTGGTGTGCTGTACAGTGTGTGTGCTCGGCTGCCGGAGGTTTGCTCTGACAGATCCTACCAGTGTCGAACAAATCCTCACATTTATATCCTCTCAGTACTAAATGCTTATGTACCGCATTCATAAGGTCGTCTGAGCCCCAACACACTCCCATAAGTCTCCTTTAGCTGTAGTGATGGCTGATGTCAGGGATGTCTGCTGAATGAAAGGAAACACAGGCAGATAGCGTTTGATCCGTGATGGAGATGAGTCCACATAGGAGTAGAGCTAGTGATTAATAATGGTGCATCTGGGTAAAAAGGATGTCATCCCCTGGACGTCTAATGAAAGCTCTTGAACATATCTGGGAGAGGCGATATGTTGACAGTGGATGATGCAAATGAGGCTAAATGTGAGAGGAAACCTGAAATGAATCACCCCGCTGTCTTGTGTGTGTGTGTGTGCGTGCGTGTGTGTGTGTATGTGCCCCGACTAGCAGCCAGCCGTTTACGCCGTACAAAGCTCGGTGTGACACTCTCCCTCCTTTGTCTCAAACTGCTAACTGTATTTAATTTCACATCTTATCGGGCCGGGCTTTGTCTGTCTGTGAGTCTCTGCACAGTGGAGGCGACCCCCGGAGATAAACTCTGTCAGGCTCTGGGGTGATTTATTAAATTCTGATTTCTGTGAAGGACTTTAATGTCGAGGGGGTGGGAAGAGCGGGAGGGTGGACGGGAGGGGGGTGTTGGCGGTATGGGGAGGGGGGTGGGGGTGGGGGGGTGGCGCGGGGGAGAAAATATGTCGCAGGTGTCTCTGCCAGCCCCGGGCACTGTTCTCTCTCCATTACCAGTATTGTTAGGTATAGAGAGGCAGGAGAAAAGAGAGAAGTAGGAATCTATGCTGAATTTCCTGTCTTTGTTGTGGCAGTGGGCTTGTTTTTTCCCTCTGTTCCAGGCCAGAACAGCGGTATCAAATCTCACTTGTTTGGACTGGAGATAGCGAGTGGAGTGTGGAACGTGGGTTAGTTTCATCGAGGGCTCGACCCAGCTTAGCGCTCATATTTTAACCCCCCCCCACTCCCTCATGACACCTGAATGGGGTTCTAACCCTCCATCCAAATCTATTAGGTAAATCCTTTGACCTTATCGGCCTCCTTATCCCCCACGATATTTGAATAAAGCCTGATGTCAAGACATGTGCGACATTTTTTGAGGAGTTCAGCAGATTTTATGGGCAGCTATTACAGCCTATCTGGACCCGGCGCTTCAATTTGAAATATTTTCTTGTTAAGCACACTTCACAGGTCAATTGTGACTGCGCCGAAGCTCAACATGTTAATTTTAATATCATTTTATTCATCTCAAATGCACCAGCTCCTCCCCCTTGAAACCTACTTTACATTTCTCTTTCATATCACCTTAATCTAAATTGATGTGTTATCATACATGGATCTCAGAGGAGGGGGATCAAATAATGGCTGTCAGTGGTGCATGGTGAACTGTGTTTTTGAACATAATTTGGTCCTCTACAATTCTTTAAAAGCCAAATCACAAGGTGCTTTTGCGGTGACCCCTTCTCTTTGTGAGAATTGTTTTTTAAACAGAGAACAGAGCTGTAAAAGTGATGTGTTGCTTCCTCTGATATCTGTGAAGCATTTTGATCAAAAGGTAATATTGGTGAGGGGCGCTGCCGGTTCTTGTCTCCTACACGTTACTTCCCAAAGGGCTCTTTTCTCCCTGACACCTCGATCCTCTAAAGTGATGAGTGGATGATAAAGAGTTGTGGATTCCATATATTTATTTATTGCTCGTATTGAAGAAGTTAATAGAAGACTGTGGGCTGTGATGCGTGAAGGGCTGCATGGGACGGGACTTCTTGTCTTAGATGCAGAACTATAGAAAGCCAGGCTGAAGGCATACATCAAACCACACAGACGTGCGTGTGCACAGCTACCCACACAGACGCCCATGCTCTATATCAAATAGTTTACCCCCTCTCTTTCTTTCTCCCCCCATTTTTCTTTTCAAACCAGGGCATATCCCACTCTCAGGGTGGCTGTTAAATCAAACCTAGAAGATGAGTTTGCAAAGCCGGACACTCAATCCTACATGTACTTCTACAAACCTAAACAGTGGGAGCTCAGCAGCAGCAGTCCCTCCCCAAAAATAGCTGCACAACATCAGTTTAAATACACTTTCTCTCCTGCAGAAGCAGAGTTTGTTTGACCTAGTATGCAAACCCTGGTTAGCAGGTTTGATTGAGCGGAGCCGGGGATCTTAGGGCCGGCTCCTCTGATACCTACGTCTCCCTGTCTCCATTGTTCTCTGCAAGTCAGCATCTTTTGTCTTTGCCACTGATTTGTCTTTTGATCTGTGCGAGTGATTTATCTGCATGGAATCGTTTTTCTCTCTGTTCCCCCTCAGGAAATTTGGAATGAGGCTGGCCTAACCTTGCCAGGGCCAAACAAAGCCCGTGAGCTGATCTCATGTATTTTGATGCTGTTTGTGAAAACGACACACACACGGCTCAGACTTTGAGAGGGCTGAAAAAAAGAAAAGGGAGGCATGGAGAGGAAAAAAAAAAAGCACCCTGATGGTGTCCGTTGTTTTGTGTTTTTCCTCCAACAGATGTAAGTACCTCCAGCAAAATTTCCATTTGGAAGTGACATGTTTTTCAAACTCGAAATTATTAAATGGTAGTAAGTGGATTTAAGTGGACACTTCTCATGCAGGCTACTAGACCGCTCCGCACAGAGACCCTGTGGGAGCGTAAACTCTGCTCACGGTGGCTGGGATCGCCAGGTAGGGCTAATGGAACGGGGACCCTGATGTCTTCCGACTGCAACAGTTTTCCCTCTGTTTGCCTGGTTAAAAAACGCCAGAGGTTGGGGGGATTGGAGTTGACAACCCTGAGGGGATTGGAGCTGTTTGCCTTGTGCGCTTTTTTTTTTTTTTTTTTTTTTTTTCCACCCGCCCTCATGTGCAGCTGTTATAGCGTCCTCCCTCCTCCTGCCAGCTGCCAGAGAGAGAGAGAGGGAGAGACACACACATAGAAAGACAGAGAGAGAAAGGGAAAGAGAGTGAGAGGGAAGGGTAGGAAGGAGGCGGGGGGAGTAAACACAACCACTCAACACCTGCTGCCCGGTGAGGAGAAAAGGTGTGTGCAGGAGAGAAGGGAGAGGGGGGGAAACAGAGATAGGTGGTTAGGGAGAGGCGACATGAGTACAAAAGCCTAAGAATGTGTTAATGTGGGAGTGAGGATTGTGAAAATACAAAGATTAGAGGCAAGACAGGTGTGGGGATATGCAGGTAGGCTACAGTATCACACTCTAAACCTTTGGTATTCTAAGTGCTCCCTCATGCGAGCACAGTCTGGTTATCTTTAGCAGTGATCTTGGAAAAATATAGATAGATATCTTTGTTCCAAAGGCAGAGAGTCTCATTGCTCCAGATGTTTACGTGCTTTGATCAACATTGTTTTGGGGTTGAGGCCCGGCGTGTTTGTCTGCCATCTCCGAGAGAGAGGAAACTTTTCCTCAGCAACGCTAATTATTTTTCCATCACCGCGCCGTCACCAGTGAGAACTCTTCACGTCCACATCGCCTCCCAGGCAGCAAATAGAGCACGTAACACCAGGAAAGCACAAAGCTGTTGCGAGCGTGTTTGCACAATTAATGTTTTCGGAGATAGCTTTCTCTCCACGACAATTTACTTGTGAATTTAACAAATACTATTGCGTGATAGCATTCAGACACGGGCGATAAGATCAGTGCTGAAAAGTTTGTGCATGCGAGGGTATTTGACTCCTGTCCAAAATATGCATATGCATTTAAATCAAATGGAGAAAGCAATCTTTTTAATCAGCCATTTTCCCCTGTATCAGAGAAGTGCAGAGTTCCCCCCCTGTTCCGTTTGGGACCCAATTGTCAATTGGCTGACATTATCTAAACAAGAAATATTAAAACTAATTAAAGAAATGTCTCTGTAAAATCTTGATAAGGCTGAGGTTATTTTTTTTCTTCTCTCTCTCTCTCTCTCTCTCTCTCTCTCTCCGGCTGCTGCACTGTGCTCTGTTAGGAGACTTGCCACAGGCTTGTCTGAGCAGAGGAAGTTATGAAACTCCTACTGCCATATCATTTGCACAAGGAAGTTTCAGCCTGTTCCTCTGGCTCTGTTGACTGGAGTCCATAAAACAGCTTTATTAAAAATGACACCATTCCACTCTGTATTTGCTCAGTGGCTGCTCATCTAGATTAGGTCACATGTTGCTGTGTAGTGCGGCCAACAATAGCCAGAGTTTATGACAGATAGCAGCTGTCTGGGCTGACTGTGTTGTGATAACATATTGCATACTGTACATCTCTAAATCTGCTGCCTTCTCATCGAGATAATCTGCTTCTGTTTTCAACAGAAAACTGTCTCGACCACAATTCAAAAGCAAGTCAGCGCCGTTCCAATTTCCTGTAACCAACTGCACATGATAGTAAATCATGAAACCGAAGTGACATGGCAAACGCCGCTGCTAGCAGCTCCACAGAATTTGCGGCTTGTTCTGCAGAAATTGATGTAACACTGTTACTTTGTATTTCACAAGTTGAATACTCGGGGTTAAATAGCTCAATGAGGAAATAGCCGTGTGTTTCTCAACCAAAGCACAGTTTCATCTCGATAAGAGGCCTGAAATCTGAACAATCTAGCATATAAAGAGTCTGTATGTTTGTGTGCGCTTCCAGGAGTGCTTGTGTGTGCATGCCCATGGATGTATAACATAACACCACAGAGGGAACACAGAACGGGAGGGGTGAGCATTCAGAATTATGTTATGGCTGCCTCCTGTTTAGCTTTTCCCAGAGCCCCAGGCGACTGGAAGGCATCAAGGACACCTGGGTGCGACTTTATTAAAGTATGAAATGAGAGGTCAGTGACGCGACGGTCCCACACATGACATCCTGCTGCTGGCCCTTTCTTCCCTGCCTCCTCCCCTCAGCCCAGGGCTCTGATGACTCCTCTATGAAAGTCTGTTTCATTAATCCCCCTGAGGGACCCCTCAACTGCTCTTTCTGCCGCTGATACAAATTTAATTCCTGATAGGTCTGTTAGATGGAAGCCGCGTCTATCAAGGCTTTTAATTAATGTGGCACTACTCTCGGTGTATCACAATGTTTATCTGAAATTCATGACCAGGGCGAGGACGGACGGGATTGTTCAAAGATGGCTTGTTTTCCCTTTTTGGTTGAAATGTGAATTTTAATTAGACACGGTTGTTACTCTGAGGGGTTGTAAAAGGGGGCTCTGTGCTTGTTACAAGGAGGCGTGTGTGTGTATTGTGTGTGTGCGCAAGGTAACGGCACGCTTTATCTGTTCACTTACTGTCACACCTTTCCAATGTGTTTATTTTTCTTTATTAATGCCCCAGTATTTTGAAGGAAAACAATATCGTGAATAGGTTTCAGGAAACCACCTACAAAAGTGCAATTGACTAAATTCTTTGGGCTTCACTGTAAATCCAGAGCCTGACAATGGGCTGGCCCGACAACTGTTTGTATTGGCAGGCTATTTCCAGCCTAATAGCTGTACAGTATCATTGTCAACCTCTTATCATGGCAGGCACAGCCCTTTCTGACACACTGACACCTCAATGGTGTGTGTGTATCTTTGCGTGTGTTTGCGCGCATACATCTACGTCTGTAAATTATTTTGATGCTTCTATGTGTTTTTTTGGTTTGTGGATATATTTACATCCACACTGTCAAGATCTGTTTGGCTAAGAAAACGGATTTTCTGCCCTCGTTAGCAAAGGCTCGCCCCTTCAGTGTGCAACAGAAAGTGTCACACATAAAGGAGAGATCATGAAAAGCCCATCTCTGGCTGTCTCTAATAGCGTGGACGGTGCCTTGAGATGGTTCTGATGGAAGATTAGCATTTGCGCAGCAAACTTGTTAGCGCCATCCTCGTCCCTGAGTCTCATCCGCGTTGAGGCTAATTTGTATGCTGTCCTTAATGGTTGTGTTTGGGTTAGTTCTGCGCAGCACAAAGCCTTTAATTGTGAGGTTTAACATTTTGCAATTAAAATCTCCCCTCATTGCTCTGAGGAATGAATGAGCCGTCTTTGATGTGCTTTAATCAGCCGAGATGTATTGTAGTTTAAGAAGCATAAAGATGCCAGATACATTTCTGATTTTAAATTGACACACTCTTCCACCTTTGAAGATGATAGTTTTTTTTTCTTCCCTTCTCTCCCCGCTGGCTTAAAGCAGCGAAAGCTCAGTCCCTTGAACCCCACTCTCAGATTCTGGGGCACAGATCTCTATCTCCCATTCTAAAGTGGCCAAACAGGATTAGGAAGAGGAGCGCTTCTATTTCACCAGGACCACGGAAGCGTACACAATGATTCACCAGAGCTTGACTAAAGATCTTAGATGCACACTGTGACTGTATCAGCTGTTATTTTCTCACCTGTTAGAGGGGCTTTTAGTCATCCTCTGTAAGACATGCTGATGTGATCAAAAGAGCATTTCTTTTTAAAAAAGCACGCTCCAATACAAATTCAGATGTTCGATTTTCTCTCTGTGTTTCTTTTTATTTATCGTTAATTTCTGTTGCGCCATTAGCAAATGCAGGAGAATGTAGATTATGGCACCGCTCTCCTGAGGTATCCTTGTTTTGCTGTATTGTTGTCGAACAAAAAACCTCATTAAGATCACAGGGAAAAAAGAAAATATTCTTATTGGAGAAAAAGAGGTGGCAGTTTGATGAAGGCTGATTGGGAGCATCTGGAGGCTGTTTTCAGAGGACATAACCCTGAGTGAGCAACCCTGGCATTTAAGTACGGCCCGCTCCTAGAAACTAAAAATCTCCCAGCAAGCAAATTAACGGGAGCAGGGATTTGGTAATAATGGAGGTTCTCGGCTTTTGTTTCACCGTGACAGATGGACAGTGTGTGCTCAAATTGAATTTGGCTTTAATTGCATTGTGGCGTTTATAATTTATCTGCTCCACAGATTTTGTTTACAGGTTTATGGGGTCTTGAAATGCGTGTTTGCTCTCTTTCCCCTCTCCTCTACTTTTCTTTTCTTCCCTCTCCCTCGCTCCTGTGTGTGTGCGCGCGCGCCTCTGCGTGTACGTGTCGGCCAGATCCTTTTTCATCCTCCACTACAGCAGGATAAAGGACACTGTAATTCTCTGAGAGTGTGGTGTTCATTACCGTAGCAGTTTGCCCTCCAGGGTGAATGTGTTCAATAAGCGAGATTGTCTTTTTTCCAATATACACTTAAACGGTATAAGATTGCAAATGTAAGCTCCGTAGTGCCCGTCTGCTCCAATGCTCAATGTTCAAATCATTTGGATCACTTGGATAGGTGAACACAATATAATCAAATATCGCTCCTTTTGAATAACTCCTGCACATGCACACAAGGACACCCATGTTAGCAGACAAGAGGGCACCCTGGCACACACTTGCAGATATATATGCACACAAACAGTTCCATTCACTTCCTTTGTATAAGAGAAAAAGAGCCCACTTGAGTTATTTTCTCCCGCGTGCCTGTGTTATTCTACATATGTTGAAGTGCTTCTTCTGTATCCAGGTGCGCTGGGTGATTGCTTCTCTCCCTTTCATGCAAATAGTGACAGACACTTGAGAAGTGGAAAAAGCATTATTTGTATTCCTTCAGAGGAAGATAAATGACACAATAAGCACAATATACCCACTTTGACATGCTAAACTTGACAAGCTACTCTTCCTCAAATCTCATTCTGGACACGATTATAAAGCCAGCGCTTTGTCTCATTAATTTGTGCAATATTTTTCTCTCTTTTTTTATTTTTTTTCCTCCTTTGGACAGACCTCCTGCAGCATCTCACAGTGGTGATAAAGATTATATGCTTGTCTCCTGCTCCATCTAGCTCTTCTCTCCTCTCCTTATCCTAGCCTCTGCCACCCTCTAATTGATGCACCCCTGCCAATTTACACTTCAGCCCTGGCTCTGACCCCTATTAACTACCTGGCCTCACTCTCCCAGGGATAGCACTGTGTTCAGGGAGAATCCTCCACCCCCAATCAACTCCTCTTAAGACTGCCGCTAAACACATTTTCGTACTTAGCCGGCGAGAGAACCGCACTTCACGCTCCTCGCCAACTTTTATCTGGATGAGTGAAAAGGATAAGCCAAGCTGTGCTGTTTTCCCCCCTAAACGCACGCTGTCCCACAACACGGCAGTTTATCATGGCCAAGCCTCGCGGTCATTTGACAAAGGTTATTTATTTATTTCTTTTTTTTGCCTGTCCTCAGATTACTGTCTTAGCAACACTGCAGCAGCCACTTGTCATTGTCTGTTTTTCACTTGTCCTAGATCGGGGGTATTTTGAGGAATGTCCGCTCTGTTCTCTGTACCTGTCCCAGAAGTCAGCCCATGTGGGTGTGTGTGTGTGTGTGTGTGTGTGTGTGTGTGTGTGTGTGTGTGTGTGAGAAAGAAAAAGAAAGTGGTCTGTGTGCTCCGGCTGTGTGCCTCCACCAGCTTATTTGTGGTAGGCTTAGCCTGACATATCTACTCCGGGTTTTACTCGACCTGATGTTATGTCATCATGAAAGTTCTTCGGGGGAGTGATTAAAGGACAGCAGATAATCGTGTGTGTGTGTGTGTGTTTGTGTGTTGCTGATCTTCTTCTGTTTATATTTAGATGACATGCCCAACTGAAGTGGACATATTTAGAATAGGAACTGCTGGGACGGGGACACTTAAGAGGGGTTAGTCACGTCGTTACATTTTTGCAGCAGACATGGTATGTGTACAGGGTAATGAAGTAGGGAATCATTCTGTGTTCTCGATTAACAGTAATCACAAAGCAATTGAAGCGTGAAAAATGAATTTGTTTCTTCCAATGCAGAACAGTCTCCGAACACACACGGCAAACTTATTAATTATACAGCAGTGTTGAGCTAGCAGAATAATATTTTTAAATGCTGTCATGTTTTGTCTGCTTAATTGTAAGGTAACACACACAGGTTTCTTCCCATTAAAGCTGAGGAGTGAAAGAAAAACCCGGCAGTTAGTTTTTAGCCTCTCTCCCACAGCTCCACTGAGTAGCATTGCGGCTGTTTAGCCACTTTTCTCTGGGCAAATTGTTTTTGTGACCCATGGAATGTTAGAGGAAATGCTTCTTTCTCATTGGCGGTCCCCCGGGTGTGGAGGCCATGGCCCCTGTCATCGGCCCCAGTGCACACACAGACACACGCGCGCGCACACACACACACACACACACGCCCTGGATCACTCTTTGCTAGAAGAAAGCAATCCACCACAGGAGAGGGACCTCCAGGCCTTTTTATAGCACCAGTGCCCCCCTCCCCCCCATCCAGACTCCCAGACGTGACATCACAACAATCAGAGATCATTTTCAGTGGTATTATCATAACCCCACACACACACACACACACACGTGCACATTCTTTCTCTTGATTTCTTTCTGCATCTTTATTTACTGTTTTCCTTTCTTGTTGCTTTCACTTCTTGCACAGTTATCAGTAATTAACCCTTGCTTTGCACAAACACACAGACACCAGACAGTGATTTTTTTTTTCTCCCAACCCCCTTAAAGAGACGTTAAAAAGTAATCATGAACGGTCCCAATTCGAAAAGGATTTCCCTAGAATGTGCAGTGAAATATGCTCCTCAGATCAATTAAGTGTTTACAGCCTGTAAGAATCAGCAGCACAATAGAGAAGCTGTCTCTTCTGGACCCCGGAGGCTACCGTAGCAATGTTTCATTAAGTGCACTCACTCCTGTGGCCCCCTATAAACACACATTAATTAAGGCACACAGAAACACAGCCTCTGAGCTTGCACTATGGTAATGATGATATGACCCCAAAAGGAGAGGTGCACCAGGGGTCAGGGAATAAAAGCAGGGAGCGTTTAATGCCAGAGCTTGGCTGATCTGCAGAAACACGGTCTTAACTGTTCCAATTCAAATTAGGCCAAGATTTTCTTAACGGGCTAATTTAGATGTGCATGAATGTGGATTCATTTCCAGCAGTGGGGATGGCGAAGGTGTGTTTTCTCCTTCCATAAAAGTAATGGTGAGGGTCAAGATGACAATTTTCTCTATGTCAGCAACGGCTGATATAATAATTTATATTCACTGACAGAATGACCTAATAATAATGATGTGATAGACTGTGTCGTATTCTCATATAAAACCAGTTTATTATGCACTGTTACAAACTGAATTAATAATCACATAAACACCAAACAGATCTCTTCGAATTTAATAAACAGAGACTGAACATATGTTCTCTGACAGGATGTCAGATTGAAGATTTCCAGATCTGGCAGCTGTACTTTATACCCTAATACAAAACTTACCTTGTAGACATGCTACAGCTGACCCGAGATCAGCTTTCGCTCATCCCTCAAAGCACTCCGGCTTCAATAGCAGTCACCTCCCATGGACAATTTAGGTAGATTTGACAGTGGCAAATGGGTGTCATCAATATGATCCCAAACATTGACATTTTCTTTGGTGGGCTAAGTGGAAAGTCCCATCCCATCCTCTCAAGATCTGCAGCTAGAGGCCAGGGGGCTGGTATCCATCTTCGTAACAGTGACTATGTTGGAGGAGGAGGTGAAGGAAGAGGAGGCGAAGAGATGGAGGGGAGGGAGGCAGCATGTCAATGAGCCTGCCCAGTGTCACTGAGCACCACACAGAACAGCCATCTGGAGAATCAAAGACTCCTACCATCTGGCTGCCTCACCCACTCTCTACCCCCACAGAATAAGAATCAACCAGATAGTACTTTGCCATAACACTCCTTGGCCTCTTGGAAGGAAAAAAAGTCAGGTAAAACTGCGTTCAAGTAAAAAAAAAAAAAAAAAAAAAAAAAAACGGCTGTCAACATTTATAAACATGGGGTAAAAGAAAAACGGCTGTGTGTGTACACCAATGGGAGGATGGAATTGACCCTCATTCGTCAAGCCATCACATGTTAACATCAGACTTTTAAATGAACATATGTGCGTCCTACTGCCAAACCTGAGACTTACTAATTCCATCTTTGTCTTTCAATCAATCTCACATCTGCTTGGAAAACACGTTCATTTTTTAGATCCGCAGTATAGATTCGAATTATGCATAGAAAAGTTCAGGAAAAACATTTTTTACGTCTATCATCATTCTTTATAGTTAAGAATAACAGCATATTTTTATTGAATATCTAAAATTTCCTACTTCCATATGTAAGAAATCCAAAAACGATAAATACTGGGTGCTTGACAGAAGAAGAAATACAGAAATAGACAGGTGTGTCTCCTTATCTTGTTCATGTCTGATGAAGGGCTTGTGCCCGAAACGTCACATGGGGTGATTAGGGATGTTCCTGGCGACTAATTTCCCTGTCCACTAAACAAACATTTTAATTAAGACTAGTCGACTAGTCTAAAAAAAAAGGAAAACACTCAAAAACCAGTCAAAATTTATCACATTGTCCTAAAAAATACTGTGTGCATTAAGAGCCCTTTGAAGCCTTCGATCACAATCTTCAACAACCATGTCGGATTTTAAACGCCGCAGAAGTACGAGACACTTTGCGCCTTACAGTATGAATGTGAACATGACGGCAACTCAGTCAAAAGTTAACCACTAAAATAACATCTAAAATAAATAAATCGCCTCTGAAATGTGGGGCACATTGAACCTTGCAGATTATCCGACAGAAATGATACCAATTCACTTTAAAGTTAACAAAACAACCTATAATAACATCTCAAAAAAGAAAAATTGCTGCTGAATTCATTTTCTAGATCAAAGTACTGCCAAACCACGCTGGTTTTGCGAGAGGACATCTCTCCGATTTCCCACCGTGCTGTTTGACAACTCCAGTCTACTCGAGCATTACTGTGGGGAGGGGGACTGCTGTCTGATGGCTCTATAGCACCTGCTAGTGGCAGGCGGCCACATGACAGTTAGCCTTGTACAGGAAGAAAACACTAATTTGTTTTACCGACTAATATTTCTGGTGCTGACTAGTGAATGGGCGGATGTTTAATCGTTGAGACGTCTAATTGTGCGCATCCCTCGTAGAGATTCAGTCAAAATTTCCAAAAGGAGCAGTTTCTGGTGTGTGGACCTGTTTTTGTGTTTTAACTTCCATACGATACTTAACATTCCACCGAAAAAATTCACTTCGAGGGCATACAATTTGAATTTTTTATTAAAAGGTGACATGACAGTTTTTCTTTTCTTGGTTAGTGACTGTAGTAAGCATTATCAATAAGAGAGCAAGAACGCACAGCTGATCACCATACTGTGGAAAATTAGTGTTGAAACCGTTTCAGATATTCAGAATTGATAAGTCAGTATTTCCGACAACACTATTAATAACATTGTGGTAACACTTGCCAAATGCACAGACTTTAAGGAATTGCTATCTGTAAATTGTGGCCTCTGACTTCTCTATCTATGATGTCCAAGAATTACAGGACTGTAGATGTTTAGCTCTCTTAAGTGATGGTGTCGTCCTTGATTCTTCGCAGATGTTAAAGCCGTCCAAGTCTTTAAGTGAAAGTTGTGCTTAAGGAGCTAGAAACTGTAACGCAATGAAAACTTAAAGCTTGAAGGAGTTCTTTAACATTGAACCAGTCTTGCTGAGTGGACCTTCAAAGTCTTGATTTAAATTATGTATGCTCTGTAAGTATGTATTTGGCAGGAGAGAGTGGGGAGAGGAGGGAGGGATGAACGCTGAAAAGTCATCAGCCATATTCCAAAATGCCATTTCCGTGTTGCTGAGGTACCATTGTTTACAGGGCTTTGATGGAGAGGTGCCCTGATCGCCACTAGCTGTTTCTCTCCCTCTCTCTTTTTCTTCCCCCTCTTAGTTTGAGAGAAATCTCCTGACGCTGTAAAATGGGCAATGATGACATATGTGGATGCAGGCCTGTTCATATCTTTGTGGGGCCTTTAGGGAAATAAATATCTGAGAACATTCAGTGAAATGAAGCTCACTCAATAAATCACCATGACACAATAAACACTTCTGGCACATGAGCACCCCCCTACCCACCATCCCCTGGTGCCCAGCCCCCTCACACACATACACACAAACGCGCACACACAAACACACTCTCCTCTCAGACACCACCTACCTCTCCCCGCCTCTTCTTGTGCTACCAAATGGTGCCTCCCCACAGGCCAGTAAATCAAATCCCAGCACAAATACAGTGGGAATTTATTTGGAATGGGCTTTTGTTCTCTTTAACGCCTGATTGTTAGGCCGACTAGGTCGCGTGATAAATTTTGAGCAGGTTGTTTCAGTGCAATGGCTGTGTGTTTGTTGCCCCCTGTACCTCACGTGAATCATGCTGCCTTTAAACTCCACTCCTTTGCCCATTTACACGCACTGTGGAAAACAGCTTTTTTATAGGGGAAATGTAAAGGAAACGATATGTCCATCTCCAGAAAAGATGATGGTGCTTTACATTTGTCATGAAGTGTGTTTCTATCCACTTGTTCTCATGCACATTTTTGCAAAAAAAACAACAACAAAAAATCGAAGTGGAAACATTGGAAAAAGTTGGTGTATTGATAATAACGTGCAGTGGAAACACACTTAGTCAAGTAACCATGACAAACATGAAACGTTTCACTTAAATGTCTACTGAGGCTTCCGCTCCACTGTAGACATAGAAGATTGCATCAGACAAAAATATCAGATCTATGTTGAAGGGCTGTAACCTTCCTCAAATTAATACATGAAAAAAAATGCTTTGGTTCATTTGAGGAAGGGCTGAGCAATATATGGAGTGCTTAGGGTGCTTTTACACCTGCCCTGTTTGGTTCAGTTCAGTTGAACTCAAGTTTGTTTGCCCCCTAAGTGCGGTTCATTTGGACAGGTGTGAACACAGCAGTCGCACCAAAGCAACCGGACCGAGACCTTGAAGAGGTGGTCTCGGTCCGGTTACAAACGAACTCTGGTGCGGTTCGATTTGACCTCAGTCTGAACCAACTGCAGTCACATGACACATTGTTTGGGTTAAACATGAGCATGTTACAGTCCTGGAGGATTATTAATGTGCACCTCCTCCTGTACTGCCTTAATATGCACATTCAGCACATCCAATGCATCAAAACATTGTTTTCTAGTTGGAGCCGCGCCTCGTTTTCAAACTGTATGGTTTGACTAAAATGAACAATGACAGCAATATAGTCCACGATGAGCAGCGCTAAAATCAACCTGCGTAGTTGTCCCTCCATTGTGACATTAGAAAGTGTCACATTTATCTTGCAAGTGTCCTCTTCTTAAACGTTTTGTTTACTTCCTGGATTTTTCCCACATGGAAATTCTGACCAATCAAGAGCAGCTTTCTCACACAAGGCATTTGCTCTGGTCCGTTTGTAAATGCTGCCATGAGAACACGAACCAACTCTAGGCAATTATACAACTTTGTAACAAAATTAGTGCCTCATTCAGACCAAAGCAAGACAACTCTAGGTCTGAAAGCACCCTTAGATTTTGGGTATTGTAATATCATAAGTGTTGTCTTTTCCTGGTTTTAAAAGCTGCATTACAGTAAAGCGAAGTAATTTTCTGAACTTACCAAACTGTTCTAGTTCTGTTATTTGCCTTTGCCCACTAAGTCATTATATCCACACAACTGAAGGTTATTTATCAACAGTCTCATTGTGTAAATATTGTGTAAGGGCATCAAAAGTCAACCCAACCAAATTATTGCAGTACTGGTGTTGCAGTGTTTGGTCATAAATATCGTGATATTTGATTTTCTCCATATTGCCTTACCCAATGTCTCTGCATACAACGGTCTGTATGATATCTTACAAATACCTACAAACAACTGTTCGTACGATATCAAATGAATAAGCACCCCACGAATGACGTACTTACCATAGAGTTACATACATAAGGTTAGTTTGAGGAAAAAAAACATGGTGGCAATATGTTGAGGAAGATTCTTAGTCATCCAGGTCATGGTAATCGTAAGTGCTATATTGTAGGCAACTGGACTTGCTTGAGTTTTTTTTAAGACGTTTCACCTCTTATCCAAGAGGTTTCTTCAGTTCTAACAGACTGGTGTGGAGCCGCAGGCTTTAAACTCTGTACGGGTGTGAACCCTAACAGAGTTGTTGAGGTCACATGTGAGTCGTTGACCCACCAGGCTATCTTGTGTGTCGTTAGGGTTAGATGGGCTCAGGTGAGAATGGTGGTGATGTACCTTATAATGACTTGGTTTCACACGGTTCCAGGGTGAAAGTCCTGTGTTTTTTGATCCACTACGCCAGCCTACCTTCTTACACAGCTTACTTTGTTATTTACTATCATCAGGGCATTGGTCATGTGATCACAACCATCCCGATTTACATGGGTCATACATGGCTCGTTATTGTGTGTTATATACGAATATTTATGCGTTACTTTTCATAGGAAAATGTATGAAGAGTGCGTGAGAGCAGCCTGTCCAGCCCCAGTTGTGTTTTGACTGGCGCTCTTAATTACATCATCTCATCCCGCCCTCTTCTTCTGCAATGGCTTAATGGCACCTGACTGGAGAATTAGCGCCACCAGCTATGCTATCATGCATCTAACTCATAATATTCATGTAACAATAGTGAATGAAAACGTGTGTCACGTTTGACAATTCTTGCTCAATTTGGATAAAAACTTGACGTTAGACGCCAGAAAAGTTGTGGTTGAACTCGTCAGAAGGACAATACAGTGCATTTACCTTTAATGTTTTTATGAAATGAGTTAGTAAATGGAAACAGAGAGGACTGTTTGGGTCTTGTCTATGTTAACAACATGTCTCGACACCTCCTGAGCGACACTGTGAGAGGGACGGAGGGCTCAGCTTTTCCCTTGGCTCATGACACCCAGTCAGTCTCCTGTGACAGCCGCTGTTTATGCAGAGGTAATATAAGCAGTAATATAACAGACTCTAATTGGTTTATCAGTGTTTGCTATGGTAACCCACATGGAAACAGCCCCTTAAACAATTATATTTTTAAACTGCTGGCCAGGATATATTTTGCTTTATCTATGGGCACTGTGGATATGATTGCTCACTGTTATAAATGGCACATAGTTAGTACACGGAGAGAAAGACATTGTTTACACTAGGCCTCATGCGGTGAATCTGTCCAGTGTAAGGTAATCTGCAGTAATAAGCTCCATTTGTTTTGTTTAGCTTTTAAGCTGAGGGAGAGAGGAAGGGAGAGGGGAGAGTGAAAAAAAATCTCATTTCAAATCCTACCCACCTTCTTATCTCTATTTGTTCAGTTGTTTTTAATGCCACATACTGAAAGAATTTCAATGGCTGTTTTGCCATGAAGTCATTTGTTATCCTTCAGCGGGCTTTCGTCTCCCTATTGTGTGACAGCCCCCGAGTGCTCGAATCCTCCAGATGGAGCAGGTCAGACACACAATGATACACACACACACACGCACTCACACACACACACACACACAAACTCGCAGGCAGGTTCACACACTCGCTCTTCAATGGTTGACATAGATCTACTTGCCTTGTGACATATACGGAAATGATAATGTCATTTTTGGCAATTTGTCTTTCCCCTACTTTTCTGTTAGTTGGAAATGTGGCTGTTAAGAGCTGCCTGGCAGTTGTACAGCTCATGACATGTTTACAAACAGTCCCAATGAAAATGTTTCACAACAGTATTCTCATTTTACGCATATTGTCAGTCGGTCTGCTTGTTATTCACTTACAGATTTTCTTTCCAAACAAAAAAAAAAAAAAAAAAAAAAATTGTGGACGCCTCGCAGAACAGATGCATCTGCTTTGTCTTATTTGGCAATTACACTCATCTGAGGAGTTCTGCCCAAAAAGCAAAGCACAATGTGAAAGTCTTTATTCTAGAGATGAAACACATTATGGTTCCTCTCCTTCACTTAGTAAATACAGTTAATAAGTTATAGTCACCGAAAAAAATGGGTTTCTTTCATCGTTATACTGACTTTTTTTTTCCTCCTCCTTGTTTCTCTTTTTCTCTTTTCCATGTGGCGTCCTGCTGTGTCCCTGTTTGGATCCTCTGATGTACAGGTTAGTAGTCTTTATACTATCAGTATTTAAAGCACACCTACAACCAATCCTCTGATATCTTATTATTTCGTATTTTTTAAAGTAATCAATAGGGATGCACAGATTTTGAAATTCTGGGACAGTACTGAAGTTTAAATGAACAATTTGGCTAAAAGATGACACCGGTATGTTTCATTGTTGTGTTGTTTTTGTTGTTAATTATTCCCCATTTTTGCCAGGGAAACAAAGATGTCGTCAATATAAAAAATATAATTCAGTCCTTTATTACACCTTAAATACCACCTTAAATAAAACATTATTTCAGATGAAAACATCTTAAAAATGCTTCCTTTAAACACCTGTATTTATCTAAGGTTGTCGCCAGTAACAACATTTATGTTTCAGCACATCATGATAACGTCAAAATTTACCTTCGCCCAATACTCCTTCTTTCTCAATAGAGTATCAGGGCATTATAATATAAAGTAGAAAACATATCTGCACACCAAGTAGCTCCTGTTAGAAGGATTTTAATCCTGTGTAATATTCTGACCCCTCAGTTCTTCCTCAGACTTCTGATAAACAACAGAAAGTTGCCATCTTAAATACCCATGGCGCTCGTGCCAGTGCCAGGCACCATGGGTATTTAAGATGGCAACTTTCTGTTGTTTATCAGAAGTCTGAGGAAGAGCCAAAGGTTCGAAATGTTTCACTGCATTAATGTCCTTCCAACGGGAGCTGCTTGGTGTGCAGATCTATTTGTTTTCCACGTTGCCAGATGTTTCTTCGGTCCAGCACCCACTCCATTGGACACTAAGATGTGGGCGTCTTTCTTACTGTTGTTTACGGCATTATAATATAACTCAATGCAACCTCTATTAGCTGTTAGCCGTTAGCTGTTAACTCCAGCCACTGACTGCTAACAGCAAACATTAACTTGCTTTCCTCCTGCCCATTTCAACACGGATTTGTTGTTATAGTGTAGCATTGTCAGGGAAAAGATAGGCCTTCCCCCGTGATAGTGGGTTTACTGCGGCCTTTCGTCCCGAAGGTGTTCCAGAAGATCTCTGTTCAACCCAAACATGTTCTCAATCGTCAGCGAGGCACCATTACTCTTGAGCCCTGCTTTTTAGCCTACGTAAAGCTGATGTGACGCAACAGAAAAACATAGGCCATCTTGTTTGCCGATAGGCCAGTGGCAGTCAACAATGATAATATCAGTTGATACCAATGTTTTGCCGATAAATTGGTACATAACTAGTTATTATTATTTATCTTCTTATTTTTTAAATCTATCAGTGGAGAGATTTTCCATATCATCCGTCTATCAATTTTTCAACTGACTTCATTTTACCTGGTTTTTACTTTTTCATAAGCCACTAACTGAGCAAGCTGTAATGAAACACACACACACACACACACACACACACACACACAGATGCACACATTGTGTAATACAATACTTGCATTATATCCTTTCAATGTTTGCAAGAGAGACAGATGGTTTGCAAGTTCACTTTCAGTTTCTCTGCATGAGAGCCAATATAGAGCCAGGTTCCAGGAAAATTCAAAATAACGTTTTAGCATGAAAACAACAGGTGCAATTCAGCGATCGTTCACTTTCACTCGCCAGTGATGGCAATAAAGGTAAGAGCAGGTTCCATAACAAGTAGAACGTAATAACCGTAACAGCCATCCTTAAATGATTTGATTGACTCACGGTAGACCTCATCGCTCTATTTTAAACCTAATGGAGTCTGGGTATAATTTGACCAAGCTTTGATTGACAGCCCCTTTCTGTATCTCAACAGTAACCCCTGACGATGTACATTAGAGTCGGATTAAGGCAAGGTGCTAACGCATATTAAAAAATTAAGCCAAGCCAGTGGACTGGCAAAGCTCCTTTTTTCTCCCCCTTTTTTTCCCCACTGTTCCATGGACCTCCTTTTGGATGGTCTAACATTAAAATTTCAATGGCATCAAGTAGTGATAGGGACTTGTTAATATAGCCGCAACTTGCCCTTGTGGAGGAAATCAAATGACACAGTGCAGCAGGCCACAGAGGGAAGAATGATAGGACATAACACTGCTTACACAGAGCCTCGCAGTCGAGAGGCAAGGATACAACATCAAATATAACAATGTAGCCTTCATAACTAGGTGCTTAATTTGTCAAAATGCCTCACTTTTGTCTAGGGCACATTTTACAGTGCCTCGAGCCCTTGGCATATTTAAGAGGACCATAGTAGTTTTTCCTGCGGCAGGATACCAGCCTTATTGTACTGCTTCAGCTGCTGTAAATAGTAGTAAATCTTTAGTGTTGCATTTATTCTAGCATGACACCAAAGCCTCCCACTCAGAATGATTGAATGTAACTTATTTGATTCTGCTTCCCTTCATTTGGGGATTTTGTGAAGAGTCTGGTTTGAAGACAATGAACTAACAAAAGATTGTTTTAACAGCTGCATGTCTTTGATTACACGCTTCTTTGAAGTATCACTTTAACTTAGCCTTTGAACTTGGATAGAGATCAGAAATGAATCGAGCTTCTTTTTGATGTAAGAGGAGGGGATTTTATTGTTGAAATGTTCATAAACCACTTCCAACCGTTTAGAGAACAAGTTCAGTGTTGATTTTTAAATCGAGGCAGGAGAAAGAGGGGGAGGGCGGCACGCGGGGGGGGTTTAGAAGAGAGGAAAGGAGGGTGAACGCTGGTTTCATGTTCACGTGCACCCAATGACAAGGAAAAGAAAACAACGGCTTTTATTCCTCCTCAGTTGTGGGGAGTTCTTAGATACAGTCTTCAAGTTACTCCAAATTCTCCAGCTCCATGTTTGCTTGTGTGGCTCATTAGGACAATATGCCATCCATATGTTGCACTAAATGATCGTTACATTAGTTTTCCCGCTTGTAAAAGGCACGTACGTGCGCAGAATCGCAGGAGTTAAACCTTCCTGTAGCAGTTATACTTAATCTGCTTGTTGCTTTTGACAGCGGTAATAATGTGCATTTGAGGTACTTTGTTGTTTTGGACAAAACTCAAATTCTATTAAAGGATTAAGTAATTGAACACTAAGCTAACGGACTTGAGGTTTCTGTTCTTTGGTAATGCCTTTAATCTTGGCACAGTTTTATAAAAGGCAGTGAAGTACTGAGTCACTGAGGGAAAAGCAGATTAGTTCAATATCATGTATTTTAGGGGAGAACTACACTAGCTTAGATGGATTATTGAATCAGTGAATTGAAATGTTATGACGCAAAAAATGTATCTATTTGCATAAACACGCAGCTGTGTCAACTTTCTGTTTGCACATTAACAGCACAAACTGAATCGTGGGAATTATGTGGGCTGTCTGCACCGTGTCACATGTAATGCCTTTAAACAGTACCCTGATGTATTATTCTGTTTAGTGTGCTGAATGTGGATCATGAAATACCCAAACTGCAAATTTCACACAATACCAAATTTTCAAATATAATACAATCAGCTGTAGGCTATTGTGTCTTTTTTTAATTTTTTTTTTTTATATAATTTCCAAATTAATCATGCTCCAGATCCACTGCCATTGTTCAATTCTACTGTTACCAGCAACAATAAAGAAACAAAAGTTGAAGAAATTGCTTGCCCTACATCTGTCATTGTCACTGAAAGACTGGCCATAATACTTTATTTATATTCCGCTCTGCAGATATGTGCTTTCTGTTGTAAATGTTCATTGATTCAAGGGCAGACAAATATACCCCCAACACCCTACATGACCCACATAGAGCAATATGTGCAATTCACCATCCATTAAAATAACATGATAGGCACAAATAAACTGTATTATACATTTGGTTACCCTTGCAGCTAAGTCAAATTACATTTTCAATGTCGTCCACTCAATCTCCCCTCGTCTTTTGTGCTTTCTTTTGATATAAATAGACAGACATTCAGGGGTCTGAAGAGTGGAAGTTAGAAGAATAAAAAAGGAAGAGGAAATTTAGATATTTTTAAATGATGTCCTACATTTTGTCAGCTAAAATCAGGATATTGCCTGAGCGGGGAGAAGCCATGTTCTTCAGTTGTCAAAAGGCAGTAAGTAATGATTAAAATAGCAGTGTGAAACGCGGGGAGATTAAAGTGATGCTAATGATAAGTGAGAGAAGAAAAGGGCAAGCTATATTTTAATTCCTGGGAGAATGGTTAATGACTTCTATTGCCTGAGATTAAACTAAACCTGTCTCATCAGCTTTTTCTGCTCGCTGAGGAAAAAAAGCCCCCTGCACTTTAATTTATTAAACTCTTTTAAGGAAGCACATTGATCTACATAGGTTAAACTTTCAAAATTTGGGCAAAAAGACGCCCCATAAAGCTGTCACGCGGGGCAAAGCTGTTGAGTTGCTCAAGGCACACTATAAAGAATTCATTATCTCCAAACTGCCACATTTAATCAGAAAATATCAATTATTTAAAAGGGGAGTTTGCTCCTGTTTAGAGCATCAGGTTTTACTGACACACTGGATTACACTGACACGTTGAATATATTTTTCTGCTGTCAGTGTGGTGATGTTGTGAACTTTTCCATTTTCAACACCCCTGGTTTTTTTTTTTTTTTTTTTTTTTTTTTTTTTTTAATGCCTTTGGCTGAGTGAATGTGCATTTGGCCACTGTAAAAGGCTCCGTATAATCACATCAACAGTATAATATCATCCAACAAGTAAAATGTTTATCTCCTGTTCTCAGCTTGTTGGAGGGACTAAGACTTGGTGCTGTGGAAATTTTTTCGCATGGCATTAACACAGAAGCACCGGTGACCTCTGTAATGAAATGTATGGTACTGTTGACATGGCATTACAGCGATTCAACACTGTTCATTAATCTTTGTTTTGCTAGAACCCTTCTGGCATGTCCTTCGCCAAGGTGCGGAGCAATGCCAGAAATTGTAAGGCTCACCACATATTTCTGATGGCAATTAGCATGCATTCCGATCCACTGAGCCCCTCACATAACAGCCCAATCCTTACAGCGGCCAGAGTCTTTATCAGCGCCCGGGTGATAGGAGTCATTGAACATTCTGCTGACAGCAGATTATTTTTGTTTTTATACAGATGTCAGGCTTGAGTAGGTGGTGTTTTCCACTCTTTCTGTGGGACTATGGGCCCTGTTGTACTCCCCTTTTTATCCGCAGAGGACCGAGCAATGCTAAGTTTTCACCATTTCCCACTCCCTTATTTGCCTCTCCCTTTATGTCCCCTTATCTTAACCTCAGGTCTGGAAATAGGTCTGATATTTAAAGCACGAGTAAAGAGTAACTGTCATCCCTTAGAGGACAAATAACAACACTCCACCAGCGCTGAATCCTGCGTGCCTCTAAATTCTCAGTGGATCTGTCAGCAGGAAGCAGGCATGCAATTAATAAGCCTTTTACCTCTAATATCACAGTTCTGCCAAATGGGGGGAAAAAATGAAGGGACACTCGTGCAGATATAAGAGAAAATTTTCCACAAATCCCTGTGAAGAGGGGTTTCTAAAGTGCCAACTGATGGCCCAAGCTCAGTCGTAGTAGCCGTGATTCTGATCGATATCATCAATGGCTACTGCTGCCGTGCAGAATTTGATCCAGGAGTCTCATGCTAATGTTCACGCCTGTGTCAGACACAATGTAATCTCTTCTTTTGAATCAATGACAGTTTTTTTATGGTCTCATCGCTTTTCCAGAGTAGATGGTAACACTATTCTTGAATCACATAATTTGAAGCCCTTGAAAAAGCTTTGAGTGTGCTGACAGCTGAGTTAGAGCTGGACAGTGTATTGATATTGTACTGTAGGGCTGGGCAGTGGGGCCAAAAATGTTATCCCGGTAAAAATGTTCATAGCAGTCGGTATCAATAATTATCACAACACATTTCAAAGCATTATTTCTTTCAAGTTTAAAGGCAGATTATTGCTACAACTATACGGTTAATTGTGTTTTAAACTATTGTCAGAACATGACAAACAGCAGAGCATTTTACAAATCTGAGGTAGATTAAAACAATTATAATCAAAAATAGACAAACCCTTTGAACAGACAGTTTAAAACAATGGTTCCCAACTGCTGGGTCGCAGTCCAAAAGTGGGTCGTGGGTCCATTCTGAATGGACCGCAAGTGACCTGCAAACATATCGACTTTGTAAAAAACACACTTCATTTTTAAGTACAGTGAATTTCCGGCACAGAGCTTTTACTTTAAAGTGCAGTTTCTTGCTGTAGTGTGAGTGACTAATGGACAGCTACTTAGAAGAGACAGCAAACTAGCTTGAGACATGGCCAAACACAAGTATGATGCTGTATATAATGTGTTAAACTGTGTGGACCTTGGACTAATGATGTAAGAGAAATCTGGACTCCGTGGCTGGACCAGTTGGGAACCACTGGTTTAAAACATTTCATAAGTGTTTTAACTGACTTCTCAAGTTTTAAACACACAGTATGTAATTTCTGCGCTGTTGGGAGTAGTTTGCCAAGAGGACTTTCCTTCACAAAGGGATTTCTTGGTTAAGTTTAGCAAAGAAAAGTCATGATTGGGGTTAAAATTTATAGATTTCTGCCAGAAAGCCCACCAGGAAAACTTCTCCCATGTGTAATTTCTGCCATTTCTCAATGCAAAATAATAACAAATGACCGACTTGGAGTACAGCGTGAAGTAGCGTGGATCATTTGTTGCCGATGAAAGTGTATCTGACGAGACTCAGGCAAAGATCGTGTTCACTGAGGAAATCTATTTACGTGTTATTCACATTACGTTTAGTTGCGTTTATTCATGTTATTTCGTTCTAATGAAATAGCCACAAATCAGTCACATTAACTTGCTAACGACCATTAGCATTTGATGAGTTGACAATACAGCTACTGTAGCTAACGTCATGTGGCGATTTCTGTCGTGTGGTAGCGCTTCTCAGTTATCCACGGTCAAATCAGTTATACTAAAAATAACTTTATTAGTAACTTTATAGTGTGCGCTTAGTGTCTGGTCGTCGTCTTCTTCTTCTGCAGCAACTAGTGTTTAAGGTGCACTAGCACCCCTCTCTACCGGGGTATGGCTGGTTTGATTTTATCGAATATTTGTTGTGTTTTTATCGTGGAAAGTTTTATCAAGATGATTACTGTCATGTTGTTTTGCCCAGCTCTATTATATCAATATCATGATTAGGGCTGCAACGATTAGTCGACTAATCAATGACTAATCAACTATTAAAATAATTGGTGACTATTTCAGTAGTCGACTAATCGGTTTGAGTCATTTTTCATAGAAAAGTACCTCAAAATACTCTTATTGCAGCTTCTTATGTTCAAATATGAAACGATGAGTATGAAACAAGACATTAGATGACATAATTTTGGGGTTTTGGAGAGACAGAGCGACATTTTTCAACATTTTAACAAATTTTTTGATAAAATGATTCATCGACTAATCGAAGAAATAATCGACAGATTAGTTGACAGTGAAAATCGTTAGTTGCAGCCTTAATTAGGATATGATTTGGGATACATAAGCGTTGTCTTTTCCTTGTTTTAAGAGGCTACATTACAGTAAAGTGATGCAACTTTCTGAACTCACCAGACTGTTCTAGCTGTTCTATCATTTGCCTTTACCCACTTAGTCATTACATCTACATCACTGAAGCTTATTTATCAAAAATCTCATTGTGTTGCACCAGTAGTCAACCTTGCAAAATTGATATCAAGGTATTTAATCAAAAATATTATGATATATAATTTTCTCCATATCTCAGAGCCCTAAGCTGAGTTAACACTTTGATCAGCCGGCCAGTTGTACAAACTCGAGGAAGACCACGTTTCTCAACAGTCTCAAGATTCAAGATTATTTGTCTCTAGGGAAATTTGTCTTGGACATAAAGGCTGCCACATGAAAATACATACACAGTGTGTGGAGTGCAGACAAGTGCATTCAAATAGTGGAACACTGACCCTCATTTTACATCCTCCTTTTATCCTGAGTGTAGGAGATTCACTGATAGAGGGATAATGATATTGTATACCTGTTCGATACCTCCTTTTGTATCTAGTGGGACTCTGTAGCGTCTCCCTGAGCAGGACATGGGAAAAGTGGGAACTTTTTCTTGCCTTTTTAGTTTGTTTGATATTTTAACTTATCTGAGCTGAAATTTTGTGATGTATAAATCGCATCGCTGCCCTCTGTCCGACCCTTATGTACACTGTAGTGTAGACAGTGTTTGTGGCTCTTTCCTTTTGACAAATTCAAATTTTTCTTTGCAATGTTAATGATTCAAATCTCCAAATTTGCCTGCAGTCAGAGGAAAATGTCCCTGTATTATTTTGTTGACATATTCAGGATGAAATGATATTTCTGCCCCCCCATTCCTCCTCCTTGTTGCGTAAAGTAATATCTCTGTGTTTCTGGGGACACATTACAATAATGCATTAAGAAATCACATTAATAATGCACATATTTTGTCACATATTTATAACTATCCCCCAGACATCAACATGTCACAGTTGTTGTTAGATCCCCTTTGGTTTCAATTAAAATCTCGCTGAGGCAATAAAAATAGCCAATTAAATTGGAGCAGGCTCTTCAGAGGTACAATTGGTCTGATTAGATTAACCTTGAACATCAATTAGGGTTAAAAATAAGCTTAAATGTATTTTAATAACTGCCCACCATATTCCATGTAAACTATACTACACTTGTATCGCTCATTTCCCCTGTATTGATTCCATAAGTGTCATTATTTTCACTTGATTAGCCCGCATTATCGTTTATTTTCTCTCGTGCTTATTTGCGGCTTAATTATTTAGACCAGAGTATTTTTTTTTATAGCGCTCTCATTGTGAAACATTGAGACTTCATTATCTAATTACAGGAGTGTGTTTCCAAGTTACAATAGACAATAGAGATGTAATGATGTATAACAGGCATCGTTCTACATATTAATCAACACGAGTCTGCAAAGCAGGGTCACATTCCAGCTTTTACAGCTGCACAACTTCTCCTGCTGTCACTTAACTCTCGTCTCTTTCGCTCCCTGTCACACGCCCGCATAAAAATACACACTCACTTCTCGTCGATCGCTGCAGCGTGTCAAGCTTTTCTCACCACCACTCCTGCCTGGCTGCCTTCAGTGATCCCAACCCACCTGGTAACTAAGAGCTGAGCATCCAGACGCTAAAAATATGCCTGACGCTAATGTCGCACCCCCCTGCCATTTCCAGCACCCGGTTCCCAAAGCCCAGGCTGGTGTGAAGGGAGGGAGCCGAGCAGACATCTTTGTAATTCTTTTAATAACATGTGTAAATGGGCAAGGGGCCTATCGGTCTTTATCAGGCCTGGCGAGCGGAGCAGAGCAGCTGATACCACCTAGGGGCTGGGAAATGCCTGATTCATCTAACAGCCCGTGAAGCTGATTAATTTCACTCTTCATTAAGAATGTGTTGTGGCGTCTTCTCTGGACTTCGGCATATCTCTCCAACACCACCACCGCCGCCGCCACTCTGTCTCTTGGTCATCTCTTCGCTTCTTCTCCAGCCTTTTTCTGTAGCCTCCTTCTTTCCTGGGCAGCGTTAGCAGCGGCGGCCACCCTCCTCCTCCTCTCTTTGCGCCCTTGGCAAATGAAAGGTCAAAGACGCTGCAGTGATTAATGAGCAGTAGACTCTGGGATCTCTCTGTCAACCCCCCGCCATCCCCCCACCCCTCTCCCCTCCTGCCCTCCCCGCTCCTTGCATTATTTCATCTGCTAATCTCACACAACACTACTTAGTTAGTATGTCGTGGAGAAAACAGCGTTGTGTGTCTGCGCCGAGCGGCGTGGAACTCTGATGAACTTTTTTCTGCAAAGGCATAAAGGGAGGAAAGAGAGTGTTATTGAGGGAAGCGGGGGGCAGCGCCCACAGAATTTTTTTGGGCCAAAGAAAAGGTGCTGTAGTGTAAATGGTGAGCTCTCCACTCAGCTTTTCATCTCAAGATGTTGCTACCAAATCTAATGATTTAAGTAGTGTGCTCTCAGCACAAAAAACTCCACTTCAGAAGCTTGGCGGTTTTATGGTGTAATTGAATGTGAACGTCACCGCTCCTTTCACAGGATAGATGACACTTCATGGGCTCAGACCAACTGTTTATTTGAAAAAGTAATGAAATATTTACTCTCCATTGCAGTACAGATTAGCAGCAGTAATTGACTGCGACAGAGGTCTATGCACAAGTATGTGTGCGTTTTATAGCGCGCAAGAGGGAGCGAGGGAGCGAGAGAAAGAGTTAGAGGGCCCCTCATGTTTGAATGCAGATCTTCAGCACACAATAGGGCTGTTAGTGAGGCTGAGTTTCTGCCTGTCACTTTCTCTCCACATGTTGCTTTTTCTTTCAGAGATAAGTGGGCCTAATGCTGAACAAATAGTGGAAATCAGAAGCCACTGAGAATCATTTGCCTCTCCTTTTCCCATGGCTCCCAAATAGACACCCAGACTCACAGACGGAGGGAGTGACGATGAGAGAGGGAGAGCGAGACGGAAAGGAGGAGGAGGAGGAGGAGGAGGAGGAGGAGGGAGGGGGAGGGGGGGGGCAGAAGAAGAAGAAGAAGGAAAAAAAAAAACTCAATGAGCAAAACAATTTTGTCACCACAAGCAGATCCAATTGAAAAGTCTCCTGGATGGGGAAGAGCTGGAGTTGTCAGATCAGGCCATGGCAATGAATAGATCCAAGCAGGCTAAATTGGCATCAGGTGTGGGCTTCCCCTGGCCGGTGATAGGCTCCCACATTGTGCTGGCTAGACATTTGGCCATTTTCAAATATAATGGGAGAAATGAATGCAAATGAGTGAGTGGACTGAAATGTATTTAAATGCAGATTGAATGGGGGGCTCTGCGTAGCGCCTGATAACAAGTTGCTTTAGGAGAAGGGCCACATTGTGTTGGATCATCCCTCCAACCCCCACCGCTGCGATCCCCACACCAGCAGTCCTGTTTTCTCTCCCTCTGTTGCACTTGTGTCTCATAAGGGGCCATTGTTCACTGGGTAAACTCTCTCAAAACTATTTACATTACCCATTTATTTGAATTTCAAATATTTTGGGTTCTTTCTCTCTCCCATATATAGCTGACACACATGCAGCCGGCCGCCTTGGGCTATCCAGTAAAACAGTAATTGCGAAAGGACAGGGGGCTGTGGCAGAAAAAGAAAAAGCCGGAAAAGGAGGGGTTCAATCATTAATGATAATGTTGCTTATGTCCATAGCCTCATTAGGGGGCTAGTATAGCAGCTAGTAGCATGTGTTTCACAAACAAGTTCCCCCCTGCCCACTGCCGGTCGACCGCTAGCCCACGGCGATCCATCTTCTCAAACGTCTCCTTCCCATATTTAAGGAGCTCTCGTTACAGCCTTTCCCAGACCTGTGAATTTATGGTGCACTCCAAGCGGTTAGCATAATCGCTGGGAATGCAGTCATTTCAGCGGGAATGTGGGAATTAGGGCAGGAGAGAAAAGGAAAGCTGTTGGTGTGTTAATTGAATTTCATAAGAATCCTTTGCAGCAGCTTTGCCCTGTTCACAGGGCAGCGTGGACACGTAAGGGCTCCGAATTCACTGTTTATTAATTTATTTCCTCGCCTTGTTTTATTTCCTCGCCTAATAGATCAAGTATTTCTCTATAGAAACCTTGATATTAGACAACAGCCATGCAGAGACATAGCTTACCTTTACAAACTGTTAATTTCTCTCCTCTCTGATCTCAGCAAATAGAACAAGTGGAGACTAACAAGAGGGTGCGTTCTCCTCCTCCTCACAGAAAAAAAGAGAACAGCTTTTTATTTTTTCCTCATCTGCATTTAAAATACAATTTACATGCAATTAAATTTGATTAATTAGAGACACTAACCTCTGCCCGTCCTGTGTGCACATAATGTATCATGCATTTCAATGTCAACCAACTTTCTGTTTATCAAGAGCCATCATTATGTTTGGTTTCCACATAATTTAAGGCATTTTAAAAAAGCAAGATTTTCAACTATCTGACATGTTGAACCCTTCAACACAATGACAGTCTTAGCTTGAGGGAGTTTACTTGGATAAACAAGTTGTTCAGAACTTAGTGGACCCTGTGCGCGCGATACTAACTTTAAAATAATACCAGATAATTTTCCGATTGCCAGTTATTTAAAGTTGGCCCTGTTAGCACAGGGGGCAGCTGGGGCAGCGACTGCAGAGATGTTTCAGTGTCCAGAAGTTTCCATGCGGTGATTAATAGGAGGGGTAATGTAGTGGGGAAATGAGTAAACACTCCCTTGCTCCTGGCTTTGTGCTTCAACGGCTTGATGACAAGGGCAGAGCAAGGTGAGAATTAAACAGACCCGCAGAAGAAGAGAAAAAGAAGAAAAAAAAAACGGGGGGGAGCAACGGGCTGGAGGGAGGAGTGAAGCATGACAGACCTGGGCAGTGAGTGGGAGTGAGGAAAGGGCGACTGGGAAGAAAGAAGGCCGCCCTGACAAAAGTGGAAGTGGAAGTTTCTCCTGAAGAAGAATAATTAAAAGCGCTCAAGGGAGGGCAGTTTTAATTTCACATGTAAGGGGCTAAAGATTTCATTTAAAGGCGCGGCGAGCGGAGAGGAGGTTAATAAGATGAACAAAGCAGGGAATGTGAGAACATACAGTGTGAGGAAGCGCGTTGGACTTTCACCTGACACGTTTTTAATTATTGAACCTCTGATATTTCTCCGTTGAAGAGGGGGGTAAAAAGAGAAGATTAACTGATTAATGGTCATGGTAACCAATTACTCACTCACGGGGAAATAGATGTAACTTCACCACTTGTCATTCGGCGCCTAAACGTCACCGAGTGTAGCATCGCTCCCAAAGCTAAAAGCATACTCTTGGTTGTGCTGGCGGTCTTAGTAGCTGCCTACTGGGAACACAACCAGAGCATTGCATAATAACTCCTTCTAAAAAAGTGAACTTGCTTCCACAGTCGAATGTGCGCTCTTGATCACTGAAATCTCACTCCATTAGTGCCATCTGAAGTTGATGTATCCCAATTATCATAATAAGATCAGCTTGGTCCCATACTCCATGGGACTCCAAACTCTCTTACTGCCACAAAATGATCAAAAGGACTTTGTGAACTAGACCCAGAGTCCCAGCTGTGGGCTGATTTGTTCAGTAGTGGTGAAAAAAGAACTTTAATTGAATATGATGTATTTCTTTTACTTGTACTTTTGGGCCCAGGCTGCTAGAAGAGAACAACAGAGATATGCCAGCTTGGCGAGATATCGACCCAAGAATACTTTTCTTTACTTAGATCACCGTTCAAGGATGTAATACAGCTCAGTGTTTGCCAAGCTGCACCCCCAGTGATAGACGTCCTCTCTGTGATGCCAGCAGCGTGCTCCACAGGTCTTCACGGCCCCCCCCCACCCCCCCTCGTACTCCTCCTTTTTTTTTTATATATATATATGAAATCATTAATGTTGTCACTGTTTGCATGAGAATGACTGTTACATCGCAATCCCAAAATCCTGTTCCGCCGCCACGTCACACTGCACAAACACTGCTTGACACTTGTGTATTATATGTTTATCAGTCTCTAATGAAACACTGACAAGTTCCCCGCACAAGGGATACTGTGTTCCATTAATTGCCCTTAAGGAACCTTGGGCACTCACAAAAAGGCTGGTCCTATTGCAGCTGACAGCAGAGGGGCCCTCAGCCCCGGCCCCCTGGAGAGAGAAGATATTAAGCGTTAGCAACGTCTGCACTCTCTCCTTCAGTCTCTCTGTCATTCCTTCCCTCTCTCCCCTCTCCCTCCCTCTCTCCCTATATGCATCTGTCTCCCTTGGAAGTAAAAGGTGTCTCATTCTATTTCTTCAGCCACACGTTACTTGACCACGGCGTTTAGCACGGAGCTTGACAAAGAGAGCTGTGTCAGTTAATTTGTCAGAGAGTGTTTGTGATTGATTTATTCATCTAGGGCTCAACAAATGTTTGTACTGTGATGAATCCCCTGAACCATAATTTACTGCAAATTAAACCCAGGCCTCTAATGACACGCAGATATGTGCTGTATGTGCCCGCTGATTAAAAACACAGTTTATTTGGACTTATTTGAACATTTCCAAGAGTTATGAAGCACAAAATCTGCACTGACCTTTCCTGATTTAGATCTCTACTCAAAAAACATCTTTTCAAAACAGCTTTTAATGTGTGAATGATTGTGTGATTTTGTAACCAATATAAAGCGTGTTTGAGTGTTTTGAAAAGCGCTCTATAAATAAAATGAATTAATATTATTATTACTCACACCAAAATCCAGAAATAAGAAATATTGTAGATATGTTGTGAGACAATTATAGACAATTTTTTTTCAACCCAACTTTTTTTTTTTTTTGTACGCAGGGTCATTAAAAAGCCTTAAATGTCTTAAATTTAATTTTCTAAATATTCAGCATTAAATAGTCTTAAATTTGAATTTGTGACGTCTTAATTGCCACAAACATTTTATCTAATTTCATTCATCCTTTTTTTTTTTGTTCTTGTCAAAATAAGTCAAGCACCTGAACATGAAAGTCCACATTTCTGATGTTACAAATCTTTAAACCTACCGCTTAAGCGCATGCTGTCTTTTTACCTTAAAGTTGTAGTACCTGTTTGCAAAATATAGATTAGCCTCCCTCGCTTTAATAACCATATTCCTACCTCAAATCTACCTCTGCACAGGTCCATCTATATTTATACAACTTACCTTAACACTTGCCTGCAATGTTTGAACAAGAAAAAGATGATTTATCAAAAAAAAATAAAGCCTTTAATTTGATTAAAATCATCGTAAAAAGCATTAAATTTAAGTGTCTGATACCTACAGACACCCTGTGTGTATGGCTTTAATAATTTTGGAACTAATTAGTGTTGAATTTTGTCCAAGAAAATTTTAAAGGGCTGTAAATTTGTTGTTTAAATGTACATTGATATTGTACTCAATGGGAAATCTACTGCAAATATTCTGTATTTTCTCCTTTATTTCAGCTTCTTACTCAAAGACACTCTTTCTGTTTGCGCCCCGACTACAGTATGTACTTGTCATATTTTTTTTTTCCCAATGTGAGAAGCCCTTTTCGCCGCAGCTTAGCTTCCAAAAGCTGCATCATCTCCCTCACGAGACCCGTGATCTCTCTATTAGAACGTGACAAAACATTTGTTCTCACTAGAAATTACGGTCTGTAACATCCTCTAATGTGATTCACAGTTTATTTGCAAGTCCATCGCCGCGTCGAACAAGGGGTTATGGGCGCGTCACACATATGGATAATTTTAAGCAGATGCATCTGGCGTGGCTACCATGCTATGATTAGTTTCCAGAGCATTTGTGAGTGTGTAAACCATCGCTGACATGGATGAAATATAGCCCAGGTTCACTGGGAGTGCAGAGAGAAGAAATGTACCCCATCTGTAATACACTGTGTAGACTAATATCAGCTCCTTTTCTCTGATATTGCAGTGAGATATCGATCTGGTAAAATTGTCCCATATTGGAGCTGTCTGTTGTGATATTCATCATGCTGTCACCTCTCCCCAACACCTACGCGTTATTAGAAACCCGGGTTTGAAGAGGTTGAAGGGTTTTAGTCTCCGAGATGTAGCAAACAATTCATCATGAGGGAGAGAGAGAAAGAGGGAGAGAGAAAAGAATTCAGGTGAGGTGATGCTTGGGTAAGATTTATGTCTAGTCAGGCTGTACATTAAGAATTATATCATCAAGCAAGAGGACACCAGCAGCTTCACTGCTATCTGCTGAGCAGGCCTATTTGCTCTCCTGCCAGGCTTAAATGGAGTTTTTTTTTTTCTATCTCTTATGAAGCTTTTAAGAGAAATCTGAAGTCTGGAGGAGCGTAGTATCTCACCCAAACAGAGTTATTTGTGAAACGCAACGGCAGCTTGTCAGAGGCAATTGTTATGTATGCGGGGATTTCAGCGAGCCTGACATTATGTTTTGCGCTCAATGCCAGTCACTCATCACGAATAAAGCCTGTAACTGGTACGTGCCACCTTCAATTTGGCCCACTTCAGGGTGGGACTCTAGTCTGAGTTCCTGTTATTTCCTCTCTTTGCTCGCAGTCAGAGATTCTTCCGGGAGGATCACAGAGACGTACACAGACGGAATCCAATTCTTCCGTGTCTTGCAGAGGAGTCAGACTTTGATTCGTCTTTAACTCAGTACAAATGCTCGTCTGGGAATGTGCAGGCTGGGGGCTCCCTCTGAAGTTCTCTCTGCCTCTCTCTCTCTCTTCCTCTCCCCGTCTCTCCCGGGGAAGTGTGTGCGCTTGCACGCTAGGCTGTGCTCTGTTAGCCACGATGTTATTGTTGTAAACAGCATTTAAAGCACAGCTGGCCAAATTGATCAGGGCTTGCGTTGGAGTGAACTTGAGCAGCAGAGAGTGGGGCTGCATAAACAGGGCTGCTTGTATCTAAATATGCAAACACTCTCTCAGCAGTCCACACTCAGGGGAACAGACACTGTTACTTCTGATGGGGGAACAGTGAGAAGCAGTGAGAAACAGGCTCGAGCCCTAACCTTTCCATGTATACACACAGAAAGAGGCAGAGGGAGAGGAGACAGGAACATTTTTCCTGATTATGTAAACATTTCTTTTCCTCCCCAGATCATTTTTGGACTCCTCCAAGTATTTACTTTTCATTAATTATTGAAAAAAAGAAAATCAAGAGGAAAAAAAAAGTGAATAAACAGTAGATAATTTTTGTTTAATGTTTCACACAGGATTCCAATCCTCAGTGCAATTAATGCTAATCACCACGGTCTTCCTGTTTAGCTTGAACCGCTTGCTGTCTCTCTGTCCACGTCTCTCCTCCTTTAAACTCCCTCTATCTTTCTCCCTCTGCGTTTTTCTTCCTCCTCCACCTCTGCTGTTAGTCACCCCGTCTCCTCGTGTTATGATTACATCACCCTCTCTGTCTGTTGTGTCCATTTAGACCTGAAATTAATCACATCCGACAATCTGGTGGTGCTATTCCCAAAGTTCAAAAGCTTTAGTGGTGAGAGAGTGATATACAGAGAGCGGTGGAGGGAGAGACAGAGCAAGATGGAGCACATCAAGCATGTTGGAGGTACTTACCATTTGTAGAGTACAGTATATTAATTGCTTATCGGTTTTTGATTTCAGAGTCATTTAGAGTCAATCGAACGCATAATTTTCACAGCTATTGTTCTTTGGGGTTTGTTAATTGTCACCCCACTGGCAGAATTAAAAGCAAATTAAAAGCCTTAACTATTGACTCTATCTGAAGTCACTCTCCACAACAATTTCACAAAACAATGGGGAGGATTAATGAAAATGCAGCTTGATTTCTGTTCTCCAAAGCTTTTGCTATGGGGAACCAATTAACTACCCTTCAGGATGACTTTCACTTCTAACTGCCGGTCTGTTCCACTGCCAGAAACTGGGATTAATTCTCAATTAATCCCTCCACCAGAACAACTCTGCCTTTGTCTGCTGGGGAGGACATGAGCATACAACACCGAGGTTACCCCAAGCCTGTTTGGTGGAGGAACTCCACCCCTCCTAAGATTGATACACCCTGTAGACTAGCTCTTCTCAAGCTGAAAATAAGAGCCATTAAAAGGGAATGGTTGACAATGATTTTTGTTTTAGGATTTTGAGCTTTATTAGCCATGCATATTAATGAGTCAATTAATTCCATTCGTCCTCGCGAGTGGTCTGTTTGTTTTTGCCTGACCTTTTATCTTAGATGCGTTCACGCTCGGCTTGGTTTAAGCACTTACTCCATACTGTGTTTCCCATAGCCTCACGTCCAAAAGGGGAGTTTTTATGTGTTTAGCACTAAGATTCTCCCCCTCTCTTTTGTTTTCTCTCTGCAACTCTCTCGCTCTCATCCGTCCACCCTCCCCCTCTATCTGTTCTCTCGCTCTTTCTCCCTCTGTCAGAATGCCTGCTGGATGTATTCCTCTCTAAATGTGACAGGAAATATGCTATTATAGCATGCAGAATATTTGCCTGATGGGATTTGCAATAAAATTACTACATTTCCTTTCCATTAGGATCTCTAAAACCCCGCTCTCTAATTTATGATTACCCTGGCAAAAAGACATGTTATATACATAAAGACTAAAGTAGCCCCCAGTCCACATTTAGCCCGTCCTGCTTTCAAAGTTAGTTGAGAGGACAGGAGAAATAATTGAAAAGTGCAGCTGGACTGTGTACAATCTTGTAAGGGATGCCTAGAAAATGAGATTAATCAGTGCACAGACATTGTGGGGAAAAGTTTGCAGTGAATGCCTGACAGTCGTGCTCTTTCTCTCATTTCAAATGTTGGCAGGCTAGCAGGCAGCTCCAAGGGAAATGCGCTCCTTTCATACTTGAGTAATTGATGAATTGTATGCAATATGCAAATGAGAATCCATAAATCTTATGAATGACAGCTTAATTTATGTGAGCCTTAATGAATGCAGGATTAGATTTTAATTAAATATCCTCAAAGGCACCCTGACTGGGTAAGTTTTTAAAGCCTTGTTTTGAAGACTTGTTTCATATGCATCGCAGTTCATGAAAAAGAGAGATCAGTGAGAGTGGTTAGATGAAATTTCCCTCGCAGTTTGAAGATAAGACCTGTTCTGTTTTGCTAACCAAAGGCACTTGCAATTAATAAATATTGGAGCAAAATCATATCTACCAATCTCATTTAGGCTTTCCTGGAACTGCTCATTCTCATACATTTGATTAACTGCATTTACTTTAAGCGCTATCTGATTTCTAACATTTGGTACAGTATCTTTTTAATTAAGAGAATCATCCATTAGGCATGGAAAAGTCAACCAATTAGGCTTTCCTCATCAGTTCCCGTGATGTAGGAAGTCTGCTTACTCATTATCATAGTCTGTTGATGTGATACTAAACAATCTTGGACTCTGTAGTTATGGGACGCACAATTATGAAATCAGCTTTTAACATTAATGATGCATGGGAATAATCAGCAATTTATCGTGTTTTCAGATCTTTTTTAGATTCTATTTCACAGCTGAGAGGCTTCAAACAGCTCTAATAGAACGTGATTACAAGAGTAAGCTCTTTGTAGCTACTGTAACACTGGGGTGTGCTTTTTTTTTTTTTTTTTTTTTTTTTCCTCTCCTGGAGCCTGGCTGTGGCTTCATGACACAGGCTGGAGGAAGGAGCGTGACCGACTCCGAGTTCCTCCGTAGCATCAGGCTCTGTGATGGTCTCACCCAGCGTGGTTCTAATCAGGCCTGAGCCCAGACAAAGGCACCAGGAAGGCACCCACTCTCCCAACTACTACTGATCTCAACCCTGCACATTAGTGCACACAGGGATCAGAGCACAGACAGCACTTTAAAAGGGGTTTTAGTGGGATTGATGCTAACTCTCTCCCGCCTTTGATTTCACACCATTTGATCTGTGATATATTGTTCCGTAACAAAGGTTCACAGTTTGCAGGCGGATGCAGCTGTTCCTACCCCTAATAAATAAAAGTGTGTGTGTTTTTTTCTTCCTCTCCTCGTACTCACAAACTCGCTGTAATCCAGCTATCTAGATCAGATAAGCGCGATGTGGCTACCTGTGCGAGGCGGTGTTTGACAGGTGCAAGGGGAAGCTGATTGAGATAATCCAAGAATAGGCTCAATGCAAATACAGATACAAGATGAGGGTGAGGATAGATGGATGCATGAAAAAGATGGATGGGTGAATGCATTCCCATGTATCATGCTGTGACTCTGAGATTATGATCATCACAACCAATAGACTGCCAAGGTCAGCAGGAAATATAAATCATCTTTTTTTTTCTCCTCCCGTTTTGTTGAAGGCAACATGTATTCCTGTCATTTTCCGTGGTTTGGGTTTGTCAGATTGTTATGATTAGGATTATTTTTATATGACGAAGATGAAGATTTGACTTTGTTATCAGGAAAAAGATCTAATGTTTGTCTTGCGTCCTAGGACGTCACCGTCAACAACATTTAACCAAACAAGAAAACATACAACAAATGCCTCAAATCACGAGTGTACGACAAGTGGATGCAGTGCAACAAATGAATCATTCCTGTTGCAGTCAGTGTTCAACCCAGGTACACTGAGGCTACTTTGACGCCATACTCTGATTTAATAGGTTGATAGACTGAGCAACAAGAGAGTTCCTCAACCTGTTCAGTCGAGCCTGTGGGACTTTAAATCATCTGTGTGATGTCAAAAGCTGATATTCTTCAATATAACACTATTATCTAGGATTTTAACTGAGATTATCAATTTATCTGAGTCTTTTTTTAAAATAATTTATCAATTTTCTGGTCTATAAAAGGTCAGAAATGTGTGAAAAATGCCTGTTATTTTATTCATTTTACATCATAAAGCCCACCCTTAAATTGCTTGTTGTGTCCATCCACACTAAAACCCAAAGATATTTATTTTATATTCATATAAAAACAAAGAAAGGTGTCAAATTTGGACATTTAGGATGCCAACATCAGAGGCGATTGACATTTTTGCTTGAGAAATGACTCAAATAGTGCGTCTCACTCCTCTGCAATGACTCAGAAATGATCAATAAACCATAGAATAGTTGTCGATAATAATATTTAATAGTATTTAATAGGGGTGTAACGATACATTGATCCACATTGATACATTGATTCATTGATTAACAATCCAATTACATTGATGCAAAATGAAAACATCGATCCATATTGTCATCTTAAAGATATACCTTTATTTTGAAATTCACATAGCACGTCTGTGTCACCATTTTAGTGAACAGGTCTATTTTCATTATTTTTTGTTACAGAAGAATACTGTTTTTCATTTAAATGCCTGATACCTGGAAGAGCTCAGAAATAAAATGGTCAAATCATATTCTAGTTGTTTTTGTGAGTTGATGTAAATGATTGTGTGTGATGGGCATATGATATCGCGTCATATCGATCGCAGGCTCCTGAATCGAATCGAATTGAAATCGTATCGTGACAGACTTTGTGATATCGGCAAACATCGTATCATCATCCAAACAAATCGATATAATATCGTATCATGATGAAGCTGGTGATTTACACCCCTAGTATTTAATACTGTAACAAGTTTAAAGAAAGAAATCCTCCATATATATATATCAGGCCTGCTAGCTTTGCCCAGGGACCACTTTTGCAACAGGAAGTAACAGGAAGTTCGGGGCCAGTCTTTAAACAAATAATAATAATTATGAGTATATATAATAAAAAGAAATGCCTGTTTTGAACCTTTAAATATTTGCAGTCCTCACTCCAGTTGCAGTTGGTGTATGCAGGGGTGTTACTAGGATTTGGGGACATTCGGGGCTCCTCTCTGACCTCTGTTGGTGGGGTTATGATTAGAGAGATCCTTCCCTGGCGCTGCAAGATCTATTTTGATGCCTTTTTGTGCACTTTGACACCTTATTTACATCCAAATTTCAAAATAAAACACCCAGTGTGAGTCAGTATATTTACATTGTGAATTAGAAACCCTACCACGGGCCAGATTCGGCTTACGTGTCGCAGGTTGAGCATCACCGATGTAGATTATTAATAAAAACACTTCTCGGTTCCTCATCTGTTAGTTTGCATTGGCAGGGATGTTATCAGTGTTTGCTAACATCACTGTGCGCTCCATAGCAGGGCTAAAAGCGGCTCATCAAGGTGGAAAACTGAGATCACATTCAAATCAGACGATAATTAATTAGACATATACGTTATCACCAGCAACCCACAGTGGAAATCAGTGTTTAGTGTTTGACTCTACGCTGTAAGTTGAATTTATAGACTAATACATGTCAATCTTCCTTTTTATTGCCTTAAGACAACTTCTCAAACAGCAGAGCTTGTGTCCAAAATAACTAATTTCTAGAATTAAAGTCAAACATTTCATCTCTTTTGCCTCAGCCAACCTTGTTATCTTATCTGCTGGGATTTTAAATTGGTAGTAATACACCGCAGCCATGTTATCCCTGTCTTTCAACAAACATAGTTAACCTCTCGGGGGAGTTGCGTGCATATTGTTAAACAGTTTGATTGAACCAAATAAAAAAAAAGTATACACTCAGCATATTCAGGCCCCTGCTGGTCTGAGGCCTCTGAATTTCTGCCTGACCTGGCACTTAAAAGGTAAGGAGCTGCTTTGTTTTATCAATAAGACCTTGTTTTCATGGCTGGTCACCACCCCAGCGAACCAATCAATGGGGCATGCTCTGCTATCGCTGTGAGAGAAATGAAAAATAAACCCCAGATAATCCTTCAGTTAAAAGGTTACTCAGGGCGATAAAAGCTATTTTGTTAATTTATTTACTCTCTGCACTGGAGAGATAAAGAAAAGGAACAATTAGGGAATTCTAGGTGAGAGATTTTAAAAGGGCAATGACATTGGGTTAATATTTTATAAGGCCTGATTGGCAGAGACCTGGAGAGGCCTTTTGTTTACACAAGCCCCAGACGGAATGATTCACTCGCTTGTTTTGGCCGACTGGGCGGAAATGGAATAAATATCTTCATCCTTACCTTTTAGAAACGTCAAACAAAAGAGCGAGATAAAAGGTTAATGGCTCAATCATAACCAGCAGGAAATAATATTATGCTCTTTCTCTGCAAACCTGAGTCACTATTGACATAATCAGGTTGAATTCCTAAAGATATCTGAAGATGGGAGGAGCAGATGAGTTTTTGTGTGTAACTAAATCCACTGAGGGAGTGTGCTCACTTGGGCTAAACATTACATTTGTGGTCTCAATTGATTTATAACAGATCATAATCACTGCATTAACGGCGTTCTGGGTAATAAGATCTCAGTCACTGCTTCCGTCGACAGAAAAGAGTCTGATAGTGAGATGTCAGAATTTTGCCATGAGATCAAAAACCCGTCCTGATATCTCATCCGATATTATAGCTCTTATTATACCTATCACCTCGTGTTGGCTTCCTGTAAACGGGGTGAGAACGTGAATTTAATTATTGTGCTTTTATTGCATTGTAGCGCTGAAATTGGACTCGTGCGGAGTGTATTGTTGGGCCCCGTGTAATCTGATTGCCTGCGCAGCGTAGTGTGTTGGATAGTATCAGGTTCCAGCCGACTCTGCTGGGTCAACACACGGCCGGGCCATTAAAGGAAGTCTGGTTCAGGGAAAGTTCACCACTATTTTCTTTTCACCATGGTAGCGAAACAAAAAAGAGAGAATAGATGTGTAACATATTTGTGGCCCCCAGCCCAAAAGCTGGTGGGGCCTATTTTGTTTCCTTAATTGAAGCCAGAGATACGAGGGCTCCGAATATCTTCAGTGTAAATATAAATAAAGCAGGGAATAAGATTCTTTCATGATTGACCTCCGATGCAGAAATAATATTGTCCAAATAAGTCCATTTTAAAACCCGGAGGTTTTTATTTTTCTGAAACATTTAAAGAGAAAATGAAAGATTAGGAAAGACAACAGCAGATAATGCATGAGAAGAACCAGAATTCCAATCATAAATCCAGTTGTGCTATCCTTTTTTTTTTTGTTGCAATAATGGCCTAGTTTGGAGCAGTTTCTGTGCCAGGCTATTTAGGGAATCAGCATCTGCTGCTTGATAAATAGCCTGGCTCTTTTGTTTTAGGCCAGGTTGAGTTCCTCTCTGGACTCGGCTTATTAGCCTGGATGGCTCTGACCATTGCAGAGCTGCACCGGTGTTAGCATGCATGCCTCAGCTGTGGTGTTTCAAGCAGCTAAATTACATATTGTTAAGAAGCATTACCCCAAACACAAGTGATAACGTTGAATAAAGGAGGAGAAAAGTCACTGCACCTCCTCTGTTCTTGCCTTTTTCTGTAAATTTAGACAGACTTATGAAAAGGAGGCGATAACCTTAATTTCTGAGAGGCTTTCCTGTTGCTCGGAGGTTCCTCAGTTCAAAGCGTCTTTTCAGTCGGTGTATTGCTTTCATGGCCGGCCAGTGTTATTTGTGTAGAGAGAGTAGCTGAAATGCTATCCCTTTAAACACACAGACACATTCTCTCGCCGCCTATCTAAACATTACCTTTACTTAACTGGGTCTTTGTACCCGGGTTCACATCCTTTGACATGATCTAAGGTTGATGTGACATTTTTTTGTCCATCTGAGGGGCCTTTTTGCTTTTAGTATTGTTGGTAAAAAGCCTTTTACCCATCACATACCCTCTATTGAGGTCTTTCATAAATAATTCAGCCAGAGTACAAGTGAAAGTGATGACAGCAAAACTGTGTGCGATCTCTCCCTCTCATAAGATCAAAGAGGTGCTTCTATAGAAATAGGAATTACATTTCCAGACGTTCCTAGGTTGAGCGGGCTCTCGTTTCTCTTTCTCTCCCTCTCTCCTCCTCCTCGCTGCCCTCCTCTCACTTCTCTGTCATTCCCTCTCCCTCTCGCTACTTCTTCCTATCACTTTTGTGTTTTCCTTCCAAAGGGACACAGTTGGGTGAAGGTCTGCTTTTAGTCCTAAAACCTCCAGAGCCGGTATATTTGAGAGTCAGCACATTCAGACAGATAGAGCGAGTGCACTCTATTAGCAGGACTGAGGTAAATAAACCTCACAAGACACGGCTGAATAAATTCAACTACTAAGGCTGTGTGGTATCTGAACTAAAACACTGCATCACTCTGTAGATACCGCCTTTGGGAAATGTAGTGAAATGTACTGTAACACAAACAACTTTATGTACTGTACCGGCTGATAAAGTCCAGAATGAGCCATCACTGTTAAAAAAAAAATAGCAGCAGCTCATCAGTTTGTTACACTGATTAATTTAATTTTCAGTTATTAAAAGAAAAAATAATCATCTGAAAATCATTTGACAAAGATTCAAATCATGACAAAGTTAAAAAAAAAACAACAATAAATGACCAAATAATGTCATGAAATACAGTTTTATAAGTCTTGTGACCAGTAATGTATCATGCCATCAATAGACTTTGTACCTATAAGGCCCAGAGCACAATGCTCCAGTAAGAATGAAGTCATGCTCACTGCATTTGCGTTGCTGAGTGCCTAGCGTTTTTGCAGCAGCACCTTGAATGCCTCAAGTTTAAAACCCTTCAACTCAGAGTGGAAAAAGCGCCCAGCGTCATTGCCACTTTTTTCCATTATCCAATCTGGCAGCCCTTTTTGATGGCAATGACAACGAACTGGTAGCATACCATGTGAAGCTAGCGTTAGCTCACTGACGTCACTGGCAAGTGGAAAGACATCTCTGAACAAATTGTCACCCTAAAACTACTTTCTAACACTTTACCCACCGTAATTAGGCCCGACGATTGACAGCAGATTGTCACATTATCTGACTCATCCTTATATAAGCCTTAAACCGACCATCATCCAGGTGAAGCTCCTGGACCAGCTGGTGGTGCTTCATGCGATTTCCCATCTTTCTTAGGGTCTCGTGTACCCACACAGATTTCCGTTTGTCCTAAAATGCTCCCCACCTGTCCGCTTTTTATGCATAATTTAAGGCAGTGGCTCCCAACTGGTCCAGGTATGGGTCCAGATTCCTCCATAGTCATTAGTTTAAGATCCATAGTTTATTACATTAGGGTCATACTTGCGTTTGGACATGTCGTCAAGCCAGTTTGCTGTCTCTGTCCAGCAGCTGTCCAATGGTTACTCTAATATAGTGTTTTTGTTTTGTTTTTTTTACAAACTTGATACGAGTCACTTGCTGTCCATTCAGAATGGACCCCGCGTTTGGACCAGGACCCACCAGTTGGGAACCACCGATTTAAGATACAGATCTGTGGGTTTCCTTCAAAGAAAAATAGCAGTTGAGCTAAGGACAGGTGAAGATTGCATGGCAACAATTAAAAAGAAAAAAAAAAAAAAGATTCAGCAAGCTTCAGAAAGCTCTGTCTACTTGGGACGGGCTTCAATAAAAATGGCTGTGTGGTATATAGGGCTGCCACGATTAGTCGACTAATCGACTATTAAAGTAATCGGTGACTATTTTAGTAGTCGATTAATCGGTTTGAGTCATTTTTCATAGAAAAGTACTATAAAAGTACCCCAAAATACTCTTACTGCGGCTTCTTACATTCAGATATTGGCAGCTTTACACATTCTCCCATGACAGTGAACTAAAACCCTTCGGCGTGAGTATGAAACAAGACATTAGATGATGTAATTTTAGGGTTTGGGCGAGACAGACCAACATTTTTCAACATTTTAACACATTTTTCGATGAAATGATTAGTCGACTAATCGAAGAAATAATAGACAGATTAGTCGAGAATGAAAATAACCGTTAGTGGCAGCCCTAGTGGTATAACTCGGTACAGTCTGTTTAATCTGAGCCGTAAAATATATGTCAAGAGAGATTTTGCTCAAGATAAGACTAAAGAATTACACATTACAAACAACTTGACACCCCTTCAAACTGGGGCTGGGCAGTATATTGATATAATATAGATCTCATGATATGAGACTAGATAGATCGTCTTAGATTTTGGATATCATATTGTCTTTTTCTGTTTTTAGAGGCTGCATTTATTCAATTTTGTGAACTTACCAGGCTGTGTTAGCTGTTCTGTTATTTGCCTTTACCCACTTAGTCATAATATCCACAATACTGATGATCATTTATCAAAAATCCCATTTTGTAAATATTCTGTGAAAGCACTAATAGTCAACCCTATAATATCATTCTGACATCAATATTGAGGTATCTGTCAAAAATATCACGGTATATGACTTTCTCCATATCGCCTAGGCTTACTTAAAATGCTCGTAACAAAATAAAAATGAACTTGAATGAGCCAACACATCCCAGGTCTGAGCTTTCAGTCCTGTCCTTTCTTTATAAAATAATTATTTTTCAAATTTATCCTGTTTATCCAGATTTCCTCTCATAGTTACATCACGCTACGGAAGCCCTTTGGTGTTTTAAAGATGGATTAAACTCAGTTCACATTAGGGAGAACTTAGTATCCCGTTAAAGCTTGAAAATGGACTATTGTATGTGAAATAATGTATGAAGCCAATATGTCACCTGTGTCAAGTCACCATAATTCATCTTCAGCTGAGACATCCAGCTCCTTGTTCATGAAGAATATACCTCTATAGGATCTTGGCCCCCTCATTATATGCTCATTGCATTTTTTTTTTTATTTTTTTTTGTTCACCCCGTAGGCTTTTCTTTGTAACTATAAGCCAGCAAAGTAGGTATTGATTGCAACTCGAAGCTGTATTAATAAGTGAATGAGTAAGATGTGTGGAAAGTCAGGGGTGTATCTGCTTTGAAGGCCTTTTCTCCTGCACAGTAAGGTGGCACAGTCATTTATCACGGCTGGATCTGTGCCCCTCGTTTGGTGTAATAAAACTCCCCCATCAGAACCGTCCAACAGGTCTGAATCACTCTGTCACACCACCTTCCAGCTAAGGCACGCATTAAATCAAGCAAGCAGAACATTTCCTAAGGCAGCCATTGCCTTTTAATTTCCTGAAGAACCTTAAAATATCATTCATTACCAGAACTACACATATTTGGTTTTTAAAAGTCTCATAAATCAATAGTGGCCTGACTGCAATAATTATAACAAGTTAACATGTAATTTCCAGGCCGAGGGCCGCGCACTGGATTTTAGCATATGCAAACGAGGCAATTCAAATAGTGTGGGGATATTAATACGGAGGAACAGGTAACGAGGTACGGGTTATGAATTATGCATCAAAAAGTGGTTGATCTTCAATAAAGGAAATGAATTCACCGTGTAATCTAATTAGTTATGGAAGTCTATTATGTTGAGCTGCAGAAAGCAACTGTCCTTGAAAAGAAATTTATTTACAGTACATGTTAGCTCTTTGGAATGGAATTGCATTCTGGAGTGCTCCAAATGTTAACACCCGCCCGCCACCGCCACCGCCAGCACCACCCACACAACCCCCTCCTCTCCCTGCCAGTCTCCTCCTCGTCTCTAACCCGCGTTCTCCTCCTCCTCCTCCTCCTCCTCCTCCTCCTGTGTTTCAGCTCCAGACCCGGCCGGCCTCCGAAGAGGACCCAGAGTGTGACATCACCAGAGAACCCCCACATCATGCCCCACTCTGTCCCTGGCCTCATGTCCCCTGGCATGATCCCACCCACAGGTACAGTTTACTCTGTGGCGCTCTGTCATTGTTGCTAAGGCTCTAATTCACTCCGTCTGGGTCCCTCTTCTATCTCTCTCCTCCTTTCTGTCACATACACACACATACACACAACCTCCCCACCAGTGGCCTCCCCGCAGCTTGTCCTCGAAATGGCAACCAGTCCAAAGTGACACATGCACCCAACCACCAGACACCAGCCGCTCACTCGTTTACCAAAAACAGATCCTCTGCTCAACCCCCGGAAACCAAGAGGGGGGGAGAATAAATTGGAGTGGAGATCTTTTCTCTCAGATTATTCCAGTAGATGTTGCATTTCGCCTTGAGTGCATTCTAATTAGTGCGATTAAATCCACTCCACTGGTATATGTACATAGGCAGTGATGATGCTAAAGCAAGCTTATCGCCACAAGAATCAACAACAACCGTTTGTGCCCTAACTTACCCCTGGGCCAAGTCTTATTGCAACCAATGCTTTTGTTCTATTTGTGGCTGGCTTCATTGTGACTGCTTTGATGTTGGTGGCTGTAAGTGCTCTGATTTGCATATTTTGCTCTCCTTCTTGATATGTCTTTAATGATATTGTACTGTCGAACGGAGCTCTTTGAATGCTCACACAGTGTACAGTACACACTGCATTTAACCAGCTATTAACTATAGTACTTTGCAGAGAAGCAGCTGGTTTTCCATGGTAATCATCGGTGTATAACAATTTAACAGACTTGTAATTATCCTACCGAACACGTTTTTTCCAGCTCTGTAAAAACAGTCTGGAAGTGTTTTCTCCGAGAGGCAGCAAAGCAGCGTCTGCGAGGGGTTTGAAATTCAATATTAAACACAGATCGGGCCATCCTTGTGATTCAGTACAATGGAGGCTCACAGGCTAGTGCTTTGAACTCTGGGAATAGGGTGAGGTCACTGGCTATCCGCGGCATGGTATAGAAGGCGAACTTAAAGGCCGAAGTGAACACAGAGAGGGACAATGATGAGAAAGACCCATGTTATTTAGTGGAACATAAAGCAACAGAAAAGCCTTTTGATATCATCCCCTTTAAGCCCAGAGGGACTCTATGATCTTGACATTTAGTCAGGGTATTCAGGGGGCAGAGATAAAATAATTGAGGTTTTTCGGTCTTCTTATAACTGCCTTAAGCTTCTCAACTGTGGCAAGGCCGAACTTTTCCATCAGCTTCTGTGTTATAATTAAACCGTTTATTGTTTAGATTGTAGTATTAAGCATTAAACGTCAAGGAAGTTACAGATTTTGACAGATTCGTAATGAAGTATAATTGACCACACGTAAGTTAGCGTCTAAGTAGGCGACTAATTGATCGCCCTGTCATGTCCAAATGTACTGATTGATGATAAAAAAACGACATTGAGAAACTGTCTTAAATAGTTACACTATCATGTCATGCCATATTAGTTCATTTTTCAGATGAGTTGGCGCCTGCACACACAGACAGAATGTGGGCCGACGGCTTTTCCCGAGGCTACACCAATACCCCAAGACTCCACGAAGGAAGCCACTGCACCGTTTAATTTTGGCTGCAGAGGAAGAGCGAAACCCTCCATGAAATGTTTAGCTCACAGTAGCCTGTCATTTCTCTCATGGTGTTATGTTTGCAAATGTGCTGCTGCTTCCTCCTCATCTCTTTATCACTGAGGAGTGGCTGACTGTAGCTCCTGTATCTATCATGAGGTCTCACATTATGATAGATACAGGAAGCTTAAAATATTTAATCTCATCTTTAAACCATCTATAGTGTATGATCTAAGGCGCATGGTGCAAGTCCAACTCCATTTCTTCTATTTAATAGCACAAAACTTGGGTGCAAAGTAAGGCGCAAGGCACAAATGGGTTGTATTTAGTCCTTTAATTAATCATAAGTGTTTTCTGGCCGAAAAAAAAAAAAAACAATTCAACCAATCAGTGTCATCTCCCATTTCCCTTAAAGGCCAGGTGCACCTGAACCTGGCACACTGCTATTTACATGGTGGATTCTGCAAACATGGGAAGCGAGCAGTTACGCAGTAAGAGCTGTGATGTCATGAACATTTATGCAGCAAAACAAAAAACTGTCGTAATAAACTAGACCGTGGAAACAGAACTTAACTATAAGCTTCTGAAATAATCAATGAAGTTATGATGCTCCTCATGTGTAAATGCGTACAGCGTCTCTCTTAAGTTAGCAGGGAGTCGTTGGACAGCAGTTGGCAGCTCTTCTCTGGTCTCTGCTACGTTCACATTTTACAGAATGCATTTTTTAAGCTCCAGTGTGTATGTAGAGGGATATATTGTCAGAAATGTAATATGACATTATAAGTACATTTTCTTCGGTGTTTAACTACCTCAAAAATAGAATTATTATGTTTTCATTACCCTAGAATGAGCTACAGTGGCCCAGAATGGACAAACCAAACGCTAATTCTAGATAGGGCCATTCACATTTTTGCATCGACCACTATAGTTAAGTTAAACTGCTTTATCAAGTATTTTTTTCCTGATTTTAATCACCTGGTCAGTTTGTTTTGGAGAGGATGAGACCTCTGTGGATAATTCAGCTCCTGATTAAAATCTCCTGACCAATAAACACTGAAGGAATTCTAACCAGGAGACGTTTCAGCTGGTTACAATCCTGCAATCCTAACTGCCAGTTCCCACTAAATTAGCCTAAATCGTACACCCTGAATCTTCACATAAAGACATTAAAAAAAGAGAGAGTAATTGCTATATTTTGTACATTGTGGGCGCATCTCACTGTCTGAATAATGCACTCTTTAAATAGCAGGAAAATACTACGCTATTGACTTTAGGTCGGGATTTTTTGGTCAGCGGCACAATGGCGTTCTGCTGCCTCAGAAAAGCAATGCTCCGACACAACTCTTTTTAAGACCTACTCCCTCCATGGGTACACAGATGGACACGAGTATATTTGCTACCTCGACGACATAGGTTGTGTTGGTCTAAAACTAGCAATGACAGTTGCAGTGCGCTGTGTGCTGCTTTGCACCATGTGTAAGGCAGAGCCCATAGCCTGAGAAGGCAGCATGCCATGACAGAACCAATATGGCACTCTTCTCTCAATTTTATATTGTCTCAGGAATTGTGTTTGCTGTGATTTCTTTATGCAAATCAGTGATTTTCTTTTAGCATATTAGACATAGACTTTAGGCACAGACTGAAATCATGTTAGATTAAAATCAATGAACATATTCAAAACAGTGGAAAGACGTCTTCTTTGCACTCTAACAGGACCAGAAAGGCCTATGTGAAACACATTGTTAACATATGTATCTTTGCCCTTGACACCAGTTCCATTTAGAAAAGGACATCTTAATATGCTTAGGTTTCCATTTAAGGAAATACCCTCATATACGTGTGTGAGAGCACACGTGTGTATGTGCAAGTGTCTGAATGCGTGCATGCCTGCGTTCATGCCCCCAGGGGGGGTTGTGCTGGAGCCTTTCCAGTTGCTGATGCATTACAGGCAGATTGGCCCCCAAATCGGATTATTTGCTGTGGACTGACACCACACTGAGATGACATCTCCTTTAAAGTGGAGAGGGCCTCCACTCACACTCTGGCCACTACTTAAGCAGCAGCTTCAATATAATTCATTTATGTCCAGGATATGGCTTCAACCTTTTGAATAACGCAAGAGTACTGCATTTACCATTAGAGAAATGAATGTCACCTACATCTAACCAGGGTGCATCCTGTACTTTACTGATAAAACAATATTTCCTAATGCTGTCTGGCTCACTGTACAGGTATGTGTGTGGATCCCAGTGTCTCGGGGAGCCGGTTGTTCTCACAAGCACTGTAGGTGGAGACGTATTGTAATATTTATGTTCTTTTGATGTACAATTAGCACGTCAGCTCCTAGAGTGGATCATCTAATCCGGTGCCACTTCAAGCTGCTTTAAAATAGATCCAGTATGCACCAGGTAATTTAGTGTCAGTTCTTTGTGTCTCTACCCCTCCTCTTTCAGTCCGCTGCTTGTCATAAGGTTAGCGCGCTGTGTAATTGATACTAAATTTGTCATGATGTGGATAGCACAGTTCAAGTGGTGCAGTGTACCTAAGAGTCGCGTTGTTCCCAACCCCAGTTTGTCATTGCTGCGCTGCCACCAGTCCATGCATAAAATTAGGCGGCCATGCTCATTGACATGGAGTGTCTCTTCCCTACTTATCCAGCTTGCCCGATAAATAAAGTGTGTTTTCATTGTTGCCCATGGTGCAGTCCCTAACAGAGACAGAACAGGAACACAACAGATAAGCTCTGGTTATTTTCTTTTTTTAATCACTGCTAGAGAAAGTCGTAAAAGTCAGTCTTTTGTGTACTGATGTGAAGTTAATCTGATTTTAATTTAATTATACGAGTTAGTTGCGGAGGGCACAGGCATTGGGGTGTTTGTTGTAAGAATGTTCTGACATTGGCGCAGGTATGGGGCAGCTAGCATGTTAATTAATGATGAAGATCCTGACAATATGCAGAGGCATGACAGCGTTAAGCCAGTCGGCTGCTGCTTCCTTTGCATATTAATAGATCCTTCATTATTATTTAATATGACAGCTGCTCCAAGGGCTACCATCAGACCTTGTCTCTGTTATTTGCTGTTTTGTGCTCCCCATGTGACAGTGCCATGCTATTCTCTATTTGTCGAAATGTTCGCTTTTCTCCTCTCTGACTGGTGTGGCTCTCTACATGCGGCCGTGATGCGCTGTTTGTTTTGTGCTCAGGAGGATTCTGACTTGCCCGCGCGTCTACAGTATATGAGGAAAAGTGTCTGAATCTAAAGGTGACTTTGAAAGAATATATGAGGCAGGATTGTTTTGTTTGCATAGTAATGAATGCAGATTAGCACTGAGTGGGATTGGTCTTGTTGACGTTTAGACTTCTAGTGGCTTAATAGACTTGTTGCTGGGCGCCAACATCTCCCTGGCTTCCTTATTACACCCACTGTGTGCGAGGTGTGTGTTGTGCGGATGTGACAATTGATCCGGTGAAATGAAACAATTATCAGAACAAAGATTTCAATTCATGGAGTGTGTCACTTAGTCAAAGACTGGGTGGAGGTCGAAGCGAAATGATAAATGAAAAACGGGAAAGTGATCACTCCATCTGTTTCGTGATAGTACAAATCAATTTCTTTGCATTTATTTACTCAATACACATTTGATCAAAACCTGTCACCTTCTTCTTCATGGATTAATTTCCCTCTTTTTCCCTCTTTTGTTTTGTTGTTTGTTACAATATAGTCCACTTTAAAAAAAGAAATAGCTGGGACACGCCGGCTGCAGTGCAATAAACCACAGCGAGCGTTCTCACAGCAAAAGTTAGAGAGCATCAGAAAGCACCACTGCGGCACTCCTTTGAGCGGCACCTGATTTGTGGGGGGAATTTATCACACAAACAGCCCAGAGGTGATTTCAATATTTACTCGGCAGTCTGTTCTGCATACGTCTCATTTGGAAAACAGTTGACTCTTGCCCATTATACACAAATGAAGGCTGACCTTCAGACTGGGCAGAGGCCACATTCATTATGTGGAGAAGTATCACCTTCTTATGAGGCAATGGCTTTTTTTTTTCCTCCCCTGCTCTGCCCATGCATATTGAACAGCAGCCAGGGCCCATTGCAAACGAGAGGGCCCTCGCTGACATGATGTATACTGTACGTCAATATGGTACTGATGTATTTTAAGATGCAAACAAGGCTTTAAATTATATGCACCTCCATGTCAGTGGCTCAGAGTGACTCTCGCCATCTGCCTATCAGCTGGGGGATGAGAGGAGAGGGTGCCCAGGCCGGTATGTTCTTGTGCGTGCGTTTGTCAGTGTGTGTTTGTGTCTGTGTGTGCGCATGCTCTCATGTATCTATTAGAGCCACATGTTCGATTTCTACCTCTCCTTGTACTTGTGTCTCCCCTCAGATGCATGGCTAATAGCTGCTCTTGAGTCCCATCACGGAGACGTGACAGCTTAGTGATGATAAACGCGGACGTTGCCTTGTTCTGCGTCAAACATAAGGCAAACCTGCATATCCAGTGTAAGCAGGCTCTGTAAAAGGGCAGGTGATATACCGTATTGTGGATATGAGTGATTCCACTAATAGCTACATATCTTTTTCTCGCCATGCATCTTTGACTTTGTTGCTGGGGCTGGCGAGAGGAGTCGCGGGACTCTCCTGAGACGCGCCAGGCCTAGAGGAGCTTTAGCACTATCTGTCCCTGCTGTTTGAGACCGGCCTCATGAATAAAGATTTCAGTCACGTTCAATACACCAGAACCCTGGAAATACCACAATGACAAACCAATGCTTTATGATCTCTGCAGTGTGCTCAGCATATGTATGTCTATAATCTCTGACTTACTATATCAATCATATCAAGTCGGTTTTGATCGAGGCAGATGTCCACCACGTCAAATACTGCTATTCCTGTACATATTTAGAGATGGCAGTGGAAATGATAATTTAAAATGTGATGTCAATAGTCATTTAGTGTGCTCATAGACACAGCAGCCTCAGGCCTGAGGAGAATCCATGTAGGATTCTCAAAGATATTTGGCATGTTGTCAGAATTTTTCCAGTGATATGCATACTAAAGAGAGTAGTGTAATTGTTGTGTATGAGATTAAAGCTAGGGCTGGGCAATTAGGAGAAAATCAAATATCACAATATTATTCAATAGACATATTGTGACAGTATTGTAGGGTTGACTTTTGGTGCTTTCCCAAAAATATTTACACAGTGAGATTTTTAATAAATAAAAGACTAAATAATAGATCACCTGGAAGTCTGGTAGGTTCAGAAAATCACGTCACTTTACTGTAATGCAGCCTTTAAAACCAGGAGAAGACAACACTTACGATTAAGGGTTGACTGATAATGGATTTTTAAAGGCCGATGTAATGATTGTTTGTAACAGGAAAAAGTTGAAAGCCAATAAACCGGTCGATATCCTTCACCCCCACCATCCCCCTGCAGAAAATTATACATGAAACTCAAAAGTAATAAGTAATTAATGAATATATCTGGAACTGGTAAAAGTCTGTGTCATGTTTTGAGCTATTATTTTTCCTCAACCTGTCAACCCCTCAACCTCAATCTGAGATTCTCAGATACACAGTGCCTTATCTTGACTTTGTGTATGGAGTCGAGATGCAAAACCATGACCAGAGTTGAACGGTATCTCTGTTACTTATGTTTGAAATACACTCAAAGTTACTTTTGAGCATTTTGTATTTGCTAAAAAAATTCAATTGTAGTGTGAAACAGGATACTTTAGAGTGATACTCAAAATACTTTAAAGCATAAAAAACAAGACTTTGAAAAACCTAAACAACTTAGGAAGCCTCTTCATCCATCTCTGGTGCCAGGTAGTATTTGACATGTCCCATATTATGGCTGGACTGTGTATGGAACACAAGAGGGTTGTATTTTAGGGCTTTCAATATGAAACAGGAAGTAGCTGCATGCATATAGTCACAGACTCCCAGACTTTTGTTACAGCACTAACCAGAGGCATATCTAGTATTTGAGAACATCTGGGGGCCCAGCCCAGACCTCTGTGGGGTTGTCTGGGGGAATACACCAGGAATTTTTTTTCTATTTTGATTTTTTTTAGTGCACTCTGGCATCTAATTAACCCATACAAACTGTTTTTTAAATTAAAATTTCCTGATAAATAATGAATTGTGATGGTAAAATATTATTAGTTGTTGGTAAAGAATACTTTGCAATAGGGATGCACCGAATATTCGGTAACCGAATATATTCGGCCGTGACGGGACGGGCTGAATAAAATGTCGGCAGCGTGGTGATCCATCTGTCACGGCACTCGCATTTGCGACTAGAAATAGTTTTGAGCAAGCAAAATAGGCTTAAATCATTCAGCACGCTGTGCGAGCAGCCTACAGATTTCAACCAGTAGCAGAAACGAAAGGCGAATCCCATCGGTTGTGGGTTGAACGGGGGTCACAGACACAGACAGTAATGTATTCCTGTCAAATACGGCGGCCATCAGCTTACCGGCGACGGGAAGTCGGCTCCAATAATATCCTCTTCTTGGCGTCATGACTGACCAGAAGTACCTGAACAGCTGAGCCAGCCGAACACAGGTATGTGACGTGTCAGAGGAGAAACGAGCCGTTTACGGCCCACAAACCTCACCGCACTTTAGGGACTGTTCATTACTTATGAAGGGACTGTCAGGGGAGGAGGGTGGCTGGTTGATTCTTATTTTATTTATTTATTTTATTTTGATCCCCCCTATGTTAATCACTTACTGATGCTGTTTTCGAAGTATGAATACGTCAATAAGTAATTTATTCCATTGAAATATCATTGATGTATTATAGAAAAGTGATTTATCTTTTTATAAATGACAAAAGGCACATCTGCCTCATTTTCACTGTGGTATCGTGATACTACTCAGAACCATGATATTTTCATTGGTATCGTACAGTGGGTCCCAATTTTGGTATCGTGACAACACTGATCTGGAGGGAGTTCATCTGCAAAAACTAGTGAAAAACTATACTATACTACTAACAATATACTACTAACAATATTCGGTACTCGGTATTCGGCCAACCGTTTAACATTATTCGGCTTTGGCCACAAATTTTCATTTCGGTGCATCCCTACTTTGCAACAATTCCTTTCCATTTTATGTTTATGTTACTGTTCCACTCCTCCACTTAGAGGGCAGTACTGTACTTTTTACTGTACATTTATTCATCTGCTTTAGTTATTTTGAAGACTTAGATTAATAACACAACATATAATCAATTAATAAATTATGTTGTATAATTCCCAGCTGTATATAAAGCATTTAAAATGAGCTCCACCTTTACCAGCTGCAACATTAAAGTGACTGTTACACTCTTCCCACACACAAAATGTGCTGCTTGAATGAAACTCTGGACCCAAAACTTATCTTTTTGATCAGTGATATTATATTAATTTTGAGGGCTTTGATGCATTAACGAAATGATGCATGTTAGATCCATGGCTTTTTAAATTATTAGGCCTACTCTTATTTTTTGAAATATATATACAGCCTATTTAGATCAAAGGCTATTTAAACACTCATTGCTGAAGCCTTGGCCACTACTGGCACTAACAGCTACAGCGCTGGACCCGCAGTCGTGGCTGATTTAAAAACTTATGTAAATCCATGTTAAACTGAAGAACAGTACACTTTGACACTCACACAGCAGACAGACCTGCTTTCTGTGGAGCTGTACCCACAGGTCAGCTCCTTTTTACTCCATTAAACAAATCCCTACCATCATGAGCTTGGGACTGGTGGCCATTGTGCACCATTGGCCACTCTCGGCAGCAAGTTATGCCGATGACACTACTTTGTGAAACATTCTATCGGCTCCAATTTTACAGCTAAATCGGTTGACCTCTACTTACAATATTATGATATACTATATCTTAGATGATGTCTAGCCTCATATCGCGATGGTGGTATAATGTCGATATAATGCTAAGCCCAAATTAAGGCTACCAAAAACATTATGATCATTTGTGCAGCTTGTATTACAGACTGCAGAGGCGAGACTGTCAGGGTAGAGAAATTAACTTCTTATATGTGCATAGTTTCCTCCTGGAAATTGAAAACTGTTTTTCATACTTTATGGGCAGTTAAAAATAGTCTTTTATTGACTTCAGAGCAAACTGATCTATCCTCCTTTTCTCATTGGAATTTTTTGGTGCCCAATAGGGTCTTTCTGTCTGTTGCCTCATTAGTATTTTTTTTTTTTTTGAGAATGTGTGAGAGGTGATACTGAATTGTATACCTTCCTTCACATGTTTTATGGAGCATATCCTTTACTCAGTTTTCACACATGGCCCTGCATGTATTGAATTGACTCAACGCCATTTACAAGCATTAGAATAAATAAAAAAACTTGAATCCTTGGTGCATTGTTTATAGTTTTGCACTCTGCTTGATGACTGGCCTTGACTCTCAGAATAGCCGTGTTATTATGAGACAGTACTGTATATTGCTGTGAAGAATTTGAATACTGATGTTGGGCATTATTCAGGGCGATTAGATCTGTTGAATACATTAGAAGGTATCATTGAAACACCCCCGATAAGAAGATCTTTAAGTCTCTGCGTTCTCACTTTGTCTCTCCCATGTCACACTGTATCACCGTTCCTCTATCATACATACACATACGTGGCGTATTACAAGTTGTACACACAAACTGCTTGCATCATGCACTATTATCTTGACTGCATCTGTTCCCATCAAGGTACAAATACATCAATATAGTGGAGCCTCCGAAACATTCATAAAAATCATATGCTGCCACACACACGAGGATCCATCCCATCAGCATGATAACCTGCTGTGAAGATATCCCCTGTCAGAAGATGAAAAACCAAGCTGTGATCTCATAGGCGCTTATTCCCCATAGTGTATAAAATTATTCATTGTTTTATTATTTCAAAAGTCCTCTTTCATTGTTTTTTTTTATTCACCAGGGCAGGTTTCTGAAAGGTTTTGCAGGTGCAGTGGCTCAGCCCCAGCAGACATGTAGCGGTCTGTAAGCGCTCTGTCTCCTCTGCCTCCTCTCTCCAGGCCTGACAGCAGCGGCGGCAGCAGCTGCCAACGCAGCCATCGCAGAGGCCATGAAGGTCAAGAAGATCAAGCTGGAGGCGATGAGCGGCTACCACGGCAACGCCAACCACCATGGGGCCGACGGAGAGAATGGAGACCTCAGCTCCAGCGTTGGTGAGGATGCCCTTCACACACACTGTCACAGACACGTTTGCGCTCATATAACCGGAAGACAAGTGCTTGCTGCCGACTATTTTATGTGACTGTACAGACACAAACACACACATTAGGGCTTGCATGCTCATCGCCATTTTGACATATGCTCAGAGAATTCAAAGACTGCAAATCATTCGTATGCAATTTCCATCATACATAGAACATATTTAGATATTAATAATCTGCATCTGCATCAAAATACACATATTGACTTAAAGTAACTCAGAGTGACTGTTGGGAAATCTTAAATCCTGTCAGAAAATAAACGGCTTGTAGTTGAATTTCAAGTCAGTCAGACTCATGACTTCAAAGTTGTGACCATTCAAATCAATCAAAGTTTTGTAAGCGCCACCTATGGGCAGGATACCATAAAATTTTAGAGGATTGCTCGGAGTAAATGTGTGTGCCTGTCAACTGAATTTGGTTGCAGTTGTAGTCCAGGTAATGAGGCAGTTTTTGTTAATTAGGCCACTTGCAAGGAATTGGCAACCAATTATTGGAAAATGGGAGGGTGGGTCATACAACTAATAAACAACTTTTTTCATGGCTCAATCTAATGTCTCATGTTCCAACTCTGGTGGGGTTAGGGTGGTGAAACATATTTTGGGAATATGGGAAAAAGGGGGCAATTAATGCAGACTAAAATGGGTGCGGCCTATATCTAGAAGAAAGAAAAAATCTTCTACATTTCGTAGTTTAACAATTATGAGGCAGTGTTTTTTAAATTGGCAGTCGATTGCCCTGTTTCTCCAGATTGCAAACAAAAGCTTATCACATGTTTCTTTATATTGGGGCTGCCCGATGTATCATTTCAGCATTGACATTGCAATGTGTGCATGTGCCATGGTCGCATTACATATTATGCAAAGTCAATTAAGGCAAATTAACTAAAATACCTCATGCTACAACTATTTTGCTGCTTGTTCTAAAAACAATCTTGCATGGGTCTAATTTTTCATGACTAATATAACTGTCTAAGCCTTCTCTTTTATGATAGGTTACATGTGCACGTGACGTAGTCTGGCCGTGTTTGTTATAGAGAGTAAGACTCTCCTGTGTGTGTGTGTAGAAAAATACCATAAGTGCACAGGCAAGTGCGACAGACGCAGTGAAACTCATGATTTTCCAAAAAGGTGCAGGAAGTGACTAGATAAGTTCATGTTCCAGTAAAATGACTGTTAAAAGGGCAACGTTTTGTGTTCGTTGTACTGAATAAATAAGCACTTGCGTAACACTTGTCTACTCTTCCAACCACTCAATGTACTTTTCACACTACGAGTCACATTCACCCATTCACAAATGCATTCATACACTGGTTGCTGAGGCTACCATACAAGGTGCCACCAGCTACTCAGTTTTTAACACACTTACACAGCGATGGAACAGCCATCAGGGGCAATTTGGGGTTCAGTGTCTTCCTCAAGGATACTTTGACATGTGAATCAGAGGGTCGGGGGATAGAACTGCCGAATTTCCGATTAGCGGACAGCCCGCTCTACCCTCTGAGCCACAGCCGCCCCACTTGTATAATGCAACATTAACACAGCTCCTCTCAATCATTCTTGACTGCCAGGTTGTTGGACTGTGAAAGCTAGTTACCAGCTTTGAGTGAGGCTAATGCTAACTGAGTTAGCCTAAAGAAACCAGAGGCTGGAAGGGTAATGTTAACGCTAACGTTAATCGACAAAAGAAGTCTGATAAACAACCAAACATAACCCCCTAGTAGTCGACTACAACCTGAAATTGAGCAGGTAACAGATGGGAAAGTCATTTTCAACTTATATTATGATTATTTTTATTTTTGATGCAGATGTACTCCCCTACAAAATCACATCAAGAATTTTAGCTTTATTTTTTTTATTCAAACAGAGCTTCAGTGTTCTGTTGGAAATTCCTGTATTTTTTTCATACATATATTATAGGAAAATGAATATTGCAATGTCAGTTTTTTTCCAAAGCTGTGCAGCCCTGCTTGATATTCAACCAAACTGAAATGAAATCTATTAAATAGCTTTTGATATTCTGCTTAACAACATCCACATAACTACAGAGGACCAGAAACAAAAACCTCTTTGCCAGAGGTAATAAATAATCCCATACAAACCACAGACTTACATCACTGTCTCCACCATACTGCTGTTTTCTTAATAAAATGTGAAGTATTGTTTTGTTCAGTTTGTATGCACTGTAAATATCCACCGTGGTGAGGTAAGTCTTGTTTTCTCTTGAAGTTTTACATGTTTGTGTTGAAAGATATATTTAAGAAAAACATTGCTAATAGCTAAGTGAAAGTGTGAACACAGTTTCCCAAAGCTATCAGCTTTTAACAAGGTCTAATTGAATTGCTGTGAGAGCACTGGTTTTTCACAATGTGCCATTTCAATTAATTATTAGCCCTAAAATGCGGAAGGATTTTCCTAATATCACACAGAACCACTTAGTGTATTAAAGAGAATGATAATGTATGTTAGTGCGGATTCATGAGCCCGTTCCAAATTATAAACCAAATGTAATCCCTGTAGCTTTGGTTGCTAAATGGAGGTTTTGATTCACTTACTGTAATAAATGGCTCGACTCCTGAATACATTTCATCAGTAATACTTGACACCGCGGAGCTTATGGTGTGCCAGATGAAAACAGGATGTGTTTCTAAGCAGATTTAACAATGCAAAATGCATAAAGTGTGAGGTCATCACTCCAAGAGAATGGAGTGTGCAGGGGGAAAAAAAAGAATACGAGCCTACGAGGTCACGGAAATAAAGATAAATGTGAGTACCAACAGCAAGGCTATGGCAATGGAGCTAATAAGAAACTGTTTTATCTTTTTACAATTTAAATTGTAACCTTGAGCCCACAGCCAGCCACACAGGCTCCCGGTAGAATCATAATTCTGGCAAGGGGGAGCAGCTCTAGGTGTGGGTGCATGGGCCACAGCATTAGCTCTCTGAGTGAAATATATGGCAGTGACGCCTCTCGGCCCCATCCACAATCAATTGGATTCTTTTCCTTTAATATTTACTCGCAGCGATGAGATGCTCGTCTGCATGGTGATGAACAGTCTGCCACTGGCGTTTGAAGGTGACCTGTCAGTGAGTATGGACAAATCTCTCGCTCGCAGAAATGTAGAAAATAAATCATTAGGGGCAGGCAGTCAGACAGGGGCCTCTCTCTCTCCCTCACTCTCCTCGGATTTAAATCAGCTCAGATTTATGATTTGAATTAATGCTTCGTTTGGTCAAAGGAATGGTCGCAGAGACAAATGATGTTTGGTACTGAAACCATCCTAATATTGATTACTGGGTGTCGCAGCAATCTCTTGTTTATATCAAGCACTCTCCTGTGACAGGGTGGCCAGCAGGAGTCATCCTGATAATACGCCGGAGAAATATGGCCCCGCTCGGCACCGCGGGGCCATGAAACACAGCTAGCAGCATGCTGTCTTCTTCATCTAGCCCCAGGCTTCCACTCACATGTTTATTTTTGATAAAAGCATTTTGTAATTTCACAAGTTAAGAGCTGACTTACAAGATTACAGGGTTATTTAGCATTCCAAAAACGTCTCGCTCTGGCCTGCGTTGGCAAACTATTTTGGAGTGTGAATGCCTAATATGTCCAGCTCACAGGCCCATTTATCCAATAGCAATCCAAACATATAAATCACTTGACTGATATAGCACGGAGTGGGCAGAAAGGGAACTGTATTTGGCTGTAGCTTTGTTGGGACTGACTGTTGTTCACAGTGCTGACTAGGGTATGACTTCATGCTGTTTTTTTCTCTCTGCTCAGACCACAGCTGCTCTGAGGAAATGGACCGGAGTTTTTAGAATCATCCAGCTTAAACTAAGACGCACACAAACGGATGTGTTTACTTACACAAATTATGTTACCAACCACGATAGGAATTGATATGATAATGAGCATGCTTCTGATAATACCACTAAGGACACGGATCCATTTAATCAGAAAGAGCTCCTACATAAACCCACCGTCCTCAGGGCTAAAATACAGGTGCCTCATCTCGGTGTTTGTCTGAAGCAGATCTTTGTGAAGCGCTTAAAGCAAAGCACAACAGAGCCAGCCAGTGAAGGACACTCTGTTCTGTTTGTAGAGTTGGATTGCCCGTCGCTGTCTTTGTGTTGATGTAAATTGAACAGGCTAATGTTTCTCCCTCGCATTAAATATTCATCACAATTAGACCTTCCTGTTTGCATCAGTGTTATTAATTATAAGGAAAAAAAACAGCCAGTTCAACTCTCAGCCAAAATAACCAAACATCCTGGGCGAGAGGAGGGGAGGAAGAAACAGATACGTTTGAGAGACAGATAAAAAAAATGATAGTGAGACATGGAGATGGAGAGGCATAGAAATGTAAAGAGATAGAATGAGAGGTGTGTGTGTGTGTGTGTGTGTGTGTGTGTGTGTCTGTGTCTTTGATTCTCCCTCACACTCTTTAGTTGGGCAGGGGGAGCCCTCTCAAAGCACAATGTGGATTGTTCCTGCGCCTCTCAGGAAATGCCACAATTACAGATCACAGACCAAGCAAAACACGTGTGGCGCTGGGCCTTTAGGGGGATAAACAGCCCGCCATTCCCTCCCAGTGCATTGACCCCAGCCACAACCTTCATTACTGGGAGAGAAAATATTGTCAGCTGCCCACTAACAAACACCTGCCAATTTCAAGAGAAGGAATTGCTTTTTTCAGCAGAGGAAGAAAAAATAAAGTGTTTCTCAGACCTGCAGAAAAGGAGTGGGGAGAAAAGATAAGGCAGCATTCACCCTTGTCTTCTTTTCTCTGTTGTTGTTGTTGTTGTTGTTGGTTTTTTTTGCACTCCGTCTCGCCGACTTCCCCGTCTTTCGCCCTCTGTCTCTCTTTGGCCACTGGGTGCTGCCCTGCCACTCATCTGACTCCTCACCACACAACTCTAATGGAGCTGAAATCCTGTTTGTAATTAGATATGGGAATTCCACTGTCATCAGCCAGATGATGCCACGACATGCCGACCAAATAACAGACAGCGCCGACGTGGAAGGAGGAGACACAACACCCCGCTGCGAACTTCCAGATTTCACTGTACACTGTCTGAAATAAATCTGTGACGCCACAACAGAGCCGTATATAAGCAGTTACATCCTACTTCAAAACCTGAAAGCCCTTTGTCTCACATCTGTGGCTTCAGTCCAGGCTGTCTGCGCCCAACGGGGAGCGGAGAGCCACATGCTAGGCTGAAGCTGGACGGCTGGTGACAGGTACCTGGAGTGTTGCCTGACTGAGAGTTGAGAGAAGAGGTTCTGGGTGAGATGATGAGGAAGCATCATTCTCTCTTCCCAGGGTCATCAGGCTAATTTCCGCAAGCCCCACCCTCACGCTTGTATGTTTGCGTGTGTGTGTGTGTACGTGGGCTGGTGTGTGTGCGTGTGTGCATGCTCGCGTGAGAGAGAAAGAGGGGGCCTTGGCCCCTGAGAGCGCTCTGTGAGGAGACCACAGCTGTACACTCCCAGCAGCTAATTGGTCCTTATCTAGCTGTCCCATTCATCTTCATTTTTTACCAATTACTGAGCATTATCTGTGTTCTCAGTTGGGTATGGGACTTAATCCTTTTTGGTTAAGCTGGTGCTACAGCTTGCAAATTTCAAATGGAGAAGGGGGGGGGGGGGTGAGTGTTGGAGAGGAGGGAAAGGTGGAGGGGAAGGGGAGGGGGGGCAAAAGTCATAGCAAAAACAAACTCTGAAACTTCCCATCATCCCTCACTGGCAGGAAGCAATCAATAAACAATGACATCACGCGAAGGAGAGGGGAAAAAATGGAAGGGATCAATTATTGGCGTTATAATTCAAGTCCTTGTTTGCAAACGTTGCAGCCTCATTGATTAGGCTGTTCTTGTTGCACTCAACATTATTGACTTGTTAAAACCATATTTTCTCATCATCAGTGGTTTTGCGTTTGCGGTCACACAGATAACAACGCTTTAAGGGGGCATCATTAATTATTCAAGATGTGTTCATTTTAAAGCACAGCGAGTCCAAATCATCCTGTTTACTCTACAAACAATACAAGTATAGTACATTGCTCATCCAGAAGGTACATCAAGACGCTGCAATCTGGGGCAGTTAGCCTTAATTTTCTAAGATCAATGCATAACTAGGCTCCTCTCTATATGGGGTCCGTGCTTGGCCATGCTGCAGAGCTGAGTGGAGTCAGCCTGGAGACCATGCACTAATTACTGGAGTGTTTACTGCTCTGCTGGATAGCATTTGTACCATTTTGGATCATATCAGTGAGTCAATGTGCTCTGCGCTAGACAGATAAATAAGGCATTAAGATGACAGTGTGTATGAATGAAATTACAGTGGAAAAAATGATAGTCATCAATTATAAAATAAGCCCCAAAATGGGTCAAATCAGCAGCGGCACACGTATGTATACTTACAGAACATACAGGCATGCGTGTCAGCAGACACAGACAGTCATGCACACAAAAGCAGGACACATATAGAGACGCTGCTCCTGCACTTTGATAGGGATCTGTTTGGTCACACTCTCTGCGCCAGCTGTCAGCCCAGCTCCACTGCTGCGATTTAATTAGTCTGTTTATGTCCTTTCTAATAATAAAGCTCTCTGGGTGGAAGGACACATCCGACTAGCTAGCTGCGCGCTCCAACCTGCTAGCTGCGTTAGAGCTGGTGGCCCGGCGCAGCTAAATGTGGGCCATGATGGAGGATGGTGGCTACTTCCTGCTCCTCTAGACAGAACAATGGCCCTCAGGCTCAGATCTAGTATCACCCCCTACTCAATCCTAACCTTAACCATTAGGGGATAAAGCACATACTGACCTGATATGAGTGTCTAGGGGCAACTTCATCCATCTTCCTCTCTAGCTCTCTTGTGGGAGCCTTTGTCAGCCGAAGCTCTTGAGAGAGACTAGATTGTAGCCATAGGCTGAATAGAATTCATTTCACGAACATATCATAACACCTCTCTCACCGCGACAGATTATTGTCTTGTCAGAATCATGCAATTACAGTGTGGTTTGTTTTGATTTTCTTTATTCTGATATCAAGGCTGCACCGGACAAAAAAGGGTCTGTTTAGGCTGCAGGTGTTGGGGGGTAAAAAAAAAAAAAGAAAAAGAAAGAAGGGGGGAGTAGTGGTATTAACTGAATCAGACATACTGAGCTAGACAGAGAGTGGCAGAGCAGACAGACAGCCTTCCAGCCTGAGTAAAGAGCTTGATGGGTCTCTGTCTCTCTCTTGGGCTTTGGCCCTCACCATCTCTCTATTAGTCTGCCAGGCTCATGGGAGCCAGGTGACAGATAAGTGAAGAACGACACACACATTTTAATAGACATTTCAAAAGATAAACCTGATAATCATTTCTCTTTTTAATGAAGTCTAATGTCCTCGTTCTAATTCCAGTTGCGTCGCCTGTTAAGCATCAGCGTAATACTTGAATATGCATGATTGGGAAATTGTGAGGCGCGCTGATGTTGCTGCAAAATACACAAACGCAGACAACTGCAGAAATAGATTACAATAACAGGGGGGATTGATTAAACATTATTTCCGTAATGATCCATATCAAGTTCTATCATCTTTGAGTGGCAGCGGAGTTGCAGCTTTATAGAGAGGAATCAGCACGAGGAGAGACAACGCGCCAGACAGACCTCGTGTCATGGAAATATTTGTTTGATTGTCTCTTGCGGTTAGTTCACAATAGCAGGAGCAGAGCTATAAAAAACAACTGACCAGTCGAGTTGTCATCCCTCATCAACATTAGGCCTCATTCTTCATTAATTGGATAGATTAATTTGGAGCGCTTTGATGCGGGGGTGATGCATGCGTTCGGCTGTCCCCTCCTCACTATTCTCTGTCAGGTTGAATTTAGCCAGGGAAGGGGCTGACCTTTGAAAGTGAAGAGATCAACACAATTTGAAAAGACAATGTCACTTGGTGTAAATGTGATACGTGTAATAAATGACATTCAACCTTTCAGTGATGATGAGCTTTCGCAGGTTGGAGTAATGTGAAATATGCGCACTGCGTGTAATTGCATAGAATGTGGAGCGGTTTTCACAAACACAGCTAAGACGGTGCGGCATTAGAGCCTGGATGTCATTTGCTCTCATTTCACTATGATTATGTCTAAGAGGTAACATTAGCATAGAGTAATAATATTACTGTGTACACAATAACAGTAATGACAATACAGTGATGACAACAACAAAATGACTCTTTTACTGTGATCACCCTGTAAAAATGTTCCATTGCCTGGCTACGCTGCAATCAGGGGGAGAATCAAAGAGCATTTGTGTGATAGAAATAGTTGGTTCTGTTCCACGAAAGCACTCTGTCGGTTTGCCTGAACCGAAAGGTGTTTCTTCTCAATTATGATATGGGAACCCTCATCCAAATAGAGCTATCAGCCATACTGAGGCCAGACATCTTCACCATCACACAGCCTCTCCCCTGGGACCGAGATAAAAAGGGAGAGAGTAGAGCAAGTTCAAACAATGTTAAGGAATTTCACAATCGCAGCATGTCCTTCACAGTGTGAACAAACAGAGCAAGGTATTTCTTCAGACTATGTTGAGAATCCCTAAGTTAGAAAATAAAAAAATACTCATTCCAACTAAATAATTAGAATAACATGATGTTATTTTTGTTTAATCTCTTTACTCAAACGTGATTAAATCCAAACTACGTAGCTACATTTTTTTAGAGCAGGCTAGGGATGTTACAAGATCTGATACTTTGGTAGCAAGTCAATGCCAAAATTCCCAAAATGTGATGGTACTAATTTTCCTCCAGTGCTGTACCTACTAAAGACACAATTATTCTAGACCTGATGGGGCAGCATATGAGCCTACAAGTGTTAAAGGAACAGTGTGTAAGATTTAGGGGGATTCAGTGATGTCTAGCAGTGAGGATTGCAGATTGCAACAAGCTAGAAGTTCTCCTGGTTGAAATTCCTTCAGTGATCATTGTTCAGGAGGTTTTTACCAGGAGCCGAATCATCCACAGAGGTCTCTTCCTCTCCAGAACAAACCAACCAGGTGATTAAAACCAGTAGAAACGCTGAACAAAGCAGTTTCACGTTACAGATCTGTGTTTCGTCAATGCTGTTTGGCATATCGCAAGCCCAGCACCTGCTAATGTGTGCTCACCTTTTCCCTCTGATAACTTAAGATGTAGATGTTCAGGAGGTTTTTATCAGGAGCCGAATCATCCGCAGAGGTCTCTGCCTCTCCAAAACAAACTGACTCTGTGATTTAAACCAGTAAAAACACTGAACAAAGCACCTTCACGTTACAAATCAGTGTTTCTCCAATGTTGTTTGGCATGTCGTCGACAGGCCGCTAGCCCAGCACCTGCTACTGTGTGTGTACTCATCTATTTTCTCTGATAACTTGACATGTGCTCACTTTATTTCTGATTCAGACATTCAGGAGGTTTTTCCTGGGAGTCCAATTATCCACAGAGGTCTCCTCCTCTCCCAAACAAACAGACCAGGTGATTAAAACCTCTAAAAATGCTGAATAAAACAGTTTCACATTACAGTTCAGTGTTTTTTCAACATTGTTAGCTAGCCCAATCTCTGGAGTCAGTGTTTGGTTTGTCCATTCTGGGTTACTGTAGAAACATGGTGGTGCGACATGGTGATCTCCATGAACAAGGACCCGTGCCAGATGTAGATATAAACGGCTCATTACATGATAGTGGAAACAACAATTTTTATTTTCCGGCAATTACACACAAAAGAAAACATACGTATTATATTATATTCCACGCCAGCATATCTGCTGAACCTTTAAATATCCAAGTAAGAAGAGGAACAAGAAGTACAATTCCGGCGCAACTCCACCCTAACTCGTTGAAAAGAAAAGCATTTTGTTTTTGTTGTTTGTTTGTTTTGGGGTTTTTTTGTTTGTTTTTGCGAATTTTTAAATGCTTTGCCGTGGCAGCACTGCATGTTTACTTTATGTTACAAATGCCAGTTGCATGACAAGGCGCTGAACGTCTATTCTGTGCTGAGCACTGCACATTTGGCACGTTCTTTTATTTTTATTTATGTATTTATTTATTTATTTATTTATTTGTCATTGAGATTTGAAAAATGTTCAACTTTGGGTAAAACACTGCCCTCGCCACTGTCACTTTTACAGCCGATTGCACTCTTTTAGCTGATCAATCACAGCGGAGGAGGGGCGGAGCAAATCGCAAATGTTATCACACCATAGGCAATATATTAATATATCAAAACCATGAGCCCACATAGTACTTTAAGGTTTGAGGTGGATCATCATAAATTCTAACTAAATTTTACTTTAATTCAATTTATATGTATATGTAAAACACATAACAAAACACAGGTTATATTGTTGTTGTTTTTTCATACTGAATTGGGAATCAAGAATCATGGCATTTCACTGGTATTGGTATCGACTACTAAATCTCTTTTGCTTTGCAGCATGCCTACAGCAGTCATATTAAATTCACGTTACAGTCAGTTCACCTTGAACTCATTAGCACTACTGTAAACTATACACTGCATTACTGATTTTCTCTCAGGAGGTGATTGTAATGGAGGAAGTGAGAGCGCAGGAGGTAGTGATGCTAATTTTGTAATTAAAACGGATGATCTGATGACCACATGCAAACTGATCCCCCCCCTTCCCCGTCCACCAAAGTGATATGACGGCAGAGTGGGCCGTGATTGATAACACTCGTCAATATATTTCATTTCAGGAGCCTTAGTCAAATGACAACTGGTTGTCATTGACTGAAAGCAATCTTTTTAAAAGGGGAGCCTTTGCTAAGTATCAGATGAAAATGATTCCTCTGTCTGCTTGGGTGTCACTGTCTGTAGGAGCTTTATTGATTGGGCTTGAATATATTGCACCCGCAGTAGTAACAGCTGCTAGTAATATCTCTCCTCTCCTTCTGCTCTCCTCTCCTGCTCGCAGCACTTTCTGTGCCACGGCTTATTGTCAGCGATCAGATGTTGGGTGCTCTCGTGCCGATGTTGCGTATTTATCAAGAGTGATGTGTGACAAATGTAAAGTGAGCTTGGTTCCGACCCAAATTAGAGAAGCGAACAGTGTTTGCTAATGTGTCCTGAAGGCCTGGCCGTCCTGGCCACCCCCAGCCATGTGCATGATTGTGTTAACTAAACCCACCATTGTCTCCCCCACTTTATACGCTCTGTGTTATCAAGCACAAGGATGTTGGCATTGGTTGGTAAAGGTCATTTACTGTAATGAGATTTGCCACATGCAAGCATATGGCTTGATTATTGCCCTGTTCGTTAACATTTTCAGCAAAGAGACAAATAGACAGCTAAAACAGGGGCGAGTGAGGGTGGGGGTGGCGGCGAGACGTGTGCAGCATTTCTCCTCAAAGATGGGAAGAACTTTTTTTTTTTACAACAGATCTGTCACAGAGATGATTGATCTTTCAATTTTCATAAGGAATGCGTGCCATTAGAGGCGAGGATTTGAATTATCCTATAAAAGTTGCCTGCTTTAGATTTTATACACTTAAAGGACAAACACCTCTGTCTGTCTCCTTGATAATTTCTACCACATGTTATACTCGGGTGGTTTGGGTAGGAAAGCAATTATGTTACCTCATCAAACCAGAAATGTTTTCTTATCATGGTTTCTCTTACATTACATTACATTAGGCATCTTGGCAGGAAATCTTTGCCCACCTGAATCATTGGAAAGTGTATCTCTTTATCCTGGCATGCAAAACACATTTTGTTTGTTGATGTGAATTAGCTTGAAATGTGTCCAATCATCATGGCTCTTGGAATGTAAAGGATATTGTTTGCATGTGTTTTAATGTTTGGCTGGCTCCACGTACCTATACACAGTTATCTATACGGCATCATTGTCTGTATGTTTTCATGTTTACCTCCTTGTTACCGCGAGATTTATTCTTTTTATGTGTCCATTTGTGTGTGTGCGTGTGTGTTCGCATACGTGAGTGTACAGCAGGTATTTAACAAAGGCAAGATGTTTGCTTTATTATCAACATTAACTGCGTAAACACAAAAGGCTTCAAAGTTTCATTCAATGACACCGAGGGGCTGTGGGTGGCTACATCAAAGCTCAATACCTTCCTCTCTCCCCCCATTTTAATGAGAAACAGGACTCACCAGCCTTGACTGAACCTGCCATCTGTGTGTGTCTGTTTTTTTCTTGTTTGCATGTGTGTGTGCGCCTGTGTGTGTGAATGTGGGAGCAGTTCCTGTGCATATGTATGCGTTCGCGTTGTGTAAAGTGGCACCGCGATGCCAGACAACATATTTATGGAGGCTGTGTCTTATGTTTGATCTAATGGCTATAAGGCTCCCTCCATCTCACGTGGCAGGGCTTTCTGATTTTGGAGGAGATTAATAGTTATAGTAAAGATGAATAGCTGATTAGTGCTATGGAGAGACCTCTAAATGTCTTGCCGCATGACAGACACTTTTTCATGAGCCATTCATTTCCTTTTGGGACTGGTGTGCAAATCCTTGATACGACCACAACAAAGACCTTCCATGTGTGTGCACCGCCGTCTCACCTTTGTTGGAGAAATACATACACGACATGGGGGCATTTTACAAGCGCAATTAGGAGGAAAACTGAGATTGTTTTGCAGCGGGCGGACTGCATATGCATTGTGCAGTCAGTCAGTTCATTTAGCTGCTTGACTGGAATGGTCCTGTTCAGTTTGACAGATCAGAAGAGGGAAAAAATATCTCAACGCCATGAAAACCAAAGGCTTAGCGCTGAGCAAATCAGCCCTTTGTCTTGTTCAATTCAAATCAAAGGATAACCAGGAATGTTTGTTTGACAACAGCATTTACAATGCATTGTTCTGAAGCCCAGAGCCTCCCAAACAAAGACAGATAGGCTTTAAACAAGTCATTTAATTAGCACCGGATCCCCAGCTTTGGCTGCGCCAACCAATTATACATTCCTGAGGCATGTGCAGGTCCTATTTCACGGGAGCGAGAGGCAGATCCTCTCCAGCCCTGTCTCTTACAGTACATCTCTCCCCTTCCATTTAAGAGAAGGTAAATAGCCCAGACAGACAGCTTCATTAGCCAGCGTCTGAAGAGCGCGGGGCCGATTGTCGCTTAAATAGTGCGCTTTTACTGCAGGCCCAGCCGGCGACCTCCGATCAATTACAGCTGACATTATTGTTTGTCGGGAGCTTTTTTCCTGGACAGAGGGAGTAAAAAACGAGATCAGGCCTGAGCTTTGGCTGGAAATGTAATCTTCCCCCTCTCTTTGGTTCTTTCGCTCCACAAACAATAAATCATTCAGTTGAAGAGATAATAAAGTGCCAAGTAGGAGCTAGTTTAATTTTTGTCAGGGGAAATCTGTCCACAACAGAGTTAAGGGTAAGGGGCTGGCTGCTACCTCCGTACCATTTTCAATGACAATGGCTTAGTTCCCTTTTTTCTTATTTTCCTCCGTAGGGTTAGATGTCCAGAAAGGCTGAAGTCCTGTTTAGATGAAGATTAACTGCTGCACAAATCACCGCAGGTTATCATTTCTGTCATCAAAATAAATTACTGCTCTCTTTTTAATCATTTTAAAGCATTCAACATTCAATCTTTTCTTTTTTTTTTTCTCTGCGCGATGCTTTTAAGTGTCGGACCTTACCGTCAGCCGTGCGGTTTGGTTCTGATGTAACAGCTTTTTAATCATGCTGTTACCGAGGGCTGTTTTAATTCATTCAATTCATCCTCCGCGATTCAGATCTTTGCTTATCCATGCGTGAACTCCCGAGCACTGCACGACATAATAGCTGAGCTGTTTATATTGGTATTAAGTGATTTGTAGTTTTAATGATGGTAAATAGGAGTTCACCTTTGCGGGTCCCTCAGGCTTACTTCAGGTAAATTACTCCAAATGCATTGTTTATGCCCTTCAGGAGGGAGAGGGGGGGGCGCTTGTGGGAATTCACCTCTCATCAGGTCTGAACTTCTGTATCAGAGATAAACACAAACTGACAAATATGTTTCTAACGCTTTGCCCACTGGAATATCTACACAATATCTTGGTGATTAATGAGTCTGACTAATGTTTGTTGATTCTGTTTTTGGGAAAGAAACACATAAAAAAAATCCTTGCGCATTATCATCACCAAGTTAAGAATTAGTCAGGCATGTGTGCTGCCGTTATTCAGCGAGAGTAAACGGAGCAAATGGGACGGGATTGCATATGAATGAAACCAAAAAACACTTAACTGTCTTGCAAAAATGCCAGATTCCTTGAATAAACCAATATCCTCCTCACCTGGCTCCTTTCAGCGGCAAATAAAGGGATTTGGTGAACCCTTGTTGGTCTGTGGCACATTCCCCTACAGTAGCCTGAATGGGCCTTTATGGGAGAAACACCGCTTTGGGACGGGGTGACATGAAAGGGGCTGGACAGGCACTGAAAGCGAGACTAATACCACTTAGAGCGAACAGAGGTCCAGTGTTTCCCCACCAGGCTGTCTGTCAGGTGGGGAGACATCACCGAAGTCCATACGCCATCAAATACGAGATATAACTGAAGTAAAAATCCAACATTTTTGATGATTGTGGAAATTTGGCCACTCAAGTCCATGCGCCTTTATGCATAGCTGCGTTTGATTGAATGGGTGTAATGTATCCACCTCAAAGGCAGAATAAGTCTCTTCACTCTGGCCCTTGAGTGGCCTTGAAAGGCTGATAGGTAGCCTAAACCTCCCCATGTTGTCCTACAGTAAGTACCCCCGCAATCAGGCCCTCTGTGGTGTTTTTTAATTGAGCTTAGCCTGCTGAGTGGTAATTGATTCAGTCTGAGCTACAGCAGAGGCGCTGATACAAGGTGCTGCTTGGCTTCCGCCTTTCTTTAATCTCCGCTGCTTTATATTGTTTGGGAATACTCGCCACTGAGAAACTGCATGCCATCTTTCTTATGGAAATCAATGCTTCTTTTAGAAGGAGGGGAATGACAGAGAGGAGTACTTCTCATGTCCTTTCATTTTTCAACCAGTGTCCTTCTCTTTAGAGGCGTCGCCATGCAGATCTCCTTGCCCTTTGGCTACTGATGTTTTGTCAGAAAAAGAAGAGTGAAGTTGTTTTGTGGATCAGCTTTCTGTAGCGCAGTATCTTTTTTTCTCTCCTCTCTCTTTCTTTCACACAGCATTTCTTTTTTTTTTTTTTTTTTTACCTTGAACAGGGCTGCCAAGAAAAAGAGAAAAAAAGGAGTGAAAAATCAACAGAGAGGCTCAATCAGATCCAATAGTGTCTATGAGGTTTTCTTTAAAGCATTTGAGGAAAAGCATCTGAGTGGCGGAGGAATGAGACCAAACTGTTCCCAGTCACTTTTGATCCTGCCAGTTCAAAGTCCCCATAGAGCAGAGGGGGAGGAAGGAGGGGGTAGCCGTGGTTGAGGTAGGGGGGGGGGTACAGACACCTAGCTTTGACCTTCTGTCTGCGCTCATGTCCTTTGAAAGTTGGCTTGTTTTCATTAAGCCATTCAGAAGCACAGTGCAGGGCCACAGTTTGACTAACTACTAACCCCCTATGGTATCTTTATAAGACGTTCTTTACATTTTCGGACTGCTAATGTCTTCAATTTTCCCAATTAGGCGTCCATTGCCAGACAGCAATTGAATAATTTAAAACATTTGTAAGACATCTCTGATGTTGTAATGGAATAATTTGTGTGCATATAAAAAAGAAAGAAATGGAGAATCCCATTATTGTGCGGAGCTGAAAGTGTCTTTTTAGTCTCGCTCTGCTCTTCTTCTCCTCTCCGGTCTGGAATATAGGCTGCTATAATTAGCCTAAAGTCATTGCCATACTGTGGTCTGACGGTACTTGTTTGTCATTAGCACATTTAACTAGTCATTTGGGTAATGGCTTTCAAGATTGCCTTTGTTTTTACAGAGATATTTTTTTATATGTAAATATTGAGACAATTTACATAATGTGCCCTTTTTATTCATCATAGAATAATTGATGCATATTTATTGCTCTGTAAACTTTGGTCTTTGAATGACTGTGTATATAGTTATCATCGCCGTTTTCTTTATTATTATTGCAGTAGTATCTATTATTAACGTATGTTGTAAAACATTTATGTGTATTATGTTAACATGGAAAGATACCCGAGAAGCGATTAATTTGAATCATTCCGGTTTTTTTTGTCCTAATGGACGGCGGTGTAAAGCTTTAGTGTTATTGGACACCATTTTTAAAGGGTATCTCAGTGGTGGGAATTACTGATTGCTGAATTAACAGCAGCAGGTTTTGAGTTTTCGGGCCAGAGCCTCAGAAGTTTCCCCTGTGAATATCTCACTCATAATACGCATCATTGGGTAACCAACGACCTCTTCATGTGTCTCAGGCCTGGAACTCCCCTTCATGATGATGCCACACCCCCTGATCCCAGTCAGCCTGCCCCCAGCCTCTGTCACCATGGCGATGAGCCAGATGAACCACCTCAGCACCATTGCAAACATGGCCGCCGCAGCACAGGGCCAGAGCCTGCCCTCCAGAATGGTCACCTCTGTTATAAAGGTAAATTTTAAAACAGAAAGCAGTGATGTTATAACACAGCAACTTCCTCCTTCCTGTGCTGCAACGCTTCAGTCTGCATAGGATATTTATTTTTGGTTTGTGTGTTTCTGGCGCTGCTGGGGTTTCAGGAACGTGTGCCGGACAGTCCCTCCCCTGCTCCTTCCTTAGAAGACCACAGGAGGCCGGGCAGTCACCCATCGTCCCACCGCAGCAGCAGTGTGTCCAGCTCCCCAGCCCACACAGAAAGCTCCTCAGACAGGATACGTACGTTTGTCACACAGAGAAATGGTGAAGAAAACATGCGAATGTGCCGTGCAGATTGTCGCTGTGTTGTCTAAATTTCACAAAGACGGAGTAGGAATACGTCTTCCCGGTAATGTCCCTAACGCCACTCATGTTTTCTCATCCTCTCTCCAGCGATACACCACAATGGCCTGTCCATGAACCACGCTCTGCTAGGTCTGTCCCCCAACATCCCGCCTGGGCCTAAAGAGGGAGACCTGGCCCACGACATGAGCCATGAAGTAAAGAGGATGCACACTGACAAAGGTGAGTACGGTTTCATGATACACCAAATGCTGTGAAGGATCTCCACTATGCACGCTGCAAAACTGTGATTTTATTTCTTCTTAAAACACACTCTACACATTTAAGTTAAGGATATATAATTAGCTTTTCCTTCCATTCAGTGTTCACAATGTATGAAAATGACAGATGTTATGAGCAACAACTGACTGAATACTACATTTGTGCTCTACTGGACCGGCTCTGCTCTAGCAGCCGATAATATAAGTTGTAATCCTGAGAATCACGTCTGGTAACAAACACAAAGGCTCGACGGTTTAAGTAGAGTGGAGCAGGTTTTGTAAATCTGCAGAAAAGTTAATAACACAGAATCAGCGGAGGCAGGAGGACCCACTGAGCTAACAGTGGAGACATTTGGTTAATGTGTCACCAAAGGCAGAGCAGCTTTGTGACACTAGTGTTGGTCAGGGTGCCTTCAAGTGTAATCAACTTTTGTGCAGCAATTGGAGTGGAAGATAACACTCATTTTTTAACTGAAAATATAATCTAAAAGAAAACCTTGTGTGTGTGTGTATTTTCATTGAAAAAACACTTGACATTTATAGAACTTGGAGATCTTCGAAGGCTGTAAATATTGATAATACAATTTGAGAAATGTTTTGAGCCTTTGGCAGGATTTGTAGTCGACCTTTTTATTCTTCCTGCTTTCAGTTTATCTCAGTTATAGATGGTGTCACTGTGACAATAACCCCTGATGTAGCCAGTCAAACCCTTTAAGACTGAGACTTCAAATCAAATATGCACTTAAGAAGAGGTAACCTGTACAAGTGTGAATATGAGTTGATTTGTGTGAATGTTTGGATGAAATGCTGCACATATTTTGCTTGTCAGTGGAATCACTGTTCCTGGTTGGATGTCGCTGCAGATGCTTTACATTTACAGCACATGTCAGCCCTCGTATGACACATGCTTTGATTGTGTTTAAGAGCAATCTCTTTTAGATATAACCTGTAGATGAAGTGGATTGTTTTTAGTAATATTCTACAATAATACCTGCATGTTTTAAAAGGCTCGGATCATTTTTTAAGCCATTTTTTGCTCTGATTTTTTTCCTTCACTGCAGTAGGACACTGTTCAGTTACAGTGGAGTTGAGATTAGCCCAGAATATTATTCTTTTAACAGAAAAAAACTAATAATTAGAAAGACGTGAAACAATGCAACTAATGAAATAGGTTTTGTATTATTAGATTTTCACAGATTTTGCGTTGTGATGATTTTCTAATTTTTTTAAATCAAAATTTTATACATATACCTACAAACCTACACTGTATATCAGGGTGTCTACAGCTCCTTAAAGTGTCTTAAATTAAGTTTTCTTAATATAAGCCCTTAAAAACTCTTACAATGTTTTAAATTCAGTTTCGACAAATATTTTCGGTCACATCACCGCGAAAATTTCTCCAGCCTGACAGAGCCAATGACTGTCTACAATTATTAGACAGACCTAAAATTGCTATAAATATATCATCTATGACAGCGATGAGATTTTGTCAAACTTAAACTCACCCAACTGTTGTCATTTTTCTTTGCTGCTCATTTTGAACTGACATCAGTGCTTTTACACACACACACACACACACACACACACACACACATATATATATATATAGATATATGTGTAAAGGTTTGGTCTTAAATTTCATATGTGGTGGTATTAAAGCTCTTTAAAAGTCTTAAATTTGAAGAACTATCCCTCTTGACAAACTGACTTACACCCTTCATGACAATATGGAGGGATTTATCAAACTATGGCAGCCTGTCTTGGACACAGTGGACCCCTCTGAACTGGACTTGGTTACACTCGATTAATAACACACAGCAGTTTATTTATTTATTTTAATTAGTTGTGATAGTAAGGTTGTGTTGTCTTTTCCTGGTTTTAAAGGCGACATTGCAGTAAAGTGATGTAATTTTCTGAACTCACCAGACTACTCTAGCTGTTTTATTAATCGCCTTTACCCACTTAATCCTCATTACTGATGAATATTTATCAAAAATGTCAATGTGTAAATATTTTGTGAGAGCACTTAAAGTCAACCCTACAGTGTTGTCGCAATAACGATGTCGAGATATGTGGTAAAAAAATAATATTGTGTGTGTGTATATATACATACATATATCTATATATACACATATATATAATGAGCCATTTTTATAAAGCAGAAGACTTGCTGACATGTGCTTTTCCTATCATCCCCATTAGCTGTGAACTCTGGGAAAAATATTCAAAATTCTGACCCTCAGTCACTTTGTGCAGAGTAAATGTTTTTATTATTAATTGCTGGTATTATTACGTTACAATTTCGCCGCACTTGTAAAGACAAAAAAAAAGGAAAAGCAAAGAAAAAAGATAGAAATCTACTGAGCGTGGCGGATTAAATACAAAATGAAGCAAATAATAGATTTTAGTATTCTCTGTTGGTTTTGAGCGGAGCAGAGGCGGGGTGTGCTGTGCTGTACTGGGTGAGACAGGGTGGGGTGAGGCTGATAATGATATTAAAACCACTATGGAAATCATTGGGCTGTATGTTCCCTGTTGGCTGGGCTGACGTGAAGATCAGTGTTAGACCTTCACTCACAGGGTGTGAAGCAGTGAATAGTAATAATTAGCAGGATCATGAGCTGAATTTATGGGTCACAAACTGTCTAACTGTCTGCATGTGTGTGTGTGTTTGCATGTGTGTGTGTGTGTGTGAGACGAGAAAAGAGAGGCAGGCAAACAGAGCAACGCAAACAGAGATAGAAGGCGATTTAACCAAGTATCCACACACTAAATCAACTGAATGTTTCCTCAGTAGCAGAAATCTTACTTCTTAACTGAAGTGCCTCCTCCATACTCAGATAATCAACACAAATGGACTGTAATTTCTCCGCAATATTAGAGGAGAAAGCAAATGACCCGGCAATCCACACCAATTCTAGCTAGTTGACCCACACACATCTAGCCGCAAACACGCGCTGCATTATCTTTGAGATTGTCAATTCCTAATATGTCACTGGACTTGATTAGGATTCTGAGCTCTCCAGTGTGTGCACCAGAGGTCTCGGGCTGTGGAAAACATTTTTATAAAATAACCCATTAATGCAGAGGAGTGCAACTAAATTAGTTACCAATTTGCTGAGCATGAATTAATGAAGAGAGCTTCTCCCGGCTCCCACAGTTGTAATTTTCATAATAACCCCAGACCTTTATTTGGCAGGTTGTTTAGTTTTTTCGTTTGAAGGTTTTCATTAGTCTAATGAGGACTGTGCAAGGGCGAGCAGTCAGCACAATTTACATGAGGAAGCTATCATAATAAATGAGGCAATTTGAATAACATGCACAGGTTTATGCAGCGAGATAAGAGAGATTGTAGCAGCCAGATTCAGAGGTAACCAATACATTAGAACCAACTAATAACCAAAGTAATTCCAATAAAAGCTTTAAGTGAAGGGAATAAAATTAATGATAGATATATTGAACTGTAATGATATGATACATGATGCATTAGATTAATAAAATAAATGTGTTCCATTGTTAAAGAGGGGTGAGGCCTCGCCATCCGAAGCTTTGTTTATAGTGAGCTTTTTAATTAGGCTTGTTCATCGCATCAGTTTGTTTAGATAAATGAGATAACATTCCAATGGTTTAATGATATCTCTCCACTTGTTTGATCTTTATGATCCTGGCAGAGCATTAAATTAATCTCTTGCAATGCACTCTTAGAAGAGAGCACAGTGGGCGCAGAGGAAGGATGCAGTGCCCCGGCTCATATGGAAGCTATTTAAATAGCCAGACACCTCAGAGACAGCCACTATAATGTCACATCACTCATATCCTATGAACATGTCTCATCTTTTTCATGTCATCTCTGCTGATGAAGGACAAAGGCTGTTTGTTGTTGTCTAAAAAAGACCATTTCCAAAGTTGTGTCACCCAGTGCAGAGCAACCAGATGGTAGTTTTTTTTGGGGGGCTGTTGTTTGAACTTGATTATTTTTTGTCCAAATTTTGCCCGAGAAAAAAAAAAGAGCAGATTAGATGCTGTGTGAGGAAAAAAGGCGAGTAGAAAGCTAAGTGTTATCTCACATGTGACTAATTGAATTGCTTCAAACAGAAAGTCTGTGGCGATAGCTTCCGACAAGCCTCTGTCTCGTGAAACAGCAGGTAGCTGACAAACAAGGGGAAATTTGAAAGGTACGGAAGCCTTTGGCTGTAAACTCACTTTGGACATCAAACACTTGACATCATTTTATTTCCTCGGGGAGAAGGTGTTTGAAACACAAGCCATATGTATGTACGTCGAAAGTATAAGAGTTTTCTGTAAATACCATGTGGCAGTTTAAGCATTTTGCCAACAACAAATTTCACCACTTTACCTCAGCCCTCCCACTGCAGTTAAACATGCCACATCTCTTTTACGCAGAGCTAAAACGCCTGACAGCAGAGTCGGAGGCAGCTACGGTGTGTAAACTGATTCTGTAAACCATATTTTAAAAGCGGGTGATTCACTGGTAATATGATATTGGCGCTTCCCTGGTAAACGTTATATATCCTTGTTGACACAACAGGAGATGCACTCATAATGTCCTCCCAAGCACAAATGGATGCTTGTGGTGTGTTATCTCACCTAGTGGTGCATCCTTTTGTACCTGCTCTCAACTCTGCACAATGTAGTGTGATGTTTTACTGACTTCACATCTTGCTGTCAGCACTCCAGCTCCAACTTAGTGATCAAAATGCTTTTTCCTCCTTATGTTAGTTAACACTTCTTCATCTTTCACAGTTTGCTTTGTACCTGTTGTTGACAGTATTGGTTGTTTGTGTTTGTATATAGTGTTTTTGATCATTTTGGTCATCACCTCAGTCTTTAAGCAGCCTATCTGGCTGCTACAGTGAAGAAAAGCATCTTTATATTTATGACTCGCTTTTGCAAGACGATGTAAGCTTTAATTTTTTGGCAGCTCTTCCAAGCATCAATTGTAACAAAGAGCCGTAGCGACCTTACCTATAGCTAAGCTCCAAAAATCAGGTGCTACACATTGGTGCTTCACTTCATGACTTAAGTTAGCCGATGGTTGTCCACTGAGGTGATTGTGAGAATGATCAAAAACACTATGTAACAAAACAAATGGTAAATACGGGGGATGCACAGATTGTAAAATTCTGGGACAACACAGAAACTGATACCCGTGTTTATAATAACAATATGGCCAATAGCCAATAGAGATACAGATAGGTTTGTTGTTGTTGTTGCTGTTTTAAAGTCAATCAGTCCTTCATTAACTACGGTTGAAAAAGCACAAATTCAGTCATACAAATTTATGAAACAACCTTTCGTATAAACTGTAGCATGAAAAACATCCTTGAAAAAAGTAAAAATAACTGATTCAAAAGCATTTTTACTGCATATATAACAAATCATAATCCCCTCTCCAATACCCATTTTATATTACTGTAAAAACATTAACAAATTTCTTCTTCTTCAAAAAAACTGAATTTATTCAAGTTTCTCACCAAAATCTACATTTTACAAGATTACATTTGAACACATCATGAGATTGTTATAGTTTACCTTTGCCCAATGGTATTTTTTACTGAATAGAGTTTGAACATATCATAATTTACCGCAATCCAACCTCCTTCAGTTGTTAGTTAAGGCTGGCTGCTAACAGCTAACATTAGTAGCTCTCCTACTGCTGACATGAACACTGATTTGTTGTTCATAATGTAGCATTATCAAGGCAAACAGTAGAGTGCATTCCTTGATGCATGGATGGTGACTTTACTGCGTCCCTTCGTGACGTGATTTTCTCCCCAGGACAACAGAACTCCCATTAGTCTTTTTTTTTTTTAAAGATTATTTTTATGGGTTTTTTTCCCTTTTAATGTACAGGACAGAGTTTGAAATGGGAAGAGAGAGAGAGAGTGGGGAGTGACATGCAGCAAAGGGCCGCAGGCTGGAATCAAACCCGTGGCCGCTGCAGTGAGGCAGTGCCCCTGTACATGGGGCGCTGGGACTGTCCACTACTCTACCGACGCCCCAGAACTCCATTAGTCTTGAGCTCTGCTTTTTAGCCTGTGCAAATTTGATGTGACACAACAGAAAAGCCACAGATCAGCCACCTCAACTGGTGAATGTCATCTTGTTTGACGATAGGCTGATGGCAGTCACCGAAGCGAATATCAACCAATACCAATGTGCAGCCGATAAATCGGTGCATCCCTAGTAAATGCAGCAAAAACAGTGTGTTAGTTATAAAGCTAACTGTGAAACGTTTTGTCTCTTTGCTTTCTGTCCACTCTACAGTAGGCTGTTACTATGACTAACTTAATTTTACTTAACTTTTAACAGTCAGCTCTGTACATATTGTTTTGTTAGTATTTACCTTTCATTTTTGAATATAGTGTTTTTGATCAGATTCATAATCACCTCAGTGTCTTAGATAACCATTTGCTAGCGGCGTTAGCAAGTCACTCAGTGTAGCACCAACATCAGCCTGATTTACAGAGCTTAGCTAACATACCGTCGTTATGACTCTTCTTTGAAGAGCTTCCAAAAATATTAAAGTGGCTGACAAACACCCTCTTGCAAAAGCGAGCAGTAAAGCTCTGTAGAGCTGACTGCCCTTATAAATTTGTAGCGAGCTAGGCTAGCTGTCAGGCTAACCTCGCAATTAAAGTGTTAATAAACACTATATAAAAAAGGAACAGTTAACTCTATCAATAATATGTACAACACTAACTGTGAAAAATGAAATAACTAAATTAGCACTTTAATCACTAAGATCAGAGGCAAAGGTAACGTTACTGTATGACAAGAAGTAAGCAGATGTGAAGTTAGTAAAATGGGTATATGTCACATCACATTACAAGTAGAAGTCCTACTACTATTAATACAAGTAGAGAACTGAGCAATCATGCCTTAGGCACCGCTGTGACCACAGTGGACAAAGCTGACTTGCCACGCCTTTCCTTTGTCAGGATGCTGCCTTGATGTCCAGTGGCTGGTGCACTGTGCACCGTCTGCAGTCCCAGTTTACAGTTTGAATGATGAAGCGGAGCAGGTACCAGTGTCACAGTCTATTACATTCAGCTGCTTTGGGCAAGGACCTGTGGACGCTGATGGGCTCATGCAGAGAAGGGGATATATTTTGAAAAAGATGAAAAAGGCAAAAAAGTGATTTCCAGCCTTTGTAGTCTTTGTTCTGCTCCTCCTTTGCATAAGCATTTGCAATGATAAAGAGGAAGTTAGGGGACTTTGGGTCAGGCAAAAGTTTTCGGCATCAGCTGCGCGCTCTTTCTGCGGCGTAAATATTTCACTGACATTGATGGTATCTCCGTACAGTATCATTAAAAGTTTGATATGTTCAGTGTAAGCTCCTTCTCTTCATCTTTCTGACTTTAATGCATAGTGTTTTGTTCAGTCCTCCCGATGTCCTTGGCGTTGCGAGCTTCAAACACATGCTGACTACCTGACTTTCCCTAAGTCAGGAGGCAAGATCATTAGCCATCACAACCCTGAAATGTGACTTGGCAGACAATAATGCTTTATGATCAAACAACTTGTCAGTGCGTCCCGTTGAAATGAAAGAGTGCAAAAAAATAATTCAATAGAGGATCAATCAAATTTCCCCAGCCCATGTGAGAGAGATTGCTGATGGTGCAGAGAGGGGCTATTCCTCGAGGACATGGGAGTTCATTTGGATATTTGTTCTCCCCCTCATGAATGTTCCATTGCGTGACACCATCTCCTGCTAATCACATTTCACTGAAAAGGGGGGATGCTTTTAGGGACGTTGAAAAGAGAGAGGTTCTTTTTAATCTTTGAAATGCCTCAAAAGTGACAGAATGCTTTCTCCTGCCAAGACGTGAGCCTCGGATGGGGAGATAAATATGCTGTGGTCAGCTAAGTGTATCTAGTGAGCAGAGAGGCAAATTTAATAATGCATTATCATTCACTGGCGAAGGTGAAATCTCCCTGTCCATCAGAAGGCTGAGGCCTGTTTCATGTTACCCTTCACTGCAAATGAACAAGTGCTTTACTCAGCCATACCAGAGATGCACAGTAGGCACCAGTGCTCTACTATATATGCCGCTCCGGACTGTCAGGAAAACAGGTCTGCAATCAAAGCAATCATCTCTCGGTCTTGACTGGAGACATTAATGATCACAGTCCTTACTCCTGATAAAACTGTTTTGAACAATAACCTTCTTTTTTCCCCCCTCTGAGAACACAAGGTGCGTTTTACATATCTGAGCATCTGCTATTATGCAGATTATGGGAACATATTTACCCGAATGCCCTTGGACAACAGCATTAAACAATTATGAAGATTATGTACAATGCCGGAAAAAATTTGCGATTCAAAACAATTCGTATCTTAGCAGTGGCAACTGTTGCAGACAGATAAGGTTGACCCTGAATATGTATTTCTGTACTTTTGGAGACATTCTGTGGGGTTGTTTGTATAATTTAATATTTACATGTAAACAGTAATTAAGTGATGCTGCCGACATGCCAGGGCCAGGCTCTGCCAAGGTAAACACCAGCCCTAGTAGTTTGCCACAGTCCATCATGTTTACAGACTTGCAGAGCCGAGTGCTGTTTGTGTGCTCTTCCTTGGCAAAGCCCATAAAACACAACCAATTGGATGCCGAGTGTTGAACACAGTCACTCTTATCGTCTGGCAGTCTGCTCGCTGACTTGAGGACATTGTGAGTCAAACCTTTAAATTTTCACTCTGCGATAATTACGCCGCTATACTTGAGCTTTTATATCCTTTCACTGAGAAAGTAAATCATTCCTAATAAAGAGAGGAAGAATAGGGGGCGGAGGGAAAAGTGCTTGAGGACTAATTCTCTTCACTCCCTCCCTCTCTGCTCTCTATTCTGCTTTTTGAAAGCCTTTCTCTGAGTATTCCAGTCACCTTGACTTTGCAGCTGCAGCCTTATAGTCTGTTGCTTATCCTGCCTAACCCCAGCCTGTCAATTAGGTGTTTAAAAATTAATCTCTTTAACTGGAAATACCATGCCAGCTTTCTTCCGTCTGTAAATGAAGTGTTATTAATTCACACAGCGCAAAGCCAGTGTTATGAATAATGTTATCAAAACAGATTTCCACACGTTTAACACGTCGCTCCTATTAAAACCCCTTAAGTATTTTTATAACTGTGAAACCGGGACTACTAATGGATTTGCATCCATTTTTGAGCTTCTCCACCAGGCAGCCATAGAGCAAGTGCTCCTAAGCCAGGCCTTTTAAAGTTTACATTTCCCATTTCCTCTTTTGTTCTTTCATCTTCATTTAAAAGCAGCTCAGTATATCCAGTCTGGATTAGCGCCAGCCTTTCGTCGACGCTCGTTCAGCAGCAACAGAACGGCATAGCCTCTCCCTGTAGGATTGCAATGCCAGGCAATGACACCAATGTGTCTCCCTTTACCCCCCCTCCTCCTCTCCCAAACCCAGCAACGCTCTGATCTAGCAGCAGGCTATCTGGCCAACCACACCAAGCTAATACTTGTTCCATTAAAACCTGGTGATTACGGGGGATTTCCTCTCTGTTTGTTTGTTTGAATGCTTAATTATCAATATGTAATTGGCATGTGTATTGTGATGTTGGGTGCATATTCGGTGGCATATTTTTACTGGAATGCACATTGCTATCGGGTAGAAACAGGACTCCCCAGTCACTGTCTAAGTTAAGCTGCATGAGAAGTTGCTCTAATGAATTAATAAATGCTAAACAAAGGAGAACTAAACAAAGAGTGTGAAATAAATGGCTTGATGATTAGTGGGTCAGAGAGATTAGTGGGGTGTACAGTACAAATGATCCCCCTCTGAAATGGGAATGATTCAGGCAAAATACCCAATCAATAGTTGAGGCCAATTTAATCTCTGGGATTCTTCTGTCAATAAACGGACCCGGTCAACGGAGGTCAATATGCAAAGACAATCCAAACACCTTCAAAGTGCCTCACTGTAATGTCCTTCTGCGAGTATTATCTTCTTGACAGTTCGGGCTCATAGTCAGTAGGTGAATTACAAAAATGTATTCAAGTCTGCCCGGCTGTCATTTTCTTTTCTGAGCCCCCAAGTTTATTTTTTCCTCGCCCCTCCCGGCTCGACTTAAAAAACTAAGGTCATGGATTTAGCGGCGCGATCTCTCACCTTTAATCACCTCGCCCCGTTCGGTTTCGACCATTCTAACTGTGATCGTCTCTCTACAAAATGCCATTTTGTCTCCACTACTGTTCGCTTTAAGAGCTCATTTGAAGGTGTGCGCTGGCAGAAACAAAAGTCCTGTATGCTTTTATGCAGTCATCACAGTCAGCCAAGCCTGTAATCCTCAGAGGTCCGATAATGACATAGCCCCTGCATTTATTACATGGAGGAGAGGAGAGAGGGAAAACGCTGACTTTGAACAAATGAACACTCTGACCTTTATGCAATAAATATGACATGGGCCGCATAAAAAGACAAGATATCTTCCTCCTGAATGGAAGTCAACACGGATTCTGCTCCCTTGCCTCTTGCTCTCTGTTTCCATTCCTCTCCCCTTCTCTCTCTTTCTCCCTCCCTCTTTTTTTCCAGCTAACAGTTAAACAAATGATGAAATCGATTTTAATTGTTTGCGCCGTAATATTCTAATCTATGCTCCAAAAACACAATTTGTAGTTCATAATTTTCTCTGCTGTGCTTGTGTTATACATAACGTACATTGCAGAGTATTAAAGACAGTCATCTGTCAGTTTCTAATCATGCATGATTGGATTGGTACATTTAATCATTAGCTGCTGTTTTCTCAGCAGTGAAAGCGATGGAAAAAACTCTCTTTATCCACGCCAGGAAAAGGCGGTTTTAACAGAGAGAATCAACCTTTAACTGTGTCTTTTGTGATCTCGATGTGATCCCAATTGAGCATTGCGATTGTCTTCTTTTGTCACCTCAGACTGCCTCTCTGACAGTAAAGGATTTATGGTTATTTCCTCCATGCAGCCTGTCCATCTGTGGCTCTATCTTCATGTGGCCTTGAGAATACGATTCAATTTATTAAGGCAAAGCAATGGACTCATTACTTTAAAAAGGTGGCAAGAGAGGGAGTGGGAGAGAGGGAGAAGTGACACACTGAATTGGTTATTAATGGAAAGGCACAGCCATAGGGCAGTTGAAATTTAATGATATCCTACAAGAAAATATGAGGGTGTCACTCTCCAAAAAGTCATGCTAAATGTCAACATTTTAAGGTCCCGGCGCTAATTTTATGCCTGTGCACAGTAATGTTTTGGAGAGCATTTAGGAAACACGGCCCAGTGGCCAGCCTGATTATCCCGCTCACCTTCTCTCCTCTCTCCAAATGGGTTTGTGCAGCAAGCGATTTCATCTCTAAGTGAAGGGAACATTAGGGAGGGGAGAAAGAGAGAGCGATAGAGGAAAACACGCGGTTTGATTTTCATGCTGTGATAAGAGAGTGGGAGCCAAATGTTACCTGTTAATCTAGCCCAAACCGACCGGGGCTCTTGACTTTGTCCCCCAGCAGGGATGGGGCAAACACTCATTTTCCTCTCTCCGTGATGAAAAGGAAATTAGCTTAAATGTGATGAGGGCACATTAGTGTGTGTGCTGTGCATGTGTGTAATGAAAGCGTGTGTGTGTGTGCGTGTTTGAGGAGTTTTTGTTTGCATACATCTGCGTACGTGTGTTTTCTCTTTCTTCGCAGTGTACACAGGACATTACACACACATGCAGAACATATGCAGGTGATAGTCATTCTAAAGGAATTTGTATTGTATGGATTCATCACACACACACACTCTCACAGTATGTCCTGTAAGTGTGCCTACACTCCAGTAGAGTATATGCTGTCATGTATGGTTTTTATATACAGATGCTGTGAATACTAGAGATGGGCTGCGATGATTAGTCAATTAATGAGTTCATTGTTTAAAAGAATATTTATCGCCAACTATTTTGATAATCGATTAATCGTTTCAGTTCTTTTTTAAGTAAAAATGTCCAAGAATTGCTGGTTCTAGCTTCTTAAATAGAGATTAGCTGTTTTTTTCTGTCATTTATTACAGTAATTGAAGAGTCTTTTGGTTTTGGACTGTTGGTTGGACCAAAGAAGCAATTTGAAGATGTTGCTTTGGGCACTAGGAAACACATTTTTATAGACCAAACGATTAATCAGCTACTCATGAAATTAATCATCAGATTAATTGATAATGAAAATAATGACTAATTGCAGCCCTAGATTTGGACTTCAGTATTTGTTCAGTGTCCAGAGTAACCACATTTCTTTCCTGGCTTTGTAACTGGAAAACATATATGTATAATATATATAAAATGACCCTGTTCTTTATTATAAGTTTACATTTTTTGGACATGGTGAAGTGATTTAGCTGCTATCTTAGATTACCTTGCAGATAACGTTAAGCTTTTCCAGTCTGACATCAGTCAATCTAATGTTACAGGCAGAATGGCGACCAAGAGTGACAGTTGGAAGTATTTTGACAAAATAAACAAAGTGAATGTGCAGTATAAGCTATCAACACGCTCTCATTCCCAGCCATCAAATACAGACGAATTGTCACGCCCCCTCAGCGTCTTATAGCGATGCGAAGGCCACAGAGCTGAAACAAACTGTACCACGTGGTTAATGTGTTCACGTGATACGTCTTTTTGATTGAACAAAACTACTTGGTTAGGTGTTTTTAAAAAGATCATGTTTTTAATGTTACGTTAAAACAACATTGACATTTGGTTTCACACTGGACACGAACTGTGGTCTCCTGAGTGAAAGTCCGGTTTTGTTTGACCACCCACCCTGCGTGGACTACGATAGTCTCTCAGCGTTAACCATTGCCACATTAGCGTTAGGTGACAGCTTTTTGCGTCTCATAAAGAAGCTAAAGGGCGCCTTCAGCATCAATATCACACTGAGGGGCATGACAAAGCAGCAGTATTTGACGTCTTGGGGATAAGAACGCACTAAAACTATACAACATTAAAGGAATACAATGCAAGATTTTCCTAAAATACAAGACAGGCTCAAACACAAGTAATCCCTCTAAATCATTACTTATGACCCACTAGAAGTGTGTGGCAGTTTATTTTTCTGCAGAGACTCTTCCCTCTGCCTGTATTTCCTTATTCTCCTCTTATTTTCTGTGCTCAGGATGTTTATGGGTGTGTTACGCCACAGCGCTCAGGTGAGGTTGGGGCTTTATAAAACTGTAGCTACCAGGTGCCAGACCATAAACAGCAGTCATCCTGGAGACACGGTGCAGAAAAAGACACAAATATAGCAAGGCGAAATGCCAAGCAAGAGGGAATCTGAGGTTGGCTTTTACTTTCACTTTGGCTAGAAAACAGTAACCGAAAATCCTGCATGGTATACAGCTAACAGCTAAAGCTAACCCCTACCTGCATTTTCGCTTGTTTTATTTTTTTTGTGGGGTTGGTGTGTTCAATAATAATTTAATGACTTAAATTGCCCTTCCCTACTGAGAACATTAATGTCAACCTTTGTTAACACTTGGAAACCTGCTTTCACAAGTGTGCAGATGTTGCAATTTACAAACAAGAGACGCAAAATAATATCTACATTTATCAAAATAAGCCTGTGACATACTCTAAGAGCTCTTGTTTAAAACTATCACACAGTTAAAGCTGAATTTATTTTGCCTGAAAGACCCTCCAGAGTGCCGACATCATTTGCAAGATAAGCTGGGCTCATGTTTTTTTAAAGTGCTCAAATTGCATGCAACTACTTTTTTCTTTTTTTTTGCTCAGCTCTGCATCACTGCATTTGTACCAGAAGACAGATATTTCCCTTGACAAGATTTTCCAAATCCAGCGCTTTAAGTGCAGGTGGAATAATGCTGTGTTAGCTGCTAATGGCTGTCCGAGAGGTCATAACTACTCCATTTGAAGGAGGCTGGTTTCTCCGCAGCCCTGGCAGGTCAAATCAAATGTAATTGTGCAGTGAAAAGCAGTGGCTTGCTTTGTGTTGGCTGCACTGACAACCTCCAGGTTTAGCATTCAGTTCTCCTGCTGGGAGGAACACAGGTTTGCAAGGACAAAGGCTTCACCTGTCAATATATCACACTGACTGGCCGGCCAAATGTACCTCTGCTCTCCCTCTCTCTTTCCCCCCTTCTCTCCCCTATCTCTCTTCCTCTCTGTCAGTCTCTCATTCTCTACACACCCATTCTATTCCAGCCTCCTCTTCCTCAGACTCTGCCTCACCTATCTATCCATCCATCCATCTTCTGTCTTCAGCCATCTATCTCTCCTTCCTGGCATCCCTCTCGTCCTCTTTCTCTCCCTCTCTTTGTGTGTCTTTCTGTATCTTCCTCCCCTCTCCAGCTCGCACTGCCTTCGTGTGAGGACTCAGCTGAAATGTCCTGAGGGACCCAGTTTCAAACACAGGAACCAGAAACATATGGCACATTTTCAACTCCCAAGGTCAATTACAGCTATTTATCCAGAGATTGCAGCTAAATTTCCCAAGGTTTCTTCTAGATTTACCACAGATTGCAATGTGTGTCTGTCACATTTTAAATCAGGCCAGTTTCCTCTGCTTCTCTCCGCTCCCTGTGACTTTCCATCAAATATTTCAAAGGCTTTCAAGTGGGTTTTAGACATGTTTTATCTCTGGTTATCATGTGCCCCATCTTTTTTGCCTCAGCTTTGCTAGGTCCAAGTGCCGCTTGCAACACAAATCTAATAACATGTAAATTGGAGATAAGCCCAGATCCCTCCAAGTGATATTTTTTACATTCATAGTTTGTCAAGTCAATTCCTGGGCCCCTGTTTTAGCAGCACAACACATGAGGAGTGAGAAAATTAACTGGATAGGTGATTCATCATTGCTAGCACACTGTCAAGGACTCCCTCTGCAGCTATTGAGAGCAGGGTGGAGGAGGAGGACGGAGAGAGGAGGGAGGGGGGGGGCGTTGTTTTAAATTATGGCATTTCATTCAGAATGCATTGTATTTACAGCGTCCCATTTTTATTTGTGGCTCCTATTATCCGCCGAAACAGTTGTGCATGAAATGTTATTTGTGACAGGGGTGACCTGCGAGTGTTTTTCCACACAGTATTTCATAGTCGGGGGCCTTAACTGTACCTTTACCGTACGGTAAGCACAAGAGGCTGTCACAGCTGCTGTTGGCAGCCTTGCTAGTGGAGAAATATCACCTGGAAACAGAGTACTCCATTCCACCGGCCCCCATCACTCCAACGCCTGTCGCTGTAATTAAGTTGAAGTCAATGATTCTGGAGCAATGGTGAGAAATAAACATGCAAACACATGCCAGCATTTGCAGCCAGGCACAGAGAAAAAGAGGGAGGGGGGGGGTTTGGGGGCAATAACATTAGAAGCTCAGAAGCCACAGATCTAGATCGTGTTCCACTGGAATTTACATTTGAGTTTCATTAAGCTAGTTTTGATTATATTGATTAAATTAGCCACTTATTAGCTTCCCATTTCCTTTTTTTTTTTTTTTTTTAATGCCCGTATTTATGCATAGCTCCTGGTGGAAATGTTATCTGACAAGGGGTGCTGTACTGTAGTTGGAGTCTGTCGAACAAAACACGCTGTTTGCTTTTCCCAGAGCATGACAGGTTGTTTCCCCTGCAACAAAGCCATCAAATATTCTGTGTGATCCAACATTGTGTTGGAGGGGAGGCCTGCTGAGTGGGAAGCCGGAGTTTGTTAAAGCAATGATTTATGATTAATGCCAACACTAAATAAGGGACAAAGTGCCTACAGTACAAATCAATTACAAAGCTACAACAGCAGACCTTTCCCCGAGGTCTACTAACGTCTCTAGTTGTTATGGTGATTTTATTGGAGGTGGGTGATGCATGCATATAATGCATGCAATACATCTATATCAACCTGAGCTGGAGCCAACTGTAATGCTTTTGATCTTTGATTAGCTATTTTATTGAGATAAAATGGGACTTTCATGTTGTGCCACTGTATAAGGAGAGTGCATTTTATATTTCCACCCAGACGCCCACCTCAAAATGCAGACAGGACTGCACCAAACAAAACAAATTACCACAGGAGTGGCTTCTTAAAAGTAGGCAATTCATTATTTTTATGAAGTCAAATTATAAACAAATTTTAATCCATTAGGCAACCATCCATTCTAATTAATCAACAGGAGTGAACTCCATCTGAAAAAGGAGAAAGGTTGTTTACTCTCTCCACGGACCAGCGGTGCATATTTCACCGTCTTCCCCTCTCAAAAAAGGAAAAAAAAAAAAACGTTCCTCAAATTACAAACCTAAACTGTGAATCCTAACACTCGACTTTTGGCGCAGAGATGTTTCCAGGGCATTTGCAGATGCTTGAAATAATCTCCAATGTTTTTGCTCAATCTGCTCTGAGGATGGGTGAAATAAATACTTTAAACTAATTAATGTAAGACCAGCTGTTCCCAGCACTTGGCTAGCGTTGGTGAATATTGATGGGAGGGAGAGGCAGGGCTGTTCAGCTCCACTCGCTGTTTGTACAAGATTCAGCCTGCCACATAAACAGATATGAATACTGGATGAGAGCAGAGAGGTGCTGTGCACAACACAGCCAGGGTTCCACATTACAAATAAAACTTTTTCATTAAATTAACAATTAAACAGTTGATGGTGTAGACTTCCTGCGGAGACCTTTTTTAGGCTGGATGTGTTTAATAAACTGGCTCCCTGCAAGATGGTAGCACTTACAAATTGTTGGCTTGATAAAAGCTCGCCGGACAAAAACATGTGTCAGATCTGATGGGGCAACAAACGGCAGTGTCAGACATACTGTTTTAGTTTGACCAGGCTGTATCTGTGTCCGCCGCTTTGCCTCCTACTTTCTCTCCCTCCCTCCTCTGCTCCTCTTCCCTCCTCTGAGGCCTGGTGGAGAGGCTGGACAGCAGATGGCAGGGCCCTACCCCTCTGCCGGTGATGAATGGAGGATGATGTCATCTTAGGTTTGACAGGCACCCGTGCGTGCATACACAAAGGAAGCCCGAGCCTCTGGGGTCGAACCGTGGGCCTGCTTCTGATTTTGGAGTCCACATGACATCTCTTAAATGGGGGAAGCTGGATTTATGTCCTGGTAGATATTGTTTAACCCCGCACTCAGGCCTTGAGAAGAAGCAATACAAAGGAATCTCCAAGGGACCAGTGAGTCCACTATATTTCTGAGGGGAGGGGAGAGCTGGGATTAGCTGCTTAGGATCAATACACACCCAGTCGTTGCTACTGGTCAAATTAAATCAGGGTCAATATGTGTCAGCATCGGCAAAAACTACTCACATACTTAGTTTTCAGGTTTCATAAATAGTATTCTATGAATGATTAATCAGTGTTCAATGTTATTATTTTTCTTTTCTTTTCTGCAGAGGACAACTCCATGTGCACCCCAACAGCAAGAGACAGCTACGAGAGGTTGTCATTGGCTGGACAGGCCCTGCCTCCTGGCTTCCCCTCACCATTCCTCTTCCCAGATGGGTTGTCGTCAATAGAGACTCTCCTCACCAACATACAGGTATTGTCCACTGACAGAGTTGTGCCCTCATAACAACACAAGAGTTAGATACAACTTGTTTAAAACACACTTTCAGGAGCAGTAAAGGATCTCTTCACTGCACCTTTAACCTCATTTATCCAGGTCTACGTCTTGTCAGTCTCAAGGAAGCCTGGAAAAATTTACAAACTCTGGTTGTTTGAAGCTGTGTGAAATGTTTGTGTGTTTTAGAATATTTTAAATTATTCAGATGCCAAGTGTTTGCTGTTGGACCAAGCGGCAAACCTCTGGGGTTGAAAATGAAGCCAACACAGAAGTGCCAAAAACTGCAGTTCCTCTAATGGCCACTTGAGGCTGGCTACAAAAGACACCGATGTTGAAATGCACAAGCACAGCAGAAACATGTTTACAGCATAGTTCAAAAAACATTTTTGGTCTCTATAGCTAATTTTCCCCTTCATCACAACTGTGTGAGGGTTGTATTTTTATAAAACTCACCATTTACATTTTATTTAGGTTCAAATTTATGCATAATAAAGAGCGGGGCTGCTTTGAGTGACAGGCTGTCTGCGAAGTCACCACAATTTTTGAGTCAGATCCACCGCTTACTCCTCCTCTGCTCTACCTAGGGATGGGCAATATGGCCCTTAAACAATACCACGATGTTTAAGAGTGTTTTTGCAGTAACGATATTCTTGATAATATGACAAATTAGTGAAAAAAATACTCTGAGAAGTACGGGGGCTGTTCATAAACCATTCAGGGCACCCAGGCATAACAACACCACAGTTTATTCTACACTACCCAAGCTGCTAATCTCTTTGTAACCACTATGGAGTTGCTAATAATTTCGCTTTCAGCCATGCTTGTTGTTGCCATGGGTTGGCAACAAGTCAAAATATCGCGAGTATCACAATATAAATATTTCACCTCATATTAAATATTATACCAAATATGGTCACTTCTGTCTCTTAAACACCAAAATGGTGACATCCAAAATGCCAAACTCGAGGCTTCAAAACGGGAATCCACAAACCAATGCATGACGTCACCGCAACGGCTACATGCACTGTGTGTCTGCCACAGTGTCTTGATTTAAACTACCACTTGAGGGCGCACATTTGGAACAGTATTAAATTATGTACTTGCTTTAAGAATATATCACTGATACACTTAAGTGAAAGACAAATGACAGCTGTGGATTTTTGTTTAAACTGCTTAAAACACGGTTACAATTGGCAGGAAGTAATATGACTTTCTTGTAACGTTGAGAATATTGAGGTCAGGTAGCATATTTGCACTTATTTAACTTCTCCCATCTCTTTCCAAGAGGCAACATTGCTTTTTTTTTTTACCACAATGGCAAACTTTCCATTAATGCAACTATTGCCGCAATCTTTCCCAAAACATTACCCATTCTTTACCTTGGATAATTTAACTTGAGGTCAAACTCAATCAACTGGAAAAAGACCATGAGATGTGGAAGTTCCAGAAAAAGCCAGCAAGGCAGCGTTTATTTGATTTGGTCAGACCTAACCATATAGGAGTAGAAGCATCAACTTGCCACACCTATGTCTCATTTTGTCCATGGCAATCTACTTTGCTGTTAATGCTAACCTGTCTAATGAGTAAAACCTCTATAGAGCAGTGGTTCCCAACTGGTCCAGCCACGGGGTCCAGATTTCTCCTCAGTCATTAGTTCAAGGTCCACACAGATTAATACATTCAACGCCACACTTGTGTTTGGCCATGTCGTCGAGTTAGTTTGCCGTCTCTGTCAATTAGCTGTCCGTTAGTCACTCACTCAATAGCAGGAAACGGCCATTTAAAATAAGCACTCTGTGGCGGAAATTCACTGTATTTAAGAATATAGTGTTTTTTACAAATCTGACATGTTTGCAAGTCACTTGCGGTTCATTCAGACTGGACCCGAGACCCACCAGTTGGGAACCACTGCTATAGAAAATTAAGCAGGTGTTTTAACAGCCAATATTTAATGTTTTTTGCCAGATCTCTTTTAGCTTAATGACTCAGTTTGGCAATTAAATTTAACACCACTATAACTTTTAACAATTTAAGGTTTTCTGTGTGAAATTATGTGGTAAAAGTCATTGTCATGATGGCGAATGTCTACAAGAGCTCATTTTTAGTCAAAAAGTGGACGTCATCCACATCCTCCTTCGAATATACTTAACATGAACGTCAGGACTACACATACACTCAACTGTAAATCTGCATACCTTAACAATAGCGTCTACTCAGAGTGCCATTTAGGCTCCAGCTCAAACACCCTCAGTCAGAAAGATGAATGTATTTGCCTTCTGTCTGAGTGTAATGATGTGTGTACACTGCTGCCCTTCTCATTGCACTTGTACTGTTGGCATCAGAGTCCTGCTTCTCCTTTGGCTCCGTGTGGTAATTAGAAAGCCACAAGTAAACCCGTCGTGAGCTCCCAACACTCCACTAAGTCATCTTTGATAATGATCTTCGCCTTGAATATTTATATACAAATCAACAAAATGAAACCAAGCAGAAAATTAAGATAAAGCAACTTAGAATAAATTGGGGTCAGAAGAATCAACAATTAGTAAGATATAGCCCAGTGCATTTGATATAATTGCATGTGGATGGGGAATAATTGTGATGAAAATGGCCGCGGTTGTGTACAGCCTCCATGCGAGAATGCAGTATCTTTCAATTCAGGACTGTCAGGAGTATATTTGGAATGGCAGTGATGTAATTGATACATGATGAGATACTTGTCATTCATATTATTCATTCCTGCTGTGCTGTGTGAGGAGCTTGGAAGTCTGCTACAGCGACTAATTCTGTTTATCAATTCTAATCCAGTTACGATTGTCAGCCGTGTAGTTAGATGGGAAGAGAAGTATCAAAAGAAGCATAAAATAATAAAGAGTCAGTCTGTAGAGTGAAGATGCTGACCCTGCCTATAAACATTTGACGCCCTACTTAGCAGACTGGAGCGCTGACCAGGAGTTGAGCTCTATTTTAAAGGGCAAGTACATATTTTCCTCTTACCTGTAGTGCTGTTTATCAGTCTAGATTATTCTGGTGAGTGTTGGAGATATCGATTGTAATGCTTAAAGCGCCAGAAAAAACATTTGAAAAACTCAACAGCGATGTCTCTTTCCAGAAATCATGACCCGGTTATTCAAGATAATCCACAGACCTTGTTGTGAGCAGTTTCATGTAGGAGCTATTTTCTTTCTACCGAACAACACCCGCTAGCCGTATCACAGCTCAGAAGGAAGCGTGCATCTACTGCTAACTCACCTAGCACCACTGAGCTAGCTAACGTTAACACCTTGTTTCCACTTGTGTATGTGTACGGAGACAAGGCAACTTGAAGTCCATTGATTTCTGTGGGAATTTCCCTGATCGCCCAAATAATTTGGTCCGGAATTTGCTGCCAGTACATTAAAAAATTGAGCTTTTGTGATAGATTCCAGAGAGACCGTATGACAGTGTGCTAGCTTAGCTAACAGGTTGCTAACTGGCTAACAGGCTATTTCCTTCAATTCCGTTGCCTGTGTTGATTGTCAGGTGAGTTTGTCTGATTAAAAAGAACTTGTTTATCTATTTTAAACACACTGTGAATCTGAGTAATGTTATTCTGTTAAAATATAGATATACATTATATATGGTCAGACTGTGATTATGACTCGTTCAGCCATTCATACATCTTTTTAACTAAATATTTCACGAAACATGCCACATACCTGGCAGGTCCTGTTTTTGTCCAGGTAATGTTCCAAGCAGATATTCCAAACTACTGGAGGCTAAAAAATTAGCCTCTCCCCTACAGCTAGGTAGTTTCTCTCAGGTTTGTATCCATCTGTAAAGAAATACACTTCCTTGCGTCCGGACGTCAGTCACATACTCAAGTGGAAACGAGGCGTAAAGCCCAGACATACCTAACTGATATCAAAGAACAAGCCACAACAAAAGGCAGACATCATGTTGACTGTGTCTCGGTCAAAATGCACTGTGTGTTGCACCTCAACACGCCTGAACGACGACAGCCAACAGCCAGCTTAAATCTGCCATAGAGGAAAAAGCTCTCCATACCAGCAGGTGGCGGTAGTCTGTGTTTGTCAGTCAATAGGGAAACTGGAGGACCAGCAGGACAGAATCAAAAGACGCTAATTTGCATGTAGCACATTACCCACACAACCCGACGTTAAAAGAACAAATGTTATTTATGGTGTGCTAACGAACAATAACACAAACAATCACAAATCGTTTCTGCTAAAAAATCTTAATGACTAAAAACATAATCTTACCTAATATAACAAGGTCATTTCACTCTCACGCTCTCTTGACTTTAGTTGTTTGTTTACTTACCTCACTTCCATTTCAGCTTGGTGTGTCAAAGCCGTTACAGCTCAGCCAGGGAGGACGCCATTAATGTTTTCATCTTGCTCTTTTGCAAGCTTCTCATCCATGAGTAGTTGCACACTTCCTTCTGCACGGTGATACGTATGGCAGGTGTAGTTTGGTAGAGAGAAAATAGTTCCTACATAAAACTGCTCACAACAACGTTTACGGATTATTGTGAATAACCACGTCGTGATTTCTAGAAAGAGACATTTTGTTTGTTTGTTTGTTTTGTGGTTTGTTTTTTTTTGTTTTTTTGTTTGGCGCTTTGAACCCTACAAGCTGAGTGCCATCTAGTTCAATTATATTCAAGAGGAGGCTGACATCTCTGTGGTCGATAACGCCAACACTTGGCAACTCACACCAAAACTATCTGTATTGATTTAAAAAAGCACTACAGACAGGTGAAAAAATGTGAAATGTGAATGTGAAAACTATCCCTTTAACCTTTAGCGTGACAATTCTGACCTGCGTTAACTTTAACTTTCTTTATTTTTTCCTTCAGCTCTCTCAATCAAGCGCTCTTATCTCAGGTTTCGGCTCAGATAGCTCTCAAGTGTAGCGTCACTTGTATTTCACAGCTTTGACCAAAAGGGGTCAGACACACCAAGCTCTCTCACATCAGCTATCATCATTCATTATTTTTTTAAAAACTCGTTATTAAAAAAAACTCTGCTGGAACCACGTTCATGTTCCTCGATCTTGTGGGAGCTGTGGAGCAGCTAAAAGATAATGACATCTCCACAGATAAAAGGAGCAGCAAAGGTGGTGAGACGCCTGAAAGGAATCATGTAGCCGCAGTCAGCTTCTGGCCCCGTGTTCTGCTTCACTACTGTGGGCAGTACAAAGAAGTGCTGTGACACACTTTCAGTGTGGTTTGCTGTCACTTCATCTTGAAGCTCTTAAATAGCCCACATCACTCTCTCTTTGCCTGCTCCCCGCTCTGCCTCTTTTCCTCTATATCTCTCTGTGTATATAAATATATATATATATATATATATATATATACGTGTGTGTGTGTGCGCAGGGCCTGCTCAAAGTGGCTATTGACAACGCGCGGGCTCAGGAGAAGCAGGTGCAGCTGGAGAAGACGGAGCTGAAGATGGAGCTGTTCAGAGAGAGGGAGCTAAGGGAGACCCTGGAGAAGCAGCTCGCAATGGAGCAGAAGAACAGAGGTACTGCCTGACGACTACCTGGCACTGAATCCTCCCTGTCAGCCACGTGTGTGTGTGTGTGTGCGAGTGTGTGTGTGGGCATGCGTAAACCTGTGTATTTTAACAGCAGTTCAAACTTCACAGGCCTGTGCTCCTGTGGACGTGATAGCTCCTGAACGCACATACACAGCTCTGCATGTATGTTTAATGTTTCTTATTCCATCGCTGACATTCGCGGCTGCTTTTCTTGGGTTATACACACAGTGATCTGCTTAGCGCCAGCTCTCCCCGCTCTTAGTCAGTTGACATAATTGGCAATACACATTAACTTAGAGAAATTCACTCCCAGTCTCATGTTAAATGCATCAGCTTCATATGCTAACTGTGTCGTTTATGTTTAATGAGAGAAATTCATGAAAAATATCCCAATAAATTTTTCAATTTGCTTTAATTCCCTCCAGCAGTTTGTTAAGCCGCAGTCAGTATTGTCTTTTATTAAGGAAGATCTTTATATATTATAAAATATTTAGGTTTAATTGATTTCCCCTTTTTCTATTATAGTGTGCTAGATTTTAAAAATGAGGTTATTATCTTCTCCTGCTAGAATGCAGCAGCTACAATAATCAGATTTCCGTCTAAAATAAGGCTCGGCTAATTTGCCCCATAGCTCATTTCTTGTCGCTGTGGTCTTTTCCCTATCTCAGCAATCATTCAGAAGCGTCTGAAGAAGGAGAAGAAGGCCAAGAGGAAACTCCAGGAAGCTCTGGAGTACGAATCCAAGAGGAGAGAGCAGGCTGAGCAGACTCTGAAGCAGCCCTCGCCCTCTGACAGCATGCGTTCACTCAACGGTCAGACGCTCCACAGTGAGACGCATTTCACTTCCAACACTTTCAGACATGTGATGAGGTTTACAGTGGGGTAAATGTGTTGATTCAAAGTGTGATTTTCTGGAGATAAAAGTTAAATGAATCAAATACTGAGACGTCTAAGACAACTTGAGCCTTAAATTATTTTATGACAATACCAATAAAATAAACGATTATCCTATTATAGCAGCAATTAAGTGGATTAATGCTGTTTTGCTCAAAATGTGAACACTGCATCTCCTCAAAGGTGCAACTTTTCAGCTGTTGACATATAAATTTGCTTTCCATTACGTCAAATTAAGGGCATAGGCTTTGTTTTAACATTTGGTGGGGGACTGTGGGTCCTCCGCCAGAACATTTTGAGCATCCAACACTTAATTTGCGGCATTCTGGTGAATTTTTAAGCACCAATTTGCGCCTCCTCTAAATCGATTTATTAGAGTTGTGGGGGAAAATCGATATATCAGAGTATCGCGATATTTTGCGTGGCAATATTGCATCAACTTTTTTATTTTATAAATTACTGGTGTAGCTAGTCCCTCCAGGATCTCACGGCCAAAAACCTTGAATTTACGGACAATTTTGTTAAAAATTGCGGCTTTTTTATTTGATTTTTACAGGAAATTGCAGCAAATGACAAAAAATGTGGCAAATGACAAAATGAGAAAAAAAATGTGTGTTTTTTTTTTAAACTACTACCTCCAAAAAATAAGTCTTGTAATCACATGCTATAATAATCATACTGAATATTACAAAAATAGCTGCAAATGTTTTTTATAGTTCTCTTCTTTAGTTTTATTGAATTAGTTTCAAAACATGGACTCCAATAATGTTGCAAAAAATCCTCAGTGAATATTGTAGCTCTCAAACCAGACAATGTGACTGTAAAACAACATGCAAGGTACATCTTCTGTAAACAAAACATTTCAATACATTCAACACATATTGTATGCATTTAAACAGTGCAAATTCCATACTGCACTGCCATTAGCACATTTGATGACCCGTCTGATGACGTCTCAAATGACGTTGCGTGCGCGGCGACTTCTGATCAGCCGGGAAATGCAGAAAAACACAGAAAAATCACGAGACTTTTGAAAAATTGCAAACCCCCGCCAATATTGCGGACTTCCATTGAATTTGCGTCAGTTATTGCGATTGCAAGATAGCGATTTTCTGGAGGGACTGTATAGCAAATACAAATTAAATGTTTGGTAGCCTACTAGAATAATAATATCACTTGGTTTTTCTGTCCATTAGGATAAAAAGATTTAAGGGAGATAAAAGACTGAAAATTTAAATAAAAACAGATGTTGATTTTTTCCTTTCGGGACATAATTCGCAGTTAAAAAATGGTAATAAATAGCGAAATTTGTCATAAATAAAACCATTTAAAATCGCAATAATATTGCATCATGACTTAAGTATGGTGTAGGTGTAAATATCTTTAGTTTCGTCAAAATAAGTCTGCTGCTACTTGTATGTTTTTGTTTTGGGGGACAAATGCATGTTCTAAATAATGAGAGAGACGTGTCCCCTGCGTCCCCCCCAAATGTACGTCTATGCGTCCTATGAAGTTTTAAACCTGGAGCTCTAGGGCTGCAGCTAAAGATTATTTTTATTGTGTATTAATCAGTTGATTATGTTCTTGTGACATATGTATCTAATAATGTAAAATAATGTTCATTACAGTTCCTTAAAGCCAAAAGTGACACATGCGCTGACTGTCCAACCACCGAAAATGCTCAGTTTACAGTGATATAATACAGGAGTGATTGGAATGTTTGCTTGAAAAATCGATTATCAAATTAAGCTGTGTCATGTCATGCATATTTAAAGGACATTTAAATGATTGGTAGAGGTGTAGAGTAACTAACCACACATGCTCAAGCACTAACTTAACTACAGTTATCGTTCATCCTTTTATCCGACAAAAGTTAAGAGTGTGTTTGCAGAGTTGAGGTTCTGCATGCACGATACAGTGAGCTCATAAAACATGATTAACTGTCAGAGTTTAAACCAGCCAGTGTGTCAGAAAATCTCATTTTAATACGTCAGTGAGTCGTTTGTTGCGATTGTTTCATCACCAGTCCGTTGGCCACCAGCAGTACACAGTGCCAGGTTATTGGAGCAGATACAAAACCAAAATATGACAATTAATATTAAGCATGAGAACAGTTTTACCTTTGACACTTGTGCACATTTTACTACCAACACATCTGTGCTTTTATATCTGCAAACGTTTGAATGCAGGGTCACAGTTTTAATGGATAATTATTCTAAAGTGTTAAATCAAGGATTTGAGTATCTTTTTCCTCCACTTGTAATAATGATCACACAGAGAGCACAATTCATACTACACACACATTCATCTTCATGCGGGCGGAGATATAGCTTGAAGGCTTAGCCTCTTGTTTTTGAATGAACGATGCTGTGGAGCTGGCATTGTGATAGGTGGATGTCAGGGATGTTTAACGGCGGTGATCCCTCTCTTCTCTCAGACTCTCTGACCCCTGAGATGGAGAGTGACCGCAGCAGTGGAAGAACAGATGCTGAAAGGACAATACAAGGTACAGGGGCTCAGATGAGACAATAAATCTCTCTCTCTTTCTCTGGCTCTCACTCTTGCTCTCTTTCTCTCTGCCCCCCCCCCCATCTACCTCCCCCCCTCGCTTCCTCTCTGCCTCACACACATGCACACACACACACACACTGCTTCAGTTTATGAACATTAGTGTTTCTGTGCCTGCTGTTCAGGCATACAGCTCACCATCTGGGCCACAGCACTAGGTCAAGATCATTGGTTTTCCGTTGAAATAATATTGTTCTTTTACTTGACTTTTAGTGGCTTTGCTGCTTTTTTCCCCGAAACAGATCTTTCGCTGGAACGACGCACAAAACAGTAGATAAAATAGCGAAAGCTGGAATGTCGCAGAGAAAGAAGTGGTTTGTTTACAGCTCAGGAAGCATTAATGAGTCATAAAACCACAAAAAGCAGTGGAATCCCCCCTTTGATAGTAATAAACGAGGCAAATCAATCCATTTTATGAATAAGCCTTGTACATTTTTAATGGTTTGTTTGTTTGTTAGCCTTGGGGGTGCAGTATGTGTTTGGGGAAGGGCGCTCCAGCGATAACCTCTGTAGACTGTCTGCTATCTGTGTTTACCCAGATACAAGACACCTTGCAGAGGTTGAATATCCTCATTATTACTCGAAACGTCTTCCTTTAATGCGCCTCAGCTGCGTCTGCTCACAACCCGCCCTTATCAGTGGGAGAGGTCCCAATTTATCCGGGAAAAAATGCTCCATGTAATTTGCTGCGAAAAGTGGAAAATATTCATCTTTGTACGGGAGAATAAGTTGGCGCCCCCTTTAACTCTTTAATGTTTGATTTAGTCCACTTGATATTTTTGTGAAAGGGCAAAAAAAAAAGAAATGATGACTCCTTCGTAATTAAATGTCATTCAGTCACTGCGGGGATCTGAAGCAGTTTGATGTCCAAAAAAAGGAAATCCATATGTCATCACTTAAATACAAAGATAACTTCCAGATAGGGTGTAATTATAGCCCCCTATTTCATACCAAATTAGTATATTTAGCCACTTTAATTTCTTTACTCTTACATGAAGAGCTGGCCCTTTTGTAGTGTAATTGTACCAAATTAAATGTGTTCAAGCTTCACGTTTACACTGACAGCAGCCATTGTCCTGTTTAAATGTATAGTTGGTTTTTTAAAAATCCCCGTCAGGAACATGTCGGCGTATCACTCCTGCCGCCTCTCAATCACTCTGATCATCGCCTTGAAGAGTGGGATGAAGGAGGAAACTGAATAACAGGCTGCATTTCGTGTTTTTTGTTCAATTAGAGAAGCATTTGTCTGCCACCCATGTCTCCTCTGCTCCACTCTGCGAGCCTCGCTGTATAATTAACCTCAAATGGCAAAAAATGATGTTGATAAATTACACAAGCAGAAGGGGGAAAAAACAAGCCTATCACTCGCATGAAAGCTGAGAGAAATGTGTGTGGGTATATTCTCAACTCCAAACTCAGGGAGGCGAATGGTGAGAGGGAAGGAGAGAGAAAGAGAGAGGGAGAGAGAGGGGAGGAGAAAAAAAAATAATGAGGGCATAATTTTAGAGAACTAATTATTTCTATTTGTCTTTTGTCACACTTCTCTAATTCTGCGATATTAACACAGTCTGTGTTTATTAATTGCTTTTACAGTGTTTTGAATCGGGTCCAAGAGGGAACGTGGCTCTTTTCACAGGCTCCCGAGCTACTGGGACTGTACCTCGCCCAGTACTGCCTGGCAACGGTGCACATGCGAATATCTTCCCCCAGTATCTCCTCCGGTTCCCTGCCGCTTCCCACTCGATGTGTTCGGCAAGTTTACACGACCCTGTGCGCCGAGATAAAGTTCTTTGTTGCAAGATTAAACATCAAAACAGTTAAAGTGAAATTAAAATTAAATGAATGAATGTCACTGAAGCAAAAAAGACTGTAATTAATGGATCCCTTAATTGTCTTCATAAAATATTTGCATGGGCATAATTTGCATAATTTACATGTATTAATTAATCTTTCAAAGGAATTTTATGCTGAGAGAAGCCAAAAATTCCCTTTGTTTTATTTAGCATCTAATGAAATATTTATTCTCTTTAATGAACTTTTCATCTTGATTTGAATATAAAAATACTAAAGTTTTAACATATTTTAATGAGGCGGTCGTTCATAAAACAACGTGTCAAGACGTCACCGGTTTCTCCTGCTCGCGCGTGTGTGTAAAGCAGATGTTTCAACATTTGCACTAATGATTTGAAAATGGATTTGAATCGGTGAGATTTGCTTATCAGACGTCCTCACCCATTCCCTGTCTTTTATGATAATTTGATCTATTAGAAGTAAAACGCGGGAGCATCCAGCCCTCCTCTCGACGGCGCCTTAAATCATCCGTCAAATAATCAAATCGTTTTCATTAACACCCCCTACAAACTGCTCCAAGCTGGGCAGACAGGTAGACAGACTGTGAGGTGAGTGTGTGATCTCTCATCTGCTCTCATTGCGAAAAAAGGCGTGCACATGTGTGTGTGTGTGTGTGTGTGTGTGTGTGTGTGTGTGTGTGTACGTGTACCAAGTTGTGTATCCCGGCCCACACTCCTGGCGCTCTCCGGCCCCCTCCTCGGCTGTCTGTTCTTCGTAGCGCTGCATTCATGCTGTAATGACTTTTACACAGGACTCGGTGGTTGTTGCTTGAATAGAGGCAGCCATAGTGCAATGCCTCTGAGACCTACGGCAGTGCTGGGTAATTAGCCTGTGTGTTTGTACACCCCCCCACCCACCCTCCTCCCCAACACACACATACTGTACACACACACACACACACACACACACACACAACAAGCCTTTGTTGTCTCCCCTCTCCATGCACAACAATACATAAAACACAGGCTAATAGGGAGAAAAGGTCTAATTGATAAAATATTGTGTACAGATTTAAACTGTTAAAGGTAAAATAAGATTAAAAAAAAAGTATCTTCTGAATTATAGAAATTAACCTGCTGCTTTCAGACACTGCAACCAACTGTGTTCTCGCCATCTCAGTAGACTAGGAGTCAAGCGTTGTCTCTGATGTCCTGCGCGGCTTGTGTCATGTCCAACAACTCGCACCGCTAAATGTCTTTGTGCGCGTCTCTCTTTAACATTGAATTATTTAGGCGCGCTGCCATAGAGAGGTGTGCTTCTTAAAAGGCATTACTGTAGCGTTTCTCCGGCGGAGGAAATGTGAAGGTAATAAACGTCAAACATGCTCCTGAGCTGCGCCTAACAGATGCTTTTACCAGCTCAGCGTCGGAGCAGCACTGCTCGCTCAGGCGAACACTCAGACAGGAGTGTGTGTTTCGCTGGGAGAAATGGACAAAGCTCGTTAGGTTGGAGGTGTCTGGAGATAACGCGGCGGAGGAATGTCTGCCGTTTTCAATAAACACTATTTCCATGCAGGAAATGTCACTTAGAGAGCGCTTTACATCATGAGTGCAGTATTATGTTCAAACAAGCGTATCAGTAGAGATGTCTTAAACACATGTGGCACAATCCTGATGCCTGGAGTGTGGTTATCATAGCTGCTTTTACAGTGGCTGCTTTGTTGATAATAAAATATGCATGTAAGAGTGTCATTATATTCCTCACTATATGATCTTTAACACAAAGGTAAAGCTGTTTCTGTTAATCCTTATTTTGTTTTCTCTGACACCACCACACATTCTAATTCCTTAAATTTATAGCAAGCAAACGACTATACATGATATTTAATCTTATTGGTCACGCCTGCTAACTTAATCTCATCCCTGAATCGGTTTCTGAATCCATACTAACACTGCTGAAACCGAACGACCAGAGGGCAACATTTTGAAGTTATGTTTCATCAACAATCACATCCTGAATAGTGCATTTGCGTCAGCAGGATGTTAGCTGTTGGCTAATCCTTGGCTCCTGTGTGTCCTCTGTTGCAGATGGAAGACTGTTCCTGAAAACCACAGTGATGTACTGATAAGGCCGTGAGGAGCTGGAGGAAATAAAAATTTCAGAAAAAAAGAGGGAAAAAAAATGAGAGCGAGCAAGAGAGAAAAGAAAACCCATGAAGATTCTCAAGAGCCCTTATCCAGGCTGATTTAGGAAAGAAGTCAAGCTGCTTGTAGGAGTTCAATGGAAATGCTGTGTTCACCCAAATGCTGGAGGAGGTTGTGTCTGAATGTAGAATAAGAAGTCTTTTTCTCACCGAGGCCGACGTTAACTAGTGCGGTAGGGCAGGTTTTTTTGACGTAGCGGGGGTCGGCCGACGTGAAGGATAAACATATATATTGAGCACAGTAAAAATGTACCCGTGGTACACTGTTGGTAATAACTCGTAAATTCACAGCACTGAAGATTTTTATACTGTATCTCAGCCAGCGAGAAAGCTTCGAAAAAGAAATTCGACTGAAGTTTTGTTTTGTATTTCAAAAATTTTGAGAAGCTAAAAACGACACGTGGAGATGAATACAAAAAAAATGGAAACAAACAAACAAATGTGAATCAATCCATGTGTTCATCAAAAGAGACGACTGATGTTTGATTTTCATGTTTTCTAAATTAGATGACAATACAATCAAGTTTCCTTTTTACCATTGTTGTACATACGAGATCTGATGATACTGATAGGCAAACTCAACTCTATCGAGCCCGAGTGGATTGATAAGGTATGTGTATATAACGTTAAGAGGTATTGTGTATGCAGTAGAGCTATTAGGCAAACAATACCACCATTTATATAAACCTACAGTTTTGTTTTGTTCTATTTCTGAGCCATCATTCTTTCCTATAGCTGCCATTTTGGTGAGAAAGCATGCAGGCATGTAAATGTTTGTCCTGGAATTATGATATTTAATAAATCCTATATTGTGCTGAACAAATACTAGGGTTGACTCACTCAAGCCCGGATGATTTTGAAAACATAATTATCAAACATTTCACTTTCAAAAATGAAGACTTTTGCTGTCAATAGTACTGTAATCTTTGTAACAGAGGTAATATTTCTTGGAATTTACTGTACATTTTTTTGTCATGAGACACACTCGAAAAATCAGCACCTCTCAATGCTTTTTTAAAAAAAAGAAGATTATCCGAGATCATGTGTCAGCTTGAGAAAACGCTCACGGCGCGACTTTTTCCAGACTGAATGCCATTTAAACACGTCGCTCAAACCCCTGTTGAACGTACACGAACACACTTTTCTTTCCTTTTTTAGAGTGTTTCATGATATCCTGATGAGTAAAAAAAAAACAAAAAAAACATAAGTTATAATTTTCCTGTTTCTTTCCCTAAAGACTTTTGAATTTCGGTGCTGAAACACCTGTGTATATTCTCTAGACATAAGCTGATGTCAGTCCTTTAACTGCAAAACAGTTTAGACCTTATGTGTTACAATCAGGAGATGGAGGAGGAGGAGGAGGAAGAAGAGTGTCCCATGTTCACAATGTGTTGTTCTTTTTGTTCTCAATGGAGTGTCTAGGTCTGTTGTCACTGATAACTTATATAGCTTCTCGAATCATCTCTTCATTGTACTTCAAATTCAAATAAAGTTAACATGTTGATGATAAACCATGTGAGTAAACTGTGTTGCCTGAACACACACCTCTGTCACACACAGGCGAACACAACAGCTTCAACATGATCTGATACAACAAGGTGTCTGCAGGTCCAGAAAAAAATCTTAGAAAATGTCTTTAATTTTGTAAATATTAGGCCTTAAAAGTCATTGAAGTGTTCTAACCTTGAATTTAAAGGTGTATTTCACTGCTGGAAAGATGGTCAATTCATAAAACTTGGCTGTCTATGCAGTAGATAGACAAATACTTTTGAGGTTGGCGCAACATAACCAGAGAAAACAGGAAAAAGGGCTGTGGGATTTGCTTTTGCTCAAGAGGTAGAAAACCTACAACTACCAGAATGCACTGTACTGCACTGGTGGGTGATGGGAAACAATATGGCGGCCTGCTGGTAACAAAGGACCTTGCAAGCTAAGTAAAATATGTTTCTTAAACTTTTTAAACGCAATATAGGCAACACGGCAACATAATCCTGGTTCACTTTTATCAGCACTTAATTTTATTGTTGTTCTCAGTATTGTCACCTTCCATTTTACAACACAGGAAACAGTACGGCGCCCACTTTGTCTTCACAAATTCTCATATTACAGCCAAACTGTGCACTGAAATCAAAGCAAAAAACCAATACAGTGACAGAATACTGGTTTATATTTGATCAGCACCACCTTAATTTTACAGATAAATCTGAGTTTGAGGAAAAAAGAGAGGAGTTGGTCTCTCTTACGGTTTTCTTTGTGTCCGTGATGGCGGGTACACAAAAATCAAAAAAACTATAAAAGAAAGAGTCACTACGTCAGCGACAGCCTTCAAATTTTGCATTGGAGCCAGACTTTAGTGCCACTTCTGTAGAGGTTAACAGGACGATCATGGCAAGTCCCACCAGTATTCATCCTATCTGTGTTTATATCATTTAAATTTCATTGCATTTATACAGGAAAGGAATTAAAAGTAACATTGTGTGTTAGTTAAAACTGGCCTGACTCAATTAGAAACTGTTTTCTAGCAGGTTCCTGTTATGCAACAAAAACACACCACACATTTGTTTCACTTTGACTGAAAATGCTTCCATAAAAAGAAAAAACATGAACGTACGCATGTGATGCTGACTGATGTTTTTCATCGAAATGTACGCTTTTGTCTTTTTTGTTATTGGTCTCCAAACTGATCTGGCTCTGTCGGACAGCTGCCTCTCAAAGCCTCTTTTGGTTCCAGGGTTACTGTAGGCTACATTTATGTAACCAGACTTCAACTTGATAATGATATTTAAAATTTCCTTGACAAAAATGTGTAAGTAGAATCTGTGGTTAAAGCAACAGCCCCTGATTTTCATGATAGCTGGCTGAAAATCGTCAAAGTATCACCCTTATTGCCACAAATGTGTTACATAAATTTATTTATTCACCTTTTAATTTCCTCTTCTATCTATCTTCTATCTCTTCTATGTGAACGTCCACATTTCTGGTGTTACAGATCTTTAAATCTACCGCTTTACTTTACATTTGCACCTAGATTTGCACTTACCTGTTGGCAAAATGTGAATTAACTTACTCTAATAGTCATATTCCTACATGAAAACCTACCTCTGTTCAGCAAGGCGTATAAACTACCTACATTTATACTTACCTGCAATGCTTGAATAAGATAAAAGATTATGAGTACAAAAATTTGTGTTAAATTTGGTCAAAAACGATACAAAAAGGTCTTAAAAAAGGCTTTAAATTTAAGTGTCTGATACCTGTAGAAACCCCTGTAGCACATACTATACTTATAAATATTATACTTATAAATAACTCATTTTTATGTGTTACGTATGGCCTCAAAACTGTAGCAAAATAAATCAGCATATTGTTTTTCACTTTGTATAGGAGAGAAAATAATGTATGAGTAATCTCAGTATGAGAGTATCTTGTGTAACCTCTCTTTTCACTGAGTGCGGATGCGGGTGCGTGTGCGTGTGTGTGTGTGTGTGTGTGTGTGTGTGTGTGTGCCCTATGACCTGCATGTGTGAGTGTTTTTAAAAGCAAAAAGAAAATGCGTAGGCTAATCCCAGATAAACTATGTAAATGAGGGTGTGACCACGCTCCCTGTAAATAAATTATTTCATATGTACTTTGAAGTGTATGACACTGATTCACAATATATCACCATCAAACAAACGGCGCTCCTTTGAGCAGTCGTACACGCTGTAGGGTCATGCATCATCATATTCACTTTAAATAAGCTTCAAGGGAGTAGTTAAGAAATTATGAAGCTGTTCTGTTAACGCATTTGTCAGATTATTCTGTTTTTTTTTTTTAAACGTGACATTGTCGTTTTTTCTGGCTCTTCATGCCTTTTTTTCTCTTTGTGTTGTGTTTTTTAATTATAATCTGTGTCGACTGTTGTTGAGTGACATTATTTGTTTTGCTCTGGAGACACAATAGTTATCCACAGGGATCATTTCAGAACAACTGTAACAGGTACGGCTCTTAAAAGGCATAAGAAAAAATACCAAATCGACATTGAGAGAAATTTCTCTAGTAAGCAATTCTGAGTGAAATGTGTTGACACAGCATGCTTGGCCCATTCCCATTTTGCATGCTTTTTAAAGCATGGCCGTAACACAGCCACAGAGATGAATAATTGACTGATTGCTGCATAATTCAATGCTGCATTGTAAAAATTCAAGGCCTGAAATATTTCAAGCTTTTCTTCTTTTTTTTTTTTTTTTTATTAAAAATGAGGTTAAAGTTTCAATCAACCTTGAAAGAACAACATGACACACAATGGGCAATCAATCACGGAGCCGTGCTTCCTCGTTGAGTTCGGCCTCACGCTGGCTGTCGTAGCTCCTCTCCAAACTTGAGCTCACTCTGAAGTGAAAGAAACTCTGACATTGCGTCCACTTTATCCACTTAATGACTCAATCGTTCCTTCCTTTTTGCCGCAGTGAGAGATTCACTCCATTCGCCTCCAATGAGCTTGTGAGACGTGGGCTGTTCGCAGCTATTACTCAGATATTCTGTTTATTTCTCTATCTGATGCCTTTTTTTTTTTTTTCTTGCACCGGCATCTGAGAGAAGAGGCCCTGCAGCTACATGTTTCATATCACTGCACATTTTGTAATAAATTCAATTCAGTACAAATATGACCATGAGGCACGAAGACTTTAAATACCAAATGTGCATTATAGCTGTGTTGTTGCATTTCACTTCACTGTAGTGTGGAAAGCACGGCGCTGATTGTATATTCAAAGCCGTGTGCTTTATTTACTTGGCTTGACGCGGAGATGTGCTCATGAAGACATCATCCAGACGTGATTATTCCGCATGATCCTGCCTCTTATTTCACTGTTGGTTTGCCCAACACCACATTGCACATTGTTGTTTTGTGCTTGCTTGACCAGCTGAGGAAACATGTTCATCCTGACACCGCTGACAGATTTTTTTTTGGAAGAAGAAGAAGAAGTTTCACAAGAGAGAAATGAAGTTCTATTTATACTTCAGCATAGTGTCAACTGCGTTGTTAACCTCGACTGAGCTAATTCCTTGCTCATCATCAGGACCAGGAGATGGCCATTTAGTGAAAGCAGTAATATTGCATGTCTCTTGATAACTGAGTGGTGCCCTGAGTCTGTGGAGAGACATTAGGAAGGTGCAGGCTGATCGTCTGAAAGATAGGACTAATGTCACCTAATCAGATAGACCATTATGTATTAGCGAAACTACAAAACAGTTTTATCTGACAAGGGCCAGGCCACATTACCTAAATTAACATTTTGCAAGCGTGAACATGGAAGACCACAGAGGCGAGGGGAGGGCTAGGACTGCGTCCTGCGCTTAGACATTCGGCAGTAATTATTAATTTATGATTGTCTCTGGTCTTAATGAAAATGAAAGCCAGGAAAGAGAACAGGGAGGGATAATGTGGCGTGAAATTGAGTTTCATTTGTACAGGGTCCACCTTTTAACTCCGCGCTTCTTAGGCGGAAATGGAGCCGAGCGCTTCCCTCTCTCTCTCTGGAGAATGTATTTCAGGTTTTTTTTTTTTTTATCATCATGCTCTCTCTCTCTCTCTCTCTCTTTTCAGTCTTTCAGTCAAAGCGTGTTCATATCCTCTCATCCTTTTGTGATGTGTGGGGCCAACACGCCCTTTAACATCTCCATTACTCTCATAAGGCCTTTTCAAAATGACACAAGGCTCTTTGATGTCTGATAACTATGTCAACAAGTTTCTTGAATGGAAATGTCTCCGCGCGGTGCTTCTTTAATGTCAACAAGGCGGCCCCGAAAGGTCTCGGACCAGGTTGGCATGAGAGGGGCCCAAAGAAAGGTAGATTGATTTACACAAGATGCGATGAGGTATAATGCCCCGTTGATATGAGACAAGATGTTGGCTTGTGACGTGCCAATTTAAAGGCTTACGCTTGTGATATACTGACGTGATGATGGTTTAACAGCAGGAGTGATGGAGGTGATTTGGGTCTTTGCCCAAAGATGTTTAACATCGGAGAATTTATGGATTATTTTGTAATGATTTAATTTAATTATGCTAAGTATTGTAACCCTGGCTAGCTAGCTTGTTCAGTCCAGCTATTATCAGTTTGTGGGTAAACTAAAGCACAGGAGCAGCTACTCCGGTCCAGCTTGTTTAATGATGGCCAGAGACTTCAAGACAAGTCATAGTACATTACTTCTGCTTTTTTTAAAGAGGTGTTGCTCCTCCATGCTGGTCAGTCACTCACAGCTACAGGCATAGTGTGCAGTGTGCAGGTTTCCATCCACCTCGTCCACCTCTGATGCACATTTTCAATTTAAAAACCCTGAAGACACCAAAAATTTGAAAAGAAAAAAAAAAACCTGGGAAAAAATAATGCCTGGGGGAGGTGGAAAAGTTGGTGTGTGCATAGAACATAATTGGGACTAAGTGCAACGGAAGCAGATTCAGCGGATAAATGATAATGTACCAACATGACGTACTATCACTCACTCTCATGTCTCAGGAAGGCTTTTAACATGCTTATGTCTGCGCACACGGTTGTTACCAGAACTTTTCCAAGACAGAAATGGAGAAAAAATAGAGAGTTCAAAAATCTCTATTCACTTTGTCCACTGTGCTTAACAGTTAACATTGTTTTCCTTCTTGAAGGTTGACTGGCGCTCTTTTGATTCCGTCATCTCCTTGCTCTCTTCTGCAGTTGTATGAAGGCACCTGATTTACATGTCTCAATGAACCAACTTCCAATTTAGCATAATGATAATGGATGGAAAAGTGCATAAAAACGCAAACCTAACAACTGATATTTTTGGCCACTTGAGGGCAGTAAAAACAAGCTGACATATGGTGTACAAGCAGTTGATTACTACACACCCAACAGACACAAGAAATTAGAGCTCCCTCGACTAAGAATTTTCCTAGTCGACCAATAGTCGTCATTTAGGGCCATTAGTCGACTAGTCGCCTGCATGTTTATGATATTAATTCAAATATTAAATGATATATTTTGGTGGTTAGAGTTGATGGTGTGAGAAAGAATAGTACCAGTAACATTGTTAACACTGTGCTACATTACAGAGAAATACAAACCGTACTAATGAACCTTCATTAATATAGGCCTATATTTTATCTACAAGTGCACGTCACACACTGAGCGAGCCGCCTGTTAATGACGCTGTGGGCTAATGGGCATGTAGCTACTTCCATGTTTCAGATGATACGTCATGTTTGTAGTCGACCAATGAAGATGAGTTTACATATCACCTTGGGTTCGTCCTTCACCTTCTCAAAATGATCCCACACTTTGGATTTCCTGCCCGACATGTTATTAACTAGCCTGTGGAATAACCGCAGGTACCAGCCCTGGAAATTAACCTGACTCCTCTCTGACTGCTGAGCGTGGACACTTCCTGTGTCTGTCCTCTCAAGTTAAATTCCCACATGGTCCAGTCATATAGGTTTTGATTTATTTTGACAAGGTGCAGCTCCTAATAAAGTTTCACGTTTGTTTGTTTTTTTCTGCGACTAAGCGACCAATGAAATCTTGCTGACTAATGACATTTCTGGTCGACTAACGTTTGGTTGACTATTAGGGGGCGGCCCTACAAAAAATTGTTAGCATGAAATTGAATATGTGTCTCTGGCCACCTGATGAATTAAAAATCCAACAATCATCCTCTTATAGCTCTGTTTTTAGTCAACTACTGAAGGAAACATCTGGCTGTTTAGCTGCTAAATGCTACGTTTAGCAGCTAGCTGTTTAGCAACTAGCTGCTAAACGTAGCATTTACCAGCTAGTTGCCGACTTCAACTGTTGTTTGGTGCTGGGTAGGTCGTGTTCAGTGGGTTTTTCAACCTTTTTTTGCTGAATAGCTGCCAGTTGTTGCCAAAATTAACACTAATAAGAGTGGAGAATGAACTAAAACAGTACAGTTGTGCGACATTTAACAGCGGAAAGATGCTACAAAGCAGTACAACTGAGGAACTGATCATAGCTACTTAAGAAACAAAAGTAAAATGATTTCAAACCATTCAATGTGTAAAATTACCATTTGAATCGTGTACGTCATCATATCAGTAAAGGGAATTCATTCATAAATAAATCCCAAACAAAAATAACTGTTACAATATCAATAATTCATGTTGCTCTTACAGTAGTCTTGCCGTCATTTTTTAAATTAGCTGCAACCACCAAGCCACTTTATGTCCAAATACATCAATACAATATTAGACTTCAAATCTGAAGTGGCGTCTGTAAGCTTTCACAAAATTACTCACAGCACAGGAGTATCCAAATCACCAGGGTTGGTTATATTAAGTCAATTACATTTTTACAATTGTGAGCGAGGGATGGTTAATTTAGTTTGACCCAAGAGCCCCCGACACTCCCCCAGATAGCAGATGGATGAGACGAGTGACCACAGGCGTGAGGGAGTGTGTGTCTGAGTGTGTGTGAGCCCACTGGATTAGTCTTCATTTGGTGCCTCTGTCATAAGGGAGGGGAAGACTGAACACTGTGTGGCAGAGCAAAGAAAACACACAGGGTCAGTCGAACACACACAAACACAAGCAAGCGCTATTAACCTCCCCCCCAGCTCATCAACTTTATTTTGCAATCTTCCCTCAGAACCATTAGAATACCCTGAAGAAATGACTTTCCAATTAAAGGGGATCTAGAAGAAGAGGGTTTTTTTTTCAGTCTTCTTTTTTTTTATCTCCAGCTCCTGGAGTTCTTTATTCCAATAATTTAAATTGGAATTGATTTTTCAATTTACCCGCTGACTGCTACGGACACAGAGCGCGGGGCCAAATAGAGCTACGTTCCCAGAATGTTTGTCATGACAGCGCGCTACATGTAAATTTGCACAGGCTGCCTAAATAGCAATATATTTCCTCCTGTGAGAACAATCAGGCAGGACAGCACATTTAGGCCTTGTGTGATTATAGCATCAGGTATTTATCTCTCACATTATGTGGTAGACTATTGGGTGGAAAACTTATTCTGATTTCCCTCTTATAGGTCAGCACTAATTGGCCAGGGTAATATATATATAGCTGTAGACTGAAGACAGAGGGAGGACAACCTGCAGCAAAGGGCCATGGATCAGAAATGAACTCAGGCTGCTGCTCAGGACTCAGCCTACCCTAAGATGATTATTTTATTAATATTTGGAAACAAACATTTATTATGAAGTTCAGAGTCTTAATATTAGGAGTTTCCTTATCTGTCACACTGCTTGTAGATTTTGTTTATGGGGTTTTCATTGGTGGATCTTCAAAAAATGCTCCACAGATCTAATGCTAACGGTCGGTCTGTAGTAGTGTGTGGTAGGGGACGGTTTGGCCGATTCGTCAGCGCCAATTGGATGTTTTCCAAATCATTATAGGCAGAGCTTGCCGCTGATAGTGGTCAGTGGCTGCGCAGCTTCCACCAGTAATCCCGGGATTGAACTTACATCACTGAGTACATTTACATACACAAAATAGTCCAGTTTTTGCCCTTATTCTGGAAAAGACAATTTTCAAACTGAGCTGTTTACATGGCTAATGAAAATAAATATTCCACTAATATTCACGTTCACATGCAGCCATCTTGTAACAGATGATCACATCAAAATATAGAAAAGTGGAACAGCTGGAGCTTCTTGTCATTTTGTTTCTTTGCAGTTCCCAACTGGTGACGGATTTGTCAGACTGTGCTTTCATTCCTTCACCAACCCTCTTGAACAGGCTGGTGTTCCGATATTTGCGCATATCCAAAAACCTGCTGATATCCAAGTCTTTTTTAATGATTAACAGCTGGTTTGTTTCTTCTTACGACCAGAAATGTGGGCTTTTCTGCATTTCTACACCAGCTCTGCAAACTGCTAGTTAGTTGGTTTGTGTACAATGTATCCATGACAACACATAGAGACAATTGTAAATAGGCAAGTAACCGTTTGTCGTAAACTGCGTAACTGATGTAATTGTGCTTTGGCAATAGATAAGAAATGTCATGCCAATAAAGCTTGAATCGAAATGCACTGAACTGAACTGCAGTAAAAAGCTCAGTTGAGGCGCATGTTCTGAATTGGCTGTAAAATGTCCAGATAATGCTATTAAAACCCAGCTGATACCAGCATATCCCACATGTCTTAATTGGAAAATGCTATATTAGAAAAAGGCCTAATTTGGAATATTTAAACCACGTACCCTGTTTACATGACCCACATCAAATTCAGAATATTGTCATATTTAGAATAATAGAGGAATATTGGTGTGCATGTAGCCGTAGCCACAGACCAGAGCTAAGGAGGAGAGGGATGTGTTTAATGAAGCAAAAAGGAGATTCATCAGTGAGTACAGCTCCAGAAAAAGCAGCGCATTGTTCTTCATTTTAACATGTATCTACCTGAAGTTTTTGCCTGGAGAGCCACAGCAAGTCCTAGGATGTACGGCTATTGGCGCTGGATCAAAAGGCCGCCATTTCTTGTTGTAAATTAAAAGCCCTCATTTCAAAATAAAAGCCCTCTAGTGTTTCACACACAGTCCAGCCATATAGGCTGACTAGGTTTTGACCTAATCTTGTTTTTAACGTTTTAGGAATCATTGCAGAATTATAAAAAAAAAAAAAAACTAAAAATACTTTAATTTTCTTGCTATTTACAAAATACTCTAAAGTAATTGATTTGCATACTGTATTTTAAATACAAGTGACAAAAATATTGCCTGTCTCTGATCATCATTTTGCATGGAGGCAAAATATAAAATTAAGGTAATGTCATTGTGAACCTGAGAATCTCAGGTTGACAAATAAAATCAATCCCATCTGGATGATTTTACAGTTATTTTAATGTTCAGTTCCAGATTTATTTAGTCAGTTACTACTTTGACTTAGATGCTTAGTTCATTTCTGACACTGATATTGATATTGACTGATTATTGGCTGTTGGCTTTTAATTTTTACAAACTGTCTTTATTATATCAGCCTTTAAAAATCCCCTGGGTTGACCTCTAGTGTACAGTAGGCCACCTCTTGTCCTGGCAACGCAGTTCACCTTAATGTGTTCATCAATGAGTGATTATTACAGTCATAACGTGCAGGAGCACTGATGGATAAGGTGGAAAAAGGAAAAAGAAATAAACAAAATTTGCAAATTTGCACATTCAATATTATTTAATTGTTTGTTATTTATTATTATTTGTTGGCTAATTGTTTCTTTGTGTTGATATCTGAAGAGCTGTTATTCCTATACAGTCAGATCAGGCTGCCTCAGGCTCTGGATGTGCTAAGTCCTGTTCTGTTCATCACTCAGTCCAAACGTTACTGTTACACAGCATTTCCCACATGCCTCTCAGAACAGGAGGAAAACTGTACTCAGTCCAAGTCAGGGAGCGAAGGCCTCACATGTTTAAGTTTGACAAACTATGCCTATGAACTCGGCAACAACAGCAGCTCCAGCTGCGTTCTAATGAGCATTTATTGCGTCTCTCTACTACAGCGAGCGCTTTGCAGAGCCCGCTTCAAAGCCAACCAGATTCTACTCGAGCTGCTTTACAGATGCGTCTAGAAATCCGAGGCCGTTCTTCTGTGGACGAATGGTTCTGTCTTTTGCTCCTGACAGCTGCGCGGGCTTGTTGTTCGCTCTCTCCTGAGTTGTTTTAATAAAGTTGTGCTGCAGGAGTAGTGAGAGAAGATTAATGGACGCACAGGAAGTGTGGCAGTTGTGAGAGGATGCAGGACAGAGCGGGCCAGCAGCCATCTGTTCCCTCTCCTTTACAGCTCTCTTAATGGAGAAACAAACCAAACAACATGGATCTGAGCCCTGCAGACAGACACACACGCACACACACTCACGCACACCTCAGCCGCACACAGCTAAACACAAAACATCACTTTATGTGACAGAGATGAGAGCTAGGCTTTTGTCATTGTATTCCCCCTTGTTGGATGTGTGTGTGTGAGCGTGTGTGTGTGCTTTTTTTTTTCTACCTTTCAGCGAAATAAAGTTGGGTGTGAGCCACGGCTGTGAGATTTAGATGAAAGACACAGCCTGGATGGAACGTGATTAAGAGATATGTTCTTGAGGCAAAACAGGACTTGGCATTTGCTGAGACAAAACCTAATCAAATTAAAGCAAAACACGGCCATTGTTGTGGAGTGTGTTCTCCGCTTGTGTCACGTTTGAAATGAAACACTGTAAAATAGATATGGGCTTGTGTCTGCGCAGCATCACCAACACAGTGGTTTTATTCAGATTTACACACAGGCACTGACTAATGACGGTTGTGCCCAATGATGCCTAAAGCACTTTATAGAGCTGTCTGGGTTATAAAAGATGTTTACTATGATGGAGCTGAATGGCTCGCTGAAAGAGTATTATTGTTTACAAGTTATTGTTTTAGATTAATTCACTCAGCACAATTGTTAAATTCTCCTTCCAACAGGCATGGCCGCCTCCGGTTCACTCTTCCGTCAGTAAGTATTTGCCGTGCCTCCTCCCGTGAGTTCTCACTCTTTACTGGTGCTCCGTATTTATTATTAGCCCCATAATGAAATCTATAGTCCAACTGTTTCTCATTTTGTTTGTTTTGAATGAGCGCAGACCATGTCACGTTAAATGACAACATGCACCGTCTCCCTCTTTCTCCCAGTGAAGACATCTGTATGACATGATGAAGTTTCCTCTCTGAGTATCAATCCTGTAATTGAGCTCAGGGAGAGGAGACGTGATGTGCACACAGAGGAAGTGAAAGGCCTCTCCGGCTCTCCCCTCCATCCCTCCTTCTCTCCCTCCTTCCCCTCACAGACAAACACACATCACAGGCTAACGCTGTGTCCTCCACCCCCCCTCCCCTCCATGCATACACACACAACTCTTCCTCTCTACCTGCTTTTACATTAAATTTGTCAGTCAGCTCTCTTTAGATGCACATCAGCTGAAATGAGTGCATTAGCATTAGCTGCCATAATATCACTCACTGTTCAGGGCACCGTGCACAATGGCCCGGGCCTCGGCTGAGAGGAGAGACACGAGTGGAGTCTCGTAATAGTGTCTTCACAAGCTTTTCACATCCTGAGCGAGACAGCGTCCTGGAGCTACAATGTCTTTACTCGTGTCTCTTTATCCGTCTTGTAATGTTGCTTTCTCATTCTGCTCTTGCGATACCGTGGATCATGAGGAAACTGAAGTGAGACCGGATTAAATATTAACACAACCTGACACAGTCCCCACTGGAGCTCCTATTCCACTTCACATGATACAATTAAAAACATTCCCACATGCATTGAGCGGAACACTTGTCAAGAACATGCTGCTTTACAGACTTAAAATAAATCTTATACTAATCTATGGAGAACCTGACAAGGAAGAGGCCAAGGTTTCCATGCAGGCACTTAGCTGAGTAGAGAGTTGGAAAGGGGAAAAAAAAACACAGTGAGAGATGAGGGCCTTACATTATTTATACATGCTAATGGTGGCTGTCTGTGTGTGTGAATCAGCAACAGAACAATCTGCTAAAATAGACACACAGCTGTAATCAAGGCCATACATTTCCTCTTCTTCTCCTTTTCTCTGCTAACTGCGGGGTCAATTGGAGTCAGTTTAGCAGCATTTGAAACTCTTGCAGTAGATTATCTCCTTTTAATGGAGACTAAAGACAATGCAGGAGTAGATTGCAATTGCCAAAGGAAAAGATTACCCATGCAAAGCTATCCTGTGTACAAAAGAAATACCTCACACAGTTCCTACTGCACATAAGATATCATTGTACACCGATAAGAACAATAGCTCATGTGCTTAACCCAGTTTTGTCCGCAAAAGGAATCCATTAGTCTTATTGTGCAGCCCTTAAGCTCGACATCACAGGGGGGAACCCACTGTTGCACCGCTACATCCACGCACATGTGCCTCTCATTTCCTATGGCAGTCCAGAAGTATCCTTCAACATCCTATTGTAAAGTTTACCAGGGGAGAGGTTCAGTGTATTAAAGTGCCCTGAGAGAAACGCTAAATGATGTAAATGCAGGCAGCTGCTCGTTGCTAATGCCGTACAGTAGACGAGGAGGCCCAGGCGAGGCTGGATGTGTACAGTATCTATATAACATTATGGGCTCTCTTTCATGTCCTCGTGCTCTCTAATGGGAACAATATGAAGACTAATGGTATAGTAAAAGTGTACGGAGCAGCGCTTCAAAACCAAAACTGCGACATAGATATTCTGTTTCTGCTGTTGTTTCAAAAAGAACAACACATTTAAGTGGTAAAAAAAACAACTTCTTACGTTACATAAAAATATTACAACAGCTTTAACCACCATTGAAATTTTTATAGATTCCCAGCCTTCTTTGACTGATGTGCCCCCACAGGCCTCAACTCAAAGTGACTCTGATTTACTGGCTATGGGAAAACAGTCTATGGCCTATTTTTAGGGGGGGTTTCTGCATTTAAACAAACTGCTCGCACATCCAAATTGTGGTGGGAAAAGGGTAAAGGAGTGGCATAAACTGGACATTTCCACTGTCTACTTTTAGCTAACCAGCCAATCACTAACATTTCCATCATTTATTAAATATTTTATCTATTTCCAATGTGTATTTATCCATTACTTTAAGCTTTCTATTTCAATAGGCTATCCTTTCATTTTGCCTATTTGAATCATTTATTTATTACTGTTAGCTAACCATGACCAATTTTGCCATTTATCTAATTCTTTTATCTAACTATTTCCACTGTGTATTTACTACTTTCAGCTAACCTTAATGTATTACTTTGAGATATCTGCTTCAACAGTTTATCCTTTCCTTTTGCCTATTTACGCCATTTAGTCATTATCTTTAGCTAACTAATCAGTTAGTTTTAGCTACGTATTAGCCTTTTCACCATTTAGCCGATACTTTTATCCAACTTGCCTGTTACTGTTTATCTGCTACTTTTAGCTAACTCTTTTAACCATTTATTCATCACTCTTAGCTAACCAGTACCCTTTTCTCCATTTATCGAGTACTTTTATCTATTTCCACTGTGTATCCATTACTTTTGGCTAACTATTTTATCCATTATCCATTACTTTCAGCTATCCCTTTCCACAGTTTAACTGTTCCTTTTGCCTATTTGAGTCATTTATTTCGGCTAACTAATCCTTTAGTTTTAGCAAATTATTAGCCTTTTACCATTTACTTGCCTATTTCCACTGTTTGTCTACTTTTAGCTAACTATTACAACCATTTATTCATTACTCTTAGCTAACCAGTCTTAATTTATCTAATAATTTTATCTATTTCCACTGTCTGTCCATTACCTTCAGCTAGCTAATCCATTGTGTTAGCTACGGATTAGCCTTTTCACCATTTAGCTGATACTTTTATCCAACTTGCCTGTTTCTATTGTTTATCTGCTACTTTAGCTAACTCTTGTAACCGTTTATTCATCACTCTTAGCTAACCATTACCCTTCTCACCATTTGTCTAATACTTTTATGTAACTATTTCCACTGTTTATCCTCTACTTTCGGCTAACAGTTTAAAGGGTAACTAATGTTTTGTTCAACCTGGGCCCTATTTTCTGAGCTACTTTTGTCTCAATGAGTGATAGGACGTTAAATATTTGACATTTCTCCAGTACAAAGCTCTGGCTGAGCACGTGCTATATTACATAATAGGGCACTCAGACAGCGTCAAACAACATCAAAATATGTCCACTAAAAGTGCATTTTTCTCACACAGATAGGCTCGGATTGTAAGTATAATTATCCGACAACATAACTGTGCAGAATCCCTCAGGAGTGTTAGTTGCTGCCCGCTGTGTGGCCAGTAGGAGGAGCTGTTGCCTGCATAGTTAGCTCAGTGCCGCATGCTCTGTTTGGTTTTCACCAGTTGCCGCAGGCAGAGGAAGGAGTGAGGGCCTGAGGACATATGGTGTGCGTTCGTGACGGATGTAAGCACCTCTTATAAGTTATTTCCTTTCAGTTATTTATGCTTCACGTGTCCTTCTTGTTGTTTTATGTTAGGAATATTGACATGGCTGGAGATAATTTCTTTGTGTTTAGCAAGCTAACGTTTCTGCTTCTTAGGGCCTGTTAAGCTAACCTACTGCCTTGAAGTGTTGTCAGAAGTGAAATGCAGCTAACTTATGTGACTGTTACACATTAATACGGTAGTGCTGTGTCTAAATGGGAGAAAATGTGATGAATGTATGATTAATGTGCCTGTGGAGTACATTAAGTTATTATTTAGTTAAGTTTAGTAAATTACATGCATTTATAAAACCATACATGGTTTTATATATATATGTATTTCTGTTTGTATTTTCAGAGACCACACATACGCATATGTCTATGTACCTTTGTACCATTCTCTGAAGTGCCTGCATAAAGTTAACAAACCGCTCTCTGCCTTCGTGTTAACTCCTTAATCAGAGTCCCACTGTGGATGAATGCCCAGCTACCACATCACGTGTTAACATACAGTGCTAGGAGTATATTTCCAATAATAACGGAAAGGAGAAATGAAGGTCTGTGTTTACCTTTAGCTGGATTCAGACATGTTTCTCTGCCTGTTGCTGCTCCCTCTCTCTCCTTGTCCGCTCTTCAGTTTCAATGAGCTCTGCGTCCGTGTACATCCGTGTTCAAATAAATACGGGTGGTCATCAAATTCAAATGGCTCATCCATATCTAGTTGGTCAAAATCGGGTAAAAATTCGGACATGTTTGTTGTGGCAAGTCAAAGCACTTCCTCAGAGAAGTGAAAGTCTGCCTCTGAAATCTCACGTCTCGCGAGATTTGAGTTGTTGCAGGGAGTTGCCACTGGAGTGATCTTACAAACGCAAGGAGTTACTCTGTTTGAAGTAGTCATGGCTGATTTTTTACCTGATTTTAACCAACTGTAAGGTCACTCTAGCAGTAACTTCCTGCAACAACTCATATCTCATGCATTAGCCTTTTCACCATTTAGATGAAAATACTAACTTGCCGATTTCCAAAATCTACTTGTAGCTAACTATTTAAACTATTTATTCATTACTTTTAGCTAACCATTAGCCTTTTCATCATTTATGAAATATTTTTTATCTATTTCCCCTGTTTATCCACTACCTTCTGCTAGCTAATTCATTAGTTTTAGCTAAGTATTAGCCTTTTTACCATTTATTTTATTCAACTTGCTTATTTCCACTGTACTACTTTTAGCTAGCTATTTAACCCATTTATTCATGACTTTTATCTATTTCCACTGTTTATCCACTACCTTTAGCTAGCTAATCTATTGGATTTAGCTAACTATTAGCCTTTTCACCATTTAGCCGCTCATCCAACTTGCCTATTTCCACTGCTTATCTACTTTTATCTAACCATTCTAACCATGTTACTTTTAGCTATCTATTTCAACAATGTATGCGTTTATTTTGGCTAGCTGTTTAGAATCTACATGCCTGCTAACTAGTTTTTTAGTTACTACAATGGCAACATGTAGCCTACTGTTCAGGTGTTATAGCTGACTCAGTACATTACTTTTAGCTAATTTCACCATTTATCTGTCCTGCTTTATCTAACCTTTTCAACCCTTTTTCCATTACTTTTAGGTATGTATTTAACAATTTATTTAACACTTTATATACAATTCAGCCATTATCAGGTGTCTGTCAGTGGCAACATGTATTGTTTTCAATTGTAGTTTCTATTTGTTTTTTGTTTTTTTTTTCAAAATAATGGAGCAATTAATAATCTTTATTTATATATAGCTCCTGGCAACTGCAGAATACCCTGGGGTACAAGTGCTCCTGGTTGGCTATGGTTGCTGTAGGCTTTTTTTTTTCTAGTTCAGAGGGGTCATTCTTCCCAAATCTGTTCCAACATTCAAAACAGCATGCAAAATAAACGTGTAAGGCAAAAACTCTTGAGAAACACTTTTAATCACAATAAAGATTACTAGTCCAACAAAGCAGTATTTAGAAAAACAAATACAGCAACACTGTCTCTGATCATCATTTGATAGTGTGCTGACACGCAAACTCTATTAAGCTGTCTTCAAATATGCAAAAATGATATGATTTTACAATGATTACATATTCACTTCCCCAGCTGGCTGGCTCCAAGCGTCTCCATTTGTCATCGACTATTGTGTCCAATTATATGATTAGCTTTGAACACTCCAGCACTTCGAGAGCTCTCGTGTGTTCTGCCGCGCAGAGTGATTCACAAACAAAGTCATTACAACATGTATTCACACATATCAAATAACAAAACAGATGGCCACTGCGCTCGCCGCCTGATTTGTTTTCCACACGAGTGGTAGAAAAAAAAAAAAGTATTTTGTGCGAGCTGTGTTTAATGCTGACTGTTTTTATTCCCAAAGAAGAGCAGCTGGCTGTCGCGCTGTTAGATCAGCTCCTATGAAAGACAATCTTGTTTTCATTAATTTCTCTACAACAAAGGCACTTGTTGGGAAGATTTAGAATTACAGCGGGTAAAGCTTCCGGATAATTCATCACAGGGACTTGACAGGAAACTTAATTGTTTTAAATGCCAGTTGCTGTGAGCAGCGTGGCTGGTTTTTCTTTGATGTCTAACAGGTGGGACAGATAGACGACCCTCTGATGTTTCATTTGACCTTTGACCTCTTGGTTATAAATCCACTTGTAGTCCAGCAGCCAATAAACCTATCATCATGTGATGAACTGCAGTTCCCAGAATTCCATGTGAGATGGAAATCTTGTAGTCTGCCTCCTCTTATTAAACACAGTGTAAATCTAGACCATCTATATCTCACAGTCTGGACACCCCTTGACCCAGCACTGTACACACCAACCAAGAACCACATAGCCTTGCAGTGCAGTTTATCCTTGTACCACCACATTACTGTGTCTTATCTCAGTGTGAAAATGTGAGAAAACATTAATACAACCCAAATTAAAGAATTGCAAAGCATTGCAATATATGTAGTTCTGTCTGCAATTGATCATCCATACAATAAGCACTCCACAAATTACCATGGTCCATGTGGTTACACCACAGGGCGCCTTGACTGTCTAATTGTATGAGACACTACATAGTTACTCAGCCACACTGACTCACTGTCTAATCCAGTTAAGACCAGTGTGTAGGTGCGACAGACATCCTAACTCAATTATTTCAACAACTGGCAACACCAAATCAATTCTTAGCCTGGGTGACATTTGTGCGGGACACCTATCAAAAGCATCACATTCAAACCTTAGTTTTTTCCCTTCATTTAAATTAAACAGTCTCTTCATAGAGATGGAACTGTCACACATTCAGTACCTTCTAACTCATCACCTGTCTGGCTTTTTTGCAAGGAATAAATTGTGGATAAATTACAAGATCTTTCATCGTTGTGCTTGTACTTTGAGTCCTGACATTAAAGTCTCCCTGTGCAGAAAAGATTTTCTCTTTTAAGGTTAAGGTTGCTTTAAATCTAGTAAATAGCCTCGCTGACATCTCTTGAGGATGTTACTGTAAATGCACTTCAAGTGGCTGAATCATTTAACATCTAATCAATATGATTCGCATTGCACCATAAACACACTTTCAGTCTGACTCCTGGTTGAGGAAGCTGTAGTTAACAGCTCCTCTGTGATGAGGTGGAGCAGTTGTTTCACAGGATAAAAGCTGAAATGTTTGCTTTTGTAAAGACAGTTTAAACGTGATAATGAGCAGAGACAAAAGATAAAAGTACACAGAATTGTACAGCAGAGAATAACAAATGTTGCATTATCTACTTTAAAAGTCAAGAAAGCACTGTTTGTCTGGATCTGGCAGGTAGGTGAGGTCTAGCTGTGCCATGCTGCCATCACCTGGTCAATAAGTTAACAGCAATTTTCACTGTGGTGTGTGTTAAAATAATGTCTTCTATGAAGTGGTTGAGTTTAAACACCACAAAAATGACACTCTGAACTAACACCAGTTAAGCAAACCTAATTTATTTGCATGCATGACATCACACAGCATTGATGGTTATTTTTAAGCCCATGATGCTGCACTGAGGTGCTGCAGAGGCGAAGTTCCAATAAGGTGCAACCAAACAAAAGCAGCAACCTTTAAGAACCCACCATAGTTTCCTGTTGGTTTCCCCCCACCGTGGAGGCAGTCGGTTCCTTTATAGAAATTGGTTGACATTGCTGAGAAGAGTTTCAGTGTTTATGCATAATAACAAAGCAGACACTGCAATACTGTGGGCTATGTTTTTAATGATCACAAGCTTTATTTTCGCCTGACTGTATTACACCTGAGCCACAGATAGTCGTGCTTTGTCTGCCAGAGCAAAGATGCACAGAAAACATCTCAAGTCTCATGGGTGAGTCAATCAGCTCTGAACACAGATGTTTTTGCCACAACAGCAGCACTCCCATACTGTGAGTGTAAATTACACCTTGGAAATTAATTGCAAGTTTTGATCCTTTTGATAATGAACCATGTACACACTGAAGCATTCAGTGTTACATTGTGCCGAAGCGTGCACTCTGTACATACGAGTCTGCCGTTTTTTGACGTGAAAGTTTGACGGTTGTTTCATATCATCGCGCTGGTCAGGTTGCTCATTGATCGGATGCTACCGGTGTGTGTGTGCCTGCTCTTCCGTCTCACACTTCGCAGATAGTTCCTGTACAGAATCACGCTGATCACCCTGTCCTGGAACTGCTTGGAGACGATGTAGTACAGAATGATGTCTAGCACTGTGCTCAGGTTCATCAGAAATGTGGTGAAGACCGCCCATGTGCTGAACCCCCCGTCTCTGCCTGTTCCCACCAGACGAAGCACCAAACACACATGGAAAGGCACGAAACACACTAACACTTGGATAATCAGCGTGATTATAATCCGGATGGACTTCTGCTTCACTTTAGGTTTGAGTTTTGAGGTGCGCCCGTGTATCAGATTATCCACAATGACGACATAGCAGCCGATCATTATACAAATGGGAACCAGGAAGAAGAAGATGAGGCGCACAAAGTTGACGAGGTTGTCGTGCCGCATGTGGATGATGTCTTGCATCTTAATGCAGGTGGTGAAGTTGGAGATGCGATCGGGGTCGTCCTCGGAGAAGAGCAGCGGCACAGTGCTCCCCAGAGTCATGAGCCACACCCCCAAACTGGCCACCACAGCCTTTGGGACGTTCCTCAGCTCTTTGGCGTGCTTCGGCTGGACGATGGCCATGTAGCGGTCAGCGCTGATCAGAGCAAAAAGCCACAGGGCCATGCAGGGGTAGAAGATGGTGAGAGCTGCGCTGATTCGGCAGAAAATGTCCCCAAAGGGCCAATAGTCCTGGTGGTGGTAGACCATTCTGAAGGGGAGCAGCAGGATGAAGGTGAGGTCCACCACCGCCACGTTTATCATGTAGACGGTGACGGAGTTCCTCTTCTTGGTGGTGAGAGAAAACACCCATAAAGCAGTGAGATTGACTATCACTCCTATGACAAAGATGAAGCAGTAGAAGATCAGGCCTGAAATGCGGTACTCCACCGGCCCCTGCTCGGGTTTTAAGGACTCCACAGACATGTTGGAAGAGTTTAGATCCAGCTCCATTCTGAAACTTACACAATACAGCAAGATATCAGTGTTCATTTCCATTAAACAATTCTTTCATCATCATTTTTTTTTACTCTTTATAGCCCATTTGTTTTCATGATTGGAGTTGAAGTCCTGTTAATTCACTTATGTTGAAAGGTCATGTGCTGCTACCAAGAACTTGATGAGAAAAAAGGAATATTTTGGCCATATGTGGAATGAATTTGATTAAAGGAGCTGCGTATAATATTCAAAGCATATCTATGAGTCAGAGATTGTCTGCACATGATAACCACCATTGTTTCCTGTTGGTTTCCCCTCACTGTGGAGGCAGTCAGGTGTTGGTTGACGTGGGCGATGTTTGTAATGATTATGAGCTTCACTTTTGCCTGAATGTATGACACCTGCTACACGACTATCTGTGTGGCTCATGACCCTGGCTGAACCAGTAGCTAGCAACTAACGGTGCTAACTTGGAACAGCACTAAACAATGGCTACAATGTTGAGAGAACTAAAAGTGTTAACCTCAGGGGGAACCAGAGGGTGGGCGTTATGGTTCGTCATGGGTCATGACGCCATTAACAGTGGTAACCACTCTATGAGTGCAGTGCAGACTGGTGGCGATTAGCCGCCAGTGGGATACAGACACAGGGGGTCACATGCACTGACATGCAAACACTGACCAACTGAGCCTGGAGTTCATTCTCCTGTCAGGACACCATCACTCCTTTATATCTTTACACAGTAAACAGTCGTTTGCTGCTATTAAAGGTCCAGTGTGTGGCAGAAATGGTGTGAAATATTCATTCACTATATTTTCATTAGCTTATAATAGCCAGGAAATAGGAACTGTTGTGTTTTCATTATCTTAGAATGAGCTATTTGTATCAACATATGGAGCGGTTCCTCTTCCACAAAGTCTGCCCTGTTGTTTCTACAGTAGCCCAGAGCAGACAAATCAAACACTGGCTCCAGATAGGGTTGTTTGTTTTAGTGTTTCAACCTCACCGCTAGATGCAACACATTCTCACTTGTCACACATTTGGTCATGGACTTTCCACGTCCAGATACAACATGAAAGGTACCCTGGGTGCGTTGGCTGTTGACCGTTCTGGGACGTCCTGGGGCACCATGTCAAGTTCTGCCTGTTGCATGCATTGCCTTCTTTCAAAATACTCTTCAGTTTTCACAGGAAATTTACTGCTTAGATATGTTATCTTTCAAAATAAACTAAGTCAGTACAACAATGCGAAGTGATATTTTTTTCCTCCAACAACAAACGTACATGTTTGGGTTTAGGAAAAAAGAACAGGGTTTGGCTTTAGAATCTTATGGGACACAAACACCACTCTCCCAGGTGAAAGTCTGTGTTTGTTTGACCCATCCAACATCCGTCCTGCTCGCCCTACTTGGACTTTTGCCACCTTAACTTTCATTCTTGTCCTGCCATGTTTCCCCTGACACCATTGAGCACCATTAAACTATAACAGCGACCGGTCCATATCAAGCCTACATTAAAGGACAGCTTTTTCGTCGGTGTCTGACGCCACAAGTCACTGCCCAAGCACCATATTTCGACGACTTCGGAATGAGACCGGGTTGCTATTTGCCACTAATGCTACGTTCAAATGGAATCGGGCAGATGCAAACATCATCTGAATGGCAGAGGAAAAAATGGTAACATGAAACACACATGACGATATGTTGTGATGTTGATGCTGTGTTGTTTATAAAGAATGGAATAAAATATATTCAATAAAATTATTTTGTGTTTGTTTTTTTATGTAATTTTTTTTGTACTAGTGAGCTACATAACATCTGGTTGTAATTTCCGTGAAAATGTTTAAATTCTGAACAGCGTCACCATCTACCATTGCTGGTATCATCCACCAGCCTCACCTAATTTTACTGTGCAGCTCTCATCCACTAAAATAATATCTGTTTTGCTGTCTACCATCTTCCTGATTGCATGTGAACGCAGCATACATCCTACACACTGGACCTTTAATCCTCTGAATGTAGCATACAGCTCCTTTAATTCAAAATCAATAGTTCTGTAATTTACTATCAGCTACATAAATAGCACAGAAAAGGCACATATAAGTTTACTGATGTGGTTTTGACTAGAATAATGTTAGCTTTCAAATGTTCTGAGGAGGAAGACCAGGTAAGTCTACTTACTTTTGAACATTATGTAGACACTAGCCCTCATTAGTCCACAGAGTTTGACATCTAAGAAACAATTAAACAAAACAAAAACATGATGAACATTCCTCAAAGTGTGATTTTCCTTTCAGCCAAAGCACAGTGAAAAGTTCAGTTGTTGCCAGGAAATAAAATGTGTGAAGCGTTAAGGTTTGTAGACGACACACTGGGGGGTGAATAAGCCAGCGGCTGCGTCTATACATATCTGTGTTTTACAGTTTGTAGAAGCTGCTGCTTGATAATTTGAATATTTATTTTTAAAAGCTGTGCAGCTGCATTGTGAAAGACAGAGGAAGACAAACAGGCCACTTCTGTCAAGATGTGTCATTAAATAAGACGGACATAACCGAGCAAGTTAAAAGCAAGTAAACATGTGTTGACATTAGACTGTAGAGAGAAGTGTACCCTGTGGTGGGTGAAGGGAAATTTTATCCCTGAGAGACTGATGCTGTCTTGATAAGAAATCATGTGACTTCTGTTTTCACATGTACATATTATTATTTTTTTCTCCATTATGCAGTACTACACTGCACTTTCTATTGTGTGTATTCAAATGTGGGTGATCATTTAAAACAGAAAGCCTTCATTTAAAGCTGCACAATAAAACAGATTGGTTAAGTTTGTCCCAGAGCTCAGCACCAACACACACACACAGCAAGTGACTATAGCACATGTCTGCCAAATTTACTTTCCCCCATTCATCTTAAAGGTCAAACAGTTCAGGTAGCTTTGCCTGAACAATAAAAGACTGCACTTACCACAAAAAAATCAGACAAACATCTTGACAAGCTCGCGCCAACAGGTTTATGAAGCGGCACAGCGATTTATCTGAGCACTCAGCCAAAACAGGGAAGTGAATGCTTTCTCAAAGGGTAATGTGATGGAAATGGTGGCGAGACTGCTCTCGGTGTAAAGCCCCCATGGCTTCCTGTCTCGGCCGTGAGCTGTAGTTTCTGTACTTTAGATTCCTTTACAGTATCTGCGTAGTTGGAAACACAAAGGGCTACAGCTTTCCACAGTCTGCAATTACACCCCCTTAAAGAAAATGATGTGCCATTAGAAGTGGGAGTGTGTTTGGCAGGCAGAGAGATGGCAGATTTAGGGCGAGTTATTGATTGGAAAAGTGGGGTCTGTCACAGCACATTAGTTCTCAGGGGAGTAATCCACAGCAGGTTGCTGTGAGAAGCATCTGCTGCTGGAGAGAAGTAATTAAAAACAGGATGTTGAGGCAGTTGCCATATAAACAGGAAATAAGACGGTGGTAATAGACACTTCACGCTGATGCTGTGAGATGGTTTTACACCACGTCGACTTAATGGATGCAAAGCGCATACCTCAGGTGAAAAGCTCAAGGTCAGTCTGGACCCGGATTGAATACAGATTAATGCGTGTGATTAATGTGTGTGTGAGCTGGTAACAACTATGAATTAGGACATTTAGCTCAAAGAACATTGTGCAATCAAAACTTCTTCCCCTAATCTTCTAACTGGTACTTTCCATTCCCATTATAGATCTTATGAAATAGAGTAAATCGCACGTTCCCACGATCTACAGCGTTTCCTCTGCTGCTCTATTTGCCCTCCATAAAAGGTTATATATTTGTCTTGTGTATTGTTTTGATGATGCTGAACTTCTTTGGCTTATTTTTATCACAGTGTTTATACGGGAGCTGCTCATTCAGTCTAATTCTTATTCCCGGGATATAATTATCTATCGGCTTGTCCTCTCGATGTGTCTTAAAAATCTCATACCAGATGGTACTTTGTGTTCATTGCAATATGTTGTTATGACAACAGTCTGTGTGATGTTTTTCTCTCTTTGATACTTGTCGTGCCTCCGCAAGTCCTCCACTCCACAATAAACCCTTGGTCTTTTATTATTTACCTGCATAATATGTAAATACATAACCACATAAGTGCATTTATGCACACACATATATTTATCTTCTGTCTTTTTGTACACTTGTTAATCATTTAATTTAATTTTCTGCCACTTCTGTTTAAAATCAAACAAAGAAAGATGAATTGATACTCTTGTTGTGTCTGTTAATATTTAGATCTGTTACTCTGTGCCTGTGAGAAGCTCATTTAACTTCCCTTACCGTCACCTCTTTCCCCTGTTTCACACTGTCCTCTAGAGGCCAGAAATCTTCACTACAAAATTGTCAGAGGTTTGGGAAGCAGACAGTGTCTAATAATTGATTTGTCTTGAAATAGAAATTCTTATTTGTGCAAGTTAGGTCTGTTATGATAACTACTGTTAATGGACATTATATTGTCTCAGAAATAATGGCAATAAAGGATGTTATTGTCAATTTAAGACCATTTTATGCCACTGGTAGAATTATAATATAATAGCATAATAATGCAAAAACACCCTCTCAAAGAGCAATTAACTTTTAACACTTACATATAGTCAGAACCAGAAGTATTCCAACTTGCATTTGCGATTGTATTTATTTGATTATGTATGTATGCATGCTAATGTGCATCTCCAAATCTATATTTAATTGTAGCAAAATTACTTGAAATAAGGGGTAGGTCAAGATAAGTGCATAACTTCTACCTACTCCTTTTCAAATGCTAAATATTTACCTGTGTTACTATGATTTTTTTTTTGTATGACTGATTACCTTATTGATCACCTAAGATAAAAAAAATAAAAATAAAAAAAATAATAATTAAAATATTGAAGGACAAACAAAGCCACACAAATAAAACAATAAATAAAATGGACTCCAGGGCTCTGTTAAAAATTGCACTTAAATACCTATTAAATATTTGGTACATGGGTATAGAGAGTAATTCCTTAACAGGTAATATACAGCCAAACCCTGCTGTTTATTGCACCATCATGTTGGTTAAAATGTTGATGGTAATATAAACAAACAGGCAAGTAAACACAAGGCCAATATCATACGATATATGGTCATGACCTCGATCATTTTTGCTGACCTCGATAAGTCTGTAACATAATTAGCATTTGTGCAATTTAGAGTAGGCTATGATGTATTAGGTTATATTTTAACAGTAGCAGTAAAAGCAGAAAGTGAATTGAAGTGTTTTCAGATACAACAAAAAAGCACAGAATTGTATCACAGTGATATTTTAATGGGTTGTTCTGTTTGCGTCTCCTTTTCAGCACCTGTCTCAATTTTCTCTGTCTTCTTTTTCTTTCTCTCCATCACTGAGTTGGTCACTGAAATTCTTTGCTTTAATCCAAATGTTAAAGATGTCCTCCAGACATTTTTAAAAATAGATAAAAATACTTTGAATTATAATGGGTGGGTGCTATGACTTTTTCCACCAAAAATGGTTCAGTTAAAGTGCTGAAAATTAGATTTACATCTACTCCCCACACAACATTTGTAAGTGGGGCCCATGTTGGTTGTAAATGGGCTGAAAAATGGGCCCTATATGGGATTATCCACAGGTTCCATAGTGGCCACATTCCAGTTGCCCACACGGGTGGGTTTACCCAAGTGGGCCCCACATAGGTAGGACTACCTAGGTACCAAGTGGGTATGGACCAAAAATAAGCATCTTATCTGGGTAAACCCACCTGTGTGGGCAGTTGGTGTGTGGCAAATATGGAACCTGTGGACAATCCTGTATATGGCTCATTTTAACGCCCATTTACAACCCAAATGGGCCCCACATACACATGGTGGCTGGGTCCTTCTCCCTTGTTGAAAAATCTGGAATCTATAAAATATTGTTAATTTGAAAAAGTTGGACTTCTGGTTGTGATGTCACAAAACCGCTTGCATGTATGCATCTTAAGCTCAGTTTTAAAGTCAGCAGAGAAACTTCATCTCCTGAATGCATAAACAGCCCTCGAGTGTCAAACTCTGCACATTCATCATTCTGCACAGTGAAGGTCAGACTGAAGTCACAATGAGCAAAACACCTTGTTTTAATGGTGAGGGACTTTAAGTAAAAAGAAATGCAGAAAAAGTTACCCCAATCTAAACTGCAGAAATATGAACTCATTTTATAGCCATGTTTCAGATAAATAGATACATTGTGTTAAATTCTCAGATGCCTCCAGCTCGTCCCTTTAAAACAATTACTTCCCTTTAATCCCCAAAAGAAATCAGGTGATAGAAGAAAGGGGAGCAATGAAGCAGATGGCAATTATATGTGTGAAATACAGTGTTCGTTGCAATACAAGCAGCTAGACTATCAGCAAGGGAACGATTTTAGTACAATGAAATAAAAAAAAGGTTGAATAAATCATACAAAGGCGTCGAGATGCAAATAAAAATCTATTAATACTCTGTAGTGTTTACTGCGTTAATTTGAAAGAGAAACAGAAAGGGTTCAAAGGTTTAAAAGTGTGTGTGTGTATGTGCATGTATGTGGAAATATTTCTGATGTCATGGACCAGACCTACAGTACAGAAAAATAGTACTTTAGCACCTCTTGGTGTTCCAGAGAAATCACTGTGACTTTTCTGTAAGTGCTTCAACTAACGAATAACCTCAGTGTCATTTAATCTGCTGATTATGTTTTTGATATTTCAATTTTCTATCCCATAAGAGAACGAAAAGCAGCAAATGCTCATAATTGGGAGCTATATTTGGTATTGTTTCCACAAATAATTTCACTTGATTGATTATCAAGACAGTTCATATCAAATCAAAAAGTTTTTTACAATTGCTAAGACACACTTTATGAAACAGGGATCCACCTGATCACCATCATCACATCCTCAGCACAGCAGGTGTCTTCTCTTACAAATGTGTTGACACCTTTTCACTGGTTTCACACATTTGCACACCCTCTTACAAAACAGATATCACAGATCTCGTAGAAAGATTTTAAACTCTTGGCTTACTGTGTCAAACTAAAGGAAACATCTGTTTACAGCAGATAGAAATTACGTGCAGAATTATGAATCTGTGATGCACCTGTGAGAAACTTTGCACAATTCTTCAATCAGCAATCAGTGTTTATCTGTCTATGAAAGATGTCACCTCTCTGTTGCTGTTTGCAAGCATGAATCAAAGAGGGAAAATGCATGTAAGGAGAGGAAGAGGCCATTATTTAGCATTTCTGAGTCTGGAATAAGATTGGTTCAAAACCTATATGGCTGTAGTGCTCCAGCCAAAAATATTGACATGGAAAAATCAGATTGAGCACAACAAAAATATATATATTTCTGAGTTTACGTTGCATTCTTTACTGGTTCTTTTGTGAATAAAGATTGCAGCACAAAAGCTGCACTATCCTCTAGTGCAATACAGGTCATACTCGAAGTGCTTACTGTAAGCGTTACATCTTGAAGGTCACAAAAAAACTGCACACAAGAATGACATAAACAGTGAAAACTTATAAAATGTTATAAAAAAAGTTATAAAATGTCTTTTTACAGTATTTCAACAGGGCATGTCGGAACGTGTGAAAAGTGTGGGCGCAGACTGCAGCAGGGTTTATTATCTCTTGCTAAAATTATCTTTGGAGAAGACAATGCTGTGTATATGTTCGCTTGCTTTTTGCGACACATGCTGTAACCATGCAAATGGCACAGGCATATTGCAGAAATTAAGGTTGGACAGGACTGGCTCGTATTCATAATTTTATTTTGTAGTTTGTCTTTCATTGTGTCGTGACTGATTGAAAGAACATATTCATGTGACCACAAGTTGTGTTATGTGATGGAAATATTTTGTGAGTGTGAGTGTCATTATGGCCAGAGATTTTCAGGTTAGGCCTGTGTGTATGAACTGTTTCGAAAACTTCTGAGTGGACAAATGTGTCCGAACAATTGAGAAAAACTGTAACCGACTCATGCCAGTTCCTGTTCCTATGTGACTGGTAGACTCTAGTGCTGTCTGCGTTGTGTTGATATGAGGAGGCCCAGACCGTTGGTGTCTTCTATCTATTCCTGACAGCAAGTGGCAAAAACAAAATCCTCCATCAAACACAACCATGCAAACACAAGAGCAATGTTGCTTACCTCTCCCATGGAGCACAGCAGCAAAATGGGAGAGGCAAGGCGGGAGACACCCTTTTAGAGGTGGGGTGCCCCCAAAGGTGGACGTAGGGATACAAAAACTAGTAATCAAACGTTCCACATATTGACTATGGGGCCTAAGAGTGTCAGGTAACAACAACTGAACCAGATTTTGTGTAATTATGATACTTAACACTACCCTGTTACACTTGTACTAGTATTTATACTGTTACAAGCAGGGTGTACTCAGCTTTATTCTGTGCAGTGCAAACTCTGCGGTTTCGTTGTAGCCTTGGTAGTGGTTAAGCTGGTTGATGAGCTTTGCCATCAACATGATGAACTGAACTCTGATGAACTTTTCTCCGGTGGTTTTTGTTACTTGGCTCTATCTTCACCTGTGTCTTGTTTCCGTGCCATCTGTTGCTGAGACCTTCCAGATGTACGAGTGTGATCACACATGAAGAAAGGTTGAGATGAAAATTGTTTCAGTTTTGCTCGCGGTTCTTTCCATAATGCGGTAAAGATGTAACCAAGTAACATCTTCTGACACAGGCTTTGTAAATAAAAACATTAAATAACTGCCCCGTTGTTATTTTGTCTCTTAGACACACCAACCAACCTCACCATAATGAATGCAGTGGTGAGTAGCTGTGCTCAGCAACCTCAGAGACAAACGATAAATAAACCAAGGAGCCTAAAAGAAAAGGCTGCTTAATGTCTATAAATGACTTCCTCAAAATACAGAACTGAGAGCCAACCTACTCTAAAGTACTAATTTAACATCAAAAAGAGCATTAACTGCACACTTACCAAATTCCACTGGAGGCATGAATAAAGGTTTATCTTACGGAAATACCATATGCACCACCCACATTGAAAAACAGACAATAAAATGAAATAAAGTTTCTTTCTATAGCCAATCAGACTGCAGATTGTAGGTACCCACACTAACACCTGCTCTGTGTAGGTCTATGAGTTACTGACTTTACCGGTTATTGCATTTGACAGCACATTGTGCCATACCAGCCTGGTTTTCCCCAAGAATTCTGTTCATATTCATATTTATTGGATGTTTCTGCAGTGCATGATTTACATCTGCCACCAAAGTTCAGGGAACGTGCAGAGGCTGTGGCCTCTATGTACCTAAGCGTAAAGTAGTGTTGCAGAGGTGGTGGAAACATCGGTTTAGGATCAGTTTTCATTCTGCTCAAGACCAAGCAGTTGTGTTTTTAAAAACCATAACCACATACTTTGGCTTACCCCAAACTGCCTGCAGTATTTGCCTGACTTCTACCATAGCTGCTGGCCATAACAATAATCTAGCCCTTAACTTTAACCACACCTTAACCATACTGTAGCTGCATTGTTATACAAACATTGGAAAGAGAAATAAGCAATTTATTTTGTAAAATGTTGGCAGAAACATCTCAGATTAGGGTTTTGTCGGCACTGCATTTTCGTAGCTTTTGTATGTTATCTTTGCATCAATATTGTATATTTATTTAGGATATAAATATATTTTAGAACCTATTGCATTTTAACCACAGTTGTCATCTTTTTTGGTGCTGCCTACATTGATGACAGTAGAACTGAGATAAAATGATAATGATGAGCAGCACGGGCCCCAGTATAAATCCCTGTGGAACTCCCTGTGTGACCAAACCAGGATTGACCCACCTGATCTCATTACATGACCGTCTCAGAGAATTGTAGAAATGGTTGAGACAGTAAATGATCACTGCAAGCAGGTTTGAGCATGGATGGTGTTTAAATAAAATGTCTCCCATACAAGTAACATTCCAAGAAGATGCATCGGAGTGAACAATGGTGACATTTGACAATTGAGTAACCTTTAAACAAAGTGCAGCGGGAGCTTTTTAAGGTGAAGTGAAAATATTGCTAAATCTCCCCAGAGGAAGGGAAAATTCAAAAAAAAAAAAAATCTGCTCTTTGTCCAGCCTGTTTCTCCTAGTCATAACTGAGCTCAGTATGACATCACAATAAGATTTTGACCACTTTCTTATACCTGTTAAATTCAGCTCCTGAGAAATAGCCTTCCTCTTGTCTCAGCCCAATCCTAAAGTGCTCTTTTGCCTCTCTCATTGCCTATCTCATTGCAGTAATCTTTATTTGTCTAAAGTAGTCAGCTCTTGAGATACGAGAAAGAGCCAAAAGAAAACTTGATGGCTTACAATTTCAGAAATTCTCAGCAACACATTTTCACTCTGACCTCGTCACATTTTGATGTTTGGTCATGGACTTTTCACGTCCAGATATGAGGTGCAAAGTACCCTAAGTGAGTTGGTTGTTGACAATCTGGGATTCCATGTCTACCTCAGCCTGTTGCATAGTTCAGAAGTAGAGCGGGTTGTCCACCAGTCAAAAGATCAACGGTTCGATCCCCAGCTCCCTCAGCCTACATGTCGAAGTATCCTTGAGCAAGATACTGAACCCCAAATTGCTCCTAATGGTTGTTCCATTGGTGTTTGAGTATGTTAAAAACTGAGTAGCAGGTGGCACCTTGTATGGTAGCCTCGGCCACCAGCGTATGAATGAATAGGACTCGTAGTGTAAAAAGTGGTTTGAGTGGTTGGACGGCTAGAAAGGCGCTATATAAGTGCAACTGCAATTCGACTGACATAATTCTGAGTCTGGTCAAACTCAAACATTTCAAGTATCAGTGATACAAGTTTTGTAATGAAGGCTTTTATTCCAGGAAATGGCATAGTCCTAAATAGCTAGCTCTCAGCAAATGACACGTACACTCCCAAGGAAGCGTAGTGTCCAATTGTTTGGATGTGCGATTCTCAGCAGGTCCATTTACATACATTGTCTGTTTTCAAAATACACTTATGATTTCACAGGAAATTTACAGTTTGTTTCAAAATAAAAGCACTTTGTCACACTGCAAAGTGACGTTTTTTTCCCCTCAACAACAAATGTACATAGTCACATTTAGCTAACGCAAGCACGTGGTTGGGTTAGGGCACAAAAGCACAGTTTTGGGTTTTGGAAAATATAGAAGGTTTTGGCTTTACAATCACACAGGAAGCAAATGCCAGTGTCACGAGTGAATGTTGCTGGTTGTTGGACCCATCCACCACCACTCCCACCCACCCCACTTGAACGTCGGCCCCCTTAACTTGGGTTGTTGACCGGCTGCTTTTCCCCCTGACACCGCTGGACGCTGTTACACAATAATTGCGACTGCTCATGTATCATGCCACCGCGAAAGGTCTCAGTGATCAAATTCTCGTCTGTATTATATCTGTTCTTAGAGTTGAGAAACCTCTGAGAATCACAGCGAAAGAACTCCTGCTGATTTATTCTGTTGCTCCTTATTTCCTTTGGGTCTCTGAGCGGGTCTCTGTCTTGTTTATCTTGTGCACACACAGTCCTACAAATGATGTCACACAATTCCACCGGTCAACAGCAGGCGATAAGATGCCAGTATATGCAGCATTGCACCAGCAAAGGCAAGGAAGACGATGTCTGTGAGCTGGCAGACAGTGATGTAAATAACGCTGAATCCAAAGTAATTAGAACTGGCTTTGCAAATGTTTAATGAGGAATGAAATGCACTTATCACATTTATAAGACCTCAAAAATATCCAGATTGTATTACAATGAATAACACTGAATGTAAACACAACTGCTGTATGTTTACAAAAAAAAACTCAACATGGCCCCTTTAAATTAAATGACATTATGGGCCACACCCACTTTTAACATGAGGAAATCAATGTCGAAACAAACAAATGTGGTTCTCTTCCAACCAGTTAAGGTTAATTCAGTTGGCAGACAGTTTCCTGAGATAATACAGCTGTGTGCTGAGCTGACACTTGAGGCGAAAACCTGAGTCTGACTTCATTTTGGAATGAAACTTCTGCCTTACAAGTAACTGTGAAGACTGGAGGTCGTTGTCTGGTTGCAAATATTACGTCGCTGCTTTCAAAAAGTTTCTTCAGCTGAGTTTACTCTTCACATTTAACATTCTGTACATGAGCTGAGCTTTCACTGCTTTTTCCAGTCTGTAGAAAGTTGAATATGGGTATGTTAATGAAACAGTCCACTTCGAACATGCTCTGCTTCATGCTCTTTCTTATCAATGCTCAGTCTACAGGAGGCAAGCTTGCTTTCTGGAAAAGTATCCTCCTTTCTTTCCTTAGCTGCAGTATTCTCTGCTTTCCTGAGAAATTCACCAATGCTAATAAGAAAATACGCAAACATTCGTTCTTTTAAAAAACTTCTGTAAACAAATCTTTGCATTCAAAATAGCTGTTTGTCAATGGATCCAGATGCTGAGTAGCTTCTAGAATCCCTGATGATACAATTGAGTCCATTTTAATGTACAGACCAGTTTGTTTGAGACACTGTGTGACTGGTGTTCATTAAAAAAGGCCCACATGTCAAAGGTCCTCTCATCTTGGTGTAAGTCTTGGCGCCTCAGTTCTCTCATTTACTCATCCCGGTAATATCTCCTGTCTGTGAGTCTCTCAGTGATTGTACCTGCAGTAGAACTGTTGAGCTGGATCTTGTTGCCGTCAATAACATCCTTAGAGGAGCCCTCAGGTGATGTCCTCGCCGCGCTGGAGAAGGACATGCTCACCTGGAGCTTCAGCAGCTTGCGCAGTTTCCTCTTGTAGCCCTTACAGGCAAAGAAGTAGATGAAAGGATCCAAACAGGAGTTGAGGTTCATCAGACACACGGTGATGTGCAGCGATACCTGAAAGGCTGTTAGATCGGCACAGTCGGGGGCCGACGCCAGCTTGCGGATCATATACTGCAGGATGTCAATGTGATAGGGGCTGAAACAGATGATAAACACTACTGATACGCAGCAGATCACGCCAATGGCCTTGCGGCTCCGGCCGGACTTTTCTGTCAAATGGTTGGTCTTGGCCGTGAAGTGGAGTTTGGAGCATAAGACGGAGTAACACACAAGGATGGTCACCACAGGCACGACATAACCAAGGAAGACAGCACCGATCAGTATCGTGGCGATGTGGTCAACCTTCTCAAAGTTGGGGTATTCCATACAGGTGATGTAGCCGTCGGGTTCCTTGTTGGTCATAGGCATACCAACGAGGGGGAGAGTCTGCGCTAGGACCAGCAGCCACACACCAACACATATGTAGCGCACGTTACTGACCTTCCTGAATCGGGCAAAGCGCAGAGGCAGCACCACAGCGATGAAACGGTCCACACTAAGGCAGGTCATGAAATTGACCCCAGCGTAGGTGTTGATGTAGAAGATGAGGCCCGAGATCTTGCACACCGCCTCTCCCAGAGGCCAGTGGAAGCCCAGAGCATAGTAGACAATCCTCGCCGGCAGAGAGAGGGTGAAGAGGATGTCAGAGATGACCAGGTTGAGAGAGTACAAGGTGGTGGAGTTGATCTTCTTCAGATTGGGCCGGATGACGTGGAGGGCGAGGCAGTTACCGAACAGCCCCACAAAGAACACGATGCAGTAGAAAAGAGGCATGAGGACCCTAGCATAGTCCCGGTGGGCATATAAGGTGTCACAGGTCAGCTTATTAGAGTCATTGTTGGTGGATGAGAGGGTCAAGGTCACAGGTGCAGCAGTAGAACCCATCTTGATATTTTACGAAGCAGTAACTGCAAAAAGGCAAAGAAAAGGTGTTAATGTTTTGGTTAAACTCAGAGGTTTTTATTTAATTGTGCATTGTCCTTTCTTTTCTTTTCTTCTTTCTCAAGTCTTAAACCTGGTACAGACACACCTTGGGCAAGTATCTAATAGTACAACTTTGTTTAGATCACATGGAAAATCACACTTTTATCAGTAGTCAAAGTCTGGATTTTGGAAAAATGCGAAAAAAAAATGCTAACATTGTGTTTATTAAATGTTTTCCATTTTGTTACTGGCTCACCCTTTTCCCCTTTAAGGGCGGTGGCCTTGTGGGTAAGCAGTGAGGATGTGATGTGTGCTTCAGTGTGTGTGTGGCGGGAAGCAGCTCTTGTGGGTGTCACGGTGAAGACAGCAGGCAGCAAAGCGTGATGATAGTTGGCAGAACTATGTGTCTGGATAAGCTCAGGACTACTAGTAAAGCTTATGAGAAGGCCTTGTTTGTTGTTGTCCTGAAGACTGCAATAAAGCCATTGTCAGTGAGCGGCACCTGAATGCCTCACCATGACGCCATCCATCCTTCTGCAGAATAGTTGGGACTGCTAGAAGCTAGTTACTAGCTAATAAACAGCCAAGCTCATTTAATGTTAATACAGTAAGCCAGCGTGTTCCCAACTACGATTTAGAGCTGACAGAGAGGTAACAATATGATTGTTTTTTTAAATATATAAACTGCATGTGTGCATATCTTTGATATTCAGTTATGAGTTCATAGATACCAAGTACTTGATTGTGCTCCTTGTAGTGTCTGAGAAGCAGCCATTTTCTTACACTATATATAGTCTTCAGACACATGGGACTTATTTTTGTCAGCCCCTGTATGGTTCTCTAGAGGTTCTCTACTGGTTCTTTCCACAGTTAACTAAACTAAGCTGAAGAACAAGTAAAAAACATTTAAGCCCCTGATGTGTCCTTTAAGAGCAGTGTTTCCCAACTGGTTGGTCACGGCCCAAAAGTGGGTCACAGGTCCATTCTGAATGGACCACAAGTGTCTCGCAAATGTGTTCAAAAGTTTGAAAAAAACACTTTATTTTGAAGTACAGTGAATTTCCGCTGCAGAGCTTTTATTTTGAAGTGCCATTACCTGCTATATAGTGAGTGAATGACAGACAGCTACTTGACAGAGACAGCAAACTGGCTTGATGACATGTCTAAACACAAGTATGTTGCTGAGTTTATTAAACTGAGTGGACTATGAACTAATGACTAAAGAGAAATCTGGACCTTGTGGCTGGACCAGTTGGGAACCACTGCTCTAACAGTTCTCTACTGGCTCTCCAGTTTAGTTTAGTTTATTAGGGAAAGAATAAAAACTACATTTAAGTAGCCCGCAAACAGTGTATTAATTTTGCCCGAATGTGCACTGGAATATTTTAGGTTTGAAAAGGTAAGGTACTGTTTTTCTTACTAAGCATTTAGCACTGGATTCTGAATCTTTTAAGGTAACATATATTAAGAAATGATGAATAATTTTCACACAAACAGAATGCAACACAAAGTATTACACATAATAAAAATGATACAACAATACATCATCAGCATAACTATGGAAATTGTTGCTGTGCCTCCATATGACGTTTCCAAGTGGCAGCATGTAAAGATTAAAAAGGGTTGGACCCGAAATTGAACCTTGGGGGACCCCACAATAATTTTTTAAAATAATTTTTCAATAATATTGTGGGAGGCAATAAAATCACTTAACTGATTTAAAACGAGCTTCTCCAAAATTTTCCATAAAAATGGCAGATTGGACACTGGTCTGTAGTTGCTAAGTACAGAGGCATCTGAATTATTTTGTTTCAAAATAGGCTTAACCATGGCAGTTTTAAAAGCAGCAGGGAAAACATCTGTCTGAGGCAAATAAATGGCAATGTTAGGAACATCATTTAGAAGCACATTGTCTATGTAGGTATATCTGGCATCATTCAAGGGCTCTCAGGTGCAAAATATTAAAGATGATACAGTGCTATATGGCACCTGTAATGGCTCTTTATAACACTATTTGAAAAAGGTGCTGCACAGCGAACCAAACAACCTATTTTGGGTACTGTTTAGCACCATTTTGTTTAGAGTGTGGGCCTTTGTTGAAATGAAACTTTTCTGTCCCCCAGTGCCACTCTTACAAGACACTGCTTTCAAAAAGGAAGTAAAAGAAGTTACAGTATTTGTCATTTCTAACTGCACTCTCTGGTTGTTTCATTACAGAAAATAACCTGACAGTGTCTACCTGTAACAACTGAGACGGTTTCTTTGAAGTGCTATTGTGTTTTGGTTTCTAGCAGTTTTGGGGAACTCTCAGCTGTGTTATCAGCAGTAACTGACAGTCAGGTGATGGGATGCCAGTTGCCCTGTGAAACAGAAGTGATTTTGTGGTGTATGGTGCCATCGTGTGGCTGTTTTTAAGTAATGCCTAGCAGACACCAAAACTTGACTTTTGCCTCAGTTTCTCCAACCAAGACTTTGCACAATCAACCCTTCACATCTCTTCAACCGAAACATTAAAGTTCAAGATAAAAAAAACAGGTCAGAAATGATTTGCTCTGGTGTGTGACCGAAGCTCTGATTACTGGACAACACATTTATAGTTTTAAATATAAAGACACAATGAATTCTGAATGTCAAAGCATAATTTTGAGCAAATGTTCAACCTGTTTACACATGAAGATGACAACAGAGGAGTCAGGAGAGACACGGCTACCATCCTCCACTTAGTAGGTCATTCAGCCACTCTGTATTTGGCTCACAGGACATACCTGTTTTTTTTTTTCATGCCATTTGTGGCTAAAAGTGACACGAAGGAAGTCTGTGAACAATACCATTTTACGCTTTACTGTGAGTCTGAATACAGCTGCGGCACTCTCACACTTGAACTGTGAAAAAAAATTGGCGTTGAGAGACGGACCTTGTCTATGAGGAAGTCAGCTTCCCGAGGGCACTCTGCCTTTGAATGGTAGGCAGTTGGAAAGTCATATTGTTTGAACCAAAATTATAGCTGAGGCTATCTGCCCGCGCACATGGTGCAGGGAAGGAACATGTTTCCTGGCTCGTTAACACAAGTGAAAGGGTATTTGGGGCAAAAATTCACTAGTTTTCAATTTACTTTTGTATTAAAATAAAGATATATACATAAATCTAGCAATTTCATGTCATAAATATACTATATTTTCAGTAACACTTCAGCTGTTGTGAAAGTGGTTTGCGTCTAACTGTGGGTGTTGTAAGTGTGATTGATTCCTTTCACTCTAATGTGTATTTTTAGCACTGATTTTCCCTCATAGAAGCCAATTTATTTTTTAAAAAACAAATATTCATTAAGTTTAAACTACCCAGGATGTAGTTTGTAGAGGTGTGATGATTTGCCGTTAGCTTCTAGACATTAATATGTAGTCTAAAGCAAGAATAAAGCACATTTTTCACAACATTAATCCATCACAAGCTAAACTGTACAGGCACATACACTCCCCACGAGATTCTGTTTATGTTAGGATGAATGATTCACTCCCACTCTAAAAGAGCACAGCTTGGAAAGGACACTTACCTCACAGATGGTAGATACCTTACAGATTCGGCAGATTTGAAGTCACATTGATCCACAAAACATGTCACTTCTCATGCCAAGGTTAATTACTATAAGGGCTGTCCTGCCAGCGCTACAACCGCACTGTCCTGAACGAGAGCAGCATGACACACAGAAATCAAGATCCGTAACTGCTGCCAGTAACCATAGTGACAAAATATCCTGTCGTAGCTCTCTTTCCTTCTCTCTCTCTCTCTCTCTCTGCTAGTGAGCGAGCACGTCTCTCGAACCCGTCTTACTTTTGCTAAACCTTTCAAACCTCCTATGTCAACGCACTCTTTTGAAACACCCACTGATTGCATCCAAACAGTCACGTAACATCTTAGTGACGTGAGTAATATTTCATTTCAGCCTTTGTGATTGATAAAACTGTGGGGGTTGAGCCATCTGTGACATATTTTGGGAAAGGAAGATCTAGGTTTCGTACAGCATGCCATGTGTTCACTCTCTGGAGGATGTGGCTTCACCTGCCCGGATGAGATCAAGTTCCAGAGTTGCTTCTGTCAGACACCTCCCTTGTTATATTGGTACAAAGACTCCCTGAATCGCGCACTAAATCACAACAGTTGCACAGAAATTACATCACTCATTTCACTTTTTGATAATCCTTATTTCCAATTTAGATGCTTTACAAGTTTCAGATTAATTTCCCTGTAGACTATGCAAATACGTGACGGCGAAATGAGGAACTTCCCTCTTGTTTCAGAAGCACCTTTGTTCTGTTGCTCTGAGCTCAGAGTGACTTTCAGAAAAGGAGAGCCACTCTTTTCACTTTAAGTTATGATTTCTTTGAAAGATAAACAACAATGTACCTTTTACCTTTAAGCACTGCCGTGCGTGTGTCATAGGCCTGTCAGTACTGATTGCAATATTTTTCCGTTACAAATCACCAGTGGCTTCCTGTGGTGTGGGTATATTGATGCCACAGGGTCGACAAACCTCAGCAAACAAGTGTAGGCTATGGTTTAGAGTGTAGGAGGAGCAGAATACTGTCAAAACACAAATAGGCTTTGGGGCGAGACATCAGAGACCATTCGAAATGTAAGATGTGGTCAAGCTTTGATACGTAGAGGACGCAGTTGGACCCCCAGAAATCAAGCTAGGGCAACAGTGTTGGCACCAATAGATGCTCCTTGGTTGTCTAGTTTCACAAGATACTATTATCTTTACTAGCTTAGAAAATGAGCGTGTCATAGCCTCTTGAAGAAAGTTATATCAGCCTCCAGTTATTTTCACCAGGGGCAACTGCATCAGTAACCCTATGCCCATGCCTATTCCGGCCTGTGGCCCTTTCCTATGTGTCATCCTCCTTCTCTCTCCCACCTTTTCTGTCCATCTTCAGCTGTACTATCAATTAAAGGCAAAATGCCCCAAATTTATACTTTATAAAAAGAAAAAGTGTTCAAAAATACAGTGAGTCTAACCGTGTTCCCAGCAGTAGCCTAACTGCTCACAAACTTTGAATCAGAAGTTGCTGAACACATGCTCAAGTATTGTGTACTAACAGATATCCTGCGGTTTTCACACTTTTGAATCACTCCCGCCCTTCTTTGCACCGCTTTCTACTAAAGCGCACTTTCAGCTATGGGATTTGCTGTAAGGTGGCACATGCACAACAGTATGCATTGTGAAAAACATTCACCTGCACTGCAAACCTCTGACTACACTGTGAAAACACACAAAAGCTAAATGGAGTGCTCGGTATCAAACTCGTGTCCTCTCCAGCTGCCAATAAGAAAATGTTTCTGAATGAGGAACATGAAGATGCGCTCAGATAGTTTAATGCTTTCAAATACTGTTTTTTATTGACCGCAACCTTGTTCAAAACAAGTCCGGCAGCGAGGCAGAGGAAGCAGTTTAACTTCCTCATGGCCTTGCCTTGTGCGTCTGAGTCACCGGGCATCAGACAGCCAGATCACACCCAGTGCTGACAGACAACAGGCACGTTATTCTGCCATGGCTATTCATAGAAAACAATGGGGCTAAATACCAAGGGAAAAGTCCCTCACGGCATCTTTACACCCTGTTCTTGCCGTTAGTGGGATCTTATTTTTAAATGAGGATATAAGCCAATAATTAAGATCATTGTGGTGATAAAAAAAAGTCAGAATTTGTGAGACTTTGGCAGATTTCTCAGAGCTCTTGATGCTAATCAGTGTTTTGTACATCCTGTGTTGTATAAAGGAAGCTGTGTGACAGAAACTTCAAAAAAGGAAATCTTCTTGAGCCGTATCTGTTGAAATATACAAATATATGCAATAGATGCTCAAATGTATATGTTGTTTGTCAGTGGATGAGCTTGAGTGTGGTATATTGATTGGTCAGTTTCTTTTATGTATTTGCAAATCCTTTTTTTACAGCTTATATCACAGGTCTCAGCTTTACATGTAACAGTGACTGGAGTGAGTAAATCTCAGCACTGCCTTGTGGCACCATGACAACACATGGTTCTTGGCCTAATTGTGTATAATTGAAATCTCAGACTCCTTTACCTAAAATAAAAATATTATGATTATATAAGTACCCTTTGAAAGTTTGAAAATAGCTTGTGCGTGTCTCCCATATTCCCTGATTGCATTTTAATGGCAACTGGGTTCACAGTGCCACATTGGATCCAAACATAGACTTCCAGACATGGTTTAAAGTTGCATTCCCGACATGGCACACAATAAATGTCTGCCGTGTGATAGCACGTCTCTCTGCTGTTGTTAAACACGTGGTTAAGATAAGATTGCAACAGTTGTACAGGAAACTTCTGTGGCTGTTCTTACTTCTTCAGAGGGAAAAAAAAATTGGTTGAGTAACAAAATTTGCATCAGACTGTGAACTGATGACATTTCACAGCGCTCGGGTTGATTGATTTGAATGTAACATTTTGTGAGTCAACTATAGATTCAAGAGTTACCTCATAGTTGCAGTAGTGTTTTATTTATTCAAACAAACTACATACTTCCTAAGGTTGTTTTCAGCCAAGAAGATTCAGCCCTGTGTGCTTCACACAGTAAAACCGAAACTACACAGACAAAAAAATAAAGAATAATGTAGACAACTATTTAAAAAAGTAAAAATTACAACAATAAAGTGATACAGTTTAAAAAATCTATTTAAAAAAATTCTATAGAATAAAATAAAATAAGGGCGGCACAGCGTGGGTTCACTCCGGGCACTCCGGCTTCCTCCCACAGTCCAAAGACATGCAGATTGGGGACTAGGACTCTAAATTGTCCGTAGGTGTGAATGTGAGTGTGAATGGTTGTTTGTCTCTATGTGTCAGCCCTGTGATAGTCTGGCGACCTGTCCAGGGTGTACCCTGCCTCTCGCCCGATGTCAGCTGGGATAGGCTCCAGCCCCCCTGCGACCCTCAAGAGGATGAAGCGGTTAGAAGATGAATGAATGAATAAAATAAAATAAACACACGGGATAAAATAAAGTAAAAAAAACAATTATCGAATTAAATTTATTTAATTAATATTAAATGAATTATTAAATCTTCAAATTGAGGCTGTAATATCACTCCAAATTAAAAGCTGTATTAAAAAGATAGGCCTTTAAATGAATGAATGATTTTTATGTGTGTCATTCACACTTACATGTGCCCAACCCTCATGGGTTTACAAAACACCATCACAATGACGTTGCAGTAACCATCAGAAGTACATGTTATTGAACTGTTATCCCAGGCCTGGCAAAGACATTCAGCCACAAAAAAGTTTCCCTTTCTAAAACAAAACTGAATTTTGTCATGATCATCCGGCCAAAATAAATCAACAACGACAGAGGTCATGTTACTGAAAAGTGCTTTACCTTTGCCTTCATATACGGGACGGTAAAACAAGAAGTGAACCTCATTCTCAATTTCACTTAAATTACACAACAAACAAATGCTGTCCTCCTCTGGGGTGGCGTTAAACCCTCCGGTCTCTGAGGCTAATGGTAGCGTTCCTGAGTGCAACCATGCACACAGGGATCTTTGTCTTTTGTCGAGATTATACTTTATGTAAGCTCCTAGGCTGTAGCTGTTCTTTATGAGACAATAAGTTTGTTGGTTTTTTGGTTTATACCACGTGTCAGCAGACCATTTTTCTCTCAACATGCGAAACATTTCACTCCTAATCTCCTTAATATCACAAAATAACCTGTTCTGAAAAATAAATGACAAGTTGTTCAAATAAAATAATGATTTTAATTTGTTAGCCGAGGGATGACAGATCTTTTTAGTGAGTCTCTGATCCGACATGATCACAAGTCTATTCCAAAGCCAAAGCATTTGACGTTCATGCCTGATGTGGAGTTTCCACAGTTTGGGGGCCTTGAAACCGAAGGCACATTTACTAGAGTGCTTCTACATTTACATAACCACCGAATTATAGTGCAATAACCTGTTTTGGAAGTAATACTTTCTCTTTGTACTTGATTTAATTTTCATTTTCAATTATGTACGCAGCAGATTTGGCCCTAAATTCTTATCGAGTGATGCATTTTATGTGCAGCAAGGTCATGTATGGTAATGTGTAGTGACAGTGACACATGCTGCTCTGTTGGCTGCGCACTGCAGCACATTTGACTCAGAAAAAAAAGAAAAAACAGTAGTCAAGGTTGTTTACATCAACCCATTTCATGAACAGTCTAGATATAAAAAGTTCACCACAGCTGAGAACCCCACCCTTTAATAGATAAAGGGACAATGAGTCCTGCACTGAAACACTGAGGTTGTTTACTCAAAACATGTGAGCACACATAAACACGTTTAAAAGTTAAAGTTGGACATTTTGACGTCATAGTCAGGTTTAAAATCCTAAGAACTTTGTTGAAACTTTGCAACTGCACCATAATGTCATGTGTCCACAGTGATCTTTCACTGTGGATCAGTTGGAACTAGCTCCAGTTACAGCAGAGGATGTGTTGTAATGATCCAGTTGCAGGTTTGTACTCAGCCTGCCCTGTAGACTAATCTTCCACTTGCTGCTGTGCCACAACAGTTTGTTTAAAACTGTGCTTGGCTGCTTAGCAAATCATGTATAATGATTTTGTTCTTTGCACAATACAAAACAAGTCCTTATCATCTGAAACCAGGTACCTCCGCTCAGAAGAACAGTGCACTCTTCTGGCCAGAACAGAGTACTGCAGCGGTTGAGGTTCAGCTCATGTCAGCTCAGCACAGTGGGCTCAGGAACAAAAGTATAGGTCAAAGAGTTGCACTTGACACCTGCTTAGAGTACATAAAGACCTGTGCTTTAACTTAAGTATGTCACAGGATGGCAGCAACGTCTTTGCTGCTCTGTCAGATTCTCCTCCAAAAAAATCCAGAAGACAAATGTGTAGACTTGCTAGTTGTTCTGTTACCTGGCTATACGAGTAATTAAACATATAGACATATAAATGTATAGACTGCAAGTCCATGGTTTTGATCTAAAATAAAATGTATTTGACATTAATTGGAAAGCTAAATATGCACACTGTGAGATATGTGTTGATATTTTGATATGCTGGCAAACACAAGTCTGACCCAAGTCTTCTGTCAGAAAAACTGCAGCAGCCAGTAGTCTTTAATAATGTCCCACAGAGGTAAAGGCAGATGTGTACACTGAATGTCGAATCCAGTGAAGACACATTCAAGTAACAGTGTATGAAGTTGTGAGTGGTGACATGCAGTGGTGTAGTGATAGTTGTTGAGGTGAGGGTGCTGGTACATGGGTAGGTTACAGAAAAAGGAAGTGGGTATACGCGTCGGATGAGATGTTGCTGTTTGTATCCGTTCTGCTGCTACTGCTTGTTGAGGTGTTTTCTGATCCCACTGTGTATGGAGGAAAGTTTGGGAGATGGGGTGTGTGTATCAGAAGCCCCTTTTACACTGCCAGATTTTCCGCGAATGTTGGGCCGTTTTGCTGGCAAGCTGCGAGCGTTTAGACACACAGAGCCAGATTGGCGAGTTGATCTGAGATGCCCAATTTTCCGCCTCGTAGCGTAGTCATATTGGCGGAACCATTTTGGTTTAAACAGACCGAGGCGGCCTTCCGCCATGGGAGGGGCTGTTGATGACTTGTAGGAGGAGCTGTTTATGACGCCGCACGTGCGACCCACTGGCGGTAAATAAACAGGAAACAGCAGATAGCAGGAATTAGCAAGCAGCTAGTAGAGAGAGGGAAACGCAAACCTGACAGACACTGTAAAGATGAACAACTGGGGAGACAAGGAATTGCGTGCCCTCCTTGTCCTCGCAAATGAAGAGGCCATTAACCGTCAGATGACGGGGACGGTGAAGAACGGGCCGACTTATGAGAAAATCACCGCAGGACTGAGCAGCCATGGCTTCCCTCCCACGTCACTGTTTACGTCACATGCTGAGCCACACGTTTTGTTACTTGCTCACGCCCCCCATTGCCCCGAAAAAGGGACATTCTGTATAAACAAAAGTAGGTAGGCTTTCCGATTTTGTTTATATACTGCCAATGCTGAAAAAAGACTGATTGGGCTTTCCTGCAAATTTGCACAATTCCTATCTAAACAGGGCTAGAGGCAGGGTGTGGGCGATGGCACCTCACCAGGCACTATGACCTCCACTGCCCGGAACCACTCCGACTATGCAGGTATGGGTGGTGCTGTTGAGCTCAGTGTGAACACCTGGTTAGTCCATAACTGCCCATGATGCCATGGTGACAAAGTTCTTGTTAAGACAGCTTCTTAGGCTGTGAAGGACATGACTGGTGATTGCTCTTTGAGTCTCAGTGGCTGCTGCTTCTACTGTCCAGAGAGGCCCCCTCACTGTACTAGGCTGTGTGAAGTGTGAATGTTCAGAGCATCTCTCAGTGCAACCTGAGAAAAAGTTCAGGCCTCCGTCTCACAAATGTCCACATATCCTGCCCACCGTCAACGCCTGGACCAGGGTCTTCTCATCCGCCAGGGGCCAGATGCATAAAACTCTGTGTAGATTCATGATTAAACTGTGTGTACACCCAAAAACAGAAATGTACATATGCATTCTTAAGTGCGATATCGTAGGCAACGGGACTCGCTTGAGTTTCTTGAAGACATTTCACCTCTCATCCAAGAAGCTTCTTCAGTTCTAACAGACTGCTACAGAGTCGCAGGCTTTAAACTCTGTGGGTGTGAACCCTTACAGAGTTGTTAAGGTCACTTGTGAGCTCTTAGTTTCAGAGTTGTTAAGGTTGCATGTGAGTCATTGACCCATCATGTGTGTCATTAGGGTTAGATGGGTATAGGTGTGAATCTCATGACTGAATTGTAGGTGGGCAGTAAGTGGTGTCTTAAGCCATCTCCTCTGTTAAATAAAGGTTGTTCAGTTTGACGTAGCTGGCTTCTTTCATGCCTCTTTTAAACCATCTGTCTTCTCTGGCCAAGATGTGAACATTGCTGTCTTCGAAAGAATGTCCCTTTTCCTCCAACACGAACATACGCATTATTTTTGTCAGGTTTATAAAGCCTTGCGTACATCTGATTCAACTTTATAAATCTCAGTCATTGTGGCGCTGGGTAAACATGTGCAAGCCTCATTCCCACACCCATAGTTCACCATAAATAGATGTAGAAATGCCCTAAAACATACATTGGCATATCGTTATTGTGCCCTTCCACCGTTCATTAGACCTGTCAATGAGAAATACGGTATAGACAGTGCAATTTCACCGACTGTGTTGCATTGGCGAGGTTCTCTAACAGTGCCAGGGCAGCCATCAGTATGCACAGCTATATATATTTGTAGGATCCTTAATACTATTGAATTACATTTCTTCAAACCATCACCGCAATAAAATCTCAATCATCACTATCATTAAATGATTTGTGTGCTCATGTGGAAACTGACTTTACAAAACACCCCATAGGATAAAAATAAATAATGGAGAAATGTATCACTCAAGAAGACTTTAATATCATCTGTATAAATGCGCATTTGATTGACAGTTTACAGAAAGCTGTGTAAGCCGCAAAAATAATAAAACAATCAGTGAAGTTGGCAAACCACCCAAACAATTCTGTCTCTCAACTATATGTCATCTCACCCACAGCTGTCTCAGGTAAAACTGTGTACGCCTGGTCTGAAAAACGCGTGAGGTGCGAACATTTTCACTGCACATTCTTCCGTTATGAAAACCAATTCATATATTGAAAAAGACTTATGCACGTTTTTTATGCATATGGCCCCAGGCCTCCTGTGATGCATCTGTTTGGTGATTGTGTGTCTAGACTTCCTGTTGGTGGGTCAGAGCAGAGCAATTCTCAAACACACACTGATCTCCAAAATATGTAACTCCTTCTTGTTTGGAATTAAAATAAGACATAAAAGGACACAACATTGTTCTGTCTGTAGCTGTATATGTAGCTGTCTAGCTTCTCTACAAGTCGTGTGTTAACAGCAGCATTGTTTAGCTGACAGACTTTCGGTTAGCTCGGCTTGTATTGAAAGTAACCACCAAACCAAAACCCACAAAAAAGAAACAATCTTCAACTTAAGCCTATATTTATACATTATTAAATCTAAACCATTTTATTGGGCAATATTGTATGCGTCAGTATTCCCTTCTACAGTAACTGGTCTTAAATTCAACAGAGAAACCACAAAGACAGAAGATGAACCCACACAAATATGAATGTGGACCTCCTCTTAAGTTTTCTCTTTGAATAACATCCCTTTATCTGCTCTACCACAACAGCCCTGTCACAGTCTGTACCTGTATTGACACGAGAGGAGATATAGAAACTACAAGGATGAAAGGATTTGTTCACCATACGAAACGTACAGAGTAACATCAGCCTTTCCCTTTAACATGATTTATTATGATGCCAAATATCAGAGTTTCCTGTACCATCAACCAGCAGTTATTACTAGCTTTTAAAAAGAAACTTAACAAGAGGGCTGATGATCAAAAACAAGATTTGTCTCATCTAGAGGTGGTTTTTCTGATTAATGATGTATTGGAAAACTGCATAAAGCTTTCACTCCCACTGCTCACACATTTACGATGAATCAAATGGAAAAATGTACTGACAGATGTGACGATTAGATAAGATACATCAGGGGTTGGTTGGGGTTAATGAATGATAAACCTCACAGAACCAGCTTCCTGTTAGAAACCAAGTGACTCTGAGTGTGCACAAACAGCGCGAAATGTCACCAGTGTGCTTTATAACCACACATTTGCAGAAGCTGCTGAAGAGTTGGTTATGCTAATGCATCACAAATGTTGGAAAATTTGTCTCATTTTAATCAAGTGGTTGAAGGGGAACTATGTCCATTTTCAAAATTCATACGTGTTTTTCCTATGGTCCAAGACTGTCCAAAAATACTAGCGAGGATGAACAATTTCTCCCAAATCCAAAACCTAGAGTGCTAAAGGTTATATGTGTGATGAGTCTTGAACTGCTCCATAGACAATAAATTGGTAAAGATGTAATCAATGACACAGAGCACCCAGGGGAATGTCCTGAGTCTACAGGTGCATTTTCTGTTTCAGAACTGAAACACTAGTACAAAAGAATAAAGAGCATTTGGGTATTAAAAAGAGGAAACAAACATTCTGTGGGTGCACAAAATCTTATTTGTTGTCTGTGGAGCAGCTACAGATTTTATACCTCAGTGGTTCTCGACCTTTTCCTTTTCAAGGACCCTTAAAATAGATGCACATTAGTTCACAAACCCCGGTTTGATAAGCTTTTGCGGTAACACTTTACTTGAAGGTATCTACATAAGATTGACATGACACTGTCATAACTATGACATGACACGGTCATGAACATTATGTACATGTCATAAACGTTTATGACTGCTATCATTAAGTGTCATTTGGTTTTTGTAATGACAAGTTGACATTGTTTGGGTTGTCTTGACAACAATCAAAGTGACATTACCAGAAGTTGTCTTTGTCATGACAAGTTGACATTAAATTTGTATGGGATGTCCTTATAATGCCAACGTGACATTAACCAGGATGACATTACCAGAAGATGATCTTTATGTTAATGTCAACTGACTAACTGTCATTATAAGGACATCCCACATAAATTTAATGTCAACTTGTCATGACAAAGACAACTTCTGGTGATGTCACTTTGATTAATGTCAAGTTGTCATAATCAAGACAACCCAAACGCGGTCAACTTGTCATTACAAAATCGGACGACACTTAAAGGCACAGTATGTAAGAATGTGGCCAAAACAGTTACTGCACTCAAATTCAAAATACTGCCACGAGTCATGTCTGCCCCCCCTCTGCTACAGATTCAGGGTTGCTGGACAGTGGCACGCTGGAAACTGATTTGTTTGCCCACGGTTGGCTGCCGTGGCAAGGCCACGTCGCCGCGTCCTTGATCTTCGGTTTACCAGCGGACCGTTCGAGCAAGTCCAGCTTCTCTGCTGCTAACGCTGCTGCCGGGATACAGCAGAGGAGGAGCCGGCTGTTAATGCTATGTACTGGGACACTACTAATGCTGCTTGTCATGCTGCTAACATTTGTTTCTCAAAAAAATCTCATCTGCACATGGGCTACAATGTATGATCGAAAATGAAAGTTGAAAGTATTCGAAATGTCTATCCCCGTCTAACTATGATGCTAGTTAGCCAACTTTGGCTAAAGCTTACCTGTCGAGGAGCAGACTCATAAGTCAGTCTTTAGACGCTTTGCTTAACTAAAGACTGATGACTTTCTCCCTGATTTTGTGTTTAGATGGGCGGATACAATTTCAGAGTTTAAAAAAACACTCCCTACGTTACAGAACCAATAGTAAATCTACAGGGCGGTCCCTCAGTGGCTCGCTGAACTCTTGTGCTTGTAATCATAGTCCCACTAGAAACACATGTAGCGGTACAAAATGGCTCAGCCGCGCTTGCAGAAAACGCCATCAAAGTTAGTGGATGTTTGTCACGTTTGCGGCAACACATTCTCGCCAACTAAAAGAAACAAACATAATCTTTTACAAGGCCATGACTCGTCCATCCGGCCGGACTATAACGTTAGAGGGAATCGCCCTGTTGTTTACAAATACTTCCGGGTAGAAAACCAGCAGAGCTTTTAGCTATATATATATAGCCTATATATCACATTTTTCACATCACTGTATCACCGTTTAGACTAATCCGATGTTTGTAAAGTCTATAAACACAATGATTGAACAAACGTTACTATTTCTTAGCTGTTAGTGGTGTCTGTAATAGGTAATAACTCATTAAACGGTCCGTGAAAAAAATATTTTTTCCAGCGGATATCTTAGTTACAACATGATTGAGCTAGCAAAGCAGTTTTGTGTTGCTATGTGTGGTATTTATTCAGTTTTGGGAGATCACGATGTCTAGAAAGCATCAGTGGCTGCAGCTGACAGGGACAGCTAACAGCAGCAGCAAAGCTAACATCAGGATGTCATCTGTTAAAAGCCTCCCGTTGTCGGATACGACATGAAACTACTCCAGTTAGCTCAATCATGTTGTAACTAAGACATCCGCTGGAAAAAATATTTTCTTCACGGATGAGCACACGTTTGATAAAACGGAGTTAAATCTCTTGGCATCCATTTTCAAGCTCTCTGTGTGTTTGTTCCCTTGCGGACGAGAAAAGGGGGAGCGCACATTTCCAAGAAGGCGTGTCTTTTTCAAAAATGCAAGAGGCGTTGCTTTGTTGCCGGCCGTTTTCGCCGGTGTGTTAAACACACTTTAGAAGGGAGTGTCCCCAGACTATCAGAAGGCGGAGATCTCTGATTGTCTGGTGGCGAGACTAGTCGAGGAGAAGAGTAGCCACTTTGACATCCGATTTCAAATTCTTCTCCACTTTCAGCCGTCTCCACCGTTCAAAAGCATCTCCTATATAGACCCTTGCTTTGCCTCGAGTTTTGTCTTGGTGTTTTTGGGAATCAGAACGAGGTCGTTTGGGTTTAGTCGCACTGTCAGCCATTGAAGCTCAGTCGTAACTGTAACTGATGCTGAGACTCTACTGACTGCGTGACTGGTAGACGGCGGTGGGTGGCGCAACAGGCCAAAACACAAATTCAAAACATAAACATGATTTGCGGACCATAAATTTTTTTTTAAAATGCGAATATTCTGGCTGTACTATTGCTGTCGGTGAGATCAGTATGTTATATGAACATTATTCCTTAGTCTCTGTGACATATTAGGAGGATTTTACGACTATTTGCTTTAGATTTCTTACATATAGCTCCTTTAATGACAGCAGTCATAAACGTTTATGACATGTATATAATGTTTATGACAAGTTCATGACAGTGTAATGTCACCCTTATGTAGATACCTTCAGGTAAAGTTTTACCGATTTTGCTTTAAGGACCTCCGTCTGAGAAGATTTTGGTTGTTAGATACAGTATGATTAAAGAGTTGTCCACACCAGGAATGATAGCTATAAAAATAATGATGTCAGCATCCAAACTGGTAACGTTATGAAATGAGAGGCGCTAAGCATGGACTGTGAGCTCCAGCTGTGATGCCATGTAAATTTGAATAGATTTTGATTGGCATTTAGTGTTTCTACTGTTCATCAAACCGCTCTGAAAGTGATCCCAGCGATAACATTTGCTGCTGTCGTTGTTGTTTCAAAAAAAAATTATTTAAACAACATACAAATACAAATTGCACAACTACACTATAATGCATCACAAATGACTGACATAGACATACAGTAGTAAAAGGAAGAAAAAAAATCATAGACACAAAAAAACCAAATCAACAACAAAACAAACATCTAAATAATGATATTGTTATCATCCTTCTTTTAAACTTAGCCTTTATCTATATCATCTTTTTTCATAGTCATTCATTTCCCCTGCCTTGTAGCACTAATGTCCTCTAACATAAAGACATGTTTTCAAAAGGAAAGAAAATGGGGCAACATGGGAATTATTGTTGTCAATAGGTTTTGTTCTCTGTTGTAATTATTTTTCATGGTCTAGACTGCTCTTGAGACTAAAATTGTAGTTGAGGAAATAACAGAGGGGGAAGTGAAACAAATGATTTCAATGATCACTCCTATGACTCTCAGTCACATTGGCCACACTTCTACAGTGAATTAAAAAGTGAAAATAAACTATTTCCCATATTTTCTGGGGATCCCCTGGAACTCCAGGGAACTCTAGGGGATAGTACTGCTGTTATTACTTGGTACTGGTAGCATCATAATTTCAGAGGTACCTCTCTGGTGTCTTTAAGACAGACTCAACTGACTGAATTGTAGGCCATGGAAATAACATTGGACTTCTTAATGTAGTTGGTGTTTCCCTTTAAGTTTCCTAAAATGAATCATACCCTACTGTAGATGTCTGTTAAAGTAGAAAAAACAAACAAGTTTTTTGCTTTAACTTATAATTATGAAGTACATGTTAATTGCACAATGTAATAGCCATGAAATAATGACACCATTGGCATATGGATTGGTTGCCTGTAAGCTTCACTTTCACTATGTAGTTCTGTCTGCCACTGAGTACGATTTCCTGGTAAAATGAAATGAAACTTGTTGACAATACTACTACATAAAAATTAACCCCCGCTCCTACCACATTTTGTAGCTATAGGTAGTTATGTCCAGTAGCCAAACAGTATCGGTTTAAGTTTTTTCTAATTAGAGCCTTGTCTCATGCCGATGTCATCGAAATCCAGAGCTTGGGCAGTGACTTGCGCCATCAGAAACCAATGAAAAAGGCATCCTTTAATGTTGGCATACACGGCTGGTTGCCGTTTGAGTTTAACGGCACCTGCCGACATCAGGCGAGACAAGGATGAAAGTTAAGGCGCCCAAAGTCCGACTGAGACGGGCAGGAGGGGTTTCAGATGGGTCAAACAAACACCAACTTTCACCTGGGAGAGTGGTGTTCGTGTCCCATAAAATTCTAAAGCCAAACCCTGTTCTTTTTCCCTAAACCTAACCATGTGTATTTGTTGTTGAAGGAAAAAGAACGTTAATTCTCCATGTTGTACCAACATTGGGCATTTATTTTGAAAGAGACTGTATGTTAACGTTAAATTTCCTGTGAAAATGGAAGTATATTTTGAAAGAAGACAATAGCCCCTTTTCCACCAACATTTCCAGGAACTTTTATTACCAGGAATTTATTTTCTGGGGTAAAATGATTCCTGGTAATCTGTGTGGTTTGCATTTCCATCGCACCTCAAAGTTCCAGAAAATGTAATCAAATTAGCGTGATGACGTATGATGATTCGCCGTGTGCCCTGTATTTGGCTCCGCCAGCTTGGCTGGTTACGTGTTAGTGTGGGGAGAGGAGGGGCTGTTTGTCTCAGCCAGCAGCTAAGTTTAAAAGTATTTTAAGATCCGTGTCAAACTAAGTTAGTCTATGTACAGACAGCTGTCATTTCAGCTTATTAGTAACAATTCGCTATCAGCTGAACTAGCATGCTGTCCTTGTGTAAGACATAACGTTAGTGACGGTGGATGAGAGACTGTGGACAGAGCATATTGAATAACGCTGTCTACATGTTTACATGTTCATGCTTGCTGAACACATGTATGGATAAAGTGTTGGCTTCTTACTCGCTAAGGTTTAATGTCACTTACAGTAACGAGTGTAGCCGCCGTCAACTCGAGTAATTTTTGAGTTATCTTCACTTTGTTTCCACCGCGGCTGCTCAGCTGTTCACCGGTTACCGTGCCGTGTAGGCGTGTGTGTGTGTGTGTGTGTGTGTGGAGGAGTTCAGCGCCGGCACCAAAGATTCGATACCGTTAGCGCTTATCAGTACTACTGTCTCTGATCATTTAGCCCTGGGGCTAATTTTGTACCGGGTGTCAGTACCCATCCTTAATCAAAACACAAACAAAGTGAAGCTTGTAGAAATGAAATAAAGTTTGCAGCAGCAACCCATACCAGGAAGTGTGGTTATCTGAAAAGTCCTACCCCTCTACCAGGTACTTTTTTCAGGGAAAGTTTGGGGCTGAGGGAAAGTTTTTTCCCCGGGTAATTTTGATGGAAACGCACCAAGGCTTTTCAAAAGCCCAGGTAAATGAGAAAAGTGCCTGCGGTGGAAAAGGGGCTAATGCATGTACCAGGCAGAACTTGACACGGTGTCCCAGAACATCAGCAGTGCTCACCGTGTATTAAGTGATATTCTGGTTAAGATATTTATACTGAGCAATATATACTGAGATACAGATGGACAGTCAAGGTTCATAGTGCCCAGTAAAGTAGGATTTTGAGGTAAACAGTTATAGAGGATTCAGTTCTTCGACGCTGCCAGCATCTACAGTATTGTTTTAGTACTCGTCATTGAGGGTCATGAAGGGCAGCATAGAAGACTATAGGAGGTTTCTGGCAGGCAATGCAAAGACCACTGTGAAGGAGAATGTCAGTCAGGGAAAAGGGCTGGCAGTGGATGACAGAATAGGATGTGACAAACTGACCAGGGTCCAGGGTGAGGAAGTGCAACTGTTGTACTCCACCAAAACCCTCTTTGGGTGTGCTCCAACAACAAAGCTGACTCATACCAAAGAACAAGGAGAGGCAACCTTTATTCATATAGCGTATTTCATACACAGGGGAAAACAGAACGAGCTTTACATGGAAATGAAGAAGAAAAGAATGAGAAATAATAAGTGACTAATAATGTTGAAGATAACAACAACAATAATAATAATAACAGCCATTCACAACAAGCATGAAGGAAGACTTCTGGATTTTCATTTACAAAGGATGTAGTGCACATTTTTTAAAGTTGTTTCTTTTTTTCCTAAAAAACTAAAGACAGCTTCTTCAGACTTTGAACTTAATCTTGCAGCAGTCGCCAGAAGAAAATGTCTTAACAATGTCTCTAAAGTAATGTAGTTCTGATTACATGTATATGAGCTGACTTCATCAGGAGGTGGAGGGGATGCTGGATGGTGAGACGTCTAGGCATCTAGACGGCTGCCAACCTGCGGACCATTGCAGACCACTGTTTGAGACCAACAGTGCAGCATTTCTAGCAGCGTCTGTGCCACCAAAACCACGTGTTTTTTGGTAAGACATCAGTGGTCATTTCAGTTGTGATTGTGCCACCAACTGGGTGTTTATAGCAAGACATTTGCCACATTTCTAACCTGCAATTATTCCCCAACAAATGGGTATTTTTAGTGAGGTATTGGTGGCAATTCCAGCTATGGTTGTACCACCCAAAACTGGCTATTTTAAGCCAAAACATGACCTTTTCCTAAAGACATTGAAGTGGTTTTTGTGCCACACAATAACCACAGCATTTTCGAAACTGAAAGAAACTCTATGTTAAACATATCTGCTATAAAATAATGCACAAATGTCATATCCCAGGCTTGGAGAAACATGCAATACCAACATTCACTCTGGCGACTGGGTTGACCCCTGATACAGAATGATGGGACAAGGGTATAAAGAAAACATAAATAATAAATAAATAAAACATGCTGCCTCATCAAGTAGAATGTTTCTGAGATGAACCTGATGTGTTGCATCAAAGTTTGGTCTGTCAACAGGAAACACATTTGTGGCTGCTTGTCTGATTAAACATTAGGGTTGTTTTTGCACTATTTTGCTCACATTAGAAGATGTGTGAAGATGTTTCCCAGCCTCTTTGATGACATTGCATTGAACTCTCTGAGCCTTTAAGCATTCTGAATTGCCCCGCTGTGTGAAACAAACATATTATTTCTACCTTTCTATATAGGAATCAGGTCGGAATCAGGTTCATGCACTGATAGATATGATCTCTACTCATGGGTGGTAATGTAGGGTAATTTCCTCCTCATTCTCAAGAATGTCTTGGTTGAGAGCTTGAACGCTTTGTGCTGAAGATTTGTCAAAGCAAAACTGGCTTGTGGGTGCTTTCCTGATTAAACATTGTTATTTTAATGCTGTGAAAGTTGGGCAACAAAAGCTATGCATTTGTCCAAACAGCAGACTAATGCTGTGTCTCAAATCGTGTACTTCTGTAGGCTACTTACACCTAATATTTTGAGTGCATAGGTGCATTCACACTGAGAAGTATGGAAAAATGCAGTGCACTATGAGTACCCAGATGGTGCACTCAAAACGGTCAAAAAATTGAGTGTGGAGCTATGGACACTTCTCGCCCTCAATGGTCGCCATCTTGACTACGTAGCGGAAGGGGAGGGACCACTTTTCAAACTGGAAATGGCGGCTGAGGACTATGCGACCGTGAACGTTGTTGCATTGTATAAATACATGTGTTTTTGCACTAAGCACCACTATACTGTTGTCGGGTATAAGCCAGCAGTATGTTTGCTGGGTTCATTTAGCAGTCTGTAATGATTTGGTACCGTGAACGATAATGCGAATGCTAATGCTAGTTTGCTAACTAGCTAATTTGCGGTTCTCATTTCCAGTGAGTGTACAACGGCCGTGTTTTGTTTGAGACAACACTACCCTGTCGAAATTTGTGCACTACACCAATAAGTACATAGTGCACATAGTATACTACATAGAAGTATACTAAGGGAAGTATGTGATTTGAGACACACCATAAGTTATATACAGTTAGCCATAATTCTGTTGATAATGTTGCTGTGTTTATATCACCCTATATGGATTCCTGACAGGAAGTGATGCAAACGAGTGAACATCAGGTTGTTTCATTGTTACCAATGAAGGTGTCCTGCTCAGTGACAATGAACAGGCTAAGCAACCTGTTGCTTGTTTGAAGAACTGCTAACTTTGCCCCTGTTTTCGGTGAAGCTTCGCTCACCTCCAACACATTTTCAGAGCAACAGCAAGCTTGCTCCCTTAATGTTGACTGTTGTTTGTAAAATATCTGGGGCCTCATTTATAAAGCTTGCTTACGCACAAAACCGGGCTTGGAAGTGTGTACGCAACTTCTTACGCAAGAATTGGGATTTATAAAAAAAAGACTAGCGTAGGAATGTGCGTAACTTTAAGCAAACTACAGACCTTGCTTAAGCACATTTTGGAGACAATTGTGACAAGGTGAGAACGATTGGTTAATGGAAAGAGCGCATATAAATAGCCATTCAGTGGCAGCCGTGCGCAATAAGGCACAATGGATGCACTTGCACTTCTCGAAGATCATGCCAATGGACGGATCCGACTGGAGAGGGTATTCCGAGATCGGGAAGATTTCCTGGCTCATGATGATGACAGGCTAATAAGCCGTTTCAGACTACCTAGAGCCTTGCTCTTGGATCTGATTGCTGAATTGAGTCCAATTTTAGAGCGACCAACCCACCGGAACCGCGCCATACCGGCACACATTAAAGTGCTGACAGCGTTGGGTTTCCTAGCAACGGGCTCGTTCCAGAGGGAATTATCCGACAGGTATGCCTATTTCTTTTATTGTTTATTGATATAAATTCAATTTATAGATTTCTGTTCTATTCAGGAAATAGAAATTAATAATAAATCCTGTGCAATAGGTCTGGGATATCACAGCCATCCCTCAGTGCTTCAGAACTTTCACCACATGTGCATGTTTCATGTGTTTTCTGGACCCACCTGTAGCTGCCACGCTCTGGCAGTGCAAAGCCACTTTCTTTTTGCCTCCACCTTTAAATCCGACCACTTCTTTTTTATTTCGGCGACACTGCGCTCTGTGCCAGCCGCGCTTACTGCCGTGGCCACAGCGTGCCATTCAGTGGCTTTTCGTTTGTTGGTAATGCCACTTGAATGGCCGCCGAATAAAGTTTCCCGTCTCGCTGACACCTCATCCACAAGCACCTCGATCTCTGTCTCAGAAAAGTTCCTCTTTCTTCTGGTTGCTGCCATGATTCAGCGTGAAATGCCGTGGATCCATCATGCCTATTTATATGCAAAACACATTCATGAGGTAATTTGCATGACCATACATGGTGAATTGTGGGCGTGGAGAGGGAGGGACATGAATCAAATCCTGCTGCGCAACTTTCCGGTTGGACTGTGATTTATAAAGGGAAGGTGCTTGCAGGTGTGCGTAGGCATGGTTTTATAAATCCGACTTTTTTTTTGCTTACGCACTTTTCAGCTTTTCAGCGTAGGTAAACTTTTAGTATGGATCCTACGCCAGGTTTTATAAATGAGGCCCCTGGACATTTTTTTTCCTGCCAGTTTGCTCACTTGCTGGAAAAGTCTCTGGTGCATGAAAACCAAAAGTACAAACAGGTTATTTGTAGTTTCAGGGTAAATTACACCAATATTCCGAAAGTCACTGGAAGATATAAAGAGCTGGACAGAAACCAGATGATCTGCAACCTCTGTGATGATAATCGTGTGGGAGATTAGTATCATATTTTGTTTGAATGTCAGAATGTAAGCTTAATGACTTACAGAGAAAGGTATTTGCCAAAGTATTATTAAAACCGCCCATCTATGTTTCAATTAATTTTGTTATTACAATCACATAAGCCAAAAGTAATTTGTAAACTAGGTGCTTTTTTTGAAGAATGTCCTTCCTTTGTTTAAATTCCATTTGTTGTACTTAAGCCATGTCGTGTGTCATTGTTTTGTTAATGTATGTAATGTTTGTACTCCATACCATGTGATATAGTCAAGAGTGAAATAAATTAATTGTAACTTAAGTTAAGAACTGGCATTACTCCCTTTAGTTGAATTTTGCAAGCAAATTTTGGATTAGGGACTTACTGAGAAGCATTTACAGAATGTAAATACAAAAATAAAATAAAATAAAATAAATAAATAAAATTAAATGAAATAAAATAAATTAAAAATAGTAAATAAATAAAATTACTAAATAAAAATAAAGTGATAATTTTTAATGACTTAAATATACAGAGTAAAACTTCAGCTGACAAAGAACACGTAGAAGAGTCACATCGTCAATAGTATGACATCACATTTGGTTTTATTCTTACAATACAATTTGAGACAAATCTTAAAGCTGCTTTATACAATATTTATATTTACAATGTAAATAATTGCGAGAGGGGGGCCTTTTCTCCCGGTGGTTACACCTTTGTCATCTGATACATATGACTGTCTCTCAAAGCTCAGTTACTGACTTTCAGGGACCTCTAAAGAATATTTTTTTTGTGTTCTATGTATTTACAAGTAGATCAGTGTTACAATAATATCAAAACACACCAGTAACAACTTAAACAAGTTTAATACTTCATGGCACAACTTGCGTGCATCACTTTCTTTGCAAGATCGTAGTTTTTCCAAAAACCCAGGAAATGGTAAAGGTTAAATTTAAACATGACACTCTGCACTATAAAAAGACGGTGTGCACCTGCTTAAATTCTTAAGACACACACACACGCACGCACGCACGCACGCACGCACGCACGCACGCACACACGCACACACACACACACACACATACACGAGATGTGGGACCCAGCTGGGATGAGGCCTGTGTGGGGGAGCAGGAAAGGTGGGTGAGGAAGTGGTGATGGTATTTGTCTTTGCACACCCACACACAACTCAGATGTGGGTATGAAAGAGAGATGTGTGACGTATGTTCTCATTTTGGCATAGCTTTTGCATAATCCAAAATCTATAATGCTCTGGGGACCATTGGAGAAATGTTTTTGGTGGCACAATATCACCCATGACAGTTTTCTCTTTTAGTAGCTCCAGTGTAAAACTAATTAAATCCACTTAGACACCTCACTCAAAAATATTCGCCACATTACTTAGTCCGTGTGTTTCTTTCCTCTGTAAAGGAAGTGAAAGTTGCTGTGGTGCTGCATTAATGATCACGACATTTTTTTTAAAAAGTTGAGACAAAGCTTAGCTTATTTATCTTAGTTCCTGTGCACAAACACAGATTCACCAAAGTCCATTTTGACACCACTGTTACTGCGTAGCAAACACATGCCAATGAGAATAAGGCAGTAAGATACACCATCATGTTAAAAGAAAAATATAATAGATATGGAACAATACATTTTAATACATGTTGTCCATTTTAATGAACATCTACTGCATATGTACATGCACTACTGTCACAAGATCTCAAGTAAAAGACCTGTTAGTCGTGTCAAAACACATCACACATGAACACATGTGACTAAAATAGGCCTTTTTGAGTTTAACCAGAGTAAACTAGGGCTTGTCTGTGACACTGCTTGTATGTTTATATATCCTGTATGCTCGGCTGTGGTTTCTCTCAGGTGTTGCTGCTGCTGTTCTCAGCTGTCACCTTGGAGGAGGCACCGGAAGTGTATAGATAGTCCTTGAACAGACTCAGCACCCGCTTCTTGTAGGTCTTAATGGCAAAGAAGTAGATGACTGGGTCCAAGCAGCAGTTGAAGTTCATTAGTGAAACTGTGATCTGCAGGGAGAAGATGGATTATGAGGTGAAAAATTGACGAGGATTGTTTGAAATCAAACGAGCAGGAATGATTCCTACCTGTAAGGACACCTTAAAGGCCCTGAGCTCCTCGCAGGTTGCCTTGTGGTGTATCTCTCTGGACATAAACTGCATAACGTTGAGGTGGTAAGGGCTGAAGCACACGATGAAGGTGAGGAGGATGAGTAGGATGATGGTGTTGGCCCTGTGGCTCCTCCTCGATCGACCGGTCACAGAGTTCTGCTTGGCTGCGGCTCGCAGCTTTAGGTTGATCTTGGCGTAGCAGCCCATGATGATGACGAGCGGACAGCAGAAGGAGATGACGCAGGCCAGGAGCAGGAGGTACGGGGTGAAGCGGGAGCCGTCGAAGTTGATGTACTCCATGCAGGTCTGTCTTCCCTGGTGCTCGCTCAGCATGCTGCGGAACAGCAGAGGGGCTACCTCCAGGGATACCACAACCCAGACCAGGCAGGAGACCCTGCGAACCACCTTCACGCTACGCAAACACTGCAGCCGGTGTGGGTGCACCATCGCCAGGTATCGATCCAGACTGATACAGGTCATGAAGCCAATACCTGGAGGAAATATAACATGCTGATATGATTAATGGACTTGTGTCTTTTGAGTGTTAAGACCACTCAGAACAGTTTTATACACATCCTGTCACACATGCAGAACATTAGGAAAACAAACAAATCATTTCACAGATGGGCTGGCACTTGTAAAATTTTGGTCAAAAAATTTAACCAAGTTGTAAGATTGTCAAAATGGCTCCAACTGACTCCATTGATTGTTTTCTTGATAAATCCATTAGTTGTTTGGTCTATAAAATGTCAGAAACTGATGAAAAAATATTGATCATTAAGCCCAAGATGACGTCCTCAATGTCTTGTTTTGTCCACAGCCTACAGAGTTTCAGTTTACATCTATTGAAGCCTGTCTGATATTTATTTATTTATAATGTTTCTGTTTAAAAAAGAAAAACATGACACTGCCACTGCATTATCATATATGGAAATTGCTGAATAAAGTATGGTTAAAAAACAATCTATCTAAGCTCATGCGTTTTCATGCATAATGTAAATGCTGCCATCTTATACATGCACAATGGAAAAATAAGGTTATTACAACCTGGTGTTAAGATAAGGTTGCATATATGCAGATACTCATAGATATGGTAGTGTATTGGAAACTGAACATTACCTGCGTATGTATTTGCAAAGAAGAGCAGCGTGGTCAGTCTGCAGAGGAGGTCACCAAAGGGCCAGTCATAGTGCCGGATGTAGTAAATAATTCTGCCAGGCAGTGCCAGTGTGAACAGGGTGTCAGAGAGTGCGAGGTTGACCAGATAAACGGAGGTGGAGTTGAATTTCTGCTTCCTCTGGCAGGTCACATAGAGAACCAAACTGTTGCCGCACACGCTGATGATAAAAACCACTGAGTAGAAAATAGGGAAGAGGACCACGGCTGCTCTCTGGTAGACGAACACATCACAGCTGCTCTGGTTTGGAGAGTTTTCAGCTGAGTCCAGGGTGATATTTTCAACAGCCATTCCACCTGACGTTTAGGAAGAAGGATGAAAATCATGAATCATTAAAAGTGTGCATGAGTGGAGGAACACAAGACCACTGAGCTACAGATTAAGATCATGATAGTATAAATGTTTAAAGTACTTACAATAAGAAAGCAAGTTCCCAAGTGAAGTCACTGTTTATACTTCTGAGTCTGGGGGTTGTAGTTGCAAGTTGAGCTGTGATACTTTAAATACCCCAGAAAAGGCTGGATGCAGTGTTCAAATCCCACCTCTCCTTTTTGACATCATATGTCTGTCAAAGTCTGTCATGCATGCTGAGACCTCAGCAGCTAGTTGATCCACTGTGCACAGTCAGTTTTGAAACAAATGTGATACACAGTCAACTCAGTAGTCAACAGTGTATAGTGTGGTAACTAAATAAATCTAGAAAAAGAGTTGTGGGTTTCATAAAACTGTATTATGCATTGATTTAAATGTTGTTGCCATATAATTAATCTGTAAAGGACATTTGCAGTTGTACTAACCTCTATCAAAGCTCCTATACAAATCAAGTTTGATGTATTTACTGTACATGTATATGAATGGTATACCATGCAATGACATTTACATGTGTACTGTATCACACCATCTTGGCCATTTGTCAGATCCTCACATCTTATTTCACAATAAGGGACTGTTCATTACTCATGAAGGGAGAGGGGGTGGTGCAAAGTGGGGGAGGGTTTCAGTTTTTGTTTAAGCACTTGGGATGGAGTTATGTGTTTTATTATGGCTCAGGGGAAAGTCATGTTTCCTTTTAAAAATGGCCAAAATCCTACCATTTATCAGCCAGAAACTGTAAATACAGAAATTATTGTTGGGTTCTTAAATTTCCAAAGGTCCTTGAATACACTGTGCAGGAGGAAACATAACCAAATCTAAGCTCAATATGTGATATTCCATCAAAATCACTGTATTCTGCATGTCCCATTTGACATTGTACCCTGTAAAAACATTAAATTCTGCGCTCCTGTGTGCATTGAGATAGTGAAAAACTGTAAGATTTCATTTTCGATTTTAACTGTCAAAAAATCAAGGGGTAAGTTTTTTTAAAATGTGACAACATCCTCCATGCAAAACAACACATTCTCACTCACCTCGTTTGGTCATGGACTTTCCACGTCCACATGTGACATTAAAGGTACCCAGGGTGTGTTGGTTGTTGACGTTCTGGGACACCATGTCAAGTTCTGCCTGTTACATGCATTGTCTTCTTTCAAAATACACTTCCTGTTTTTACATGCAATCTCTTTCAAAATAAACACACCACGTCAGTACAGCACCACAAATTTAAGTTACTTTCCTTCAACAACAAATAGAAGTGGTCACATTTAGCCAACAGACGCATGTGGTTGAGTTCAGGGAAAAAGATCAGGGTTTGGCTTTACAATCACACTGGAAGTGAACACCAGCGTTACATGCATTGTCTTCTTTCAGAATACACTTCCATTTTCACAGGAAATTTACCATTTACATACAGTCCCCTTTAAGATAAATGCACTATATTGGTACAACACCGTGAACTGACATTTTTGTACGTGTTGTCTTCAACAACAAAAGCACGTGGTTAGGTTTAGGATAAAAGAACAAGGTTTGGGAGAAAGCTGGTGTTCGTTGGACCCATCCACCACCACTCCCACCTGACCCAGTTGGACCTTAACTTTCGTCCTTGTCCTGCTGACGCCACCGCCTATGGTTAAACCATAAGGGCAACCAGCCGCGTATCATGCCAACGTTAAAGGATACCTTTTTCGGGAACTGCCCATTGGTTCGACATCCCATTGTTCCAACCATATTAAACTCATTGTTCCGAAGTCCGTTCCGAAATCATCATGATGCCCTGTGGTTAAGGTCTGGTTAGGTTTAGGCACTAAAACCACGTGGTTAGGGTCAGGAAAAGATCATGGTGTGAGTTAAAATGAAAAAGAAACTGACAAACACATAAGCCGTGAGCCTGCTCTGCCTCAAGCCGGTCACGGCGCACCATACGCCCACCGCGAGCCGTTCAGCACCGCGGACAGTCGGACTAATGGGATGTCGAACCAATGACATGGACCCCCTTTTTCGTCAGTTTCTGACACCGTAAGTCACTGCCCAAGCTCCTGCTTTCGACGACTTTGGAGTGAGACAGGATTGTGCAAAATTCCTTATAGTATTCTGGCTGGCTCTGTGTGTGTATGTGCAGGTGTGTAGGGGTGTGTGTGTGATGTGTAGGCTTATTAAATTTTGTTGGTTTTGTTTGATAGGACAGGTGGCTGTCGTGCGGTCATATCCTGCTAAAATGCACACATCCTGATGATTCAACATGTACAGAGGATTTGAATTTTGCTTAAAAAGTTAGCTTGTTTTGGTGATAACACTCACTCCTGTGCTGTTTGACTCCATTACCTTTATTTGGTGTGAATTGAATTTAAAGTGTGAATTTAAAGAATGATTGTAAAAGTATTTGTAGCTTTGGGAAAGGTCAAGATAAAAACAGAATGATACAAAACACCCAGCCACGCCCCCTCCTCCGATAGATGAAGAACAGTCCCTACGCACAACTGGTGAACACAAACACACACATAGCCACGTGTTTTATTAATTAGATGGACAGCGGCCAACACTAATGCTAAAGAAAACCAAGTATCATCACTGTATATTGATGATAAACATTGTGGGTATCCTGTTCCTGTCCCTAAAAATGAGGTCAGTCCCCATTATGGGGCTGTGAGCAGCACCGACCTTACCGTCCTCACAATGTGGTTAGTGCAAGAGTTTTGCTTTCGAATGTGTGTGTTTTCGAGAAAGCCAGACAGTGATAGAGAGAACATAGAACTAGTTGTGTTCATGTTGTTCTCTGCAAATATGAAGTATTAGTTTCAACGTGGCTGCTGTTTAACAAACAGATTCTAAGTTGCTTTGGAGAAAACCATCTGTAATTTGACATGTAGAGTGGCTACAGTTTAATGAAACAATGCACGTATTTGCACTGCTGCTTGCAGTTGGCACAGCGTGTTTTTGAGAAAGGTTAGATGAAGTGATAAAGTGTGAGGTTTTATATCGTGTTCCTGTCTCTGAGGTTTCTCAAGTTTGCACTCTGTGTGTAGCTGAGGTGAAGGCAGACAGGCCTGAGATGGAGCTGATGGAAGATACAGAGGGCTGCTTAAGTATTGCTGTTGCTCGCTGAAAAAAAAAAAAAAAAAAAAAAAACTGTCACAATCCTGTGATGTGTGGATGAATCACTAACAGTTTGAAGAATTTCACATCTGCATACATCTCAACCACCAACCTCCTAAAAAGATTAAAAACATGAACAATCTGAAGCAAAAAAGAACATGGTGCTAAATTCTGAGAAAAGCTATGGTGGTGAGAAATGCGGCAAAGTCGATTTGGAAAATGTAGCAGCCTCACTGTAGCAAACAAAACTCAGTTTGCAAATATTAACCACTCATTTTTATTTTAGTTATCCACAAACAGACAAAGAAAACAATCATTAGCTGATATTTTATTTTGCTAAGAAGATATTAAAGAAACCAATAACACAAAAATTTACAATTAATGCTTTATTATTATCACTGAAAACAAGATACAACATTCCAGCAGTCTGCTAAACCCCATCACCGTCAGACTAATAGTACAGTGGCCGAGCTAACAATAGAAGAAGAGTAGACACACACTAGCCACAGTATCTCATCCTGCTCGCCCACCAAAGCTCTCCAGGTTGGTGTAATTGAAATGGATGGCTGCTGGAAAGGCAAAAGGTCACTAATTGTCACCAGTCAAATGCGGTTATAATACAGCTCACTTAGGTCACAATAAGAGCTTCATGTAGACAATGTCACCTGCAGGTTAGGAGCCTGCTGCACTTCAGGCCTGCATTTCATGCTCCATTAATTTTGTGTGCAGAGTTAAACATCTCGTACCATCTGAACGCCGTGCTGGAAAAGGAAAAGACAAGTCGTTTGTTGAGCGCTCGCTAGGCGTCCTGGGGGGTCTCTGGGTGTTAAATACAACGGGAGCATAGAAGGACATGGAAAGAAGGAGATGATCACTTCTGCTCATGCTTGACCTTTGTGTTTTCACTACCTAAAATAACCCGTGCAGAAATTTGAACTAGGAATATTAACACATAGACACATCTATAACTTTTACCTCTCTGTTCACCGCAAGCATCATACATATGGTAGCCTACTGTGCAAATGATTTTAAAGCCTCTTTCCTTTTGTTTTTGTTTTTGTTTTTGAGTAACTCTTGCCTTAATCCCATTACACCTCCAAAACACTAGTCAGTGGTGGGGTTTCTGTGAAGTGCTGTAAAGTTGAGTTGATTCAAAACACATCTAAAACACACACTAAACATGGCTTAATAGAGACAATTTCAAACACAAGTACACAAATCAGCTTCACTATAACTCGCAGCATTCACAGACAAACACTTGTCTTTATCTGGACACATTTTCCCTACAAATACAACATGCTAATGTTAATAGCACAAGCCTATGGTATTTTACGTGGTATAAATTAGCTTAGCGGCTAGCGGACATTTCCTCGGCTCATATGAAGCCAGGGACAACAGCAACATTTAACAAAGGTAACGTTACAAAATTCGGCTCCATGACAACTCACAAGGTTCACCTACAAAACAACTGTCTTATACTGAACACATTTTCCAAACAAATATAACATGCTAACGTTATTAGCACAAGCCTATGGCGTTTTACGTGGCATAAATTAGCTTAGCGGCTAGCAGACATTTCCTCGGCTCAGACAACAGTAAACATTTAACAAAGGTAACGTTAAAAAATTTAGCTCCATTACAGCTCACAAGGTTCACTGACAAAACAACTGTCTTCAACTAAACACAGTTGATTCACAACACACATTAAACACACATTAAACATGGCTTAATAGAGACAATTTCACACACAAGTACACAAATCAGCTTCACTATAACTCACAGCATTCACAGACAAACACTTGTCTTTATCTGGACACATTTTCCCTACAAATACAACATGCTAACATTATTAGCACAAGCCTATGGAATTTCATGTGGTATAAATTAGCTTAGCGGCTAACGGACATTTCCTGTACTCATATGAAGCCAGAGACAACAGCAACATTTAACAAAGGTAACGTTACAAAATTTTGCTCCATTACAGCTCACAAGGTTCACCCACAAAACAACTGTCTTATTCTAAACACATTTTCCAAACAAATATTACATGCTAACGTTGTTATGGCATTTTAGATTGTGTAAATTAGCTTAGCGGCTAGTGGACATTTCCTCTGCTCATATGAAGCCAGGGACAACAGCTAAACATGTTTTCCAAAAAAATACAACATGCTAACGTTATTAGCACAAGCCTATGGAATTTTACGTGGTATAAATTAGCTTAGGGGCTAACAGACATTTCCTATACTCATATGAAGCCAGGGACAACAGCAACATTTAACAAAGGTAACGTTACAAAATTTTCCTCCATTACAACTCACAAGGTTCACTGACAAAACAACTGTCTTATTCTAAACACGTTTTCCAAACAAATACAACATGCTAACGTTATTGGCACAAGCCTGTGGCATTTTACATTGTATAAATTAGCCTTGCAACGAGTGGAGATGTTCTCTGCTCATATGAAGCCAGGATAAATCACACACAAGACTTAAAATGCTATTTTGTGGAGGCTTTATTGTCTTCACAATTTATTGTTTCTTATCTGAAATTGACGTAAATAAAAGCTTTGTTTCCACTGAGGGAAATGATTTCAGCTTACAAAAATAGACAGGAGGTCTGCGTCGCTGCGACGTTTACATTTCTTGGGAGGTGCACGTCAGGCTATGATGTAGGATTATTTTATACAGTCTATGCGTAGGATATGGTGCAGGCTCTGCGTCAATGCAGAGCCTATGCCGTAGGTATGGCGTTGATCCAATGCAGAAGTATAAATCGAGCTTACTGCCACATGGCCCTCCAAACGGAAGTTTTTCAGAGGTACATGTAAAACTGAGTGTTATGAGACAATGCAACAATGCCAAAAACAGCCCGTGACATCCTGGAAGGACTGAATTTAGCCTACAGCGCATCACGCGTCACCTGGTTGGATTGATTGTGTGAAAGTTAGGTTGTGAGTGAATCGTGAGTGTCCACCAGATAACACCAGACATCATTGTGATATTGTTTGAATAGTCGTGTCTGTTTATGGTTAACACGATCAATAATGATGACAATACTGATGATGTATCATGGTCTTGGAAGGTTGTCTCATTTCATAGGGGAAGATTTCAACCTCTACCCCTTGTAGCGCTGACACAAGGGGCAAAGGGTCACTCAAAAACGAGGGGCAGGAGTAAAAATAAGAAATGTGATTGAGTAAGGGCGTAGGGTTTGTTTCAATATTTGATTCCTGCACACTGATGAGCTTTTTATGCACAGATTTGTGCCTTTTCTGCATCAATTTAAGATGTAAACATTCACAATAGTTTCAGATTTTGAGGGTGACATGTCCTCTGTCCCCCCTGAAATTTACATCTGTGGGATTTGGCATACATGTAATACAGTTAGTGGTAGAATACAGCTCAGAACAGACTACATAGCATTTGTTTTACTGTATTCACACCAGCACCATGAAAATGGTGCACATAGTAGTGTGTAGTAGTGTGTTTATAGTTCTCTGGGTTGATGGGTGTGTGACATGAAAGGTCTTAGGAAATTGAAAGTGACGACCCAGCATGGAACATGCATGGAAGTCACTTCTCAGAAATGTGACCTTTTTCTGGTTGTTAAGTCAGGGGTGGGCTAAAAAAAAAAGGAGGGAGGAGGAGGGGAGAACAAACTGATTTGAAGAGAATTATACAATAGTCAACGGTGCAACTGCCGCCCATAAAAGAACACCCCAGAAGGCATATTGTTTTAAAGGCACCCTCATGGTGGAGGGGGACCAGTGGTGTGTTGGTGAGGCAAACTGGGAATGACTTCTGGTGTCCACAACATGTGTGGAGTAACCAGCATGGCTCCACAAATGATGCCTAACCAAATTTGGGATGTTTTTTGCTGCCAAAATGAATTGTGTATGAAAGTTCGCAGAAACTCCACAGTTGAAATTTAAGTCTGGTTTAACCAGCCAACTTCAGTGGTGGCTCAGGCAGCAGACAAATAACAATTACTTTTTGTAGTGATTTTTACACATACAATAAACATGCAAAAAACACTATATTACCCATTCTTGAGAATTGGGGCAAATCACGTCTTTAAAAAAATTGTAACTTCTGTTTCTGGGGTAAAATATTATTTTTTAAGAATTTATATGTATAAAAAAATAAATATTAATTTTAAAATATTTTGATCTGCTTTCATTTTTTAACATTTAAACTTTTTCTGCGCCAGGAAACACCCTTGTCCCAGGCAAGAATTCACAACTTCACACAATTAAAAATGTATTTAAAGCCTTCAAAATCTAAAACTAACAGCACACACTGCTAACATTGTAAAATGTACTGCTTTAAACATCTTTATTTTAAAATGCATATTTTTTGTGAAAATATTTGCCCTTTAAAGATGCGCTCCTGATTTTTGTCAATTCAGATTTCTACAAAAACATAAATCAGGCATAAATAGGGTTAGCTATATCCCAAAGACTCCTGTCTCACTTCCTGGTTTCCAAAAAGGTAAGAATGCTGCTTTAGTATGTGTAAACTTTCTATTTTTTGATAGATTTATTGAAAAATATCACTATCTAATGTGTTTTAACCCTTTTAAATCATAACTAAATAAGAATTGTGGTTTAAAATGAGTATTTTCATTAGCATTAAGAGAACCCTTAGCAACTTTTGCGGAAGAATGAGATGGCGACTCACAATGACTGCTGTGAAATTAATACATAGATAACTTTTTTGTCAGCTCCGTAAGATGTCAACTCTGTCAGATCTTACTTCTGATGTCCATTTATGCTATTTAAGAAAATCACTGGGAGGTTGGTCTGTTACATGTTTTTATAATTAAGACTTTAAAATATATTTTCCAAGCCTAACTGAAGAGTAAAAATCAGCCCACCCCCTCCCCCCAAAATAAGCCTTTATCCTAATGCTCAAGAATGAGTGTTGCATTGCAGACTTGCAGTTACCTGCTATAACATATACAGCCACTAGAGGGGGTGCAATCATTATGAATCAGACCAAAAAATTATTCAGTGCCATTCACAGCAAAGAATGAATTTAATTTGAGCAAAATGTTTTAAGTTAAAAAGAAAGATTTGATTTTTATATGTTTCATTTTTGTTATTTAATATTTTAGTTATACAGTCAGTGCAGTCGTGTTAAAATTGCGTGCTTGTGAGCATTTATGGATCTGTGTGTGTGTGTGTGTGTGCGTAAGTAGACTGCTGGACATACCGCAGGGGACTCCTGCATTGTCAGGGGGCCTCATGTGGCTCGTGTCTGTTCTCATCATCACCACCTCACCCCCCCCTTCTGCATCAGCCGCCGCCTGCCCTGCTCGGGCCCTGTCCCCTGCTCCAGCACGCTCGCGTGAAGACTCTCCGTTCACACTTTCCTTCACGCTTGTCACCTTTGCCACTGATGAGCTATTTGTTGTTTTTCAGCCAACACTTTTAAACCCTCTGCTTCACAGAGACGACACTGATTTACTCTACATGCCTTAGAGTACTGAGATGGAGAAAAACAATTCTTGTAGTGACTGAGGCTGTGTGAGAGTGAAGAGGAGTCGTGTCACAGGTGTCTACAGACAGTGTCTTAAACAATGTCCACAATCCCTTTCATTCATAGTGAGTCCTTCTTAATCTAACGTGTCACCGTGTTGACACGAGTGGAGCTGGTCGTGAAAAACACACCAGCTCATTGTGCCTGGTGTCCATTTGAACTGCTCGTGACTTCACACCCATGAACACGCTGTGAATTCCACCTTTCTCCCACTTTTAGGGAAAGTCTCATGCTACAGAAACTCATCAGTTTAATGGGCTCATCACACACAACTCACAAGAGCACCCACAGATGGCCCGTACACATTGAGGCATTCTTGATTGTTTAAACTTGAAACAGGATTAAGTTCAATAGCTTTTAGTGGCCTGATCGTCGGTGCCAGAGGCATCATTTTTAGTGGCTCAGAAGTTGCTCCTGGGTTTTTGGGCATTTTATCAAAAATACTGTGACAGAAAGAGCTTTGTTGGAGCTTCAGACAAGGAAACGATGCAGCACACATCAAGATTTGAAGGCCCAATTCTGAAGAGAAAGCAGTTAAGGTTACACCACTGCTGGAGACCAAAACAACGTATTATTGTCATCTAAGGACACTGTACTGCAGGATAAAAATAGCTTTAAAGTACATTGAAGCCATAAAGCAAAAGTTTAAAGCAAAAATAGCGATTGAAAGTTATTCCTTAAAGCCTTCAGTGATGTGACCATTAAACATCACATTATCAAAAATGATAAAAACTGAAAAGATCTTGATTTTAGCAGTTTACTTAAGTGCAACAAAACATGGACAAAACCATTTCTAGTATTAACTAATATTCAAAAACTCCACTCTTGACGAGAAAAATCCCAAACTGCATCCTCTATACTCAACTATTTTAGCCCTTTTATATAACTTCCGTAGAGCTACAGTAGCTATTATTGTACTATTTTTCTATATCCTCCTGAGACCCTGCGTTCTCATGAGGACATCACATTTTGGGTTTACTGGACCTTATACTTCATTCTGCTTAACTTCGGTCTGTTGTCCTCGTTCATGGACGCTGTTTTTCGCCATCTAGTGGTAGTAAGAGCACAGTACAGGGGCGGCTGTGGCTCAGAGGTAGAGCGGGTCATCGACCAATCAAAAGATCAGTGGTTTGATCCCGGGCTCCTCCAGGCTGCATGTCAAAGTATCCTTGATTGGCTGTTCCAGCGGTGTGTGAGTGCGTTAAAAACTGAGTAGCAGGTGGCACCTTGTATGGTAGCCTCGGCCACCAGTGTATGAATGTGTGTGTGTGTGAATGGGTGAATGTGACTCGTAGTGTAAAAAGTGCTTTGAGTGGTCAGATAACTAGAAAGGCGCTATAGTAATTCAGGTCCATTTACCATTTGCCATTCACACTAATCAGTGAAAAAACAAGATGGCAGCCATCTCTGCCAAGTCAGTCTGCAGCCGATCCCGACACAAAGGTGGACCATGTCCAAAACCTGATCACATTTTATTGATGAAACTTACTAATTTATTTATAGTAATGTTTGTAGTTTGATATGGCAACAAATTTGACCAATTTTAGCAACAGTAACAAGCTAAGACACTGTTCATTAGGAAGGACTTGTTTGAAGACAGTGGGAATTTAACATCAGCTCATTGAAGGACATCGGGACTTCATTATCGTCTCATTTTAGGACATTGGGACCTTATCATTGTCTCGTTTTAGGACATTGGCACATAATTATTGTTGACATTGTATCATTTTTTATATTTATCACACCCTACTGATCCCAAATAGCAAGGAGAAACTAAAGATGCACACCAAACAAAAGTTCGGGTCTCGGGACAATACTTCATGGATCGACTCCCCCTTACTTATCAGACCTTTTTAATTTATATCCCACCCATATCACTTAGGTCTTCTGACCAGTCACTTCAGGTCATCCTGCAGGCTCAGCGGAAGCTCAGGGGCCACCGTGCCTTCTCAGTCACGGGCCCCAGTTGGGGCAACAAACTGCCCCAACACATCAGATCTGCCCCCTGTAATGAGTCATTCAAAGCACAGCTCAAGGCCCACCTTTTTCCTTTCTTTTATTTCTTTCTAGTTTTTGCATTACTCATCATTTTATCTGCTCAGCCTGGTACATACATGATTCTTCTTTTGTACTGCCTATGTTTGTGAAGAACTTCGGTTAGCTCACGTTTTAAATGTGCCACAGAAACAAATTTGACTTGACTTGATATTGCGAAACAAAATAATTAGAATCCCACATGCGCAGTTCATTCACAGTGTTTAGCAAACAAATGCAGTATGAACACATGCATAATGCAACGGTGTATTTTGAGCTGATGAACACTGAATAATACAGGGATGAAACTAGTCAAGTCCTGATAGTTGATATTATACTGAAAACAGAAACACACAACAGACATGATTTTTTTGTAGTTTGATTGGTTTAATCAATTAAGAATAGTGTGTTAAATGATCAATACTCATGTCATTTAGCCCATGGCCCTCCAAAGGTGAATCACAGGTCAGAGGTCAGCCTCAGTACAGCAGCTGACCAAGTCTTTAAATCCCCCAACAGCCCCGGTCAGGGACTTTTAAGCAGCACGCATACTTCGCAGATTCAGGATCTGAAACCAGCCGACAGGAGGTCTCGTATAACTGCCCTTTCAGTGCGGTGTGGTTTTTGGTGTGCACTTCTGCTAAAATTATTTTCAAAAATAAGTGATGAGAAATGCAGCTGAGCAGCACCATCTTCAGGATCTGCAGTAAAATAATTCCACAAGCTCTGGGCTCTGATCTCTGTTTCCCTCTCTACTGGTGCCTTTTTTATTCATTTATTTTTTTTAATTCTCTTAAATTTTTGTTGTTATGTCACTGTATATGTGTGTATATATAAATCTAATATGCTTTTCTGCTGCCTATATATTGGATTCAATGTTCAAAGTTAAGTGCAGCTCATTAAAAAGTCAAATAGTAAATGTTTAACTCTCAATATTTTTATTTAAACATATTTTTGAGGCCTGAAATGCAAGTTTGAAGTACAACAAATCCTTAACACACAACTTTATGACTGCACATATGAAACAAGGGAGGTTGGGGGTCCTCTTCCAGGAAATACTTAGTGTCAAACATTTGATTTCCTGCATTCTGGTGAATTTTCATGCACCAGTTTTGTTCCTTAGTATCTTACTAACTACTACTTACTAACTACTTACTTACTAAGTATCTTAGTCAAGATAAAGTCCTCTGCTACTTTCGTGTTTTTATTGTCGGGACAAATTCTCATGTTCTAAATATTGAGAGGAACATGTCCTCTGCGTCCCCAAATCGACGCTCATGTGCACAGATGCTACCCCAACGTGTACATCCTACACTTAAACAAAGCCTGTATTCATCAGTGTCCGGTGACCGAGGCTGCGTTCGGAGACGTGGCCTTGTTCCACGGTCCGTGCCGTGGCAGGTTTTCAGGTCATCTGAGGCGATGTGCATATTTTGGATGTCATCTCGGCTGTTGTATTATTGTTTTATTCACAGGGCATGGACTAATTATTTCAACAGCTCTCTTCAGTCGGGTGCAGACTGACAGTTGCCGTCATTGGAGTGATCAGTCTGTTTCTCGGACTCGGCCGAGGCTATTTGATGTATATTAACAATAATTGGTGCCACCGCCACAATGATGTTTAGTAAACCTTTGTGCCATTTTCCAGGAGGATGCCCATGAGGAATTTTTGAGTAGCTGCTCGGGTCTGCAGAGACGCCTTCAGAGTCAGGACAGATGGGAGGAACTGCTGTCCTCTGCAGATCAGAGACACCACGACCTAATCATCATCATCATGTACAGGATGTACAGTCCTTGTCGTTGTCTTGTTGTCTCTTCTGATCAAGAGAATATCCACCGCATGTACTCCAGTTCCATTACTGTAACACTTCATCCGCTGAATCATATTGAGCCAGTCAAAAACAGTGTTGCAATTATTGTCATACGCAAATGTGTGATACCTATGGAGTGTCATTTGAGAGGGAATTTACTCGTGTGATTGTAGCATGCAAGAAAAAGTCATACTTATTAACAAATTAGGGTTATGTGGGCCGTAAAAAGATAATAAATTAGAACAAAAATATGTGTTGCATATAAAAAATAATGATTTGTTTGTAATTACCAGCAAAAAATGCGTCTAAATGTGTCTAAAAATTGAGTTCGTTTGCAAAGCAAGACAATTTAATTTCATGTTTAGATTGAAATTTGTGTTATTGTTTTGTCAATCAAACGTTTTTACTGCTTGTCAACTACAGCATGTCTGACCATGCCTCATTGTTACGACAAGGCATGACTCTAAATGTGCCGTTTTTATGTTTGATTCTGTGGCACAACTTATTTTGTTAGGTTCCTTGTAATCTGGCAACCGGAGCTGATGCAGTGAGGTGGCAGTGTCTCGAGTTCCAGCATCTCGCAGTGACTCCAGCAGGTTCTGAGTCTGCCAGATTCTACAAGTGAATGAGAGGCAGATGTGTGGTGACAGCACTACGCTCATTAGGCCGAATCAGTGTCACACTGTGACAACTGGCCAACTTGAAGCTTCTCTCGTCGCTCGGTACTTATCCCATTCAGCCAAGACCAGCTCGGACTCTCCCAGACCTCATTTCAAACCATTAACTGTCTCCTTTTTTTGCGTAAAACAGCAGCTTTAAGGCGTCTGCTACGCATGAACTTATTTTCTGGATCCCTTAAAAACACCATCCCTAGCCAGCCTCTGAATCTTTAACCAACTTTTTCTCCACACCTATGTATGCTCCCTGTGGTATCCCTGCCTCTGACCACTGGTCTACCCCAGCTCCACAATCCCAGCTGTGTGGTCAGCTCTGGCCCCTAAGGGCCTCCGTCCCTGGGCTGAAGTTGTGATATCTATTTCAGTCCACTAGAGACCAGACAGCCGCCACTGTGGCTCCAGAGAATTCCCTGTCCAGTGATTACTGATGGTTGCACTCCGCTCATATGCTTTAGCATCTCCTGTGTCCAAACTGCTTAGCATCTGATGGGTCGCTCTGAGCCATTAAGGCCAGTTTGCAATTATAGATGTGTGGCTGCTGGACACAGAAACAGATGTGCTTTGATCTATTTACGGTAGGGTGGATTGAAGGGGGGGGGTCATAACAGCTTACTTCCATGCGTGGGTCAGCTCACGCACCTCTGACATCCCTTGTCTTTCAGTTCACTTGACATGCACTTGTGTTTTTCTATCAGCCCAAAGTTTAGTGACGAACGGGTGCTGAGAGAGAACAGCAATAGCAGCTGCCGTGTGTGTGTGTGTGTGCATGTGTGAATGTACTTTATGCCTTTAATCTGCATGTGCCAACCACAGCCGAGCATGTGTGGAGGTGAGAGCTTGTTGAATGGAAATTCGGACAATCCTGCTGCACTAAATAAAAGGGAACCAATTGGAGCCCCATCTGTTTAAGCACCAAAATTCACCAAGGGGCAAAATAGTTAGTGTTGCGGTACATTTTTTAACGCCTTGTCTCCTTTTTTCCCCCTCAGCTTGAAGTGCTTTGGGTGGTGAAAAATGGAAAACAAATGTTCTGTTGACAGCTTTCTTATGCCCAGGGTGTGTGAGTATTTATATCATAAAGGTGCCAACACATCCTGGTTTTACAGGCTGACCATCGCTGGGGGGAGAACAGAGGGGGACAGAGGGGGGCTATCCTGTAGCTCACTCTGGTAATTATTAGATCAGTGATGAATAGGCCGTGATAAGCCTGTGACAAATTAGCTTACAACTAAGTCTGCTGTGGTGTGAAATCCTTATTCATTTTAAAAGAGTTTAGCTTTATAATCAATGGAGGACATCTGCAAATGGAAATTGCTTGTTGGCGTTCTTACAGGTGACAAATATCCCCTTTCCACCAAAATTAGCGCATGTACGCTATTGCTATTAGAAGGTCAACATCACAGATGGGCCACAAAACAGGTTAGTAAACAGTAGAGAGCAGCATAGAGGCCTGTGAAAATGTGATTACCTCTTTTTTACATCTCTTACTGTGGGTGGCTGTGGCTCAGTGGGTCATCCACTAATCAGAGGATCAGGAGTTCGATTCCCAGTTCCTCCAGTATCCTTTCCAGTATCCTTGAGCAAGATACTGAACCCCAATTTGCTTGCGGTGGCCGTTCCATTGGTGTGTGAGTGTGTTAAAAACTGAGTAGCAGGTGGCACCTTGTATAGTAGCCTCGGCCACCAGTGAATGTGCGTGTGAATGGGTGAATGTGACTCGTAGTGTAAAAAGCGCTTTGAGTGGTTGGATGACTAGAAAGGTGCTACATGTATGCAGGTCCATACTGTCTCTTTAAAAAAAAAAAAAAAAGCACTACGTTGGTACAACACCACAAATTGACTTTTTTTTTTCCTTTAACAACAAAAGCACGTGGTTTGGTTTAGGAAAAAAGAACAGGGTTTGGCTTTTGATTCTTATGCAAACACGAACACCACTCTCTCGGGTGAATGTCTTCAGTGAAAGTCAGTGTTTGTTGGATCAATCCACCACTAGCTATGTTTCCATCCAAAAGTGATTTGAATCATTGGGAAATGCGCATTAAAAGAAATACGAATCCTGTGTGTTTCCATTAAACGTGCAGACTTCAGTGAAAACTATGAACTCGCGCGAATTTTCTGCAGAACCGGAAACAAAACAAGTCTCGCATTCTTCTTCTTCTACATTTTCTGGCGGTTGGTAACCAGCTTGTAAATGCATTACCGCCTTCCCGACCCGGAGTGTGGATATCACCATGGAGAGAGGTGCGCTACGTCAGACTTAATTCGAACATAACTGTTTCCACCCCCCGTTTTGCGAATCAGCGTTTTTTCGAATCAACCAAAACCCAGCTAAAGCGAGCGTTAGTTTGTGCGAATCAGGGGATTTTAATTCAAATTTTGGCGTTTCCATCATAATTTTCCGATGCACATCTAAACAGGCTGATGGAAACGTGGCTAATGCCTCCCTTCCGCCCCAGTCAAACTTTTGCCACCATAACTTTCGTCCATGTCCCTCCATGTCTTGGCTACGTATCATGCCGAAGTTAAAGTAGCTGCGCCTTCCTTCGTTGGTTTCTGACAGCACAAGTCACTGCCCACGTTCCAGATTTCGACGACTTCAGAGCGAGACCAGCTCCTTATTCAAACGTGGTACAGATTAATCTGGAACAATGTTCACATGCTGTTTGGACAAAGACGGATGGTAATTTGTAGCAGCTAGTCATTGCATCGTGCTAACAAAGGGGCTAGAATTAGCATGTCCACTCATGTTTCCATCACTGCCAATCGAAGCTGATTGGAGTTGGAGACGATAAATACCTGTGACTGCAGAGCCATTTCACCTGGGAGTGAATGCCAATTGTAACCTTTCCCATTAAATAAAAAAACCAGATGCTGTTAGTGGGTTTTTTTTTTATGCAGTGTGAAAGGGTTATAAAGGGTGCCAAAATCCCCCTCGACCCTTGACCTCCACCTTTTTTTTAATTGAACATGAAGGGAAAATGATCCAGAGATTTAATGCTAATGGTCCTGACAATGCAGATCACCTTAATGTGTTCATCAGTGAGTGATCATCACAGTCAGAACATGCTAACGCATTGATGGGTATCAGATCATGTGGAGAGAATTAGAGTAAGGGAAAATGAAAAAGTAAATGTCATCTGGGGCACAGAAATTTGCAACTTTGCACATATTTCTTTTTTGTTAGTTGAATGTATATTTGTGTTGATTTCTCATTAGCTCTTGATCTTGTTTGTTATAATATTTTTTTTGGTGGGTTGGGTGTTGCCAGGGGAAGCTTATCCGCTAGATCCGGCACTGCCTGGTGTGACTACAGTACAGTCAAGACCTGGACTGCATTAAGATCAAGGGCCCTGCTGAATATACTGTTGCTCCTGTACAGCTCAGGGCGCAGTAATAACAGGACTCGGCCCCAGAGTTTAAAGCAGAGCATGCCTCACTAATATTCACAGTCGTTTTTCCTCCTTGTCACTTGTCTTATTGTCACCACTTTGCTTGTATTAAAAATTCACGGGTCACTTGTATGGCATTTAGTGCTTGTCTCCAGTGTACTGCATGCCCGTGCTAACTAGTCAATTGTGACCACTTTTCACAGCAGCAGCAACGCCCTGGGCGAACTGTGATTTCATAATGTTTATGGTGTCAGTGGCAAGCCTGATGGGGGAAATGGTAATAACTCCACCAACCAATATGAATAATGAATGAACTCATATCATTTCATAAATCAGTTGGGATGTACAACATATGGAAATAAGCAGGCATATCTTTGCCACTGGGTTTCACTATTAAATAAAAACAGCATATTTTTAAACCGCTTTGGCTGCTAGAATGCTGGATCCTGTGTACGTTATAGCCTGCAGCATGCTATGGGAACACTGTCTACTGTACCATCACAGAGGTGCATTCAACAGAGTGCACAGGGGGAGTCTGACATTGACATTGTGCTGTAAGCAGGTCTGTCCTGAGGTGAACCGTGTGTACACAGCTTTAGGTCCTCTCTGATGTAGGTGTTTCTCAGTCCGCCAGTGTCGTGTTGCGAGGCCACCGTCCCACTGTGCTTGTTCTGCGTCAGTGTGCTGAGAGGAGTACTACGGGTACATTCATTCATGAGCTTACATCCAGCCAGCCGCTGCCCACACTATGTTGAAAGCAGTGTTGTGTTTTCATCTTTCTTTGTCATTTTTGAATCCTAAACTTTCTTAAAACTCACATTTTATCCACTTTAGTATTTGAGGGTGACATTAATGTAAAGGTAATATGTTAATTTATTGTAAAATTGTCCACAAATCACTGAACAACAAAATAACGGGTGCCCAAGAAGTTAATATTCCAAGGTCTGGCTGGACCTGCTCATTAATTCAGTTAAATGAAGTGAGAGAGGAGGAATCAGAGTGAACCGAACGGGAAAAAAAGCCCTTAAAACCATTTCCTGTGATTTGGGCAACATGCAGAAAAGTCGGAGGCTCAGTATTTATCGTTCTCTCTCTTGTTCTCTGCCTTTTTCCCTCAATTTGAATACAAATTTGTCCTATTTTTTAGTTTTCCTCCTATTATTTCTGTCCTTTTTTACCCTCTGTCTCTCTGTTTCTCCCATGATTGCTGGGTCAGTAACTTGGCGGTGGATTGGGTCAGGGGGCGCAGTCTGGTTTTGTCCACCAGCTTTGGGCTGTGAAGGCTAATGCCTCCTGACACTCTCAGCTCCATCAGTCCCGGCCGCATCATTCTAGTAATGCAGAAGTCATCGGGGCCTGGGATTGCGTGAGGGCTCTCATCTGGAAACCCAAACAACCTTAACCTCATTGAATTCCTGTTGAAGAATGCAAAAATTAATGAATGGATTAAGTTGCTACTTTGTCTCATTGGATTACACAGTGTTGTTTGGGATTGATGTGCCTTTGGAGAAATATCCCGAAAATATTCCCTGATGTTTAATTAGTAATGCAAAAAGAGACGATTCAAAAATATTTGCTCATGTTAAAGTCCACAAACACACACTGCTGAAAGTGCGCAGGGGATGTTGTAATTTATGTTCAAAGGCCAAAGTTTAATCTGGATTGTGTGGCCTCTTTAGCTGGTGTGCTGGTCTTTTCCAACCATACTCCACTTCCTTTACAGGCACTCAGCTGAATTGTTGCTTAACCTGCGCAGTGACCCTGCCACATGCTATCTGCATCCCTCTATCCCAGATTCACCACTACACTATTCCCCTCGTGGGCAAGGGTTTTGCTATGCGTCAACCCGAGCCACAGACTCGCGAAGGGAAATCCATAAACCTTGTGCTGGGGCAGAGAAAAAAAGTCAGCGCCAGTGCTTACTCATCTGTTAAAAACGGAGTGATCTGCAAAGTTTGTATGAGAGGGTTTTTGACGGTGCCCTGCTGCTTTGTCAGTGCAGCACATGCTGCAGGCACTGGCATCCCCTATTGCCTTCCAGGTCATTGGCCAGGCTCAGCAGGAGGTGGGCTTCTAGCCCCATGACACGTCCCTGATTCACAGCTGGATCCGTAACAAGGTATCATAGCAAATGAGTCGGTAAAACATCACTGGTTTGAAGAGCGTGAAAAATTGTCATGATATCATTTGTAATTCCTGATCTGGACTGCCGTCGGTAGGAGAAAGAGAGTCAGGGAGCGAGAGGGAGAGATCTGGTAATGAAGGGGTTTTATTCCTCTGCAGCATCTCCACCAGTCTCAGCCCTCTCTCATCCCCACCACCCCACAGCCTGACCCCCAAACTGATGCCCGAGGGGGGAGATCCAAGCTAATGTAAGGAGGCAATAATTAAACATCTCGTGATTCTCAGCCAAGTGGGTTATAGGTGTTGGACTCTTAACATGAGAGCTTTATGACACATTGTCCGGTTCTTGAATGTGGCTTTTGCTCCTCATTACACATGACTCATGAGTGGTCGTGATGTGTCAGATTGGGCCTTTCCTGGTGTGTTGCGGTGATAGTGGTGATGTTTGGGGGGATTGGACAAGGTCAGTTAAGGGTTAGTATAATGGTTTTAGAAATATTACAGCTGCTGAGCATGATGCATGAACATTTTTACAAAAAAAGTGCTAAGATGTCAACAAATAGTACAGAGTTTTTTACAATTTTATTTTAAAAAGCAATTTTCTTTTACATTTACTGATGTGCTGCAAAAAAAGATTTTAAAAGATGTTCATTTATAAAATAATAGATAGAAAACTGATAGAAAATATTTTATAATAGCCTCTTTTTTATTGCCAGATTGTATCATTTTCATAAACCCAGATCTTTGTTTGTGTACAGTACACTGATCATACCTGAGATTAAAAATAATTCATCAATAAATGCTTCTATTGCGAGAACTAATATGTTTAAACCCTTTATTATAGACAGATCTTTTGATACCTGGATCAAGAATGGATTAGTGTTGAAATTTAAAATCCCCTTTTAGCTTGTAGTTGTGTATCCTCAAACTTCGCTCACTCTCCATCGTTACGACCCAGTTTGACTGGGACTTCACCAGTTTTTGCAGTCAGCAAATCCTCCAGACAGTATGTTAGCGTCTTCTGGACATGTTCTTGCAGACGAAATGTCTCCTCGTTTTCGCCTCGTCAGGGCGTCATTACGCTTTACCTGCTTGTAAAACTAACAGGCATCCAAAATCTTTTATTCCCTCTGCTGTTTGTCTTTTAAATCCTCTGTAAATTTTTGTTTTTATCATTTTTTTTAATCTTTTTTTATGATAATCTGTCTATTAACTTTTATAGATTACTTTATTCCACTGAACTCCTTGGTACATTTTTTAGTTCTGTTTTTTATTTTATTACTCATTTATTTATGTGTCTGCATGTTACTTTATGCTAAAGTATGTGCGCAAGGCAAACTGTTCATGTTTATGGGATTAATAATGTTGTCTGAAAGCTCTCTCCTTGAATCTGTTTTGGAGCTCATTTCCAAAGACACTGGGTTATTTAATCTACGCTCTACTCAAGTCTTACAATGTAGAACCCTTAATATGTTGAATAAAAACAATGTAAAAAAAACAAATATACAGAATTTTCAGGATGAACGGCAATCTGCATTTGATAAGTTACACTTATGTTTGTTTTGTTTAAAACAGGAAGTAACGCAGTCTAAGATTATACATAGACTGCATTGGTGTAAAGCAAAATTGGCCAAAAAAAATACACCAAATTCGGATCCTAACTTCCAACAACACCAGCCACTGTATCACCCCAAAATTAGCAGATTTCTGTTAATCTATATCCAAATTCTTTTTTGATATGCTAGAAATATCGATAAAACCTCTTGCCATAATTTTAATATTTGGCACAGTACCCAAAGATCTCTGTCTGAATCAATACAGCAAATACATGATAACCTTTGCTACAGTCTTGGCTAGGTGATTTATATTGCTTCAATGGAAAAATGTCCTACAACTTTAAATGTATGAATAAGAGATAGAATGCTTCATCTGACCCTAGAAAAGATCCATAATGCTAGAAGACGATGTGCCCTTATACCTTCAGGACCATGTGGCAACCTATTCTGGATCAGGTAGAAAAGATGGACATCTCGGAAATGTCTTCTTTTTTTCCATTTCATTTTTGTACCTTCCTTTTACTTTAGTTCTGTGTGTGTTCTAAATTATCATGCTTACCATTGAACTTGTGCCTTGATATGTCATACTGCCAATTTGTAATGCTGCAGTGAGCTAGGGCTACTTGTTCCAGTGTGTCAAACTGTATTTCAAAATGCATTTTGTATAATTAAAAAACTAATAAAAAATATTCAGGGAGGAAAACTATGAGGGATCCCTAAAAAAATTACATAAACCACACAATGTATTATGCAATAAAATTAGATACATAAACTCTTATGATCTTTAACCTTTCTGTGTTAAGAGTACAGTTGGCTGTGGGTTTGTGCGCGGGGTTTGATGGATGCAAAGAATGGACAAACATCAGCTCCCTCTAAAACCACAATGGAGACCTTGGATCTAAATGTCATGGTTTCATAACGGATACACTGACATTTGTGTGATGGGATTTAGCCATGGGTTAATATAGCCATTGCTGGCACACTGCATTGATGTCCATCTCACTCAGGCTGTGAAGTCTATCTCACCATTTTTTTTTCCAGTGCCCTCACAGAAGTTTCTTTCAAAGGGATGAATTGGATTCTATGCTGGTTAAAGCCAATTATTTTATCAGGAAAAAAACTGTTTGATATGTAGGTTTGTTTTATATGATGTTAATGTGCCTCAGGAGCAGTTCAGATCCCTCCCTTTTTTTTTTCGTAGAGTGTTGGGGCCCGGGGGTGGGGGCTGTTGGGGAAGGCAGGCGATCAGCATTAAAATCAGAGCCATGTAAATCTAATCAATTATACAGTTTTTCAGATAAAATGTTGGTAAATCAAAACACATTTTCCAAAAGTCACAGTATAATGAGAAATTTAAATTGGAAACAGAAACCATTTGTTTATTATAAATGCCAGGGTGAGGTGGTGACTTGCCATCCATAAATTTCGTTATCCTTTCATATTCCTTTTATCTATGACTACAGCTTTGGCACTCATTCAAGATTTTAATGAACCCAGACTTCTGAGGCATCAAGGCCTAGTGATGCATTGTCCATTTGGATCAGGGAGTACAGAGGGGGGACAATGGCGAAAAGCTTTTGCCTTTGACATAATATTTTATATTCTATTGCCTAACAGGGGGGTCATTAGGTGATTGCAACATTTAACAACATAACAGGTTGACAAGAATAAACACATATTCAGCATATATCTGGAATTAACAACCAGATTGATGGTGTGTGTGTGTGTGTGTGTGTGTGTGTGTGCATGTGGCAAGGGGGTGACTTGAATCAAAAAATAATTTTCTGTGCTTTATGAGGATACAGAGAACCCCCCTGCTCTGGCGCGACCTGGTGTCGGCTGCTTTCTTGGGCTCAGAGGTTCCTAGGGGAGACCAGAATGGAAGTTGAGCATCTTGCTGTGATCCAAAGAAAGTGTGCCAAATGCTATCAAAACTGGATTAGTAGACAACAATTGTGTTCGATGAACGGAATGGGGGAGGGAAAGAAGTAGTTTCTAAGTAACCCGTGAATGGAATTTTCCAACTCCACTGCATTTTTATCCCATGTAGGAATGGATGCGCACATAAGCTCCCTTTGTTTGGGGATAAAATCTTTATGAAATAAGCCAAGTTTTCTGACCCGATCATGGATGTACTGGAGAAAAAGCAAGCACTCAAAGATGTATTTCAGATTACTATATAAAAACCAATGACCTATGTGTGTGGGTCATTTCAGATGTTGTGAGCTATGTGGATCACGGTTGTTTCTGCCATTTGCTTTGAAATATGTTTTTCATGTGTTAACCTTTTGAAGAGAGGGGAAAAAGTCAAGACTATCACCTAACCAACAAAAATGACCAGGATCAGTGGTTAAAAACATTTTTTGGCTTCGGGTCCTTAAAGGAGCGTGATTTAGTGGCATCTAGTGGTGAGGATTGGAGATTGCAACCAGCTGAAACTTCTCCCGTGTGCCAAGCATCAACTCTCAGTTAGGATTCCTTCAGTGTTCATTGTTCAGGAGGTTTTTATCAGGAGCCTAGTTATTTGCAGAGTTCTCTTTCTTTTTAAAACAAACAGACCACAAAGTAAGTAAAAACACAGATAAAGCAGTTTTATGTCACAAATCAGTGTTCCTCCAACGCTGTTCGGCTTGTCGCAGACAGGTAGCTAGCCCAGCACCTATAGTGTGCTCACATTTTTTCTCTAAAACCTTAAGATTCAGATACTCAGGAGGTTTTTACCAGGAGTCACATTATTCACAGAGACACAAACGGACCTCGTGATTTAAACCGGTAAAAACACTGAATAACGCAGTTTCATGTTTAAAATCAGTGTTTGTCTTATAGATAACTTCAATTAAGGGACTGCTAAAAAGGTGAAGAGGTGAATGGTGTTACCCAAATCGTAATTAAAGCACATCAAGAAAGTAACATGAGAATAATTTTGGCATTATATCAAGGACTGAACGCACATGATAAACATTCAACTAAATATATCAAGGTGAAATGGGAGAAAGAACTCAATGTAGAAATTTCAGATGAAGATTGGCATAATACGTGGAAGATAAAACCATTCAACCACTAATTCGTGAACCTGGAGGGAATTCTCATGGAAGAATCTGATTTGTTTCTTTATTACACCAAAACTGGAAAGCAAGCATCTCCGTAGTTGGCAGAAATGTTGGCGAGAGTGCGGATCTTTTGATGTAGAAATGACAATAACTGTATTTTGGGAAATAATATGTAAAGAGCTTCAGCTTCAGTTTTTATTTGCGACAGTTTAATTTGCACTACTGTATTTTATTTGCACTATTTATACTACAGGTTTTTTATTGCACTTTTTATGATTACCTCCTGGGCGAGTGCAACCTTAAGGAGCTTTTATTTTTTTTTTGCATTACCTGATATGATAAAGTTGATGTATTTATTTCATCCAGTTGTCCTAATTGCACTATTATGTTATTCAAATCTGTGCCTTGCTGTACTACATGGTTGTCTGCTGTGTGTCTTGTTTGTATATGATGGTTGCATCTGCTATGTAGCTATGTCGCACTATTTGCCCAAAACAAATTTCCCGCTTGGGACAATAATGTTTCTCTTATCTTATACTAGGATATGAGGTTCCTAAATGGTGCTTTATCTACAGTATGTCGATTTTCTGATGAAAATATTATTGCTAGTGACAGATATTTGATCAAAATATTGCTAGTAGCAAGCAAGACAGCTGTCAATAGGAACTGGGGTAAAGAAAAACCACCAATGAGGGATCAATAGTTAACAATAGTGGAAGAATTCTTTTTAATGGAGAAACTGACACACATACTGAGACTACAAGGAGCACAACTAGAAAGAAAACGGGGAAAAACTCAAAAAGACAACACTGGACTGGAATTAAAATCAGTAGACACACTAATCCTTAAAGCTGTAAAAATGTGTATTTACCTCAGCAGTTTTTGTTTTGTTTGCTATTATTATTTTTAAATTATTTTATTATTTCTTATGCTGTTGTAACCGACATGTCAATGTCACAAAAATGTTTTAAGTAAAGATTTAAGGGGAAAAAAGAATCAGCATTTGTCTGAAGCTGTTTAGCTCATCGCAGAGGGGCTGCTAACTGCGGTGGCTGATGTGAAAATGTCTGGATATAGAGCCAGCTCTGTTCTGGACCACTGTAGAAACATAGTGGCGCAACATGGCGGACTCTGTGGACAAGGACCTGGACAAAGACAAGGACAAGTTTATGGGCAAAGCTCAATTTAAAATAACACAAACATGACGAAAGAAAAGATACTTATTATATTATATTATATTCCATTTCTGCCAATATAACCCCCTAAATCCTTTGCACTGTACCTTTAAACATTAAGCAGTATCCACTTTGTTTTGACCCCTTGGTATAGATTCCATATCTCAATATTACCAGAGGCCACTTAGTAATAATTTAAGCAGCAAAAAATTGTCAGAAATGTCAGAAAAAAAATAAAAATATCAGTCATTTAGGAAATAGAAATGTTTTTTTAAAACCTCATTTTGTTGAAAATCACATTTTTAGTGACCTACTGAAGGAGTTCTTGATCCCTAGGTTGGGAACTACTGCATTATATACATGGTTTATGCCATGCAGTGTCAAAGCAGGGCATTTCCTAAAGCAAGACTGAGAAATGTGCATCATAGACTTGACACTTGTCTATTTCTACTCAAGGTCTACCACCGGATACATCTGGCTCCACAACCTCCATCACCTAAACTAAGTTCAGCAGCACATTCACCTTTGAATACACTCACAGCCCAATGGTTGCCCTCTGAATGCTGACATTTGGAGCAAATCCCCTGCTGACTTAATCATGGCAAATATTGCGTGTCATTTGTGCACCACATTTGGACCTGGCTGATGTTAGTGGTAGTAATTCACCACTGCTGTGAGGGAGGACTCCCGGGGTGACGTGCCTTGTGCTCAAATCTCTCTTCTCTCTACCCCCGTATTCCTCCGCCCTTTTCTCTCTGTTGTAACCTTCAGCCTGTCTCTGTCTCTTCTGTCTCACAGAGCAGAAGGACACTAGCTGTAGTAGACAGAAGCCATCTGTGAGGCAAAGGATCCTATAATGTCACAGTTTACCCACTGTAACTTTAATTTTAAGTCATTTTTATAATTTATTATCTTGTAAAATAAATTTTATCATAACTGTCTGGGTAATCTCCCTCTCTAAATACCCTCCCCTCACCTCATCAGCATCATCCCACTACTTCTTCTCTGTTTACCTCTCCATGTGCTGGGAGTCCTCTAGAGCCCGCCCCTCCCCGCGCTGTAGCCAATCACATCGCTCGGCCTGTGAGAGGGAACTACTTCTACAGCCAATCGCTGCTTGCTCTGTTAGCGCGTCATTCAAGGAAACATGGCGGCGTACATTAGCAGAGCTGTGAAGCGACTTGTACCTCTGTAAGTCACTTTAAGGTTTTCTGTATCTCCTTTTCATAAACGTGCTGTGTCTTCTTGTAGAAAAACTCACCGGACAAAATGTAACGGCGCTGAATTTGGTTGTTAAGTTTTCCTCCGTGTCACGGGGACAGCAAATGTCACATGTTTTGTTGACTGTGGAGAAGTGCAGCAGTGTTTCTAACCCCATTTATCGTTTGTTATCGCTGTTATCTGAGCCAGAATTACGAGAAATGGAGTTGTTTGTAGCTCTTGTTTGCTGTGGGTGTAGAAAAGGTGGATATGTGCACAGCGTCTGTGTCAGGAGGTAAACACTGCTGAGCTCCTGTGGCTCTGAATGAAGACAAGATGCTTCATGTTACTGATACCAAAACACACTGGAGTGCCAGTGTAAGAGTTTGGCTGTGGAAAGGTTACTTGTTAGCTTGTTAGGCTGCAGATGTGATGGTGTTGCTGTTGCTCTGCTCTTCTGTAGTCTGATATTGAGGCAGGGTTTTGTGTTTCCATCTTGCTATCTGTGCATTTCTTTATCATCAAGGACCATGATGGAAAACTTTAATTTGAGTCCATGTCAAGTTCAAGTGTCAAATATCTCTAACTAATCTGGCAGTGTCAGTCTAAGGCAGCCTGCACTAAACAGGCCTTTCGTATGGAGGCCAAGTGATGTCAATTTACCATGACTTTAAAGGAATAGCCAAATATTTTGAGAAATGCACAGGCCACACTGTCCGCGTGAGCAGCAAGTGTGCATCTCGAAACCTCCTCATTTAACACTTAGAAATCAGGAGCCCCCCCTATTTTTTTCAGCGGGATACTTGCGGTCACAGACATTAAAAATTATATTTATTTTTAACTCAGCACTACTAAGTTAATGTCAAAATAAAAGCCCTCTGACAATGTGTTTGTGACAGAATCCCTGAAATTGTGAACACAAGGTTTTTTATTATGAAATATTTGCAGGACCATTTTGTTGGAAATGCAGTGGCTTGCACAGCTTCATAAATTAGTAGAAATAAACAACAGAAACAGCACAAACAGAAATGTAAAAGAGTCAGCTTGTGGTTGACTGTTACTTTTCATCCACCCATTACATCTGTGCAGAGCATCTTCGGCTGTAGTGCCGGTTACCTGGCAACCTCAGAAGACTCCAGGAAGTCACTGCACATGGCTGTGTTTTTTCTCTGACTACATGCAGCATTCAACATTTCACTCTGACATGCTATTTAGAACTCTTACATTGGATTGTGTCAGTTTTTCTCAGTGAAGATATTCTAACCTACTCCTTGCGTCAAAAAACACTTGCTATGGCTCTGTTTTTGCGAAGCTTTCCCTACTTCCAAGTGTTTTTCAGAGCAACAGCAAACAGTTCCTCAGACTCGATCACAGCTCGATAGGCTCCCTGAATGTTGTTGCTGCTTGTTGTATCTGGACAATTCTTTCAAACACCATCAGTCAGAGTCCGTTAGCTTACTGTATGTTAGGAAAGGGCGTAAAACAGTATGTGAGATTTTTTAGTATGTCCGAAACCTTAGTATGAAACAAATTGTACCTTAATTGCATTCTATTTCCGGTGAAATATTACAGTCTGCAAACACTGGACAGCAACCAAGACAACTATAACGTCACCAACACTTCAATTTAAATGTAGGTATAAGATTTCACTTTGCTGGGCTTAGTACAGTCTTAATTTTTTTTTATGGCCATTAAAGCTGAGGTTAACACAGTTTCCCAATGGTTATGTATTTTTATCTTTACTTCCTTAGATTTAGGCAACAAAAGAATGTGGTTAGGTTGGAAAAAAACGTCATGGTTTACTTACAATGAGTAGGTACATCATCTGGTTTCACACTGGACACAAACCGTGGTCTGCCAGGTGAAGGTCCGGAGTTCGTTTGACCTATCCACCTGATATGTAATTTCATAGGCCTCAGTGAAATGGATTGATTCGCTCAAGAGGGAGCTGGTTGAGCAAAAACGTTGTGGTCACGTTGTTTCCTATTAGCAGTTTCTAATGTTTGGGTAACTGCAGCCCTCAAATGAATGTTTTTATATTAATTGATTTGACAAAACTTAATGCAATTATGATAATGACGGTTATTGGTATCGGTTATCTTTTACATGTGTGACTTTGCACCAAAGCCGAGATTAAATTAAATTAACAATTGAGTCAAACACAGGCCAATTACATGGGTTGAATCTGTAATTTGAAGCAAAGGTCAGGGATGTACTTCATTCATAGAAAGCAGATTTGTCAGTGTGATCATTTGGTTCCACGTAAATAAATATAAATAATACAATCTGCATTTTTATTTTTATAACTACTTTGATCTTCCTTTGCTTTCCTTCATTGTAAATGATCAATCTCAATTATCTCAAAGTCATCACACTGATGCAAAAATTATATGTCTGAAGCCACACTAGCAGCACTGTGGGGCTGTACTTATGCACAGCAGTGCTTTTAGTCAAAAGCCAACTTTAGCATGCTAATATGTTCACAAAGACAATGCTAACATGCTAATGTGTAGTATAAGGATGTTCACCATATTATTTTAGCGTGCTAGCATGCTCACATAAGCAATTTAGCACAAAACAAGTAGCACAAAAAGTACAATTTGCGCTTATTAGTTTGTTCATAAACCAGTGTTTTGGACAAGTAGAAAAGTATGACCTGAAGGTGGCAGTAAATTAAAAGGGATCACCAAGGTTATTCATTCACGCAGCTAGTGTGGTTAAAAATTCCAATATTTCTGTAAAATATGGCACACATTGGCCTAGTACAGTTTAGTCAATACTTTGCCCACAAAATGATCATTTCATCCAAGTAAAACACATGCATTTTCAATAAATCCTTACTATTTAAAACAGATTTGAAGGTTGCGTTGGCATGAGTAGCATTTGAATTCAAATGCGCGCGTTTGCCAGGCGCACTACTCAAAAGTGTTTTTAAATAGTTGTGTAGATGTGTTTGGGAAGTACTGAGCATACGACTGGATAAATGAGACTTGGATTAAACTGTATGAGAGTTTGTAAACCGATGTTTTGATATAATTTTGCTGTTATTGAACGTGGCCACCTTCAACTCCAACTCATCAAGAATTGCCTCTGTTTTTGAAATCTTATTTCACCGTGGAGATGTATTCGAAAAAAGTTTTCTTTATGAATTCAACATATCGTGGGATGAATAACTGATACACAAATGATCATTTTGTAAGCAAAGTAAGGAATAGTTTTTATAAATCGTATGGCAAACTCTCTTAAGGTAGACATATTCATATTTAGGGTAGCAAGATAATGGATTTTTGCCAATATTTTGTCCAACTGCCGATGTAGATATCAACACCAATTATGTACACGTTTTTCCACCCAGTTGTAGAGAACATAAGTCTCTACAACTGGGTGTAGTAGAGACTTATGTTCTCTACCACTGGGTGTAGAGAACATAAGTCTCTACACCCAGTGGTAGAGAACATAAGTCTCTCCTGTAGTGGAAATTATGTACATAATGTCTACTCTTCTTGTGATGGCCCTGGTGACAGATGCAGACATAAAAGACTTTTCAAAATGTACATTGGGCAAAACAAGAAAACTACTTCTACTCAAGTAAAACATGCCGTGCTTCTATTTATATAACATTTTCAAAGAAAACTGTAAAATGTATTCCACTTTAACAGGCTTGGATGATGGTTTCTCTAAGACAGTCCTGACAAATTGCCACAACCAAGGCAAATTTGACCTATAAAGTTGCATAATTAAAGCGTCATCTTATTGGCTTGTCATATTGACAGAAATATTCATTTCAGGCCGATGCCCATACGTCCTTTTAAAGCTGAATCTTCTGAATATTGTCAAATGGAGGATCCGGTGCTTTTTAATTTAGATATTAAAAATTAGGGTCTAAAAGTCAGGATATTTTAAGTCCCTCACCTTTATGGAAGTGCAATACTAAATACCTGAACTACTCCTTCAGGAATACAAGCACTTACATAGTTATTAGTCTTGTGTGGATTTCTGCAAGGTTACATCACGAGACTCAGTGACAGATGGTCAGCAGTCAAAGTTGCCTGGTGTTCCTCTACCTTTTCGTAAATTGTCACGCAAGTCTCATAGGAGGTCTAATGAGAAACTTCAGACACTTTGAATGTCAGTTAGAAAGAACTTAAGTGAGTTTAATATTCTAGTAATGTGTCTGTACTGGTCAACCACATTGTGACATGTGGCTCTAATTCAAGGCGCATGAATTTCCAGAGGCACAAAGCTGATGATCCTGCCAAATTAGAGTGTGAAGTCACTGTCACGCCAGTCTGTTAGTGTGTGTGTGTGTGTGTGTGTGTGTGTGTGTGTGTGTGTGTGTGTGTGTCTGTCTGTCTGTCTGTCTGTCTGTCTGTCTGTCTGTCTGTCTGTCTGTCTGTCTGTCTGTCTGTCTGTCTGTCTGTCTGTCTGTCTGTCTGTCTTTGTTTGTTTGTGCTTGTGGTGATAGCCTGGAAACATGAGAAATAAAATGTTTTCTCTTTGTCAGTGATCCCCTTTTTAACTTAGCATCTCACATTTTTTCTTGCGGTATTTTAATCATCTTATAAAGCCTCTTTCTGGTTATTTTTACGATATGTTAACATGTGCAGACTTGCGTACGGCATGAGCGGATAAAAAGTCTACCTTCTTAATGGGATTCATATTAAATTTTGGCTGATGTTTTCTGGGAAGCAGTACTTACATGGTTAAATGCAGCCCTCTCAGATGGCTGGAAGTAGAGGAGGAATGTGTGTGCTTGTTTTATGGACAGCCTAGAGCCCTCGCCCTGGCATTGGCGGCAGACTGCTCTTTGTCACAAACACCCTCGTGTCAAAGATGCAACAGCATCCTGGAGGAAGCATTGACTGCCGCTATGAAGTCGACAAGTGATGAAAGTAGCCTAGAGGTTGTCAATTAAGAGAGCCAAGGCCTGGACCTTATAAGTTAATGGGCAGTTTCCCCTCTCAGGGCCTGCTAGGGCTTTATAGCACAGCTTATAAAAACCCCAAGTGTAATGCACCCCTATAACGTTTTCAATTAAGAAAAAGGGCATAAAGCAGCGCAGACACTTGGCAGTCATGCTAGAATGTTTATAAAGTGGCATTTGGCATAAATTGGGAGGGGAATTTTCAATTGCCCCAGTTGTTTTAAAGCAGCAGCTACTGTGCAGAATTTTATTTTGATGGCACTTCATGCTGACTGAAAGCATTACAGACTTCCCGGTGTCTTCCCATTACCAGTTCTTTTCAGCTTGGTCATATGGACGCACAGCCTGAAGTTTAAAAGCTATGGCTTCTCAGTTGTAAAAGAGATTAGAAATTAGAGCAAATTTGATATATCCTTGTAATGTTACACACTCTTTATATTCGTGTGCAAAGTGTCATTAGAAATGCAAATGTCATTTCAAAGTAAATTGGCAAATTTACATATTAACTGTGCAATCATACAGGAGGAATTCACATAGAATACAATTAAAGAAAATGGAATAAAATGGCAGATTATTACAGTTGTGCACCCCTTTCATTTTAAATGCTCAAAGAAAATCCCTTCAATCATCTGGTGTCGTCTGCGGTCGAGCTAGCCTCGGCTTCCGGTAGATAAATAAATGAGTGTTGAATAAACACCAATGTGTTGACACCTCATTTCCCCATTGATTGGTGGTGGAAGCCGAGCTTGAGGTGTGTGGCCATAATCCAATCAAGCAAGAAAACAACCACGGGGACTGTGTAACCAAATGCTTCAGGGAGGCAGGGCGAGCAGGTTGGCCAAGTAACCTTAAACCATGTGTGTCTTTCTTGAACTATTTAATGGTTGATCTAATCTTTTTTTTAACCTGACACATACTTTGCCATTGCGTCACGGTGCCAAAGTTTGCCTGAAATCTTTTTTTTTTTTTTTTTTTTTGAGACACTATCTTGCTCTTTCCTCTATATTATGTTGGAGACATTCACTGTCAAGCAGGAGACTATTTGTTTCGTCAAGCTGAATTAAACGACACTAGCAAAATACATGATGGGGTTCAAGTAAACAAAATCTACACCACGACATCACTGCCTGTGGTTGCATTCACCAGCGGCTTTTTTTTTTTTTTTCCACTTTGCTTTTTTTTTTTTTTTTTTGAGCCAGTGAATCAATAAATCGCTCTATTACCTGTTGTTGACCCAGCTAGTCTTGCCTTTGAAATCTGTTACAGAGCATTAAGTTAACACATGTTGCTGTGTGAAAACAAAGCTCTGGCGACCGGCGTGGCGGCCAGCTGAATAAACGTGGTTTTGAGGGAGCCGTGTGGGATGGCAGAGAAGAGAGGCCTACACTTGTCCCAGCGCTCACCAAGGTGGATCCATGCGGCCAACAGATGGATATGTTACCCTGTATCCCCACAGAAGGAAGAAAAAAAAACCCCAACCAAAACAAGTGTCTGTGCACTGAAGCCTTTGATCAACAGCACATCTTTGGCTTCGGAGTAGGACTTCTTCGGACCCCAGAGCGCACATGGAATCGCATCTGTATAAACACGACCGGCGAGGAATGTGTGAACAATGCAACAAAAGAATTTTGTTCAAGAAACGTGGGGAGGACTTGGCTAACAAGTGGTTTGTGTGGTTTAGAGTTTGAGCGTGGTGGTCGGATTGAATGGGAAGCTGGGGAAATATTCTCTGTTTTTAATGATAACACGAGTGGGAAACTGGTGTTTTTGCTTTTTACAGATGTGAGCCAATACAAGTGGTGTGATGAAATGATCCTTTTTAAGACCAGTGCAGGATGTCAAAAATGACACAGCAATGTGCAGGCAACTATAGGTATTTTTATTATGGTCTTAATGAGATTGCATTTTATGCAATGGCTTTATGTTTTTAAACAAAACAAAAAAAAAATTCAAAATAGAAATAGAAAGGGCTGCAATTGGTATTCACTTAAGGGACAAATATCTTTGCAGCAGTGACAGGTATTTATTTGCTCCACCTCCAATCGGCTTCAATCGTTAGCGATGGAAATACAACACCTTGGTGGAAGCGCTAATTTTAGGTCCTTTGCCGGCACGATGCAATGATAGGCGCCACAAACTACTGTCCGTCTCCAATCAAACAGCGCTCAAATGTTGTCCCAAATTAGCCCGCACTGATATCGAGAGACTGAATAAGTAAAAGAAATACAAAAGAATTAACCACTGTAACATTTTCATGGGCCATATGCTGCTTTCTACTGTTTACTAACCTGTTTTCCGGCCAGTCCGTGACGTCGAATGTGACACACCAGAACAAAAACTGCCTTCTCGTCTACTGCAAGACATGTCTACGACTCTAGTCTACAGTCAATGGGAAAAGCAGTCTTTGGCCTATTTTTGACCAGGGTTTGGGAATCATAGAGGATCCACGGCACGATATTATCACGATACTTAAGTCACGATACAATATTATTGCGATACAATATATTGCAATATATTACCTTTTTTCAACCCCCCCAAAAAACTCTGTCAACATCTGTTCTACCTAATAAGATAAAGTTTTCAGTCTGTTCATCTCACCTCAGCAATTATTTGCAGCGGTAAAATGTAAATAGTGGACTGAAAAAGCAATTGATTATATTAGTTAGTAGTTAGTAGCAGTTTATTTTGAACATGTAAGTAGCAAATAAACAAAATAATCATACACTGGTAGACAGACATAAAACACACTAAATAAAGCATGCAAACTGAAAACAACATAAAATTATTTGATTTCCGTGTCCAAAAAGGAGTGGGAGGAAATACAAACTTATTTAATCCCACCCCATCTCCATAAATTAATAATTATGTATCAGTTAACCATCAGTGTAAAGCTGTACAATAATTAATTTTCCTAGACGTATTCTAATATATTAAATTAATTACCAATAATATTTCTTACAGCAAGATATGAAATGATTACAAAAATATTTAGAAAATAAAGATTCTTATAAACATACGTTATTAAAAAAAAAATCCCTTAATCATGTACCCTCATTCTATTATTCTAGTAGGCTACCTAAAGTTTAATTTGTATTTGTAACATTGATAATTTATATCATAAAAAATCTATACTTGCGTGACGATACGATATTGCCACAAAAATATTGCAATACTATGCTGTATTTTTCTACCCACCCCTATGTTCAGTGGGCTTTCCCACTTTTACAAAAAACGTGCATACGCATGCTGATAATGGTGGAAAATGGGTTTTATTGTGGTCGTAGGATTCTGCAGTGCAGTTGTCCAAGCCGCAAATCTGTTTACATGTTATGATCATAATCTATTTGGTCAGTAAATAGCCATCAAATATTTTTTGATATCACACGCAGACCTCCATAGAGAGACCACCCAATTTCCTCCTGATTGTCATGACAATTCGTAGCCTGTGTAGATGTATTTATTGAACTGTATTAAAGCATTTACTGTAGGCATGACTAACAATTTCTAATAAAGAGTGTGTTGGAGCTGGTAGAGTTTAGCCCATGTAGCATTAATTGGGTAGCCGTCAGAGTTGTGTGTGGGCAGGATATTACTTCCAGATTTGGAGTCAGCGTCACTGTCAAAAGGCCAAAGGCGTTCGTTTGGCTATTAAATAGATACAGATTTGGGTTCAATTTACACCTCAGAAACATATAGGTGTACTTTTGCATCACTGACGTTAGAATGTTGTCATTAGTTTTAAGGTGAAGCCATGTCTTGTCCTTTCCACTCTCCCTCTGCCACGATGGTGTTTTGGTCTTCTCACGGCACCGAGGTTGGCTCATTGCCATGGTGATGGTCGGCTAGTTCCAGGGCGATGAGGTGTAATTTACCCAGCATTTCCTGTCTGATACACAGCACCCTAATGAGTAAGAGGCCTGCTTTTATAGCAGAGTGTTTGTTAACCAGGCACAGCAGGGTTGATGAGTGTGTGTGTGTGTGTGTGTGTGTGTGTGTGTGTGTGTGTGTGTGTGAGTGAGAGAGTCTGTGTGTGTGTGTGTGTGTGTGTGTGTGTGTGTGTGTGTTTCTCTGGGCCATTCTGCCTTGTTTGTTAAAGCATACGTACACTTATAGGTGGGACTATCTGCAATAATACACGGGTCCATGCTGTGGCCACATGGCTGCAGTTCTTGGTCTGACCCCTCGGTGTCAGTATTGACAGCGTGCTTTGTGAAGAGGACTCTGAGATCAGCTGCCTGATGTTTGTTGTAATACCAAGTGCAGTTTCATCTCATGAATTTCCCTCATTAAATCACTCCACAGTGTCACTGAGTGACTGTCGAGGAATCTTCATTTGGAATATCAACAACTGTGTCTGCATAATAAAGTTGTGCTGCCCTCTTTTCCTCTTGTGAGAGACATCCCAGTATTATACGGGCCACGGTGTGCCTTTAAATGCAGTGTTATTGTTACAGTAAACTAAAATGAACCTAATATTAACAAAGTGCATTATAGAGGATAAAAACATCTTTACTTTAATTACATTTAAAGGGGAGCTATGGCCATTTCAAAATTTATTAATATTCATATTCCTATGGTCTAAGACAGTCCAAAAATATGAATAAATATAAATAACTCTAGATTTTGGATTTGAGAGAGTGCTAAAAGTCAAATTTATGTGATAAAGTTTGGAGCTGCTCCATAGACAGTGAATTGGGAAAGATGTTTAAATGGCCCTGAGAGCACCCAGGGGAATGTGAGTATAGACCGAATCACAATATTTGTTTACAGTGACTTTCTGGTAGACGATCCCTCCGTTATGTTCATAAAATCAAATGGCACTGTGCCAACGCTGCCTCACTTGGTTAGTTTTTAGCCACCCAATAAAAGGCACACCTACAAAAATCACCATCAGTTCATGTGTACACTATATTTAGAGTATTGTCACCATTTTACCTTGCTTTACAGACCTTTCTGACAGGGAGCTGACGTTATCTCAAAGCCACCAGACTCCACTGACAAAATACAGTTTTTACGAAAAATTATAATGAAACATGCTATACTCCCATACTTATGTCATACAAGTCGTCAATTTGTCATCATTTCTCCCTTTTTAAATGTTTTTCTCTTACTTGTCTGTTAGATTTCCTTTGACTGGTCTGGCTTTCTCTGTTTGTTCCCGGGTTGATGTGTGGTTGGGGTTGCCTTTTCGTCCTTAATGGTTCCGTGTTTGTTTATTAATACTCTGTACTTCTTTATTGAATTACCAATAAAAATACCTTGTTTAACAGATAAAACAGTTTTTACTTTGCAGGATCACAGGTAAAGTGGTGAAAATATTACAAATAGAGTGTACAGGTAAACTAATATTGATTTGTTTTTCTAGTCCAAAAAATGTTTTACTGTGACCGTGTCCACTTGAGTACATTGCTTAGCTTTCATGCAGGTACATTTCATTTATCAAATGCGCTTGTAAAGAAACGCAATACATGAAATAAGCACAGCAGGAACGTCAGATAGGTGAGACCACTGTGTTTAGCTGTACATTTTTAAATGTTACAGTTACCGCAGAAATAATAAAGTTTCCTGATTTCACATATCTGCAATTCAGATCCGTTGCCAATTGTTTACCCGGAAGTGACTGTTGTTGTTGTTCGCGTGACCACGCAGTGATTCGGTCCATACAGGGGTACATTTTCTGCTTCAGAGCTGAGAACAGTACGGTAGAATAAATCTCATTTGGGTATATAAAAGCAAGCAAAAGCCTACAAAATTATGCTCCCAAATCATTAGCCCTTTTTAGATAGGAATTGTGCAAATTTGCCGGAAAGCCCAATCAGTCTTCTTTCAGCATTGGCAGCATAAAAACAAAATCGTGGAGTGCAGCAAAATGCCACCTACCTACTTTTGTTTATACAGAATGCACCTTTTTCGGGGCAATGGGGGGCGTGAGCAAGTAACAAAACATGTAGCTCAGTGTGTGACGTAAACAGTGACGTGGGAGGGAAGCCGCGGCTAGTCAGTCCTTCGGCAGTTCTCTCGTAAGTTGGCCCGTTCTTCACCGTTCCCGTCATCTGACGGTTAATGGCCTCTTCATTTGCGAGGACAAGGAGGGCGCGCAATTCCTTGTCTCCTCAGTTGCTCATCGTTACAGTGTCTGTCAGGTTTGCGTTTCCCTCTTGCTACTAGCTGCTCGCTAATTCCTGCTGTCAGCTGTTTCCTGTTTATCCACCGCCAGTGGGTCGCACGTGCGGTGTCATCAACAGCTCCTCCCGTTGCGGAAGGGCGCCTCGCTCTGTTTAAACTAAAAGGGTTCCAAGTTCCGCCAATATGACTACGAGGAGAAAATTGGACACCTCAGATCAACTCGCCAATCCGGCTCTGTGTGTCTGAATGCTCGCAGCTTGCCGGCAAAACGGCCCAACATTCGCGGAAAATCTGGCAGCGTAAAAGGGGCTATTGTATATGGAGGCACTCTGGATTTTGACATCACAAGTTTGAGACATGCCTCTCTGGTTCCTGGCTTTGAGAGAGAGTAGCTCATGTTCTTGAGTATTGATTGAACTGTCCTAGGCCATGGAAATAACATATTGGAATTCCTAATTTAGGTGGTATCCCCCTTTTAATGCTTAAAGATTAGGCAAATAATTGATAAGTTGTTTGACAGAAGATACGATAGGATACGATGTGGTGCAATATGATACAATACAATACACTTTATTGGACTCAGGAGCTGCACAAGTATTGCTGCCTTACACGATAGAAGAAATGAATTACACACCATAAAAACACATACTACACTTAACAGTATTGCACATCAGCCACTCATGTACAGCACACAACAGAGCGCCATAAGCAAAACACACCACTACCCCTACACATCAAGCGACCAAGATCAGAAGGCGACAATTCTGATAACCAGATGGCTTGGATCTACTCTTTTATTAGGTAAATCACCAAATAGTTACTGTTAACCGCTGCACAAATGTTGTGTTGTCCACTTCCTATCACTGATATGTTTTTTCGACTGCTGAGTAAACACTTGTTAGACATCGCACGGGCAGATTTAATGATCAAATGCTGAATAACTATTCATCAGCTGCAGCTCTGCTGGCCTGAGCTCAACTCAATAGATTTATAACGTTTAAGTTTGCTTTTGTAATTATATAATTACCACTCTCATAACGAGGGTTTTGATTTGATGGGCTCTTGTGTTACAAAAGTTTTGACATTCCTGGATCAGATTAATGGACAAGTGTTGCAGTATTTCATATTTGGTCCATTGACCCTAAAGTGAAAGCACTGTGATACTCCTATAGTTTTAGAAGGTAATTGATCTTGTTCTTGCCATTTTAGTTCTGCACTGGCTCCACCATTTTTCACAGCTTCTGTACAGTAAGAAAACTTCTCTCACTGATCAGTGGATACTGAACCGCTATATGATCATTAACACATAAAGCCCTCTGCTGAAAATGTTACAGGACAACTCTGATGTGACTGTCTGAGTCCATATAAAATCCTGCGTCTGATTTATTCGAGCGTGCCGGGAAGAATTGACTGCTTCCTTTTGGTATTTTGCCGTTTTTGGAGCTGGCTCATAACTTCTCATCACATCACTGGCACAAGTTGCAGACAGGCAGCCTCCTGTTAGCACTACACTTCATTAGAACCAGGTTTCAGTGGTACCACACACATTCAAACAGCAGGGCCATCTCCCGAGCATCAAAGGAGGATTTATACAAAGGGTTGTCTCTGTGTCTGTCTTCCCATCAGTGTCTGCTAATGATGCATGCTGCACACGTTTTTAACATTGACACCCCCCCCCCCACCCCCCTCCTCCCTATCACTCATTTACACACTCAATCTTTGCTTCCATTTCTCTCTCCCTTTCCCTCTCCCTCTCCCTCTCCTCTCTCGTCTTTCCCTCTGCCATTCGTGGTGTTTGTTTGGCTGCTGGGTTTTGTTTGTTTATTGTTTCCAGATGGCAGACGCAGACTTCATTTGTGTGGCTTTCAAGTTTCCAGAGAGCTTTTTACTGCCTTGGCTCAAGCGCTTATCCTGTTTCCTCTAGCCGGGCTTTATGATGGGCCCTTTTATACGTAGCAACTGGAAACAACTGTCACTACCAGTCTGCGTCGGGGAGAGCAGAAGAAAGCCCAGAGAAAAGTGTCTCTTTCTCTGCACACTATCCATCTGAACATCTTCATTAGCGACAGAGCAGTCCGTCCACAGAGGAGGACAATGTTTCTTTTCCCCGAGGGTGAACTCTACTGGCTTCGTGGAATAAGAGAATACCCTCGATTCACCACTCCAAACTTCAGCTGCATCACCAGCGGTCCCACAGAGCAATAGGATGTGCAAAACTAATTCTTTGTTGACATGACGGTTAGGCAGCGTGCTCACAGTAGTGAGTTGTTTTTTTTTTTTTTTTCAGGACCTCACTGAGTCTAGTCTGGGCATCATTAAGCGCTGTGACATCACTTATTTACAGGAACACAGGAGGTCGACTTGCCCAGTAAATGTGGGGGAGGACCAGTGCATGTCTTTACTCATCGGATGCGGTTTTAAGACGGCGCAGTAATCAAAGCTCTCAGCTATATAAAACCCTCCCCTTCTCTTTAAGGAGGCCTTTTCTCCTGGCTGCTGCTGAATGAGTGATTACCCTGGCATTCCGACCTGCCTAATCCCATTTCTAGCAGTGATTTAACACAGAGGAGCAGTGGCCAAGGCACTGCATTCACTGACCTACCCCAAAAAACTGTCAGTGAAAGGAAATGCCAATTGTTTGGCTTCATCTTTCTGTGACAAACAAGCTGACGGTGCAGATACAATTCCTCATGTAAATGGTGAGGGTACCAGGAAGCCAGCTGTGTCACCGTCCCATTCGTCACGCATTAAAAGTCCTACAGTAGCAAGTGTTTGACATGACGTCAGCTCTAATCACAGGATAATTACGTGCTCGTTTAGGACCTGTCAAGTAGTGTCGTATATGTTGAAAACAGCGACGCAGTCATCACACTAACCCACTCGTGACCCTGCACAAGGGGATCCGAGCCGAAGTGTGAGGGGATCCGACTTTAATGTTCACGTAATCAGTGGTGTTTGTGTTTTACCACCACTGAGCGCCTGGCTGGCCGGCTAATCTCATCAGGGTTTGGGCTCTGGTGCCGGGGTGAGGGAGAGGACAGCCTAGCATGACCCATATCTCCGTGCCAGGATGGCTACAACACTCGGGCTCGACTGTGCAGTTCCATCAGAGTTTACTATGAGGCCCTTTGCCAGGGTGTTTACTACTGGACTGTCTGGCACAACAAGATAATGCCTGTACTAATGCCCTCTAAGGACACAGCCACTCTCACTAAGGAGGGTCTGCTCTTTTTCATCACGCCAGACTCTGTGCAACTACATAATAACATCACGGAGCACTAATGATGTAGCGATACACTGGTTTACGTAACAGGTTCATAGTTTTAATAGGTAGTAATGTTCTGTCTGTGTATAGGAGTGGACAAGATAAATACTGTGTAAAGAAATGGAACGAGTGAGATAGGAGGAGAAGGAATTCTGGTCGCTCTCATGTTTCATTCAGAAGATACTGCTGCTTGGTTTCTTAATGTTACTTAGAACTCTTCTCCTCGGCCTTTGTCGGTCTATAAAACCTGCCTGATTTCTTTTCTGTGCAGCCAATTGCACAACAGCTTTTTACCATCATTCTTGTGTTTCACTGTTTTTCACTGTGTTGAGTTAAAGGTACGACTAGAACATAATCCGCATAGCCTTTAAATGATCCAGCTCAGTGCAACACTGTTCCTAACTATGGTTTGAATGATTATAGAGTTTGATCAGCATCTGAAGATGTGAACATTTTAAGCCTCTCAAAGAAAGGATTGATTGTGTGAAAGTTGTACAAGTGCACCTGATATACTGGTGTAAAGTAATGTCTCCTCTCCCCTTGAAGCTAGTGAGCAGTTGTCCAGTAATCATGCAACATGATTTTAGCCCTAGCTGACAAAAGTTTTTCAACTGTTTGACCTGCGATCGTTGTAACAAATATAAAGTAATCGTTGTCTGTAAGTATTATAATTAACCTTTATGCATTGTTTGGGTGTCTGATAAGCTGTCAGACTCATGAATCTGTTACTGAAACTGGACTTCCTGGAACATATTTTATGTCCCATAGGTACTAGGAATGTCACGAGAACCAATACTTTGGTACCAAGTCAAGTGCCAAAATTTTGAAAGCATGATGGTACTCATTTTTCCCCAGTGCTTTAGGTACCGGGAATGCAGTTATTCCAGATCTGATGGGCACCATACACCTGTGGTCAGAGGAAAAGGCACCTATCAGCATGTGTGGCTGCAGTGACAGCTCTTTTTAAAAAAAAAAAAAAAAAAAAAAAAAATAGGCCAGCATATTTTCAGTTCAAGTCAAGAGAATTTTATTTATCCTGAAGGAAATTCTTTTAATGATCACTCACTGGGCCCAGTTTTTTAACAACAGATTATTAAATATCTGGTAAAATATACAAATATGCAAGATAGAAGTGTTTTCTAGGAGCAAAAGCAAAAATCAGTGCTTAATAGAGTAACAATAGAAGTATGATAAGTACAGCAGTTTCTAAAATGGTGGAAAAAACAGACTGCGCCTGCTAATCAGTGTTATATTGAAGGTGATATAACAACGAGAAGTAGTTTGCATTTGACTGAGAATGATATTGCACTACATTGAGAAGTGATTATAATATTGAGGAATTATATAAATACGAACACCAGCAGTGGGACGAGATGCTGAGCATAGATTCTGTGCTGTGTTCTGAATGTTTGGCATGTTTTTCTTGGTTGGGTAAAAAAAAGTACCGAACACCAACAACAATGTAAAAGAAATGGAAATATATTAATATACGTTTCCTTGCCCACAAAGTTTCATGAGCCCGCACAGAATAGTACTTTGCTTTCAAGGTGGATCATCGGGGATTAATAATAAAATTTACATTACATTTTATTAATTTTTATTTTAGCAAAGTAATGTATGTTTAAGTACATGGGATTTAATTATTGATTTATTTTTTACCGTGGCATTAGATTGGGTATTTAGAATTATTGAATTTAACTCCTATTGTTATTGGCTACTAAATTTCTGGTATCCCAAAATGCTTAATAGATACCTGCACTATAGTGAGAACTAATGGAAGGTTGTTCGGTTTGGTATCATAAATAAACCATGACAACAAATCTGTGAAGTCACCTGTTACCTTGTCATGATAGTGAGGCAGCAGGGGCACCACAAATGAACAAAGAAAAAGGCCTCATGGGGGGTGGTGAAATTATATATTTATATATATATATATATATATATATATATATATATATATATATATATATATATATATATAATTTCACCAATCTATATGACGCCCCTTTTTGTGCTGTAGAAATTTAAATTTTACACAACATTGAGTTAATTTACTGTTGGCAGGTTGTGGTAAAGGCTTGTTTGTGGTTCTCCATCATGAAATACCCTCTGCTACACACATTGTTGTGTTAGTGAACTGACACCGTTGCACTGCTGCGCCCACGGGAGGTCAAAAACCTGCTCAGTCCACTCCCTCAACTCACCATTCAACCTCTGGGCACACACACACACACACACACACACACACACACACACACACACACACACACTGAGGAAACAAATCGGCAGCTGGCTGTTTGATGGTCTAATTTAAACCAGTGGATATTTTTGAGCTGTTTCAATCCCCTGACATGTGTGTGCGTGCACGTGTGTGGACACAGGGGCGTAATAAAGGAAGTTCCTTTATGCGAGTGATGGATAGTTTTCCTATTTTGCTGTTAAGATGTATTCTAAATATTTAGTTTTCCATTTTATAACAAGGCTAGTCATTGATATGGATGCCAGGAACGGCTGCACCACCCATTTGTGAGTGTCTCCTGATCTGCAGTTCACATGTACTAACGTTTCATCTGCCTTGCTGGGCTCCAAGTAAAGCACACAGTCAGTACGTATTCACACCAAAACTCAGAGCCACCACAGTCATGAAAACATAAAAGAAATAATTTGACCTCCAGTTTATGACTCATTCCAGTTGGCCTTATTTTAAGACATGCATGCAAGTGCTGTTTGTGTTGAGTCGGTGGTGAGGAGAACTGCTTATTAAACCATCTGATCCAGTTTTGCGCAGGCTTGATTGGCCTTTTAATTTGCAGTAATAATTAATTCAGGATACTCAGACATCCATCTGGGAACACGCGTTCAGATCAAACAAACCATTTAAAAGAGTTAAAATTCTCGCCGAGGCCTAATTATCACCTAATAGCTGATGTGGCAACAAACAAGTAATTATTATCTCTTTTGCTTCTATTAGCCCAACAAACGAGTGGAGACACCTCTGGGTAATAAAGGGTTAGTGTTTATGAAAATTGATCCTGGGTGCTAAATGTTGATTTAATTTGAATTTCAACTTGCTCTTCAACTTCAAAATTTTGGTCTAGCATTTGCTGTTGTTGTATTTTACCTCCCATGTTCACCACAGATGTTTGTATGTGCAGATGCCTGTATGGTGAAACATTTGAGGAATTATTAGACTTTAATTCAGTCATTGTTTTATTAAGAAATGTGTCATCTGGGGATGCACCGATTTATTGGCTGCACATTGGTGTCGGCCGATACTCACTTTGTTGACTGCCATCGGCCTATTGGCAAATAAGATGATATTCACTGATGATGGTGGCCGATGTTTTTCTGTTGTGTCACATCAATTTTGCGCAGGCTAGAAAGCATGGCTCCAGACTGACAGCGTCCGGGAGACAATAGAAAATGTGTTTTGGATGTATCAAGGTCTAGTCGGGATGCCTTCAGGATGAAAGAACGCTGTAAACTCACTATAGATGGATCAGAGGACACACCCTGTTGTTTCCCCGATAAAGCTACATTGTGAACAACGAATCTGTGTTGACATTGAAAGGTGGAGAGCTAGTTAACGTTAGCTATTAGCAGCCGGAGGCCGCACTAACTGCAGACGGAACTGAATTAAATTGAATTATGAGGCATTCATTGTCCATTCAGTAAAAATTTGAATTTGGTGAGTTGTAATGTTCTCCTGATGTGTTCAAATATATTGTAAAGTGTAGTTTTTGCCAGAAACTTGAATAAGTACAGTTTGAAGGAGAAATTTGTTGTTTTCACAGCAATAGAAAATAGATGCTAGAGAATTATGATATTTTATGTATAATGAATAGACACTGAATACCAGCGCTTGGTTGAGACTTCTGCATCAGACACCGTTGATTAAAAAGCCGTCCTTTTATATTGGTGTGACATGCAGCCGGGCGCCGTCAGAGTTTAATGGTGCATCTGATGGAGTCAGGGGAAAACGGGGCTGGACAACAACGCAAGTTAAGGGGGCTAAAAGTCAGAATTGGTTGGGTGGGAGGGCTGGTGGATGGGTCCGACAATCACCGACTTTCACCTGGGACTTTCACCCAAGAGGCCGGTGTTCACCTCTTGTAAAGCCAAACCCTGTTAGTTTTCTTAAACCTAACCACAACTTTTGTAGCCTGAACCTAACCACATGCGAGTGTTGGCTTAACATAACCACGTGTGTTTGTTGTTGAAAGGAAGAAACGTCAATTTGCGGTGTTGTACCAACATAGTAAGTTTATTTGGAAGTGACTCAATGGAAGCTGTACATTTCCTGTCAAAAATTAAGCGTATTTTGAAAAAACACAATGCATGTAACAAGCTGAAGTTGACACAGCATCCCAGAACGTAAAGAACCGACGCACCCAGGGTACCTTTCACATCGTATGTCGACATGGAAAGCCCACGACCAAGTGGCAAAATGTGACGAGGTCGGAGTGACAGTGTGTTCGTTCTTTCCACATTCAGAAAGGTTAAGGAAAAAACTGAGCACAAGGGTGGAAAAATAAAACAGTCATGGTTACAAATATCCATTTTCAAAGAAAGGTATATATATTCAGTATCTTGAAATTCATGTATCAGTTAGTACAGATATTTTTCCCACTGTAATAAATCATCTATATCTTCCATTTACTAACAAAGGCATTTTCTCACACTCTAAGCTAACAGGTAATGTTTTCCCATCCATTTAGGTCAAATCTCTCTTATAATTTCCAACCATTCTTCTATAGTAGGGGATTCCATCTTGTACCATTTCCTTGTTCTTGCCTTCTTGCTTGGGATCAATAATATCGTGGCCAAATATCTTTCATAATCCATGACACAAGCATTTATATTTCCATAGTACATAACTTTGCAGTTATTAAGTATTGCATATCCCAGAAATTTCTTTTAGATGTAACATTCACATTTTCCCAGAATTAATGTAGCTTGTGATATTCCCAAAAAATATGTGTTGTTTGCCTCCCTATTCCAAGGTATTCGCCAGCATGGTTGTTGTGACACAGTTTTGTTACTCCTTTTTTTTTTAGGTGTAATGAAGTAGCGGATTAAATATTTCCACCCAGACTCCCTCAACAAATTTGAGTTTGTAGTGGTGTGTTGTGTTTCACACATGTTCAGCCGTTCGTCATTTGTAATTTCAGTGTTCGATTCCCTCTCCTGTTTCATCTTGATGCACATGTAGAGAAGGCTTTACATTCTCTCAGATTTTGATATAGCCCAGAAATCACTTTGAATCTTGTCCCACTGTATACCCGTATCATTACATCAAGCAGTCTGTTTAAGGGCTTTGGGTATTGTATATATTCCCCCAACTGCAATGACTGAATCCCTTTAAAACTGTAATGAAAGGTTCTTTGTTTCCCTGGCACAAAAGGGGGGATAAATAACACCAATAACTAAAAACACTGATAACAGCTATCAGCCAAATTGTCATTTTAAACATTGGTATTGGCCCTGAATTTCACAACCAGCACATCCCCAGTATCTTCTACTGTAAACTCCATCAGCTATTCATCAAACGTATACAGGATTCATAGACTGAAGATGTGTCACCTCACGACTGGTTCATTTGTTTAACCAACAGCCCGCTATCTAAGCGTATTAAATCAATAGATTAAAAATGTACCTCGCTGTGATGTTAAAGAATAAAATACAGACATGCACACATAGAAACACAAACACAAGCAGCGTGGTAAGCTCGCTCATCTTTGATGTATCCCGATTGACAAAGAGACTCCCTCCTATCAAAGGATTACAAATAAACTCCAATGAAAAGACTGATGCACAAAAGGTGGCCTATGTTCTCTCTGTTTGTTTGTTTGAAATCAAAGTCTGTTATGAATTAGTAGTTTGTGTTTCTGCTTTTGATCTAAATGTACCACATGATAGCTGGTTCCTTTTTTTGATAGTGGAATTTGTTTAAAGATGCACTCCCAGTTTAACCTTGCATTTTAAGAGTAGTGTTTGCTATGGGGCTGTATTCACCATGAAAAGTGGACTAAGCACTGAATCAGACAGGCCAGACCACAAGCAAATTGCCATGCCTTTTAGTCCCATCTTCGATGATGCGGTACTTCCTCAGGCTTTTGTCTCCAGTTTGGGGCGCAGCTGTCAGGCTAGGTGCTATCCACGCTCCCCTCCCAAAAACCTCAGGCCACGCGCCGCTGCACCCCAAACACTAAATAGGAGCATTAGACACACCATGTTAAGGGCTGCTGGTGTTTGAGCTGTGGCTGTGGGTGCGTATCTTGTCCCATGGCCAGAGACATGCGCATTATCACAAACACACACTCCCAGCTGCACACCACACTGCAAAAGTTATCCTCCGCTCCTGCCCTTTCTATAAGACAATAGATTTATTCTTTTGTGCCAAACATCCCATTGTCCTATTGCTGACTTCTGTTCTGTCTGCTGCCTGTCGACCCCTCTCTCTGCTTTTAGTTTCCCCCCGCCCAGCTACAGATCTGCACTGTGGAAATACCCACAAGGCCTATCTACCCATATGTAGTGTTGCAGACTTTGATTATGCGCCACTGGCATCACACCTCAGCAGGGTATATCCAAACATGAAAATTAATTCACAGCTAAATGCTGCTATATGCAGTCTGAGAGGGAGAGGAGAGGAGAAATCAAACACAGGTTTACACTAGTGAACAGAGCCGGCATTAAGAGAGAGAGCCTAAAGGCAGGCAGGGAAAGCAGTGTTCATTAATGTGCAAAGCAAATGGAACAGTTACTTCCCCCCCTGCCCGTCCAAACAACACACACACACACACACACACACACACACACACACACACACACACACACACACACACACACTAACACATACACACAAATGCAGTGGTCATTTCAATAGAGGGAGAGGCCTTTGATTGCAACGAATTAAAAAAAATTGACCTAAATAAAGTAGATGTAAAATATTCCAGGAGCTGCTTAAAAATCAAGTTAATGAAAAAGAGAGAATAAAATCAGCATAATGAGCCGTAATTGTAAACAAAGCCGAGCACTCGCAGGAGAGCCACATTGATCAGTCTTAAACCAAAAAGTTTGGGCCAAGCTGCTCGCTGTGTTTATTAACCAAACTTGTTACCTTAACAGAAAACTTGGCAAGTTTTAATTAGCTCCATGTCATTGCAGTGTGTGTGTAGTGTGTAGATGAAGGGTGTTTGCCTTCTCCTGTGCCACAGGCGCCCGGAGCTCCCTGCCGGCAAAAGTCCGTCAGGTGATGTGAAACACGTCATTGAAGTGGTCATCATTTTGCGTCACCCAGTGGACTCTGACGACCTGTTTCACCTCACTTGGCCTCTACTGGCAAGAGCGGGTAGGGGGGCGGGGGGCAGCAAGACACTATTCATCTGCACACACTGCGGGTAGACAGAGCTGGTTGAAAATTGGCAAAGTTTCCCTTTAACGCTAGGGGATTTTGTTCACCAGCTTACATCAACGCTGTCTGATTTTCAAGTTTGCTTTGCTTTTAATCTTTAGATTCATAAAGACAATAAACACTTCTGAGTTAAATGTTTTATCTGTCTGAAAAAAAAACAAACAACAAAAACCAGGGACTTTTTAGTTACAACTACAGCGTCCTTTTTAGACTGTCTTATGAACTTTAGCATGAAAGTACTTGGGCATGACTTTGTCTCAGAGCAATGCAAATGGAATTGCCCCCCGATGGTTTGGAATGCACCCAGCTGGCCTTTAAAAGGTGATAATTGGAAAATACAGGATGAAGCCACAGTCAAAGTGGGGACCTTGTGTTAGACGGAGTTAGCCATAGCAAGGATGGAGAAGAGAAAACAGGAGAGATGTAAGGAGAAAACACAGAGAGACAAAATTAAATACATTCATTTCAGATGTATTTAATTTTATGGTGTCTCTTTGTATTTGCATGCAAACTGAATCCAAGCTGTAAACTCCCGTTTTGGAGTTTCTGACAAATTCAAGAGTACCACATTTTTGCCTAGCATTATATGATCGATACAGGATTTATTTCCCATCTGAAGAAGGCATTGTTTAATACTTGAGCAATAGATGTAGGACATACGGTCATCAATGTACAGTACAGTATCTGGTGTTTATGGGAGTACACCTGTAAATTGACTGGCTGACTAGTCACCTTCTTTGTTCTATGATCCATGCCTTTGATAAGACATAGTTTGCAATGTAGACATAAGAACTAAATATGAACAAAGTCAATTGCAAATAGTCATACAGTACACATCCCTGCTTTGCTTTGCCTTGCCTTATTTCAAGTTCAGGTTTACCTATGAGATGCTTTAAAGACACGACAAGTCTTAGAGCATTAGACCCTTAATAACTTTGGCCAATGCTTGCATCATTTAAGAATAAATGGGTCTTTTCTAAAGCTTTTAATCGACTAATTTATATGTAATTTCTATATAATGTCAAGTATTTAGTGTACGCAGGTTTGCATGCTGTCAGACTGGTTCAAGTAGTGGATGTTTCATTCTATTGAAGTCATAGCTTAATCCTAAGATTTCAGTCCTAGTTGATTTTGTGACCCCTGCGGTTAGTGGGCTGTGTGTGTGCGTGTGTTAAATATATATATTATGCATGATATTCCTAAAGAAAAAAACCAATGTAAAAAGACTCATACAGTAGTAACCCGTCTCAATCATCACTTACGACCCACTAGAGGTGTGTGGTGGTGTATTTTTTCTGCAGAGACTCTGCCCTCTGCTTGCATTTCCCTACTTTATTCTATTTTCTGTGTTGGGAACACTTATAGGTGTGTACCCCCATAGTCCTCAGGTGGGTCAGAGACTCAGGGCTTTAAAAGGTAGCGACCAGGTGCCAGACCGTAAACAGCAAGCATCCAAGAGACACAGTGCCGGAAAAACGCAAGTAAAGTGCCAAATGAGTGAATCTGAGGTTGGCTTTTGCTTTCACATTTGTTGTCTCGTGAAGTTAAAAACAGTAACCAGCAATTTGGCTTAGTATACCTTTAAAAATACAGGGTTTGCTTCAAAATAGCATATATGGATTAACCACTGGGGGCAGCAAACAGAAATTACAGACCTTGAGAATATTGAATCGTCTATGATGAAAAATTGCTGGGAAAAATGTACAAAATGAGGAAGGCAGCTACTGAGGGAAAGCTAAAACGCACGTCCCTACTAATTTATAAAACCTGACACAGCATTCCTTCACTTCTCGGGAAGGAAGTGTAGTTAGAAGGTCGAGAGGCCTGTACAGGAGCTCCTTCCTTTACAAGGCAACATTCAAAGCATTTCTTCACTCCTCTCCTTGTGTTGGCCTAACCTAGTGTAAGCCCGAGCATCCGGTCTCCATTACTGTGTCCTCTTGTGAGAGAATGTGACAGTGATAAGGCCCTTTTGAAGTCCAGCTTTACTACAGGAGCTCTACAGAGGGACAAAGCCAGCGGCCAGCTGCTTAACTGCGGCGAAAACTCAGTCAGTGATCTTTACTTTTCTGAGCTTCAAGTTGAAGTTTAGTCCACATTTCCTGTCAAAGTTTTTTAGACATAGTTTGGATATCTTCACCATATGATTCAGAATTTCTCCCTCTTTAGAATTGGAAAACAATCCTACGTATGAGATATTTATGTATGCATTGATACAAATGTCCGTATCATAACACTTCAAAAACACTTTGATCATTAGGCTACACTCCAGTCAAAACAGTCTGCAGCATGACAACCACCATGCCCCGTGTCAATCAGCAGACATTTCCAGCAACAATATGCCAACACCCATTCTGCACTCTGTTCAGGAAAACCTTTCACTAACTCCAAATGGAATCTTCTTAATGACTTCCTGTACCTGATGCCGACAGTAGTGCTATCTAGATTCCAGCGACGGACCAGTTTGGCTGACCTTGACATTTCATTTCTGTTGTGTGCAGGAATCACCATTGAAATAATGTCAGTGGGAGACTTGATTTGTCATACACACACTCTCACACACACAGTATGTAAATACTCACCATTCATACAAACATTGGGTCCTCAGCACATACATTATCACTGTTAGACTACAGAATTCATACTTTAATGTATTTTGGCACAATAAACAGCTAGCGTGGTTAACCACCTACCCCATAACTAGATTCCTTTGCAGTTTGCTACAATAGCTTATCCAGGAGGCTAATGGATCTGTTTACTTCATTTTGTACTCTGAGACAAGTGTTGAATGATTTATGTTGATTTAAGTTAATGTGGAAAGTTTTTGGAGGCTTGCCCCGCTCACCTTGATAATGTTGTTTTACTAATGATGTGATGGATGAACCGGTGCAACTTTATAGATGCACTTTTTTTCAGAAACATGCTTTTGTTCAAGATTCAAAATCAAGAAAAAAATACTGGATGAAGTTTCTTCTGTTGTGGTTTAAAGAAAAATGAAAAAAGTCCATGTCAACAAATATGGCTGCCAAGTGATGAATACAAATAACTGCAAAATAAATGTGTTAATATGTAAAAAAAAAAAAGAAAAAAAAAGAAAAGAAAATCAAAATAAACCAATTAAGGGTTTGAAAAGAATTGCAGTAAATCAAAAAGGGTTAGTATATTAGATAAAATATTTAAGATAATAAAATTAGAGGAACAAAGTGTAAAAAAAATATTCACAATCAAGGTCATGTTTTTTTGCTAGAGAAAATTTGAATTTATGGCTAACAGGAATGGAAGTTGCTTTAAATAACAAGAACATAAGTTTGGATTTTTAAAGATTTATTGTTGTAATTCCATAGTAGCACTGTAATCCTGTAGTCGTATTTTATATCGGAACGGTGCAACACCACCTTCAGGTTTTCCCAAATCTGTATAAGTGTGGATAAAGTGTTAGGGATCTTTTCAAATACTAATGTGCTCTACCGGGAATGAGAAACATAAAAGCATGTTTTCTGTACCTTTACCTCCGTCATGCCTGCAGCCTGATAAAAATCTGTGTTTGACAGGGTGAAAGTTTTTTTGTGATGGCTTTACTGTGGAAGGGTGAAAAGGATGGTGAGAAACATAACTTGCATAGTCATTATAACAACCCTCTGTTAGGCATTCACTTCTGGCCGTTTTAGCCATAAATTGCATTCACTCAATCGCAAATAAATTTGATTATTGTTTAGTGAATGTTGTCGCTCTAAGAATACATGAATTAAATCCAATAGGGTTAAACCCTTTTCTTGCGCCCACCATTTTTAATGACACCCCACTGATCTAATGTGAACTGTATTAACACTGTATACCTATGACCAGTCACAGGTGAAGCCCATAGATTCTATAAGAATAATGGACATAGCCACCATGATGGCACCCATTGGTTTGTGGACTCCCTTTTGAAGCCTTGATTTTAGCATTTTGACTGTTGCCATCTTGGATTCTTGTAGCCAGAAGTGACCATATTTGGACAAAAGAGTGGATAAAACCCTAACACTAGCTGCTGACTTGGTTAGCACACTGCACTTACAGTCTAGGGTTAACTTTGATATTGCTAATGCTAATTTTTGCTTCCAAATACCATTGTTAAAACCAATTAAAACAGAATGGACTTACCAGGAAAAACTGAATGTCTAACTCCAAATGCTGGAACAAGACTTTTTTAGGTGACGAAAATGTTAAAATTCATTCAATCTAATGAACTGAAAACCCAATGAAATAGCGACAGCGGCTACTCTTACACTCTGTGAATGTGGGGTTATGTCATGGTTATGTTGCCTAAACAATGTTGTCGCTGTGGTAGCAACTTGTCAGCGGATGGCTGGCACCTGTTACTCAACGTGGCCACCCCCTGATTATGCGTAAGTTTAAATCTTAATAACGTTAAACAGGTGTGTCATGTAAAGACCCCTGTACAGCTGTCATGAATGTTGAAATTAGCTATGGAGACCAAAACCTTTTTGTACCAGGCTGTTAACATTTTTATCTCTGCTGTAAAGTTGGGCATTTTTAATGGGGCTCCATAGGAATTGACTCGCTCATGTAGCCATTCAAGGAACTGCCATTTTTGGTACTTCAGCACTGGCTTTAGAGGTTGTCTCTTGGTTGAACCTGAGCTCTAAATCCCGGGTTATTAGCGTAAAGGGGACTTAACGTATATGCAACTCTTGAGTCATCTATAGTAACATAGTTCATTCTTGAGAAAGTAAGCTTCTCTTCTCTACATTCAAGCCCTTTTGATTGCCACGCTAGTGACATATGGGGTGCTTCAATGCATGCTATCAGTCTGGTCCTGAAATGTGTTGGTGCCAAACAAGATGAACATGTGACATTGAGTTTCCATGATCCTCCCAGTAAGGGAAGGAAGGGGCATTAGTTAATGCCCACCCCCACCTACACCACACCCTTGATGGAGAAATAGGCCAAGGTAGGGTCCTGCTCTTTCCTTGTCACTTTCCACATTGTGGTTTGGTCTGTGTTTATGTTTCTGAATGTTTCATCTACCAAACTCATTATGCTGTTATGGTACAACACCCTCAGTTCATCATTAGACTAGCCTTTGTTAACTATTGTCTCTCTCTAGAATTGTCACACTGTAGTGCATGGAGTGGACTTTAATTGTCTGTAGTGTGGGAAACAAAAGTGTTGGCATCTTGTACAAACATATACTTAAAGTTCAAGAAGTGGTTTACGTCAAAATTGCTGAAAATCACATATACAAATGCCAGTTGGCATATCCAGGAATAATAAATAAATCTTGTTCTGTCTGAATGTAGTTTGCTTGCCTGTAAATGAGTTGTTAATGAAACACTGGATGTGAGTCAATTTGTGTATAAACAGGAACATCTGTGCAAAATTTCAAATGCAATCTAAACCCTGTATTCAGTACCACCCATTTAAAGCCAATAATAACATTTTTTTATGAGCTGAAATAAATGGTCATTTTTTGCTTTGATTTGTGGTTAAGTCTAATTTTTTGAGGCCAAAATAACAAGATACTCCCATAAAAACTTAATACAGGCTACTTAAACAAATATGCTCGACACAAGGTAAAACATCTTGGTAATAGATAAGAATGGCATTTATGCTGTGCCTAGAGGTCACAGCAAACACCTAGCTTAGTGTTGCAGTAATTCCACAGGACCATCTTGGAGTGCTACAGCGCTTTGGAGGCTCAGAGTTTATGCTGGTTGCTATGATACAGAATATGCGCAGGAGTAAAAATTTCAGCACAAGGTAGAGTGCTTCCTCTTGCCCTTGCTCTGAATGAAAGGAAGGCCGAAGCATATAGACCCTCAGCACCTCAGCTTGCTGCTGGCGTTTGTAGCAAAGTGTTACTAAGGACACTCCCATTGCAAAGAATTCAAAAAAATATGCTGGTATCGGGAATAAACTTGCTATCGTAACATGCTGATTGTTTTTCCCCATTGACCAATCTATTGGTTGAAGGATTGGTATAATTTCAGTTGACCTAGGTTTCCTTTGGTTGACTACAGCCATAAATTTTAATGACCAAAGTAACTCAGATCTTGGTGAGGCTTAGGTTGAGAGAAGAGTCATGGACTCATGACCCCAATGCTGGTTGGTTTTTATATATTCGCAAATGGAGCATTTACTGAGTGGCCGCTTGATTGCATGACACTGACTGTATAAGTGTTGCCCTCGTTTTGTCCACCCCTGGAGGTAACAGCTTGGCTGGTTGGTTGGATATCTCCTCCAGCAGGTCAGTCTTTAACTCTCAACTCCTTTCCTTTCACCTTACTCCTCCCCTTGGACATGTCCAAGCCCCTTCAGGTGGATCTGAAATTTGCATTGACTTGGCATTTTGGCAATTTTCTACAATCTGACACAAAGACAAAAGTGCGAAAAGTGTACTTATTCAAAGGTGTGTATTTCCTCCACTAAAACTTAAACCTTTATGGTCCAACAAATTCTCTTTTATTTTTAGCTACTAAAAAAAGTCTTGACACACATTGATTTTTCTTTTGCCGATAATCTCCTGTATTTGTAACATAATACTGTCAGATACTTCTGGCCCCGTGGAATACTGGAACACCATAAAACGAAGGCAGTGTTTGTGGAGATCTTGCACTTTCATGGGGCTCACTGACTCATCAGTGGCTGTGTTGCGGTGAAAACCGGTACAAGAATTCTCTCCATGTGGTGCACAACACCCGCAGCACACAGAGCTCTGACAATCTGACAATCCCAGCTTCGTATCTGCATCGCAGCTTTTGCTACAGGAAATGTGTTGTTGATTTAACGACGTGGTGGTGTGTTGTTGTGAAGGTGTACTATGCCAACATATTTAGTGTATAGAACCATAACAAAGTGAGAAGTGAGGGGGAAAACCAACTGAAAAGACACATAAGAAGTTGACAAGGTATATAAAGTGTGTTTCCTGCCCCTTCCAGGTTTTTCTTGTAATTTGTACAGTAATTGAAATAATGGTAGCTAAGGGTTAACGCAGAATGTGTAGGCATACCTCAGTCGTGTAAGGTCTCATACTAGAGGGGCTTTCAGCTTACCACCCTTTTTATGTGGGCTGTGGGGAGGGGCTGCGGGCTGCTGTGGGGGGTTGTGGCCTATATAATACTTCCATGGTTTTGGCAGTCAGATTTTCAAGAAACTTCCTGGTGTGTCAGGATCAATCGGGCCTAAGCCAGTCTTAATTAAAGGCTTGGGGCTGGGCAGAAGTCGAGGGCAAAAGGCATCCCCGTTGGTTAAAAGAATGAAGCGTCTGTCATTACAACACTATAGGGAGCATCAGCTTTATTACATAAAATTCCTCTTTAAAAAGTCTTACCATTCAATGACCATGCACACAGATGATAGTTTAACTTGTTTTCCCGATAAAAATTTGGGGAAAAGCATTGTAGTACTTGAAAGTCCACTCATAGTTTGTTTTCTGACGAACAGAACAGCACATGTAAAGATGAGAAAAATTATGTATTCAAAATCAATAGATTGCTCAATAGTCTGTTGCCACACTATTAACCCACTCGGATATCATTTTGCTGTCTTGTAGCTCACCAAAATGGACATACAGAGCAGATTTTCGTGGTTACAGAAGCACCGCTGTTCACTCACAAATTGTGAAGAGGCAGAGTTGATCTCAAGCACTTGACCATCCATTTTGAGATGTATCCATTCAGTTCTACTTGCTGTATTTTAAATAGGCCTACTTGAGTTTTCTGAAGATGTTAGAGTCACAAAAAAGATTTTTGCAGTACACCATCTTGAAGGCCTCCCCTTATTTAGAATCCCTTCCTCTTGGTGCTTGTTTTGATAAATGTTTTAATAAAAGCACAGGTTTAAAGTAAGTTCTACACTGAATTAGTGAGTTCACAGTGGTCTTGACAACTGAAGTGTCACAAGTTTTTAACAGATGTAGTTGTAAGCAGATGCAGTTCTCATTTTCAACCACTTGGGGGCACAGGCAACTTACATGGAAGAGCTGAGGAGCTATGAGCTGGGGTGTGAATGTTGGGAATGTGTTTGTGTGAGTGTGTGTGGGGGGGTTTCATTAATTAAATGGAATATGATCCAAAAGACTCTGTGCTCACTCATGACACATCATGTACCACAAGAGAGGAAATAAGACAAATGCCACAGATGTCCCTTTTTCTCTGCACTGTTTTTCTCTGGTCGTCATTTCCCTCCAAATCCAAACGTCAGACAGACAGCGCCTTAGTATGTTTTGGTCTCCTGAGTGGATCTTTCCAGTACACCCATCTGTCAGACTTTTTTTTTTCTTCCCGAGGTCCGAGGAGGGGTACGGGCGGGGGCGTGTTTGTGTCTGGGCCCGGGCGGGTGGATGGGTGGGGGCAAGAGATCAGACACAGTACATATCACATCGCAGGCCAAATATCCTAATAGTCTGATGTACCATCTGATCTACTGTCCCAGTCATATCCATATCCAGGGCTCATCCAGGCACGCCCCAGCCCAGATTGTCCCATCTAGTGCAAGCAGAAAGACCATTTTTCTAAGCTTCCCTGTGCAACCGTGCCTGCTCATTCCTTGCTTCCTCCCTCTTACTTCAGACTTCAGTGCATCTGCTTTAACCTTCAGTCTCATCCACCGTCTCTTCCCATAGTTGTTTCCTTCTCATTAGAAGACTCTTGACACCTGTAGAGTCAACCATGCATCATCTCCTCTGCTTCATCTCTAAATAGAAGTTAAGTTGATTCATGCACAAGTGAAAGCATCCTCAAAATGGGCAAACCCTGTTTAGATTGCTCTCCCATGACAGTGTATCAACAGTTGTTTTACCTTAGATAATTAGCCTAATGGAAGTTGTTTTGACATCCAGCAGCAGCATTATCTATTATGCAAATGTCAGGCGGTGCCGTTTGTGAGCAGTGAGAAGTGTTCTCACCTGCAGAACTAATACTGTTAATGCATTCATATCATGGAGGGTTATGTAACCGTGCTAGCTGAGATGGAAAGTGCAGCCACCTTGCCAGTCTTAATGCATTCAGGCTCCACAGTGTCAGATGGCCCCGGTGATCCAGGGGGCTCAAGATGGCAATGCTGTTTTACAGTCCGGATGTGCGTGTGTGTCTGCGTGCAGGCCAGAATATGTGTGAGCGTGTGTGTGTGCGCTGCAGTGTGTGTTAGATTAAGCACGGGTGTGTGTATCCATATGGTTAGGTGGTGACATATTTGAATCGTTCTGGCCACAAGCCAAATGAATGTAATCGACATAGTTGTGTGTGTGTGTGCCTGTGTGACACTGTCTTTAACCCTTCCCAAACCTTGTGTGTGGTTTTTTGATGTGGAGTTTATATCTAAGTAGGCCAATTTGGGTCATGTGACCTGTGTGTGATCATGTGACTGTGTGGTCAGAGTCTATGGGCCTTTGCCAAACCACTCCCTACTCATGCAGAGGGTCTGTCACATTAAGTGCCATCCCCAGCTACCAGGAAGTGAAAGTGGCGTTCAGCAAGCCTGCATTGATGCCAACTTACTGACCATGTACAAGCCATATTGTGTTTGTGATGTAGACGCTCCCTACGAATAAAATTCGTTGCGACTACCTTTTAATGTGAACTGCTCAAACTAATTTAATATTGTCAAACTGATGTTAGCAACTTGAGTCTCACTTTGTATTTAGTAACCAAGCAACTTCTAAACATCAGAATAAAGAAAATAACATTTTTACAAAAAAAAGAAAGAAATGCTAACAAAGATGTTAGCAGTTTTATATCAATTTATTGATGTAATTATCCATTTGTTTTAGTTATTTTAATGACAAACAAAAACAGATCAAATATGAGTTGTACAAATAGATATGAAGAACATGAAATAGGAATACGTTTTTTCTTTTCCTTGGTTACGAAAAGTTACGACAGTTCCTTTATCCACCCCCAAGAGGGAAGTTCATCCCAAACCTTGACGCTATATTTATACCCTACACCTTAATGAAGGGTGCTTCATTCAGCTGGGAAGGTGACTACAAACGGAGTTGAACTCTGCATCCGAGTAGAAGAGGGTCAGAGGAAGATATGGTGCGTTCCGTTTGCATTGGAAAGTCGGAATTTGAGTTCCCAAACGGAAATTTGAACTGGAACACCCCCCTGAAGTCAGATGTCTGATTTGGAAAGTTTGAGGAACCTCACCAACCCTGACCTCCAAATCCGATATGGTTACACCACTCATTAACAGTAGTTAAAGCTGTAGTAATGTACTGTTTATTAGCATTTTTGTCTTATTTTTGTCTAATTAAAACAGTCATACACACAGTTCTGTCCAATGTCTATCTGTGGCCCTGTTGCTATGGTGTTTGTAAGCACAACATACAGTTTAATGTGTTGTCATCATTTGTTATTGCTTACAATGGTTAACCTGGTATGGCTTAAGACATCCGACTATCCAACGTCTTGTACTGGAACGTGATCGACTCACGTGTGACATCATTCCCAGCTCTGACTTATGAGGTAATGGAACCCAGCAATAGTCCCAGTGCACACTGGACTCTTTGCTTTGCCATTGGTCGAGAGGCTGCTTAAAAGTAAACACCAATCAATCCTCGCCGGCTCCCTGTCTCTCTTTCTCCCTCCGCTGCCACTACAGACAGACCCAGTGACATGAGTTGTGGAGAAAGCTCCCCACCTCTCCTCCGCCTCTTTTCACCCATGCACTGTAATCCTGACACAGAAAACCACCCCTCAGAAAACAAGTGTCAGCCTCAGAATAGAGCGCGCGTGAATAGTGCGTCCACCCCCCCCCAGTTAGCATGTTAGAGAGTGCTAATGTTGATGGAGGTGACAATTAACTATACAATGATCAGAGTGATGGCGTTTGTGCCGCTGCTTCACAGCCTCGCTAAAGAGATAAGTGACTGATCTCAAGTCAACAGGGACTGGGCAGATGACAGATAAGCACATAAAGGGACAGTTACTTTTGGTGAACACAGTGTAAGCTTGCCCACCAGATGTTCTGCATGCTTTATGCTTTATATTTGACTTGCTAATATAAGCAGCCTATTTATAGTTTGCTTTGAAACCCTAATAGAGGCCTCGTCATTGTATATGTAGGGTGACGATTGCACAACATACATGTACGTGAGAGGATTTTCTAAGTTACACATTGCTCTTTCGAAACAATTAAACTGCTGTTAGAAAGGGCTGAATTTCCATTTGAAGCAAGTCAGTGGGGAAATGCCATGAGTTGTGTTGAGTGTGGGGACTCGCCTGATTTGTGCCACGGACCAGTAAACACACAAGCGTGCACATTCACTGCTGCCGCCGCTGCTGCTGCTGCTACTGCTGGCTTCTTTGCCAGGCACCCGCGGCTGACTCTGAAAAACAGGGGAAATGTTTTGGAGACACAACCTGAGATATTGACCACCTCTCAGCCCCCACTGTCAGGTTGTGAAACGGCCCAAAGATATTTGCATGAAATAAATGAGAATCTCTCTCACGTCCAGCCCTGCCACGGCCAAAGGTTTACTGTCGCAGATGCATGCTCCATCTGGCCCTGCTCTCCTCGACTCCACTTTTTTAACTGTTCAGATGCACCATCATGCTTTGGGCTAGATTGTGGATGATATTTGTTGAAGGCTCAAATCGTAACCCTTTATTTTGAAGGTCCAGTGTGTAGGATTTAGGGAAATATATTGGCAGAAATGGGATATAATAGGTATGTTTTCTCTAGTGTATAATTACTTGAAAATAAGAATTGTTGTGTTTGTAAAACCTTTAAATGTGCTGTTTGTATCTGTCTACAGAGAACAGTCCAGAACAGACAAACCAAACACTGGCTTTAGATTTGGCCATTGGTGTTTTAGCATTGTAGTTAGCAGCCCTCCACGTGAGCCAAACGGCATCGGAAAAACAGTTTTTCTTTTTTTACATGAAACTGTTTTATTCTGGATGACTGGGAATCCTCATCAACATGTTTTATTCAGCATTTTTACCGGTTTAAATCATCAGGTCTGTTTGTTTCGGATGATTCGGCTGATGGTAAAAACCTCCTGAACGTCTGGATCTTAAGTTATCAGAGAAAAAATGTGAGCACACGTTAGCGGGTACTGGGCTAGCAGCCCATCTCCGACAAGCCATACAGCAGAGAAACACTGATTTGTAACATGAAACTGCTTTATTCAGTTTTTAATCACCTGGTTTGTTTTGGGGAGGAGAAGACCTCTGCGGATAATTCGGCTTCCAAATAAAGCCCCCTGAACAATGAACTCTAGAGGAAATCTAACTGGGAGAACTTTTAGGGGCATTGTTGCAATCTGCATTCCTCATTGCTAGATGCCACTGAATCTTACGCACTGCTCCATTTAGCTTTTTATGTTAGGATCCCAAAGTTAAAGAAGTCTGAGCTGTCACAGCATCCCCAAAGTGAGTCATACCTCTTTGTTTGTCCTGCTTTGGATTTCGGGGAAAACAGGGTTGAAGGAGGTCAAGTGGTCCTCTATCCTGAGCAAACACGGACATGGTGACAGCCGTTGGGACAACAAACCTCCACGAGAACCCGGCTGTCCTGCCAACATTCTCCCCGCCTCTCCGCCACCGGCACAACCCTGCCACCCCCCCTACCCCTCAGCTCAGTGCTGTGATCCTGCGTAGCCGGCATAATGAAGCCATATAAGCCTGTTATTTGCTGCTTTACGGCTTGTTTTATGAAGGTGAGCTGACAAGCAGCTCCCAGAATGGTTCCTGTCACTTTAACAGACAGCATTACCAAGAGAAAAGGAGCACTGGGGAGGGAGGGCAGGGCAGGCTGGAGAATGGGCCGGGGCCTTTATGTTAGCACTGCCAGGGCTTTGATGGGTAGAGGTCTGGCTGCAGGCTATCACTGGTATATTTTACGTCTTCCACCTTTTGTCGCGGGGACATTATTGACGTTTGACCTATGTTCTTATTCCCACCTCCTCTTCACTAATCAATTACCACATCGATCCATTAATCAGACAGGGTGATGGCCAGTGAAAGGGCCCGTGGGTATGTGTGAAGAATTGTGGGATAGGCCTCAGGCTATCGTGGAGGAGGGCCTTCACCTGTGAAGTGCACCATTCAGCATTTAGCGAACAACAAGTAGTCCTAGCTGTGACTTCAGAGGCATCTGTAGGTTCTGTATTCACAGGAAAAGCTGGTTTTCTCCATATGCAATGCTTGAAATCTGTATATGTGTGAAAAATGATTTATCAATGTAAGCAAAATGAAGCTGATTTCCTAAATTGCCATTTTTTCACACACGTTCCTCTCCCAGGTGCACATCATGGATGGATTTTAAATTAAGCCTAGCCATCCGTTTAAGTTATCACACACAAATGCACACCAAGCTGTGTGTGTTTCCTCGTTTCGAAAAATATATTTATTTCCTACAATAGGAATATATGAAAAGTTGATCCCAGCCTAGAAGCCAACAGTGTGAAAATCGGCAGGAAGTGTTCTTATTAACGAAGCGTTATTTAGTACTTCTGAAACATTGGCACAAATATCAGTAGCCATTAAACTGTGTCACTAAAAAAAAAAACAAGGATGCTTTTTGAATGAGAGCAAACATGTTTTTGTCCGTCTGACTGTTTCCATGGAGGTTAGGCAGTAACATAATTGTGTTTAGGGCACAAACAGAAACAGATCAGACACACAGACAGCCAACAGATCAAAACGGAAGCTGCGGGAGCGGAACCCACCACGCTTTGATTAGGTTTGGTTTGGTTTCGGTTTGGTGTGTGCAGACTAAAGCCATCACCCCAGTCCGTCTCTGCCCTTGCCAAGTTGCTTGCCAAAACAGGGAAAGATTTGGGAAAGAAAGTTTGAGAGAGAAAAGCTGTGGGCTGTTATAGTCCGCCCCCCTCAGACTGACCAGGGTCCAGCCGACAGTCATCCAGCTCTTGTGGGTTTAGTGAATTGAGAAGACACTTCTTGTGTGGATTTTTCAATTCTTCAACATGTCATTTGGCCGGGAGTGCCATTGTCCCCTGCCCCTTTTCTCCCTGCTCCTTCTGCCGAGACGAGTCGTGTCATCCCCTCGTGATCAGCACTTTTGTTGCCTTTGTTTTTGGCCCTACCTCAGAAGTCCATCTTGTCTTTTATGTCCCTGCCTTTCATGCATAAGGGAACAGTTGTGGCCTGTTGTGGGGCTGTTCCACTGCATTTCCACCAGTGGGGTTTCCTTTCATTCTCTTCAAAGTACTACAATGGGGCTCTGAAGGCCTGAATGGCCAATGCAGAGTGCACAATCCTACAGAGCCCGCTCATTTTGTTTTGCCAGAGTCAATAAAAATGCTAAGTTAAAAGCTAACCCCCTTATGCCCTCCTCGAATGGAGCGACTTGTTTGACCTCCCCTCTCAATTAACTTTTAATGATAAATTCATTATTTTTTTTTAACTGACATCTAAAGTGAAGCATTCAGCACACATCTAATTCTGCATTTTATTAATCTGTTTATTTCAAATTAATTTAGCCCACACTGTACATATACAGCACAAGCTATACAATAATTAATGACTTGAATCGATTTATTGCCTTGGAGACAAGGAGCCAGAGATAGTTGGACAGACAACTACCTTCAAAACTCATTAAAACCAGCTTGTGTCTCGTGCAAATGATCTTTCACATTCTGACTTTCCCCTGTCCTGAGACCTAGATAAAGACATCTCCGTTCTTCTGTAGGAGCGGGATTTAACTAGTTTTACGTTGAGGGATGAGAAAAGAGACGAAAAAAGTCTGCAGTCATCTCTGGGCATTACGGCAGAGGCCTCGCATAAAAGCATTGTGTGCCGATTTGTGAGCCGGGAGAAAGCCGGGGGACTTTGAGAAGGATTACAGGTAGGCAGACATTGGCTGCTGAAGATAACCGCCATGACTTCATCCTCATTGTGTAGATTAAGGCATAAAACCCAAACTAATGAGACCGGAAAGGGGGAGAAGACATGGATAGGAGGAGGAGTAAGGGGTATTGTTGATGGTGAGGGACATCGTTGTCAGTGGAATTAGCTTTTTAAAGTGAAAGGAGGAAGAGGTGGGTGCAAAGGTGATGTAATCTGAGGAAGTGAGGTTAGAAAAAATGGATGCTCAGAAAGGAAATGCTAAATTTAGTTAAGCAGTTAGAATGGGTAAACCATGATCTTTTTTGCATGCCGAGCACAGTATGACATGTTTATGATGGCAGGAGAGCACATGTATTTATCTGCCTTTATCAGTCTCAGCATGTATTTGCTTTGACATCACAGAGTCGCCATTTTGGAAGTGCAGCTACTGTAAGCTGCCATATGCAGTACTAAACAACGTGACTTAGTAAGTTTATATACAGCTCATTAAATCGAAGCAAACTGAGAGAATACCACACTCAGACAAACTCAGCAAAGACGCCAGGGACTGCTGTCTCACTGGATTGTTATCTAACAGCATTGATTTAAGTGAGCTGACAGCAAAACCTGGAGTGTTGACTCGGCACTGCTGTCCCTAACATTATACTCGGATATTACCATACGGTCTGTCGATATTACAAACTGTCGTCTTTATGTAAGTGTGTACCTGTGAACGGTTCAGAAACTATAAATCGGTTGAAGCCCACAGACATTTCACCAATGACTGGGTGCAGGATTGGTTCACATTTCGACCTAGGCTGACAATGTTCAAGTGTCTTATCGTATATTTGGTGTCATGTTTACTCTGTAGGACTCCCGTTTGATAAGGTGTTGGTTATAAAAATGTGTAAACTGTGTCATTAAGGCAGATGATTATCTGGGAAATGTCAACGTTTTTTTTACGTAACGTGGAGCTGAAATTAATACCAAATTATGTTAACTGTTTGCCGAACGAGTAAGTGTCTGTTCATCAGTTGTAACAAATTATAAATAATCTAATAGAAGGACTAGATGTTTAAGCGATTGGTTCGTTAAATTCAGCAGTATGTTAATGGAGCAAGGCAAACTAATCACTAATGCGATTGGTTAAAATGTTGTCCGGCCGAACAGAGCCAATTACTTTGTCTCGTCTTTACTAGTCATGGCATATTGAATAATTAAAGATTTCGCTGTATTTTTGTAGGGCTGTACCCGACTCAGAATTATGTCTGTTAAATCAGATTCGGCTGTTTAATACGATTCATTTTTTCAAGTTTGAACAGACTCAGTGTGACGTTCAGTATGACAGTGGCATTCATGTAGTATAGTAAACAAGCTATTGCTGCTAACGACGAATTGGAGATGTGCAGCAACATCTTTTGTTGACACTAGATAGATATATATAGATCTACTGTTTATTGTCCTTTCGGAAATTTTTCTTGTGTCTGTGGCCATCAGAAAAACAGAAAAAGATAGATACAACATTACAATTAAGACACCACAACACAAACACTTGACACTACAGACAAAACCCTCAGACAATTCATAACATTGGACATTACAATAAAGACAATTTAAACATCCATCAAACAATACAACAAACAAAACAACCAAAGTGCCCACATAGCATCACCCAGGTTCACCCATTCACAGATATCAAACAAGTGCCAGAGACTGTGCCATATTTAGTATCTGTGAGCTGTAAATTAATTACTTCTGAGCAGAAGAAGAGAAGATAATGTTATTTCGGAACATTGTGGTGGAAAGTTCCTCATCCTATGTGCTGCTGCATCGCGTCTGCAAGAAAGCTCACTCCGCTGCCAAATCTGGGGTGCGTTCCAAATCGCGTACTTCTTCTTTTTACTTGTAGACGATACTGCAGCTGCCCTTAAAACCTATGTACTGTTCCATGCAGTTTGCACACAGTCAGGACATAGCCTACTACTTTCTCATAACATGATGCCCAGAAATTTGACCCTCTTGCTTTAACATCTGTTACCTTGGAGATAAAAAACAAAACAAAACAAAACACCAATTATGAATTTCGCCAACCCAGAGAGCTCTCCCATTGGTACTTTGAAATGTATGTAGTTTAACTTCAAAGTTAAAACTGCACAGATTGTAGATTCGCAACATATTATTATATTTTCGACAGTTAAATTATATCTGCATTTCTCTGTCGTTGCCATTTTTATAGTTATGTCTTTTTGTTGTTTGTGATATTTATCATTATTTTGTTCATTTAAAGAACCAATATTCCTATGATTACTATTCGACTGGTCATCAGTTGCTTGAATGCGCTGTCATCTGTCATTATGACTTCCGACAGCTGTCAATCAGCTGTCATCTGTTTGCGGCTCAGTGGATGTGACATATCGTCCACTGCGCAGAGAATTGTGGGTCAGAAGAGCCAAGATGTTGACAAAATTAACACTGATCAAGAAATCACATGTTCAAAAAGACGTAGGAAGAAGTAAACTTATCTAATCATACCTTCTTTTTCATACACTATAATCACTGAAGCATGTTGAAGTTATTTGCCACTATATGCTTTGACATAAAAACAAACACTAAGTAAATTCAGAATACCTGCGGTATTCGGTTAAAGCGAGTTTTACTTCGTCTCAAAGCGTGATCAAGGGTAACAAGGCGTTGCTTTCTTAACTGCTTAGATCACACTGAATGTCTGTTGTCTGCTCTTTTAAATCTATTATTTGTTTGGTAGTTCAGTACCCCAGTACAGTCAGTATGGACCTAATGCTAGCAGCCAGGTCTACTATGCTTTTGTCTCAGTGACCAGCCCCCAGTAAACTCTGCAACCCCCAGCTGATCTAATCTGGGGGTGGGACGGATTGCTCATCCCGAGCTCCAACTTGCTGGAGGGCAAGCAAAGAAAGCAGGGGGGCAGAGAAGAGAAAAAGTAGAACAAAAGTGTTTGATTCTTTCCTTTCCCTGTCTTGGGTGTCTGTGGTTAATTTTCCAGCATTTCTCTGCCATCCAATTGTGTCCTCAGACCTGAGGCAGTGTGAAAAAAAAACCCATACACATACCGCATCATGCTGAGAGGAGGGCCGTGTTTGGGGAATGCTTCTGTTCTCTTTTTCATTCTGAAAAACAAAAAAAAAAGTGTCAGACAGGCAGGTGGACATGAAGCTAGGTAAATATTGATGACTTTTTGACCATTTTATTTCCCACCCGCAGACAGCTTTCTGCAGATGGAGAGCCTGTTTATGCTTCGGCAACATCGATTTCCTCCCTACTCTTTATTCATCTTTATTTTCACCAAATTTAATCTGGAATCTTAAGCACCACAGACCTCAAAATGTAGTTTGCATATTAAGAAGTAGCTGATTATCGTGGGGTAGAAACACAGATCTTTAATTTTGTGCATTTTAGACACAGCTTCCGCCTGCACCACCATGCTGGAGATAATTGTGGAAATCTACATATTGAGAGGGAGGCTGTCGTCAGGGTCTGTTTTGGAGTGGGCCTCTTGTTATCTGCTATAATTCATGTGGTAGGATGAATATTACCACCTGAATTAGGCTATTATGTTGCCAGGTGGAGGCCAGTAGTGTTACAGGAAATGGTGATCATCATGTCATGATAATGAAGCAATTACTACAGGCTATTCATAATACAATATTGACTTCCAGACCACAATCTGTAGTGGCTAGATATTATGACATAGATCTTATGTCAAGTTGAATATTTATTAAGATGTAATGTATTTTCCGTCCTGTTTTCTATTGGACGGACTGCAGCTGAAGAGCCTGATACAAGTGCCCAGTCCATGTGGACTCACTGAGTAAAAGACGCAAAACATTTGTCAAAAAGAGAAACATATCCTTTTATACTGCAAACAAGAACATTGTCAACATATAAAATCCATCGCAATAAAAAGCCTCCTCCCAAGAACTAATCAGAAATCAACATATTGTAAAAATTCAAGCCTTTAAATCATCATTTAATGTGCAATAAAACATGGAATTGACATTCTTAAGGTTATACTGTTTGTAAATGCGCTCACCAGCAAAAGTCTAAGTAAAAGCCAACCCCAGATTTATTGTTGTTCAGCCACACTACTTTTATTTTCTTTTTTCTCATTGCAGTGTCTTAGATGATGACTACATGGTTGCTACCTTTTTATAAAGACCTGACCTCACCTGAATGTTGTGGGGGTACACGCCCATAAACGTAGAGACAGTAAGAAGAACATAAGACGATACAGGCAGATGGCAGAGTCTCTGCAGAGAAGTAAGGTCAGCTGACTTCCTTCTTTACTCCCATCGGCAAAAGTCCACTATTGCTGCTAAAAGGCTTTCTCACTTGAGCTTAAACAAATGGTGTTCTTGGAGGTTTTGCTGAAATGAGGTTCCTATCCCATATCACTACTGGTGATGGCCAAAGCTGGTGTAAAGTTAGAACTGATTTGATTTGATTTATTTATTTCGAACACAAAACAATAATAATATTAATAAAATAGAATAGAATATCATGTAGAAAAAACCCTTACAAGACAGAGATAAACAAAAAATCATGAACAGACTTACAATGAGAAACATAAAGTAACATTTCATGTCCGAAAAGGAGAGGGAAGAAGCAACATGTTTGTCTTGCCCTACCCCCAGTCCCAAACTATACTAAACCATCAGTAATGGAACTATTACATAAATATACTCTCCTCACCATTGATCAACAACACATTTACATCACTGCACTTCTTAATACCAGATAACCAATATTACCTGTATATGAAACAAATACGTAAATACGAATTGAAAATGCCGACAACAGTGACCATCTCCAGAAGCTGCTGTAAATTGCCAGAGCAGAAATATTTGTATCATCCGCAAATAACAAGAATTTCAATATTCCTGACACTTGACATATGTCATTGATGTACAAAACAAACAATTTTTGCCCTAAAACTGACCCCTGTGGGACTCCACAAGTAGCCTAATGTCCAAATATGAAGATTTATGTCCACCGATTTGCACGAACTGTCGACGGTTCCGTAGCTTTTCAGCCAGTTCAACACAACTCGAAGCCAAGACTCAATGGACTGAGCTATTATAGGGTTCATGAACATTTAAGATGCAACAGATGCATAATCTGAAACAGGACACGCAAGACTTAGTGTGAAATCCCAGACCCCTAAGTAGTTTTGACATTGTTTTACCTGTTACCTTGGGAAATATTGGTGCATCTGTCTGGATTACATGGCAGGGGGATTTCAGAGATAAGGAGATGAAACTTGGGGAAAACAGGACCTGAATATGGCAAAAGTGTATATCAGTGACACAGTCGTCTGAGAGTGGTGAACATAAGATGTGTAGTTCAAGGATACGTGGTTCAAGGTGGATTTATTGTAGTTAGACACTACAGAGAAACGTACAGTGAGTGTCAGATCATCAGAGGCTTTTCTGTTGGATTGAAGATCAGTTGATAGCTCTATACCAGCGAACTGCTTTGTCCAAGATACACTCTGTGGTGTTGGGGGAAGACAGATACAAATCTGCATGTAAAATGCTCCTCAGCCAGAGAAGTGCCTTATACTGTTGAGAAAAATAAACCTGAACATTTAAAAGAACAATGTTTTTTTGGCTGTTTGAAGATAATTACTTGTAAGACTGCAGGTCCAAATATGACGTACTGTACTGTTGGGTCTGTGCCTCGAGAAAGCCCATGTCTAGTCTGACACAAAGCTCACCATCCTTACTACCTTCCACCCCCAGTGCTCCCCTCATCTTCCCTCTTTAATGCCACTGGGCCTGTGTCTACTGCTGCCTCTCTCCTAATGAGAACCAGTCCCATCCAGCACCATATAAACCCACTAACACACACTTGCCTCTGATCTCAGACCAGTAAACATAGTCACTGTGGCTGGGTCCCACCACTTTACAGCTGCTAATTTAGCCACACAGCCCTGTGTTATCATAACCTTTCATAAAAAAAAGAAAGGAAAGGAGCAGAGAGGAAAAGAAATTGGTAACATAGGTGCATATGGTACTCTGGGGACTGTTAAATATAAAGAACATGGGTATATAGTGATCTAATAATGGCCAAACGTCCACCAGATGTGGGATGGTGTAAATAAAAATATCCAGATTGCATTTAGTATTATGGAAGTGATGTGTATTCAATAACGGCGCCAAGATCCGTTGGTTACAGCTCAGCTGAAATCTGTCTATGAAGTTTATGGCTGCCTAACGTTACGAGCAGCTCCGTTGGGTTTTTATGGGAAAATTGAAATGTTTAATATTAGCCATCACTTCTGCCATTTGATCTGTTATTGGTGCATTTGATTTCTTCTCATTTATGGATAGAAATTATGACCTCTGTACAGAAAAAACCATGTTGACACTTTGGGGTAAAAATGGTTTCTCCAAAGAAACCACAGCTCAACAGTAGTTTGCAGTTCATCATAGCAGTAGTGCTACACTGAGGCAAGACATTGGCTGCCTTCCAAATTCCATACTAACATGCTGTTTAGTACGCTAAAACAGTGTGTGACATTTTCTGGTATGTCCGAAACCTTGGCATGAAACGCATACTATTTCTGCTGAAATACTACAATACTAGACACTATGCTGGCATAAAATCCCACAGTGCAGTGCGGTAGATGACAATGTTTATAACAGACAATGGTAAGCAGCGACCAGTTGCTAGTAGAGCTGAGGTTGGCACAGGCTACCATGGTTGCGCGTCTCTCAGGAAGTGATGTGGTAATTACAGCTCAGTGTGTCTGAAGCCTACACTTGAATGAAACTGGTTCCTATTTATAAATGTTTCACTTTGTTCTTCAGGTAAAGCTGAGATACATTTTCTTTTCTTTTCTTTTAAAATGGGACTTATCTATTGCCGGGGTCAAAACAGAAAACACCAAAATGTATTGTTATATCATGTATCTGTAATGTAGGACTGAAATAATGTTGCAGTGATATACCGGTTTTATTTATTTATTCATTCATATGTTCTACTTTATTTTTTTCAAGCCCATTTTCATATATACAGCTTATTTTTATTTTACAATTCATTACAAAGAAAATTGTTGGTTAGTGTTAAGGGGAAAATAGATGAAGGAAAATATGAAAGATATAAACTAACAATACATTCACAGTTTAATAACGATAGAAAAAGAAAAGGAAAAAATGTAGGCTATCTAATAGTAGAAGATAAGGACTAAAAAGTTCTTATATATCTTACACTGTACATTTTTATACATTAAATTCGATGACAGTGTAGTTACAGTTTCCCATCTTCTTAAAGCCACTTTTTCTCACACAATGTGTGTCACATTCCTCATGAAGTTACTTCTTGAATTATACTTTTCCACATTACAAAAGAAATAAACATGCTCAAAGACTGGTACAGAAAACAGTTTTGGTCTCTATAGCTTTTACGACTTTCATGACAACTGTACAGGGGGTGAATTTTTATGTAACTAGCTCCAAAAATCCATAATGGCCATGGCAGAAATGTCAAACTTGAGGCTTCAAAATGGAGTCCACAAACCGGTCTGTTATGTCATGGTGGCTATGTCCAGTGGTGTGGTGGAGGGTATATGGATGTAAACTGGGTATACCCAACTCTTTTTCTGGCTGTTTACAGTATACCCTCCTATCAACCAAAAAGCCATTAGAGTGTACATCAGAGTATACCCACTTCCTCCTTGGTAGCCTACCCATCTATCTAGTAGTACACCCAACTCACCAACTACCACTACACCATTGGCTATGTCTGTCATTTCAAACAGTTTGGCAATTGACCTATGGCTAAGCCACGCCCCCCTCCACTCACTCTGACAAAATATCAACATTCAGTGACTGGCGCTATGGCAGGTGTCACAGTACACGGCATTTCGCAGGAGGCAATTGATGATTTTTGGGGACCTAACGATCAGATGTCATTGAGAAGTAACCAAAAGGTCCTGAACTACGCATTGGAGGGATATATTCATCATTTTATTGTTGAGAAGGTCGATGAAAAGCTTAAATTACAAGCCAAAATTTACAGGGCACAGTGCGCGCTTGTGAACTGCATCTCGTTGCCATTGCCATCAAAGACAACAAGTTAAAGTGCCACTAATATTAAGGTTTGTGTCTCAGAATATGAGAAAAGGATAACAGCCTTTTTACCATCTTTACCAAGAGTGTGGCCCTGTCCAAATACCCGCACTTGTGCCCTTGTGCCCTTTAATTGTGCGCTCCCGCTAAGGGGCGCAAGTGCGTAGGGTGTCCAAATTGTCTTCTGTTGTTATCAAGGGCTGCAAACCTGCGCCCTTAATGCACCCCTTCCGAAAGTGCGCATCAGACCTCACTTCACTGAAGGATTTTACCCAGAATCCTCTGTAGTGTCGTGACGCCGTAACACTGCACAGCTGGCCGGTACAACTCACCATCTTCAAACGGTAACTGACGTATCCGCGAGCCGTTAACTCCGACTGACAACAACCGTTAGAGGAACATAAAGTCAAACAACATGCTGTGTGGACTTAATAATACATGACAGGGCGTTAATAATGAAATAATATACAGTTTACAGTTGATCTGAGGTTTGTATGATAGTCCACCACATCACTTTACAGTTTTGATTGTGTCTTTAATTATTATTATTTTATTACCGTATGTCTTTATAGTTTATTTTATATCACAATTTACCACAATTTATCCAAGCAAAAAACGTTTTAATAGTAATAACGGTAATCTAGGCTACGTTAACGGTAGAGTAAAAAAAGATGTTACAGCTAATATACACATTATTAACAGGTAAATTCAAGAGTAAAATTTAATTTAATTTACCTGTTGGTTGGGCATCAGCATCAATACTTGGATCTGATGTAGATGCCGCCTTCTCCTGCGGCTCCTAATCCTCCTCATCATTTGCTGATTGTATCTATCTATCATTTGCAGCAGCAGTGCTGCGAACAACGTTATTTCCTCTATCGCCATGTTTCGTCTCCTAGGAGACGGACCAGCTGGACCCAAACGGAAGTGACGTGTACGCAACTGTCCCAATTCTTCTTTTTAAAGGTCGTGGATCCCTTGCGCACTTACGCCCCTAACTGCACTTTTGGCAAGTGCACTTCAGGGAAGACCTCAGGGCGCAAGTGCGGGCATTTGGACAGGGCCTGTCTCTCCGTTAGTTTGGTGCTACAGTATTTACACTGAATCATTCAGCATAATGTTTGCCAACCTTTGTTATCTCTGCGATTACAGATAAGTTAATGAAGCTAAGCTCCAGAAGTTAACGTTAGCTTAACTAGAGCCCTTTGAACAACAGCTAACAATGATGTACAATCACCAAAGTACAAAACTAGAACAAAATAGGCTAATGAACTCCCAGCAAACAAGGTGACATGATGGACAGCACAGCTAGGAGCTAACGTTAGGCTAACTTTAGCTAACGTTAGCTAGAGATGTTACAGATAACTTTCTATTTTTTTCCCAGCAAAGTGACAATATGTTGCCTCAAACACAATGTTGACTTACCTTAACATAACTTAGACATCATTGTTAATCTTATTCACGTTGAGTTGATGTTGTGGTCTAACGTTACCACACAACTTTATCCAAAGGAGACACTTTTCTCGGTTGAGATGTGGTTTAAAGTGTAAAAAATACACCCAGCCTCTCAGGGTAACGTTACCTTGTGTCAGAGTTGCATGTACCCCACGCACACTGTTTGACCATTTCTAAACTTCAAATCTCAGAAAAAGCTCATAAAACCGAACTGACTTTCTGTAATGCATTTCAATGGACGTCCAAGCAGGGAATGTCCGAGTGTATGGGAATGGCTATACGCACTGTGATTGGCTCATTGTGTTTGAGGGTGGGGCTTAGCCATAGGTCAATTCATCATTAAGTTGATCAACAGAAAAATAACCTGCAACTCTTCTGATAATCAGGCAGTCATTTTTTAAACAAAAAAGGCAAATATTCTCTGGTCGCAGCATCTCAGATGTAACAGTGTGTTGCTGTTCTTTGTCGCGTTGATAACAGGTTTAATATGTTTGGGTGGTAGACTGCTGGTTGGGTGAAATAGACATATGAAAACTTCACCTTGGGCTCTGCACTGGTAAATCTTTCACAGATATTTTGACATAATAGGGGTCTAAATCAAGAGTTTCATCACCATACTGTATTTTATTGATTGTTTGGACAATAATATGATATTTGCTGATATCACAAAGTCTGCCACAATACCATTTTTCGATTCAGTTCACGGGCTGGTGATCCATATGAGACGATATCAGTAAATATCCTCATTGTCTTTTTCTTTGCTGCTTACCACTGGCTGCTTGGTGCGAGGCTGCTAGCATTGTTTGACTGTTTAGGAAGGAGGTGTGCTTGGATCGAAATGGTGACACAGGTGTGCTTTGGGAATTTCAAAGTAAAGGCGAATCTTAAAGATGATATGTATGGATGTTTTCGCTTTGGATTGATGATATTGAATCGATACCCTACTGTAGTGTACGGGCCTGCCTACATACCAACTTTTCAGATCTTGTTTTATTATTTTTAAGAACAGGAGATTTTGTCACACTTTTGTCTCTTGCAGTTATTTCAATACCATGATGGGAAAAACATACCTACTTTATTCTGTCTTCACCCCTTACTTTACATTTTACTGTAAAATGAGACCTGCGAGTCAAAGAGCAAAAAGATGTAGCACGGTGGAATAAAGGGGGAAAAAAATGCTGATTTTGGTTTTTATTATTGACCTCTGCTTCTGGTGTCTTGTATCTAGCCACCATCAAGGCACCTCCACTCTCTTTCCCCATACTTCTACTTTTAAATTACAGCCACCATCCTTTTGTACTTCACTTATAAAATATATGCCTTTTAAGTGGGCACTTAGTATGGCCTTTCAACATTTCCCCCTGAGCGGTATGCATAGAATAGACTGATTTCATTTAGGTCCCAACAGCCCCCTCTTGCCCCCCTACCACTCAGCACTCCCACCTCCGTCCTCTTACCCACTATTTTCCTTTCTAATTTTGCTGTTTGCTTTTTCCCTCTCTCTTCCCTATCAATTTGGGCCCTGTAGCTTTTTGTCCGTGAGCTCTACCTTTTTTTTCCACTGGTCTACAATTTACCTGGTGGTGCACCATAAAGTCTCCCCTCCAACCTTTGCCATATTTTCTCCCTAAGCCTTTTGTGTTCCCAGTTCCTAAAGGTCTATGTACTTGGGAGCACTAAAATGCTGGAAGCAACCTGAATTACTTTTAACTGCCTGCTACAAACCGCAGCATCAGTGCAGATTAGGCCTTATTGGGACTGGAGGGCATGTTGAAGCGTAGTTGACAGGATTAAGTGGCTATTGAAGTGACTTTTGCTCCTTTTTTAGAGAGCAAAAGACAAGAAAGGAGAATAATTCAGCCCTCCCCTTTTTTAACAGGAGGAATACCCCCCTCTTCCTCTCTTTCTCTTGTCTTGCGCAGGCAAAGAGGGACACTAATTACAAATATGATCCCTCGAAGGGCTTCTGATACCCAGTGAGAGTTAGTGGTGGGAGAAGCTGTTTCCAGCTGTAATTAGATATATCTGATCCCAAACATTTAGGTATTCATTAGGGCCAGTTGTTTCAGAGGCCAGATTGACAGAACAAATAATTAAGACGTGTGTACAATGATTGAGATTATTGGTGTGCACAGTTGTGTGGGTGGGCGTGGATGGGAGGGGGGGACACAAGCCAAAAATCACTGCCTGTGTTTGTGACTCTGTGTGCGAACCCTTGAAACAATTGAGTGTGTGTTTTAGGAGGTGGGAGATGTGATGATGAGCATGTCAACAACCGGTCAAGCTGGTATTTCACTGTGAGGCAATCAAAGCAGATATATTTTTTGTTCGAGTTGTTGGGAAGGAAAGCATGAATAATGTGATGCATGTTTTCGCCTTCTTCTTGCTGCCATCGCTCATCAGTGCTGCTTATAAACATTAAATGCTTTCAAAAATGAAATAGCCACGAAAACCATTTTGTTGTATGTTTTTCTAAATTTGTAAGAAGAATCCTCTGAAGTGCAAAGACACTGAGGAAGCACCCAGAATGCTATCAAGAGGTTACTGATACTGTGAGGCATTACTCACAAAGGGTTTGTTTTGAGTTAGGGCTGGGCGATATGGAGAAATCAAATATCATGATATTTTTTACCAAATACCTCGATATTGATATTGCGATGATTTTGTAGGGTTGACTATTGGTGCTTTCACAAAATATTTACACAATGAAATTTTTGATGAATAATCAGCCGCAGTGTGCATATAATGACTGCCTCTTTTCCACCCAAATTAGTGAATGTATGCAGTTTATTTATTTATTTTTTTAAATACAACTCTCTAAAAAAAAGGCTGTGGACTTCTGTTTTTTATTGTCAGTAGACTAGGGCTGCAGACGAGCAGGCCTTTCTCTTTTATTTTATACTGGTGTGTCACGTTCAGGCCGGAAAACAGGTTAGTAAACAGTAGAAAGCAGCTTGAAGGCCAGTGAATAATGTTTGAGTGTCGCTTGGGCTGAGGCAGACTTTTTTTTTTTTTTTTTTTTGTGGTGGCATGTCACTGGTAAAGGGCATGTTCACCTGGGTGTTGTATTTCCATCACTGCTTATCGAAGCCAGAGCCGATAAATAGCCATGACTACTGCAGAGCCATTAGACCCAGGTGTGAATGTTGATTGTAACCTTTCCCATAAAATAAAAAAGCCACATGTTTGCAGGTGTTAGTGTTTTTTTTATATGTGACTGAAAGTTGTACATAGCTTATTATCTTTTTCAAAAATAACAGCTCTGACAATCACAAGTTGTGGAGGCCATGTTAAGTACAACACCGATTTCAAACAAGTTGGGATGCTGGGTAAAACAGACTACAATGATTTGCAAATCTTTCAGCTGAATAGAATAGAAAGACAAGATATTAATGTTCAAACTGACAAACATTATTGTTTTTTATAAATATACACTCAGTCTGAATTTGACGACAACCCTTTTCTTTATTAACAATATTCAGTAAGTATATGCGGACTGAGAACACTCGTTGAAGTTTTGAAAGTGAAATTTAATTCTCAAGATTTACAAGTGGGTCTCAAAATCTTCCAGATTTTAAGTCTGTGTGGAAGAATGGGCCTAAAATCCAATCAGAACAGTGTGAGAGATCAGTGTCTTCACACAGGAAGTGTCTTGAAGCTGGTGTTGCTAACAAAGGCTTCTCCAAATATTAAATAAATTTCAGTTAATGTGCTTGGAACCTTTTTTTCTGTCATTCCACTTTTTTGCACATAATTTTGAAAAGATTAGAAGGTTATGATTTCTTTGTCAGTGTAGTTATATTGAGTTAATACCAATGTCTGGTCTACATCTGGTGAAAAATGTGTAATGGAGAAAATTTCAATTATTGCATTCTGTTTTCAGTTATGTTTTATGCAGTGTTCCAAATATGTTGACATCAGGGTTGTAATTTATGACTATTTTACTCATATGCAATGCAAAATTGTATGATAGGTGTTGCACATTTACTCATTCTAATTCTGTCGATCCATCTCATCATTATGTGGCTAATAAATAATCATCTGTTAAGTAGGTTTTGCACCTATAATAGTAATAAAGTCACAGATGTTGGCCTTTTTAAAACAGTAACTAAAATAACACAGCTACTCTGTGTCCCCCAAACTTTAATTTTTTCCATGACTCAGCTCCAACCACTGCTAACACCCCTTCACTTCCTGCCCTGGCTAGATATTCAGCAGAATGGTAACATTAGCATATGAGTGGTTCAGTGTTTGGGTGAGTTTGTTCCCAACAAAGGTTGCCAAAGCACAGGTCAATGTCTCTCATCCACTTCAATGGACAGCTGAAGGGCAAACAGAACTCCCAAAATTAAATGTTTCCAGACTTTCGCCCTAGTCTGGAGGAAGAGGCCTCGGTCTGGATCTTCATGTGTGATATCAACACTGTAGATATTATGAAGATGAATGCAGCAACAACCTTTAATTATTCATTGCCCTTAGCCCTGTATTGATACTGTGTGCTGACATGAGTAATGTATGCACTGAGGATGTGTATGTGTGCATACTGTCTGTGTGTATATTTATGAAATGTACACAGACTCATGTATATGTCTGTGCCACCGTGTGCTTATGTATGTTTATATCTGTGTTGACAGGGAGAGCGGTGGGCTCCTGCCCGCAGCCTGGCAGTTGTATGCCGTAGCATGGCGTTATCACCATCACACTGCAGGCTCCTCGCTGCGCTACATACCCCGCAGGGCCGTTCTCTACTGCCCTGGCAATGATGAGCGAAAATTGAGAAAACTAGCCTCGCTGGATGTTGACTGTGCCGTCTTGGACTGTGAGGATGGTGTAGCCCTCAGCAAAAAGGTACATAGACACACAGATATATAAATGAAATGCAGCTTCGTACGAACAGGTCAGCAGAGAGCACACACGCACAGCTGTGTAATCCTGATTTTAATTCCATCTCCTTCAGACAGGTGCTCGGTCTTAATCACTGAAAGGAAAACTACCTAAGTGAGATGTTTAAAACAAGCACATTTCACCCTATTATGATGGTATAAAGGCAGCGGTGCCCCCCTATCAGAGTCCTTTAAAACAAGGTGACCATGTCCCACTGGGTGAGCAGCGGGAAAGCACCAGATGCAGCAGGTTAAAAGCATTCTCCCCCCGCCCACACGACCTCCCCATTGGCCCTGCTGAACTGCCCATGAAATTGTGATTGGAGAGTGGGATAAAGAAGGGGCCCGGGTAAAAAGTTAACTAACAAAGGTTTTTAAGTCATGATAATAAAGATGATTGATATGGCTGGAGGCTGTTCCTGTAGTAGACAAAGACAATAAGATGATGGCCTGTGTGACTGACAGGCTAAAACTGTGACCCTGCGATGGAGTTGGTGGATGTCAGAGCGTCTGTCTCTATTATGTGTTAGAGGAGAAATGTGGAGAGGAATGCAGCACTGAAGCAGCCATTCAGGCCTGAGGAGAATTCAGATGCCGGATGTCAGCCTGTCAGCATGTGACAGGTCCATGTCTCTATCGGATTTCAACAAATATATCCTGTTCCAACCTGCTTATTTCTCTCAGCAACCCACTCATTTCACATTAAACATAAGACAGTTTACAGGAAACTACTGTGAATTTTCCCCCTCCATATTAAAGGCCTTTCACAAACACAAATCTGTGTTTAAACCGTGTGTACGAACATTTTATTAAACTGAGTTGAGCTTACAATGGAGTACATGATAATATCTAGGGCTGCCCCCAACTAAGAATTTCCTAGTCGACCAATAGTCGTCATTTAGGGCCATTAGTCGACTAGTCGTCTGCATGTTTACGATATTAATTTAATTATTAAATGATATATTTTGGTGGTTTGAGTTGAAGGTGTGAGAAAGAATAGTATCAGTAACATTGTTAACACTGTGCTACATTACAGAGAAATACAAAACCGTACTAATGAACCTTCATTAATATAGGCCTATATTTTATCTACAAGTGCACGTCACACACTGAGCGAGCCGCCTGTTAATGACGCTGGGCTAATGGGCATGTAGCTACTTCCATGTTTCAGATGATACGTCATGTTTGTAGTCGACCAATGAAGATGAGTTTACATATCACCTTGGGTTCGTCCTTCACCTTCTCAAAATGATCCCACACTTTGGATTTCTTGCCAGACATGTTATTAACTAGCCTGTGGAATAACCGCAGGTACCAGCCCTGGAAATTAACCCGACTCCTGTCTGACTGCTGAACGTGGACACTTCCTGTGTCTGTCCTTTCAAATTAAATTCACACATGGTACAGTTATATAGGTTTTGATTTATTTTGACAAGGTGCAGCTCCTAATTGAGTTTCACTTTTTTTTTCTTTCTTTTGTTTTGTTTTCTTCTGCGACTAAGCGACCAATGAAATCTTGCTGACTGTTGACCTTTCTGGTCGACTAAGGTTTGATCTAATATTCCCACCAATTTCTAGTGCCATGAAATTCCACATATGTAGTCGAAGGAAATTGTTAGCCTTTGCAGGATATATAAGAGATTCTGATTAACCACCAAGCAGATGTTTTAATATCTAACTTTGCTGGAAGACATGCCTTTAGGTGAGAGCGCATCTTCATAGACCGTCACAGCATGTTTGAACAGAGTGGCAAATGGCTTATCAGCTGCTTCCGACTGCCAAGACATTCGCTAATATGCGCATAAAAAAAAACAATGCCGCTTTCTCTGATACAATTCTAGGCAAACATATTTCCTTATACAGAGAAACTGGGCCGTGACAGTATGCTGATTGCAAATAGATGGTATGCATCTCTCAATTGACCCTTCACTAAGGGGCGGGGCTTAGTGAAAGTTCAATTTAGAATGTGTCTGATTCACTAACATACACACAGTGGTAACTAAATTGGCTGGTGCACACGTGTTACTAATACAATGGTAATTTTCTCTTTGTAAGAACATTTCTAGGCACATATTAGTGAATGAGGCCCACTGAGAACATTAACAAAAAGAATGAGTCATACACTTTGTATGTGCGTACATTCAGCTAATTCTGATTCTGATTAGCTGGTGGGTTTTAAGTGTAGACAATAGCAATTAGGCCCTGATATATGCTGTTGAAAATAAAGGAGGAAATGACTTTAGCTACAGGGCAGGTCTATTCCCTTAAAATTCAGAAACATGTCCCTCAGCAGGCTTACCTCTCTGTCTTCCACTAGTCGCACTACAATACCAACAATAAATTCTGGATAATAGTCTTGTACCTCAATACTTCCCTGCCTAATAATCCCATCATGTTCTCCCGCTCTGATGTAGCTACATCAGCACTACACAGTTTGAAGCATGGCATCAGATTTCAGCCATTTCTTGACACCATAGGTCCACCTTAACTTTCAAAGAGTCGGACACAGTGTGCTAAAATCCTGTAACCTATTATGTGTTTCCTAGGTCGTACTGTGTAATATAAAAATTAGTTATTTACTCAATAACGTAATGCACCTTTCCTACTGGTACCCTTTCTTCACTTCCCACACTCTCAGCTTCTTTCTCCACTGTGGCAATTGGAAATCCATGGGGGTCGTTGTGTAGTTATACCTTCCCTTAAGATGATATTTTTTTCCTGTTGGTTGAACAGCGCCTCAGGTGTGTGTTCTCGTGTGTGTGTGTTTGGACTGGTAGTAATACTGCTAAGACATTTCTTTTAGATATTAATTTCCATTTTTTGAAATCAGTGTGGCATAATGTTTTTTCACTTTTTCACTAGGTGTTCAAAAACGCCATTTTCAAAAATATCTTCTTTATTTTTCTTCTTTATTAAATTCACAGGGGTGTATTTTCTAAGTATTTGAAGGCCCTCTTTAGGCACTAAATAGTGAAATTGCATTTATCCATATTTACTGAAAGGCAGAACTGAGAAAATAATATATGTTTGGAGTCATGCATGATGTATTTCATGATGTTTCTGTGGAGAGATGCAAAATATGGAGTGAAGGAAAGGAAATTTACACAGATAGGTATTGCACCTGATTTAAAGGTGCTTAATGCAACATTTAAAGCATGATTCAGAGTCTGGGGTGCGATTGTCTGCACACAGTTCTCAACATGGAGGTGGCTGAGCCGGTGGCTAGCAGCTAACGGTGCTAACTCCATAAACAGGGCTAGCAACAGCGACAGTGCTGACAGAGCTAGACAGTCTACCACAATAATGAGCAGAGAAACTTGGATTGCGACACACCCAGAGGTAGTGTGACTTCATTCTTTGCTCAGGACACCATTATTCCACCATGTCTTTACATGACTAGTATTTATTTGCTGCTATGTTAATTTTCTGAATGTCAAATCAAATCAAGTATATGTGTATATATAGCACATTTAAAAACAATTGAAATTCACCAAAGTGCTGCTCAAATCAAAAGAATGACACACAAATATATAGCAATATAACATGTACACATGTACAACAGAATAACACCTCTGAGAACAATAACGTGTAAAAATTTTTTTTTATAAAAACTAAACTATTAAAACCACTACGAACAACCAAAGGCCATTGAAATGTCGAATATAGAACCTTTAATCATTGTTGAGTAATTTTAACATCTGAAATTTAATATCCAAATAGACAGGAGGTGTTTCAGCCACATTTATAAGTGGTCCTCATGTGACAACAGATATGTGTTTTTTTGTTTCACATTTCACGTTTTATGTGTGTAACCTCGACCCAAAGCATTTTCATTTTTTACAGTTTTTTTTTTTTTTTTTTTTTTAAGTGACTTTGTATTGGGCTCGTAGTGCTGCCAAAAAGTGAGTGTCCCTCACAACAGCACTGGACCTGAATTCTGAGAAGATGCTGATTGAATAATGAAACTGTGGCTGCTAACATGCTGCTCACTATGCCCAATGTGTAGATACATTGTACAATCTGCGGGCACACTTTTATTGGAAACCAAGAGAGACTATAGCCTGGTCAAAATGGTCGGTAATAGTTCAGATTGTAAAAATTCTTAAGTGACACCAGTAAACAGTATTGCACCAAATTAATAGATGCATAAGAGGTCACATCAGAGAAGTTCTTCGTTAGAAAATATATGTCTCTCCTTATTGCTAACATCCCACAGTAAGTCCAGTCAAGTATCGTACTTTAAAACTGAAGCAGCCACGGACATGCTTCTGAAAGAGCAACTTAACTGTTTTTTAATTTGCTATTTCTATATGGTTTATTTTTTTCCTTGCTGTAGCAATGTAGACGTGTACTTTGGTTGTCAGCACACAGTGATGTCACTCCTAAGTATAAAACATGGGATCCACACCTCATGCTTGCACTTCCATACCATGTCATTCTTTTAAAAATCCCCAAGCACTTGTTGCGCAGGGCTGTGAAAATATTTATTGGGATCGTTGCAACTTCAATTTTTGACATCTGGCACATGTTGCTTTTGAATTTTTGCACTTATTTTATGCTGCTTAAGATGAAAGTATCTGTCAAATAAATTTGATTCAAACATAAATGGCGGCACGTTATGCAGATCAGATGCACACGTTGCTGAACACATTCACATCTTCTTGTGTGAATACCCAGCAATATTAAAGAAAATGTGCTGAGGCAAAATTCCCAGACAGCAATTTGTGTCTCATAACACCCCACGTAATTTCTAACACCCTAACCTGCCATGTAGTATGTCAGATTAAGATCTGTTCTGGGATCAGCTGCATTGTAAATGAATGAGAGATTTAGCTTTTACATTGTGAGTGTGTTTGCTCTGACAATTTCTACAGTGTATACCGTAGCTGCGATTATATTCGCCATGACAACCACACAGTCGGCACTGTGTGTTTGCCAAGAGATGCCAGGCCTCACAATGGTGTGGTAATGCATGTCTGTTTTTTTTTTTTTTTTTTTTTCCAAGGGGAGAGAGAATGGGAGCAAAGCAGAGAGTGAGCTCGCTAAATGCCACCCCGTACCACTGTTTTGGTAAAGGCAACAATAGGTTAGGTAAAATGTGAGGTTAGTTACTGGGTAAGCATGGATAGGCTTTAAATGGGGCTACTGCCCACGACTACCCTCCCATTATGTGTTCATTAATGTATTCTTTTCATTATCTGTCACCTTCACCTTAAAACAGGGAAGGATATTCATGACAAAAAGGTACGCCATGAAGGTCAGTCCACCCCCTCCCCTTGAAAATTGAAATCCGGGAGTGCCTGCTTTAATTGCCTGCCGCTTTGACTCCAAAAATGTCTGTGCTACATCTTGGCAGTAACGCTGGCTGCTTAAGAGGCAGGGAGATGAGAAAAGGAGTAAAGGGTAGGAGCCACCCAGAGCTTGCTAACTGTCACCGCAGACCCAGAGGGGAGAGAAGGAGGAGGAGAGAGGGGAGGGAAGACAAGGCTGACTGCTCTAACACTCTTACACATATCATCATATCTGTATGATCAGTGGGGTGGAGGAAGAGGGAGGGCAGGTTGAAACCCCGGAGCGGAACTGACGGCTACACCTGTCCTCTCTCCTCCTCTCTCCCTCGCTGTCTTGTTCTTTCATTGTCCCTCTCTCCCACTCATCTCCCTTCACCAGGGTCCTCAGGGTTAAGATTGTTTATCTCTCTCTCTCGTGTTCTCTCTCTGTCTCTCAGTGCCCTATGGTCCAGTATTCCTCCTGGTGTTTCTCCCTCTCCCTCTCTTTTCCCCACATGGGTCCCTCCATCCTCCCCGACTCCCCCCTGTCTCCCTGCCGTAGAGATTCTCTCCTAATCCCTGGAAGTTTGGAACTAATGAACTAACTGCTGAGCCGCTGCCACGGAGCTTGGTCCCAAACTATACTGTACTTCACACTCGATTTCCTCTCCAGATGGCATGGTGGCGCGGCCGACACGACGGGGAGCACCTCTCGTGCACCAGCACGCGCCTGCAAATGCGCACGGGTACACAAGACATGCAGAACACAAACATGCACACACAGGCAAAGTGTGCACATGGAGACACATGCGGACAGGCATTCACACAAATGCACATGCGCACAAGCACATACACAGTCTGCAGCTCACTGTACATCAGTCAAGTATGACAGAGGACCAGTGTCCTGCGTTCACTGTCAGTACATTAAAGAGGCAGGACCACTTGTTAGTGCTTAAAGTCACTATTTGTTCATTTAAATGTGTATGAAATAATTGTTGTGATGATGGCTGAGGTGACCCGTTCAATGAGTAAATTTGAATTAATTTGGCTCTGCAATGACTGAACAATCCACTGTGGTCATCTTTTACCATTAATCAAATAAAATTGAGTAAGGTATTCATTGAGTCATTGTCAGTCTTAATTAGAAAACAACAAACAAAAGTGGAAATTAATTTTGTTTCACATAGTATCACTGCTCTTTGACCTGACCTGAACATTTTTTGTTATTGTTTTTCAGTTTCAGTTATATATTGGGGGGACATTTTGGGCATTGGGGGGGGGGGGGGCACATGTCCCCCTCAATGTATATGGTGACTACGGCCCTGTCATGCATGCATAATTAGGCTACAGTTGTCTGGGTGCGCAAAGGTGAAGTGGCTGGTCTTGTCATACAAAGTTTGATGGAGTGTCAACTGGACAATATGGAGATATTTGCATCTTGAAAGCCGGACTACAAATGTGGATAGACAGGGAGAAACACACGCAAGCCTAAGACGTGGTAAGATACAATATTCCTCACTATATGAAGTGACTGATAACAAGATCTGTATAATGGATTGTAAAGAAATTCGTCAGGTTTTCATTTTGTAGACAATTGATCTGTATTTATAGCGTGATGGGATGACAGCACAATGATGTGTGTGGTATCACATGAAAGCTCTGCTCCTGCGCTTTCATGTGATATGCATGGCATTTCTGTGCGACACTGCATTTGCGAGTAATCCATCCAAGAGTAATGTTTGTGCAAAGCTGTATGAAAGCTGTGTTATACATAATTTTAGTGTAACTTTATCATTTTTTTTTCATTGTGAAAACATTGGACTACCGACAAGTGTCCGACAAAGCTGCAGTTCTGCTGATTCATGTGATACGCATGGCTTCTCGCAGAGAAAATCCATAGAGAGAAACGAACAGGTGTGAATTTGGGCGCACTATGCGTAGTTACTGTATAACCTATATGGTTAAAAAGCCTCTTGGATCAGCTGGAAACGTTAGCCATGTTGATCTTGGATGTGACCGCTGCACAGTGGCGTTGCCTCAAGTGATGTCGGAATAATTGGAAAAATGAGTTTCCGAAGGTAAAGCAATATTTCAGTGGAAACGGTTGACGACGTGTTTTTTAAACATTTTGAGTGATAAAATACAACACATCTTCTTTGTAATGTCCATGTTGTCTCCACATTAGGACTTAAACGCTCGTGAACACACAATGAAGTAAGAACGACTTCCCGACATGGGAAATCGGACCATCCGAGGAGCACATGAATGATACTTGGTGGTTTATGTATGACGAAAACACGTTGGGGCAAGCCCTCCCGGAACCCACAGAGATTGCATTGGAGTGCCTGCATTTAGAAGAAAATGCATTTTACATGGAAGTCTATGAGAGTGAGTCGGGGCGATTTCCAGCCAGGCTGATATCGCCCCAGAGGGCCGGAACGTGACTTCACACTGCCTCTGATTGGATATTCAGAGGCAGGATGAGCTGTTTCAAGTGAAAATGATCAGAATAATTAATATATTGTGTGTATATATGACAATAATGATGATAATCATACATTTATTATCATCTTTCTTTTCTTTTGTGGCTCGAGGAGGGGCGGTGCCCTATCGCTCTCTATTGGCCAGCCGCCCCTGTTTAGAGGAGAAATCAAGTCAATTAAATTTAGTTCAATTTCATTTATAAAGCCCAATATCACAGATCCCAATTTGTCTCACAGGGCTTTACAGCATACGACATCCCTCTGATTTTTGGACCTTCACAGCGGATAAGGAAAAATGCCCCCCCTCTAAAAAAAATCCTTGAACTGGGAAAAAAATGGTGGAAACCTCAGGAGGAGCAACTGAGGAGGGATCCCTCTTCCACGATGGACAGATGTGCAATAGATGTCGACCAGAACAGACCAACATGATAAATTAACAGTAATCTGTATGACAAAATGATACACAAAGAGAGGCAGAGCCAGAGAGAGGCGCACGGCAAACAGTAGCTGACAGTAGCTACAATAATATCAATTTTAGTAATAATATAATAATGATAGTATTTTGTTAATATATATGTTATTGGTATATATTAACATACGGCAGCAGCACAACCACGAGGGAACCTGTGAGACAATGGAACACAAATGCTCCGCAGAAGAAGCTGAGTTAGCGATATGCAGTAATTGGACATGAACGTTAGGAAATGAAGAACCAAATTTTCAGAATCTGAGAGTGAGAGAGAAAGAAAAGGAGAGGAGGGGTTCGGTGTATCATAGGAGGTTCCCTGGCAGACCAGGCTTATATCAGCCTAACTAGGGGCTGGTCCAAGGTGAGCCTGAGCCAGCCCTAACTATAAGCTTTATCAAAAAGGAAAGTCTTAAGTCTAGTCTTGCATATGTGCCTGTCAGACCGATATTAGAGACTTGGCACTCTTCTCTATTAATTAACAGTTGTATCACGACTATCTATAACATTAAGTGCCGTATCCTGCATGACACACAGTAGACGCTACTGAAAAAGTACTTAATTATCAATTACCAGTAAGCTTCCATGTTGCACATATAAGGGTCCATTAAGACAATAGAACACTGTAAAATATAATGCAATCCTATGCAGCAGCAGAAACTACAGCTTGAGCAGATAGTAAGTGTACACCTCCCTGCCACAGTCTTAACAAAGTGTAGAAATGCTAAACTTCAAATAGGTGGCATTTATCGCAGGTCTTTTGTACTGTATGGTACAGGTGTCATGTACCCCCTCTGGTTTAACAGTAACTTCTTCTGCAACAAAAGGTGATCAAGGGTAAAAATTGCATCCTGTCTATTGCTCTTTTTGCCCTTGTTCCAAATTCCTACTAAGCTGTTTACATGGCTAATGAAAATGATTTTTTCACTCCTATTCCTGCTTACATTCAACTGTACATACTCCAATAATATGCCATAACATGTCGTTTATCACGTCAAAATATGGAAAAGTGGAACAACTGTCACTTGTGCCAGGATTTTTTCAAAGTTTTCCAGCGGTGGCAGACCGTGCGAACACAGCCTTCCCCTTTCATTCCCTCAACCACCCTCTTGAAAAAGGTCAGCGTTACTTTGCATATCCCAAAACTGTTGATATCCAAGTCTTACATCTTTAAAAGTGGGTGTGTTTCTCCGTCTGACCAGAACTGTGGTCTTTTCATGTGGGCATGCATCTCTACCTTAGCATTGCAAACTGTTGGGGAGTTGGTTTGTGTACAAATTTATGACAATGCACAGAGCTAAGGGTGTCACGAACATGCGATAGAATCCCCAGTTGAGACACACATTTCGAATTTGCTGAGTACATGTCCAAAGAATGCTCCTAAAACCCGAATAATATTGGCTTATCCCACATGTCTTAATTGGAAAATGCCACATTCAGAGTAAGGTCTAATTTGGAATATCCAAATAGTATATGGTATTAACATGACCTATGTCAAATTCAGAGATAACACTCTTTGCCCCTGGTCTGGAGACAGACCTTTGTGTGCAGTGAGCAGCTGAGGGAAGAGTAGATGGCACATTGTAGAGTGGATGGCATTATTACGGTCTATTAACTTTTTCTGGTTGTAGCGCAGTCAATATATGAGCTATGGTCTATGCATGAACTGCGTCTGACACCAGAGATTTTCAACTTAACATAAATTATGCAGCCAACTGTCAACTGATCCATGACCTTAGTTCAATGCTCACTGTGTTATTCCAGAGGACACCGTAAGATCTGCTCTCCATTTAAGTGGATTCAAGTGACTAAACTCTTGACAGAAAGAGCTCCTGGGAAATAATGTTAGCCCGTTGAATTATGAATACTGAACATTTGTATTTAGTGTGTGCCAGTGTGTGTGCGCGTATTTACATCCGTGTATATACATGTTCTTGTGTGTGCGTGTTTGTGTACTTGTGCGCTCAACACCTCAGAGGACCCAAGAGACTGGGGAGAAACTCCCAGTCAGGCTGCCAAGACTTACAAACGGGATGTGAGCCGCTCAGCCAGAAAATAGACCCCGTCCCAGCCAGATCAGAAAGACCTTCAAATCTAAACCTCACTGTCTGTCACTGTGTATGTGTGTGTGTGGAGTGTCATGTGTCGGGTATCGATTGGTGTCCTTTGGGAGGGTATGATAGGCGAACGAGAGGTCAGGGTGCGTTTGAGAGTGATGACAGCGCTGTGATAAGCATTCGTTGCTCAGGAATGGAGAGGGCTTGCTCTTGTAGACAGTGGAGGGATTTAAAGGAGTGAACATTTTTTCTCACCTGTGTCTTTTTTGGATGTCATTATAACTCTTGGATTACATTTGAGCTCTCTCAGGTCTTTGAGTATCTTTCACTTGTGCAGCTGATCCAGATAGGGTGGGTTAAGGGCGAGGGTTGAGGCCGAGCAAGGGATCGGAAAATGCTGAGATGTAGAGAACAGAGAGGCCCTCTCTCTCTCTCTCATTATCCTGTTACACTCTTGTGTTTTCACTGGCAGTGCCGCAGCCCGCACCACTCTGTGCTACGTGGGCTGCGCAACGCAACACTTGGAGAGTAACCCCAGTAGGTGGAGTGATGATGGAGAAGGCGATGAGGAGAGGAAAACATGAAAGAATGGGAGGAGGAGGAAAGGAATGGGGTAGATGTTGGTGCACCAGAGGGGGAAAAAATAAGCAATGCTTACTTCTCTTATTTTGCAAGAATTTTACTTAATTTTAATTTAAAGTCATCAGAACCCAGCTAGCTATATGCAATCATTTTCAAATGTTTGTCTACGACTTCTGATAGATGAATGAATGAATAAAAACAATATACAGGCATCAACACTAACTTTTAAAATCCGTTGCCAGGCTGGCAACCAGGTATCAGTTTTTGATTGCCGAAAATTGAACGTTAGTTCAGACAGGACACAATGTCAAGCTCAGCTCACATCTGATGGAGCAGTGGATTGATGGAGGGGAGTCATTCAGGGCGCAGTATTTAAACTTCTCTAGCCTGCCTACTATTGCTGCTTCCTCTGCAAGCTGCTTTACAACCCACCTCCACCTCAGCTCCTCCTTTTGCATGCTGTGTTTGACTTATCAGTGTCATTTCTGTTTGTCACTGCTCTGTTCTGTTCCCGGGGGGGGGGTCTTTGCTGCTGCTCTCCCTGCCTTAGGCTTTCAATGTAGGTGCATGGAAGGGCAGGAAGGTTTGCTCTCTCTGTCTCAGGCTTTCTTTGCTTGCATGTGGAAGGGCAGAAAGATGTGCTCTCATTGCAAAGGAAAGGCAGAGAGGCCCCAGAACAGAGCCATACTGCCAAATATAATACTGCAAATGAAAAATGAACTTCTCTTTGGCTATGCAGTTAGAAATCACTTTAACAATAGAACTGTGACATCAGGTTTAAAAGTTTGGTGTTTGTTTTGCTGTTTGCACACTCTGGTTTGCTGTCATTTGCCATTTGTTGTCATTATGCAGTTAGTTGCACTTTTCACATGTGGGCTCAAGACACATGTTTGCAGTTTACATGTTGTGTTTTGTTTTATTTAATTTTAAAAAACAAGCAAACAAAACCGACAGAATACAGTAAACAGATTGTGCAGGTGAGATTTAAAAAACCCCCGAGAGGCTTAGAGGGAATCTCACCATTTCAGCATTAAGAACATATATTAATAAGTCCACAGCAAAAAACAGACAAACAGATATAAAAACATGGAATCAAAAAGCAACTTGTTCACCTTATTAGCATCTTGGTCACATTAAGTGATTATGACACCAAGTTGAGAACCATCCTTAGAAGGCTCTTCCAAGACTTTGCACATTTTAAATGGTTGCAGTTGCTTCAGTAACATTTATTCACATTCTAATTGACTTAACTGTGCATTTTGTGCATGGTTTTCTTCCTCTGTGGTGTGACAGAAAAATTGATGGGTTCCAAGAGTGCATTTTGACCATTGCATTCTGCCTCTATTGGTCTCCACATGGACTGTTCACCTGCCACTCTAATGTGATCAGTTAATACTACTTAGACTACAAACGGACTACAAATTAAATCTTATCCTGACGTCGACAGATTCTGCATACATTAGCAGATGATTTGTTTATAGAAATTAAAATAAAGCTAATAGAGAGTGTTCAGCAAATTAAGCATAATTATTCTTGTTTGTTGTTGTGAGTAGTCTGGGCAAACAGTAAATTGGGCAGACTTTATTGGTGCAGACAGCTGTACTGGGAGTTGCAAATGAGACATAAATCATTAACAAACTGTGATGCATAATCACCAATGAACAAAACTTCAAATAATTGTAATTATGCAGAGAATAGATAAGATATGTAAAGATACTGAATGGTGAGCCTTACCTTCTCCATTTTTCCTGCAAAATAGATTGATAGCCTTGGGAATTAATTTTCCCAAAACATTGCAATGCGGCTTGTAATGAACTGTAACCAAAGAGCTGTAATGAGATCCTTTCATGGCTAATTAAAGTGAATAAATAGTGTGAAACAACTAGCTGTTCTTCCACCTCAGGCTGTCAGTTCTGACCAACAATGACAAGCAGGTTTCATGATTTACAAATTCCTCCCGCCTCTACCCTGCTAGTTATGTCTTGTTGTCTGCCCTGACAGGAAAGCGGATAACACAGTGTGCCTCCAACTGACAGAGTGAAGGCCTGAATCTCCTTCTGCTACGTCTCAGTTATCAATGTAGCCTGAATTAGTCAGTCATCTCACTCCAGCTTTCTGGAGTGCAGCGTGCCACTTGTCAAAACCCATCCTCAATGACTTGAAGCCCACTAACACACACACGTGCCGCCGACATACACATACTGACAAAGACAGACGAACAAATGCGTACACAGTCACACTTCAGGCAGGCAGCCTTCACCTGCGATAGTCATACAGCTCATTTTAAATGGCATCGCGAGTTGCACAGCAGGATCCAAAACGCCAGCTCTCAAACGGTGAAAAAAAACAGAAAAACAAGTATGCTCATTGTGACTCATGATTTCCCACTCTCCTCAAACTAAACCGTATGTACATTCTCAATAAAAGACACAGCACTCCCCTGATTGAAGGCGCTATGTCAGTGATGACAGGAGCGTTCTACATACAGTACAAGTTGTTTTTGAGAATGCAGGCATTTTTGGAGAATTACACTGTCTTGTTAATGTTGTAAATGATCCTAATTCATGCCATTAGTCTTTTATGTGTTTTGTTCTTTCACGTGCTTTCACGTGCTTGATACCCACAGTTGTAATGTCCTAGAAAACACATTCTACCACTGTTAAATGCCATTTCTAATGAACATTTCATGTCATGCCCATGGATTGATTACTGAATGGGCCTACAAAACCACTAAGAACTGTGTAACAATTACAAAAAGATGCAAAAGAGCTGCAAAGAAACTCATAAAGCCTACAAAAAGCGGCAAAACAATCATAAAGGGACACAAAATGACTATCAAGAGACACAAAACAACTACAAAAAGATGCAAAGCGAGTACAAAAAGACACAAAACCACAGTGAGATGTGTTACAACTACAAAGAGACACAAAACAGCTGCAAAGAGACTCACAAAGCCTAGGAAAAGGCTAATGGCAACTACAAAGAGACTCAAAATGACCACCAAAAGAAACAAAACAACTATAAAATGACACAAAATAACAAATACAAAAGAGAGATACAAAACTACAGAGAGTTGTGTAATGACTACAAAGAGACACAAAACAGTTGCAAAGAGAGTCACAAAGACTATGAAAGTGGCAAAACGATCACAAAGAAACTCAAAATGACCATGAAGAGACACGAAACAACTACAAAAAGACAAATTGACTCCAAAGAGATGCATAATTACTATGACGCACAACAGCTACAAAAAGAATCACAAGGGCTACAAAAAGTGGCAATACCATGAGGAGACACAGAATGGCTACAAAGAGATGTATAACGACTACAAAGAGACACAAAACAGCTGCAAAGAGACGCACTAAGACTATGAAAAACAACCACAAAAGGATGTAAACAACAGAGAGACTCAAAATGACCAATAAGAGACACAAAACATCTACAAAATGACACAAGATGACTAGAAAGAGACACAAAACAGTTGAAAAGAAATTAACAATGACCATGAACATGGCAAAACGATCACAAAGGGACACAAAATGACTACAAAAATGTAAGCAGCAAAATGGAGACGACAAGCTGCTACAAAGAGACTCAAAATGACCACTAAGAGACACAAAACAATTATATAAAGATGCCAAATATCTACAAAAATACACAAAACCACAGAGAGATGTGTAATGACTACAGAGTGATGTAAACAAATTCAGAGAAATTCAAAATGACCAATAAGAGACACAAAACAATAAAAAAAGACACAAAATGTCTACAAAAAGACAAAACCACAGAGAGTTGTGTAATGACTACAAAGAGATGCAAAACCACTACAGAAAGACTCACAAACGCTACGAAAAGTGGCAGTATCATAAAGGGACACAAAAGGACTACAAAGAGACGCAAAACTGCTGCAAAGAGACTCACAAAGATGACCGAAATGCGCACAACAACCATAAAGGGACACTTAAGAACTACGAAGAGATGTAAACAACCACTAAGAGACACAAAACAGCAACAAAAAGACACAAAATGACTACAAAGAGTCACAAAACCACAGAGAGATGTGAAATGACTACAAAGAGATGCAAAACAGCTACAAAGGGACTCATAAAAGCTACACAAATGGACACAAAACAACTACAAAGAGATGTAAACAACCACAGACACTCAAAACAACCACTAAGAGACACAAAACAACTACAAAAAGACACTAAATGATTACAAGGAGACACAAAACCACAGAGAGTTGTGTGACGACTACAAAGAGAGACAAAACCACAGAGAGTTGTGTGACGACTACAAAGAGACACAATACAGTTGCAAAGAGAGTCACAAAGACTACAAAAAGTGGCAAAACAATCACAAAGGGACTTAAAATGACCACTAAGAGACACAAAACAACCACAAAAAGAAGCATACAAAGTACAGAAAGATATAAAACCACAGAGAGTTGTGTGACGACTACAAAGAGACACAAAACCACAGAGAGTTGTGTGACGACTACAAAGAGACACAATACAGTTGCAAAAAGACTCTCAATGACTACGAAAAGTGGTAAATCAATCACAAAGGGACACAAAATGGCTACTGAGATGTAAGTAACTACAAAGAGCCTGAAGGCAACTACAAAGAGACACTAAATGACTACTAAGTGACACAAAACAGTTGCAAAGAGAGTCACAAAGACTACAAAAAGTGGCAAAACAATCACAAAGGGACTTAAAATGACCACTAAGAGACACAAAACAACCACAAAAAGAAGCATACAAAGTACAGAAAGATATAAAACCATAGAGAGATGTGTAACAACTACAAAGAGATGCAAAGCAAACAAAAGAAAGAGACCAAACAACTAAAGAGTCTGTCTGTCTTGCTCCTGTGTAGGAGAGATGGCGGGGCCTTCTTGATGTTTGTGCCCAGGGGCCCATTGTCTGATAATCCGCCCATGGTCAAGCAGAACTTTTTACCTTTCCTTATTTCCGTCCAGTATATACAGTAAGAACCACTGCCCTGAGATCTAATTGAAATTGAATGAAGGGACCGAGAGCGAGTCTACACCCCGAGTCTGTCGATGTTTGACGTTGCTTGTTTCAAGCTGCATGAAGGCAGCGCTGGTCATCCATGATCTGATGCTGGAGAGGAAGGCCGTCCCGCTGTGGACTGTACACACATCAGTTTGGACGCTCCAGTCTGATGTGGTGTCTACAAGGCGGTAGCCATGCTGTGTCACGTATACACAGCACTCCGTAGGATCCTGAGCGTCAAGGCTCAGGCTGTGTGTTAAGGAGCTGACCTCGCTCTTTGGAAGGTCAGCCTCTCTGCACTTGAAAAGCTTCTCGTGCGTATCTATGCATTCTACGGCCCTGCCTGCCTGGCCGACCGCTCGCCTGCCTGCCTGCCTGTGTGTCAGCTTCTAATGATGAGGATGATGGAGGGAATCAAAGAGGAGATGGAGCTGACGTCGGGGCGAGCTCTCCATGGGACACCAGGTGATTGGGGAGGGAGCTTTGAAGCAACTTGTTGGATGGCTGTCCATTAATGTAAAATATCTCTTTTTCAAAGGGCTTTATTCAAGCTCGGAGTAGCGGAGCCCATAGGGGTCAAGGTGTCTGGCGGAATAATATCTTTCTCTCTCTTTACAGAAAAAAGGGGATAAAAGAAAGGATAGTACACAGTGACCTGGCCTTCTCTTAGCCATTCCTGGCGTCATGGTTTCAGAAATACCGTCGCAAAAGAAGAAAAGTGCAGGAGACAATCCTTGCAATGAGCGGTCTCTGCTTACATTAAAAGAATTTTATACATGCAGGCTGCTAGTATATCAGGCTGAGGTTAGAGTGGGAGTCTCAGTGCTCTCCAGTCTATTTGATCTGTGAATGTTATAAACCATGCTTTTTGATCATCTCTGGATCACTATTTATTTAGTTTGGTCAGGGATCAATGTGACTCCTGGCATTACGAGACAGCCAGCGGTTCTCACAGATCAATTTTCTCCAGTCACCATGAACTTGGGAGGGACAGACAGAATTTAATCCACCAAGTAGCAGGTTTATGAAGAGTGAATTATGGCTGCGTAAATCGCCCCATCCGTTTTAAGTTACCACGCTACGGTTACGGGTCTATCTTGGCTTGTAAGAGAGAGTAACAGAGAGGTTACAGCAAAACTTAGTCAAAGATCACAGTGCTCTCATCATATGGTGTGACAATCCCTCTTGTCTCATTCAATGAGGCAAAAGGCAGACATAGACGACGCGCAGCAGTCCAAGCCCACTCATGACCCCTATTAAATCCGAGCAAATCTTTGATATGTACTTTGATACCATATTTTATTGATACTGGAGGGGTGTTCATAATATCAAGTACAGTTCTGCATTCCAGGAGATCAGAGCGAGGGCTGTTTTGTCTCAGAAGCCGTCCCATGACCCTTGAGGGGTCCCCATAAGCTCTCGTACAACTGAACCAGGGTTGACTCTAGTCCACTTTAGTTTTTACAAGAGATTGTGATGTATGGGCTCTCCATGTTATATCTGTCTACAGTTTCTCTTTCATGCTCACTGTGATAATTCAGTGATGGCTCTACTAATGATCAGCCCTTTTTAGATATTCCTCTCAGATATTTTTTGCATCACATAGCATGATGCCACATTTGCAACCACCACCAGTCAGTGGTGCAGTATTTTAATTATCCATGTTTCGTTTCATGAATAAGCATCTCCTAAACCCCTCTGGTACATCTAGTAATCAGTTTTAGTTTGAGAGTATTTTTATTGCTCTGTGGCTGGAGACATTATGTTTTTGGTTTGAATGTCCGTCTATCTGTCCCATTCTCGTGAACACAAAATCTCACCCTGAGGGAATCTCCTTAAATTTGGCACAAACGTCCATTTGGAGTCAATGATGAATTGATTAGACCTTAGTTGTTGTAGTTCAAGGTCACTATGACCTCTGATGTTTCTCATGAACCCAGTAGCTCAAGAATAGTGTGAGGGAATTTCTTTAAATTTGGCAAAAAGGTCTACTTGGACTCAACAATAATTTCATTCATTTTTGGTGGTCAGAGGTCAAAGTCATTGTGACCTTGCGTTTGTTTCATTCTGGTGAATGCGATATCTCAAGAAGGCCATGAGGAAATTTCTTTAAATTTGGTACAAACTTCCATTTGGAGTCATCAATAAACTGATTAGACCTTAGTTGTCCTAGGTCAAGATCATTGTGACCTTTTTGTTTCATTCTCGTTAATACAATATCTAAAGAAAGCGTGGAGAAAGTTTCTTTAGATTTGGCACAAACATCCATTTGGAGTCAATGATAAACTGATTACACTTAAGTTGTCAAAGGTCAAGGTCATTGTGTCCTCCATCTCATTCTAGTGAACATGATATCTCAAGAACACTGTGAGGGAATATCTTAAAATTTAGCACAGTTCTTTACTTGGACTATACAATTATTTGATTCAATTTTAGTGGTCAAAGGTTAAAGTCACTGCGGTGCCTGGTTTGTTTCATTCTGGTGAATGTGATATCTCAATAAGGCTTGTGAGAGATTTTCTTTCAGTTTGGTAAAAACATCCACTTGGACTCAGCAATTACTTGATTAGATTTTGTTAGTCAAAGCTCAAGGTCGCTTGACTTCATGTTTGTTTTATTCTGGTGATTGCAATATCTCAAAGTATCTTTAGGTAAGTTCTTCAAATTTGGCACAAAGGTCCACTTGGAGTCAATAATGAAGTGATTAGATTGTATTTGTCACAGGTAAAGGTCATGGTTACTGTGACCTCTTTCATTTTATTCTTATGAACCCAGTATCTCAAGAAAACCCTGCGGGAATTTCTTCAAATTTGGCACAAACTTGCGCAATTACGCAATAAGATTTTGGTGGTCAAAGATCAAGGTCACTTCACGTTTGCTTCATTCTTGTGAAGGTGATATTTCAAGAAGGCTGAAGGGAATTTCTTCAAATTTGGCACAAATGTCCACCAACAGTTAACAATGAACTGATTAGACTTTTATTGTCACAGGTAAAGGTCAAGGCCACTGTGACCTCTTTCATTTCTTTCTCGTGAATCCAGTTTCTCAAGAACACTGTGAGGGAATTTCTTCAAATTTGCCACAAACATCTACTTTGACTCAGCAATTCCTTGAGTAGATTTTGGAGGTCAAAGGTCAACGTCAATTGGCCTTGCATTTGTTTATTCTGGTGAATGCAATTCAACCATTAATTATTAAGATTAAGATTTAACTTAAATGTCTAATATAATTAAGTGATGAAGTGGAGACATTTTCTACCCAAAAGGTCAGAGGTCAACTGCACTGTGACAGCATAATATTCTGCATAAAACACTTTTGTGGCCATTATTCAGCATCATAACTCAGAAAAAGAAGGGGAGAGATTTGGTCGTATGTTAAATTGGTTACATCAATCTTGGGTGCCCACCTTTAAACTGTGCTGATCATGTGGATCTTTGCTGTCAGGTTGAAGATGTGTGTGAAGCATCCATGTAATTCTAGTTTTCTTTTGAGAAAGTTTTTAGTAGTATAAGTGGAAACGGGAGAAAAAAAAAATCCCAATCTGAGCATCTCCACAACACACTCTCTCTCTCTCACTCACACACATACACACACACACACACACACACACAAGCACTCAAAGGCTCCAGCCTCTGATCTGACCTGACAACTCCTAAGCTACCGTTTCCTCATGCTGCTTAACTCGGACCACATTTCTCCCAGAGAGCCTCTCTCCTCTCTCCAGCCGGACTTCTCTCCCCATTCTGTCCCTCCTTCTCTCTGCTCCCGTAGCCCAGCATCTGGTTTGAATATAGCGGCGTGAGCTACTGTGTTACTGATAGAAGTTGGGACTGTATGGCTTCTCTTTGATTTTTCCATCCTCCTCGTCTCTCTTCCTGCTCAGCTCACACAATGCCTGCATTGAGAGGGAGCAAAGTTTGAGCGGGCAGCGTCTGTTTTGTTGATTGTTGGCACACTGTATGAATATGTATATGTATAAACTGCAGTTAAGGGCGAGTGCAGGTGTGCTGCGTTATTGTATTATTATATTTATATATGTTAATGTTTCAACTTGATATTATTTATTCCAGATTGGTGTATGCTTTGTCCCATCACCTACTATGATCACACTTTATTTATGTCTGTAATGCGTTGCCTATTTTAGCAATCATGCTTAATGGTCAATATAATTTATGTAGCCACATTTCCTTGGGGGAAATTGGACTTTTATTGCATTCTTAAACATTTTCTCCAGCACATTTTTTTTAGTGAATGGAACTGACTTGCATCTATGCATTTTTTTAAATGTGGAGTTGAGCAATAACAAGTCACCAGTTTTCAACCTCTCTGTAGCACATGGCAGCATTTTTCTAGTATATTTTTGGGGTGTCGTCTCTCATAATGACTATGCTACTTTTGAAAATGTTATGCAACATGTGCAATAATCCTGATTTCTGTCTGTTTTCTGTTCCTGTTCTGCAGACAGAGGCCAGGGAGACCATTCCTAAGATGTTAGCAGAACTGGACCTGGGCCGGACAGAGAAGTGTGTGAGGGTGAACTCGGTGTCCAGTGGCTTAGCTGAGGCTGACCTGCAGGTCATCCTGCAAGCTGAGGTCCTCCCTCCCGCCATCATGTTGCCCAAAGTGGAGGACACGCAGGAGGTGCAATGGGTAAGTTCCAAATATTGGCGCATGTTAAAAGAGCTCCTGTTGTTTTTTTTTCTTAAGGATAAGGATGAACCACATGTAGCCCACTTCCTGAAACAACAAAACAAAAGTTGCAACACATGCAAAAACCAAAACAAGGCTTAAAAAATACCCGTGACTTTTCTCTCTCTCCTTCACCTCTGGGTGTCTTTTAAAAGAACACAGTGGTGCTCTTACACAAACTCATGAAGTAAGAGGAAACCGCGGGAATCTTCAAAGCAATCATAACAAACTTTTCCATTTCCCAGTAAAAGTGGGAATCGATCCCTGTGGCAGGGACTCAGGGACAGGCAGGGTGTTTTTCTTGGCCGCTGCTCAAGAAACGGATGACATTTCTTCGGATTAGCTTCAGAAGCCCGATAGCTTTCTGTAACAACACGACGGTGCCTTCTGCCACTGCTGAACTTACTGGAAGCTGCCTCGAACAGAGTCATGTTGTGGCTAAGATTTAATTTAATCAGTCTTGAAGCACTGGGCCAGACAGGTATAATGAATAAAAAAGTTTATCCGTTATTTATGCACACTGTATTCGTGAATATTAAGTTGGAAGGCTGTCCTCTCAATGGTGTATGAGGAAGACAAACTAATATCTAAAAGTCAAAAGCTCGAGAGTGCACATCCAGTTGCCTTTGGTACTTGACACGTTTTACATGAAATATTCCAAGCGTTTGCACTCTCACAGTGGATGTTAATAAAGGCACACATGAAACAACAAATCCAAAATGATCACCCACAATCTTTGTCCTTATAAATTGTAATTTGTTCTGTACGAACTGGCCCCGCGGCCTAGCGTTGAGTTAAGAGGTGTTTGTCTGAGCTTGGCCATCCCTCTGGCTTTCTATAAAGGGGCGCTGTACGGATGTCAGGTCCCAAAAGGTCAAGAGACAGTGACATCATTAATGCAGGCCTTTCTGATCAGCTCCATATGGTTCGCTTACCAGGAGGAACTGGGTTACTGTCTGCTTGCTTCACCGTTTGTGTCCGAATACAGTTCAGAGGTGCTGGGTTGGGGTACTTTTCCCTGAAAATCTGTCACGGCTCGCGGTATTTTTATTTCATTTTACTTTAACTCTCTCTTTGCACACACTTTTATATGCTTAAAGGTTTACTTAAGCATTTTTGAACTGGCTGATAGAGAGAGAGAGAAGTGAAAGGAGGGTGTGTAGTGAGGCTTTTCCCTCAGTGTTACTAGGCTGTACACTCGTGTTGGGGCAGGAGCAGGAAGTTTTTAACTAGTGGTTTTAATTAGAACACATCTATTTCCTGCTGCCCTTTCTTTCTTTCTTCCAAGTATAATTGCTGACAGGTGTTCACTAATTCTCTCCCTCAGCTCAGCCGTTTCTCCCTTTGCTACTTTTCCTCACTTAAGTCAATTTTATTCCGCATTAATTTCCTTTCTTTTTTTTTGCCAGCCTGTTATTATTATGCTGAAAATCACAGCCCGTTGAGAGTTATAAAATGATTATATAATCGCCTGCTTATGCTTTTTTTTAATTTTTCTTTTCATAAAGACGCTGTAAATCTGTTTGCATGTGGGAATAACAGGGCGTTTCTGCATCAGCAGGTGCATGTGTGTGCTTCTGGAGTGGTCACGTCTGTAGCTCTGGATTGGACCGTGATGCATTTGGTTTAATCTCATCTTTGTCCCTCAAAGTTTCTCCGTGTCTTCTTTACACATGCCTCTCTGTGCGTGCATTCACATGTCTGTGTGGTAAGCATGTGTCTGATTTTCTCCACTCCTGTAAGGCAGCGCAGTAAATCCCTCACTTGTTTATTTTTCTCCCCTTTTTTTATTGATATTAGCGCAAGAACCTCCAGACTGATTTGTCGCTAAAAGATGGACTTGCTTGTTTCCCTTTGTGTGGAAATCTTTAGCTCTGCCTTTCTCCTCTCCCCCGGCCCTTGTGTGACTGACAGGCCTTATTGGGCTATAACAGGCGTAACTCCCTCCCTTTGTCTGAGGACAATTCTCACACAGATTCGGAGCCGTGTGCATTCTTTGCCCGCCACACTATTTGGTGTGCACTGGGACCGAAAGAATCGCACCCTGTCCCGCTCCTCCTCCTCTACTCCTCCTCCTGTCCCCTCCCCTCATCCCTTTCTCCGCTTCCCCTCTGTGAAATGAACACTTCAGCAGGCCGGAAACATTTAATCTGGCCCCCTTTTGAAGAAAATTAATTGAAACTTGTCCCACTATAGCCTCCTTTCTCTAGCTCCATCTCTCCCTCCTTCTCTTTTCATGATTGGATGGTGAAATTGTCAGAGGGCTTGTTTGTAGCGTGGCTTTGAATGGCAAGAAGAGGTGTTATTTCTTTTTTCTTTCCTTTACTTTTTTTTCTCCAATTCAGTAGTGAATAACATCTTAAAGGGTCCTAGTTTTGAGAGCCATTGACAGCTAATGGCTGCTGTATGCGGCTGCGGAACAATAAACCAGCACTATAGTGGCTCTTATGCAGTGTAAATCAGGCCCTCAAAGTGTATAATAGCTGAAGAGGAGAATACAGCACAAGGACAGAAACATGTAATCAGAGAGGCGAGGAGGCTCTTTAGCGAGCGGTACCGCATTGAGCTGTCATTTGTTTTGCCTTCAGCAGGATCCAAACAGCCTGCCCGGCTCGCCGCGGCCTTGTTCGGGGGTTTGCGTGGCACGGTGTCGCGGTGGTAATCTCTGTGTGTAATATCAGCTAGGTTTCCCCACAACGGGCCGTATCTATCTAGTTTCCTCTGTCACAGAAATAGGTTTATCTACACCCTCTTTTCACACTCCCTCTCGGACACCCCCCTCCACCCCTTCCTGTGTTTGCGAAGGAGGGGGGATATTATGCTAAGCCCCCAGCGTTAGTTTTTATGTTGCCATAGCAGCCTTGCTCCCACAGGGTTGTGACCTCAGATGATTACAGTACAAAGCCTATTGGGTCTTGAAAACCTCTTTGAAGATGAAAAGTCTTTGATGGTTTGTATTTATGCAAATCTCTCAGATATGATTTATCCAACTGAGATTGAATGGAGAGATGATTAAAATTGCCCCTATTTTTTGAAATCCTTCAATGGAGGCCCACTCTTTCAGTTTTCGAGAACAAGAGTGGTGAGTGCGAGCACGGGGGTTGTTTTGCTCTTCATTTAGAAAAATAGCAGTGCTGTACCTGAGGTTATTTATATCTGTCTTTTTCCTGGTGTGTCAAAGAGGGAGCGAGGAAAAAGGAGAGGAAGGGGGGACATGGAGTTAGACATTTCTACTCTGAGCTTTTGCGCCCTCTCCTTTTCTTTTTTTTTTCTTTTTTTTTTTTTTTTCTGACTGGCTTTGAAAGGAAATATCTGACGGAGGGGGCTTTTGTGTGTTTCCAGATGATAGATTTTGGAATTTGGGCTACCCCACTGGCAGTCCAGGGCTAGCTGTGAACTGGTCTGTTGGAAAAAATTGAAATGCTTTGGTCTTCAAAGACTTAAACTTGGTTTTAAAGCCCTACTTAGGTGAGCTTGCATATTAGCAGGAGTCGTGCAGAATAAAGGCCTCAGCAAAGTGTCACATCACACTCTGATTGTTGCTCCAGTCTCCCTGTTCCCTGCCATGGAGGGGGGACGCAAAACAGAATAATGTAGGAGTAAAACACACTCAAAGACATCCCAAATCTTGTTTCTTCTCCCTTTTTCGGGTATTTTGTTTCTTCTCTGGTTTTTGGCCGTGTGTATTCACGTGCACGTGCGCATTTACATGTGTGCGCACTCTCTCGGGGGAGCACATGCTGTAGTTTGCGCGGAGCCTGTGAAAGAAGGTAGAGCAGAAGAACTTCAGACGAAGGGGGAACCCTGGTGATAATGTAAAATATTTCATTTCACCCGCTTTTGTTGCTGCTCTCCCGTGCTCGCTCTCTCCGCCATTTGAACCCTTCATAGATGTGTCTCTGAGTAAGGACTGAAATGGGAGCAGTGCAGGTAATAAAGGTGTCAAGATTCATATCAAACGTGAGCTTTAACGTGTTAAGATTTCTTTTTTTCTCCGCTCTGTCTCTTACCCCACAGTGGATTTTAAAAGATATGTCATATCATTTATGTATTTTTACTGCTGAACTTTTGTTTCTCCTGGTTTTAAATTCACTCTGACTCCATAGCTCAACACAAGTTTCCTGTTTTTCTCATTCATATAACCAATAATGCACTGATAAGTCCACTGAGGGTGGCAGCTGCAGAAAAGCCGGAACTTGAACTTGAAGATGAACACAGCCCACTAAAACATAATTTTTCCTTAAAGATCTTCGCATATCACACACAAAATTGGAAATAGATTCAAGCTGATATCAGTCTGGGAAGTATTTTTCAGCAGCAAATGCTGTAAACAATATAGATGCTCCAACAAAACACAAATGAATGTGACGACTGATGGTACAAAGTAGTGAGTACAAATTCATTTACTGTGATTGTTTTGGAGGTTTATTGCTTTCTATTTACAGAAGCAGTGGGTGCTGTTAATGAGTCGTGCATGCGATTGTCTCTGTGTGCTTAGTTTGTTGACAGATTTCAGCACAACTTGAAAGGACGGGCACTGACAGAACCCATTCGCCTGGTCACCTTTGTGGAAACCGCTGTGGGCCTGCTCAATTTTAAGGTAAATTACAAACAAAACTGCCTGCGTAAGACATTTTTGCTGTTTGTCCATTGTTCGCTTTAGATTAAAGACTGTGTCAGCGAGCGAAGCACTCCACGTGTCCAAAATGAAAGGGTTTCAAAGCTTTTCGGACAGTCTCTCAAAATGAGCCTTTTTTTTTTTTTTTTTGATTTTCCTTTCTCTGTCTGTCTGCGTGCGTGTCTCTCTCTATCCCTTTCCAGACACGCTGACATTTTTTAATTAGAACTGTTTTAATATCATCATAGTGGAAAAGTTCTTAATGATATTTTGGCAAGCATCAAAGCGATTCCTGTTATAGTACAGCGCGACCTTCAGCTACATGGGGAAAAGGGCATGGTTTTGGGCATTTGGGGAGAAACAAGCTGTCCTTCCTCCTTTTGATTTGTCTTTTGGTTCTCTACTCTAATTCTGCGACTGTGTTTGTGGTTGTCAGTGTGTACTTGTGTGTGTGTGTGTATTTGGATGGCAGGGGGTGCCTCTGTGTGCTTTCTGGAGAACACCCTGTATCTTTTGCCCAGACTGAACCCCAGGTTACAAGCACGGAAAAACACACACACACAAAAAAAACCCACTGTGGCACAGCTAGTGGTGAAATTAATTTGGAGGCCGGCAAAAGCCAGGAGACACATTCTTATTGTTTCACGCTCTTCAACACACACAATCACATTCCAGATTTTTTTTTTTTTTTTTTTTGCTCATTTGATAATAATAGTGGCCACTAGTTTTGTCTTGTTTTGACATTTTTTGATGCAGGTACCAATACGATACCTGACTTGTATGTCAGTGCCTCTCTTTACAAAGCATAAATTCCCTGCAAAATCTTCCTGCTTTTAAAATTTGATGAAATAAATGAACTTCTTCATGCATCAGTGTTTAACGCTGTCTTAACACAAAGAACTTTGCCTCAATAAAAAGGTCAGGAGATACATATAAAACATGGCCATGGAAAAAGCAGCCGCAGCTTTCAGTGCTTGACAAGTTTAAAAATGTACAGCTTCAGCCCTTACTCATACAGAAACGTTAGGAATGGTACTCAAAAAGTACTGAGATGTACCGCTACAAGTACATTATCTGTCTGCATGGAAAGGAAGCCGCAATAATTGTTAGAGAGACTTTAGTCTGATGATGAGGCTGTTTTTGGTGCTTCTTCCCTGCATAAGAAAACTCAGGAATCCACAGTATTTGAACTACTGTCGAAACACTGGAGTATAATTAGATTTACTCAGCAGCATCCGTGCCAATATGTCCAACGTTTCTCTCCCTCTTTACACCTGTGCCACTTTAGTCAGCCCGTATTATACCAATATATATTCTCTCCAGGCGGTGTGCGAGGAAATCCGTCAGCTCGCTCCCAAGGCCGGTCTCCACCATGACGGCGTGGTGTTCGGCTCTGATGACTTCTGTGCCAGCATAGGTAGCTCTTACACCTTCACTTTCTCACACTTGGTTGGCAGCTCATGTTGAATTCTCTCTCCTCTTTTTCTGGATTTGTGGCAGACAACATTGGTTGTAAAATCTGACTGTCTCATGGGTCATTCCTTTTCCTGTTTAAGTGAATGATTAAAGGACTGCAGGAAAAGTGGTATTTTATTGAAATGAAGAGATGATTTGTGGATGTGAGATGTGTGAATGATGGACAAAAATAACAAATGAGATATGGATGAAGATGCACTTCCTCTACCAAGTCCATTATTTTCTGTATGACACCAAAGTAGCTATGATTACATGTAGCCTATGGCCACTTACCACAAGTAAAGACTGTTTAAATTGTTATCTATTCTCTGAAGTTTGATTGTAGTCATTTTAAGTAAACTGTGGTTAGGTCTGTCATTTGTTACCTGACATCGTATGATTGGTCAGAATCTGCATATATGCGAGTGGGGTTTATTAGACCAGTGTCGCCGTATTATTCTGCATGGCCAACAAAGGAAAGTGTGACAAGATGAGTGTGGACGTAGGTGGGAATGCCAGAGAGGAACTGGTGCCTAAAAAACAAGTCAGGCAGCTGGCAATATTATGGATACAGAGGAGATGATGTGGCACAAGCAGAGAACTGTACAAGTATGGGTCAAGAACTGAGCAGACTTTAATATCTCTTTTTTTTAAACAATAAAATAAATGTTATTTTTTTTAGGTATTTCTGCTTTATTGGCAGTAAGAGAGATAGACAGGAAAGGCAGAGGAGGGATGGGGCGTGCTCTATCTTGTGAACCACTGGGGCTGTCCTGGTTCCTGTCTCTCTGACTCTGTCATTCATCTCTTCATCACCCTCATCTACACTTTGTATTTCCTTGCTTATGTTCAAGAGATCTTAAATGTCTTGTGACCTACAAGATGTGTGTGAACCCCCACGTTTTGTTCTCCAGGTGCCACTCGTACCAAAGATGCCAGGGAGCTCCTATACGCGAGGCAGAAGGTGGTTGTGACCACCAAAGCGTTCGGGCTGCAGGCCATCGATCTGGTCTACATTGACTACAAAGATGTGGAGGGGCTGAGGCAGCAGGCCAGAGAGGGAGCTCTCATGGGCTTCACAGGTAAAGTTCCTGCTATAATGCACCGAAAGCGGGGGTTGATGCTGATATTAAAAACAGCACTTTGGCTCGTCGCCGATGCCATTTCTGTTTTTGTTGTTATTTATTCCCTATTTTGTACCAAGGAAACAAAGAAATATTCGTATTTAAAAACAAAATAAAAACTGTTTTGAAGTCATTCAGCCATTCATTACTCTACATTTGAATGAGCACAAATTTAATCATACACATTTATAAAACAACCTTTAATGTAACACATTAAAAACATATTTAAAAATGCTTCAAAAGCTTTTTACTATTTATAATATATTTTAATTCCCACTCTAATATCTAGTTTGTAATGCTGCGAAAACATTACAACACACGTCATGATATTGTTTATAATTCACCTTCGCCTAATACTCATTGTAACCAAATAGAGCTTGAACGCATCATAATGTAACTCAAAGCAACCTCTGATAGCTGCTAGCTCCCCCTTCTGCTGCTAATAGCTAACGTTAACGAGAATCCGAATCAGAGTCAGAGCAGGAGTGCCTTTTATTGTCACTGTATCATTAAAAAAACACAACAGAATTAGTGGTGCTACTCCTTTTAAGATGTCAACAGTTAAAACCACATCTTCCATAGATTCAACCTCTCATAAATAACGTGCGTCGATGAGAAGTTTACTGACTTTTCATCCTGAGGGTGTACCGGGGGAGATCTCTGTGTGTTGGGTGGAGGGCATGAAGCTCAAAATGTCTCCTGATGTAATTCAGTTAAATATTTATGGAAGCGTAGTCTAATGTGCGGACTCTGTTCATCCTTCTTTTGCATGATCTCTTGTCCGGCACCTTGTGATCATCATCTGGATGTGTGTGCTTTTGTAAACTGTCAGGTACATGTTCGCTACTGTCCCCAAGATGACGGGACGATGTTAGTCTCGAGTCCTGCTTTTTAGTCTGTGCAGAATTGATGTGAAACAACAGAAAAACATCGGCCACTGCCATTTATGAATGTCATCTTAACAGGTTGATGTCAGTCAACAAAGCCAGTATCAGCTGATACTGATGTGCAGATGTACAGAATCAGAATCCCATTAACTAAGGTCACTTCAAGTCTTGACCTCAACATGTCTGCCCCTCCCTGCATACCTCATGTTTTTGCAGTTGATAATTTATATATTTAAAGTATATTTAACCAAGAAATCTTAATTCAGTTCATTCAATAAAAAATAAATCTGAATCCCTGCATCCTAACAAATCAGGTCATCATATCTTAGATCACATAGAGACAAATAGTCGTTCAGAGCATCTACAACCTGATGCACCTTCCTCCAACTCCTTCAGTCTACTTTTAAAAACACTTAAAGAAAACGGCTCTAACTGTTTTCACATCGTTCTCAGTTGTTGCCTTTTTATTCGTATCCCATATATTCTCCCCTCCTCCCTGTGGCACAATAACGGACTTCCCTCAGCTTCCTGTTGCAATCCAACATTTCAGTTTTCATCCCTCCTTCTCTCTGTTACTTTGCACTCTCCTTGCCTTCCATGCAATCATAGGATGTATGAGTGAGTTGACAATTGTTTTAAAATGTGATTTAAACCACAGTGGAAGGATGCAGACCATCTGGCTTTTCATTTGACATCAATATACTGGTATTGTTCATTGTAGCGAAGACCTCACGTCCAAATGGCTGTGACATCTGTGGTTTTGTAACCGGCTGCTTGTCTTTGTCTTTTTTTAGCACTTCAGGTGCTGCTGAATTGTGAACAACGCTGCTGTCCTTAAATGCTTTTCTGACATTTCTGTTCATGCCCACCATGAATGGCTGTTTGTCCGTGTGTGTGTGTGTGTGTGCATTCAGGTGTGTACCTGCCCGTGTACGAATGAGCGTGTGTGTGCAAGTATGATTAAAGGGAGTTAAAGTAGTGGTAGCGTCTACTTTAACAGCGCTCTGTGTGTGTCTGTAGCCAGGCAACGCTTTCAGAATGTGTGTGTGTGTGAGTGTGTTTTAGTGTGTGTTAGTGTGTGTGTGTGTGTGCCCTGCAGACTGCGTGTAACAGACCACAGAAGGCAGGACAGTCTGTTCCAAAGTGGATATTCCAGTCATTCTTCCCTCGCTGCAGCAAATATATTTTTTCTGGTATTTTCATCTTTTGAGTTCTGATTATTTCAAAACCTGACACACTTCCCACTGAGGTCCACAAAAATTGTGGGGGGGGGGAATTGAATCTTATAACACAATGTTGTATTTACGGGTTTGTCTTGAGTGTTATATTAGAGAATGAAACTCAACGTCAGCAATTAGTTTTTTTTCTCCTGTGTTTCTTTCCAGTGTGAAAGCTGACGACACTTCATTTTTTTTGGCTCTGCGTAATAGTGAATCCCTGAGCATGCTCTCCATGTCGCACTGGCCTCGAGACACATTACCTGCACTTCATATCATCAAATCATCTTGTAGGAGAGCTTCTTGCTGTCTCATACAGCAACTTATTTTCCAGATGACCTCATTTGGCACCTCTATTCTCTGGTACGCACGTACGTGCGTGCGTGTGTGTGTGTGTGTGTGTGTGTTAGAGTTGTTCAGCTATAGCCACGTGCAAAGGTCTCCTTTTAAGATGGTTTACACCTTTTTACGGAACAATTTAACATTTACTTTCAGGCCTACAGTGAAGTATTTAGACACTGCTCGTGCGTTATTTTCACCACAATAGTCCCTCAAATGTATGCACATATTATAAATACAATCATTTTTATTAGTTTGCATTTGTTTGAATCATAATGAATGATCTTTTTCAGCAAGCAATAATTGATAAAGAAAAGTTAGATGTTGTTTAAATGCATTAAAAGCAGTATAAGCTAATGATGGAAGCAGCTGGTTGATGAAATAAATGGTCAGATTTGATATGGAACAGAACCATTCACAGCACTGGATTAGTGGCTTACAAACCATGGGCACTCTGTATAATCTTAGTTAGTAGCTATTACTGGCCCGAGTGTGCTTAAGCAATAATACGGTGCAGCCAAAAGCCTCTACCTGTGCAGTAATTGACCTTGGCAGTACCTAAGCCGCATACAGCACCCATTAGCAGCGAGCACAGAACACACTGGTAAAACACAAACACCCAGTGCTTCTTACTGGTGCACAGGGCAGGAAGAAAATCTGCAGAACAGTGACAAGTATCAAATCTGTTGAAGAGGAAGGTCGTTAATTTTGATTTCATTGTGCAGCATCACCTCGTTTCATGTGCTGTAAACTACGTGTTGCTGCTAAGACTCAGTGATCCTTCTAAAAGTGTTTGCCTCCCAGAAATAGAAAACGGTTCCACAAAATACCCAGCTCTCAGGCACCGCATTTCACTTCCATCCCCGGGACCCTGCCCATCATTTGCCTGAGAGCACTTTGCTAAATAGCAATCCTCCAATGAGACGCCAGCACCACATGGCAGGCCGCGATTGGCTGCAGGGCATGAATGATGCATTTTAGGAGAACCAATGGGTTGTGACTGAGGGCACCTGAGTCACCCTGTCTGTTTCTTCGCTCTGTCATTCTCCTCTTGTCCTACGCAGACACACAGACACATACACACACGCACACACACACAAAGAGTCACCCTCTTTGAGTGTATGTAAGCCTGCCAATTTCAGTGTGGAAACATGCTCCTGTCTTCAGCCCAGAAGTAAAACAGGTGGCAGAGGAGGGAATACAGACGCCTCTTGCCTCAATCCTTGTAGAATGCAACATACCCACAAACGCACACACGCACACGCACACGCACACACACACACACACACACACACAGACACAGACACAGGCTGTTACGTCGAAACAGCTCCACGATATTGGAATGAGATCCAAAACAACTACCCCTGGTGTTTAAAGGGACGGTCCATGCCAAACTCAAAAACACATATTTGTTTTCTCACCTGTAGTGCTGTTTATCAGTCTAGATTGTTTTGGTGTGAGTGTCAGAGTGTTGGAGATATCGGCTGTAGAGATGTCTGCCTTCTGTCAAATATAATGGAACCAAATGGCACCCGGTTTATGGTGCTCAAAGTGCCAAAAAAAATTCATTTGAAATACTCAGCAGCAATGTCTCTTTCCAGAAATCATGACACTGTTACTCAAGATAATCCACCTTGACCTTGTTGTGAGCAGTTTCATGTAGGGACTATTTTCTCTCTACTGAACAATAATGGCGTCCTTCTCGGCTGAGCTGTAGCGTTAGCTAGCTTAGTAGTGCACGCTTCCTTCTGTGTGGAAAAAAGTTGGTTGTTGGAGTCCGAAAGAAAGAAAATAGTTCCTACATGAAACTGCTCACAACAAGGTCTGTGGATTATCTTGAATAACTGGGTCATGATTTCTGGAAAGAGACATTGCTGTTGAGTTATTCAGATTTATTTTTTTGGCACTGGAGAGAAGGCAGACATCTCTACAGCCGATATCTCCAACACTTGGCAACTCACACCAGAACAATCTAGACTGATAAATAGTGCTACAGGTAAGAGGAAAAATGTGTATTTATGATTTTGGAGTGCTGCAAGCATAGTGATGCGCAGGCACACAATTGCACACACACTTATATACTTGTTCACATCTCCGGCGTCGCCCTGGGGAGTCCTTGGGCTGTTAGTCCGACAGAAAGTGTGCACTTACAGTCTCTCTGCGTCAAACAAACACACAGGCATTCATGAATTTGCAATGACACACTAAGAAGTGCCAAATGTCATAGTTTGTAGTATGCACATTTCCCCCTCTGTGATATTTATTAATCATAAGTTGCAAGTCAGTGAATTGTGTCCCCTCATTAGTGATTGTTTAAGCCTTTAACTACAGTGTGTTGATTGTGTGTGTTTGTCTGAGGTTAACTGGGGTTAGCGGAGCTGGATGAAGGGAGAGGGTTCTCTCCTCCCCTCTTCTCTCCTCCTCTCCTGTCCTTTCCTCTCCTTTCCTCTCTCCTGGGCAAAAAAAAACTGTTTCACTCGTGCAGCCCGCCCGCTCGGCCACCTTGAAGGATTTGTTGTCGGCGACAGAGCTAAGCCCTAAAGTGTCGAGTTCCTGCTGGCTGCCGCTGAGCCGTCGTTCTCACCAGACGTTTCATAACCTTAACTTATCACTACAAGTTTGATCTGCAAATGTACACGGGATTATGTCTGTGGCGTTAGCCCACATTTAACTGAGAGGGAGTGGGAGCAGGAGGGTGGGGGGACTGTGTCAGAGCCTTAGCTCCATGTTAGGCTTCGGTTTCAGTCGGATATAAGATGTCATTTCTGGAAGGTATGCATCCAGTGATAATAAACATATAGAGATATTGTAGGGAGGTAATATAAAATATATGTATATAATATAAAATATATGTGCATTAGCAGTAATCTGGTGATACGATACGCATCACAATACAGGGATTATGATTCAATATATTGCGATTAAAAGAAAAATCTAATATCAACTGACAACTGTCATAAAGAACATAAAATAAAATAAAAGTAAAGAAAAGTTAACTTTAACAATGGGATCTGCAATTGTAACAGTCGTTTTTTTTTTCTTTTTTCTAACCTTTATTTAACCAGAAAGACCTCTTCAAATTAAGAATCTCTTTTTCAAGAGTGTCCTGGCCGAGGCAGGCAGCAACGTAAGTTACAGACAGACAGCGTAAAGCTCTTAAACAAGCAATATGAAACACACAATAAGATTACTATGAAGGAAAGCCAAAAAGTGTGTTAATATCTACTAGAAATGAACCATAACAATGCACAAAAACAGCAACTACACATGATCACAAAGACCAGCTAAGACACACTGTGACATTGGCATATAGAAGATTGTGCACAAATATCCTGCAACAGTACTTTGAGACGGCCGAGAGGAACCAAAGAGTGCAAGTCCTTCTGCAGAAGATTCCACATATAAAGAGCTGCATACATGAACGTTTGATTGCCAAACTCTGTACGTAGGAAAGATAGATTACAGCACTGTCCTCGAGTAGTTGGGGGTGTCGACACAACATAAAATAAACCACTGCCACAAATCTTTGCAGGTAAACTATTCATTAGAAATGGATTCGTCTTTCCAATCAGTCAATCCAGTTCATTGTCATTTTACCGTACATCTGTTTGGAATGAGACCATGTTTGTCTGAGATCAAGGTGGAACATTGATAAGAAGAACACAACATTTATACGGCAGAGCACAGTCCGCACATGAGCCTTCATACCTAAGGTGTGAGTGCAAGTTAAAAAAGTAAAAACAATAAAATTAAAAGTAGTATTGTGAGCATCGATACAATATCACACAACATAATATCGCATTACTCAAGTGTATCGATATTCTCTGTCTGTCCCATAGTCATCACTGTTCTGTTCCGGACGACTTCTGTCACATGATGAAGTCTAACTAAACGTTCAGCAAAGTTTCTGTTTGACAGCAGAGAGGAGACACTTGATATCCTTCATGATGAACAGCATCTTCTGGTCCTGTGCTGGCCAGATGACTCACCTCAGTGCCATAGGACGCACTGACATGTCTCAATATTCAATATTCGTCAGTATTTAGAACGTGGATTCGTCCAACCTCCAAATGAAACATGAGAGTAGCAGAAGACTTTTACACCATAAATTGATGCAGAGAGGCAGGAATTTGTGCAGAATACAGGAAATTCAGTGTTTGATGCTCAAAATTGTTTGACGGAGGGTTCCACCCAATGTTGAAACAAATGTACACCCTCGCAAACACAATTTACTCTTCTGTATTTCCTGTTTCTCCTGTCCCGTTGCCTCTCTGTGTTGTTGTTCCTCCCTCACATGAACAGTGCCAGCTGCAGTCTCTTCCAATTCTCAGACTTATTCTTTTCCATCCGTGCAGCTGTTTGCTCAACAGTTTCATAAAAAAAAAAAGGATTATTGTTGTTGTTATAATCAGGGAGGGTAATTGGCACAAACTGTGTTATTGATAGCTCTGTGCCAACACGTAAAAACAATGTTTTTTAGCCCAAATGGCTCTTGTATTTAATTTTATTTGAAGCCACAGCTAGCCTGCTGTTATCATTAGCATATTTTACTTTACTCTGTGTGTGTGTGTGTGTGTGTGTGTGTGTGTGTGTGTGTGTGTGTGTGCGCGCGCAGGTAAGCAGGTTATCCACCCGGGGCAGATTCAGGCTGTGCAGGAAGAGTTCTCCCCGAGTCCTGAGAGGGTCCAGTGGGCCAAAGAGCTCATCGCTGCTTTTGATGAACACCAAAAGGAAGGAAAGGTAACGTTGACTTAAACAACAACTCAAACCTCTCTTTGGTGTGTGTCAGTGTTTTGGTCTGTAAAGAAGAAAAGAAGGCGCTCTGCTGGTTGTTTACTCGATATAATTTAACTCAGGCTTCAATTTAATTTAAATGTCATTTTAGTTGTTAAACAGAACATTGTTTTTTCCCAAATCAGTTAAAAGATACACTGACTTCACAAAAAAAAACCCCAACATAATTTATTTCACGCAAACTTTCTCAAACGTGCGTCTCCAGCATGACACACAACCCATGACAGTGTGTGGAGATGACAGGAGTCTTTCTCTGCTCTGAGACTCACACTGATCCTTTTGTGTCCCCTCTCACACACCTCTGTAGTTCCAGAGAATACATACTGTACACCCCTGGGTGAACATAGGAGACAAGTGAGGAGGGGGGGAGGGGGGGTTGGGCCAATTAAGTGTACAATATTATTGTTCCTAATTTAGTGCATGGTTGGATCCTGTGTGTCGAGCTCTGTGGGCTATCTGCTGAGGTAATACACAATCTGCCCACACCTCTCTCCCTGCCAGGGCTGCTCCTACTAAGCATCGCCCGAGGGATTCATATCCTACCCATCCCTCTGCCGCCGTGTGTGTGTGCGCGCGCGTGTGTGTGTGTGTGTTCCAGTCTGTGGGTGAGTGAGGGTTTGAACAGCGAGCAGGGTCAGTCCCTTTGTCTCGCAACACGACAGGTGCTTGTTTTTAATAATTCTCACCTCCAGCTATCGAATGCGTTTTTCGGACTTGAGGTTTCTTGGAGATCTTTAGAAGAAGTATTTTATTCCAGGAGATGTTAAATTCAAAAATTTTAATGCAATTTTCTTTGCAGCTTCTAATGGTTCCCATGACTGTGTATGTTTTCTGCCACTGCTCGGTACATTTTCATCTGCAGCTTCCTGTTTCCTGTAATAAATTACTTTGTTATGTATTAATTCGTACAGATTTAAAACCGTATTAAAGTCTGAAAACCAAATTTTGTTATGCCACATCTCCATACACACATGATACAAAGTAAGATGGCTCTCGAAAAGTGGCATGTCGTGTAGCAACGATTAATCGATTAGTTGTCAACTATTAGATTAATCAGCAACAAATTTGATAATCAGTTAATCGGTTTGAGTAATATTTAAAGGGGAAAAAAAGTCAAAATTCTCTGATTTTAGCTTCTTAAATCTAAATATTTTCTGGTTTCTTTACTCCTCTACGACAGTAAATGGGATATCGTTGGGTTGTGGATGAAACAAGACATTTAAGGGCGTCCTCTTGGGCTTTTGGAAACAGTGATAGACATTTTATCGACCAAAAAAACGAATCAATTATTCAAGAAAATAGCCAACGGATTAAGCGACAATGGAAATATTTTAAGTGCAGTTCTAATGTTGGGGTTTTTTGTACGATATTCTACTTCCTGTATCTGTAGACGCCATTCTTCACCTGCGAAAGTGTATTGTATTCGTCTGGTCTAACGCTTCTCTTTTTGCTCTCACCTCTGTTGTATAAACCTGTCCAGGGTGCGTTCACCTTCTGCGGCAGCATGATCGACATGCCCTCGGTGAAGCAGGCACAGAACATCGTGACGCTCTCCGTCGTGGTGCCAGAGAAATGACACGACTGGTAGGAAGAAACCGGAGAGGAACCGCACAGCCAAATGCTGACGGGAGAGGTCAAAGGATAAAGGAACTGTTCCAGGTTTCATGAAAAAAACTCACACTTCAGAAGCTTATAGACTATCAGACACACGTGGGTGGTGGTTTGTGGTGTTTAATTTAAGTTTTTAATAACTGTTGAAATGTTTTAAATGTTGTCGCAGTGGAGTTTAAAAGTTTAAAATCTACCTTCAGATGTTTTGACAATGTAAAATCTGCACACGGTGAGAACAAGCAGCAGATCTGCCTCTTGAAACCATCACTGCCCTGTGTGGCCACGTTTCTTGGCACGCTCCGCAGTGTGCGCGCCATCATGCCACTCTCTAGTGTGTGTGTGTGTGTGCCCATGCCACCCATCTCTCCCAGGTCATGATGAATGCTCTCCCATCTCCACGGTCCAGGCAGCTGGGCGAAAGGGTAAACAAACACAACAAGCTACTGTTGTGGGTCTATTCATTAGGGCCTCCTAGTCTTCCAGTCAGGCCTCAGCCCCCTGCCCAGGGCCTGACTCACAAACATCAAAGTGGGGGAAAAAAAAAACCCAGATGGAAGTGCGTAAACTCACGATTTAGCTTTTTTGTGTCAGTCTCCTTAGTAAAGACATGCAGCTCGCCCTGTGGCAGCTGCGAGCCTGCGGTCCTGATGAGGAAGGCGTGTGGCGTCGGACACACCATGACCTGTACGACAAATAAACACTGCGTACATGCACATGCTGCGGCATTTAACTCAGAGTTAAACCTGGATTTGAAAGTCTTGTTCACCTGTTTTTCATCTTCAAATGGTCACTTATATAAAATAATGAACTCCCGGACAAGTTGAGTAAAGTCGTTTGTTGCGCTGTCACAAATAAAAGTACAATGGGGCTCTGTGGAGCGCCTGTGCACGTCTGACTTCCAGAGACAGTGAAGTGGGTGTGATGTTAGAGTGAGACAGATTAGTGGCCATGTTGCTCCAGCAGACCAGGACCGAGGCTTTGTCTCTCTGACTGCGGATGGGAGGATAATTGGGGGGGTGTTGAATGGTTAATAGTGCCATTGGTGACCATGGTAATGAAAGGCACCATACCTCCCCTACCCCACCTCATCCACTCATCTCTCCCTCGCTTTCTCTCCACTACTGTATGATCTATTGTGTCTGGGGCAGGACTGTGGTCTGTGCCAGGCCAGGCCAGACAAAAAAAGATCGAAGGCACTCCTGCGCCCAGCCAAAGACCCCAACAGTAAGCTGTCTCTTTGGCATTTGGCCACATATTTCCCTCACCCCTGGCTCACTTTTTTTTTTGCTTGTTGGGAATTCAAATTCAGCTTGTTTGTTTGTTTTCACCCAATCTACCATTATACCCCGAGGTTGGTGGACAAAACTGCTATTATGTGTGACTTTCATTAAATAAATCCACAAACATGATTTGGGTAGACCCGATTTTGAGAGATGGAGACCAGCTGTATCTCAAAGTTGACTCAAGTGTCAGTTACAGAATTCAGATTGTGATGAGTCTGTGCTTTAATCGTAATGTGTCTTGTTTTTGGTGATGTCATGAGATTTTGATTAAACTTCCAAACACTTTACTGTGACTTTTTAAACTTTAATTAATGTCTCATTTATTGCAGCTAAATCTTGTTTGCGATCTGAAATGAATGCAGTGAAAATCGACTTTCATATCTGTATAAAGTGCCATCAAATGTAACTTTTAATTGCTAAAACTATAAGCGTATATTTCCTGGAAGTTGCAGGGGACACTTTCCTCACAATATTTGTAGCTTGAGCATTTGAACCCCTCATAAAAACAAGAAAAGAGACGAAATTGAAGACATTCACACCAAAAATTGATGCAAAAAAGGTGCAAACTGGTGCAGAAAAATCACCAGAATGCAGCAGATGAAGTGTTTTATGGTTAAAATGTTTATTATTGTTTCAATTCTGTCCTCCACAATGTTGAAACAAAACCTGTGCCTTTAATAAATACAATTGAAGAGCTCTCTGACAGCTTCATATCGTAGTTTGACACTAAATATCGTCTCCATCAATATGTGTTGAAATAAAATAAAGTTGCCAGTGTATGACCAGGCCATTTTCTTCAGATTAATGCATTGGAGCATGTAATGCTTTGAGATGTAATTTAAAATTTGAAAGTTTTATCCTCTCAAGTGTTTTATAAATCCGTCCCCACTGACTCAGAGTACAGCAGAAGTGCACAATAGGCCTGCAGAAAGTCATTCTGCAGCACTCAGACTGGAACAGAGGCTCACCAGGTGACTTTAGTGGCGAAGGAGGCCAGTGTGACGGGACAACTTGGCTTTCCCAAGCTGCTCTGCACCAACAGGTGTCCCCACAGACAGGAAGGAAGATCTCTAAGCGGAGGAAGCAGCACAGGGCATCACGCAGGGACGAGGCACAAAAAAGGGCAACTCTTGTGAGGGGGAGCAGGAAATAATTTGGCCAGTTTAGAGTCCAAGAAAAGACAACATCCTTATTTTAAGACACATATTATGATTTTGCTCTTATGTGATGTTGTCTCAGCCCTCCCCCTCTCTGATTACAGGTAAAACAAACTCCTTTGCTTTTGAGGGAGCTCGTTTTTGCTCAGCAATTCAGAAGAAAAAAACATTTGCAAAAAGCCAAAAGATTTCTGTGACATCTTTGTAGATTAGAGGAATGCATCCCTGTCTGCCTCCGCTGTGTAATTCTACATGACATTTCTATTATGCGTGGAACTGATATAATCTCCTCAGTCCGCTCGGCACTTTTATTTAAATACATCTCTCTGCTATTCCCTGAGAGAGTAAATTACAATTAACACGATTATAACCTCACAAAATTGTGACGGGAATCAATTAGGCTGCGAGCAGTATTTCATAGCCCGGTAATGTGTTGGTCGAGATTGCTTTCATAAATTATGAGGGACAGCGCAGACGGAGAAAATGCATGTATGCAAAACACTGTCAGAGGAAAATTAAAACGAAATGTTTTACATATTTTTCCATTAATCTAAATGGGACCCGTGTGGCAAGGATGGTTTTATTCTAATTCCCCGCCCGGGGATGCCCAAATAATGACTTGATGTTTTAATAGACTTCTAATGACAATATATGACAAAGTAATTGCAGCAAAAGATTATTCTAAAGCAATAAAATACCTCGTTATTGTAGCTGCAGCACAGTTTGAGAAGTGTAAACCTATTAGCAAAAATGGCTTGAGATATAACGTGTGCAGAGCTGATCAACATAAAACATTTAGTTTAAGCCAATTAACTCTGTTTCAATATTTAGGAATATTGTTTAAATAAATTAGAGCTTTTCTTCTTTTTTTTCTTTTTCAAAACGGCTCCAAAAGGCCATCATGTGAGAGAAATGTGACACAACTATTACAGTCGGTTGTTAATTTTGCAGCAGCCCTGAGGCAGACAACAAAATGTTTTTTTAATTATCAATTATGGCTCTCAAAAATAATAATAAAAAGGCTTTAAATTAAAAAGAAATTAGCTCTGTTATACTTTCTTTTTAAGATTGGCATTCTTATCTTGTAGGAATGTGGAATAAGCTGCCAGAAAAGTGGTTGCACCGTTTTTGTTTTTTTTTTTGTTTTTTTTTTAATTAATTTAAGCATAAAATAATGATGATACTGTAAAATAAATCAAAAGCTGTTAATAAAATCTTCACTCTTTACTTTTATTTATTCTATTTGGGTCATTTTTCTATTACTGACAGGCTCCACTAACATTTTCTGCTGCTTTATTCTGAATATTAGAGGAATAATTGTTTAATATTTTCCCTCTGAAACCACAGAAAGCAGTGGTTGTCTTTCCTTATTTCCCCGCTGCTGACAGCCGCACGTCCGGCCCCATTTCTTTCCCTCCTCTCTCTCTGTCTCTGTCTCTTCTCCAGTGCGTTTGCATGATATGAAATTCACCGCGGCCTGCGTGTGCTGCCTGAGTGATCTGGCACATGTGGACCATTACTAACTTCATTTGAGGAGACCTTTTGTCTGAGTGTCCCCGTCAGCGTGGCAGTGCGAGGGGACGGAGCGGCGTGGCACGACTCTGGATCAGACATGTTAAATCCCAACTTTTATTTCTTTTCCCACCTTCATATTGTTATATTTTAATGCAGCATCATAAACACACCTCCATAAGGCCTCATGTGACGCAAAAATAATTTTAAAATTGCCTAAAAATACATTTTCTGTACAAATTTTGCTCAAGTAAGTGGATTTTTTTTGGTCAAAGCAGATCAAATTTAGTCAGTTTTATCCCAAAAAAAGCTGCCTTGACAGGTATATAAATATTTTGGAGCTGTATAGCTGCAGCCCACCTGCACTGTCATAAAGGTGATGGGCGTGGAGGCGACTTCTCTGTTTAATTTAACCCACCAAACACTCCCAGGCCTCCTTACATTCGAGGCCTTGCGTGCTTCCTGCAGAGTTTAGCTCCTGGAGGTCCGTTTCTCTTAAAGTCCAGGCAGCCCGGGGCGTGTTTACCTGGCGGGTTAATATCATCTGCAGTTTGTGAAGACAAAAAATAAAGAAATGAAACACACGTGAGGCTGTTAACATCCTCCCCCTCTGAGGTGTTGTCTCCTATGCAAAATAGGATGCTGTCCCATTAAAAAATGTAGTTAAATTCTAGTCGGGTTTTCTTTTTTTTTTTTAATATAGGTAAAAATATTTTTAGGTGACTTTACCTTCCTCCTCTTGGCCTGACTCCCCCCAGACTCCCTTCTCCTTAACGGGCTCAGATCAAAGGCTGACCGGCCCCGGCGGAGACCACTAAAATCCGCCCGCTTTGTCTGCTGTTGCCAGGAGTGAGGAAGGGTGTCGGGGAGGAGGAGGAGGAGGAGGTGGTGGAGGAGGAGGAGGGGTGGCATGGTAATGAGACTCGTTACAGAGCGACAAAAAGTCTCTGCAACTTTTTCGTTTCTTTTTTTTTTAACCTCAAGTGTCCATCTGTCGTCAGATCTGACTCAAGTTTCATGTACTTCAACTTCACTGCAGCACTTTTATTATATATATAATGTACTTTATTTCCAGTGGATGACATCAGCATATTTTCATGTTAAAGTCCAAACATTAATCTGTCATCAGTGCGCATTTTTTCCATCCGAAATTTGGGTGAAAATGTCTCCGTGTCTCCATATTTGTGCACCGTTAATTGAATGACTAGAGCCGCACCTAAGAGTTCCTCCTGACTCCTGTTTGTTTGTTTGTTTGTTTGTTTGTTGTCCCTGAACGCACCAGACAAGACAGACCAATAGAAACTTTACGCGACCGCCACAGACAGTTTAAGGGAGTTTAAAAAAAAGTAACAGCACCTCATAAAATGAACATGTCTGCGGAGGTCTGTGGCCATACACAGACATGAGCGCAGATCAGATCTCACACCTGCCTCTAGCAGCTAATTAGGCAGTAAAATGTAAAGCCAGTGCCAAATGACTGATGGCTTCCATATTTTTCTCCTATTGGAAATGTGATTAAACATTCTTGGACACCAATGCGCATATAGGCAGGGTTATTCGACTTTACGCATATAATATGTGTGTGCGCACTGATGCGCGTCTGATCCTGCTCTGCTCCCTTTGTTCTTGTCTGTTACCTGGATGGTATCAATATCTGAGGCTCTTATGTGTTTCACTTTAGCTTCATTGAACCTCACATTCTTTTCGATTAACACGATGTTTTGGAGAAAATGTATGACTTTTTTGGACATTGAGAACTTTTTATGGAGTGTTTTAGTGGTAAATGAGAGGGTGTGTCAACTTCATGCGTCAGAGTTTAAAGTTCACAACCAAATACTGATAATAAATTAATAATATATGCTGTTCCTTTTTAACTTTTCACTTCTAATGAGAGCCATTTTCCTCATTAGAATCATTTCCAACTTTATTTTGAGCGTTTAAATGATTTGAATTCGCTCATAAGTCCCCATTTCTTTGCACAATCGAAAACCAAGCTCCTGATCTGCACCCGCCTCTCTGCCTCTCTGTCTCTCTGTGCCGTTGAGCAGGTGGAGGCCGCGCACCTGCACACACAGCTGCGCGCACCTTGTTATTGCTGCCGCTGCTTGACGCACAGATGAGCGCAGCACACGGCCAACAACACAATCCCGACAATATAAACCTCTCCAGTGCCACCGCTCTCAGCCTCAGCGTGCTTCACTTCTTTTTTGTGTGTGTGTATGCAGGGGCACCAACACATGCACTATTTCTTTGAATAATTTGGGCGCGCTCATCAGTAATTCCTAAATAGAAATAGCAAACAAAACATCTGTTTTATTAGAATATTCTGTTTGCACAAGCAGGACATGGATGTGTATATTTATATATCCCAACCGTCTCGCCGTCTATCTCTTGTTTGTCATGCTCCGGACTTCAACATGACACCATCTAATCCAATTAAACACGATAACCCTGGACTCACGTATTATTCTCTTCTTTTTTCCCTTCAAGTTGCTGACAAGCACTCTTGGTTTTGTGTGAAAGAGAGAGTCAAGAGCCCTCTCTTAATCCCGGGCACGACTAGGAGTGATTGAAAAGTGAAAGAAACCCCTCATTGGTCCTCGAGCTGGATGGTGTTTTCTTTGTCCAGTACTCTGGCTTTTTGTTTAGTCCCGGTCATCACGCATAGCACTCCATTCTTCCAGCTCTTTAAAGGGGAAATCACGTCTACTGAGCTGGTGACAGTTATTAGTTTGTGTCAGGGAGGAATCTGCTTTATTGAAACGTAGGAAATAATCACAAGTAGTCTCATTATGTTGCAGTTAAAACTTGCTGTAATCCAAGCAGAAAGCTAATTAGGATTTAGGAAACAATTCTAATTTTTTTGGTCATTTAAAGTGTACCTAATTAGTGGTTTGTTTAAATGGTTTAAGCAGATTAAAAAATAACATAACATTCACCCCTCTCACACACAGGCAAACTTCTGCGTAAAATTTCTGAAAAGCATCTGAATAATCACAATTATTCAAATATAAAAAATACTGGTAAAACATGCATGTAAAGTTTCATTGTGTTGTTTAATTTTTTTTCTATTTTTAAAGTGTTTCTGGTGGGAAAAAAAGGCGACGTGGTTACGAGAAGCAGGAGCCGACATAACATATTGTAGGTGTTGCAAAATGACAGGTAATTGACATTAATCCGCTCTCTCTGAGACTCAGGGGGGATCTAAAGTAAATGGGGATACGGTTAATGAAGCACCACTTGCCCTTTGAATCTCGGTCACAGTGTGCAGCGGGGAAGTTTGGAGAAACTTCATCCGTTTACTTTCCCGTTGCCTGCGTCATAAAATATGACGAGGACTTCTGTGACAAAATGGTGAGGAAATATTGGACTGTTGGAGCGCGTGCAGTCGCAATTAAAAAGCAACAAACTCTGGATTATTAGCACGTGAACTTTTCCAAGTGATGACTCAGTTTATTGCGCTCAGTTTGTGTGACATCTCTGAGGCGTTGTGAAATTGATGCGTGCCTAACAGGCTCTAATAATGCGCCATTACCAATAGCCTTTCAGTTTCCCCGCGACCGCGAGGGTTGTTATTATGCTTATTATAATTCATATTGGGAGTCCTCCCTATAGGAGCTGTGACAGACAGACAGAGGCCAGGTGGGAGAGGTAGACTCGGAGCGTAAGGAGTCGCACCTCTCCTCTCCATGCGCACGCCGCTCGGTGCTACAGGGGCCTGCGTAATGAGGGCACCTATGGGGGCCCTCCTGGATGGAGAGGTGTCCTAACCTCGCCACGGCCGGTCAGAACTGAAGCACCGACACCTGCGCGTCACCCTCCTCCTCCTCCTCTTGGCTCCCCCCCGGGGGCAGCGCCTGCCACAGCCCCCCCATCACATAGAGTTCATACTCCGCGCACAACTTTTGACAACGATAATGATGTGCATGGTGATGCTGAAAATCTAAGGAGGGGCTGCAGTAGGGAAATAAGGACTCTCCGTGTCTGTGCAGGGGAGGGGCCCCTTGCATTTCCTCCTCAGGACCAATTCACTTCTGATAGAAAAGCACCACTCTGCAGCCTCCCACTGAACTGATGAATGCATAATCTGCTGGCCAGTCCTCTCACAATCCTGAAAACAGTTTATATTCAAATCTCAGCCTCATAAAACATACACACAGACACAAACAAAACAAGTAATGTTTATAATCATGCTCCACCTTATATTTTTTGAATTTTGGGCGAACTATCAGTCATGGTAGCAAAATATCGCCATCTCTCAAGGTTCAGTGTGACTAAGATGGATAAGCTTTGATAGTTTGTGAGATATACTGTCATTTACCATGGCAAGTGTCTAGGAAGGGCCAAAAGGTGCCCATCCCCAACGGAGCTGGCCTAATTATACAATTAGTCTTGTGATTGGGACAGTCCAGAGCTAAGTGTCCTGTGGGACAACCAGACACATTATGGCTGTCATCAGTATCTTCACAGCAAGTAAAAGAGCCCAGCCTAATAAGTGTGCTGCGTACGTCCTTAGATGAGGTGGAGGGTCTCTTTGATTCAACAGAATTTCTTGAACGCCAGCGAGGGCCAAATGTCTTCTCTGCAGCACAAAGCGAGGCAAGGATTGGAAAAAAAAAGTGTATGGAGAGCTGTTTCCTGGACCCCATTAATACCATAGGTCATCTTGGTATTCAATCATTTATGTCTTAAGCCTCATCTGGGGCCTCAGCGGACCAACACCACATCTCTTTGAAGCCATCGGTCAGATGGAGACCCCCATATCTCAATCTCATTGCCTATCCAGCCATATATCCTTTCTGGCTTATCCCTGGTCAGTTGGAAACATCAAGACACCACATTTTCTTCTGACCATCCAGAGCCATATCTGTCATTTCCAAACCCGAGTCTGTTAAAGAGAATGGGCGTGAGCCTTGTGATGTTTGGCTTCCACGCAGACACCTCCATGAAGTCAGAGGGAGGTCTTGGCTCTGCATGGTTGAGGAGGCAGTGGTGCCTCCACACTGGATACTTTACTGCTTGTGCACTGGCTTATCACATTGGATTAGAGCTCCAACGGTGAGACTGGAAACTGAGGATGATTGGTAACCAACTTCACCAGTTTGCCCATGATGAACGTAACTATGTGGAGACAGTCAGGTGTTCGTAGAGTCAAACCCTTATCTCTCACTGTCCTTTTTTATTACCAAGACTGATCCTTGTCTGCTTGTGTTCCCTCTCTCCTTACCTGAACCCTCTTCCTTTCCTCCTCTCCTCTCCAAGGATGCCCCCTCTTCCCTTCCCTCCAGCTGCGATAGAATGATTTCCCCTTACTCTAAATGCTGACCTTTTCTGCAATAAAAACCAGATGCATTCAGGGCCCGCCATCTGATGTTGGAGGCGTGATAGTTCTGCACAAATCTGGTGCTGATACCAATCTTTGCCCACAATGGAGAAAGTGATGGTGAGAAAGAAGACGCAACAGAATGGGGGTGGATTAAAATGGTGGACTGGCACTATGCTTTTGAAATCATGTTGATCAATCATAGATAGGGTTTTTAAAAGATGTGTTTGGTTGGAATGGAAGGGAGATACATAGATTTGAATTTGATCAGTTGTGGTCAAAGTAATCCCTTAGAGAAATCACCAGAGGCCTTTGTCTGGTGTTTCTGTCGCAGGTTAGTTTGTCAGTAGCAGCATGTCAGACATAGACTGTATCATGGAGTGTTTTTGGTGCCACTTTTCTTTGGCCCTAAGCAGCCATTTACAAAACAAAATGCTTATTCTAAAATAAGCAAAACAGATTCAGAGTCACGCAGGATGTTCTTCATGTGCCAGAGACAACGCTGCTTCTTTTACTCAAGTACAGTGCGAGCAGAATCATCTCTGGGCACAAATCAAAAATATCCTACACTTTAAAGTCCATCTGCTTCTCTTTTGATAGAGTATACAGTTCACCATCTCCCTCCACCCCGTCAGTTTCCAAGTACGCTGAAGCCTACATCCTGCATTTAGAGGCTTTTAGGAAAGCCCTGTCATTCAATAAGAGACTACTGGGGCAGCATGCTCACGCTTATCTGCACTTTAGTTCCTACTTTTCCGGCCGGTGGGCTATATAAGGGCCAGGTAGCAGGGCCCTGGCTCATGCGGTTGTCCGTGGACGACCTTGCTCTCCTCACCTACTGCCTTGGAGTGGCTCCCAGTCCTGGGATGGGGCTTTGGACCGGCACCAAGTCTCTACCCCCACAGATGTTACTGAGCCACCAGATATTATGTCAGTTTCTGAGTGATGTATCATGCTCTTCTGAATAGCAGTGCATGACTGTAAAGTAGCTGTGATGCACGTGACAGCAGAGAATCAGTGAAGTAAACCCTCATCCTTTAAAAGATTTAGTTTGAATGATATAAATATGGCTGCACTGGTGATGCACTAATCTCTCATGTTTCCACTTTAAATATTAACCACAATTAAATAGGTTGCTAAATTTATTTGAATGTAAGAAATCTACTTTATGTAATTGAAGTGATATATTTTATTTAATTAATCTCACACTAAGATTAATTTCAGATTTTAAAATATAATCTCTTAGTGCTGGTGCAAATATGTAGAGGCCAGCCTTATGGTACATTTAATTGCAAATTTCCAACTGATTTGTTTTTAATTTCTCTTTGATTATTGATTTGTTTCCTCTCATGTTAAAATTGTTTTTATTTTTCACTTTTTACTGTCTATTAAAAAAAAAATAAAAATAGAAAAAATACACAAATTAATTCCAGGATGGTAAATGAAGGCATATATTTAAAAAAAATAATTTGGAGAAATATATTTATTTTATGCTTTGACTCATATGAAACGTTTTAATGTCTTTTTATTTATTACAATTGATGAAATAAATTAAGGAAAAACTATTTAAAATAAGCCTTCACTAACAGAGTTGCAGTGATATGTTGTTATGGCTGCTAGTTTTCTATTTTAGTGCCTCTTAGCTTTAGATTGAAGGTGAAAAACAACAGTCTAAATGCCAAGAACAAACCAAAGTGCCTCCCAACACACACTGATCTGCGCAGGTTGTGATTATATTTAATTGCTACGAAAACGCCATCATGCTTTTAGGTTGCTGAGCAAAACATATGAAGAAAAAATGCATTTTTTGTCATTAAAAATACAAAAATCCTGATGTGCTCACTGGATAATTGATTTAATGAAGTTCCTATGAAACTAAAAACCAAGTACAGGTCAGTTGAGTAACCCCCCGGCGCGCCCATTGTCAGATGTTTAACTCCCGCACTCCTTTGGGAAAGACATCGGGGCTAATAGGTGAAACCACAGCTGCTGAAGTTGGGCTGGAGAGGAGCGACATTCCCTCCTGCACACGTCCCAGAGTCCGTGCGTAAAACCGGGCATTAGAATTTAAAGTTTCCCCCCAGAGCTTCTGCGATCCGAGCATCAGGAGGAATCAGGAGGAAAGAATCCTTCCTCAAAAAACACACACAAGTTTGGAGTCGCTCGTTTAACTTGCTGCCGAGTTGTCCCCTGCAGGCTGCCAGTGCATGTACTGTAAAACCTATAGTGAGTGTTTCGCAGAGCAGAATAAAAGCAGAGTCTGTGCGCTCGCTTCTGCAGCAGGAGGAAGGGGAAAAGGAAAAAAAAAACCAGCTCCGTCTCAGTCTTTGGAGTTAAGAGTCTGGAGTTAACCGAGGGGGGAAAGAGGTGCAACAGCAACTGGACTGCGTTGTTTTTCTGACTTGATCGTGAAACTTAAGACAGTAGGCAGGTAGGGAGCGTGGAGAAAAGTTGGCAAAACGCCTGGAGAGCAAATAATGTGGCCGTGAAACCCGCGAGTTTGTAAGAAAGAGGAGAATCTGAACAACGGAGGCTTCACACTGTGACAAAGTTTAGACTTTGGGCGCGCAAACAGGTGTAAGTGATTGGACGTTAAATGTATTTGTAGTTCAAATCAGTACTTAATTTCACAGCAGAGTTTTACAGTGCACAGATATTATGGTGTCACTAAATTAAAACCCTCCTTTCTTGGGGATTTATAGTGTATTTAGAGGCATTTTTTATTACCCACATTAGGCAACATAAAAATGAGGGGAACTGTTTCTTTTCCTCTGAAACGTGGTCTATATTTCAGTAAAGTGCTCAGCCTGTTGGGCTTTAACTTCACCGAAGGGCAGGGGCGTAGGTTGTGTTTAAAAGCACTGGATAGGGGGGGCACATTAAATGGCAGGGTCCGCCACAAAATCTTCAACATTTAACACTTAATTTTTTGCATTTTAGTGCATTTTTATTCACCGATTTGTGCTTTTTATTACGCCAAAAAAAAGTCCTTTTCACTTCCATGCTTTTATTCAAGGGGGATAAATGTTTTAAATATTGAGGGGGACATTTCCCCTGTGTGTGCCCCCCTGAAATCTACACCTGTAATGTGCCAAATATATTCTACTATTTACCCACACTCCCTATTTCTTATTTCCAGGGGTCTTTACTTCTGCTAATCACCCCATTCTTATTATACACATGCCATGTGTCATGCTTATGAGCAAGAGAAGTGAGAAGAGAAGTGATTTAATGTGAGCAAAAAGCAGCCAAAGCTGTCACAAGGTGCTGCTGTTCTGCTGTATTTGGTTTCCGGGTGGGTTTGGGGGGGGCTGTTGTTGGATGCTTCCTCACACCTGCTTTCTTGCGCACAAATATAAACCCAAAGTTAAATCTTAAAAAGCATCTTTTACCCCACAAATGTGAGCACTGTGTCTGTCGCCGTCAAGGTGAGCCAAACGCGCCATCCCAGGCGCAGGTGCTCGGATTTTTTTTTTTTTTTTAAAACCAGAGCCTCTTAACTTTTGTGACCAAAATGATCACTTCACAAGCCATTTTTCGTGCGCATTGTGCCAACAGCATTCAGGAGATGGATAATGCTTGTAAAGTCTGACAAGACGGCATTTGTTTTGGTTCTACGCTCGTCTGAGAAATTATCATTCAACCCCTTTAAAGGGCGCAATTGAGAAGCAGCGGCGTTTTCACTGCGACTTTTCGCTTTGTCCTCTCCAAAGTGGCGTCTGCATGTCTGACTCTGCCAGTTACTGATTTGCAGGCAGTATGTTAAGGTGGCCCATGTAAGTGATTTCCACGGGCATCCCACTAAAGGAGAACAAATCGCTGACAAAGGAGTGCCTTTCCCATTCAGCGGCGTCGTTAGGACAACCAAAAAGTATTTCTCAGATAATAAGTTCTACTTCAAAGCGTTTCTCACTGAAGGGTGACTGCTTCACTCCTTTTATTAAGTCTCCCCTCCTTTTAATGCCGAAGGAACTGTCTCTGGTTATTTTTCATCGTGTTTATTTTGTAACATTCATTGAGCTCTTGTTTCCAAACAGGACCTACAAGAGCAGGCGACTCTTTGGGCCCTTGGCCCTGTAAAAGTCCACGCACAAAACCAGAGGAGGCCCACAAGTGCTTATGCTTTGAATGAAGCAGCAGATTGAGTGTTTTTGGAAATGCTCAGAGGACAGCTATAAAATTGATAAAGGCGCTGTAAGACAACAGAACAAACCTGCAGTTGTTGCTTTTAAAAAAACGCTGCTTGGGTGTTTTTTATTTCCTGGCCTGTAAAATGTGATATTGTGGATTGTTTGCCTTCTGATCAAGTGTTTGCGTTTTATGGCTGCAGTCCCAACATCCTGCAGGTTGACCTGAGTCAAGTGTCTTAATTGATGCAGCGTGGAAGCTCAGAATAATTTCCAGTGTGTTTTTTTTTCGCAGTTTTTACGCACAGTGTAACCAGGTGTGTTTTCAGCTTGCGTGTCATCTACCTGCCACCGGTGTTTTCTTGCTAACACACATTTCAGCAGAGGGTGCATCCTGAGCTTTGATTATAGTTCATTTAGTGGCAGTTAGTGTTTTTCAGACACATTCAAACGTGCGCGTCTCACTCCCCAATTGCCATAGAAATCCTAACGCACCATGAAGACTGTCAAAGCGGCCAGCCTTCCTCTCAGAAGCTGCAGCCTTTGAAGTGGTGCAGGACTCGCGTTGGTCAATTTTAATTCTATAGACTGGACAGGCAACTCTTTGAAAGTGAGATTGTGCGTTTTAATGGAGGAAATAAGAGGGGGAACTTGTTTTATACACTCTATACAAGGCCTTGCGCATTGTCAGATATCTTTTTATCTTTTATTTTTCCCATGAATGATTCATGCCTCGGCTGCTTTGTGCTGTCGCGCCTTTCAGAGGTAGCGCCATCAGGGGGCTATAAGTTTTCCCATTAGCTCAGTGATTAGTTTATACCAGCCTCCTTGGCCCGTCAGGCCTTTTTCTGCACATAACAGTGAATATTTTATAGAAATGTCCGGATAGGAAGTGAACAAGTCTGCTTTTTCATCTCAGGTGAGAGTGACATTTATGTTTTGCTCACTCTCATTTACAACCCACATTAAAAATCTAATTATAGGCAATAAATGCACAGCTTCCAAAAAGTCTCACAGCCACAAAACTCCAGCTGAATTTCTGCCACTAATTTTCTAATTCCCAAAATTCAGTCATTAACCATAATAATGTGACACTTGCTAATTATTTACTGTATATGTCCTGTTTTTTTTATTAAGTTTTAGCATGAAATTTATATTGTAAATTTAATTTTGAACATCAAGGGTCTGCACAATCATAGCTGATTCATCTCTTTTTTTTTTCTTCTTTTTTTTTGTTATCCATCATGTCCAACGGCACCATGCACCTCAAAGAGAAAGACAGATCACTACAAAAAGGCATGCGAGAAAGGGACGTTTCACATTACACAGCCTATTCAAGTAAATGTTTCTTCTTTTACAGAACACAATTTAAAAAAATTAAAAAAATGGGGGAAACAGAAAATTAACATAAAATTAAAAAAAACAAAACAAAAAAACAAAAACCAAAACATCAGCAGGGTACTATGCATCACCAAAACTGATATTATTATTCTTTGGTGTTCCTGTAATTCCAGTACAACATTGATACCAGCAAATAAATTACAATGTACAAAAAAAGACGAAAAAAGAAAAAAACAAATGTAATTAAAAACTACACAACATTCACAAGCATCAGTACAATTACATATATACAAATCCTACAGGGTCAAAGCCTGTCAGTGTAGACATTTAGGGTCTCAAGGGACGTACTCGTACTCTTTAAACGAGCATAACACTTGTGTACTTTTGCATAAAATATAGTCTTAAATAGTTCTTAAATATTACAAAATTCCATCCAAACACATGTATTGTATAAATCTGAAAAGGTAAATGAGAACCCTTAAGACACTCACATGTTTGCCTCCTCTTTTTTTTTGTTTCTTTTTTTTTTTTTTTTAAATCTCCTTATTGGTTTATCAAAGTTTGTACCACATGTTAAAGAAATCACATGAAAAAAAAAAAAAAATCATCTTCTAGATTAACATTTGTTGCCACTGGTGGGGTCAGAAGCTGTACCATTTGTTTTCCTTAAATGTCTGGAGGATGACAGTGATTGATGGCAGGCGAGTTATTAAACTGCAAAGGGGGGATGATTGGAGGTCACATGAAAGATGTCATTTCAGAACACCAGTTGAGTCTTGAGCCATGCGGTTAATTAAAGCCTGCATATTTGCTCTTGTAGAAAATAAATTTGGAGTTTTATTCAGAAATTAGCCTTAAAATTGTTGGTGCTTTTCATATAAGAGGCGAGGATATTCAAGTTTAAATTTGAATGTCAGAGCCAAATGTTTTATTTTGATAGTTTTGGTGTACATTTTAAGAAAGGTCACGGGGTCACCTCTGGGAAATTCCTCCTCATTTTGTTAGGCCTGATTTGCATCCACGATACAAGAGAATTATCTGCGTTTAACAACACTACAGTGTAAAAGAACTCATCAATATCCCAGGCGCACGGATCTACACACTTGAACGGGTCAACTGGATGACAAGTTTGACAGTCACGTGGTTGTAAACAGGGGCATCAGAGCATCGTCCTCGGGTCTGAATTTCTGAAAGAGTCCTCGTCGTCTGAATCCGACGTTGGCACATCGCTGGAGGGGGTGTGGAGGTGGTTGGGTCCCCCGCTCCCCTGGCACACGTACCACTCGTTGAGGTTGGTGACCTGAGGGGAGAGGTTCGCGGAGCGGTTCCTGTGCGGCTCCGAGTTGGGAGACAGAGGGTCCCCGAGTGGGTTCGTGGAGGATATGTAGGTGACGTTGGTGGAAGGGGGCGGCGGGGACTTGCAGTGCACTTTCATGTGCTTCCGCAGCGAGCTCGGGTGCGTGTAGGATTTGTCACAGCCGCGCACTTTGCAGTAGTAAGGCTTGTCGCTGGTGTGGACGTGGGAGTGCTTCTTCCGGTCGCTGCTGTTGGCGAATTTTCGGTCACAGCCGTCGAACTCGCACTTGAAGGGTTTCTCTCCTGGAAGAAAGGAGAAGCAGATTCAGTCAGTGTCACGTGGGAGAATATCACTTGTTTACATTTGTACAAGATTAAAGCTGGAAATTAATTCTCCATACCTTTTAATAAACACAACAATTTCTCATTAAGTGCTGAGTGCAGCAGCCTGTGCCTCTCCTCTGGGGCTTCCTCTCCACTTTCCTCTAAACATCTACCAGAGCCCACTACTCCACACCCACTTGTCCAAAGCATTTTTTCCTGTGTGAACACGTGTAACATGCCTTTAGGCCTTCTGGGTACATGTATGTGTGTATGTGTGTGTGTGAGGGAGGGAGAGGGGGGCACTCAGGAGACCACCAGGAGCCGTTTATGTACCGTGATGGACTCTGGTTGTAACTCATCACACACAAACACACACGTATTTTTTGATTATAGCCTCCATGGTGCAGATATGGAATTGTGGATTGGATTGTAGGGAACTGTGCCTTGCTTTTTAAAATTGATAAACACAATAACAAGGTGCCTCAGACCTTTTGGTGACGTATTTTTTTGCCTGGCTTATTTATTCCCCCTGGAGATTTTACATCATTCACTAAGGTGTAAAGGCCTGGTGGCATCAGGCACACATTAAGCTCCCTCTTCGCCAAAACACGACCCTCAAACAGCTATCACTCATAAGATTTTGAGGGAAGTTACAATGCTAGGAGCCTTGGAGTTGCAGCACTGAGCAGCTCTGACCGTTTCACCACGACGCAGTTGTTTTGGTCTGACAGTAAATATCCGGGGAGATTTCTCTCCACACAGCAATGCAGGGGTTGCAGCCTACAGCTCCTGCTCTTTATAGTTAACAGTCAGCCGGCGCATATGGCTAATAAATACAGCACATGTTAAGATATCTTTCACCATGTACACACACAGCCGCCGATAAATAAACCGAGCTTTTGCGTAAACGTCCTACGCCTGAGGATAATTACATTTACGCGTGTTCCAGCGCTGTCCTGCACGTACGTAAGCACGTTTTACAAATCATATGCCTTAATCCTCTCACGCCTACCACGAGCGTCTCAGCGAGTGCATAAGTTTATATTTAAGAAAGGAAATGAAACACGTTTACTCACTGTGCGAATGCGTCATTCAATACAACTTTTTTCGCTCGCTTGTGTGCGCAATTACGCACGATCGCACTGACTGTCCGTTTAAGTGATGTGAATAACAACACAAGGTGTCCTCGGGTAGATTCACCCCGATTATTTTTTTTCTCAGATGACATAATTATAAGTACTGACCTGTGTGAGTCCTCTTGTGAATCTTTAAATTCTCCGATCGAGCGAACACTTTTCCACAGCCCGGGAACGGACACGGGAAGGGCTTTTCTCCCGTATGAACTCGGATGTGATTTATCAGTTTGTACTTCGCTTTGAAAGCCTTTCCTTCCCGTGGACATTCCTCCCAAAAACAGACGTGGGAGCTCTGCTCCGGTCCCCCGACATGCTCCACCGTGACGTGGTTGACCAGTTCGTGCATGGTGCTGTAAGTTTTAGAGCAGGGCTTTTTTTGACTTTGCTCCTGGTCAATCCATTTGCAGATTAGCTCTTGCTTTATGGGCTGCCGCATGTATCTTAAAAACGCCCCCGCCGCTCCGTGAGGAGCAGAAGCGATGTTCACATTGAGGTTCATGGAGTTGTAGCTGTGGAGAGAAGAGGGTCCATAGTGCTCCGGCCTGTGCCCGAAGTGCTCTGGCCTGCCGTAGATGTCCCCCGGTATACCCAGGCGCATCTGCCCATTGAGGGCATGGTGATGGGCACCTGGGGACGCCTGGTCGTGAAGTCCAGTGAAAAGTGAATGGGCCCCACTTTCCGTGTGCCCATAAGCACCTGTTGGGGAGATGAACATGCCATGGTGATGAGGGGAGGAGGCGGAACTATGCTGGTCGCCAAGTGCATGCATAGCAGAGGCTGAGAGTTCTCTCCTGAGGATGAAGTCCCTGCTGCTTGAGTAGCCTGAGTGGGGGTGAGCCACGGGGAAACCAACTGTGGTCTGAGCAGAAGTGAAAGATGCCGCGGTCTGGGCTTCGTGATGGCTCTGAATGTGCTGAGATGGGCTAAGTTTGAGAGCATTTGTCTGTGCCATGTGCTCTGGTCCAAATGGAGTGAGTGCCACTCCGGGGTCGTTGCCCAGCTCCCCAGGGTGGAGGTGGGCATGGTGGGAGAGAGGGTGATGCCCCCCTAGCCCCGGGAAGCCTGTCATATTCTGATGAGGAAGGGGTTGAGTCGCTGCCAAATCCGCTAATCTTATCGCCGGATTCCTCTTGCTTAAAGGGGGTTCCATAACTACACTGACAAGTCCATCCGCACTCACCGCAATTGTTTTTCACCACACCACGCTCTCTAAAACATTAGGAAAATATGTATATAAGGGGTCTATAAGTTCTTTTGTCCGGCTTCTAACTCTGCTTGCTCCTTTTCCCACTCTGTCCTCAAGCGATTGGCAGAACATACAACAGTTGGAGGACACAGTGGGGAATACAGTTTAGAAATGGCACTGCGGGTATTGGACGGATTTCGGTGACTGGCAGTTAGGAGAACGAAGCGATTGGCTGTCGTTCAGCGCAGGGGCTCAGCAGGGTTCCGCCCCCTCACTCTCTTTATCGCTGTTGACTCCAAAAAGTTGTACTCACAAAGTTACCAGCAGATTCTGTTTGCGCGGCTTTCTGTTTACTGGCGCTGGCGCATGTGGATGACCGAAATGTCAGTTTATGTGACAAATGCAGCCGAGTTTATGTCTGGTAAAGTGTCTTTCTATTGATTTGATGTCGCCATTGAAAAAAAGAGGGAGGACAAAAAAAAAAAAGCCCGCTGCTGGTGGATGGATGTATGTGACTATAAAGATGAGAGCAGTGTGTGTGAGGAGGAAGACAAAGTTTATTTACTTGGCATGATTTTTTTAGTCATCATAAATAATTTGCAAAGCATGCAGCTCCTCAGACTGACATGATTTAGCAGAAATATATAAAATAAAAAAAGAGCGCAGTTGTGTGTGGAAACAGTGCTAAATTATACAAACTATTTTACAGCAAAAAAATACCGTAAAATAATGATTAAATAAATTGATTTAAATAAAATTATAATGCGTATATTTTTTATTTTTATTTTTTTAAATAAAAAGTGTTATTTTTATCTCCCCCCTCACATTTATTATATTAAAATGACTAATTTTCTATATTTATAGATGGAAATATTATGGCTGCTGCTTAAATTTTAAAAGAAGCTTCCAATTGAATTATATGCTCCCAATCATATTTTAATGCAGAAGTCAGGAAAACCAATAAACATGTCTTAAAATTTTATTTGTCCTGACATTGTTCAAACTGCCTCAATAAAAAATTCCCATCAAAATAATCACTCTTGGCTTAAACATATTACAAGTAAAGACAGACCTTAGCGTGAGTTATAAACAGACTATCATAACCTATAAATTATATCAGTCATGTCCTGGAGGATCCTGTGAAAGGTGTCCTGTATTTATATCCCCTGCATGTCACCAACATTCTGCAATCTTGGCTATAACTGGTAGATATTTGTTGTATTATATTTAAGTTCACCATGACGCATGACGCCGTCTGATGAGTCCCTGTTGACAGCAGGACGCGTACCTGTCATGGATATGTCTTCATCCACACACCTTTGCAGTCGACCTGTGAAGGCAAGCTACACGAGGAAAGTTTTTTAAAAAAAAACTCGAACAGGAGCTGATCTTAGAAATATAAAAACATATGAATGAGCTCCACATGTTCTCACTCATGACTGTAATTGATTTCCATCGTGTTGGAGTGGGAAGGGTTTACATGTGATAGGCCTGTTGCACGTGCTGCTCTGTTGCAACTGATTTATGAAGTTGGTAATTAGAAACACTGAATGGAGAGTTAATGTGCAGAGTTCTAAAATGGATATATGTAGGTGTTAAAAATGAATAATATTAAATATGAATCAGTTGCAGTGAAGGTTGTCGCTGCTTCTGCATCAGTTTATTGCTTTATTTTTATTTTATTTTTATGTGCACAATGACTTTGTGTCGTATTTGTATTTTTTTTTTTAAATCAGGATTTAAAACTCAAAAAATAAATAAATAAAAAATCCCTCCCATCTCCACATATGTGTACCGCTGTCCCGGCGATTTAGTTAAATAAATAAAATATGCCCAGCTCCAATGGGAGCTTCTGGAAACCCCATAAAAAGCCAGAGGAGCAGTGGGTGCACTGTTTATGATTTGTTTAAGGGGCCCCTATTTTATACACATTAAATTAAACACCACATTAAATGGGCTCCTAATCCGCACAATATTAACAGCAAGAATTATAATTTTGCTGAGAAAGTGGGAACGAGACCATCCACCGTCACCTGGCGCGTAATAACCGTGACAATTTGGGAATATCATACAACTTTTTCTTGGTCACTGTGTTCCACAATGCAGCCGAGCTCCCCAAATTCATCTTAATCTTACATGCCAGATAAAAAGTAATGCCTCCATGTGGGAGTTGGTGTTGAATTATCTGATGTTATAAACTTTGGTGAAGGAATGGGTTAATTGTTTTTATGCCTTATAGCTCCCAAATTACCAAAAGCTGTCGATGGCTCAGACGGAAGTGGGGGACATCTCCCAGCTCCCTCCTCTCCCTCCTCTCCCTAAAACAAAGACGCTTTGTCATAAACAGGGTTATTTTACCAAAAGGAGTCAGGAGGGCAACATATGTGGTCTTAACGGGTCAGAGGTCAAACATCCATGAAACACAAGGTCACGGGAGCCACACAAGTAACCTTCCAGTGTGTCAACATATTGATATTGTCAGATAATAGAGAGGAGAAATACGCCTTTGGCCCCCAGTATAATGCACAGGCACAGCGCCCCAATGTGATCAAGCCTCCTGACTTCATTGATTGGCTTTGCGTCATCCTGTACTTACACTTAAAATCTGTACTTTTAGTGCACGTATTTCCTGTGATTTATGTTTTAAATCTGTGCGCCATGACTCAGTGTGTGTTGCTGATCCTAAAACCTGTTGAAATACTGGTCTTTGGGGGATTTTCAATAGGCAAGACCCCCTTTCTTCTCCAAGCAGAAGGGAAAACCCGCAGCCATGTGCCTCTCTACCCGATAGATTTTTTCCCCCTCTTTTTAATTTTCTCTCGCTTTTCTCCCTATCTGGGGAAGGTTTTGTGGTTTTCCAGAGAAATAAAGAACTTCTTATAGGGGTCGGCAGACGTGACTTTGAACTTGGATCAGCTCCTGCGTTTCCTGTGGTGCGGGTTGAAATAGACTTGGAAGAATGGCACACAACTGCTCAGCCTGTCCCACTCCGAGCTATGAGACACACAATTTCTTAAAAAAAAAAAAAAAAAAAAGTTTTAAAACGTTTTTTCCCTCTCGCCTTCACCTTTATTTGTCGCTTAGAGAGCACCGGAGAGCTGAGGCAGACTGAAGTGTGTTGTGTGAAGGAACGGGAGAACTTGTGGGATTTTTTTTTGTTGTGAATTTGGTGAAAATGTAAGTAAACTTCCTTTGACTTGAACGCAGCAGCTGTGGTGCATGGCCTGTGTATCCCCTCCATTTGAACGCAGATTCAGTGCATGCTTGTGATGGAAAGTTGCCAGTGAATTAAGCATTTATTTAAAATGACTTCCCTCTGTCAGCTGTAATGTTTGTGCCTGTGTGCGAGCCTAAAAAGGAAATCACATTAGGGAGGAAAATTTGGATAACAATGTAAAAAACTGTGTGGCTGCAGCCTATTGTTGTCATGATGGCATCGCTTCTGGGGCTGAAACAAAACAACACACACACACACACACACACACACACACACACACACACACACACACACACACACACTCCCATAGAACACCACAACATCTTAATTCACTGCAAAACATCCGACTTTTACAGCTCCAACTTTATGATTGCGCGCTCAGGAGAGGCTCGACCTTATAGGTCACTAATGGTTAACTCGGATCTGAGCGCAGTTCACCACCATAACATGTAACTTTAATTGCTGTGGTGAATGTGAGAACCCACCGAGGAAACAGAACCAAGCGACATATGGAACCATTAAAAGAACCAACAACAACCACTGGCGGTTGGCAGTGTGAAGCGCTGGAGCACCGCTAAAGGCCCAGTTGTGGTTCTACAAGCAGTGGAAAAACCACTGGACTCCATATGGAGCCACACACATGCTTTGTCAGCTGGGGAGAATTAAAGTGGCGAGAATTGTGAACTTTATCTTAACTAAATAAGAGATTATTACAATTGATCGACATTTAAAATACAAAATTAGTGTGTTTAAATTGAAAAATATATTCAGATTTTTTCCTGCTTTTGTGTGCAAAGGAAGGGGGAGGTGTTACAGCAGTGCATAGAGGAAAAAAGTTTTGCATTAGTGCATTTATACTTATTTAGCATGCTTTTATTATTATTATTCGGCTATTTTTCTTCTTATTTTTTCTATTATTAAGTCTATAAATGCACCCTCACTTTTTAGTAGACTTTGTAGCTCAATAAAATACAATAATTTCATATGCAAACATTAATGCAAGGACATCATTTTAAACTATTTTCCTTCCTGCAGCCACACATTCATGCGTAATGGACATTTTTTCGCTATTAAGTGTCATTTTTTAGGTCTTGTTGTTTAATTCATAGCTGTATATTTACTGACACGGCTCCATGGAGGCTGGTACAGTAACGTGATCATGTTGACTTGCATTTAAAAAAGATTTCTTAAAAAAAAAGAGCTGTTGCATTATATTTAGATGAAGTAAATAACCAGCAGTGAGCAGCTCCATGATCTATCCTTCTATTTCACGCTCTTTCCCTCGTCTAAATATTTATATTCATCATTACCTCTCAACTGATGCCACATTTTTTAGCTTTCATACTACAACTTGGCACCTACCGAATATAAACAACAAAACCATGTTCTCTCCTCTCTCTTGTCGTGATCCTTTCGCGTGTATATACCCCCCAAAAATCCTCTCCTAAAAGTAGGCGGTAATTATTACTGGAAAATGGCGTTGCGCTATTAAGTCGCCAAAGCGCTACCTGCTATTGGAGGGGCACCTGGGATTGATGAGGCGCGGTGGCCAATGAGACTGCGAGGAATGAATGAACGGGCTCCAGTTAAAGGGGGCGGAAGAGGAGGTAGAGCCAGTCCACGGAGAAACAGGGACCCTCCGCGATAAACACAGGCGAGCCAGAGAAATAAATACATACCCAATCGGAACGGCGATTTTTGTGAGATGCTGCAGCCACTCTCCGCTCTGTGCGCGCAGAGGACACCTAGTAAGATAATTATTTAATTTCTTCGAGTGCATTTTGTGAACGCAGCCAGCCAAGAGAAGAAGGAAGAAGAAGACACGAGGAAACTCTTCACTTCGTTGCATTTGGATTTTTTTGCGGCACAAGTTAACTAGAAGTAAATTCAGCCTTCTGTAACGCGAGCTGATTTTATTTTATTTTTCCTCATGAGCGGAGCAGCGTTTCTGAATCACGCCTGATATGGTGTTTCCAAGGTTGGAAGTTGAATCGTTGCTTGCCTGCATCAACATTTGATTATTTTTTTACCTTTAACTTATTCGCCTTTTCGCTGATTTAAACAAACAAAAAAAAAGAAATCGCTTAGTGAAATAATGTTACTGGATGCTGGTCACCAGTTCCCCGGACTGGGAGTGGGGTCATTTGCCAGGCATCACTCAGCGAGCGAGATGCAGGAGAGAGACTTGAGTTTGGCACAAAATAGCTTTGTAGACTCCGCACACATGGGTGCGTTTAAGCTCAACCATGATCTCTCTCCGGGACAGAGCTCTGCCTTCACCACCCAGGCGCCGGGCTACCCCGCTGCGGCTTTGGGGGCTCACGCCGCCCATGTCACGTCGTATGCAAGCTCTCCTTTCAACTCAACCAGGGACTTTCTCTTTCGCAGTCGTGGCTTCGGAGAATCCTCTCCGGCGAGCAGCCAACATACTATTTTTGGCCCCACGGCGGGATCCCTTCATCACTCCCACACAGACACTCAAGGCCACATTCTGTTCCCCGGGATCCACGACCAGCACGGCTCCCACGGTTCCCCGAATGTCCTGAACGGGCAAATGAGGCTCGGACTACCGGGAGAAGTTTTCGGACGCTCCGACCAGTACCACCAGGTTTCCAGCCCGAGGACCGACCCCTACTCGGCCGCGCAGCTCCACAACCAGTACGGCTCCATGAATATGAACATGGGGATGAACATGGCAGCCCACCACCACCCCGGTGCCTTTTTCCGCTACATGAGGCAGCAGTGCATCAAGCAGGAGCTCATCTGCAAGTGGATCGACCCCGAGCAGCTCAGCAACCCGAAGAAGTGTTGCAACAAAACTTTTAGCACCATGCACGAGTTGGTCACGCACGTCTCCGTGGAGCATGTCGGTGGACCGGAGCAGACCAACCACGTCTGTTTCTGGGAGGATTGCGCCCGGGAGAGCAAACCATTCAAGGCGAAATACAAACTGGTGAACCACATTCGGGTGCACACCGGGGAGAAGCCTTTTCCATGCCCCTTCCCCGGCTGTGGAAAGGTCTTCGCACGGTCGGAAAACTTGAAGATACACAAGAGAACGCATACAGGTAATTATCCAAAAACAATGCAGCTTTTTTATTGATTTTATTTTAATAACAAGATTGATGTAATTGCTGCAGCTAAGCCGGCGTGTGCATTTATTTCGCTGTTGTAAACATGTGCCTTGCCAAGAGTAAACACGAATTAAGATCTAATTATCAGCGGCTATTTTGGGCTGCTAAAGTAGATAGTATTCAGAGAAACAAAGTCGATTTAGGACCACATCCAGACATCCAGGAGAGAGGGCGAATTAGTTTGGGAAATTGGAATAATTTCTTCAATATATGGCCACATTTTAGGAAATAACCTGGTGTAAAACATGAGCCAAACGCGTGGAAGACATTTTTAAAAGTGCCTGTGTTTTGCTGTGTGGGGTAAACTTTAGAAATGGGTCAAAGGGGAGAGTGGGCGCGCGTTGCGTGCATCGCAGGGCAGACAGACTGGTGTAGTAAATCACATCAATTGGTTTAACGTAGCTTCGTCTCCATACTGCGCTTTTACGCCCAGCATTATTTCCCCTTTCCATATAGATGTTTCCTCGGAGGAATTATTTGCACTAAATTCCTAATCGATTTGCACTCCCTGTTTGTTTAGGAGTTGTGTGTTTTGCCGAGGACAGCAGCAGCAGTAGTGTTTAAAGCGTGAGGAATGCCTTTTGTTTTCTCATGCGTCCCCCTTTGATAGGAGCTAAAGGTGCTAGACAGGGCCATTACCAGCCTTTCACATTTGGACTTATTTTCTTGGGAAATACATTATGGTGCCGTGCCATGAAATTGGTCAGGTGCTAATTAGATTTTTATTGTCTCCCAGCAAATGGTTCGCCTTCTGTAGGCCTACTGAGGACGGCCTTATCCCCCCCTTCCCTCTATCTCCCACCCCCCTCTGCAAATCACTATGCGCATTATTTATTAACTCCCCCCATCTCTTTAAAATAAGCTTTAAACTTTGAATATCACGATTAGCATCACGCTTAGGCTTGTTTTTAAATTGTTTTTTCCTTGCTGGGATTTTAGGGACACACATTCGCACTGTAACTTTTGCATTTGGATTTTACGCACAGCTCCTTGTTGTGACACTCAGCCCCGAGGCTTGTCTGTGTGAAAGAAAAAAATATCTGACTATGTTGTTGTTCTTTTTTTTTTACCTGCAGGAGAGAAGCCGTTCCAGTGTGAGTTTGAGGGCTGCGACAGAAGGTTTGCAAACAGCAGCGACCGAAAGAAACACATGCACGTTCACACGTCGGACAAGCCTTATCTCTGCAAAATGTGTGACAAGTCCTACACACATCCCAGCTCCCTACGAAAACACATGAAGGTAAATAGGAGTTGTGCTGACTAGATAAATGTGTCTCAGGCCTTAAACGTTTATTACACACACATATGATTGTGTATTTTGCTGTGCACCTTGTGTTTGCATTACAAATACTCATTTGTCTTATTTTCCCCAGGTCCACGAAGCGTCCCCATCAGCATCAGACTCATCACCAGCAGCCAGCTCTGGTTATGAATCCTCTACACCTCCAGGCCTGGTGTCTCCCACCACCGAGACCCAAAGCAACACCACCCTGTCCCCAGCCTCAGCTGTGCACAACACCACCAGCCACAGTGGCCTATCCTCCAATTTCAGTGAATGGTATGTTTAGGACTAAGCTGAAATGAAGCAACACACACTCATTTCACAGCACTGGACCATTCAGCAGGAGATTGGGACACGTGCACACAAGAGGCACACAAAAAAACATTTGTTTATTTTATTATTTTTTGATTCGCCAGGGAAGATGACGATTACCAACAGAGGAAAAATATGTATAATAGTCGAGGTGTATTTCATATTGTAAATAATTACTAAAAAGCCCACTTTCCCATTGGTTGTGATAGTTTGTCAGTCTTTGGTGTATAGATGTTCCTTCAATGGTAGCTATTTCTCTAACTGGACTTTTAGTGCACATATTACGATAAAAATTGTACTATAATGTTGAATATTGTGATCCTAAGGCAAATTGATTGTACTATACTAAACATCTATAAACTGGAAAGAGTGCCAAAGTTAACATTTAACTCAAACAGACCACAATATTATGCTTGTGAATGTATATTTTTAGTTTGCTGGGCTTAACTTGTGATGTTTTGTGCTTTGCAAGTTTGAATTGTGAAATACTATCTGGAAGATTGTGAGGAAAATAAACGTTGTGCCGTTCGATTTTCTGTAACTACACCCTTCCTTTTGTAAATAATCAACTGCCATATTTATCCATTTGTAATTAAATTATGGTATTTACTTGCTACAGATGAAACAGTATTTATAAAGAATGTTTCTTTACTATAAATATGTACAATTCCGAGCTAAACATGGGCAGTTGTTTCGTTATGTGCTTTTGTTCAAAGTTTTAAGAGGTGTTTTCTTCCTTATTGTGATAAGAATTTTACTGCATACAAATATAATAAAAGGTGTTGCAAGTGCTAAATATTTCCCTTTGCTTTTTCATGCTTTTCTGTTTTCGCTGGCTCATGGAGGCGGTCTTGTTTTTGGAATAATTCAGACTTTTTTTTAAAAAAAAAAGAAAAAAACTCCAGTCATCAAATTCTTCATGCTCTAAATTCTTGTCCTCAGGCTAAAGGACATTCTGGTGTTTTATACCTCAAGCTTTGCAAAGCATGCTTACAGGCCCTGAACAATGTGGCTGTTGTGGTGGTGGTGCTGGACTTAACAGGAGGTTTGGGGGATACACAGTCTTGAGGAGAAGCTATGCCGAGAACAATGAAGCAAATAGTTTAAAATCATCTGCAGCAGAGTTTTAAATATTTTAATTCAAGTGTAGAAACCAAGCAAACTAAGCATTTTCATTCTGCACACTCAGCAGAGCTCGTGTGCCTGCACTTCTCTTCATTTACAGACACCCAGCACATCTTCCATACATCACATCTTGTCACTTTATATTCTCCCAGGTCAGTTACTGAGTTTATTTGAACACACACCCGTGCTCCCCCCTCCCCCCATGATGGACACTTCACTGCACAGGAGCTGCTGAACTTGAACTTGACTCGGCTTAGTCCCATAGTCTCTCTCAGAGCTCCTCCGGTTGCAGCCCTTTATGGGAGATGGCCATATGTCTCTGAACTTCTGTGATTAATTGAGATGGTTTTAAGGACGCTCCAGGCGTGTTTGTTTTAATTTGACGCGTTGCTGTGAGTGGAGATAATGGCATATATTGCTGTCTGCGAGCTCGCAGATCTGAGGCTCTTTGAAGAGTAAATATCACAGGCCCTAAATGAAGGCTGCATATACATATAACAGGCTACAGGAAAACAAGTGTTTGTCAGCTGGTTGTTGGTTGTGTTGCAAGACGCTGGCGTTTCCTCACTGCGCATGCTTCTGTGTGTTAAATAAGTTGCTGTCTTTATGTGCTTCATGGTTGTTCAGCAGCATAGGAACCACATAGTGGGACTTGTTAGTGATGGTGGATGGTGGATAGCCTGTATCTGCTGCAGGCCGAGTCTCCGCTGTAGCAGCAAGTGGCACTCTGTCTGTGTTGTGGAGCTGCAGGCAACGTCCTGGTGCACAGGCTGCTCACATTACTTGGCTCAGAGGATGATGTAGTAAATAAAAAGGTTGGTAGGATCTCCAGGGAAGCGATGCTGATTACAACCAGGCAGTGATATCAACTAAAATCAATTAGAACCTACTAAAAACGATGATATTTCTCTCGTTAAAAATCCTCTCATACGTTTTCAAAAGCAAATTTCTTTTTTATTTTAGCAAAAGTGTGCAAACTGAGATGGGTTTATCTTTGCATCAGAGGGAAACTATGCTTTACATGCAGCTTATTTAGCACTTGAAATCACCTCCTAATGGCCCCTTCGCTGGCCGGCCCGGTGACCTCACCGGCGGAGGAAGGTATGACCTGGGGGGAGTGGGAAAGGTCAGCTCCACACAGTGTGTCGATGCCGGTTCCTGTTCGGCTCCAGCTGCGCTGATATTGATCCGCGGAGAAGGAAGCGCTTTTTTTCCTTCTCCTTCTTCTCACACAGCTTCTTGTACATTGTTGCCTGTACTGTAAGGATACTATGCTGTCAGACACACACACACACACACACACACACACACACACACACACACACACACACACACACACACATAACCTGCCTCACTGGAACTTATAGGTGGTGTTGCTCAGGAATCTCTCTTGGACTCGGGCCAAAGTTCAGGAGTAAATCTTTGAGGTCATGTGATAAGTTCACTGCGCATTTTGGAAGCGTTGTGCGCGTTATTGCGCGCAGGCTGCAGGGAGGCGGGAGAGGACGGAGTGCGCAAAAATTGCTTATCCATATTTCTATTTGCCTAACAACTCACTGGACATTTGAATGTGATGTTTTGTTTGTGATATTAGACCATAATACAGACATTGAACGCACCATTTTGCGAACCTGTCTCTTTATCTGGAATCACATCTTTAAGGGCCGGTTGATCCAACAAGAGAAAACCATCAGGAAAACAGTTGTTTGTTTTTAAAATTCTGGATTTATGACGTAGGGCTACTTCAAGGAACACAGTTCATAGCAATTTATAGCAGGTGCGCAGTGTGTGTTCGCTGAATACAGCGTGGACAAATATGTATTTATTTGTTATGTCACACAACTTTATTCACCACTACGTCAGTGAAGAGGAGTGTTGCGCCCCCGCTGGTGTGTGTGTGTGTGTGTGTGTGTGTGTGTGTGTGTGTGTGTGTGTGTGTGTGTTAGAGATGGAGAGAGGAGGGGTGGAGGCCGGACTGTCACAGGCCGTGAGGGGGGACACGTTTTTGATCAGCACCAGTTGACAGGGGCCAGCATGTCGATATTTAGGACACCATTGTTTAAATTAAGCTCCACTGTTGTTGCAGTGTCACCACACACACACGAGCAAAACTTACATCCGTGTTAACAGGGGCTGAGGGTGAAGTTTGACTAAGATGGCGAGGCAAGGAGCGCCTCTGATTGTAAAGGCCTCCAGGGAATGGAATCAAATCAGTGCGCTCGAGGGATGCCGCACCTGCAGCGCGCGCGTGTTTGCGTGCGCCTTGGCTGTACTTGTTGGTCTGCAACCACAGCAACGCATCACAACATCACACCTGTCAGTCATCTCAGGTGAATGTATCTGCTGTATCGGCTCAGTGTGCGCATCGGTGATCAGCGTGGTTTGGAGTGTGTGTGTGTGTGTGTGTGTGTGTGTGTGTGTGTGTGTGTGTGTGTGTGTGTGTGCGTGCGTGTGTGCGTTCATAAGAATGGATTGATGCGCTTCCACATTATCTCTTACACACACACACACACACACACACACACACACACTAACTGCGCACGGTTAACTTGCTTATTCCTTCTAACGTCCAAAAACATTGACGTATTACTGTAATAAATTGTATATTTTTGCATTAATATTACAAATTTCAACATGTAATGGTCACAAAATTAAAACTTAAACACCAGCAGGCCTAAATTACCTCCAGCACATGTTATAGCTTTCATAAATCATTATAAATGGCAGCATATGTGCGTTTTTCCTCATATAAGCTTCTTAAAAGGAAACATTTTATTTGTTTGTTTTATTTTATTTTATTTTTAAAGGAGCCTGCTGAAACAGATTTTACATTTTTAACCTTTAATAGATAGCAACGTCAAAATTGATTTTACTAGCTGTAAGATATGAAGCGTCATAATGATGCGAAGCATTTAAAGACAAAATAGGTGTCTCTCTGTGCTTTTAAATGACAGACAGCTTTAATAATCAAAAGAGAGTGTGGTTAGATTAAAAATATATGGTTATTTAATGTACAGGAATAACTATATAATGTAAGAATCATTGCAATGTGAACAATTAAATTAATTAAATATATAAACGCCGTATAAAGGATCATAGAAACAACGAATTTAGATTATTATAACCATAATTTTCTTTTATACGCAAACGTTTGTGAAGGCAAAACAAATTATTTGCGAGTCAACAGCAAATTTACAAAAAAAACCCACACCATATAGAATTAATTATAAATTAAATATTACACATTAAATTGTATCTATTTCCTCTTAAAGCGCTTTGCTGTTATTTAAATAAATAAAATTGCACGTGGACTTGATGTCACAGTGTTAAATCCACTTGCTGTTTACAGGCCTTCCTATTTCTGATCAGCTGCGTCACTATAGTCTGCCAATATCTACACATAAATTATGCACTTTAAAAAAATATATTTGCCTTCTTTGCACACTTTAAAAATCATATCTCTCGAACCAAATTCGTTTCTCCATGTGACACTTCCCAAATGGGCCTCCTCGGCAGGAATAACAGAGACACTGTGAGGAGTGTGTCGGCGACCATGTTTGGAGAGAAAACTTTTAAAACAAACGCCATATCCTCTGATTGAATTTGAGCTGCTCTAATGAAATGAATGTGTCCGTTCGCCGGCCTTTGTTATTCATGGACACACAAGTATCACCTCAAACAGCGGGGCCCTGCCTGCCTGAAGAAACTACTTTAATGTAATTAATACATTCTTTTAAAAAAAAAATCATAAAACTACTCAACTTTAAATAAAATTTTAAAGTGAAATAAAATGTTATAGGCTTAAAACAGCTTAATTTGTGTGTGTAACATGTGCATACAACTCAAATAAAATGCCAGTTTTTGTGGCTTGACATAAATTAAAGTGGCTGAAAGAGATATTTTAATGTAATTATAATGTCAGGTGTGTATGTGGATGCATGCATACTTTAAAGGAGGGTGTGTGAGACTGGGCCTTAGTGGTATAGCTGTCTTTCTGTCTGTGTAACTCAACAGTTAATGGAGATTTCAGCTCATTATGCACATGGGCATTGAGTTAGGAATGATACATAATTAAAATATAAGTATTATAGTGTATAAGTATTAGTGTGGAGTGATAATTGGCAGTGTTTTCGGTCTCATTGTTTGCTGTTTGTTGTAGAAAGTAATAAGTCTGTCTTTCTTTTCCTCCCTTATCTCTCTGTCTGAATCTCTCCCTCTGTCTGTCTGTCTGTCTGTCTGTCTGTCTGTGACATGGCTTATGTTGTGTTTGTACTGAAGTCGATGTACAGTCTGCCTTCCTGTGCAACGCAGCCCCCATGGCCTTTCATCTGAGTTCAGCGGCCGCCTTTCTCACACAGATGAATGTGTTTCTGTGAAAGAGCCGGAATGGCTGTCACTTCTCCTGGCACGGCGCAGAAACAAACAAAACCCCCTACTCCTTTAAGGAAGCTGGCGCAGGCACCTCCCATCGGACACAAACACTACAGAGTCAGAAGCACAAATAGCCTCAAAAGCTTAACACTCTCCCTTTCATGCAGAAAGCTTGGCATGACTGGTCCTCTCATGCACACAGAGAAACACAAAGTGGAGAGGTGCAGAGTAAATGACATACTCAAGCTTGACTGAGGTGTGCTCATTGTTGTGGTCTCCCCCCAAAAAAGTGTTAGAATTCAACTAATCCCTCACAAACTCAGCATCCTCCCCTGCTGTTGCTTTTGCAGCGAGGTTCTCAATATGGCTCCGACACAACACCTTGCCAATTCTCTGTATTTTCCACAATGGGTAATGTGCTGTTAATATGAGGCGTTTTCAGGTAACTCTTTTCTGCTGCAGCCAAGGCTCTTCCAGACAGGAGCAGGTGTACCATCAAAGACCAATTATCTGCAAGCAGAACACAAAACCAAGCAGGCCCACAGTGGCTAATATCACCACTTTGCTTTTTTTTGATGTACTCACAGTCTAGCCACATCTTTGCTCCATGCATACTCTATCTGGGACATGTAACAAGCTGATGTGAGGGTGCAGATGCTGGAAATACATATAAGAAAACAAACTTGCCACACACACACACACACACACATAAGAGCCTAGACTTCCTCTTCCATTCAAAACCACACTCAGCCAAGGAAATTTTCAATTTCCTAACACCTGTAAACATGCTGTTTTACCTCGGCTCCTTTGATCTTCAAACAGGCCAGAGCTGTGCCCTGGGGGACACGGTGCAGAAAGGTGACTGGGTGGTGTGTGTTTTCTGTTTTATAGGGTACGCTGGCAAGTAATGGAACATACCTCTCGGCCCATTTTGCATTACATATTTGAAGCTCATGCGGGAGGAGTCTGCCATGTGCTCTTCATCAATAAGACCACCTCAGATGAGGCTGAAATGAGACCAATGTCGGCTCAGAGTCAAGTTCAAGAGGCCAAGTCAGGACTAAAGTCATGTGGTCAGACAGAGATCAGTGAAAACCAGTGTTAGACAAAGTATTCTGAGCTTTTACTAGAGTAAAAGTACTAATACAACAGCGTAGAAACACTCTGTTACAAGTAAAAGTCCTGCATTCAAAACCTACTTACATAAAAGTACATCAACGTATACTCAAAGTACCAAAAGTTAAAGTGCTCATCGTGCAGAATGGCCTGTTTCAGAATAATATACACTGTGAAAATGATTGGTATATTTAAATATTCATCTTCATTGTTTCAATTTAAATTACTCTAGAAACTGCTGGGTGGCTTAATCGATAATACAATAACCTATCTGCAAATTTAGATTATTAATACATAACATAAATAAACTAATAAACCGGGAACTAAAGTTTTTGCCTCTAAGATGTAGTGGGATAGAAGCATGGGCAGCTTTGCAGACAGTGAGCCCCCGGGCACAGAAATGCAAAGGGCCCCAACACTGCTCCTATACGACCAAGATGGCTTTGCTTTGTTGTTGCTTTTTTTGCGTCTCTTTGTAGTCGGTAATACATGTTTTTGTGGTTTTGCGTCTCTGTGTGGTAATTTTATGTCTCTTTGTAGCCATTTTGAGTATTTTGTGGTAAGTTTGAGTCTCTTGGCGGTTGTTTCTTTGTCTCTTTGTAGTAATTTTGTGTCTCTTTGAGATATTTTGTATAGTCTTAGGTTGTTTTGTGTCTCTTGGCTGTTTGTTTTTTTTGGCTCTTTGTAGTTGTTTTGTATCTCTTTGAGATAATTTTGTGCAATTTTTGGTCATTTTGTGGCTCTTTGTGGTTGTTTTATGCCTCTTTGTCATTGTTTTATGTGTCTTAAGTTACATTTGTGTCTCTTTGACGTAATTTTTGTATTTTTGATAATTTTGGGATTATTTTGTGACTCTTTGAGTACTTTTGTGTATTTCTATTTTGTTTCGTGTCTCTTTGCAGGTGTTTTGTGTGTCTTAGATGTAGTTTTGTGTCTCCTTTTGTGTGTCTTTGAGATAATATTGTGTATTTTCTGGTCATTTTGTGGCTCTTTGTGGTTGTTTTATGTCTCTTTGTAGTCGTTTTGTATGTCTTTGAGGTAAATTTGTGTCACTTTGATGTAATTTTTGTATTTTTTAGTCATTTTATGTCTATATGTTGTTGTTTTGAGTCTCTTTAAGGCCATTTTGTGTCTCTTTGAAGTAGCTTTGTGTCTCCTTTTTTGTTTCTGTTAGGTAATTTTGTGTAGTTTTTGGTCCTTTTTTGTCTATTTGTGGTTAATTTGTGTCTCTGTAGTCATTTTGTGTCTCTTTGAGATCATTTTGTGTATTTCTTTGGTCAGTTTGTGTCTCTTTGTACTTGTTTTATGTGTCTTTGTAGTCATTTTGTTTGTCTTCAAGATAATTTTGTGTTGTATTTTTGATCATTTTACATACCTATGTGATCGTTTTCTTTGACTCTTTGAGATAAATTTTATATACTTTTTGTGTCTCCTTGTAGTTATTTCATTCCTCTTTAAGATTTTTGTGTATTTTTAGTTGTATTGCATCTTTTTTTTGGTCATTTTGAGTCTCTTCCTAGTTGGAATGTATTTAGTATGAGTGTTATTTTGTGGGTGAAGGCCAAGGGGGACCTTGACACCTTGGCCCCTGGGCCTGTGCCTGGTGGGCCTATTCAGTGCTCCATCCATGAATACAAGTATAAAGTAGCATGACAACTCACAACTTAAGTACAGTACCTGAGTACATGTACTTAGCCGTGTTGCACCACTGCTGAAAACTAAACTACAAAGCACTGCTTTAGTTCCAACTCCATTATTTCAGCTTTGCAGGAAACTAAAAATACTACTAAAAGACTAACACGGTCAGAGAAATATATTTGGCTCTTTTGGTCGTGGTGCATACTTGTTTCTTAATGTTGAAAAAAAGGCAAGATGAGACAAAACCAAACGAAGTGTGAGACAGAGTGTGAGTACTGGTGCTTTGTTTTGACACATTATTGGCTCATTCCGTCGTGTGTGAAAATTTGATTATGGTGAACAGCCCAACTTTATCGTCAGTGAGACATTCGTCAATATCTTGATTTAAAAAGACAGCGTTAATAACCCGTTAAAAAAGCACATTTATGATTGTTTTTTTTCTTCATAGTGAAAAGCGTTTGATTTGTTTCCTCTGACAGTGACAACAAAACATTTAGAAAGATGTGGAAGATGTAATCTGCGAATCAGCTCTTGTGGTTGATCTCTCTGTCTGAACATTCATTGTGACACATTAGAAAAGTTTCAGAAGGGCTGTTTATTTTTTAACTATTCATGCCAGTGAACCAAGGTGTGGGCATGTTGTTTGTGCCCCCCTCCGCTGTCACTCACATTCAATTCAAGAGTGATCAGAAAACAAGAGTCACCGCTCATATTCAAATAGATTTATATGACATGACACAGGAATGAGTTGAATAATGCCCCCTACTACTCCCCCTACACACACACACACACACACACACTAGCCTCCCAGCCATCTGTCACCTGCTCTGTTTTCTCCTCTTTTCAGAAACTGTTTATTGATTTCTCTCTAAAAAAATCTTACAAGACAACCCTTGACATGAGCTTAATCTAAAGGAGGAAAAAAACAGCGGAGTGAGTTTACGGCAAATCTCCCTTCACTTTGAGATGATTTAATTTATGATGTGTTGTGACATGACTGTGTTGAATGTTTAATGTCTTAAAACACATCGGTGGTAAAAGGCTGTCTGACTTCCACAGGTTTATCTAATGAGACAGAAATGAAAGAGGACAGGGATCAAACCAGTTGCAGTCCCCATGATACAGACTCTCATTCAGTAAGTCATTATCACTCTGATCTTAACAGCATTTTCACTGTCTGCTTCTCTCCAGAGGGTTCCATTCACCGGGGGAGAGACAAACAAATAGCACACTGGTGTAGGCTTTGTCACATGCAAATCAGCCGTGCTCAACTTTTCTTTTTTTCCCTCAGCATTTCCATCAAAACCAGCATTTGGTCACTGGATTGATGCAGGCTATTGATTGTATTTCTTGATGTATTCCTGAATATCATATTTGATAGGAAATCTGAGGAGGTCAAGAAGTTTTTTTTTCCGGTTTCATCAGTGCTAGCCTTTCTCTGCAGGGTGCCGCTCAGATTGCACCCTGTAGACATTGTCAGCTCGCTCCGAAGAGGCTCTGGTTGCTAGTTCTCGAGTTTAGTGGGCTGGAAGGAGCTAATTTGATTGACTTTCACCTCCAATTTTTTTTCCTCCCTTCTCTCTCCCTGTTATACCTCCCGGTCCCCTGACAGTCAGGAGACCTTTCTGGTCAGTGAGTGTATTGACTGGCAGTCAGTTAGCACTTGACAAGTCAATGTCCAGTCTGGGCTAGTTCTGATAGATTCTGGGTGTTTCTGTGTATTTCTCAAAGAAGGGATTGATTCATTCGCCAGCAATTTAACAGGTTATGGCAGGGTTAGATGTTGTGTAACGCTCCTCAGGATGGTACCCTGTTATCACAGTGGATGAATTAATAGTTTATAATTGTAGTTAGCAGGCATTTAGGTTTAACAGTGTTAAAAATATCAGTTTATCGATACATATTGATTCTGAATATTTGAAACCATATCCGCAGCAGCTGCTCTTTCTTTCTCTCTTTTAAGCCTTGTCCACACAGACATGGGTATTTTTGAAAATGTAGCTTTTGCTTTTATGAGTTTTGCCCTTTTAACCACATGTAAACTGCATCCACCTTCAGTTTAATCTCCGCCATTTGGCCCTGAAATTTAAAACCAAACAAAGTCAACAAAGTCTGAGGTATTTTCGTGCCTTCTTTAGTGTTTCTTTGAGATTATTCGGTGTTTTTTTTGTGGTCATTTTGTGGTTCTTAGTGGTTGTTTCATGTCTCTTTGTAGTTGTTTTGTGAGTGTTTGGTGACTTTGAGATAATTTTATGCATTTGTTTTGGTCATTTTGTGTCTCTATGTATAGTTTTGCATGTTTTTGTTTCACGTCTCTTTGTAGTTGTTTTGTGTCTCCTTTTGTGTTTCTTTGAGATTATTCTGTGCATTTTTTGGTTATTTTGTGCCTCTTTGTAGTTGTTTTGTGTATACTTTGGTTGTTTTGTGTCTCTCTTGGCGGTTGTTTTTTGTCTTTTTGACGTAGCGTTGGGACTCCTTTTGTGTTTCTTTGACATAATTTTGTGCATTTTTTTTCTCTTTGTGGCTCTGTAGTTGTTTTGTATCTCTGTGAGATAATTAGCTTAGCATAGCTTTTTTTGTTAATGAGTTTTGCCCTTTTGTCCACACGCAAACTGCATCCACTTCCAATTTAATCTCCGCCATTTGGTCCCAAAATGTAAAACTAAAGTCAACTGACCTCCACTTTGCCACAAGCAAAACAAAATGTTATGTTGATTAAAGTTGTCAGAAAAGAGAAAGCCACTTAAATTAGAAATTTAAATATGTTATTTTCATGGCCTTGGAAAGTTAAATCAGCAATTGTGAACATGAGCTCTCTGTAAAAGCCAGGAACCAGAGAAGTACGTTAAACTTGTGATGTCAATAGGGCTGTCAAGCGATTAAAAAAAAAAAAAAAATTATATACTCTGTGATTAATTAATCTAAATCAATTACATACATATTTTTTTTGCTGTGAGAGTATTTAAAAATTTTCAATTCCAATTAATGTGTCAAAGTAAAGCTGCTGGATTTTGGACACAATTGTCCCCCCTGTCCTCTACCACCCAAACTGGTCTTCAGACCACTGCAATCCATTTTGTAGGGGAGTTAGTTCGTCAGTCACAAGTAGACTTACTCAGTTTCTATCTTAACGCCTGGTTGAGTGTGGTATCACGAAACAGAAAATGTTCCCATATACATAAAACATTATCTTATATCCCTGCGAATACATTTTAGTTTTAAAATGCATAAGTATGGCCACTTTTATTTTGAGCGTCCATGCAACTCTAGCACTCTGGATCCCCTAAAATGGAGACCTTTGAAAACACTGCTGACCCCATTTTTGTCTGAAACTCCAGGGTTGTGTTTTAATTTGGACGGGCTGAAATAGAGACTTATGGAAATGATGGTGCAGACACTCATGTTTGCTCCTCCAGTGGGTCTTCTCAGTCACAGTGTGTCAGGACAAAACATTACAGATAGGCCTAACTTGCATAACTTTTGTGATTTCGTCCTTGTGCTGGTAGCCTAATGCTACTCCTTTCCCATTTTCATGGCTTCAGTGATAATGCTCCTGGTTGCCATATTTGCTTTGCAACTACTCCCATTTTTTTTTTTTTTGCCACCATGACTGCTGTATACTCATGTTACTTATAGTAACAGTTCCACCTCGTCATCAGTCCAAGCAAAGAAATCTCTGGTCCTACTTTTAGCCATTTCTGTAGTATTTTCTGTAACTCACCAACCAACTGCAGAGCAGACAATCTGCTTCCTGTTTACATCCGCACATGCATGCCCAGCATATGTGAATGGTCGTGTGGCATGCGTTTTCAGGCATGTTAATAAGGTGATAAGATGCTAAAATGCTTGTGTGTGCGCGGATCATTTTCATTTTAAACCACAGAAATGTATGAGTTTCGAAAATGGGTGTTATTCCCCCTCAAAAATGTATTTGCAAATGCTCCTGTTATTTCACGTATGAAGTGTTGCTTCAGTTGCCAGATAAGTTGCAATTCACACTGTAAAAGTGTAAAAGTTACTAGAAAAGGCCAATTACAATAGTGAAGGCCAAAACGTGAGTGGCATCATACTGATGGATAGTAGCGCATGTTGTGTGTCTACATGTGTGATAAAAAGTGTCAGGGTACCACACATTTGACAGTGTGCTTTTACTCTTTTCAGTGTCAGGTTTATGCATATATTTTTTTGAAGGATCCATATTTGTCTTGCGGAACATGAATATAAACATGACTCCAAAAACCGCCTCATGCGTGGCTCTTTTCAGGGCTCCGCTGCAGACTGACATCCCCTCCTGTCTCCTGTTTTTCTCCGCTCACCTGCAAAGGAGGCGTTGATGGGTGTGTGACGCCCTGTTTCAGGAGTGTTGGCTAAGTTTACTTCCCACCTAGAGTCTCCTGAGCCGAGGGAACTGAGGCTTTGCCTGCCCCTCTGGAACTCCCCCTCCTCCTGGTCCAGGAGTGCCATGCGGGAGCCCCTGTCCCACCAACACTTGAGAAATAAATCAGACACACTGTTGACAGCCGCTTACAGTGAAGCAGGAGGATGGGGAATTACATGAAAAGAGCGGTATTCATGACAGATATTTTCACGGCTGGTGGAAATAAATAAGATTTGGAGGAGGGGCTTTTTTTTTATTTGAAGGGAAAACAGTTTGCAGTTTAAACACACTCAGATTGAATGAGAAATTCCCCCATGTGTTAAATATTTGGAAAGTGTCATTGCTGGCTGTTGATAAAAGACAATCCTGTGCTGCATCAGGGAGCAATGTAGATGACACATTGAGAAGCATCCTTGTTTTTGTCAGATGCACAGAGAGCTTCACTGAGAATAACAGCCCCTCTCCCCCCACCTGCACTTTAACACTACACATGCACAACATCTCTCTTTGCCTTAGATATGCCGTATTTAATGGAGAGGCTATAGACGGGGTGGTGTGAAGCTGAGGGTGGAATTACTAAAGCTTTAACACTGATACCTTTGGGACTTGTGCCCTAATCAGGTGGCTGAGGTGGCAGAGCCCAGGGCAAGAGTAGAATTATGACGATTATGGCATGTTAGCACATGTCTGAGGGTGGAGTGGACAGACAGACAGATGAGTTCATCAGTGGCAGGATTATAGCTCCCATGCTGATCAGTAACTACCACCCAGCCCTCACTATGTCCTCATGCACAGTGGCCTCTCATTAAAAGTGAAGAGAGAGTAATGGTCTCTGTACATATAGGGCTTCTCGCAGAATGATTTTAAAGTGAGTGCTGTGTGATGAATGTTTGTCTCTGAGCTTTAGTCCTTTTTTAAGCCTCAAGTTTGGCATTTAGGCTGTCGCCATCTTGTATGTTTGGAGCCAGAAGTGACCATACTTGGATGAAAAGGCAAAGATAGCCCTAACGCTAGCTGCTAGCTTTGTTAGCATGGTGCATTTTCACTGGGCACAGACCCGCAGGCCCTAATGCGGAATTTATACCTCTGCATCAAATTGACGCCGCAGTCTGACATGTGCCTCCAAAGAAATGTAACTACATGTCGCGGCAACGTAGGCCTCTTGTCTATGTTTGTAAGCTGAAACCATTTCTCTCAGTGGAAAAGCAGCTTTTATTTACTTTAATTTCACAGATAAGAAACAATAAATTGTGAAGACAATAAAGCCTCCACAAAATTAGCATTTTAAGTCTTGTGTGTGATTTATCCTGGCTTCATATGAGTAGCCTAAATGAAATCTCTGCTCTTCGCTAGGCTAATTTATACAATGTAAAATGCCATAGGGTTGTGCTAATAACATTAGCATGTTGGGTTTGAAAACATGTTTAGTATAAGACAGTTGTTTTGTTGGTGAACTGAATTTTGTAACGTTACCTTTGTTAAATGTTGCTGTTGTTGCTGACGTCATATGAGTAGCGGAAAAGTCTGCTAGCCACTAGGCTAATTTATACAATGTAAAATGCCATTGGCTTGTGCTAAAAACATTAGCATGTTGTATTTGAGGGGAAAATGCGTCCAGATAAAGTGCTTTGTCTATGAATGTTGTGAGTTATGGTGAAGCCGAATTGCGTACTTTTGTTCGAAATTGTTTCTATTAAGCCATGTTTTCAGTTGTTTTGGGTGTGTTTTGAATCAGCTAAACTTTACAGTAGCCTGCTTCACAGAAACCCCACCACTGACTAGTGTTTTGGAGGTGGAACTGCAGAGAGACACAGACACACCACTACACAAGTATAAATGCTCACAATGGTGTAGACTACATGTGTAGACTACATGCCTCCTGGCCTCCACCTGCAAAAATGTCACTCAAATTAGCACATACAGACCCCGGAGAGACACAAAAAGATCACAAAGATAGAATGGAAAGTAAAGGAACTGCTCCTGCCTCATGTCATGAGGGAGGAAATCAGCTATAGAGACCAAATTTGTTTTTGTAAATAGGCTGTAAACATGTTTATTTCTGCTCTAAACCTGGGCATAATCACATCGCTCTTGGAGCCAGCCTCAAGTGGCCATTTGAGGAGCTGCATCTTTTAGCACTTTTGCTTAAGCTTCACCTCTAGGATGTTGCAGCTTGCTCCGAACTGAAGTGAAGAACTATACATTTTCCAGCACTGTCCTTTAAGGTCACACATCACAAGCATGCGCCACATTAAAAAGCTAATTTCCCACATTTTCATTTTGACTTTGCAACATGACTTTGTTATTAAAAAGCATAATGCTAGCAGATAACCTTTGGGAAGGAGGCTCGTCAACATTGAGTGTTTCACTTGTCTTTCAACACGTGTGTAAAAAACATTTCATGCTTTCTGACCGTGTGTGACCCTGCATTGTCAGAGAAAAATGCACTGTAAGCTGGTAGGCATGTCAAGCCACAGTATGGGGTCCTTACTTGTGCTATAATCCCAGCCATGGCCTTTTAACCCTCTACAGCTCACCATTCTCTCCACTGCTCTCTCCTCTCTCCGCACCTGACAGTGGAACACGGAAAAACAAATGGAGACCTTGAAAACCATAAGGCACTGCTTGTTTGCCCTCTAAGTTGTGTTTTTTTTTTATCACCCAGATAGCTTCATGGCCTGTGTTTGTTTGTTTGTAGATTTACTTGTGTTTTGTTTAGAAAATGTAATATCTTTGGGCTGAGTTTGCCCTTCCAAATTCACATGCAGCCTGGGGATGATATTGATTCGCTGTTTGCAGAGTCTGTCTCATCTCTGATACAAGGGCTGCGGTTTTTATTCAGGTGAATGTTTTCCCACCTGTCAGAAAGTCAACTCAAGATGAGATCCAGCTTGACATTAAAGTAAGTCTTTAGATACAGACTTGTCTTTTACAGTCTTATCTGACGACTTTGAAAGGTACCCTAGAGCTTATTTGCAAAAATTTCTCCCAAAAAATCTCCATGAAGTCTGTGTTAAAGCTTCAGAGTGGATGCCAGTTAGGTTTCATTTTATCTTATTTAAAAGTTGTATGTATTAAATCTTCTGGAATGACTCATTGTTTTACATTAGATGCTGATATAATAATTAATTTTAAGATTAAGATCTGCCATCACACTTTATTGCTCTCCTAAATTACAACTACAGCGACTCTGTGAACTTGATTTCACTTTTCTCTCTTACCTCCCACCATCCCCCCTACTTTTACTAATAAAGCCATGTTCCCTGCTGATGGAAAATTGTCAGTTTACCTCGAGCTGCAGGGGGCCTGGCAATCAGTCCTTAGAAAAGCAGTGCCAGGTTAACCTGCTGTGATAGTGGACTCTAGGGACAGTGCCCCACCTCTGCTTGACATGCAGGGGCTCTGTTCACCAATAAGAGGCATGCTGCCTAACGCACAATAGAGTTGTTACCAGCCTCTTCAGTTTAACATTATAAACAACAACCTTGCGGTCCGACCTGTGCATGCTTAAAATTGTTTCATTATTTTCCACATCCTGTCAGATTGAATTTCTGGTTTTGATTGTGACATGCATTGTGTGCAGCATTTGCTTCTTTTATCAGAGCTTTTTCCTCTATACTTCCTAATTTTGTGTGAATGCGTGATTGTTTTGATTGCCTTGCTCAGTCTTGTAGTACCTTCTAGCTAAGCCAACAAAAGCGCCATGCATTAGAAACACAAAGGGAAGCTTTTGAGAGTCAATCTCGCCAATCTCCTAGAGGAACTGTTAATGGGACACTTACAGTATGGGGGCTTGGAAGTCTAGGATGGAGATGCGTGATGGCAAATCGCATTTCTACACCTCTCCACTGAACTATAGGGCCAGGCTGAATGTAGGGAATCGCGTGACTTGAACAATAGACAGTGATCCAGAAGTGCTTCAAGTGTTTCTTAAGCTGAGCACTCTGAAGCATTTCTAATGCAGATGCTCTCTGAATCACCGGCTATGCAAAACTGTTAGAGCACTGGAATTGGACAATTTGCCTGTTGTTGGATTTAGATTCATGTCAGTGCTCAAGAGTGTTTACATCACAATGCAAAGCCATCAACGGGCCCACAATGCAAATTTATTTTTGTGTAGATTCCAGAGATGGGGAGCATTTTAGAGCATGTTGGGTTGCTCTGTTGTTTTTTGCAGCTACAGATGGGGTTTACCGTCACAGGAGGGGTCATTATCAGTCAGACCCCAGAACATACTGTAGTGTTGGGTTATTTTATGTAGCTGCAGCCTGAAGTGTGTAGCCGGTGTGGTGTCAAGATGTGAGGTGTCATCTGCAGGCTAATCACATTTTTCATGCAAACCCCTTCGTATTGACTTCACCACATTTGATTTAATGAAGTGAATTAATTGGACTGAATTGAATTCAGGAACTCTTCAGATAGCAGTAAAATTAGTCGAGCAACCAGTTTGCAATGTGTCACATTTTGCTTTGCTTCTTTGCATCTCTGTCTCGCTCAACTATTTTTTGTGCTCAATTAATTGCCATTGGATGTAATTTTTATACAGGTCTATTAGGAGTTTATCTCACATGATGTGATCATTATGTCTGCTTGTAAGATGTTTGAGTATAGTTTTATTTAAAACATAGCAAGTTCACACTTATAGTAATGCTAGTAGCATGGCTCTAGGGATAGCAAAGATTCATTTTTTGCTAGCTTTATCGCCACAAGTAAATGCTGACATTGTACATCTCTGCAAACCTTGGATACGTTACATTTGTATATTTCATACCTATCATATCAACATTTCTAAAGGGACATTGTTTTGATTACATATATATGAGCTGACTTCTTTTGTCAGGCGGTGGAAGGGATTGTGGATGGTGTGATGCCTAGACAAGCCAACTGCCAAGCTGCAGACCACTGTTTCAGACCAACAAACAACAACAACAAAACAATTGTTTTGTAGCAAGACATCTGTGACATTTCCAGCCATGATTGTGCCTACCAAAGCTGGGTAATTTAAGCCAAAACATGCTCTTTTCCTAACCATAACCAAGTGGTTTTTGTGCCTAAACGAACCACTTGTTAACCACAGCTTTGTTGAAATGTAAACTAACGTAAAATTTAACATTGTATACATGTTACATATCTGTGGTTTGCAGAAAAGCACAATGTCAACATTTTGGTGATTTGGCTGTGTTCCCATGAGAGCACTTTGGTGATTCACTTACCTTTTGTCTAGCGCCACAATGACATCAAATTTTTATTTTGTCCAATACTTTGGCTTATGTCCAAATTCCTCCAAAACTAATGACATTCCTAACAACTCTGTTTTCTTGTGTGTAGTACTACTTAGCAAATATTAGCATGCTAACATGCTAAACTAAGATGGTGAGTATAGTGCATCAGCATTATAGAGTGTATAAAATAAAAATAATGTAAGCAGCTAGTGTGACGTCACCCATAGAATTGTAGACTACCATTTTGAAGTCACAATCTTGGATTTTTCGAGCCAGACGTGACCATATTTGGAGACAGTGGAGCTTTGGAGGAGCGAGGGGTAGATCTGACTCATTCAAAGTGGTCCTGCCCTTAATAATGTGTAACTTTAAGCCTCAATAAAATGCAGTTTTTGGAATTTTCAAGTTGGCTTTATTATTCAGTCCTGGAGGTTGCCATTTGACCAGCATGTTAGCACTGTCATTGTGAGCAGGCTGACGTTAGCATTCAGCTAGTACAGCCTTACAGAACCACTAGCATAGCTACGGATGTTTAGCCTTGCTAAAAGAAAAAGCTTCTTGTAGCAAAATAAAGTTAAATTTATGGAGTGAAAATCATAAAATGTTTTATTTTTGCTAATAACATTCTTGTTACTGCTCCACTGTGTACATACATAGCCTTTCTGATGCCACATCAAGACAGAAGCTCAACAGCTGGATGCACACACACATATACATTAGAATTACCTAAGGTATAGCAGATAAAAATCATATTATACACAGATCATGTTAGCCATGAGAAAGGCGGTCTGATGAACTTATTCTTCTTTCTTAATGCTCCCTATAGCAGATCTATAAGGATGCCCTAACGCCCCTTTAGTCTCCTCTTCTGGCTAAATATAGATTTAAAGAGAGGCATTTTTAAAATATTTAAGCACTCAGCAAAAAGACAAGTCGACAACAAGTGGCTCATAAAGCTTCCATACTATAATGCTGCTGCTGTTCAGATGCAGTTGGTGATAGGATATGCCTCCCCCGCGTGCTGTTGTCTGTCACTTAATTAGCCTCCAGTTTTAGCACCACATGCTCCTCAGGTACATTTGTTTGTGTTTGCGTGCGTATGCAGCTGAGAAAGCGAGTGCAGGTGTCGTTTGTTTTGTAAATTGTAATTGTTGTGTTTATGTTTGTTTATGTGTAGCTTATACCCATGTGTGTGTGAAAAGGAAGCGGGGGTGTCAGTTTTTTCTTATTTAACCATACGCATTGCAATTGAATAAATTAAGTCATGTGTAAATCACTCTGAAAATCATATTTTCTATCAGAAAACATTGTGAAACATAACAGATGCAGATTTTGAGTTTAAATTGGAAGGTAGACACGGGAGGCAGGTTGTTTTTCCAACAGCAACAAATCAAAGTTATTCCATGAGAATAAATATCACGGACACAGAAAATGAAAGCTAGCCCTGAATGCATTCTTCTGCTTCCTCACTTCAGATAAATTAATGTTTACCCTCTTTGGCCCCTGGCTTTAATTTGTGAGCGAGGCTGACCTGACACTGTGTTGGGATATTCATTGCATCCCTTTTAGTCAATTCATTTAATTATGCCATTCTGCCCAGGGTGCCAGCGCAGAGCAGCATCTGAATGTTGCTTCTTCAATCTGCATGTATAAACAATGTCAGCAGTCAGGAGGAGCCTCGATGACCAATAGGCTAGTACATTAGATATACTTGCATGTGTGTACGTGTGATCCCCTGTACAAGGAGAGGAGTTTCTTGGAGAACTAAGTTGATCCACGCGTAGAGTAAATGGCAAGAGGCCTCCTCTGTGCCACAAACTCTGTTAATTGGGAGGAAACAGCGGTTGGGATTAGTGTGGAGAGGAGATGAGATGAGTACCCATTAAAAGGCTCCCCTAGTTCTTTTTAGATGTAGTAAAACACATTGCTTTCACACTTATCAGTGACAGGATTTTTTCCCCAGTGTTAGCATCTTTTGTGACATATGTGAGATCATACAGTCTTCCTCCTCCTCTCTAGACTGTGTTGCACATCTGTGTGTTCCCGCTGTTCGCTTCAGTTCACACGTGTGCATGCCTACACAAAATTAAATCCTGTAAAAAAAACCAAACAGATAGGTTATAAGTCATGACAGTAATTTTCAAACAGGTAGCAGCAGCCAAGAATGCTTGATGTGAAGGAAGGTGGCTAAGTGAGTGAAAATGAGCGAGTTCAAGAGATCTTTTTCTTTTCACTTAAAAGCTGTTCTTTTTCTGCTCTCAAGTTCAGATCTTGAACTGAAGTGAAACACAGTCGGTATTTTCAGACATGGACGATGTAATATTGTTGGCTTCATCCATGTGTTAGAGTGAGGGCTGTTTTTCATTCAGACATCAGTGTCTCATGGCTTCATTCAGACATGACAACATGTTAAGGAATGAGCTGTGTGCTTGCATGATATCTGGCACCTGATCAACACATTCTCACTCCGACCTCATCACACATCGATGTTTGGTCATGGACCTTCCTTGTCCACATATGATCTGAAAGGTTCCCTGGGTGCGTTGGTTGACGTTCTGGGACGCCGTGTCAAGTTCTGCCTGTTACATGCATTGTCTTCTATCAAAATACACTTCTGTTTTCACAGGAAATTTACCGCTTACATACAGTTTCTTTCTAAATAAAAGCACCGCATCAGTAAAACAATGCAAATTGATGTTTTTTTCCAACAACAACAAAAGCACATGGTTGGAGTTTGGCTTTAGATTCTTACAGGGGGGCTAACACCACTCTCCCAGGCGAAAGTGATTGTTGGACCCATCCACCACCACTCCCACCTGCCCTACTTGGACTTTCCCTGCCTTAACTTTCATTCTTGTCCCATCTCATTTCCCCCTGATGCTGTAGAGCACTTCTAAACTATAATAGCCACTGGCCGACGTTAAAGAACAGCTTTTCGGTCAGTGTCCAAGCGCCAGAATTCGACAACTTCGGAGTGAAACTGGGTTGACCTGACGCATGCATGAGAGTTAAAGGGACAGTTTACTCTAAAATCAAAAACACATATTTGCCTCTTACCTGTTCTGCTATTTGTTAATCTAGATAGTTGTGGTGTGAGTTGCAGAGTGTTGGAGATTTCAGCTGATAGGATGTCTGCCTTCTCTCCATTATAATGGAACAAAATGGCACTTGGCTTGTAACGCTTGAAGCACCAAATAAATAAATAAACATCACCATATCACCATGCAGAAGAAAGCATGCATCTAATGCTAACTCACCTAGCACCGCTGAGCTAGCTAACGTTACAGCTCAGCCGACAAGGACACCATTAATATATATAGAGAACACGATCCTCTCGTCTATGAGTAGATGCACTCTTCCTTCTTCATGGTAATACGGTTGGCAAGTGTAGTTTGGTAGAGAGTAAACTGTCTGTGGATTATCTTGAGTAACCGGGTTATGATTTCTGGAAAGAAACATTGCTGGTGAGTTTTTCAAATGTATGTTCATGGCACTTTGAGCACCACAAGCCGGGTGCTGTCTAATGCTATTATATAGCCTAAGAAAGTGGGCAGACATCTTTTCAGCTGATATCTCAATCTAGATTGATAAATAACACCACAGGTGAACTGTCCATTTAAAAATGTTATGATAGCAAAGCTATATAGGTGATGAATTTTTATAACTTATTTTGCTGTTCAAGCCTTAATTAATGAGTGTCATGAGTGTGAAGAATGCTGATTTCCTCTTCTCACAGGTAACCTGCTAATATATTTGCATAAATTTCATCACTGAACATTAATAGTGAAGGAACTCTGCTGCCTGTTTTATAACAATTGATAGTGCGCAAGCGTTAAATGACAGGAAGCTGTGTTCACAGCATTTGATTCAGACTTGTGCTGTGCTGAAAGTGACACACTGATGCAGAGAAGGCGCAAATAAGTGTTTGATGCTCTAAATTTTCTGGTGGAGAACCCCCAACCTCCAATTTCATGTGTCCCCTCAGTTTTGAAACAAAACATACGCCCTTGCATAAGTGTCTGAAAGGGGCTTATGAGTATATTGTCAGCATATATTTGATATTACAGTGCCATGGAGCTTTTTTTGGCAGAAATATATTGAATCTGTTGCTTTATGGAAAAAGCAACTAACCAGAATATCATCCTGTTACAGAGCAGCATAACCGTAGGCTCTTGTCTCTCCAAAGTCACAGGAATAAAATATAAATCAAAATCTATGTAAGTGAAAGTAGAATCATTGAAAGACAGGAAAAAAAAGAGTTTTTATGTTACAGCCATGCTTTTTTAAACAGCTGCAGGTTTTGATTAAAACTGACTTGACAAGTACAAGAATTCTTAGAGTTGCAAAAGAATCCAGTCATTTTTCGACATGTGCGTCATGTCTGATGGACATCATGTTAGCTGGCTGGGAAAATGGCGGCAATGATTGCCGGGATTGGCCCTCTCCCAAAAAACCTCTTGTGACTGCCTCAACATGGAAGCTGAGGAGAAGCAGGAGGCGACAGAGGAGGTGGAGGCGAAAGGAGGAGTCGGGAGGAGGAGTATAGAGGCGAGCACAAGCTGTGAAAAAAATGAAAATAGTCACATGGAAATCCTCACCACATAGTCATGCGTCGAGCCCACCACAGCCACCTACTCATTACAAAAGACTCATGAGCACATTTGCCGTCTTCCTACTCACTCCTCTGCATACAAAAAGGTATATATTATGAGTGAATTTTAAAGGCAGAATAAATTATTTAACAAAACATGGGGGGGATGGTGTTGAGGGGGGACAACAAAACCACTGCGGGTGGTAATTCAAAGCAAAAGAGAACTGGGACCGGCTTGTGTTAACTGAGATTATGCTCCGTGGCTAAAATACAGTGCAGAAATTCCACTGTCTCTGGCTTTCATGTCGCGGATGAAAATGAGATGTGTTGAACCAAGACTTGTGGTGGTAACACGGTGATAAACAAACAAAACACCACATGAATACCCAATTAGTGCATCGAGTGAAGGCCTAATAGCATGTTTGGGTGGCTTCGGAGTAACCGAAGCCACTGCTTGGCCACTCTCCACAGCCTCATCACAGTTCATCATACACTGTGGCTTGTGCACCACAGAGACCCGACACTGCTCTGTAACCACAATGAGGGCCTCACGTGGAATTTTTGCAAAGGCACTTTTCATACTAGCGTGCTGTTATTGTACCGAGACAATAAGATGTGTGTTTTTTCTAATTTGAGATGAGAGATGAAAGAGTATTCTCTCTCCGAGGAGGACATGTTTGAATTGGTGGATTTGGGCTGTGTGTGTATTCTTTGGCTTTGCGAATATCTTTGTTGTGCTGAAATGGTCCCTAAGCTCTTTTTCCAGTCTGCAGTTTCCTGGCGATCACTCTGAGGAACAAGTTGTGTGTGGCTATGTTTCTGTGCGAGCGAGTGCTCTTAATTCTGGAGCTGATTTTGAGCCAAAATTGTAATAGGGGTCAGACGTCTTTGTCTTTTTTTAAGGAGTAATTTGAAAAGTGGAGCGCTCCACGAACAGCTGTGAACCTCTTTGCATTCAGTTTTTTGTATTGTCTGTATTATAACCATATCTTTCAGCAGAAAATAGAGAGGAGAACAGGAAACACTTTATATTAAGGTACACATATTCACCATTTACTAGTTGTTTATTAGCGTGCATGTTAGTAGCATACTGGCTCTTTATTAGTCATTAAAAAGCACATGTTTATGCCTTGGTCTGCATGACCATATTATTTAACCACAAAGCCATCAACTAAGAGTCTCCCTCAGTAATGTACCAATTACTGCATACAGAAATTGTTTTACATGATTTTTAATTTTAATATCCTTTGCTCAGAATGGGCCTCATAGTTGCCTTCTCTTCATACTTATTAAATCCTCTGTAGCCCCCAAGGACTGCAATTCACAGACTCTGTTCTGCAGGTCCAGTGTGTAGAATTTAAGGGGATATACTGTCAGCAATGGAATCTAAATAGGACTATTAGTGTTTTCGCATCGGCCACCATGGTTAGCAGCTCCTCTGTGACAAGAGCATTGGAAAAACACTGATGTTTTTGACATGAAACTCCTTTATTCAGTGTTGTAAATCACTGGATCCATTTGCTTTGGAGAGGAAGAAACCTGTGTGGATAATTTGGCTCCTGCTAAAACCCCTATGAATGTCGGGATCTTAAGTTATCAGAAGAAAAGAGTGAGCACACATTAGCAGATGCTCGGCTAGCAGCCCATCTCTGACATGCCAAACGGTGTCAAGGAAACACTAATTTGTAACATGATAATGCTTTTTTGAGTGTTTTTACCAGTTTAAATCACAGAGTCAGTTTGTTTTGGAGAGAAAAAAGATCTCTGCGGATAATTCAGCTCCTGGTAAAAACCTCTTGAATATCTGGATCAGAAAAAGGGTGAGCACACATCAGCAGGTGCTGCCCATCTGCGCCTCACTAAGGAGAAACACGGATTTGTAATGAAACTGCCATATTCAGTGTTTTTACCAGTTTAATTACCTGGTTGTTTTGAACTATTAACATTGAAGAAATTCTGCTGGTTTGCAATCTGCAATCCTCACCGCTAGATAAATCCCCCTAGATTTTACACACTCCACCTTTAAGTGATGAGGCAGTTCAGTGTTTGAGTTTAAGATTCAATTCATGCACAACAGCTTCCTTTCCTACAATCAATTAGCAGTAATTATGATGTTAGTGAAGGAAACCCTTAGTGGCCTAGTAGTTGTAGAATATGGTCATATGAATACGACATTAATTCTGTGCTTTATGATGACTAATAAAAACCAAATATGGTGCTAATATGCATGATAATAAGCAACTAGTTATTAGTGAATATTTGTACCTTAATTTAAAGTGTTTGAGAAGGATAAATAAAGAGAAAAAATATGAAAACTGATAAAAATTTCATCTTAAGAATCCTTTTTAATTTACTGGTAAACCGGTTCATTCCTGCTGCCATTCTCACTGAGTCAAATCCGTCCATGTTATCCGTCCATGTTTACCCAGTAGCAGGGAAATTCTTGTCAAATTGTCCGTCTTGCTTGTGTGCAGATAACCTGTCTCTCCAGAGGTGTTCTAATATGGCAGATGGTACTAATTATCAAGGGTCACACACATACACACACAATGTGTTTAAGGTTATTCATAGACTGACAATACCTCTTAATATAGCCTCCAATATATTTTGTGAAAATCTTGCGGATGCCAGAGTTCACACGTAACAGAGGATGAAATTAGTTGATGACACTGTGGAGAGTGTGCAAGCCAACAGCCTTTTTCATTTTTAAAGCGGTGGATATTTTCTTTCTACTCACCCTCGATAGATTGACTTTAGTTCTATTTCTGTGCAGAGGCTGTAAAGTCTCATTATATTGCATTATCGGCCACTCAACTTCTTGCACTTCCAAATGAACATGGATTGAATTTTGCCCTTTTTGAATTTCTCCATCCCTGCTCTCACTCATACACACGCACACACACACACACTCACAGTGTGGGGCATATTCTCGGCCGTGTTTAAATGTCCTCCACTTAACGGTGGCTGCAGTTCCTGGTTCTCTGCATTAACCTTTGCAGTGGTATTTAATTAAAGGTCCACACCTGTACCACCACCTCCTCAACCCCCATCCTTCGCCCTCCTCCTCCTCAGCAGAGCCTGGGCTAACTGAAGGCATGCTGTACATCCGTGGCAATTAGCATGACCTTAAAAACACCATGAGAGCCTTGGCACTCACCCCCCGCACATTCCCCTTTGCCCTGTGGACCACTCGCTCTGCCTGTCCTTCTCTCTGACCCCGGTGTGCCGTGGCTATACTCACACTCAGTGGGGTCCAAGCGATTATTGTGGCCCCTCTGCTCCACGGGGCCCTGGGGTACCACATCAGGACACAGGTAGAGGTCATAAGTTCCCTAGGTTCCTTGAAGGAGCTTCCTTGTGTTCTAACCCTAAATCATCATTACTCAAATGGGGAGCACAGGAGGCGACTGCTGTTGGATTCAAATCGCTGCCCTTAAGGATGGCTCCTCTTTGAGGCATGCTAAGACGTTTTGAATTTTATCTTGCGCAGCACCAGAGGGGCTCCCACAGCCAGTCCCTAAGATGACTTGTTAGCAATGAATGCTTGCAGCTTGCCTGCAGCGCAGAATAGAGACATTAACCTCATGTAGCTGAATAATATAAAGTCAAAGTTCTGAAAAGCAAAGTAGACCTCTGAATTTTGGTCACACTTTTTTTTTTTTTTTTAAACTTTAATTTTGTTCAACACATTGTTTCCACTATCGCAACTCTGGTTTTGCAACAGTAAAAAAAACCCCTCAAAACTCAATGTATCATACACTGTATAGAAAGATGGGCGACATGACAGCTCCCCAAAAGCAAAGCCGAAACATCTGGATTGCCCCTGCTTGCTGGCTGCAGTACAGGTCATAAAGCCCACCCTCTTTATGTTACTGGATGAGACATGGGCCAAAATATAAACCTAAACTTCACATCAAATACATTTTTCCTAAAGATAGTTTCTGTCATTTAAAGTAGTTTTTATCACGCTGCTTTATGTTAAAATGTTCGTTTTTCAATAGATTTGAATTCAATTTGTTTTTAAGTGCTATAAAATGGGGCTTTTACAACATGACAAATGTGTGAGCCAATTGTTGAGCTCCCATTTGGTGGTGCTGCTCGCAATTGGTCGGACAGATCAATGCGCGGAAAACTTGATACTGTGGAGTTTGCTACTGTGCAGACACTGGCTCCAACTAGAGCAAGATGGCAGTGTTTGTAGCCAGTATATTTTTAGCTTTACATCTGTACAATTGGAGTAAATGGAGACACGTCGTCCATCTTTATATACAATCTATGGAACGCATCAGTAAAATGTTGACTGAGCGCATTTGTTTTCACTGTAGTATTACTCTTGCAATACATTATCCTCTCACTCCAACCAAAGTATATTAAATCATTTTTATAATGTTTTGGCTCTTACGGCAGGTTAGTGGAAGATTGTAGTCTCACCCTGGTTTAATACTGAATTTGTTTCAGATACTTGGAACACAAAACAGGATGTGTTTACTTTACTGACATTTAACTGAAGCCACAGTTGACCTAGCCTAACAAAGTATCTGCATACAAAGTTTCATATACTGTACTTACAAAAGTGCATAGACAACAGCAAATGATATCTAATGAATTAGTGCCCTAGGAATGGTGATGCCACCGCACATACTTAATCTAAAGTTACGCTATTAGTGTAAAGTTGAGTAGGTTAGGATAAGAAAAAGAAACATGGTTGGGCTTCATCTCGTTATGCACTTAACGTAAAGTTTCGGTTAGGTTTAGGAAAAGAAACACAATTGGGCTTCATTTTGTTATGTACATAACATAATGTTAGGTACATAACAAAGACGTAAGGTAAAGTTGCGTACATAAAGTTACATACGTCTACACGTTAGGTAGACTGTAATGTAAAGTTACATACTCAATGTAAAGTTACACACATAGTGTAAAATTGTGTAGGTTAGGCTAAGAAAAAGAAACATGGTTGGGCTTCATCTCGTTATGCACTAAATGTAAAATTACCTTGGTTAGGTTTAGGAAAAGAAACACGATTGGGCTTTGTTTTGTTATGTACGTAATATAATGTTACATACCGTCGCTGTCTGATGAAAAACATGTATCTCCACTTTTGACGATTTTGAATTTCTACAGTGCATGGAGTGTCCATAATATCCTTTAGCAACCGTTAGTGTTGGATATCCAAATGACCAATGGAAAGACGTCTATTACATCATCTATTCAACACATATCTCCATTGGCTGTCAGAAGTGTCCATCAAAGCACGTAGAAAGTCAAAATTGTCAAAAGTGGAGATACGTGTTTTTCATCGGACAGCGACGATACGTAATATAAGAAAGACGTAAGGTAAAGTTGCGTACGTAAAGTTACATACGTCTACACGTTAGGTAGACTGTAATGTAAAGTTACGTACTCAATGTAATGTTACGCACATAGTGTAAAATTGTGTAGGTTAGGTTAAGAAAAAGAATCATAGTTGGTCTTCATCACGTTACACACTCAACATAAAGTCACATAGGTTAGGTTTAGGAAAAGAACTATGGTTTCGACATGCCATAAAAGTATTTGAAGTTCACTTGGTTTCACCATTCTTCTGGGGGAAAGACCTGTGCGTGTTTGACCTATTCACTACCTTAATCTGTCTCCTTTTGCGGACTTTAACTCTTTACAATACTTCTTGCTTTACTCTCATTAGCACATTGGTGATCACAATGTGGGTTATATGCAAATTCTGTTGCATTACCATTTATGTATATGTATATATATATATATATATATATATACAAACAGTGCATGAGAACAGCCTGAACCTTAATGCAGCAGGACGTTTACACATATGTATGGTACATAAGTGTAGCACTTCCCTCACTAGAAAAACAGGAACATTATCTAGGGAGCAATTACATTTTCCCCCAAAATAACAAGTGTAATTGGCAAAACATTTTAGTATTTCATCATGAACAGAATTCCTAGTAGATGAGGTTGAAGGTCTCCTCAGTAACTACAAAAACACTTTTGATCATTGCATCCCAGTGCTTTCTACTTCTCCTTGCTTACAATAAAGGGTGATAAATGAACATGCCTGAAGCACATGGCAGTCATGACAATTGAGAAATCATTACAGACTCCCCTCATACTATGTTACAGGCATAAGTTGATCATCGGCCATTCCTACATGAGCAAATCTATATTAGAGCCTTTTTCAGAATTGCTTATAGTACAGTACAGGGGCTGCAATAACAGCGATAGCACTTATTGACCAGATAAATGTCTTAAATAGAGTCACAAGCCCACACATGATTAGCCACTCATATGTGCACCCATGCACATATGAGTGTACGCATGTGTCCACATACACCTCACTAGCCTCTGTGGACCCCCTGTGAGGTCAGGAGCACCAGTACCCCTGTGGTTTTCTGCCCTATGGTATCATGCTGGGCAGATATTTCTGTCTGCTTGGATGACTCCTTGACATGGTGTTTATTTGGATTGGCAACTTGTTTTCATTCGAATCGATATGCAGCGCAGATGAAAAAAAAGAGAGTTGACTGAGGAGGGGAGTGGCCATCGGCAGCGAGCGTGGACCTCCCCTGACATGAAGAACAGAGGCTGAATGCCTGGAGGAGGCGGAGAAAGAAAAGTGCCTCTCCTCACATCATGGAATATTGGCAGAAATGGAATATGATATAATAAGCATGCTTTCTTTACTGTATGATTACCTGAAAATAAGAAGTGTTGTATTTTCATTACCTATAAGAATAAGAATGAGCTGTTTATATCTACATAGGGAGTGGGTCCTCGTCCATGGAGTCCACCATGTTGCACCACCATGTTTCTACAGTAACCCAGAATGGACAAACCAAAAACTGGCTCTGGATAGGGCCATTTGCGTTTTCATTTCTGTGTCAACCCCCATAATTAGCAGCCCCTCTGCGTGGGCCAAACAGCATGAGAAAAACACTGAGGAAGAGTCCTGTGCTTATAATATGGCTCCTGGTTAAAACTGTCTATAAGTCTGGATCGGCTCGTCTGCGATGAGCTGAACAGCGTCACAGAAACATCCATCTGCCTTTTTCAGTGTTTTTACTGGTTTAAATCACCTCGTCTATTTGTTTTGGAGAGAAAGCGACCTCTGCAGATAGTTCGGCTCCTTGTAAAAACCTCCTGAACAATGAACACTGAAGGAGTTCTAACCAGGAGTTCACATCCCGGCTGCATACATTGTATTTGCCACCAGCTGGCCACAAAAACATCCAAAATAAAAACCCAAATAGAGCAGCTCCACGCCACAATGGAAGAGACTTGTGTCTAGTTTATTTGTATTTGCATCCTCTTGTATTTAGATGGAATGAACAGCACAAAGAAGCTGTTTTCTGCGGATCACTTACCCGCCAGCACTGCCAAGGGAAGGCTAATAAAATGTCATCAGAGTGAAATGAGAGTTAAGTGGAGGGGAAAAAGCTGAATATTCACACTCATTTGGCTGACACCTGGGGGACTGCAGTCAGTCATGGCTGCATTGATATGCATTGTATTATGTGCTCGTCGCCCGTTCACATTGACAATCAACAGCTTTAACACCTTCGCTTTAATTTAATTAAAGCTGTGATTGTCAGGGTGAAAACTTGATTTGCACATATACATGCGTTCACGTGTGTGCTTGCCCACGCATATGCACAAAACACAAGGGTCATTGTGCACGGAGGAGGACCAATTATTTCTGTATGGATAATTAGACAACTTAAATGGCCGTCCAAGCAGAGCAGAGCAGAGCAGGCGTGGGGAGCAAAAAGTGTCAGGCCAACACATTCTCCATTGAGTCACGTTCTGCATTCAACTCTGGAAAGCACCCCTTTTCCTCAGGTGGACACCCTCAGGCTTTCTCTCCCGATCAGAGCTGAAGCTGCCTCGAGGCTCAGAGCTTGGATCCACATTCCACTTTCTAATTCCTTCTGGAGGGAGGATGTAAAGTTAACCTATATTGGTGTCTAGAGTGTCTAGAACATCTTACTCCCCATCACATCTAGTGCCACGCTGACAAAGAATCAATGTTTTGATGACAGTAAATGGAGAAAATGTACGTGTGTAATTAAAGCTGTAATAAGAGTTTGCAGGCTCATTACATATTCAGGAATAATGAAAATGTTGCATGTCATGAAAAAGTATATTTTTAACATTCAGCGGGCCATGTTTATGGGCGGCTTTATTCCCGCCAAGAGAGAGATCACACACTGAGCCCTACATACAGATGCAAAATAAATGGATCAAAGTATCAAACATTTCTCAAACCCATGCTCATTTTTAATCTTTGCTTAAAGGATGGTCTTGGCGGCATTTGTGGAACATTAAAGGACCGCAGAACGAAAGAGACAGTGAGCTGATGAAAGTGCAGACAGGTTTTTCTGAGCGAGGGGGATCACTGAGCTATTTTCTTCACCGTCTTTCATTACCGGCTGGTCTTCTAGACCTTAATGACCATCGTGTTTTAAACACTGATCTATTGTCAGTTTGCTACATTTCCATGTCATCTCATCTCGGTTCAAATGAGCAAATAAATCTAACAGGAAAGGGTTTGCATTCCTGGTGTGATAATAATTCCAGTTGGAAGGTGAAATAATGCGGACATTCAGCGTTGAGCTTCATTTATACTTGTGTGTTACCTACAGCGGCTCTGTGGCTTTGTACATTTTGGGGCTTCGGTGGCTACAGAAACACCAAAACATCTTTGATTTTTAGTATGGGCAGTTTGAGTTTCCCTCCGTGTTTACATGCTCTCACTATCAGTAACTTTGTAACCCAAGAAAATGATTACTATGTACCACTAATTTTCCACAGTAAATACATTTTAAAGAAATGGCAGTCTTCTTGTTATTTATATTTAGGCACTTGCAGCACTTGGTTCAAGCTACTGTTGCAAACTTTGATGAAAAATAATTGATGAAACTTTCATTATATCCACACCGTAATTCACGAGACAGATAGTCTGTGGAAAAAAGATCATGTTCCTCTGCCGTCGCACAGAGCTCATAATGACATGTACAAGAATCCACCTATGTCTCTTACGCAGCTGATAATTATGTCAGTCACTGCTTGTGAACAGCCTGTCAACTTGGCAGGTGCTGATCAAATATAAATCAAGATTCTGTCACTGTGTTGCCCATTTCCTCACCAGAAACATTTTTAGTGCACTGTTTAGCTGTAACATGAGAAGGTTTTTGACCCAGCACCCAACATGTTAAAAACAGTAGGGCCAAAATTAAGCATCGCCTTCCAGCTGCAGCCTAATATGTTCCTGAAAACATTTGAGGCAAGGTATATTCAATGCACCACCAAAGTCTTGATTCATATTTCATCAGCGCTGCCTAGTTACTGCACTAATGTACATGTTTGACAGCGGTGTTAAAGGCTTCTTCCCAGCAAGCATTTTTTGGTTTAAAAACCGTCTAATAGCCATCTACATGAAGGCCTGACGTCTAAGCTAAATTGCGGCTGAATTTGGGCTGTCAGTGAAAATTTGGTAGACGTCTAACCATAGCCAAAGTGTAGACGTCATCAATTATACGGCTATGTAGAGACCATGTCCAAAAAATGGAGATAAACATATTTTAATTACTGTTGACTCTCCATACGTGATTGAATATCATACCACACACTATCTGCAATGGCGAAAATTACATTTAATCAATTTCAGAATTAAATCGGCTAGATTTGGGTTACATGTAGCTAGACTAAATCGGAGCTAAATATAGCCAATACGTTTAAATCACGACTATTGCTTGCTGGGTTGGCTCTGATTGGTTGTTTCCACTAGCGAATGCTAAACACTACAAGGAGGAGGAACATAATTTTTTTCAATAGACTATCCATCTCAAGTACTACTGTTCGGATGTAGGGACAGTTTCAGCACAAATGAAAGCATTTTAAAAGTAGATTTAAAGTTATGGAAAGATAGTGGTCTACAACATTACAAAAATTACAAATATGACTTGAAATATGGGACACAGTGGGTTTACTTTATTAACATTAATCTGAAATGATCTCTGTCTTCTTGCCTGAACCTAACCACACCCTGCTCTCAGGGTGCGTACTGCAGTCTCTGGTGTCACAGCCCTGTGCTTTGTACACCCATCGTTCAACTTGATCACCCCCTTACGACAAAACTGTAGCACTTATTCACTCCAAAAAACAGTGCCACAAAACACAATCCGAGCAGCAGCTACATTCCTGCCAAATTCTACGGTATATGACAAAACAAATTAGTAGAATAGAGGTGCCATTTCTGGTAAACAGGGTTGCTATCAGCTGAGAAAAGTGAATAAAACTAGCTTCCCATTCTTTAAAGGGAGACTTTGGATTTTTAAAGTGGGCTTGAATTGGCTACTTATCCATAGTCAGTGTATTACATACAGTACGTATAAGTTGGCACACCCCAGTTTGGAGAAGCAGGCAGGAGTCCAACACGAAAGCGAGGCAATGTACTGCTGTGGATGGGGGTCAGCAACAAAATGTATTTTAGCCACCTAAAAGAAATAATATCAGTTGAAGTGTAGGCTATATTGAGAGTGTTTTTAATGCTTTATCCTTCTGTCAGAAAGGGCCACTCTGCCATGGAAGCCATTAACAGCTTTAGTTCCCCATTTATGCTCTTGTCAAAGCCACCAGACTGCATTGACAAAACTGTAATTTTAGCTTGATGAACACTAGAGCTGCTGGTCTACCGTTGTTTCAGTCAGTCAGTTAGTTTGTGTTTTTGTGTGACTTTGAGGAATCCAAACTAACCCTTTTATATGTCAAAGTCACACAATAACACAATTAAACTAAGTAATCGAGGCAGCAGTAGACCAGCAGCTCCTGTGTTCAGCAATGTTAAATCATTGTTTTTCTCAATGGAGTCTGGCTTGGAGGAGAGTGATATTATAACTTAATTTTCCTATTGGAAATCACTGTCTGACAGAAAGGTAAAGCAGTGGAAATATTCTAAATATAGTGTGCTTAAACTGACATTGATGTTTTTTTAGGTGGGACTTTTTTTAAGTGGATACATTTTTTTTGCTGACCCGTCCGCAGCAGTGCAGTGCTTAGTTTCCATGTCAAACTCCATGTCAACCTGATTCTCCAAACTGGGGGCATGCCAACAGACATCCACTGTATGTAATGTACTGTCTATGGAGAAGTGCCCCACACAACCCTACTTCCTACTTTTCACTCTTTATTTTTTGTACTCTTGTGCTCAAGCACCTGAAAGAGTTGGGACTTAGATTATGTGTCGTAGAGAGGATTCATTCCATTAAAATAAACGACTACAGGAACATGACATATGTTCTTTAATGATGTTTAAATATTAAAATTGGCTCACTAATCGCACCCTGAAAGTGTATATTGCTTATATAGTTTTCAACAGCTTCAAACCTCTTACATACGTGCAGGATACACACACACACACAGACACACAGACACAGACACGTATATATAGACTCACACACACATTCCCCAGGGAAGCCTTCCCTTCGCTTTCCAATTCTCACCTACTTCTGCTTTCTGTCATGTGCGTCTCATTTGTCACAACATTCACATGTTACACTTTGCTTCAATTTGATGTGTGAGATGCAGTCAAACCTGCACACCAAACAAGCCCCCCAAAAGCACTGTACATTTCACCTCCCCCTCACAACTGATAGCCACTCTGTAAAGAACAAACAAAATCAAATGAGAGCTTTGTGTGTTTCACTCATGGCTCCCATCCCACAAGTTTCCTACTGGCAGCATAATGATCACCTTTATGAAAATGGCATGGTTAATCTAAAGCTAAGTTTATTTTCTTTCTCCTCTCCTCCTCTTCTTTTCTCCTCCCTTCCTCCCCACACCAGGTGAGCAGTGCCATTTGCCTACATCCTCTTATTGTGAGCGTTTATCCTTTTAAAACTCTGTTCATCTCAGAGGACTGTGTTTCCTGTAGGTTTGCAAAAGCAGAGAGGTGTGCATGGAGTGAGGAACAATACCTCCTCCTCCGTGGCCTCCTGTACCCCCTGAAGGAGCCTTATCTTTGGGATTGTAATGTAATGAGTGGCCCCTTGAAACAAAAGGCCTGACAGCTCTAGCAGTTCTGTGGCTCCCCGGGACCGCAGCATTGTTATTAGAATCCCCAGGAGTGTTTGTGCACAAGCACACTCTACCCTTCTGCAGCTTCGTGTCAACAAGATCAAACCAAAAATAATGCATCCGGCAAAATATCACAAACTAATAATGGGGCGGAAATACCATCAGAACTCATCTTTTACAAATGCCATTGCCTGAACATGTGGAAAGTCAGTTTGAAGAACATTTTTACACATGTAGACATTAGTGAATTCATCATAGCCTGGGGAGCTGTTGCCCTATTTTAATGTGTCCGCATTGACGGATGACACAAGTCAGCTATGGTTTAAACTTTAGCAGCACACATCCCAGCGCTGACCTCTCCATCTCCCCCTCATATTGTCCTTGTCCCCGGTGACAATAGGCCTCCAGCGGCTCTGACATTCATCACCTGTTAGCTACACTCATCCATATGAATATGCCACTCAGCTCTGCTCTGGCCTGCAGGATGATTTCAGGGCACGGGGGATGGATTAAAACAATGGTGGCATATCAAGAAAAACATCCTCGACACTGAGAGCTAATTGTGCGAGATAACAGACCACATCCACGTTCAGATCAATTGAAAATGTTTTGTGTCGTTGCATTTTCGCCAGAAATTAGCTTTACAAAAACTCTCCAAAGAGCTTTTTTTATTCCTCTGAATGGCTGCATATTTAGATGCAGCCTAGCTCCTTCAGAAGCTGCAGTAATGCAAAATAAACTTTCTAAGAAAAATTTAATCAGCAGAACAGCAATTACTGCTAGCTTCGGTTAGCTGGTTTTATTTAGACCAAAAATCATTATTTTACAGGGATTTGAAAATAAAAAAAATAAAGCATCCAACCAAAAAAACAAAAAAAAAAACACAAGGATATCAGTTAGGGCAACTGGATTTTGTGTTTATTTAAATTAAAGAAAAAAGAAGTGTTTATAGAAAATAAAAGGCAGCAGAACTGAGATATACTGTGGACCAAAATCACTGTCGTAAAAAACACACTCTTTAAAAGGGTCAGTCACCCACAAAAGAACATATTTTAAAAATGGCAAATGGCTGCACTTATATAAAGCTTGCATTCACTGAGCTATACAATTTGCTACTCATTCACCCACTCACACTCAATCTCCAACGCCGATGGAAGTGAGCTATCATGGAAGGTGCTGGCCTGACCATTGGGAGCAGTTTGGAGTTCTGTATTTTACCCACTCTACCTCCTGAGCTACAGCCGTTTTAAAACGCATGTTCAATGTTATCTTTCGGTTTTATTGAGTCATGTTTTGAGACATCTGTCATTAAGATATCTACTATTTTTTTTTTTTTACCAAAAAAGTAGTCCCTCTGAGAACTGTTTACAACCAGGCCCAGTCCTGCAAGGGTCTAAATTTCAAGACCCACTTCCGAACCAGAATCGCGGCTTGCAGTACCCCATCCTCCCCACAAACCCACACATATGATGAATTAGTTCCACAGCCTGATCGACAGGAATGCAACCCAGGCACTCTGAAAAAATATAGAAGACAAGGAAGGAAGTATGAAAAAGCCTTTATTGTAGTGGCTAAATCGTCAAAATAGCCGACATGTTTCGACCACTGCAGGTCTTCGTCAGGGCTTTGAAAACATACAACACAGGTATGATCCCAGGAACCAATCAGAGGCCATCACATGACCCATATAATGGCATGACAGATGAAACAAATAGACTATGATGAAAAAATAGCAAGTTAATAAAAAATAAAGAGTGTTATGAGATAAGATACCTAGAAAAAATAAACATAAATGTATATACACCAATCTGAACACATTGGCAGTGAGAAAAATGCAGAAGCTGAAGTGGTAAATCACAAAAAACAGGTGAAGTCTCTTTAAGCATCTAGCTCTGTCACCCTCTGACCAAAGGTTTAATGTGTTCAATGCCCTCTATGCGTAATAAGGAATCATCATCATTATGAAATTGACTTTAATGCCTAGCCATGGGGTAGTTGTGATTTTTTGTTCCAATGGCGTATTTATCCTCAGCATGGTGATCCCTCAGGCGTCTTTTTGTACGGCCTGTGTAGAAAAAGCCTGACGGTATATGACAAAATAGTGCTGCAATTCATGAAAGCATTTAGTTGATAAGTTCTGTTTGTGTTAACATCAACAAAATGTTTAATTTTGTCACAGTGAGGGAAATAGTTCCACAACCTGACCACCGACAAGCTCCACGGCCCGACCCGAAACCATAAATCCTATACTAACCATGCACTGTCCAAATAGTTAGTTTACTGAACGTGTTTAAAGTGGTCATTTTGGGTCATTTCATACACGTGAAACTAAGATCACACATTTTAAAATGAAGGTAATTCAGAAAAGTTAAATTAGCTTATTCTCAAAATATTGACCATCACATATCCAAAGTTAACATGCCTGTTAGTTACACACCTGATTGAAGCAGCTCTCATACACCAAGTGTTTGCAGAAGCCAGAGCCAACACTCAAAGTCATCAGATTAAAGCATTAAAACATTAAATTATTAATTATTCTCATTTTATTTTAATATCTATCAACAACTGTGATTTGACCCACATGTTCTTTTTTTTTTTACCCAGAAATAAAATGAAAACAAAACACCACCCACAGATCACTTTTTAAGGGCTCAGTGCAGGACTCTGCAACCAAGATTATTCAGAATAACAGGGACACTGATGCTGCTGTTTTAATGCATTAAGCAATGCAAACAAAATTCCACTCCACTCCTATTGTACTGTGTAAAAAACTGAAAGATGGTGATAACGCACCATTTTCTTGTTCGCCATCTGCAGTGGGATGAAAAATATGACTGATGTTTCAATGTGGACGGCAACTGTTAAAATAAAAATGCTTGTGTGGCTGCACTTGACACGCAAAAAAAAAAAAAATCAGCTTCTCATTGTGGTGTAGAAGGCCATGAAACATCAATATAACATTCCATAAATACTGTAAATGTGAAGTGCTTTCTGAATTAAATTCTGCCACGTTATGCTGCCGTGCCACAACTGGCATCCAGTGACATCCAAGAGGCGATGAAAGAAATCACTTGTTAAGAGCTGGATGTCATGTCACTGCCTCTCCAGTGTGTTAGGTAAATATTTCATATCTACAAGCCTCTGCGTTTTGTGAGTGACATTCTTTATGAGCTAGTGAGCCACTCACCAACACAATTCTGTGTGTGTGTGTGTTAGTGTGTGTGTGTTGGGGGCTGCTTTGTTTTGCTAGCTGACAGCTCCCCTCCCCGTGTTGGGCCTGGCAGATGTAGAGGTGTCACCATGTTGATTAATTGTTTACGGTCACCTGTCTGCGTGGCTGCCTGTCTGCCATGTCGCCGTGTGCTAGGGGGATTTAGGGTTGTGGGGTCGCAGTGGAAAAAAAAAAAAGAAAGGGGGGGTTAGCTGAAAAGGTGAGGGAAGGGGAGACAACAGAGGGACGGTGTGCAGGAGCTCGTGCTTGTGTAAATGATGCCACGCTATCAACCCGGCGTCTTCAGCCGTGTCTGTCTGAACAGCAGTGTCGTCATGTTGAACACGGATCACAGCTAGCCGGGGCCTGGCAGGGCCCTGTGCTCTTTACACTGTTTCCTGCAGTTCATAGTGCTGCTCTCTGCGGAGGGGAAAGAGCAGAGGAGCGAAATCTGAAAAAAAAGATGAGGAAGTTTTGGGGGAGTTTTTCAAATAGATGGTATTTAGCACAACTTCTCCTGCTGGGTAAATTCAAACCCCTGATGATTGTGTGTTGTTTATTCAAAAAGAAACCGGAGCCTCTCAAGTGCTGCGAAGACATTTTGTAATTAAGATTTTAAAAGCCAAACAAAATAGCCAACAGTCACTGCGGCAATCTAATAAGTTGTCGTAGGGGCACCCGCATTGGTTAGAGCTCCTGTCTGTCAAAACCCCATTTTTAATACATATTAGTAGCATTTCTGATGTAAAATCATCATCAATATTTTACATAAAGAGGTTTAGTCCATTTAAATGAGCTTGAGATTTTTGATCTTTTTGATTTCCTCTTCTGCTGCTCTGTCTCTATTCTGTGCTTCATAGCTGGAGGATATTAGAGACGTGGCATGAGGAGGCTTGACAGAACTGCTCAGTACCACAGTTTGCTGTGCCCTCATGTAGAGAGACAGACGCACTGGACTTCTGCATCATTGAGAACACATATCCTATTCAGTTTGAATGGCTTTTGATTTAGCCCATATTATCCATTACTTACTTATTCATAGGCCACTAGGTTTTCTTCCCTTCCATCCATTCAAATCAATATTGCAGAACCCAGTTGTGAGTGTGGGTTGGGGTTTTCTTCAAAGTGGCAATTCTTCCAACCATCTGCGCCTCTCTCTCTCTCTCTCTCTCTCTCTCTCTCTCTCTTTCTGTTTCTCTCTCTCTCTCTCTCTCTCCGCACGTTTTAAACCCGCCCTTAGTAACAAGCCACGGAGCACCAATCTGTGCCGTGATTCGGCCAAACCCTGCCTGCCGACTGGGAAGGAACATCATCAAAACTATTCTGTGTTGCCATGGAAATAGAGACCTCAATAAGTTCATCTTTTTCATGCGTGTATTTTCGGGGGCTTGCTTGGCATTTGGTTGGTTGGTTGGTCGGTCGGTTGGATGAGTGGCAGAGCTTGCAAGCTGTCCCTCCTCACTGTTTTCTCATCCCGCTCCTGCATGTAGCCCGCATTTATTTATTTAGTCATCAAACATCAAGAATAATCATTTCTCCAGCGAGGTGCGATTCTGTCTGCGCCTATTTGTGTACAGTACAGTATACATTCACACACACACATGCACGCATATTACAGTGTATTGTTGTGGTGAGATACACAGAAGCAGGTGGATCAGGGGTAGGTGCCGGTGCCTCTTGCTTTTGAATTTGAATAAGAAGATGCTCAGCAGCATGAATGGAAAGAAAATGGGTCAGCAGAATACATTTGCTACAAACAATTTGTGTGATAGATGTTTCAACATATGGGTTATATTGCTTCCTGTATTGTGTGCATTTGACTCTGGGTGCAGCATGGCAGCAGCACTTGTGCTCACCATTGATGTCTTACCGTATGTGTAAGTAGTAGTAGTAGTAGTAGTGGAAATGGGTCCTTTGAAGTAACTGGATCTCCCCCTTACACAAGGAGAATACAAATGTATGTTAGGCTTGTCAGTATAGTTTGTGTGTGTGTGTGTGTGTGTGTGTGTGTGTGTGTGTGTGTGTAGGGAGGGGGAGTGAGAGAAAGAGAGAAGGGAGGTGTGTTATAGGCATGTCACAGCCATGTATGATACAGCTTGATCAGATGGTTTCCAAGAAATTCTCTTTGATGTTAATATTATTCATGTGAACTCTGTGAGGTAGTGAACGCCAGCTCTCAGAGGGGGAAACGTGAGAGATGTCTCAGTTATCTCCACCGTTCAAGCCCTAATTCGCAGAAGAAGAAAAAAAAAATCATTGCAGCAACCAAACTGATCTTTCCCAAAATAAAAAGAAAAAAAAAACAGAATTTGGGGAGGAGTACCTAGTTCAGGGCGTGCTGGAACAGCTATATTCCATGTAATTGGACAATTAAAGTGATATCTTGGCATCTCTCGCCGCCTGCTCTGAGGCAGAGGAACGAGAGCTTCGTAATGTATTCTGACCCTCGTCTTGATATGACGGTGGAAAATAATGCCACGTAACTCTACGTGTCTGTGTGTGGTAAAGCAAGCGTGTTTTGCGGCCTCTGAACTGCTTAGCGGTGTTAATGCAATTCAGTTAGAGATGAAAGGCAGTGATGGGGTTCTGTGGGTTATTGTTGCAGGGAGATGGCGAGCGGTAGCAGGCAATTAGATCCTGTGAAATGACATGAAATACTGCGATTGGGTTTCCTAAATCCATCCCTGCACTCAAGGATTTTTTTAAAAGATATGTGGTTTCTCATTTGTGCATTGGCTTGTTAAAATTATCAGATTAACAAAGCTTTAATTAAGCTCTCACTCTGTTTTTTATTAAGCTACAATTAGCGGAAGCAGCGCTCATTTCTTATCTGTCAGCTGCTGCTAATAAAAAGAAAAGAGGCACATCAGATTTAAAACCATGTTCAACATCACTTTTAATCCTCTGATACGCAATCTGGCCAAGGTGAAGTGAGAGCTGGCGGGCTGCTTGTGACTGTTTGTGTGTGTTCTTGCTTATCTGCTTGTAATCAGGACTCCACTTCCATTTCCAAAGCTGACCCTAACTAGATGTGGCTGATAAGGCGGGCCGCCAAATGCATCTGTATGCCAGGCCTATTGTGCTGCAGGAGGAGAAGGGATGAGAGGGGAAAAGAGAGAGGGTAGGCGAGAGGAGGGAGAGGGGTGAGTTTGCTTGAATCTCTGAGGGCTGGCTAACCCCCTGCTCCTTTCCTGAAATGGAGATGTTATTACATTAGCAGCTAAAAGGGTTTATTCACAGTTAGTGCAGTTTAGGCATGCAAATGGAGGATTTCAGTGTGCTGTGTTGCCTGGAGGTATAGGACATAAAGCACAGGAGATTTGCAAGGATTAGTTCCACAGGTTCCTTTTATTATGGAAAGAACCCTTCGTGAATGAAAGGGGGAGGAAAAGGTGAGTTGAGGAGAAAGGATAGAAGAGAGGCAGTGAGGGAATTTCGGAGATATGTTTTTTTTCCCTTCACCACATTAGCCCAGTTGTGAGTATACGTGAATGATTTCTGACATCTTGACTCTCACATGTTCTGAGGTTATGCACACAGGGCTGCTTTTTCTCCCCCCCGCCTCCGGCTGCCGTAACAGTTGGTAAACAGTATGCAACCCCTCGTCTGCCCTCCTTGAAAAGGTGTGTGTTTCCGCGCAGGCATGTGTACTGTGATATGTCTCACTAAACCCACTCCTGAAGCCCACTCCGGAATAAGCGATGGTTATGATGATGAGGCCTTTTGGCAAATTTTACAGCACACACTGCTCAGTGCACATGAAATGGAGGGCGGCGACCCATTCAGATCACTCATGTTGTGGGCGCATGTCTGAGGGACCGCGGTGCTGCAATCTGATATGCTTGAGTTGTAAAGTTAAAGCCTTCATTATCTCGGCACGAGGCATAAGGTGTCACCTTCACTGGACCTGACACATGCACGCTCCCCTAACCGTGGGAGACCACACACACACACAGACACAAGTGTACATACACAACTCAAACCATGGGAGTCAAGGTTGAGAGATGGAGGCTTTGAGGAAGAGATAGACAGAAAGACTCAGAATTAATGGTTGATGGAAGAAGCCAAGGTCAGTCCGGCTCGGGTTTTGCTGCAGTGGTCAAGGTGATGGGTCCTGTCGGAGGCAAAGGGACACACACAAACACACATAGAGACGACCAGTGGCAAATGACTCAGGTCTGTTGTTCAGCAGGGAGGAGAGAGCGATGGTGGAAATGAAGGGGGAGATTGATGGGACTGTGTGTGTTTCAATCAGACTCGATGTGATGTCATTGGCCGAGCTGCCATCTATTCCTCACTCAAACTATTTTAACTTTTTCTCTCTGGTGCCTTCCATCGTCAGTGAGTGAGAAGATAATAAAAGTAGATACTAAAGTCAGTAGAGTGCAGTGGTGGATCCTCCTGTGGGTCAAAATTGCCAAAGATCTAACAGTTGGTCTGGAGTACGGGTACAAACTCTAGTCCAGTGGTTCCCTACTGGTCCAGCCACAGGATCCAGATTTCACCTTTGTCATTACGTCCTACAGTTTAATACAGTGAGTGTTGTACTTGCGTTTGAGCTGGTTTGCTGTCTCTGTCAAGTAGCTGTTGGTTTGTCACTCACTCTACAGCAAAAAACACCACTTCATAATAAAATCGATGTGCTGGAAGTTTAGTGTACTTGAAAATAAAGTGCCTCAAGACACTTAAGATCCATATGGAATGGCCCCGCAACCCACTTGTGGACTGCAACCCACCAGTTGGGAACCACTGCTCTAGTCCATCTAGTTCATGGGTGAGTAATCATCACAGCCATAAGCATGTCAGAGCATTTATGGGTATAGTAGAGTGTATGTATGAGTAAGAGAAAATGAAAGACAAAAGCCATCTGGGGCTCAGGGCAAAAAAAGAAGACAAAGCAGAAGAAGAATTTGCAGATTTTATTGTTCGTTATTTAGTATTATTTGTTAGCTGTGTTGTTTATTTCTGCTGTTTCTCATTAGCTCTTGTTTGTTATAAATACATTACTTGTAAAAAATGATAAAAAAAAATATTGTGGAGGGTGGGAGGGGACATCAGGGGATACTTGCCCAACAAACTGCACATGCTAGGTCCGGCACTGGTGAAGTGGAGATCTTTTATTTCGAGAAATAACACTTATTCTGAGCATATTCTTTAAAATAAAATGCAGAAAATACTGTACAAGCCTTTTACAAATGCCTTTGACAATGGATGTGTGTGTCTCTGTGTGCAAATGTGGGTCTTCAGTGAGCTGAGCAACGGCCCTTGAGGTGAAGTGGCCTGTTAAACCCTATTTTCAGCCCGAGACTTCGCATGAGAAAAGAAAAGTGTGAGCTGTTGAATAAAAGCTCCCTCTCCTCCTTACCAGCAGCAGTCATCTGTCTTTTTTGGCAGAGCCGCTCTTTAATTGTCCGCATTTGGATGCTTTAACACTTGTGCCGTTAACAGCCATTTAAGCATGAGTGTCCTCACACAACTGTGAAGGAGAGACAAAGACTACGAGCACACAGACAAGTAATGGTTGTGTGAGACGCGCGCACACACACGCAAACAGGAATTAGCGTAATCAAACACTGTAGATATCTTTTGCAGGCCGTCTGTTAACAACTAAAGAGAAAGGGAGAAATGGGCAAAGTTTTCTTGTAGCAATGTGTTCAGTCTCTAAATATGTCCAGTTTTCCCAGTAGGTCACCATTCACATTGTTTCTGGAGTGTTTTGGTTTGGTGTTGCTGATTTATTGAAAAGTATACCCAAATTACAAAATAACAACAGTGTCTGTGCAGATAGTTTAAATTTAATTTGACCAGGTTTTAAAAGAAAGTCACTTTTGCAACACTGCAGCACATTCTCTCACAAACAAAATCCTCTGTGAACAAATTTTGATGTTGAAAGTTTTTATTGGTAATACCTGAAGTGTACTGTCCACACGTGGGGACTGAGGAACATGCTCCCTCCCACCCTGCCTTTTCAAAATCCCATTTGTGCCCCCCACCACTTTTAAAACATATTTTTTGTAATCACAAAAATCATGCTTTATACGCTACAGTATGGCCAGCTGTCAGATTTTGGCTGAAAATGTGAATTGAGCTGCTGATTTTGCGCTGATATACTCCAAAAATAAATAAATAAAAATAAAATAAAGCCACAGAGGAGAGCACTACTCTTGCAGAATTTACCGCACTGACCAGCTTAATTATTTCCAAGATATTTCACCTCAGAAACAAACATGACGTTTCAATATAGCTGCTAATAATTGAATTTAATTTTGATAGCTTAGTATTGTGTGCACCTTGAAAAGACACGTCTATACATGGCACTTTAGGCCGCCCTACACCTTATTTGTAGGATATAGGTAGTACCTTTTCTGCCGCTCTTTCAGCTAAGGGTCCTTGGCCTGAAAAATATGGAAGACCCCTAATCTAAATGTTTGTAGAAATGCAGGTCCTAGGATTCAAATTGCTTTTTTTTCCCAGGGGAAGGACCTCCACACCCCCCTTTGGATTGTGTCCCCCCTACCTCTCAAACCAAAGTTACGCCCCTGTGTAATACAATTCACTGAAGAAATAGTCTCTATGAAAACTGTTAGGTGGGAGCAGAAATCATAGAGACAGATATCTGAATAAATAAGTGAATAAAACCCAAACATTTGAACAAATAGGGAGTGTGAGAATTTTTTTGTTTTGTTTTTTAAATTTATGGTAAACCAGTTCTTTAATTGTGTGCCTAATTCATCAAAATGTCAGTGTAAAGGTGTGAAGCTAGTGTTATTTTAGCCAGAATTAAAAGAAAAGGCCACACTATCCTGACAAATATTGTCACAAGGAAAGCTGATATACACCTGAGTTTATGCTTTTGTGCCGAAGAACTTCACTGTCGTTCAAGAACTATTACAAACACATAAAGGAGACATGCGGTTGCACTGGGCGACATATTCCTTCACTACAGTGAACACAGCCAGTGTAGTTTCTTCACTCTCAGCTTGTAAACACAGAACTGCATCCTGGAGCATGCTCAGTGATGTCGGCCCGACAACGAGCTACTCTCAACATACAAAATGCAGTTGCAGAGTAATTCAGAATAACTGCCCGTGTTCATTGTAATGGAGACATAAAGTGTCTTCAACTATTTTTTGGATGACAATGGCGCAGAAGCTGTGGCTACACAGACAATACCTCATCGCTGGGATAACTTCATTGTTGGTTTAGGTCTTTTCAGGAGATTTGTTGTTAAACATAAAAAGATAGGATCCCGCCAACGTTATCCTTTAAGGCACGCTTTCATTTATATTCATCATCACTCTCTCAACTACCGTCTGCTGAGTTTAACAGGCACGTCCTCTGCCTCTTCTGGAAACTGCAATGCAAGAAAAAACACCCTTTCTAGGTTTTGATTTTACACTTCTTTGTGCTCCTCTTACCCAAAATTCCAGGTGCTATAAAGAGTGACAAAGGCAATTTTATTCCTGCGCCCCTCACTCCTTCCTTGCCTTGAACATACTTGCAAGCACACGGAAACCTTCACAAACACAAACAGTTTTTGAACACACACACTCCCCCAGCCCAGTGCCCTGGGCCTGGATCCAGTCAGAACAATAGTGGAGCTGCTCCCCCTGCTGCTACTAGATAGAAACTGCCTCTGGGCCCTGTATCATTCTCTGGGCTCTGTGTGTGTGCGTGTGCCTGGGCATGTAAGTTTGTGGGTGTATGCATGTGCCAGCCAGCGTGCACACGTTATCCACCTCTCCATCCCATCACATTACACAGTGGGTCTATTTTGCCGCATCCGACCACAAATATGTATGTGACCTCACCTTCCATTCTCTCACCCCTGTGCCGTTCGGTAACAACAACTCCAGCATCTGCAAGCGATTGTTTGTGGTGGCTGACTGTAACTCAGCTTCCCTTCCTTCTTGTCTGCCCGTCCCGCTATAAAAGTCTAATGATCCTGTGTGATTTTTTTTTTTTTTTTTGTCTTTGCACAAGCGTGTGTGTGTGTGTCTCTGTGTGTTCGTATACATGCACACCTCTCAGGATGGTTTCCACCATCCACACAAGGGGCAATTTTGCCTAATTGGATGAGAATGAAAACAGATTATGAAGGGAAAAGAGACATTTTCACTACATAAAAATTAACCTTGGTAACACTTAGGGCATGGAAAATCCAGCACCGCTGAGGATGTTTTCATTAAAAGGCATGCCTGCTTTATTTTCCTTTCTTTTTCCTTTTCCTTTCCTCGCTGCAGTTTGCATCCAGAGAGTTTAAGCACTGATTGTCATTTACATTTTATCAGCCATATGGTCACCTGTCATGTTCACATGACCAAGTGATCAAAGGCTGGTCTTTGGTTTAATTGTTCCCCACTGTTAGGCTTCAGCCAGGAAGGACTCTCTCCATCTCTACTTCAGCAGGTGGTGTGTGTGTGTGTGTGTGTGTGTGTGTGTGTGTGTGTGTGTAGATGTGTGTGTGCAAGCATGCTTGTGTGTGCATAATTCTACAGGACAGTTTTGTGGTTCCATATTCCAGCACATTGGATCTGAAATTAGACAATACCATGAGGTTCAGCAGTTGACTTTAAGCTTTATTTCCACCGACATCAGATTAAGAGTGTAGAAAATGTTGCCTTTTTTATATGCAGCCTATAACTCTCTTCACACAAGATAGGTGTTAGCACCCCTGACCTCGTGTTCGCATGTTTTATTCCACATTAAATGCACTGAAGTAAAGAACCGACACTGTCTCTGCACAATGATGCAGGGGTTGCCCAAAAAAAGGTTTTCCTGTCTGCCTGCACAGCCTCCTTACACATCCCAACACGTGTGTCTACAAATACTAAAAAACCCTTTAAATTATTATAATCAGGTTGGTTTTTGCATGCCTTTGTTCGGGGATTAAACCCCACTGTGTTGTAATTCTGAGCTGAGTCTGCTGCGGTCGCTTTGCCCAGTATGGAGCAGAGGAATAGAGGCCAGTGGCTGAAGTCAGTGCTCCATGACAGTGCTGGGTGAGTGTGGGTCAGAGGGGGAGGGTTTGGAGGGGGGCATTGGATGGGGTATATGAGTTGGAGGGTGGTGGGGGTTACATCATGGCTGACTGGAGAGGAGGGGGCTCGGGGAGAGGGCTTTAGTTGGGAAAGGGGCTTTGAGCGGGCCGAGAGAGATTCACATTGATTGGGTTTTAATTTGGTGGAGGGCCCCCTTCAACCCCTGCACCAAGCAGCACCCATCCCCCCCTCCATCCAAATCCCCGCCCGACCCACCCATGGCCCTCCCCCCCTTCCTGTCCCGATGAGAGTGAGGAGTTGAGGAGTCGGGGTGGTCTGCGTGGCTGGTCAGAGCCAGCTGATAGGAGTAAACTAAACTCAGCAGGCCTGTTGTTTGTGTTTACTCTGTGTGTGTGTGTGTGTGTGTGTGTGTGTGTGTGTGTGTGTGTGTGTGTGTTTGTGTCTCCATCAGCTGAACAGAACAACCCCTCTACTGCCTCACATGTTCCAGCACCTTTAAATGTTCCTGTAAAAACACAATCAATCACAGTCTACTTTCACAGGTGGTCAAAGCACATCACGCCGTGTGCCCCTGCTCCTCTTTCTCTCCTCAAAATGTAGCGTTACATTTGGCAACATTCGTATTATTTTCCATTATTATATTACATTTACCTGCCCCCCCCCCGCCTTATCTCTTTTTAGTGGAGGTGATGGCTGTGAAAACCTGATGTTGAAAGAGCTCCAAACAGTTTAAGGGCATTTAAAGATGTACTCTCCCCTCCAGTGTTTGTTTTAACAATCTAATCTCAACCCTAATCTCTGACAAGTTTTCTTTTTCTTTCCTTAATTTGCAGGCTCAAAGAGGACAGAGGTAGAGGTCTAGTCTTAATTAGGTTAGTTATCTGTGCGCCAAAAGGATAAAGTTCTCTCACCAGGACTGTTTCAAATTAACCTAATTGGATTTTTAACAGAAACTCAGCAAATAGTCAGGGTTAAATAAAGAGTGAGACATAAAGGAGGGAGTTCACGTGAACTGTGCTGCGTGAACCGAGAATAAAAGCCCTTTGGAGGGTCACGTTCAAGGTTCTCCTTTCTACTTTCTCTCAACAAACAGCAGAGAAATGCTGCAGGCTTGCTTTAAGGAGAGCTGGCCTGGCCAGGGGCACGGGAAGCCGGCGCTTGGGGCCCCAGCTCAGGCTGAACTAACAACAGGAGGAGAGAGACAGAGAGAGAGGGCTGAGGCTGTGTCCACGATAAGCACATCAATCAGAAAAAGCACTTAGATTTTGAGAAAACAAAACAGAAACAACAACCAGTGCAAAAATCTCTTCTCTCTCCTCATTTGCTTAGCAAACACGAGTGTGCATCGCAGCCGTCTTCTGAAAGCTGCAGCAGCTCTGCCTGGTCTCAGCTGGTTAAACCTTCAGCTTTTTGCCTCGAGCTCTGAGTGTTTATTTTAGCCAAACACAAAATGTAGTTCTTGTTTTTGACATATTTTTCTTTTTATTATCATGAAGCGACTGCGATCTGTTAACCAAGGCGCAGAGTGTTTTTTCCTGCATTGCTGCTTAACATAATTTCACTGAGATCTAATCGCTGTTGGCTTATTGTAGACTTTTTTCTGATGCTGCATGCACAACTCGCTCGGCTGTTTTAACCACCAGGGCGCTGATGACCAGTGGATCCAATGGCTAGAAGGGGGCACTATGTGTTACTGTCTGTTGTGCACCTTCAATTTGAATAATTGACTTCAAGTCTTGAATCTGAAAATTCATGAAGTTGTCTACACAGTGGAAGCAGGCAGTGTTAGGGAGTAGATGTAATTTAAATTATAAATAAATGGAATTTTGACCTGCTACAGTACCTAAAAACACCTGAATATATTATTTTCAGTAAAAAGTTTCTATGTATTATATAACATCAGTTCTGTTTGCATATTTTGGCTGTGCAGTGTTTCTGTACAAAGCTCTTGCGACAAATTTAAGTGCAAAACCGTCACTGTTAAAGGTACGCTGGCTCACAAGGAGCTGTCTCTACATCTACAGAGGCTCCTTTAATTTTGGAGTATGTGCTCAAATTTTGTACATTGTTTTTGATTGGTTCTCGTATTTGAATTTGCACCACCTCTCAACTGCCAATCAAATCAATGCACATCACTCGAAACAATCTGAGTCTATCATGCCTGGTGCAGATGTTGTCGAAAAGAACACCTGGAAATTCGAAAATATTTTCCTTCTGATATCAGAGAAGGGCTCTAACTGCACTAGTCAGTCTAAAGCTTTTTTCCAGCAGTGAATATGCCATCAACATCGACTTAATTTCACTTTTTAGGACTCTTTTGCTTAATTGCCCAGTTCATATCAATATTTGAAACGTAATAAAAAAGTAATCAAATGTAATAAGTTGCATTAGTTTGACTAAGTAATTAAACTAGTTGCATATTACATTTATATCAGGGTAATTCTTCCCAGCACTGAAAGCATGTAAATCTGATGTGAAAAAGACTTCCAGCTGCACTTCTGCAGATTTAATCTAACTTATAGAAAACTGCATGTCCACAGCGAAATGTGAAATACATGTTAAACGACAAAAAATTCTTTGCTTCATTCTCTGTGCGTTGCCAACGAGAATAACACCTACTTTTTGCAGAATCTATTTGCTGTGCCGTGTAAGTTGTGTGCTCTACAGTTACTTCTTTAATTGGAGCGAGGTGCCAAACAAACAAAAACTGCATGGGAGTAACCTTGATTTATTTCCCCCAAAATAAATCAGAAGTCACAGGAATTATTAATAAGCTTTTTTTTCTTCCCCCTCTGATTTTTGAATGTTATCAAATTAGCACTTCCTAAAGGAGCACGGGCTGCATTAAGAATCCCATGTTCCCCACCATGCTGAAGTGTGAAAATATTCCAGGGGGCAGTTTGATTATAACCAGAGCTAGAGGATGAAACTACTCCCTTGTTGAGGTCTCTCAGGATGAATTAATTAGGATGAGGAGCAGTGAGACACGTGCAGTCATCTACAAACCTGGTTCACATTAATCACAGGTGAAATGTATATCGTTCAATGCAATTTGAAAGGCAGAACGATGAAATGAATTGTAATGATTTTGATTATAATAGAGGCGGAAGAAGAAATTTATAATGACATTGACTGAGTCTGAATTAAAAATAAACCATATTTTTCCAAGCATGGCATGTGGATTTAATATGACAAATAAAAGTGAAAATAGTCATTGTGTTCCTGAGTGCCTGTGTCCATTGTGTGCAGTAGTGATGTATAGATGAGTTAATCAAGCATATTGATTGCTGCAGCAGTGGTGCAGAGTGTGGATTTTTAATTAGCGCATGCTTGAGTGTGTTAAAACTCCTGCGCTCTGTCTGAGTGGAACCAAGTGGAACTGAGCACGTCAGCAGAGAACACAGCTCAATGTCCCCACAACACGGCTCGCACCGGCACTACGCCTGCCTCCGCTCCCATTCCAAACCGTGGATTAACTCCCCGCGTTCCACTCTCTGCCTTGAAAGTAGGCCGCCATTTTAGGGCCTGCCTGGTCTCCTCCTGCCCTTCATTTTGAATGGGTTAGGCCCACAGTAACCCCACTGTGTGTCCAAGCAGTTGTCCTCCCCTGAAGGTCCCTCTGAAGGGAGCTCCTTCAGGACCCCCACAGATATTCATTCTCAGAGCTCATTTCATGTATCACATCTCTTCATAAATATTTCACAGTTGTGTGATCAAAGCCCACCTCCGTGAGCCTCTGTTTGGCTAATTGCTTTGGCTGATATACAGTGTGTTCTGGGCTTTGTGTGTCCTCTACAGTGAGCTCGCTCTGCAGAAATTATATCACAAAAAAGAAAAGGTTCACACTTATTTGACTGTGTTTTACATTTGATAATTAAATATTAGCATGTATAATGATGTGTTCAACCTAATAGAGGAAGCTAGTGTTTTTGTGTAGTCTTTGGTAAAAGAAAGTAGAGCTTCAACCTACAAACTTAAAGGAGAAGTGTGTAGGATTTAGTGGCATCTTGCAATGAGAATTTGCAGACTGCAACCAGCTGACACTTCTCCTATGCACCAAATGTGAACTCCCAGCTAGGATACCTTCAGTTTTAGTTGTTCAGGAGGTTTTAACCAGGAGCAGGAATATTTGTAGATGTCTCTTCCTCTGCGCAACATGTGGGCCAGGTGATTAAAACCAGTAAAAACACTGAAAAAAAGCAGTTTCACGTGAAAAATCAGTGTTTCCACAATGCTTTTTGGGCTGTTGATGCTACGCTAGTCCAGCACCATTCTCGGAACCCATCGGCAGACCCCCGATATTTTGGCATTCCGGTTTGAGGAGGCGAATTTCCGTTTCCGACTTCTGTTTATATTTAAGTAAATATGCTGAACCATTACGATGTATTCAGAGTTTGCAGTGACGCCAGTTATGTTCCGCCTCGTTAGTTCACCGCGTGGAGCGTTTAACCTGGCAACAACTGCAGCCAGCTCAAACATGATTGGTCAATATCACGCGGACTACAAACAGCCTAGCACTGGAAACCAGAGCTCTTCTGCTCTTCTTCCGGAAGCAAGATCTCCGGGGTTTGCCTACAGACTCTGCATTCACTGAATGCAGAGTCTGTATATAGAGACTAGTCCAGCACCTGCTCTTTTCTCAGATAACTTAAAATCTAGACCTTCAGGAAGCTTTTACTGGGACCTGAATTATCTGCAAAAACAAACGGACCTGCTGATTGAAAAACACTGAATAAAGTAGTTTTGTCTTAAAAATTTGCATTTTTCTGACACTGTTTGGCTCGTAATAGAGGTGCTGCTAACTATGGTGGCTAATGTGAAAACACAAATGGCCCTATTTGAAGCAAGTGTCCCTTCTAGGCTACTGTAGAAACATGGCGGTGCAGCATGGCGGACTCTGTGGATTAGGACCTGCTCCCTATGTTGATTTAAATGGTTCATTCTGAGGTAATGAAAACATGACGATTATTTTCAGGTGGTTATAAACCAAAAAAAACAAAAAAACAACTTATATCTGTAATAGAAAAAATCTGTGGAAAAGTATCTTGTGTCTTCTTTATTATCGTCTATTTAGATAAAACTGCCAGTGCATTAGAGTGTTTGTGTCTGGTCCATATGCTGTCCACCTGTCTCAATAGTCCATTTGTCCAGCTGCAGATAGCAGAAGACTGCTGTCGAACCACTGCTTATTTTCCCTCTCTGAGGCCCACCCTGGTCTGCAGGGGACGGCCTGCAGGTTGCTCTGTCACATGAACCATCCCTGTTCTACTGGAAAACAGGCCTAACACGGTGATGATGATTCAAAAGTGGTGATGCAGAGGGTGATGCACTGCAAAAATATAATTTAAAGACCTTCATACTTGATGACTCTTCTTCCCTCTATCTCCGATTTTGCATGGTCGTCAGTGTTCTGTCTCTGTGCGTCACTTAGCCAGTCGTCCAGGAATGCCCCCTCTCGCTGCTCGCATTGATTCCTCAGCCTTCAGAGTGATGAAACAGCCGGACCACCTCGCCAGGGCTTTGCTGCTTTTCATGTTCCCTAAGTGCTTGGCTCTGCTCACTGAACTCTCCAGCACTGTTTGTTTAGAATCACTCATCAATCCAGCCGGGCCTTGTAAAGAAAAATATCCCCCCTTTTATCAATAGCTCAGTCTTTCCTTTTTTATTTTTACATATTTAGATGTGTATGTGAAAGTCCAGATTCTTGCCAATGTTTGTCCTGCCCTTTTGGCTCTGCAGCTCTTCTGTCCTATCTTCCCACAGCTCCTCACACCAGTGAGAGTCTGCAGTCTAAAGACAGTCATTTTTCCCGATTAGGCCTTGTGTCAGTTTAACCATCCTTATCAGTGTGTATTTTCATTATGCAGATGAGGGAGGGCCAGCAGAGCATCGCACACTGGGTAGGAGAGTATGCATGCTGCTGTTGTGTACCACTCTGTTTGGCACCCTTGCAGCTCGCCACACACTGCCACCCTCCCCGACGCACACTTCCTCGCTGCAGTCTGTCACATTTCTTTCTACAGAGGACACATGCATGATGAGATCACACACCAGGCCCTGGGGCCGGTGTTTATTATGTATGAGTGGGTTTATCCTCTAGGTGCCTGGTGTCCAGGTTGGGGAAACCAGAGAACCAGGGAGAAGCCCAGCGTTTGTCAGCGGCTGACCGAGGGGTGGCGGGGGTAGGCGGGGCCGGGAGCTCTACTGCGCGGCGGAGGCCTGGTTCAGGCCTGGTTCATGTGCTCTGTGGGCTCCCAGGCTGGTGTGCTAGCTCTCAATCTGGCTCTGCTTCAGACAAGCCTCCCGTGGAGGTCAGCTGTGTCGACAGCGAAACAGAGCAGAGAGGGAAGGAACGTGTTGAACAACACACCTGTCCTCACCACTGTGTGGGGAGTATGTCCCCTGCAGCACACCTATGGATAATGTGCTAGCCAGCATTTGACAATTAGCTTGCTTTCTTGCTTTCTTTCGTTCTTTCACTATCTGGCAGTAAGCGATCAACTTCTCCTGGTTAGTATTCCTTCAGTGTTCAAGAGGTTTTTTCCAGGAGTAGAATTATCCGCAGAGGTCTCTTCCTCGCTGAAATAAACAGACCTAGTGATTTAAACCAGTAAAAACACAAATAAAGCAGCTCAACCTTACAAATCAATGTTTTTCTGATGATGTTTGGACAGGGCACTAGCCCACCAGCTAATGTGTGCTCACCTTTTTTCTTTGATAACTTAAAATCCAGACATTCAGGAAGTTCTAACCAGGAGCCGAATTATCCGCACGTCTCCAAAACAAATCAACCTGGTGATATAAACCAGTAAAAACACTGAATAAAGCAGTTTCATGTTACAAATCAGTGTTTCTTCAACACTGTTTGGCTCATTGCAGACAGGCCGCTAGCCCAGAAAATGTTAATGTGTGCTCACCTTCTTCCTCCGATAACTTAGTCTGTGCTCACCTTATTCGTGATCCAGACGTTCAGGAGGTTTTTAACAGGGGTGGAACTGTCTGCAGAGGTCTCCTTCTCTCTGAAATGAACAGAACCGGTGATTTAAACCGGTATAGGTACTGAATAAGGCAGTGTCTCTGACGCTGTTTGGCTCATAACAGATAGGTTGCTAGCCCACCGGCTAATGTGTGCTCACCTTCTTTCTCTGATAACTTAAAATCCAGACGTTCAGAAGGTTTTTAGTAGGGGCCGATTTATCCACAAAGGCTTCTTCCTCTCCAGAACAAAGTGATCCAGTCACTGAAACTGATAAAAGCACTGAGTAAAGCTGTTTCACATTTTAAAAATTAGTGTTTTGCTGACGCTGCTCATTGCGAAGGGGCCGCTAACTACAGTAGCAAATGCGAAAACTGCCCTATCCAGAGCCAGTGTTTCTGTTCTTGTTTACTGTAGTAACACGGCAGACTCCGTGGACAAGGACCCCCTCCTTACGTAGGTATAAACAGCTCATTCTAAGGTAACGAAAACACAGCGATTCTTATTTTCAGGTGATTATACACCAAAGAAAACCTACCTATCATAACATATTGAATGTCTGCCAATATATCCACTAAGGCCCTACACACTGGACCTCTAAGACCTCTATTTCATTAGTAGTTTTCCATGCAGTCTCATTTTCAGTGAGCAGAGGAGAGGTGAGTTTTGAGAGATGGAGGATATAGCAGCCGTCTAATAAAATGCCTGTCTCCATAGAGCAGACAGCTGAAGCCCTGGTTTGAGCTGGTCTTTGCTCCCCTGCTGGGTGTATTGATAAGCAGCACCGAACCCTGCGGTCAGTGTTTAATTGCATTATTTGGAGTCCTCTAGTCACCCTCCTCTTTCCTCCTTGATGGAAGGGGAGAACAAGTGTTTACTGATATCGAGAAGAAAGGATCAAAAAGATATGCCGAGGGAGGGAGAGCAGGCTTGCACTTGGGAGCTCTAAGTATGATATTGATGGATAAGTGAAAGCTTCAAACCCATTGCGCCGGCTAATCCCGTAGCTATCGCAGTCATGTTATTACAACGGAGGGAAGGCGGATGGTCGAAGCATAACGGGGGCCTCCGCTTCATTCGGGTCTGACTTTACCGACCTCCCAGAAAATCTGCGGAAATCTATGACATCATTGTTCAAGCTGGCTTTTATCTTGTTGTGGCTTATCGTGCCCACTGTTCCAGACATTCACACATGCACACACATACACACGCCTACAGAGGAGACTTCCAGCAGAGTGGATTAAAACAGCCTGCACACTTTGACAGACCTCGGTGGGCCCCAGCGTCTGTTCTGAGCTCTGATTGGGGACCTTGTTGCTTCTCTGGTAGGTGACACATAAAAGTAGAGTGATACCAGTTAGAACATCATCTGTCTAGCAGAAAAGAACAACAGCTCTGCAATCCAAACACTAAAATTTCTCTAATTGTTCATATTTCATTTACATCCATTACAGAGTAGTGCAGTGGGACTAAAACCCTCTCCACCCCCTGAGAATCTTGTCTGTGTCCCATTGACAAACAGTGGGTGATGGGGCGAGACTGTTCCAAACACAAAAAGGGAGGTTTGAGCAAGTTGCCATGCTTGAGCAGTGTTGTAAACCCTCTTTTTCCTTCACCTCTGTACCCTTCCTCTCATACTGATGATGTGTTTTTGTGGTGGCATCTGAAAGTCGCTTTGTCCACTCATCGTGCCCTCCCACGCCCCGGACCCTCTGTCTGTATACACACACACAAATGTGCGCACACTTGCACCCACACACACAAGGGTCAGAGGGAAGAGCATTCATTCATGTCAGCCAGCTGCACCGTCTTTCACCTGGTGCCCAATCATGAATGGTCCCCGGATCCAAGCATGGAACCTAAGCAAGGGCCCACTAAGTATGACACACACACACACACACGCACACAGACACACACACGCACACTCTCTCACACACACACACACACACACACAGCAATCTACTTCTCGAAAATACCTTTGGTATTTGCAGCAGTTGCCCACCACACCTGCTCAAATTGTCAGATTGTGCGTTTGTGCGACGGCGTGGAAGAGTTCCTCATTATGGCGGCCATTGTGCGTGTGCTTCTTTTCAGAGGAGCTGGGGTGGAAAGCCTACTCACTGTGACATAGAATAGAGTGGCCATCATGTTCATTGTACAGTCTCCAACAACTCCGAAGGCGTAGTGTGCTCACACATGCACACATTCACACTCAGAGTCCGCAGATGACATGAAGCATATCCCCACTTCCTGGCACCCGACATTTCAAGGATATCAGGGCTAATTACATCATCAGTAACTCAAGCCACACGTGTTCGAGAATATGTGTGTGTGTGTGTGTGTGTGTGTGTGTGTGTGTGTGTGTGTGTGTGTGTGTGCATACGTGCTTGGTATGACACACGCAAGTCTGTGTGTGTGTGTGTCTGTCAAGTTTTAATGAGGCTCCTCAGACAGGGCTCATTGAACCTTTGGTCCACCACTGAACGCCTCACAGTTCTGATGCAGGCCAGTGTGCGCCACCCCCAAGAGCCACACAGGGACAAACACTGCTTATCAGATGGCAGAAACAGATGCACTGCTTTCAGATAGATCACACACTGAAGACACAAAGTGATGAGCATTGATCCCAAATGGTCTTGAAAGTGGCGTACATGTGCGGTTTTGTTTGTGCACGTCTCGCTGTGTCGTTCTCAGAGAGTGTGTGGCTATTATGTGTGTGTCTGTGCATGTAACTGTGTGTGTGTGAGAGCAAGAGAGAGTTGTGGGGTCAGCGAGGAGTTCAGTGTGTCAGAGGTCTCGGAGCCCCGGCTCTTTGATTCCACTCCCTCGCGGCTCGGAGAATTTCCTCTCCAGTTTCCCAGTGCTGAGCCCACGCTGGGCAAGGAGAGCCACGCCAGGAAAATTTATGTTGATGTCAGCAATGAAAACACCACCACCCCTCTACCACGTCTCACAATATTTGTCAAACAGCAGTCTGTCCATTCTTTCTCTCTCTCCCTTCGTTCTCTTCTTTCTCCCCCGAATATTTCCATCCTTACTGATGTACGTTTCTGAAATCTTAAATCCGTGTTGGCGAGGGGTTTCACACTTCACATGGCTTGTTGTCTCTGCGGGGACTTTGGTAACACGGCTCTCTATTGGTCTCCTCAGGGGCTGGGCCAGTTTGGGGGTGTCTTCTAAGGTGTAATCCACACATATTTCCTTCCCTAAGGCCCTGTATATGGAAAGCTAAAACAAATTCACAAAAGAATTACAAATACAGCATTATCCCTCCTCCGTTTTTTTTGTCATAGCTTCATACTCTGAGGATAAGGAGTAGCCTGTTAACACGGGCTCATATCTTATTCATCAGTGCACCACTAATTCTTCAAGTGATTGTAACCAGTGTTGCACACCACAATGGAGAATCAGATTGAGTTTGAAGCTCTAGTGTGTTTTTTTAATCTCCAAGGAAGAACACATGCAGGAACGCCTGCAACCAGACACCCCACTGATCACTCAATGTGATCTCATCCGTACTCGTCATATTGTACCGCTCGGGCAGAAGCCCCGGTGTTACTATAATGATACCAGGGGGCAGCCTTTTGAGTTGTATCTTGATGCAGAAGTGTTTGGCGGTTAGGTTTAAGCAACAAAAGTACTTGTTTATGGGTGAGAAAAGGTTGTGAATGTTGCAAAAAACACCCGGCTTAGAGTGGCACAAATGCCCCTATAGATGTTGTTCGTTGGTCTCTTGGGTCAGAGTCCTGTGCTTGTTGGACACATCCACCTCCCCTAAGTAGATACAGCATCAAACTGCTGGATATCTTCCTGTGCAGTTTTTCCATCATTATTTCTTACTTCAGGCCTCTTATATCAATGCCTGTTTGTCATGTTTGTAGGACATGTATTATTGAGGATGATTTATTTTAGTTTTCCTCACATCATACCTTCCTCTCAGTGTTGTTATTTTGTTTTGAGCTAGTATTAGTGAGGGTGAACCCTTGTTTTTATACGTATATTACTGAGGCTGATCCTTTGTGAGCCCTGTGAAGTTTTCCTGGCTTTGAATATTTAGGCTTAACTTTATCCCTACTGTCACATCATTCTGTTTGTTATCATGAGTTACACACTTTGTCTAAATATTACATTTTTATACCTGTTATGAGTTTGTGGTCTGTTCACACATATTGTTTCTTGTCATTGTCATATAGATCTTATATCTTTCATTTTCTGACACTTAATATGCAGGTTTGTCACAATATATAACAACTTTTACCTTATTTCACTGTTGTTTTCTTTCTTTCTATTTGGCATTGAACCTTTGTTCTTGTTAGTATACATTTACGTAATTTTTTTTACGTAATGTGACCTGTATCACATGACCTCTTTATGAGTTCTTAAATTGCGCGCCCCTTTTTCCCACACATTTTTCACCCTGATGAAGACGCTCTAGTCAACTACAGTCAGAATGCCTCGGATGCATTTTGGACTGCTTGCCTGTACCATGGACTTTCACACTGAGTGAGTTGGCCAGTTGTTGTTTTTCATCTTTATGTGACTCTTTGCCCCATCCTCAGAGAGCACCTGACTCTTTACAACTAACTACATAGTGCCTTAACCCAGTGCAGCACTCCCCATTTCTTCGTCTTTGTCAATGATGTTGTTGTTTGTTAGTTTCAAACTCTGGTCTCCTGGGTCAAAGTCCTGTGCTTGTTGGATACATCCACCTCACCTAAGTAGACTTTCGCACTCTTTAACAAAGTCCAATGCTCTGAGCCACTCAAAATGACACAGATGGGTTTACATCAGCAGTGGTGGATCTTCCCGTAGGTGACGTAGGCCATTGCCAAAATCTAGCCACTTTTTTTTAATTAATAAAAAAAAAAAAAAAAAAAAAAACGATCAAAAAGGAATATGATGCTAAGATTTAGTGCTAACGGCCTGTAGTAGGGGTGCCATCTCTCGTCCTGGCAATGCAGTTTACCTTAATGTGTTCATCAGTGAGTGATTATCACAGTCAGAACATGCTAGAGCGTTGATGGGTGTGGTGGAGTACATTGGAGTAACAGAAAATATCAGGGCAAAAGCCATTCAGTGCACAGTAGGAAAAAAGAAGACGATAGAATTTGCAAATTTGCATATGTCATATTCTTTTTTGCTTTTTATTTATTATTATTGTTTGCTAGTTGTTTATTTATGTTGATTTCTTATTAGCTCTTATTTTTGGCGGGTTAAAGCACCACGGGAAGCTTGCCTAGGGTGCAGAAGCTGCTAGGTCCAGCACTGTACATTGGAGTTTGTGGAAAACTCAGTGCATCTCACATTGTAATGACTGCCCAAGCAGCATTTTTTGGCGCCCTGGGAGTGAGACCAGGTTGCACGCTTATGTCAAACAATACTTAAAACTACAGTAACTACTTTTTAGCAATCTTTATCTTCTACTTTGATGCATTCATATGCTGGTGGTCTGATCACCAAAATGTTATTCAGTTCAAGAACTTACCGTATCTTACATTATCCTTCTCAGTATGTCCATATTTGCTCAATTTATGTCTTTGAATTGAATTGAGGGTTCTGAGAAGAGTTTGTAACTGCAGCACTATCACGTCACTGCAGTTTCCCAGCAGCATCTGAACGCATCACACCTTTTAGTGCTTTTAAGTTCACTTCATCTGCATCGCTACACAATCATAAATTATTGCCAGCGGTGAAAGCAGACATGGTGGTAACTGCGATTGATCAGTAGCTAAAAAAAGTTACACATCTCTGCATTATAACTTTCATGCAATACTGAAAGTGAAACTGTATGACAGATGAGAACAGTTTAAAAATGAAAATAAAATTAGGACTTCCTTGTGAATGTGGTCATCAGGAAACAAACTTAAGCTTAAATGATGAGCTAAAAGTATAAAAATGCTATATAAAATTGCATGTTTTTAGTATGTACATCATGAGTTACAGAAGGACTAAACTTCAAGGGTTACACCATTTGATTTTAAACATCATCTGTGTCTTTTACTGTCTATTGTTTTTACATTGTGTTATTTACCTGAGAGCCCATTTTTCCACTAGCTGCTGTAGAGATCCCATACTGTTGGAAGGTTGCTGTGTTTGACTGGATTTCCATGTGGTTGAAATGCGGAAAATCATTATTGCATTTGTGCTGAATGGTTTTATTGCACCCAAGCTGACTTGGTATTCATCATGCTGTGATCCATAGATATCTATTGTGTGTTTGGCTACACCTGGAGAGCGCAGGTCTCTGAATTGCTGCGTAAGAGGCAAATTGTTTCAGCAGGTGATTGAGTTTTATGATGATATCCAGCCTCATATTTACAGTACGTGGATTATGTTGCATAACAAAAAGCACAAAACACACTCTCCTTCATTCTGTTAATGTGTTTGTGCTATTGTGTACCTGGGCATGTGAGCGTGAAGGGTGTTTCTCTGCACCTGGTGCGTACCATGAGATAGTATCCTGCAGGCGCTCCTGCCCATGCAGAGACAGATTTGTAGACACGACACACTCCTGAATGCTTTTTGAACACCTTCTTTCTCTGGTGTATTGTGTGTCGCTTTCTCAGGAAGAAAGGTAAATCTTTTATCTTTGCTGAACTGTCAACTTAAGCAAAATGAAGGCGGTCAAAGGTACAGCGCCCCCCTTCTAAGCTGAGCGCTCGGGCTGCTCACGCGTGAGCGTACACACACATGTGAAAACACGACCGCACGGTTTGTCCAGTCAGTGTGGGTTTTTTAAAGTCCCATTGCCTGAGGGTCAGTGATAACACTCAGTGCTGATTCTTATTGGCTGACAGATTCACAGCCTCTCATGACACAGAGAAGAGACAAGCAACATGTGGTGATCTCTGCATTCTTGTGTGTGTTTGTCAGTGTGTGTATGTATTTGATCGGGTTTAAAGTATTAGCAGCAAAGCTGGATGAGATGTTTCTATGGGCTGTTGTGGCTGACCTTTTAGGTGTTGGCCTGTTGCTTTATGGGGGATCAGTACTTTTAGGCGTTCAGAACCCTCCATCTTGGAGAAAAACAGCTTAGTATGACAGATAGGTGAGATACGTGTTCATGTGTGTGTTTTGGTATAGAATGTACAGGATGGATTCAGTCCAACGAGGCCCCTGCCTTGCTTCACCCCACCTCCTCTGCTCCTCACACAAACACACGCACAACAACTCTTGGTAGCCCTTTACGCTGGGCCACGTTTGGATCTGGGCCATGCCTTCAGGCAGCTCCAGTCCCTTGATTCCCAGCCCTGTCCCACTGGCCCTCAACCCGGCCCCAGCCTCCCTCTGCTGGGAGGCAGGCGAAATGGCTTGAGCTATTATCTGGGGCTAAATCACCAGATTGCCAAAGCCTTTTTGCTGCTTCTGTACTGTTTTTATTACTGATGGAATGTGGAATTAGGTGCTATGCATATTTCACGCACAAATGCTGACACGAATAGGCTCCAACCTTGTACCATCAATGACTGAATCTGTGTTTTTCTCTGATGTATTTTGCATTTCTACATGCTTTGAATTTGAAGCTCCTCCTTTGCATGTTTCCTATCCATAATTCATGTCATCTGCAATCTTAAATGTGTAATCTGCAATGTCTTCTTTTGTAATCTTAGAGTAGCCCCTGCACTTGCCCTGTGATATCTGCAGATTCATATCATCGCCCCTGTGTTATTATCATTTTAGCCACTGTGAAAGCATAAATATGTGTGTTAGCAGGAGAGCTGCTGGTTGCCGCTGGACGTGTATGAAGATACGATTTATGAAAAGTCTCCTTGACAGTAGACATGACGAGCGGGCATTCTAGTCACGTTTTCCCTTCGCCTCCTGCATGGCATCAATCCATCATCTCATTGGTTGGCATGCCTGGCTCCTGCCATCATCACCATGGCAATGTGAGTGTCCTCCCGGTAGCCATCACCATGGCAATGGGAGTGTCCCCCAGCAACCATCAGCATGGGCCGAATGTAAGCCTCTTAACCAGGATCACCATGGCAATATGTGCCTGCCGAAACACCGGGCCGTGGTTTGTCTGTGGGTGTCGGAAAGAGGGGGAAAAAAGATAACAGTAATATGAGCTGTATCATCCGGCGTTGGTGATTTTTCTCTCTCCGTCTGTCTGTCTCTATCATGCACTCTTTCCTCTGTCATTGTCTTTCTCTGGCGTAGTTTTTCACATCTCACTGCATCACCATAGTGGGTGGATGCCACGATGTTGCCCCTGTCCTAAGTGGGGCCCGGCAGGAGGCTTAAATGGCACTGATGGAGCCATGGTCCATCCTATCCCGCTGCTGAATACTTGGGGCTCTTCGGGGAGCTCACCGGCCCCGTCTGCTCGGGACATCATCTAGTGTCGGTGTCCTGACACACAATAGTGAGAGCTGACAAAACCGCAGGGGGCAAATTTAGGAGGGGGCCTGGTGGAGAGAGAAGCAAGCATGCCACTGCTCTAGCAAGGACATGGATGCATGACACACACACTGTGACACCCTCGTAAACAAACACCATCTCTCACATACACACATATTTATACAGTGCACATACACTCGTGCAAAATGTGCTGCTACACTTCTGTAAAGACACACACACGCACACACACAGAGTTAATTGTGCATATTCATGAGCATACATACAGGGTGTTCCGTTTCGCAAGGCTGACTTTTATTGTTTCCCTGGTGTGTACAGTGTATGTGTGTGCACTGACGCACACGGGCATGTTTATATACGAGTGTGTGTGCAACGTGTGAAAGCGTGTGTCCCCCCACATGTGTGTGTGCATTTAGCTAAAGAGCCTGGTGGGTATCAAGAAGCATAGCTTTAAGGTATGATATGTTAATAAAATGTGTCAAGATGTCTGGAACCCTTTCTCTCTTTATAAACAAACTTACAGCCTGAGCGCTGCTAATTAGCAAGCCCATCTGTTCAGTTTAGCAAAGTTGTTGAGATTTACCACGGAAACTGTAAAAAGACAAGCTCACTTCGACACGGCAGATGACAAGTGTTAGAAATCCCAAATTCAATTCCCCAGCCTACAGTCTCTTGTTGAGTCTTTTATTCAATTACTTGTCTATTAATATATTTGTTTATTTATTTATTTGCGAATGAATGAGAAGAGACTCTCTTTTTTTCCCATGTTAAAATGACCACACTGGCACACTCAGGCGCCAGCAGGACCGCAGTGTGTTCGCTGAGGCACAGCATATGAAGATACAGGGTAACATTCCCCAAACAGCATCATCCAAAGCTGTGGCAATTTGCTGGGAGAACATTAATTGCTGTGGCTGGGGCCCAGGTTTTGCATGCTAAGCACTCTGCAGCTAAGTCTGTAATATGCGTGTATGAGTGTGTGTGTTTATGAGAGTTTGCATTTGCTTGTGCGCTTGCTTATGTCTGTGTGTGTGTGTGTGTGTGTGTGCTAGTGTTGGGTAGAGGGTGGGGAGGGAGGGGGGCACAGGGGGTCCATCTGCTCTCTTCTGCTCCTCTGCACTGATATAAGATTACGTTAATCTGGGTACTTGTCAGGACAGGTTAGTGAAAGCAGACGACTGGGTGGGACTCATGCTAAACAGGTTGGCTAGAAAACGGCTGTTTTTGCCCTCAGACTCTGCGGTGTGGGCTTTGGCACAAGGCGGTGGATGATGAGCAAACAGTCCCGTAACTGCGGTGTATTTTCGGCGCTGCAGATTTACAGACATTACTGTAACGTCCAGAAAATGATGAATTCACACAGCTTACCACTTCAGGTGGTTAAGGGAAGTCAAGTTAAACAACCTTTTACTTTTTTGTGTGGGCATGTGTGTTTGTATAGCCCCTCACCCACTGGACGAAAAACCCACGAACACCAGCTAACATCTGGCTTTTGTATTTAATGGAAAAGGTTACAATCAGCATTCACTCCTATGAGAGATGACTCTGCAGCAATGACAGGTATTTATTGGCTCCAACTACGATCACCTTCGATCGGCAGTAATAAAAACATAACTCCAGGGTGGACGTGCTAATTTTAGCCCCTTTGTCGAGGCAATGCAATGATGGGCAGGTACAAAAACAACATCCAAGCAGCACTTGAATATTGTTCAAAAATTAGTCTTTACCAAACACTAATTTTAGCCCCTTTGGCGACGCAATACAATGATGGATTGGCACCAACAAACATCCGTCTGTGTCCAAGCAGCACTTGAATATTGTTCAAAAATGAATCGGCACCAAGTACTAATTTAAGCATCTTTGCCGGCACAATGCAATAACACACTGCCAGAAGAAACCGTCCATCTGCGTCCAAGCAGTGCTCTAATATTCAAAATTTAGTCTGCACCAAGCACTACTTTTAGCCCCTTTGTCAGGTCTATGCAACGGGGTCCATGTCATTGGTTCGACAGCCCATTGGTTCGACATCCCATTCGTCCGACTGTCCGCGGTGCTGAACGGCTCGCAGTGGGCGTATGGTGCGCCGCGACCGCCTTGAGGCGGAGCAGGCTCACGGCTTATGTGTTTGTCACTTTCTTTTTCATTTTAACCCACACCATGATCTTTTCCTGACCCTAACCAAGTGGTTTTTGTGCCTAAACTTAACCAGACCTTAACCACAGGGCATCATGATGATTTCGGAACGGACTTCGGAACAATGAGTTTAATATGGTCAGAACAATGGCGCTGTCGAACCAATGGAGTGTTCCCACGCAATGATGCGCTGTCACAAATAACCATTTGTCTGCGTCCAAGCAGCACTCGAATATTGTGCAAAATTTAGTTTGCACAGAGCACTACTTTTATCACCTTTGCCCGTACATTGCAATGACGCACTGCCACAAATAACCACCCATCTGCATCCAAGCAGTGCTCGAATATCGTACAAAATTTAGTTTGCATAAAGCACTACTTTTTGCCTCTTTGCCTGCACATTGCAATGACGCGCTGTCACAAATAACCATCCATCTGCGTCCAAACAGTGCTAGACTATCGTACAAAATCTGGTTTGCATAGAGCACTGCTTTTTGCTTCTTTGTTGATGGGATGTAATGAGGCAATGCCACAAATAACTATCTGTCTGCGTCCAAGCAGCGCTCGAATATCTTCAAAAATTAGTCTGCACCCGGCACTAATTTTATCACCTTTACCGGCACAATGCAATGACGTGCTGCCACAAATGGCCGCCCATCTGCGTCCAAGCAGTGCTTGAATATCCTTCAAATTTAGTCTGCAAGAAGCACTAGTTTAAGCACCTTTGTTGGTGTGATGCAATGACGCACTGCCACAAATAACTGTCCATCTGCGTCCAAGTAGTGCTCTCAAATCGTTCAGTATTTAATCTGCACCGAGCACTACTTTTTTGCCCTGAGCACTCATTTTGTACCTTTCTGGGCTTGCTGCAATCATGGACTGATGCAAATAACTGTCTGTGTGCGTCCAAACAGTGCTCAAATATTGTTCAAAATTTGGTCTGCACTGAGTTTGAAAGAGAGACTGAAAAGTAAGAAATATAAAAAAAGAAGTAACCACAGTAACATTTTCACTAGCCTCCATGCACTCCTGTCATTTACATACCAGTTTTCCGGCCCATTTGGAATCAACCATCAATTGTGACACCAGAAAAAGAAAATAGTCGTCTACTGGAAATGAAAAACAGTCTGTTGCCTGTTTTTAACATATTTTCCCACATTTACCAAACCCACACAGACACACTAAGTTTGGTGGAAAAAGGCTATACATCAGACATAGCAGGGTCAATCCTGTGAGAGTCAGGCCTTCAGTGTGTGTCCCTCCCCTCCCCGAGCATCACCTCTGTTGTGTTTACCCCCTCTTCCCACCTCCCCAAACATTTTTATTCAATTAAATAGCCCTCCTAAATCCCATCCTGCATCCTGTGCGCTTCTGATGTTGTTTTCTCCGTAAGCACTTTAAGGCCGTAATGATTTTGTAACTTGTTATGCTAATTAGAGTGGCCCTCTCAGACTGTGTAGCACGGAGAAGGATTTATTGCCGGTTTGCTTGGAGGGGAAGAAAAGAAAGAGAAGTTAGAGTAATTAATCCCGTTAACCAAGGATAATTGGGCAAAAAATAGCCCCGCCACTAGCACTGACTGGGAGGAGTTGCAGTTAACCCTGTTTCCTGTGTTTTATTTCAAACTTAATGTTTCCTCTTGTTTAAACTTCCTCTCAGGATCCCTGCTAATCCGCTTGCCTGCGCCCCATTGGTGGATTGAAGCAGCACTGGGGGCCACAGAGAGGAGGTGCCTGAATTCAATCAGACATCAGTAAGGATTTGCTTTCCTGCCCAGTGTGCCCACAGTCAGGGTTTGGTGAGAGCAATTAAATGATTATTTATTTTATTTTATTTTGGATGTTGTGGCATGCTCTAAAGCTGTGTGGAAAAAATAATATCTGGGGAAATGTAGATGTTTGTCATTTCTATGTAAATGTGTGTCTTTCAATTATTTAATATTATAACTTACTCTTTTATTCAGTCTATCTGGATAAATATCTTATTTGTCTAGGCAGCATATGCTCAGAAATGCATTTAATTAACACACTGTGCACAATTAAATGCTCCTACTTTATGATCCTATTACCTGCGGTTAAGTTTTTGTCTTTCGCCTAACTGTTTTGCATTAACATGTTTTTATAGCAACAAACATTTTCCGGTTTTTACAGTGGAATTCCCATGCACATAGCCTTTTATGATCAGCTGCAATAACAGGCAGCGCTAACTTGTTCCATACCCACAATCCTCTCCCTCAGGAAAAACACTCATCTGTTTTTGTCAGTGCCATGCCGGGACTGTATCATTCATCCACTTTCAAGGAATTTATGGGCTTAAACGAGACCTCCTTAAAGACATATTTGTGTTTAAGGAAAGAAAAAGAAGGGAGGACAAAAAAAACTGTTTCTGTTCTTCAAAATGGTTTGGTCAGTGTATCAAAGGGCTACCATGTTATTCAGAGAACGTGGGAAGATAAGAATCTATATTCAAACATGACCTTTGATGTGATATTTTCATTTCAGTCTTTTGTCAAAGTCTCGTTTTATTGCAAATGATAAAGGATTCTGTTCCCTTATTACAAAAGCCTTTTATGATTTCACTGAAAATAGCTCCCTGTCTTTTTCTTTCTCTTTTTCCTCTTTTCTTCCTGACTCTTTATGTATTTATTTTTTTTGAGCTGTAAAACCAGGGATGCCATTTGAATATGTCTGTTGACATGAAAGGCAGCAAACAATTTTGCCGCATTAATTTGAGAATTCAACATTTCTGGGGCTGCTGTTGCTAATTGCTGTTTTGATTGTTTTCAAGTTCAGTTATTAGCCACATTAGGTCAGATTAAGGACAAGCATGCCGAGACAAAGCCAGGTAATTAAGAGAGGATATGGAAGCCGGAGTCAGCCCTGTCCAGTTACACTTGACTTCATTAATACGGCTAACTTAAATCAACCGTCACAATGCTAGCAGGAAGGCTGTGTTTTTCTCAATGTGAACTTGTAGTCCTGCCTCCCAGACTTCACAATAGGCTGTTTAGCATCCGCAGTATGGCTATTGTCACTGTCAGCCATAGGATAGGAGGCAAGGGCACGGCAGAGGAGAGGCTACCAGGAAGAGAAGTTAGGCAGAGGGACCAGGGGGAGAGCACTTGACATACCCTCTTGCAAGCAAAACCCCTCATTAATTACACCCTAAAGATAATTATTTTCTTGATTTGTTTGCTCTCTCTGGTCACATTTCCTATTGTGCCGCCTGTATTTCTTCCTGCTCTTGTTTACTTATTTATCTATTTTTGTGCTTACCCCCCTCCCAGCTTACACCATATGGTTGCAGATCAAATAATGTCAAACATTTTGCCCTTGCAAGTTTTTGCAATTTGCAGTTTCCAAATGTGAGACCTGTTGAAAGCAGGAGTGATAATGGGCATGCTCTACCCCCCGTCGTTTTTGTCCCACCATATCTCCCTTCAATTAATGCTACAGCGGGAGTTTCATGTAATAACACTTGCACTTCTGAGCTGTCCGCATGAGAGAGAGGGAGAGGAGAGGGAGACAGGAGAACAGAGGGAGGTGGCTGAGGCTGGGAAGAGAAGAAGAGGGAGAGAGAAACAATTAAAACTGGGCTGGGATGCCATGACGGGCCTGTGTTGTGGGGCCATGTGAGCGTTGCATGTCAGCTAAATGGAGCAGAGAGGGGACAATGTGATTGGCGTTTGGTGGAGTGCATGGTAAGCTTGTCTATCATTGTTGCCGAGCGCAATCAAACTGGTGCCAGCAGGATGGAGGATGCGTTGACAGCTGTAATTACCCATCGCCATAGTGATCACTTTTGGCCTGCCGTGGATGGCTGGCAGAGGCTCCTCCTCCAGTCAGTCAGCCTTTAATCAGATTGGGCTGTCAGTTGTCAGGTAGACATGGGTGGGCTGGACACTCTGTATGTGCACTGTCTTGGGTCTCTAAGTGTTTTTAATTAGGCGTTTCCATCCAAACAGAAGATACAGCTAAAGATGCAGTCTGCAATTCTAATCTAATAGCTTGTGTCTCCTCATGCTCTGCTGCCTGTCCATTATATGTGGGCACTGAAAAAATCCAGTGTTCATGCACAGCTCTGGCTCCATAAATGGAGAACAAACGATGTGGCTCAGACTATGTTGGCTGATCTCCCTACGGAGCTACGCTGTGATAGTAATGAAACCTAAATAACATTGGAGACATTACTAGAGCCTCTGTTTAAATATCAGCAGTCTTTCTCCAGAATCACAGACTCCACCTTTAAAGCATAAAGCACAGTAAACACCTCACAGTGTTGGAGTAGGGTACAGGCAGTGGCACAGGAAGTGGGTGGGTCAATGTAAAGGAGGACTTGCTGTCCTGCCCCAGGATATTTTAAACAGAGTAGATGTCATTTCTTGTATTCTGATGCTAATGAACAGGTGGTTTGATACTTTTATTTGACTGAACTAGCATTGGGAACATGTAATTTAATTCAGAGGCAGTGGTTGGCCCCAGATCAAATATTTGAAAATATTAAATAGCTAAAAGTACAGAAATTGATTCAATGGGTAAATCAGAGCCATCTTTAATAATAACCATGCATTGTTTCTTTAAACGCAAGGATCTCTTTATGCTTGCAATTGCAATTGCTGTTAAATTGATTTCTTTAATGTTATCACATCAATGAGTGGAGAGGACAACTGTAGTCGCAGAGCACCTATGCCTTCTTCAATAAATTACATTAATCATTCAATCATTTCTAGAACTAAGAATCACCAGAACCTGAAGCTGCTGTATGTCTCAAGGCTATTATGTTATTAGCCAGTTGTCTTGGTGGCATTGTTCACACACACAACACTGCTACCAAGAAGCGCTCCACATAAATATTTAGAGCAACATTTCATGTCAATAGGCATCAATTTAAGAACCATCTCCCACCTTCCATGAAAAGCCATAGTCTTGAATTCATAAGTGGCATAGGTTTGAAGAGTGTTTGAGCAAATCCATCAAGTGGGCAGCCCCTGTGCCACAAAACTTTTACGTTATCCAGCTAACTTCAATTCAATTCAGTTCAAAATAAAGTTATTTGAATGGAACTGAACTGAATTGAAGTTAGCTGGATAACATAAAAGTTTTGTGGCACAGGGGCTGCCCAGCCACAGGAAGACCTTGGCCATTACAAATTCCTCTTCTGGGGGGGCAAACCAAGAGATTATCGGCCAAAAAATAGTCTACAGTAACAATCAAATAAAACCTAGCCTCCTTCCTCATTTTTTCACTAGTGTATTAACGTTAATCTTAACGTTAGCTAGCTTAGCATTAGCACTTCTTCACAGTTAGTCGACTGAACCGTGGATGTATAAAGAGAACTGGATACAGCATTGTAGGTAGGACCTTGTTCGTTCCTATGAAAGTTGCTCAATAGTGCATGAAGCCAGAAATACTACGTTGAAGATCAGCCAGATAATTGGTACTCCTTCCGTGTCATTGGGTCCAAAGAGCAAGTGCACTAGAGACTTCCACCAGCCGAACCAGCTGCTTCCAGTTGAGGACTCCACTAACTTATTTAATCGCATAGCTCCTTTAGACTTTTCAATTGCTTTCAGACCAAGTTGATCAAATTCTGACAGTAAAACCAAACATTTTGCAAAGTTTGTGAGGCTCAAAAAATGTGTCCACAGATTCACAGATGTCTCTTTCTCTCTTTCACAATGTAAATCTATGGGAAAAAGTTTTTTGCTCCCAAAGGCATCATGTGATGGACTCATAGGTTGTAATTCTATGAATATTGGCTTCAAAGTTCAGCACTCTTCCTGGGGGCTGAAAGGAACAACAGTGCTGCTGTGTCAGACTGTAACAAGAACAACAATGCTAACAACAGGCAAACAAAATACAAACATTGTTAAATGCCATAAGTTAAATGCCAAGCTTTGAATTTCAGTAAATATTCGGAACATTTTATGGTGACTCAGCTGCCTGGCATCCCGGCATCAACCACAAGTTAACGTCTGCGGTGCCCTCTTGTGTATGTGCTATTGTGCAATGAAAACATCTGCCACGGTGCAAGGTAGCAGTGGAAACAAGGATTTCATTGACTTGGACATTGTCTCAGTAGCAGAATGGATTTGATAACGAAGCAATGGACAGAACGATGCACTCATTTTCAACATGGTACAAAAAAAAGGAAACATATTTTTAAAAAGTGTCACATAATAGCTGTGACGCCTGTGAATAGAGGAGCCACTAAAACGTCCCCTGTCTGTGTTTACAGAACAGACGCGTAGGTGGTGTTTTTGTGTGAGTGGTCATTTATAGGACATATTATTACAGCTCGCAGGATGTCTCTTTGTGGTTATCTATAGCATCTGTTTGACTCTGCATATAATAGCAAACATAATCATTGTCTCAATGCTCCCGTGTTTGTTTTTGTGTTACTTATACTTTGCAGCGTTATATTTAATGTGCACTGAAAGGTGTATGAACCTGAAAACACAGAGTTTTTAAATATCCAGATGCTTGGAAAAAAACAAAAAAAAGGTTTACAGTTTTAAGTGAATTGTTTCAACAACATTTTATATTACAGTGCTTGTAAAACCACACTAAATACACAGCAAGACCTATAAAAAGCTGATAAGAAGTATGAAATGCTTCCACCCAGCTAGCCGCCAGTGCCTGTCATGCTTTCATATACTGATGCTGCACATGACTCACTGTCCTTTAATGTGATGCAGTGGCAGCAGCCCAATGGTGCAGCTTAAGGTAACAGAGAACGCCAGGTACAGCCTGATAATGTCAGTGTGATAATTAGTGCAGAGAGGCTTAAACCAGTGGCCCACAGGGAGACAGCCCCTGGTGTGGAGAGATGGCACGCAGCTGGATCATACTTAATTAACTAATTGAATATCATTTTGCCAGTTAGCTGGAAATTAGCTGGAAATTAAAACGTGGACAAACACGACACTGAATGGACATTATGAAATTAATTTGAAAGAATGCCTTTTTTTGCCTCTTGGAAAAGCTAATGGTCTGATGATAGGGCTTGATTTTATTATATTAATATTCATTATTGTGCATAAATAACATTTTTTATTGCTTGATGCTCAGCTTTCATTGAAGCCATGTTGTACATTTGATTTGTTTTCGTGTTCTTACCTGCCTTCGCTTACACTTTAGGATGTTTTTTTGGCTCTTCACAGCCCCACGAGAGAGAGTTGTAGTGTGTGTGTGTGTGTGTGTGTGTGTGCGTGTGTGTGTGCATGCGTGCTGTACTGTATTGCACTGTACTGTATGTGTAAGTATGACTTTCATTAGTCCCATATGAGATAGCCAGAGTGAGTTTCTTGCTGTGAGGAGGGAGGAATACGGCTTAAGAAGGTACAAAAATATCTCCGGATGTAATAAAAAAAGGAGGTCAAGCTCATCCTGGGTGACACTGGGACCTAGATTAAGTTCCACTGATTTAAAAGCATTTATCTAAAATTTAAAATTCTGTTCGGCATGTACTACCCTAATTTTTTTTTCTTCCTGTCGACATTTTTAGAGGCAAATTCACATATTATTTAAGCTTTTCCAAGTATATTTTGGTGAGTTTCTAAACCAGGGTGATCCTGCATACATAACCCTTTCACTCCCATGTTAAACACATCTTTTTTTTTGGCTCATTAGAGTTAGATTAGGTGTAAACTGAATATGCTATGCTTCAGAAACATCTCCTGTTTGCATCTATAAGAACTCACACTATTTTATTTTTAAAGAATAGAATATGTTTAAGTCCTCCTGCTTATATTTGTTCTGTTCACATTGCAGATAAATCTCAGTAACAGACATAAAACACTACAAAGATATACATCCTTACAGCCTGTTTGGAGTCCTGGAGACCCTGGGCCCTCTTTACAGCTCAAAACAATGTTTAACATTGTTTTATCAGCTTGATACTTTTTATGTGAACTGCTGTTTCAGAGCTCAGACACCCCAGCTTTAATGCATCGTAAAATACAATGGATTTTATTATTCTTGTGTGTGATTGCGGTTGATAGTACTTTAACGCATCACTTACCCTCCTAAATCTGGAGAAGCCTATTTGATTATTCCTTGTACTGGAATTATATAACGTGAGGTCTAACAGGGAGTTAAAGCTCCCCAAATATAAGTAACATCACTATATATTTGATTTTCTGTGAATGGCTTTTTTGGAAAACAAAAACAATATATATCTGTTCATGCATTGCCCATATAACATATAAAACATTTGCTTATTTTGTGTAGTAACAGTGCTTTATGGAGTTGTTTGTATTTTGTCCCCAGTTTGACGCATAGGAACGAGTCCCCCATAGGCAAATTTCAGGGGATGCTTGTGACACATCCCCTAAATATTTATAATATGTGCATCTATCAAATAAAAGTAGCAGAGGAATTTTATTTTGACAAAATGTAAGACATTCACACTGTAAATGGCTGCAGAAAAAGCATACATTTGTGCATAAGAATTCACCAGAATGCAGAAAATTCAGTGTTTGGTGCTTAAAATTTTCTGTTTTGTGTGTCTATCCGAATGTTGAAACAAATCCTACATTCCTTGAGTCACTACCTCAATATTTTTACCTATTAGATCAAAAGAAATTACAAATATTTTATGTAAATTTCATGCATTGCTTATACACACACACACACAGCAGTGGGGTCTGTGGGGCCCCAAACAATGAGGAAGTCAATGTCAGCGCAAGGGGAACAGACAGAATGACACATAACCAAACACGGGTACTGCACAAACCCCAGGCCAGCTGCACCTTGTACCGTAACTTTGAAATACCAACACAATCAGGCACAAATATATTCAAATTAAATGTTTATTTACAAAAATAGTGATAAGTAAATATTAAATAAAAAGCTGAGTGTGTACCAGGCTATATATGGTGACTCATATTTAGTATTTTTGCAGCTGTACAATCAGCAAGCCTTTTTTAAAATATATTTTTTGTTAATATTATTTTATAGATGCATAATCAGCAGTAATTCTAATGCCAGTGTGTCTTTCTGTTTTAATAACTAGGACACTGTCTTTTTTTATGCAGACATATTTTCCAAGCAGTCTGCAGCGTGCCACCCTCACTCTACTGTATATTGGAGGAGAACAATGTTATACACAGTATCTCACAGCAGATTCAGTCATCTTAATATAGGGATCAGCATGAGGCATCAGTAACCGCAGGAGGAAGCCACTCACTACTATATCCTGTTTGTTGTGCCGCTGCCACCCCAGTTGCTCTTCATGCAGTAATAAACAAATAAAGTGGGAGAAATTAATCCCTCTGGAGCCATTGTGGGCATTTCACGTCACCCGCCGCCGTGCTCCCCAGCTGTTTCTGTGTGCACGTGAGTGTGTGTGTGTGTGTGTGTGTGTGAGAGCACATAATTTTAAGCGGGGGTGTGTCTATGCAGTGGCCTGCATGTCATACAAGGCCCATACTGAGAGGAGATGAGTAGAGGACATGTGTGTGTGACGAATAGCTGAGCGCGGATACAGTCACATTATCAATAATGAGGGAAATCAGTGCATGTTTCACCTCGGCTGAAGGCAGGGGAAATTACTGGATGTAAAGATGCATAATTAATGTCCACACAACACAATGCATACATTTACTTTGTTCATCACAATCACTAAAAATGCCTGCACCGTAATATGTTTCCCTCGCTGGAATAGATTGACTGACAACAAGCCCATATCTGTAATTAGCTCCAGTTTCCACATATTGATTTACAGTTCAACAGCATGCTTGAACACATCTGCTGCAAATCTATGTCTTCAGTAGCAAGGCGGCGAAATTTGTGCCAACCATTGTGTGTCCACGTTCTCCTCCCGGCCAATCACCCGGTCATGTAATTTTTTCAATAAACAAAATTATCCCAAAATCCAAATTCATCTCAGCCACTCGGAGAGCAAATTGGCTGAGCAGGAAAACAACTTCATATGGCGATACGTTTCAGGACGGCTGTGCTCGTCCAACGATACGGCAGACCACAGAGAAATTTTTCCTCCTCAGATCTTAACACACCCACACACAATGGGCGTTTAGTATGTGTGGGTCAGCACAACAAAGGGGCTTATGGCTTGTTGTTTCCTAATTAAGAATGTAAAAGGGGATTAGGCTTCAAACGGCACAGTTTTTGTAGTTTCCTTCTTCCCCCAGCAGTCGAGGTACGGGTTACCTCTAATGGCGGCATTAGCCCATTATCATTCGCTTGTGTTATTTTTCTGAGCACAGTTGTGGCTCTTCCTGTCCTCCTCACTGTCTACATCTCTCTCACATCCCCCTGTTTTTCATCCCCCCCCTCCTCCTTCCCCTGGTGGTCGAAGTAGCACAAAATGTATCACTGGAACCCCCCCTCGCATCCCAAACCCCAAACCCACCCCAAACCCCCTCTTTCTGTTTCTCTGAAATAAGCAGTATTCTCTGGCCCTGTTTGATCCTTTGACTATGCAGGGGCTTCATGTCTGGCCAGTGTTTTTGGATCAGCAGGTAGTCGCAGGCAAGCTGTTAAAGGGGTCATCATTCTTCTCTCTCTCCGCTCCTCTCCGCTCCTCACACACAGATGGGGACCTGCTGAACTCTGCCAAAGGTCAGCGCTAAATTACATATTTTATGAATTCTTGCTTTAGTTCAGGCTTTTGAGAGGGGACACAGAATAATGAAACGCTGCGAGGAAAACAATTATCTGACATTTTCATTAATCACGCCGCCGATGTTATTTCAGCTCAGATATCTATTAAGACGTTTTAAGAGAGGTTTCTGTAAATTTCCAGCCTCTTAACTCTTATTTCATGCTCGCAAGAAATTGAATTATCTCCTTTTTTTCCTCTCCCTCCGTGAATTCGGCCTTCCCTCCACCCTGCGCGAGTTGAAAGGGCCGTCTGAAATGTGTGATGTTTGGAGAGGAGACATTTTGGCTGGCATCCAGCTCATTGTACACCAGTCTGGACCGGGCTGCCATGGCGGCTTTGACTCGCTGTACGGCAGACAGATGACAACTGCCGGCACGCCATTCAACACCTCAGAAACAACATCTCCCCACCATGTCTGATGCATTATGAATGGAAATCAGTGTTTCTGTTGGTTTTACTGCCCATCTCCTTTGTTGTAAAAGGATGGATTTGCCTGCGCACATTTCCGTGCATGCCGAATCGGGGCTGAAATGTCTTCAATTTTTTGTTTAATAGCTGCTCTGTTGCCATGTGTGCGCATAAGTTAGGTGGAGGTAATGGTTTGGTGTGTTTGGATAATTCAGTTGCCATCAGACTGCAGCATCTGCCATCAGGTGTCTTCTCACCGGGGATCCCGAATGGTGCTGGAGACGCGAGTATATCTGCTTTCACACTGCTGAACATGACATTTGAACGTGCATGTACACGCAAAAAGCAAAAAAAAAAAAAAAAAAAAAAATTGGTGTGTGCATGCACACACACAAACACATCCGCACACTTCACAGAGGCTGTGTGAGAGCCAGAATGCAGAGCCTGAGGGCTGTTGTGCCTCTGATGTTTGTATTGTTTACTCTGTTGTCCCAGTGCATGTAGGAGATTGTTGCGCACTTAGGCCTCACTCTAGCCTTGTATTATTTACTATGACTGGTGCGGACAGCAGGTTACTGTCCAGGAGAGCTGAAAGGCCGAGCAAAGAGATGGGGGAAAAAAGGAGGCAGAGATCGAAGGAGACAGAAAGAGATCATTGACTATACCTTTTCCCCCCTATATTTGTTCACTTCTCTCTCCTTTTCGGGGTTTGTCTTTGATCCCTTCTCCTCAAACCTCTGGCCCCATGGGTCACCAGCTGTCAGACAGCCAGAGGAGGGTGCCGCCTCTCTTCTTATCCTCTCTTCTCTCACTTTTTGCCGTTTGGGATACGCACCGTTTTGCACCCGGGGAATCATTCGGGAACCCCAGGTAAGTGAACCGAAGCCACACAGATGTTAATCTCCCCTCGGCCCCCCTCAGACACACACCACACTCCTCCACCGCCTTCTAGGTCTCTTCCTTTCCTTTTTTTTCTTGCCCCTCTTGCCCTAAGTCTCTGAAATCTCATTGAAGACGTCAAAGTGGGAGTTGAAGACTCTTGATTAAGTTTCTTTTTTAATGGAGGAGGAGAGGGAAGGGGCGGCAGATAGGAGAGAGGGATGTATCTCGCGGCTGGGTGTAAGGGCCTCACTTTGGGCACGCAGGCAGGTGAGCTGGTCCTCACCTCACTCTGCTCTCCCTCCTCCTCGAACAATCCGGTTATCTGTGTCTATTACAGAAGGGTGGCTGACGGTCTGGGTAAATCCTCACTCTTCCAGACATGTTCTGGGGCCCTATCAGCTGGGGACAGGACCTTGAGCCCTGATGAGAAAACTGGTCCAGGGAAATTGAATTAGCTATTGTGTCTGGGACTTCATTGATTGCTATTAGAGTTGGCCTGGAGCTGGGTGAAGGAGAGACGAGGAGAGTTAAGCCTGTCTGAGTGGACTGCTCCAGTGGGTTTCTAGAAGGAGAACTTAAGCCATATCAGATTTAAACACTTGTCATGTTACTCTCAAACTGTAATTAACAGCGGCTGAAATAAGAAACACAGAATTACTGAAGAAAAAGGGCAGAACTTAGAAATAGTGCAGGAGAAGGAGATTATCATGACAATGTTCAAACTGCCACGAGTAATGGTGTGAGTCAGTCATGTTAGAAGTGGATAACAATGAGAGTCAAAAGTCTATAAATGTGACAGGTCTTTTGGCTGGAGATGATGGATGGAGTCTGTGATGCAGACACTTCCTGTTTCTCTGGGTGCAGAGCTGCGGATGAAAGAGCTGCGGTGTGTTTTCAAACTGAGGAAGAACAATAGGTCAGAGGAAGAAAGAGTTCCCCTGACCTGACCCCCCCTTCTGTTGAGGCTGGAGCCTGATAGTTCTGACACCACTGATCTCTCTGGCTGACTCACACAAAGAAAGAGATAGGAGATACCTGTGGGCATTGTGCTGCTGCTGCTGCATAGGCACCTGCCTCGTTTAGAAATTTTATTGCCATTTTAGCTTATTATGCATCTAAAGAAATAAAGATCAGAGACATACCCTGCTTCATGAATATGTAGAATCATGTCCCCTCTCAAATGATGGTAGCTTTTGGTAGTGATTTATATTTTTCTTGTTAGTATTAATGTTGCTACACATCTGCATGTTGTGTCTTTAATATGCTAGGTCGATATTTTGCCCAACAACACATACAGTTAGACAAAAAGACATTTTAAGATTTGAATAATTCCATATTTAAAGGTACACACTCCAATTTACTTTTCTTACACTATATTATAATCGAAATCAGGCAGTTTCCATTCAATACTCGCGTGTCAAGACTTCATCCCTAAGGTTTAAGGTATTGTTAATACTAAATTTAAAGTGATATTTTACTCAAAATCATCATTTGGCTAAAACATGGCTGAATACAGCACTTTTGGCAAAGCACGAAAACTTGAAGGAGTTCAATAGCATTCATGGAAGTTGTGTATCTAGCGATGTTTTGGCATATTTTAGCAGAAATTTTAATGTAAGGAGTGGCTTGAGAAGTTCTTATTGACACTTTTTCTTCCTTTGGCGGTTATAAAATTTGTCAGCACTGGAATCCATCGTAGCTGACATGATTTTGTAGCCACTATTCTCTGTCAAAGAGCAAAGTACAAGCTGCATGCCAACCTTGCAGGGTTCGAGTGTTTCATACCAAAAAGATTTAACATAACATTTTAGACAAAGTGGGATCAATAGTATAAAGAGCAGTGGCGGAGCAGGGGGTGGCATCTGGGGCTCCAGCTTCAAATGTTTTCTCTTAAGCCCTGAATCTTTTTTTTTAAAGGTTTTTTGGGGATTTTGACTCTATTAGAAAGGAAAGCTTTAGTGTGTTAGTGTGAGAGAGTGAGGGGATGACAAGCGGCACAGAGCCAGGGTTGGAATTGCACTTGCAGCAAGGACATGGCCTTTGTACACGAGGCGCCCTAACAGGTGAGCTAGTGGATGCCCCAAGAGCCCTAAATCTTTTAGGTCTTTAAAATACCTTCTTGATGGCACAGTGGTGCAGTGGTTCGCACTGTCACCTCAAAGCAAGAGGTTTGAATCCAGGGTTTCTGGATCAAACCCCGGCGTGGGGGAGCCCTTCTGTGCGGAGATTGCATGTACTCCCCATGTCAGCGTGGGTTTTCTCTGGGCTCTCCCAATACATGCAGGTTAGGTTAACTGGTGACTCTAAATGCCCGTAGGTGTGGATGGTTGTCTGCCTCTTTAGCCCCTTTTACACTGCCAGATTGTCGGTGAATGTTGGGCCATTTTGCCAGCAAGCTGCGAGCGTTTAGACACACAGAGGCGGGATGGCAAGTTGATCCCAGGCGCCCAATTTTTCGCCTCGTAAGGTAGTCATATTGGCAGAACCCTTTTAGTTTAAATAGACCGAGGCAGCCTTCCACAACGGGAGGGGCTGTTGATTACTTGTGGGAGGCGCTGATAGCAGCTACTAGCAGGAATTAGCGGACAGCTAGTAGCAAGAGGGAAGTGCAAACCTGACAGACACAGTAAAGATGAGCAACTGGGGAGACAAGGAATTGTGTGACCTCCTTGCCCTCGCAAATGAAGAGGCCATTAACCGTCAGATGATGGGAACAGTGAAGAATGGGTCGACTTACGAGAGAATTGCCGAAGGACTGACAAGCCGCGACTTCCCTCCCGTGTCACTGTTTACGTCACACGCTGAGCTACACATTTTGTTACTTGCTCTCGCCCCCCATTGCCCCGAAAAAGGCGCATTCTGTATAAACAAAAGTAGGTAGGCGGCATTTTGCTGCACTCCCCAATTTTGTTTTTATACTGCCAATGCTGAAAGAAGACTGATTGGGCTTTCCTGCAAATTTGCACAACTCCTGTTGAAAAAGGGCTTATGTGTCAGCCCTGTGATAGTCTGGCGACCTCCTCTTGCCCAGTTTCACTTGGGATAGGCTGGGGTAGGCTCCAGCGACCTCCAACAGGATGTATCACAGAAAGTGAATGAATGAATGAATGAAAAAGACCTTCAACTTCAGCTCATTCTCACTCGCAGCTCATCAAATACTGAAGCGTGGTAAATGGATTTACGCATCTATCTTTGATGCTCTAGGGTGCTTTTGTCAATTTACCCTTGTTCCATGAATTGTGTGTTTTCAAAAACTTCTGTTTACACAGGAAAAAAAATAGAATGTAAGTTAAAAATACTTTGATTTAAGTTTAATTCTCTAGGTTTAGGCAACAAAAGTATGTGGTTAAGTTTATATGGTCATGTAATGTAATGTGAGGGTGAAAGTCCTGAGTTTGTTTGACCCATCCACCTCCCCTACCACACACATCCACCTGCCCTACACCAGCTTCCTTACTCTTTAAACTATGGCAGTTGCTTGAGGTGCCAAAAAATGCCCCCGCACGGTGCACCTCATACCACCTAGGGTACAAGGGTACCTCGGAGCGTCGGACAACTGACCATGCATCAGTATTTGATGAGTTGGGAGTGAGGCAAGGTTGTTAAATTTGTGTCATTTCCCCTCAGTCTCTCTGACTGGACTGGAACATCAATTACCTCTGTATTAGTAATGCTGTTTATGCCAAAGTCCAACCCTACTTATGATTGAGTTAAAAATAGTGACATCAGGCAATTTTTTGCCTCCTTCTATGTGGCAGGAGTGATAATGTTTTGTCTTCAACATGTTGTGTTATGATTTCAGAATGATGAAAACAATAAGATACAAAATAGGATGTAGGCTCTACAGGATGACTTTTTTTCTTTGGCAATTATTGTGTTTTTCCCACATGATATACAAATTAGGCTTTCTATTACCTCAGATGACCTAAAAATAGTGCATATAGCCGCCATAAATGGGAGAAAAATCTCTGCGGGGGAGCACGCCCCTGGCTGAGCCCCGAATGTTTACAACGTCTTGCTCCGCCCCTGATAAAGAACAAAACGAGACCTTTGATAAGCTCCTGAATCATGTTGATGAGAATACATATAATCTTTAAAAGGTATACGAGAGATGCAGTGGCATGTTCACCAGTATCACACAAAGCTCCATACAGATCCGCTTGGGTGTTTGTGACAGCCACCTGTGCGAGTGTGTTTGCCTTGTCTCCTACACCACCACATGTCGCTTCCTTCAGGAAACCAGCAGAGATGATTGATGATGGCTTCATTGTTTGCTTTGCTGCTCTCCCTGAAATTATGTATGTTAAACATTCCTTTTCTTTGTCTTTTGCAATTTTGTTGTTGTCATCGTATTGGAAATCATTCAGTTAAGATTTTGTTATCGTAGATACTTTGAATACACCTTTAAATAACACGTTCAAATGATTTTGTTGCAGTCCAAGGCTAATACATAGTAGATATTATTATAAACAGTGTTGAAGTGCCCACAACCTCCTCAAATAAATGAGCAGACTGGAGGCAATAAACTGTTTTGTATTGATAGCGAGGCCATATCGTCTCTGCAAACAGATGACATGCAAATCTGTGAAGATTCCTTGTTAGTGGTCTCTGATAAATGAAAATTCAAAGCACACAGAGGCATTTGTTCCATGTATTGTCTGGATGCAGAGGATGACCCTTGTACTCATTAGCATTGGTTGCTTGCAATGGTGGCAAATAAGGAAGGGAAGCATATTCAATTGTTGCACTGTCTGAAAAATGTAACTGAAAAAAAAAGAACCTCTCTGCTTTTACTTAAAAAGTACTAAGAAAAAACAGAAAAAGCAAATATTTTCATTAAGTATCTGCTGATGAGCTGCATATTGATTTTGAATGAATAAACCCAGACTTTCAGTTCTCCAGTGGATAACCTCACTTCACCCTACACGTTCAGCAGCAGCTTTCCACCCTCCATAGGTGTGGGCCCAGAAACATCCCACATGGTATCTCACACTGCGATCGCCTCCAGCTCTTCATATGAGGTATTCTATGTGTGCGCACGTCTCTGGCAGCGTGCGTGTATGTGTACACTGGCAGCCTCACTCTTTTATTCAGGGATGGCTCTTTCATCCTCTGTAAGAGGGCCGCAGGGTCTTGCCCTCTGAGCCCCAGAGATGAAGTCTAGTGTTTATGTGCGTTAGATTTCCATCCCACAGAGCAGGCCCTCCCCTTCTACTCACATTAAAGAAGAGATGTGGACAACAGCTTGGTGGTTTACATTTTTATATATCAGTTGCTACACGCAGCAAAGATTTCGGAGGAATAGCTGCTGGTAGACTTATTTCTGTTGCTTTTATTATAGTATTACGATATTCTTCACGTCTAGTTAGACAACATTTATTGACATGTCACTCCTGAGGACACAAGCATCCAAACTGTACAATACAAAAAGTTTTAAAGAAAAGTAAATCACTGTTGTGGAACCCTGTCTCCTAGAAATTATTCTTGTATGTTGCTTAACTGCTTTCGTACTTGCGCTGTTGTGGCGACATAATTGCCACTTGGATTGTGTTTAGAGACAACATTTCTTTCAGGTAATGAAACGCTACATTCATGTGCCGCAAACACATTCTCACTCCAACCTCGTCACATTTCGACGGTTGGTCATGGACCTTCTACGTCCAGATATGATGCGGAAGGTACCCTGGGTGTGTTGGTTGTTGGCATTCTGGGACACCGTGTCAAGTTTCGCCTGTTACATGCATTGTCTTCTTTCAAAATTCACTTCTGTTTTCACAGGAAATTTAACACTTACACACAGTCTCTTTCAAAATGAATGCACTACCATCTACTACTACCATCAAGTCGCCATTACAAAGTCCCACTTTCCCGGAAGAACACACACAAAAAAACTTTTGTTCCCACTGCCATCACCACCCTTAACAGTGTAAAATAGCAATTGAAGTCCCACCCAGATACACTGCTTTGTTGTATATCTTATATAATGTCTATTGTGTTTTGTGTGTTCTTGTGTATTTTATTTCGGAGCTTGCCAAAGACGAATTTCTGTTACTTGTGACAGACAATAAAGGTTTATCTTGTCTTGTCTACGGCAGTACAACAATGCAAATTGACGTTTGTTTTCCTCAAACAACTAATGCAGGTGGTAAGATTTAGGTTGGGGAGGATGGTGGGCGTACAAGGGCTTAGATTTTGTTTCAACATTTGGGAGGCACATATGAAACGAACACTTTGGGGGTCATTGAACACTTACTTTTCCTGCATTCTGGTGATTTTTAATGGATCAATTTTTGCCTTTTCTGCATCAGTTTATGGTGTAAATGGCTTAAAATTTGTCAAAAAAACTCTACTTTCATGTTTTTATTGATGGGGACAAATGCACACATATCAAATACTGACGGGGTCATTTCCCCCAAAATCGACACCTATGCCAGCATACATACAACATGCAGGACCTTGACACCAGAACGTCAGTTTCACATCCAAACTCCTGTCTTAAAGGGATAGTTCGCCCAAAAATGAAAATTGAGCCATTATCTACTCACCCATATGCCGATGGAGGCTCAGGTGAAGTTTTAGAGTCCTCACATCACTTGCGGAGATTCCAGGGGAGAGGAGGTAGCAACACAACTCCACTTGGACACTACGGACGAGCAGTATGGAGATATTTTGTGGTTTCAATTGTGTGTTTTTTTGGACGTTTGAATCTGGGGCGCCATCAGCCTGCATTAGGTGGAGTTGTGCTGCTACCCACTCCCCCCTTGGATCTCTGCAAGTGTTGTGAGGACTATGAAACTTCACCTGAGCCTCCCTCGGCATATGGGTGAGTAGATAATGGCTGAATTTTCATTTTTGGGTGCACTATCCCTTTAACTTTGGTTAAAGTTAGAAAAAGATCATGATTTAGAAAATAAATGTTTAAAGAAGAAATAAGAAAATAATACTGTAGTTACTACAACTGGATATTGTATTGCCAAATTGCCTATTTTGGCAAAAAACAACCAAAATATGTTGTCAGTGGACATTTTACTGATGACTGGATTATAATTTCAGTCAAAATGTACGATAGGTTCAGTATCTACATTTATGTGGCTTGCTAGATTTGTTATTTAGCAAGATTTGATTTTTCATTATGAACTAGCCATCGTAGTTCGAAGCCCAGCTGCAAAGAGCAGTGTCTGAACAACACTGATTTGTAGGTGAAACTGCTTTATTCAGTGTTTTTACTGGTTTTAATCACCTTGTCTGTTTGTTTTGGAGAGGAAGAGACCTCTGCAGATAATTCGGCTCCTGCTAAAAACCTCCTGAACAATGAACACTGAAGGAATTCTAAGCAGGAGAAGTTGCAGTTGGTCGCAATGTGCAGTCCTCACCACTGTTTGTCACTGATCCCCCTAAATCAGCAATAGTCAGCAATCTTCACTACCAAAAGAGCCATTTTTTGACCAAAAATCATTTTAAAAATCTGCCTGGAGCCATAAAACACATTTGGGTGTTATGGGAAACTTACGTAGGTTTAAATGAGCATTCAAGAATATGTTTTACAGCAAGATGGCTCCTCTGCAGTGGGCTATTTATGATTATTTGGTAGTTTAACATTGCAGCGTTGGAGGTAAAAGCAAACAAATCTGTCCATTCATCTTCATCTTCTAACCTCTTCATCCTCTTGAGGGTTGCAGGGTGGCTGGAGCCTATCCCAGCTGACATCGGGCGAGAGGCAGGGTACATCGTGGACAGGTTGCCAGACTATCGCAGGGCTGACACATAGAGACAGACAACCATTCACACTCACATTCACACCTACGGACAATTTAGAGTTATCAATTAACCTAGTCCCCAATCTGCATGTCTTTGGACTGTGGGAGGAAGCCGGAGTGCCCGGAGAGAACCCACGCTGACACGGGGAGAACATGCAAACTCCGCACAGAAGGGCTCCCACACCCGGGATCGAACCAGCAACCCTCTTGCTGTGAGGCGACAGTGCTAACCAAATCTATCCATGCACTATTGAATTCTATATTTTCATCAGAGACTTTTACTTTTATGGATTTGGAGTCCATTGCTAGCCTTGTTGAGGAGGCTAAAGACTAGCTACTGCTATTAGGGTTTGGCAAAATTTAGAGGAAAGGGCGCCAGGTTGTTGACGTATGATGCACATTTTAGTTGACGAAATGTTAAACTTAGGCTAGGCTACACATTTTATAATTGCAGAATGTAAGAGTTTCTTTCTCCTACAACAATATATAAAATGAAAATGTTAAAAACCTTTGTCAATTTCATGTGATATTTTTTGTCAAAGCCACAGAAAGCCACTGGAGAGGGGCTAAAGAGCTGCAGGTTGCCTACCCCTGCCCTAATTCTTACACACTAAACTTTAAAAGACAGAAATTATAATATTAATGGGATATCAAAGTCTTTAATTTTACAGTTCACAGCTTAAGATAGTAAAAGTATCCATCAACAAGTGTGTTGCATATTCTCTCGTTTATAGCAGTGAGAAATATACGAATATGAAAAGCCAAAAGACAAACCTGCATGCACACACAATGGTACATTCATGCTTTCATTCAGATCTATTCACACAAGCATGCATGTGTGCACACTGTAACCCACACACTGGCACTATGCATAGTTGGTGGATATACACACACACCCTGAGAGAGTGGCGGGTCAGATGGGTAGCAGAGGCCGGAGCTGACCTCTAGTGTGTGTGTAGATTTATTCTAATCAGTACTCTGCTTCTGACAGGTTAACTGCTGCCCTCTGACCCGGGGAGCTCTCTGGGTGTCACCGTCCTTGTGTTCCCTGTCCGCTTTTATCGGCAGCAAAAAGAAAATGTAAATTAAATGCAGCATAAAAATAGATGATGGGAGCTTGTTCCTCTCATCCTTTTATTCACCCCATCTCATCTCTCCCTCCTTCCTGTGCTGCTTTTCTACAGCTGCATGCTCAAAATGTAATGAAGAGTTGCTCGCTTTTTTTTTTCTACCTGGCTTCCTTTCTTTCTTTTCATCAACATATACAACTGGCGTAATAAAAACAGTGGTGGGGTGGAGAGCAGGTAGTTTCCTGATGCTTGGCGGCTGATGATCGCCAGTGGAGTTATGTTTAAGTGAAGGCATTGCTACAAATAGGTCATGATGTAAAAACCTTTCATCCATACATCACACAGGAGAGAAAAAAAGCCTCCTCTGTCTCACTCCGTCTCTTTCTTTCTGTACGACTGGCCTTAGTGGTTGTAGAAGGTAGCGTTACATCTGTTGTTGTGCCTTTTCAGAGCAGCAGAGAGGGCAGTCGAATTAGATAGCATTGTTATGCCTCCATCAGAGCAATTTTCCAGCAATGCCTCTAAAAGCCCTCGCACACTTCATCAGTATTATTGTAATTCTTTAGCTCTAGGTTATTTGGCAGCTGCTGTGCCCCACTGGCAAATCCCATTCGTGATGCCGTCCCTTTCACCGCAGCCAGAGAGCCATTGATTTTTCTTTTCTCTCCTCCAGCCTCGCCCAATTCATTTCGGATTGCTCGATATGAAACATTTTAATTTCTGCTCGCACCTCCACTTGGACAACAGTCAGAGGTTTCCCCTTTTCTTCCTCTTTGTGCAACATCTCTTTTTCCGACTCTTTAATCAGTCATGAGGTCAGAGTAAATTGATTTCCATTTTTCTTTTCAGTTTCCTTTTCTTCAATTTTATCGATTTAAATAAGTTTACAAGCAGAGAAAGCCACTTTAATGTGAAGGAACATACACATTTCCATTAATTTCTTAAATATTAATTGAATTATACAAATTTTACAGCTAATCTTTTCAGCGTTGCATGTGTTATAATGTGTGCATATGTGCAGGTGTGTAATCAGGAGTATTCCCTCTATGATTGGGCATGCATGTGCCATTATAGAAGCTATGTGCAGTCTGATGGAACCTATTGATGTTTGAGTACACAGGCCCTACTTAATTAGTCCATCACACCCACTGCTTTGGTCTCTATAGGATCCCCGTAAGTGGTGCTCCTTTGCATATGCCATGCGATTTCATAGACAAGCTTCCTTTTTTTTTCTTCTTTTAAAATGATGGGAAGAAAAACAAACATTATATACATCACAGGGGATGGGACTGTCTGGTTCAGTCGGAGCGTCTGTGTGACTGGCTGTCTTCCTCACGGCGTACGCCTGGAGGTTTCGTCACGTGTGTGTCTGACAAAATTTGTGCCACTCGGCGTTTTGCACACTAATCTGAGAGCCTTGCACTCGGCGTGGCAGACATTTTGGACTGTGTCATTGATTTGGAATCGAGCTCTGCACTCCTTGTCCTTCACTTAGTGTTGAAATCAATGATGCCTGCTTCTGACCATGCATTAAAATCTGCACCTCCCCTCCCTCCTCCACCCTTCCTCCCCAGGACTTTGACTTGTGCTTTTAATCTGCTCTGTAGCCCGAGTTTCTCCTTCACCGCTGGACTTGGAAATGTGCCATCCATGAATATTCAGATAAGGTGGTTGCTCTAATATTGAACATTACCTGCCGCAACACTGAGAGTGAGACTCATCCTGTGCAAACAGGTAAAGAAGAAAATGGAAGACGGAAGTAAAATCTCTCTCTTCTTTGTTTCCCATTGATTGACTCTGTGATTGGAACACACCAGCAGTCTGAGACAGCACCCTACTGCTTGTGTGTGAGTGTGTGTATCCTTGTGTGAGTGTGTGCCTATAGTGTGGTGTCCATACACGCTTTACACTACATGCATGTATGATATTTGAAGCCAAGTGGTCTGTCACCGTACCTGTCCCCTGCAGGTTGACCTCTGCCCACCCCCCCACCCCCCCACATTCCTGCACAAGGTTTAGGCTTTTCCCTGGTAACCACCTGGAGAGTGAACTTGCCCCAGACCTCCATTTATTTCCCACCAGCATCCATCACTCAGGAGCCAATGGGCCAATGGCCTTAGCCACTCCAGAGAATTTGTAGCGTTGTTTTTTTTTATTTTTTAAAACAAGTTTTGGTATGGGAATGGGAGAGTTATTAAAATTAAAGAGCAGAACTTTGATCAAAGTAATTTATAATGTGGGACATTTAAAAATATAGAATCTATTCTCATACCACAGTTTGTATGATGACTGATGAATTTGTGTCCCACAAATGGTGTCATAACATTAAGTAATTAATGTAAAGTTACACACTTAACACTGGGTTACAAAGGTTAGGTTTAGTAAGGATTAGACTTTAGATTAGACTTGGGAAAAGAAACATGGTTGGCCATTGTCATATTACATACTTAACGTAAAGTTACATACTTAATGTAACATACTTAATGTAAGGTTACATAAGTTAGGTTAAGCAAAAGAAACATGGTTGGGTGTCATCACGTTACATACTTAATGTAAAGTTACGTGCATAACATAAAGTACTTAACGTAAAGTTACGTAGGTTCGGTTTAGGAAAAGAAACATAGTTGGCCATCGTCACGTTACATACTTAATGTAAATTTACGTGCTTAACGTAACATACTTAATACACATAGGTTAGGTTTAGCAAAAGAAACATGGTAGGGCGTTATCACATTACGTACCTAACGTAACACACTTAAAGTTAAGATACATAGGTAAGGTTTAGGAAAAAAAAACATGGTTGGACATTGTAAAATTACGCACTTAACATAATGTTTTTAACATAAGGTTATGTAGGTACGGTTTAGAAAAAGAAACATGGTTGGGTGTCATCACGTACATACCTAATGTAAAGTTACATGCTTAACATAACGTACTTAATGTAACGTATTTAACGTAGAGTTATGTAGGTAAGATTTAGGAAAAGAAACATGGTTGGGTGTTGTCACTTTACATACTTAACGTAAAGTTATGTAGGTTAGGTTTAGGAAAAGAAACATGGTGACAATATACCTTAAAATAAGTCAGAGTTCACTTGGTGTCACATGGGACATGAACACCTGTCTCCTGGGTGTAAGTCCTGTGTTTGTTTGACCTATCCAGCACCTCAACCTGCCTCTTTATGCAGACTTTACTTCATACTACTTCCTTCTTTACTCCTGTCAGCACATTGGTCATGTGATTGCAACCCTCCCAATTGTGAGGGTTATATACACATCACTTTCAACCTGTGTAACAGTGCATGAGAACAGCCTGAAATATAATGTCCCACTTTATATTGAAACTGCGGAAAACAGCTGAGAAATAGAGATATTGGGCCATAAATTGAGCTTTTGCCATCAGCGGTATCTTCATGGACACTCTTTTTCACTGTTTCTGTGAAACAAGAGAAAACCTTAAACCACGAGTGAGTGGAGAGGTTATGAGAGAAGGAACTTGAAGAACAAGTAAAACATTAAAGGAGCTTCTCCTGTAGAAAGACATGTTTTCACGGCCCTCCTGAACATTTTCAGTACAAGTGTCTTCAACAAGAATCCCGCAAAGTTTGTTTTGCCTTTGGATGTGTTGGTCACATTCTCCTTTCAGTGATGATTAAGTTTGTGGATGTTGAGGTTACAGTTACTAACAAGAGAGCGCATCTGAAGAGATCGAGGTTTATTTTGAACGAGAACTATTATTTCCAACATACAGAGAGAAGGTGACAATAGGTGGGAAGAAGCGAGGACAGGAGAAATAGAGCAGTTAGACGGGCAGGTGGATGGAGACGGAGCAAGAAAGAACAAATGAAGGAGGCATCTCATACACGGCTTCCCTGCGGTGCCAGGTTGAATAGACCCAGCACAGATGTCAAAGGAGAGGCCTCTCAGCCACATTGTACACCTATCTGTCACCACACCACCCTAACAATAGGGTATCCCCTGTTGGCAACTAGGTAAATATTGTGGATGGTCAGGGGTTAGAGGTGGTGCTGGACCCGTAAGATTTAAGTGAAAATCAATGCTGGTGAGCTGTTGAGGCCAAAGTGGTGTGGGTGGTAGCAGTACAGTGTGTTCACCCGGAGTGTTTGCAGTAATGGCAGGCTATCATAATCACAGGACACTTAGAAAGGTCAGAGTGTTTGGGTCTAAGTGAGCACCTTCCCCTGCAATATAGAGTATATATAAGAAAATACTCAACTGCACACACACAAACAATATCATCATGATAGCATTCATAAGCAGCTGTTTCTATTTTCGCTTTGTTTCTTCTTCTTTTGTTTTTTTTAGATCAATTTGATGTACCATATAGTATAAATGTACCATATAGTAGAAAATAAAACAGAAATTGTATTTATAGTGTCTTACAGTTTCTTTTAGCTGGGTCAAATGCAAGCGGAGTTGGCTGGCGCATTGATTTTGGAGTTGTTTGGCACCATTCCACCAACAGTCGACCAATAGTCGTCATTTAGGGCCATTAGTCGACTAGTCGCCTGCATGTTTACGATATTAATTTAATTATTAAATGATATATTTTGGTGGTTTGAGTTGAAGGTGTGAGAAAGAATAGTATCAGTAACATTGTTAACACTGTGCTACATTACAGAGAAATACAAAACCGTACTAATGAACCTTCATTAATATAGGCCTATATTTTATCTACAAGTGCACGTCACACACTGCGCGAGCCGCCTGTTAATGACACTGTGGGCTAATGGGCATGTAGCTACTTCCATGTTTCAGATGATACGTCATGTTTGTAGTCGACCAATGAAGATGAGTTTACATATCACCTTGGGTTCGTCCTTCACCTTCTCAAAATGATCCCACACTTTGGATTTCCTGCCCGACATGTTATTAACTAGCCTGTGGAATAACCGCAGGTACCAGCCCTGGAAATGAACCTGACTCCTGTCTGACTGCTGAGCGTGGACACTTCCTGTGTCTGTCCTTTCAAATTAAACTCCCACATGGTCCAGTCATATAGGTTTTGATTTATTTTGACGAACCGCAGCTCCTAGTAGAGTTCTGTTTTGTTTTTTCCTGCGATTAAGCAACCAATACAATCTGGTTATTGAATTAAATCAATGAATGAATTGCTTTGGTTTGATTTTAAGAATGGCCAGGTATTCTTTTAAATGTTCATGTTTTCTTGATCTTGTTTGAATTAAATGTTCATATTTTTTCTATTGGTCATTTTTTGTAACTATAGCTGCTTACCATTATGCTAACCAACCCTGTGATAGAACTGCTTGGCACAAATGCACAGTATGACTTTAATCATGAATCACCAAATTTTAGAAAACATTTGCGTGCACTGAAGCATGTTCATCTATAGCTAAGACCTTGGCCTTTACTTTTTTGCTGGTTATGAATTATGCCAGAGAAGTATGGCAGAGAGTGAAAAATGTGCCAACCAACCCCAGTCTCCCCTATACAGTGTGTGGGTGATTCCAAACAGTAGTGGATCTTCCCATAGGCAGCTGCCTTCTGTGCCACCCCGAGCAGTGGATGCCCAAATAAGCTCTTGTTCTTGTTCGTATTAAATACAATAAAACATTAATAATGATAATAATAGTGCCTGGGGCACTTAATGTGCTAGGTCCGGCACTGATTCCAAATATTCTGAATGTTTAAAGTCCATCCTCTACCTTTTGATTTGATTTCTCTAACCGAGAAACACAAAATCTGATTAATCAAAATCCAGAAAACCCATTTTCTGAGGCGTACCTCTTTGCTCCCTTCGTCGACCAAGCAGAACAACTATCGCTCACTCACTCAGTAATGAGACCCCGAGCAGGGCAGACGGGCCTTTGGGCAAACACACACACACACACACGCAGAGAAAAACACCTCAGCGAGTTGAGTTAGAGGGGTTAATAAACACAGCTCAAATGTTGGGTTAAGACTGGAACAACAGGCCCGGAATCGAGCCGTTTTGGGTTTCATCGCCGTCCTAAATCTAATTCCGTGTTCTAGAAGCAGAGTGGTTAACTGCCACTGCCGCAATGCTATGTTCATGTCATCTAAGAGAAATCCAAGCGTATGATTAGGCCTCGGTAGGTTTGGGTGAGGCCGAGGGGAGACTGTGGGTGGGATAGGCAGGTTGGTTTCAGGGGGACTTTCTAATAGGCATTCAGTTGGCGAGAGCTCCCCCCTTTAGCACACATACACGCACACACACTATTTCTACACTGTTATTGCTCTTTCTCCTTCTTTCTCTCTCACTCATTTGGTGATCTCATGGAGTGAGCCTTTTCCATGGAGGACAATAGCAGTGGAAATGGATTATGATTATAAAGGATAGGTAGTGGGTTGGCGGCGTACCTACACTGTGCAGCATTCATATGGCGAAGCTCCCCCCCAGGAGGCTCTCTGTCCTTTCTGCCTAAACTGTAGGCTTGGTGATTTTCTTTATACCATTTTTCTGTACATACTATACCGTGCCAGCGCGCTTACACCTTACACATTATTTGCTGCTCTATTCAAAGCCCCAAATAAGCCTCCGCTCTGCAACCGAGAGCCTTTGAAATCTCCTCTGGCTTTTTTTCCTCTTATGAGGGAGCTCAAGTGTGAAGGTTTGATATGGTCAAATAATCAGCATTAATTTGATAGAAGCACAAAAGCGATACCTTTTTTTTTTTCTGTCTCCCCCATCAAATAATTAGTTGCACATTTTAGATATTTGATAGCAGTTTGGCCATTAATAATTCATGCTCACTAAATTCATAAAACATCATCTAGTCCCCAGCAAGTAACATTTGATATTACATCTAAGGCCCAGAGCAGAGATGTTTGCCAGAATCCCATCAAATGAAATTTCTAAAAATACTGACTAGCATGTTCTCCCTCAAAGGCTCTCAGTGGCCCTTTAAGAACGACTGGAGGAGGAGAGAAGTCCCCTGCTATCTATTTTCTTTGGCACCACAGCTCTTTTCTGAACGTCTTCCATTTGATTCCCTGCCTCTCTCCTTTTTTTTCCTCCCCTTCCCTCTCCCTCTCTTCCAGCCCCTTCTCATGATGTCAATTTAATTCAATCTAAAGGATTTAAAGCAACCAGTATCTTTTAATGTCTGTTGGAAAGGCACTTGTAACACACCAAATTTACTCTCACCTTTCTGCTGGGATTTTGAGGGGGGGAAATAAAGATCAATTATTTGCCGAATCTGAAGTTTCATTAAAATCACTTTTCTCTCTCTGTGTCCTCGCGTCGTTTCAAGTGGGCCATCTGTCTAAACATCTCTCAGGGTTCTCTTCCCTTTTTTTCTGATCATTTCCTCGCCTTATTCATGAACCCTAGGAGTCCAGCTTTGTAGTAGTGTTGGAGCTGGAGCAGCCTACCCCCACTGAATACAGCTCTGGGCCTCAGCCTGCACAAGACTCCCCCTCTCCACCCTGTTACCTCTCCCCCAACTCTCCCAAATAGCCTCCCCTCCCCTTTACCTCCCTCCACCTCTTCCCCACAAGGACCTACAGAATCTCTGAACTTGCTACACAGAAATGACCCGCCTTATTGAGATCGGTTATCCTCACCCTCTGTCTCTCTCTCTCTTCCCCTCTCCAACCCATTCACTGTTTGAGACCCCCCGCCTCGTCCCCGGCCTTCCCTCCTTCCCTGCCTCTCCTCCTTATTGCGGATTTGTATGCAGGCTGTGACCTGGGTGGCTACAAAGCACCGCACATTATTCTTGATCATTCCTCTGCCCCCCGTGAAGCCAGTTATGAGGAAAGATCCCTTAATGATGCTCTGACTATTAACAGTGTTTTATGTCCAAATGTCTCCCTCGTCCTCCTAACCAACCGGTCAAATATAGATACAAGAAACCAGGGAATCTACTGTGACAAGATTTTGGTAAAATATACATAAGCCTGTTTGATTATGGCCATAATTGCCAAGTAAAGCGCGGTCTGATAACAGTGGTGTCGGGTATTACTGAGGGAAAATTTGACTGTGCCTGATTGTCTAACAGCCTTGCTGTGGTGCAGTTTTGGTCATTTCTGGATATTTTTCTTCCCCAGAAGTTAGAGTTTAAATTGCTCTTGCACATACTTCCTGAACGTGCAGCGTTTTGCATGAATAACCTGCACAAGTTTTACTCAAATCATTTTGTAATTTACAAAATCATAACTCCTGCATGTCTGAGGCTTGATGATTGCACGATATGCTAAATGATGTCATAATGTGTTCTTTCATATTTTGGATATTGGAAATTATGTTTCCTTTTTGCATAAAGGACAACCAGCATTTTAGAAAACAGACCTCATGAATATAGAGTCCATGAGAGTGTGTGTGTGGGTGCATGCGTGTGTGTTGTGTTTGGTAGAGCGAGATTAGTCTTGATCGGTGGCTGTTGTCACAGTGCCAGTATTGTGTCTGCAGCCAGTCCATCCAGGCCCCCGCATCTCCCATCCCGTCCCAGGCTCATCCCTCTGTCTGTGGGAAGACAAGTCACAGCGCCAGCCTGGCTCCGAGCCAGTGTGGAAGCTCTGGTTAAGTCCCTATGCCAAGTCTGGATTACACTGAGATGTTAATCGTTGGAGAGAATATTAAAAACACTATCGTATACTTTCCAAACTGGATCGACATTTCAATGGCGGCAAATCTGCCACCTGCGAGCACGTTTGGATCGCTGCCTTCGCGGAGCAATAGTAAATCATGTCAGAAGCTATGCCTACTTGAGACATTGCAGCGTTGTTTTGGGTGGAGTTTGGTAAAGATGAATGCCCTTTAAATTCCAGTCTCTTTTGTTGCTTCATTGTTGCAGCTTATTGTGTCATAAGTAATTCTAGCTGACTTCAAAGGAGGTTGGGGTGCAACTGTTGGGTTGTGGGAAGCGCTGTGAATGTCGAACAACGCAAACGACCTCTCTCAGATGGGAATGTTACAGCGTGTCTCTTGTGAAGATGGTTTGTTTCCCCCTTTTTTTGTCTTCCTTCAGATTGATATGTGACCTAAATTTGGCAAATAAAAACTTATAAAGCAGGAACCCGATGCCAAACCTGACCTCCCCGTTGTGCATAATGTGTGTGTGTACGCATGGAGGTGTGCGTGTTTATGTACAAAGGTTCGCTTTTAATGGGTTTTGTGGAAGTGAGTGGGAGCTACCAAAATGGCAAAGGGAGCAACACAGAAATAGATCATATTTCTGGTTTCTGTGTTTTTTCCTAATAAACCAAAGCAATATATCAGAATTACGCATAATCACGGCTTTTCAATATTGACTAAGTTGATTTGTGTGAGGTGTGTGTAGGAGACAAGAGGCCTGTAACCAATTCACTTAGGGAGTATGTATGCATTTGGGCCCCTATAGTGAAGCAGACAGACGTTCAAATTAGAATGATGAATCGTGCTGATCTCAAGCTGTCTATTCTGACTTTGGCTGCAAATTTTAGAAAACCTGTCACTCACTTATTTTCTCCAATGGTTTAATTTTGTTCAAGTCGGACATTGGTGCTCATATTGGCATAACTCGTGGAAGGAAGGGAAGTACATGTCGCCAGTTGCTTGGCAGTAGCAGCTCAGTCACCAGAGGAAAATGTCGGCATTGTACGTTTCTGCAAACCATGGCTTGATTGCACTTACACGTAAATACAAAAATACAAAAGCAGGTCCACTGATGAAGGGCTGGTGCCTGAAACGTCACATGTGGTGATACCATTAGCATCTCCGAAAGGAGCAGTTTCTAATGTGTGGACGTGCTTTTGTATTTTTGTATGTTTTTCTGTCCAGCACCCAATATTTATCGTTTTTGGATGTGTGTATTGTTTTTTTGGGTCTTCAGTATGTTTCATAGATAACATACAAATGTAGTATATGAGGTGTTTTTGGAATAGATGGTGGATGGCATAACATCCAGGAAAGATGGCCGCCAAGCTGCAGACAACTGTTTGAGTGGTTGTTTTTGTCAACCCTTCGAGGCAAACCTTGGAGATTTTAAACTGGAACACTGTTGTATTTCCAAGCAGTGTTTGAGTCACCGTACCTGCAGGTATTTCACCGACATGTTGAAGCATTTCCCAGCAGCGTCTGAGCCTCTGAACCTGGGTGTTCTTCACCGACACATCACTGCATTTCCAGTGGCTTTTGTGCCACCAAATGTGGGTGTTTTAGGCCAAAACATGAGCTTTTCCTAACCATAACCAAGTTGTTTTTGTGCCTAAACCTTACCACACCTTCACTACAGCATTGTTGAGAAACGTAAAGTTTCAGTGTATCGCTAGGTATCCGTGGTTTGCAGGAATGTGTGGTGCAAACTTTTTTTTTTTCTGGCGACTGGGTTGCTGACAGATCTGTCACTATCTTTCTACTGTTGAGCACATTGATGACAAAGACACTGAGGATAGTCAAGAATGAGAGAAAGACATAAACAGAGCGAGACACTGAGAGAAAGACAGCGTGAGCATGGAGAATTAAGGCATTGTTTAGCAGAGTCGCCGGTAATCAGCAGGAGTTGGACATGCAGAGATTGTTAGCGGGGCTGGAGATCGGGGGTCCATACTATCACTGTCTACCCTACTGGAGAGATCTCCATGGGGGGAAAGAGTGCCCTCTGGCCCCCTACACTCCCATCTACAGCCCTCACACCTCCTCACACACATTCCTCACATACTCTCACTATTGGCCTGTCCATCTTCCTCTCACGCTGCCTCCATTTCGACTGATATCTTACTCCACATCACAGAAAAGGTCTATACGTGCCTCTGTTTGCCGCTGTATAGCGAGCGCAGCGGAAACCTGTTGATAAGCACAAAAAAATGGTGTGATCATGTTTGGTACATTAAAGTAAACAGGAGTCGACACTGTCTGGCTACTTCTGCACTGTGATCATGCTTCTCTGCATGTTTCTGTCAAATTTACAGTACGCCGCAGTATAAGGGGAACGTCTCTCTCTCTCTCTCTCTCTCTCGTCAGCCGTGAAAGCGTCTCACTGTTCGAGTTAACAGAAAGAAGTTACACCTGCACGCTCGCAGCTGTCAAAACTTCCTGCTGATGCTCACGTAAGGTTTTAAGAGAACACACACACACTTACACATACACTGTGTTGCTCTAACAGAAAGAATATTCTTAGTGCACAAGCAAGCACACACTGTCACACTGTTGTTGCTTCAGCTCTGTTGCAAATTTAGCACCAACACACCTCTAACTTTGGCACTGAACTTTTGTGCTCAGACAGCTGAAGCACATCTGGATCTGGATCTTTCAATGGGGTGACAACTATTAAGTATCCATATCAGAATTTCATTCTAGTGTTAATGTCTTAATACAGTGTTATAGCTTTATCACATGGGTTATAGTTCTGTGTATAATTTGACCAAACCGTAGGCTATGGCACTAACCAGCTTTCATGGCAGCTCAGTCACCAGGATAAAATGTTGATATTGTAGATTTCTGCGAACCAAGGATATGTTATGACATAGTTCTGATTACATGTATATAAGACATCGGGAGGTAGAGGGGATGATGGATGATGTGACACCTAGGTGAGACAGCTGCTAAGCTGCAGACCACCGTTCGAGACCAACTGTCAGCAAATGACGGTTGTTTTTTAGTGAGTCATCGTGGCGTTTCCACTGGCGATTGTGGCAGCAAAAGCCTCGTTTCCACCAAACACTTTCAGTATGGCACCTTTGGAACCAAAAGTAACCCTTCAGACATGGTACCTAGACCCTAGCGTTTCCACCGCAAACAGTACCCTTAAATGTGGGCAGGGCTGTTGTCACTCACTGCTCCGTCCAGCACTCACTGTATTTCCTCATATATTAAAAAAATAGCGGGTTTGTGCATTTAGTCCTTCTCAGGTAAGCTCAGGGGTTTACGCTGGAATCCCACTGGATGCGTGTCTGTTGCGGAATGGCTGCGCTCGTTATCCACCGTCCGTCAACACCCACTGGCTGCGTTTGTGGTGCAGAGTGGTGCAGCTCTGCCGGACAGCGGGAGTCACAAGGACCCACGAGATCTCGAGAATTCACGCATAATCGCATGATATAACAAGATGTACATATATTATATGGGTCATATATGATTTTATGGTTTTGCACCTCCATGATTAACATCTCCTAATCCATGGTGTCAACGGGGTGAAATGACGTCTGAAAACCTCTGACCTGTTGACTTCAGGCCTGCCTCCGCCCATTATAATGTTTTCAAGGTGTAGTGCAGGGAAATATGATCCGCCGTGAACACTGTGTATTTTATTTTGAAAATTAACCGGATGTTTTATTTTGTTTCTGTGCACAACTTCCTGCCCCCCACGATCTGCTCTGTGCTGAATTGCTGTGTTGTCCTCCGGCGTCCGGCAAAAATAGAAGTCCTGCATATCTGTTGCAGAGGGCTCCGGAGTGCCGGAGCTGTGACGGACCCAGAATGCAGCACAGCCACAGCCGATGGAAGCACACACATTGACTAGAACTGAACGGATCGGCTCCGCTGCTGTTCCGGAGCTCAGACACAACCCACACGCATCTGGTGGAATTGTGGCCCACAGAATCAATGCTCTTGAAAAGTTTATGTCTTCGGTGTGTTGATTGGTTTACATCATCAACTCATGCACTGAGTAAGATTGACGTTCCACCTAAAAAGTCGCCAGCAGTTGGCCCAGTGAATTAAGTTTTTTTTTTCTTCGACTACATCCTTATATTTTATAGTAACAGTCTACTAATAAAACTCTCCACAGTATGAACAGTGGTTACATGAGCCTCAAAACCAGCCACAACTCAGCCCTGAGCAGAGTGACCGTCCTCTATTGACCAATCAGACTGCAGTGTTCAGAGCTCCACCTTTTAGTACCAGATCTGTGTGCTAGGTACCCCAACAGAGTGGTGAGCAATGGTTCAGTTGGTACTATTCACATCTTTTCACAGTGGAAACGGAAAAAAAAGCGCACTGAACTGAACTGTACTGTTTGGTGGAAACAGGGTTAAAAGCAGGTATTTTTAAGCCAAAACATGATCTTTTACTCACCATAACCATGTGTTTTTTGCACCTAAACATAACCACATGTTAACCACAGCATTACTAAAACATAAAGTTTTAACATATCTGCTACTGTACAAATGTGACATATTCAGGTTTACTAAAATGTAAAATGCCAACACTTATCTTGGCGACTTCACGGTTACAGATTATTGTTGCTGCTATGTTGTTGTTGTCAGGCAAGGAAGTTTCAGTTCAGCAGCCATGTTCCTCCGTCTTAATGAACTCATCAGTCAATAACAGTCAATGACAGCAGTTCCCCGCGTTATCAGTATTCACGCGGGAAATCGTCAGCTTTCTAATTAAGTGGATCAGAATTAATCAAGCAGCCGTTCACTGTGGCTGTGTGTCAGAGGAGGAAGCAGTTATCACCCGAAGAGCACAAACGCTCACACACACACTCACACATAATTAAAGCACATATAGATATTCAACCTTGCAAATGCATCTATTTTATACATCTCATTATAAAATTCATTAAAACTTAGTTAATTAGTAACAGGCGTTGTCTTCTTACAAGTACATCCCAGGTCGGCCTGTCGGAGGATGCTCATTTTTTCATCTTCTTACACAAACCTTCTTTGTGACTTCTTTACACAGATGGAAATCCAACTTTGTCTGTGTCTGAAACTGTTTGGCATTTAAACTCTGGTCTTGTTGATTTTCGGATTTCGCTAACCTTTCGGAGGCGAGTCTGCGCTTCTTTGGTATTTGAACACGTGTTTGGGTATCTTGTGCGCTTTGTGGGAGAGACAGTGAGGCAGTGTGTGTATACGTCTACCTACAGTATGTAAGCATGTGCTCGGAAAAGAGGAAGCAAAAAGACAGACAGGAGTATCTGCATGTGTGTGTTTACGCTTTAATGTTGTTGTTGCTCGGATGCCCTCTTCATCCTGAGCCACAGATTCAGCTGGTGCCCTCCCCCAGCTGACCTTTTAATGTAAACTGCTTGTTTTAAGATGCCACGTTGCATCAGAGCAGAGAGGCTGCTGGGATGCGACTCTAGTGTTGCGGGGAATGAGGGAGACAATTCAGAGGTGGGGAGAATTTGTCGAAGTGACCTCGGGAACCTTTGACCTTTTAATGAAGCTTTTATTACTGACATCCACATTCACTTTGTTTTGTTTTGGATTTAACCCTCATTGAACTCTGGAGTTTATGTTCTTCCCTCTTGCCCTCCGTTTCACTCCTTCCTACCATCTTAACTGCGACATCTCATTGTTTCCTTTTCTGTCTTCTGTATATATCTGTACTTTTAACAAGAATGAGTTGTTTTCTTTCGTCCAAGGTCTTGTCTGACCTTCCAGTGTGCATGCATCCCAAACTGCAGACCTATTCCTTAAGGTCAGTTAAATGTCCTCATATTTAATTGAACAAAATAGATACATAAATAAACACTTGTATTATTCTTTATTTATTATTCTATTGCCAACATGGCAGCGTAAAATGGTGTCACTCTGATACTCCAAACCAAATACACAATTCGTGTTTAAATCTCTTTCTGTTATTTTATTTATTTTAAGCTACCAAGTATTTCATTATTGTCATCTTGGAGCCACCGTAGGTAATTCATGGGAGCCTGTGACGAAGAGATTATTTTCCAGGTGAGGAAATGGGGCAGTTACTGATCAGATTATGTCAAGAATGCAGCCCGAAGCAGTGCAAGCTATTGGTACCACACAGCCAACAGCGGGAGAATATGAAGCTGAAAAGTAGCAGCATTAAACCAAAATGTCTCTTTTAAAAAGTGTGCCATTGGGAGAAAACATTTACTTTCCACACCGCTGCAGATAAACACTGATATGAAAGAGCTGGTCACTGAGGAGATGAGGTGTGAGCCCAGGCAAGGTGTCCTGTGATTAGATGGTCAATGTTATATTTTGGCAAACAGAAGCTTTTCATTAAAGGAAAAAAGTCGCTGTTTGCACAAGTCATCACTTGCAGCTCCCAATCCTGGGTTTAGCGATACCATGTGATGTCATAGATTATCATTATAATTCTTCCTGTGTGTGTGTGCCTACAACCTAAAGTCGCTTTTAGAGAGATTGTGTAGAAGTTTAGTTTAATCCCTCTAGTCATATTCACATATTATAGACCTGAGCTGAGGATGAAGGATTTTGTACAACAGGAATAAACTGAGGATATGTCAATCTGCTGTAATTCAGCAGTAATTGTACCAAAGATCTTTGTTCCGATCTTTATTATGCACACACATGCCTTTAGTGCAAGCTATGTAGAGCTCAGAGGCAGTGTTAATCATACAGATTTGGTTTAATGCTCCCTATACACTATGAAAAAGAGTCTGAGAGGGAAGTAATGCACTTGTTTCAAGGCCATATTTTACTTTTAAAAACTGATATGTACTAAGCCAAGCTGATGGAAAATGAAAAGCCTTAGCCAAGTATGAGAAAATAACAAAGCATCATCATTCTTGAAGAAAACCCACCAATAATGCTTTGATTGTGAATCTATTAGTGCAGAACTTCCCATGGCAGATGGGTATGTGTTCCGTAAAGGGACAGCGCACCCTAAAATCAAAAATACATATTTTGTCTCACTCTGAAGTCACCGAAATTCAGTGGTTGGGCAGTAAATTAGGGCATCAGACACTGACGAACAAAGCCATCCTTTCACGTTTGTCTGATATGTGACTGTTCGCCCTTATAGTTTAATGGCACCTGGTTGCATCAGGGGGAAACGTGACGGGACAAGAATGAAAATTGAGGCGGTGAAAGTTGAAGTGGGGCTGGCGGGACCGACCTTCAACTGCAAAAAAGGGTGTCCGCAACCCGTAAGATTATAAAGCCAAACCCTGTTCTTGTTTCGTAAACCTAACCACGTGCGTCTGTTTTCGAGGGAAAAAAACATCAGTTGACACGGCATCCCAGAACATCAACAACCAACACACCCAGGGTACCTTGCACATTGTATCTGGATGTTAAAAGTCCATGACCAAATGTCGATATGTGACGAGGTTGGAGTGAGAATGTGTTGGTTTGTCTCTTACCCGTAGGGTGATTTATATCGGCCATAGAGATGTCTGCCTTCTGTTTAATATAATGGAACTAGATAGCACTCTGCAAGAAACACATTTGAAAAACTCAACAGCAATGTCTCTTAATGAAATCATGACTTGGTTACTCAAGATAAATCACAGACCTTGTTGTGGGCAATTTTATGTATTTTCTTTCTACCAAACTACACTTGCCAATCGTATCACTGTGCAGAAGGAAGTGTACATTTACTGCGAGCTCCCCTGCCAACACTGAGCTAGCTAACGTTACAGCTCCGCCAAGGACAACGCTATTAATGTTTACATCTTGCACTGTCATGAGCATCAGCATCTCATGCATGAGTAGATGCACGCTTCCTTCTACGCAGTGATACAGTTGCTGGTTTTCATTCGGTGTAAAGAAAATAGTTCCTACATAAAACTGCTCACAGCAAGGTCTGTGGATTATTTTGAGTAACCGGGTTGTGTTTCTGTAAAGAGACATTGCTGATTTTTAAACTTTTTTTTTTTTCGAGTGCCATGTAGTTCCATTATATTGCAGAGAAGGCAGACATCTCTACAGCTGATATCTCCAACATTCGGCAACTCACACCAAAATAATCTAGACCGATAAATAGCACTACACAACAGAATAAAAATATGTATTATAGATTTTGGCGTGAACTGGCCCTTTAACCTGTCCCTTTAACCTCTGTCATTTCTCAGTGTATGTGCAGGATTCTCATAGACTAAACATTAAGTAAATATTATAATAGAATTGAATCTATATCTATCAGATGTATCCTGTTGTTCATTTCTCAGATGTGTATTTGTCCTCACTTGGTAGCTAAACATGTTTGGCATATTCAGTGACACCTGAACCACTGTGAGTGTTGCTCTTTACTGTATTTCAGTGGTTCCTCCGTGTCTTCCTCTATTCCCTTGAGCTCTGAGCTGCAGTAGTTAGATTGAGCAGAAAACAGCAATGAAACCCTCCATTTCCCCTTTGACCATTCCTGTTTTCTCTACTGTCCCACAGTGCACTTTGACTATGAGCTGTCTGCTTAGCCTGTGGCTGTCTGGCACACTGACCCCCTTAAGAGGCCACATTATGTGTGTGTGCATGCCGGAGTGTGTGTGTGAGTGTGTGGGACTGTGTTTGTTTGTGAGTATGCGTGTGTGCCACCCCTCCTCTACCCTAACATCAACTCATGTCCTCGCTGTTATAAATAATTCATTGGCCATTTGAGGCCCCCGGAGCAGAAGAGCACTTGTGCGAGCCTTTAGTGATGGCCTTTAGTCACTCCTTACAAACACCCACTTAAACAGTCCTCACACACAAGAATACACTCCTCTCGAACCACGCCAAAGCAGCCACTTAAACTGTCACAGCAGATCAATGGGAAGCCCAAACTCAACATTATCCTCTCATAACAAAGATTTTTTTCCTCACCTGACAATACTGAGGGTAGATAGATATATTTCCCTGTGTAGTCTTTTATCATATCCATAAACTCCTGCTTGGGTCAGTGTTGATGTCCTGAACGAGGAGGAGGAGGAGGAGGAGGAGGAGGAGGAGGAGGGTGATATGGGTTGGGGGGACAAAGCACCTGGGTTTTTTAGCTCCAATCTGCTGTCTGCCTCTGGTTTGTGTATTTGATGTGGCGTTCGGGTGAAAGAACAGGGCACCGGCGAGAGAACTAATCGAGAGAGGTGAGGGAGACATGGCGTGAGCAAGACAGGGAGGAAGAGACGGAGGATGCGGCGTTGGGAGGTCAGAGGAGCATCTCGACTCCCTTGGAGAGGAAGAGAAGTGTCCGGTAGCACCTGCCTCATTACCGTCCGCCCCCCCTCCGCCTGACGTAACCCCGCTAACCCCGAAGAATATACATTAGCCGCGGGCCATACCTATGGGCCATGCAAACACATTTGTACAAGTTTTTGTCGATTAACTAATTCAGAAGTGAGCTTCATTATTCCACTGCCCTTAATTGAGATAACAATGCAAATTCCCTTCATTAACTGTGACATGGACAATTTCTCCCGGGCTCCGCAGGGACACCATTATATTCAGAGCCCATGGAGCAGGTTGCAAGGTGTCATCAGATATTCAAATGGCATGCTTGTTTAATTGCAGTAAATGTAGCATGTCCGGACAGGTTGGCGGAGGACATTTGGAGTGCGTGCCTGGCCATTTTTGTGTCGGTATGTAGGTGTGTGTGTGTTTGGTAATAGAGGTATTTGGATGGTAGTTAAGGTAGGAGTCAGTTCAAGGTGTGTGTATGTGTGTGTCTGTGTGTGTGCGGGGCCAATGGGCCCCCCCAGGCAGCTGTTTGCAGGCCCCTGTGCGATCCCGTGGGGCTCCTGAGGGACTGTGTTGTTGGACTCTTGTCTTTTATGGCAGCAGCAGTAAACATGACAGGCTGTTTGGAGACCATCTGTTTCCAATGGCTGCCGCATGGTAACAGGGAGCTCAACCTGAGATCTGCTTGGTGTCTGTCTCAGAGGTAACAGTCCTGTCTCCGGGCTTCTACAAGGGGATTCTGACGGGGGAGAGAGACGGGAGGCGGATGAGAGGGATAAAGAGGGAGTCCAATGAGTTGAACTTGGCATCTGCATGTGCTACCTAGCATCAAACAGCACCCTGAGGACCTACAGGTACACCCTCATCACCATACACAGACACACACGCACACACACGCACAGGGAGAGGAAAAAATAGAAGTACACTCTGTTCAACACACAGTGCAGACACACAAACACCTCAGGCCATTAAGCTAAAGCAGTATTAAGAGAGGCGGTCCCAGAGCGTGACAGATTGAGTCAAGTTCTTCTAACACTCTCTGGCTGCCGACACGGCGCTATGTCAAAAGCCTATTTCCCTCAACACCTCCTCTTGCCAAATTGAGATGAAGAGGAGAGGAGAAGAAGAGACTGTCGCACTCCTCTTAACACATAAGTCATTAATATGTCTCTGATGCACTCATTTGTTCACCTCACTCATTAATTTGAGTCCTTTCTCGCTTAGACGGCATTCAAATCAAAACAGCGCGGGTAGCTTTGAGGTGTGACTCGGGCTGATTTGCAGGTCTTTTACCTCTGAGGACATCTTGTTGGCATTACAGTATCACAGATGCAGTTTTTTTCCCCCTGTTGTCCTTTGTTGAAATCAGAGTTTAGAACAACACCAGTCACCAAAGTGCTCCTGTAGCCTGACACTGTTTTTTTTTTTTTTCTAATGTCATGAAACCAGAGGTGTATCTGTTGAGACGTGCTTGGTTTTCTTCTGATCTTGGCCTAATTATTCTTTTAAAGTCATTTACTTTCCCATCATTACCCAGCTTAAACACCCCCATCCTGAAAGGCCTTGAACCCCACCCCCCCCTCCACTCTGTCTCGCTCTCTTTCTGCCTTGTCATTTTACTCTCCCAGAACGTACTCACCCATTAAAGAGCCGCTGCGGTCCGCCACTCATTATTGCTCAGTACATTTACATTGAATAGGTCATTGGGACTCAACTAAGTGGAACTAATGTGGGACAGAATAGTAGAAGGTTTGAGTTCAGTGTTACACAAACCCTCTGCTCTGTAATAAGGAATCTCTGATTGCTGTTAAGTAGGCAGAGTGCCTCACTGATCCCAGTCACGTCTGACACAAATGTTTGTTGTTTGTGTTATGGTCGTCTGTTTGTTTTGGGGCAATTGTTCATTTTAAAGGGGAACTACGCCCATTTTCAAAAGTCAGAAATGTTGTTTTTGTGGTCTATGACATTTAAAAAATATTAGTTGACATGAAAAAATTTCTTCCAGTTCCCCAAACTGTAGTGCTAAAACTCAAATTTGTGATGTCATAGGGTATTAAGTCTAGAGCTGCTCCATAGACGATGGATTGGGAAAGATGTTATAGATGACGCCAAGAGCACACAGGGGAATGTTCTGAGTTTAGGTATATTTTCTATTACACATTTCTATCACAATAGAATTAAGCACATTTTGGTAAAAAAAAAAAAATCAAAACAAACATTCTCTGGGTCCACAAAATCAGGCTGCCATTCATTGTCTATGGAGCCACTCCAAATTTATACCAGGCTTACGTTTTGGGCAACAGCCCCCCCGATACAGTTGCTGGCCACCCCACTGACCACCCCTGGGTAATCTAATTGAAAGCGGACATTACTGTCTTTAATACAGCTTTCCTCCCAACCCTAGCATGTCTGCGCTGTTTTTTTTAAACACAACAAAACCCACTAAAAATAGGCTATGGACTACTTTCCCATTGCCAATAGACCAGAGCTGGGGAAATGGCTCTGCAGCTGACGAGCATGCCTTTCTATTTTTTTACTCTGCCAAGGAGGTTATATTTTTGCCGGCGTTGGTCTGTTTGTCTGTTTGTTTGTTTGTCTGCAAAATAACTCAAAAAGTTATGAACGTATTTTGATGAAATTTTCAGGAAAGGTGGATAATGGGGACAAGGAACAGATGATAAAATTCTGGTGGTGATCGGTTGAAGCAAAGTGAATAAAATGATCGTCTGACAGCCTCAGCAGCAATTCCACTGTCTAATGAGACGGTGAAAATAGCGCCATTTGGTGGCCGGAAAGCAGGTCTTGTTCTACTTGCTAAATATTGTTGTAATTCTAAAGTTGAAATTAATGTTATGTGTTGGAAAAAATAAAGTGAAAAACATAAAAAACATATTATATTCTGTGTTGGTACAAAATAAAAACGAAATAAATACACCACAGTGTCTCCATGGTGAAGGCATATATAACCTAATCATGACAGTGATGCAGATAACCTAATTGTGATGCAGGCTGCAAAATTTGATGCAGAGGGGGAGGGAATATCACCTACTTGGTGGAGGTCTGCACTCTCTGAGTGCTTTTCTAGTTTTTTAATGTATTCATTTATTTATTTATTTTTTACTTGTGTCTCACATTTAATGTAATGGACAGGCTGGAAAACAGGTTAGTAAATGGTAGAAAGCTGCACTGAGGCCAGTGGAAATGTTAAAGTGGTGTCTTCTTTTTATATATCTCTTTCTTATTCAGTCCCTCTTTCAAATTCTGTGCAGGCTATTGTGGAATGGTGTTTGAGCCTTGCTAGGATGGAGACAGACAGTATTTTGTGGTGGTGTTGTATTTCTTTCACTGCCAATCGAGCACCTTTTTTGTGCACAGATGTCTAAATAGATAGAGTATTTTTGCATCGATCTCAGCCTGTGGACCTTTTTGTCGCTTTCCAGCCCAGTTACATTGGCGTGTGGTCATCTCCTCTGCTGTCCTTACTAGTTTATTTATTGTACCAACGCACCCAAGACAAAGCCAATGTCTATAGTAAACATTTGAATTGGATTATTGGTCATGTGCGTGCTGAAGTATCATATCAAACTGGAGAACCTGCAGCATCCATTGGTATCAGCCATGTAATTCTATCTTGTTGGAAAAGGGGCCAAAATTGGGGAATATTTTGGTGAGGGAAAAAAATTGAATATTGCCTTTTTTCAACATGGTGTATTTAAATATTTACTGGGGTCCCTAAACAATCTTAAAATTACATAAACTGGGTATAACTGGAAAACTGACAATCATATACTCTTTACACTATTTCAGTTCAGCACACACTTTGACCATTATTTGATTTAAGTAGCCTAATACTTTTTTGTTCATTTATTCATTCAATATTGAGGAATTAATAGATAAATGAAGAAAAAATATTAGGCCTATTTGATCACTCATGATTTGATCTTATGATTTATTACCTTGCAGTAATTTCTTCAATCAATAGTGACTTTTCCCTAAACATTCATTGGAGGCCATTTTTACCACCCAGGATATACATGTGACCTCTGCTTTCAAATTATAAGGTGTTAACACAGAGTAGATACAAAATACATGATTAATTGATTAATTAGATTATATCCACAGGAAGTACATAATATTGCATAGTGGTATGTATAGTGATTTTGCCTGAGCTCTGGCCTGACTAGCATCTATACTAAAACAGCATTATCGAATTCCTGAAATACATAAAAATTTCTGGGGGCCCCACTGTTTCTCTGGTGTCTGGCTTTGTGAGAGAGATTAGCTCACAAAATTTTGATTGAACTTTCCTAGGGCATGAGAATAAGGAAATAAGATGGTGAAATTATTTATTAAAAGATATTTTTTGGGGCATTTTTTGCCTTTAATGGATAGGACAGTTAAGTGTGAAAGGGAAAGAGAGAGAGAGAGAGAGAGAGAGAGAGAGAGGATGACATGCAGCAAAGGGCCACAGGCTGGACTTGAACCTGGGCCGCTGCGGCAACAGCCTTGTACATGGGGCGCCTGCTCTACCACTAAGCCACTGACGCCCCAATAGTGGAATTCTTAATTCAGGGTGTGTTCCCCTTTAAGAGCAGTTCTATTCAAATTATCAAAGCATACTTGAAACCCTACTCACTTCTTAAAATATAGGATGTCTAGTTTTAGAGGTTCTATTGTGTTTCTTGTTTCCGTTGAATCGTTGCCCTGCATACAGTATTGGTCTTGTGATTATGCAGGGACAAGGATGCAGAAGGCTAGGCCATATGGTAGATGTCTCATCGCCATCCTGACGAAGAGAAGGCTTGGGACCGGGCCGCAGGGTCACTCTTTGACACCAACTACCGCGCACCATAAAGAGACAGCAATTATATACACACAGCCAGTCAACGGTAGCCTGCGAACTGTATGATGGGACTGTACGCTTTCAGTGTTTCGGTCTGTTGTACTGAGAAACATCTGTTGTGTTTATGGAAATACAGCCACAGCTTTTTTCATGCTGACAATAAAGTCTATCTACCTACACAACATGTGTTAGGTCTCCAGTTGGAGTAAACAGGCAGCAATTCTGTATCTTGTTTCTACTTCGTAGGCTTGTCTGTGGGTGCAGGCGGGGAGGAGATGAGAGTTGATACTCACACCTCTGGCTTAACATAGTGGGTGGGAGCACAGCAGCTGGTTGACTTTTATTAAGATGCTGTGTATGTGAGCATGTGTGCACGAACGCGGTGTGCTTTTCAACCTGTTTACAGGTCCATCTCAGTCTATACTAGTGTGTCGAAGGAGACGCAATTGACTGTTCTATCAATTAACACTTCGGCTCCATGTTACATGACGGAAGGAAAAATGATTTTCTGTAGCTGGTTAGGTGGTCATTTTGCCAAACACAAGAAAGAGCAAGAAAGAGAGAAGAGGAGCAAGAACTGGAAGAAGAGAGGGAGTACCCTGTCTATGTGAATCCACTTCAACTGGATTTAGCTGTATGAAGTGAGATAGATCAAATATTGAGTAAGTGAAGGAAGGGCATCACCACATCAAAGGCATGGATTGGGAGGCACAGGGAGAGATTAAAGGCAGCCTTGAAGAAGTGGGTGAAGGAGACCAAACTGTGGTGGTTGTAGCCAGGTTGGATGGGCCAGTCAATAGTCGACCCACTGCACTGCTCCTCCAAGTTCGCTGCAATCCGAGCACATTGCTCTTTTTCCCTGCTCTCGTTGCAAGATCTTAAGGACTCACACAGTGACCTTGAGGAGGGAAGGGTCATGAGAGTACAGGGAAGAGGAAAGGAAGGGGAAGATGCTTAGCGGTGAAATTATTCAGGATGAACACCTTCGAAATTCACCACTAGAAGAAGTTCTCAGAGAGTCTCCACCAATCATTCTTTCATCCTCCTCCTCCCTCCATGTCCTCCACCCAGGGGTGTAATTTGCGAGGGGTGGGGATGACACAGGGGACATGTTTCCTCCACTTTTTTATGGTCTGAAAACTAACGTTATATTTTAAAGAAGGGTATGGAAATTGGAATGGTGTAAGTTGTAGAAAAATACATAGAGAATGAATGAAGAGTATGGAAATGACAATGAATTAAAAATGAAAGAGAATTTCAAAAGTTGGAATAAAATCTTTAAAATTGTTAACAGTTTCTATTATAGTAATCCTTGTCTGATTTAAGATGAATAAAAAAGGTTTATTTTTGCATGCTTTACCTTTATTATTTTTGTACAATGTCTTATAATCAGTAAAATGGCCTGAATTGTGCCACTTTACCATCATATTTTACCTAAATTAAAAGTACCTTTCTGAAATTTCAGTTCACCACAGCTTTGCATTTAAAAGCCTATAGTTTTATAATTAATACATATGTTGATATTCACATTGCTTTGAGGTGTAGGGCAGGTATCAGGGCACTTGTAGTGCAAATTTGAGATGAATCCAACCAACTGGGGAAAATTACATGAGATTAAGAGGGTACACCCACCATCTCGGTAGCAATTTTTCAGCACTTTTTCACCTATGGAGTAGGTCAATATATTGATCAATTTCATTACGTTAGGCTAGATTTTGCTGTGTAAGATATATTTGTCACTACTGTACATTAACACTTTCCCCGCCAGAGTATTATTTTTAAGTTGCCAGCCACCACTAGCATTTTTGATCATATTCACTAATCTTTCAAGACCCACAGAAGAATTTGGTCAATGAATATGTAAACAGTATATACACAAAACTGAGGAAGATATTTTATGTTTTTAAACACAAGAAACATTTTATTTTATCTTATTCCACTCAATTTTTATCAATACTTGAATTTGTACATTTTTATTAAAAAAACAACATTTCAGACATGCATTTTCATCAAAGACAAAATCAATTTCACAATAATTTTTTTTGCTTTTGCTCATTTCCTTACATGAGTTTGAATTGTATAAATGCAAATAATAATGATATTAATAATGAAAATACTACTCTATTTGAGGTATGGCGAAACAGTCAGGTCAGTGATCGTTCAGGGTTCTGTTGTCTTCGTCTTTGTGGTCGTCTAGTCTGTGTGTCACTGTCACTGTCACAGAGGTCCTGTTTGGTTTCACCAAACTTGTTTGCGTCTTCGTCCAAATCGGACGCAGAATGCTGATGAAAACAGGAATTGTTGGAGTCTGAGTCCATCAACATCTCCACAGCTTGCGCAACTGTAAATTTTTCTGTCGGAGCCAGCATTTTGTGTTTTGTTCTACTTTGGGTCTGGGTATCTGAAAAATTAAAGCCCCTTTGAGGATTTGAGCCTGTACCTGTGCCCCCTACCCCTCCACTTCTGAAATCAAAATTCCGCCCCTGCTCCCACCTTACACCTATTATGTAAAGGTAAAGATATTAATATCTCAAAATATTGCATGTTTTCTCTCAAGGCAGCCAAATAATTGAAGGAGCAGTGAAAGGAGAGGACAATAGTACGTAAACAAAGTTGAGTGGAGACCCAGCCCCCTGCTGATTCTGGCCCAATCACCCTGCCCTGTTCTCACCCAGCTTGTGTGCCTGCATGCCTGCCTGAGCTTGGCTAGGTTTGAAAAGTCAGGCTTGTGGGTGGATGCTACTCATAAATATGTATTTGGCTTAAGCCGTGTAGTCCCACTGCTCTCTGCTCTGCCTGGCTCGCCCAAACCTTATGCTCCTCTCACTCGTCAGTCCTTCATAAGTTACGGGATGCAACTTCCTGGGGCATATTCATGAAAAGCTGCAACAAAAGAATGATTGATGCGAGATTTTTCTGTTACGGGCAACCACTACAGGGGGATTTTACACTTAGGGCTGGCAGAGGGCTGATTCAGGATAGCAGAGATAAAGATCCAGGTAAATGCCATCGTTGTAGCAGCAAATTCTGCCAAATAGAGAATACAGGCAAACAGTCTGCTGCTGCACCACTTCCTTTGCAGAGAGGCATCACATAAACATCTAAGGGATTAAAAGATTTGTGTCAAGACTGTGAAATCTTGGGAGAATCTAGAACTTACTGGGAAGCAGCCCATAGGCATTGTTGTTAGATATAGCATATAAATACTGTATAACATTATATCTATGTCTGTCTATCTGTGTCAGTCATCACTGATGGCTTCATTAGCACCAGATCCATTTTCAAAGCTCACCAGCGCTCACTTCAAACCAACCCCTTTGAAATAAGTCTTTAAAATATACTTTAAATCTTTCCTAAAGAAGGTTTTGTCTTCACCTTGTAAATTGAGATATAACCGACTGAGCATCTCTATCCTGATCCTTAATTTTAAATTGGGCTGCAGCTAGTGTTTTTCTGAGAGCACTCTCTTTCTGTATATGTGCTTCAAGTCAAAAGGCACAGAAGCTAAGACCTAAGATCTCTGCATGTACAATCTGCTGGGAATCTGTCATGTGACGTTCCCTTTTTATCTACACAGTTGGTGTGTGTGTGTGAGTGTGAGTAAGCGTTTGTGCGTGTATGTGTGTAGCTGTGTATATGCGCCAGCCTCATATAAGCATTGAATCACCATCTCAGTCTCCCGCTCCTTTATCTTTGTGTTTCCTAGGTCGCCCGTTTGCAGTCATCTTAGCGAGAACGTGCGTATCCATATTCTGCAGTTAAAAGCCATGTCAGTCCTCACTGTAATTGATTTTCCCTTTGATTTTACAATTTTATTTGAAGCATTGTCTTAATCAGAAGCTCTATATCGTCAAGCCTCGTGCTGCTCCTTCCTTCCTTGCCTTTATTTATGCTTGTGACAGTTCCTGCCCTTTTTTCCTCATAACACTATTATTAGGCTCAGAGAGAGCAAGTGCTTATGTTCTCTGACAATTCTCAGAAATCGTTAAGATCCACCCCCCAACAAACAAAGCTTAATGCCTGCATGCAAAAACATAGCTTCAGGCCTTGATCAAATAGGAAGCTTTGCTGTCGTCATTCTTAGATGCAAAGTGCAGTTGTTAGCATAGTTAGGAAGCGAGCGCCCCAAGGGCATTGAGATGGTTGTTGTTTCTGTGTAACTATCTAGTTAGAGTTAGACATTAAATCTAGAATAATGACATGATAACAGGATACTGATTGATCTTCTTGTTCTTGGGTAAAAGGGTGAATCCCATCCACAGAGTGTTGCATGGGTATGCTGTTTATTTCCCTCCAGGGCTTCAAATTGTCTAAAGCAACTCGCAACCCAGCTGAAAGTGAGACATTTTCAAATTGGAGTAAAAAGATGAAAACCAAAGCGCCTGATTATGACATGATCACGGTCTCTGCTATGATTCAGCGACACAGTACCATGTAATTATTTTAAATTTTGTGTGCCGTCAGTGTGGATTTGACGTTTGCTCAAAAGATGCTCTGTGCTTTGTCTCGTAGTGGTGCTTCACATCGCCGCTTTTAGTATTCGCCACGGCCTCTGAACCAACACATTCTTATGTGTCATCAACATGTTAGACTATGACACTCACTCTGCATCACAGCTGAACACTTGGGAACGGCGTCTCATCTTATGCTCATTACATGCAGTGCGTCTTTTCAAAATGAACTTCCATTTTTACAAATCAACACAGAATGTACATAAAAACTTTGTGTTTAGGTTTGCTACCTTAGGTTAAGGCAACAAAAGCGAGTGGTTTGGTCTAGAAAAAAACCATCATGGTTTGTCTTAAAACAAGTAAGTTTGTTACTTACATAATGTAACGTCACTTTACATGACATACGCCACTAGCAGAACAGCGGTCTCCAGAGTGAAAGTGTGGAGTTTCTTTAGCCCCTTTTACACCAGATTTTCGGCGAATGTTGGGCCCGATTGGCGAGTTGATCCGAGGTGCCCAGTTTTCCGCCTCGTAGGGTAGTCATATTGGCAGAACCCTTTTAGTTTAAACAGATCAAAGAGGCCTTCCGCCACGGGAGGGGCTGTTGAAGACTTACGGGAGGGGCTGTTGATGACGCCGCACGTGCGACCCACTGGCTGTGGATAAACAGGAAACAGCTGATAGCAGGAATTAGCAAGCAGCTAGTAGCAAGAGGGAAACGCAAACCTGACACTGTAAAGATGAGCAACTGGGGAGACAAGGAATTACACACCCTCCTTGCCCTTGCAAACAAAGAGGCCATTAACCGTCAGATGACAGGAACGGTGAAGAACGGGCCGACTTATGAGAGAATCGCCGAAGGACTGACCAGCCATGGCTTCCCTCCCACATCGCTGTTTACTTCATACACTGAGCTACATGTTTTGTTACTTGCTCACGCCCCCCATTGCCCCGAAAAAGGCACATTCTGTATAAACAAAAGTAGGCAGGTGGCATTTTTGTTTTTTTACTGTCAATGCTGAAAAAAGACTGACTGGGCTTTCCTGCAAATTTGCACAATTCCTATCTAAAAAGGGCTTTTGCCCCATCCACCTACACTCCCACCCATGCTATGCTGACTTTCTCGCTCTTTATACTGTGGCTGTTGCTTGGTGCGCTAAAAAATGCAGCAGTCCAGCGTGTCTCATACCGCCGATAAAGGATGCTGCAGTGTGTCAGTACTTGATGCCCAGGGCCACTGCTCAAGCCTTGGTATTTGACGAATCAGGGAGTGAGACCAGGTTGTTAGAACATTTGATGAGACATACTGCTTTTGAACTACCTGTGGGAAGAACGACCATGTTGTTTCTTGATTAAAAGCTCAGTTTTAACTGTCTACTTTTCTCTCTTTATAACACATCATATAAAATTACTTTTTTGACGCTCTTATTTCACCAGCTTTTGTCTCTTCTCTTGTCTCTCCTCTGTTTGTGTACCTCACCCGAGTCATAACATTTATCGGATTGCTCATATTTGATTGGCTTAGTAACATCTCGTGAGCTAATTTAACACACACAATTGGTGCTGCAGTGGTTAAAATAGAGACGCTGTAATGACTAGCCCTGTAGTGACCAGCCCTGTACTTTAGCCGCTACTGGTTGCCAGTTGACGTGTACTCAGAAAATTACTCTCAGTCTTTACCAATGCCATTTATTATCGCACTTTTATTTTCTCACCCTTTCTTGTAACGTCCGTATAACTTCCAATAAGTTTCAACACAAACTTTCAGTAAATGCAGCCATATAAATCTTAATCCGAGCACAGTCGAAAACTGTTTGCTTCCTTTCTTGCTTCCTTCATATGGCTCCAACAGATGCTCAGTCAGAATGTAATAATTCTCAACAGTTTATTGGTTGTAGGTGTGGGTCCAGAAAGGACGGTGTCTGGGTCTGCACCCAGAAGATGGAGAGGGGTAGCAGGTAAAAAAGGGGGATGCGCTTTTGCCATTTTGCTAATAAGGGGAATGGCGTCCTCTATCGTCCCCACTTGTCTCCCCTCAAATCACCTACTGTCTGTGGGTGAATTTATCCTTGCCGAGATGTTCTTCTTATATTACATAAATGTTAATATTTCTTCTGTTACTTGGTGTATGCATCCCCCGATTAAGAAATCATCAATTAAAATTCATCTTTGTGTGTGTGTGTGCACATATGTGCTTGGTTCAAAGGCTGGCAGCTAGAAAGGGAATCATCATCCAGATGACAGAGAGACTTAGGAAGATGCAGTCATTGTTCTTTATTTTTGTCTTGTTGCATGTCACCCTTGTCCCTCTTTTGAAACAAATGTATCATAATGTTTTATGCCTTTTTTTTCTTGCTCAATGTGAAATGATGTTCAAGCTGGGCCAAATTATGAAATATAAATGGGATGTCAACTATCTGTCAAAACACAACAAAAACATCATGCAACATGGAATTTCACTTTGAATGTGTGAGTGAGGGTTCCTTATGAAGGCTTGTCAGAGGAGAAGTTAGCGTAGTGTGTCTCTTATCTGAATTGTTGCAGAGAGGATAGAAGAATGACAGTCTCCCGGCCGCGGGCCAAACCGAACCTTTCAATCTTTGCTCTGCAGGGACTGACCACTCAACTCTGCCAGCCAAGTACTGTACACCGAGTGCTGCAGTAACCTTGACAGGAGCTGACCTCTGCAATTATAATCCCTATTTTCTGATGTATTGATGCTCTTTTTTGCTGATTCCATGCTGTAGAGTGAAAAACTCACCCAGCTTTAACAAGTTTCAGCACCAGGCCTCACTCCCTATTCCCATCTCCAGCCCTGCTCCTATCCTTAGCTTTATGATAAGCCCTTTCCTCTGTTCTGGTGCGGCCTTTGTACTCATATAACTCCTATCCACTGCCAAAGCTATATCCCACTCCACATCTCTACAGGAATCACCGTTTCCCTCTCCTATCCTTACCCCAAGGCCCGTCCTCTCCAGGCCCAGCCCAGTGTAAACTCCTGCCTACAGCGGTCTGTCCACCCTGTGCCCTGGCTGTCAGCTTTCCAGGCAGGCTGCGTTGACAAGGGGAGGCCACTAGGGCTGTCTGTCATGGGGTTATTCTCGGGGCGGAGACGGTTCAGCTGATTCGCTGACACCGGCTGGCGTGTGCGGGGGCTGGAAGGGCGGGCATTTGGCGGGGATTTGCAACGTACGTGTGTGTGTATGTGCGAGTGTGTACGTGTGTGCATTTGGCGGGGAGCTACCAGGGGTTAGCCTTGCCAGATGACAGGTATGAGGGAGGCGGGGAGAGAGACTCAGGAGGCAAAAAGAAATAAAACACAGGGCTGGCTTCATCAACACACCCACACACAACACATAGACGTGCTCACACATACGTGGCCAGTTGAAGGACAATGAATGGGGTTCCAGACCTCAGCGGCGCAGCTGGGAATATATGCCCTCAGGGGAGGTATGTTTTAATCAGAGAGCAATGAGTAAAAACACTGGACAAAGTGCAATCCATTTTAAGAACAAGTTTTACTTTACTCTAAGGGTTCTGTCTCTGAACTAGAGAATCTGCAAGTTTCTCATTACTTCAGTTTTTGTCACAAGCAGTCACTGATGTTTTTCTTGCTGCACTACTTAGATACCCAACACTGTCACATATTTTTCTGTGGATATCGTTCTGATGATTTGTGAGTCTTTGTAGGCTCCAGTTTATTATTTTTTTGTTCAGCCGTAATGGCAGTTTCTGGTCATACCATAACCAAGTCAGTCACAAACCTCTCCCAAATGTATTCAGTAAATTCAGCAACTTATCTTAAGTTTCCCACAATGTATGTACACGATACTAATATTGTAGGTAAATAGAGATGGCATAAAAACCTATCGTCTTAGCAAAATACCACTCAAGCTACATCTATGAGTCCGTTATTAACATGCGTCTTGGGTGATCCAATCATCCGGTCTGTTGAGATACCATGCCACAGTTCTAACAGCCCAAAACTCTGAAGCCCCAGTGTACAAAAAATGTCCTACTGGACTCAAAGTCCATTCCTCCGACATGCTGTTATCCCAAAAATGAACGCCAATTGATCCAAAGTCCCATTTCTCCAAAAATACACACTCCTGCAGTTAGTTGTCGTTTTGGGTGGTGTTTGATCCGCCTATCTCAGGTGTTTTCATCGACCCATGGCAAATAAATGTGAATCATTTCCATTTACAAACACGAAAGGCATTGTTGTTTTTAACAAACGGGAGGTTTACTATGCTATACACTAACTGGTGAGAGTCCACCCGCACACACTCACAGTGACATGGCTAACTGTTAGCATCACATAGCTGTTACCCAACGGTTATTTATGAGTTTAACAACAGATTCGAGCCGTTTCAGCGTCAGTATGAGTTTGTTGGGACCATTTAACAGTTGCTGCTGTGATAGCTTGTGCTAAGTAGGCAAATGTTAACTGTTTACCAGGAGCAGAGTGGCTCTGGGGACAGTCTGTAAGAGCTGTGTCTACTAGCAGGGAGTCGACAAGCAAGAATGTAAGCTGAGTTGGCTGCCCTTCAGTATGGCCCAGGACACATTAGTGTACACACTGCTGAAACAATATGGCCAGATCATGCAGCAAACTCTGGAGCTGAAAATGAAGCTAACACTGCAGTTCTTTGAATAGCCACTTGAGGCTGGCTCCAAAGCGAGTCAATGCCCACAGACACCCATGTTAACATGCCAAACTTAGCAGCAAAAATAAACATGTTTACATTCTGGTACAAAAATGTTTTTGGTCATTATAGCTAATTTCCAGATTCACAAAAGCTGTATGGGTGTGAATTTTTATATAACTCACCTGTTTACATTTTATTAAGGCTTAAAGTTACAAATAATTGAGGGCGTGTCTGCTTTGAGTGACAGGCTGCTTGCAAGGCGTAATCTCAGTGAGATTCGCCCCTCGTTTCTCCACAGCTACAGCCTCTTGTCCAAATATGGTCACTTCTGGCTCCAAAAATCCGAGATGGCAATGGCCGAAATACTGAACTCGAAGCTTCTAAATTGCAGTGCACAAATTAATGGGTGGCATCACAGTAGCTACGTGTCTGAATGGTCTGAGGAACTGGATATCAAGATGCACTGTGGATGCATTTGGTATATTCACAGCTGTATTTAGAGCTGTCCACTTGTAATCAAATCACCCAAGATGCATGTTTATACCCGGTGTATTCTGGTCATTTTTGCTGCAACATTGTCAGTTGGTTTGAAGAAGGTTTACATGGTGACATTTTAAGTGGTGTGAGGATAACAATTATATTTCATTTAATTTAATCTGTGATAAAGAGTCACATGTATACTTAAAGCAACTTTTGTGTGCCTGTCGGTTAGTCTATATGATCTCAATGCCACCCCAGATGAATTACTACACCCTGCTAGTCTTGTCTGGAATCTGAGGATCTAAGTACTGATATTTAAGCTATACAGTGTCTGTGGTGTCTTGGAGGGTCCCAGTCTTTGACGTCTTCCTTTCTTTCTTTAGGAATCTGATGCCTCTGCTCAGATTGCTCTCCTTTGAGGACTGTGTGGCCTGATGGGACAATAGGACATCAGGACACTATCAGGTGTGCCTGATCAACTTTGCAAAACATGTGAGTGTATTTTTTTCAAATGTTCTTTGAGATTCAACATGTTTACCGTAACTATATATGTGAATAAATCTACTGAAAATGGATTCTGTGTGTGTGTGTGAGGTGGGGATAATCCCTTGATCTTCATCAGAAGGTCCCCGCGACATGCCAATGCTGACTTTGGCCACAGGAGCCAGGACAGCCCCGGCGCCAAAGCAGCCCCGTTCCACTCATGTGGTGCCAGCACCGTGGGCCTTAAACAAACAGGGTCAGTTCACAAAGACAAAAGAGTGACATGGATCCACTGGAATCTCAGTCAAGTCCTCAGATTTGCTCTCTTCATAAATCTGTCAGTCTCCCTGCACACAGGCATATTCACAGCAGCTGGGGGGTTCATTATCCAAGCAGAGATGTCTAATGTATTCGATTTATCTGAGCACTAACACTGCTTTGTGTGCTTTTTACAACTTAAAAGTGGCCTTGAGCGTCTTTCTTGTGATCACTTCTTGTTAGGAATATATAGAAAGAAGCTGCTGCATTTGACTTTAACCGGCTGTCTTTGAAGTTACAATATGCTCTGGCATTCTTTGATAATGTCTTAGCTAATAGCCTCTCATATATATACATATAAATAAAACAATTACTGAGAGAGAGAGCTCACTCGATTACGTCGTCTCTGCTATTACCTTGGACCTCAATTATCATCTTGAGAGTTTCTAAGTCTTACGTTAGATAAATGGCAATTGACTCTTTCTGTTTCCTATAATAGAAGCAGCATCCTGACACTGCAAATGAGATAGGGTTCAGACATTAGTATTCTGTTAATTTGACCCAAGGCGCCTCTATGCAATCAGATCTGAAGCCAAAGCACTTAGCCTATGCTAAGGATTAATGACGGCCATCTAAAACAATTTGGGAGCCAATCAGTTGAACTGAGGAGGGTAAATCTAATATGATAATTTATCTGCATCAACGCGACTCGCCTGGCAGGGAGGAGTATGCTAATTGCGCGACCCTTACCTAGTGACTGGATGCACACAGCTGGGTGTGCTGGCTCTGGCTCTGCTATTAGGGGAACTTTGAGGGACTTTGGAGTTTGCTGAAGCGAGTTCTCCTTGGAGGGTGATGGGAAGTGAACCCCGCCGCTTCACACTGAGCTCAGCCCTGCTCCCCTCAACCCCTCCATTTCAATTTCCATAATGTGCCCGCCTCCAATGACATGACAGCAAGGCGCAAATAAGTGTCTATATTGGTATCAGATGGAGATGTAGAGGATAGGGGTTTTAATATGGTTGGAAGGCCTCCCCAAGGGACCATTTTTGCCACTACAGAACATCAGTTACACAGTTACAACAATAGTCTCTTAATTGATTCGTTTAATTAGCCGGAGATGGAGCTAGCGCTACAGCCTGTCATCCTGTATCATAGGGGGTCTCCTCGGCAGCCCGCATGGCCAGCCTCTTACCCCACACCAGTCAGACTTCCATTAAAGTGTAATTATATGTAAATGAAAACTACATAAAAACCCCTTCTCAAGTTGACCACTGAAACAATCCTGGCTTTCAATGCCTCGTTTTTTTTCTCCTCCGTTTCTACTAATGAAAAGAGAGCAAAAGAGCATTTTGAAAACGCAGCAGCCCGACGTTTTTACATTCTACACATTTGAAATCTTTTGCCCAGCTTGTGAAAGACAAGCAATTAATCAGTGCTTTTGATGGAGAGGTAACTCTGTAAATCAGTTGCCTGCTTTGTATTGTAGAGAGTAAGTGCACTTGGGTGAGTTGGGAGTTGTAAGGGAGAGTGGGGATCAGGGGGCCTGTATGGGGGTATGTAAGAGTTTCTATTTAAACTGATGCCACTCAACAAAAACAGCCACCCTCCCAAATCCTATGCACCCGCCCCCCCCCTCCCCTCGCCTGCTTCTTTACCACAGGCCCAACTTCACAAGCCCTCTTGGTATGAAGTTGGAGCCACAGAGCTAAGAGCAGGGGAGTGATTACAACTTCCTTCAGTGTGAATGGTGCAGATGTCGGCCTGGCCTCAGTGAAGCAGAACAATGCCCTCAAAGGCGTCTGGACACAATAGGCCTTTCTCCTTTGCCGGAGATGTCTCTCTATAGCAGCTTGCAGCGCGGGGATGCTAAGCAGGTGGCACACAGAGAGACAGAGACGGCCCCGGCCCTTTCAAGTCCCCTCGGCTGAAAAGCATCAGTGGGTACATGTGTGGAGGAGTCGCCGTGGATTGCTTCTGTGGTCAGTCTGGGCATTAGCGTCTGGAGGTGTCATTTAGCTGTGGATTAGCCAAGCTGCCTGTTCACTGGGGATTTTCCCCCATTGATGGGCCACTGAGAGAAGCTGGGATTGATGCTCTCTGGCGTCTTTCTCTCTGATCTGCCATGGCTTGGTCGAAGATTGAGAGCTCTTTCGCTCTCATATGAGGAAGTTACAAAGCCCCCAACCCCCACCCATGCCCTCCAGTCCCTATTCTTATATTTACGTCACTCTTACTCTGTATTTCTGTCCCAAATAATTATTATTTATGCAATATTTTTTAAGCCTAATGCTTACAATTAGGGATGTCAGTTTCAGTTAATTTTGCTTTCGATAGCATGCCACCCATTAACCAATACCTAACCAGTTTATTAAAAAAAACAAGCAAATTATGTGAATGCAAGAGGCTTTTCTTTTGGCTCTCATTCCATCAACTGAATTTCAAAGCAGTTATCCACTCAGAGGTGGTGAATTTTTTATGTTTTGTGATATAAATGTATTGCCTTTTATTTTATTTTCTGTTGACTTTGCTAACAGAAACCCGGCTAGCCACGTTAACATGTGGAAACATAGCAGCCACTGCCCACCACCCTGGTTTTTGCTGGTTAGCCTTGGCCAGTCTGCGCTGTGCACCACCCAACTCAGGTCAGGTCGCAGCTAGCTAGCAGTGTCGCTAATTCAGCAATAACCAGGATGGAGTTACTGCAGAAAAATGCCAGCCACCCTCGGGTCTCCCCCTAGGTACCCTTGGTAAGTAAGCGGCTTCATTTTGAGACACAAACCCCCCTTTAGCAGTGTTTACTATGTTAGCACCACTAGCCATGCTGACACCGCTAAGGGTGCTAACAGAGCTAACAGTGATAACATAGTGTATTTAACAATGCTAGAGTTGACCTGGAGAGAGACCGGAGGGTGGGCACAAGGTTTCTGCAGCAACATTGTTGAGTCAGGAAGGTGTTATTAGCAGTAATCGCCAAATAAGCAGCACCGCTAGCTAGCTACCAAGAGACCAGGTTGGTGCACAGTGCAGTAAACTGAAGAGTAGCAAAATTAACATATAGACCAACATGCATCCATCCATTTTCTAACCACTTATCCTCTTGAGGGTGCACTGAGCACAATCTGACCCAGGTCAGGTCGCAGCTAGCTAGCAGCACTGCGAATTTGGCAATAACTGGGATGGCGTTCTTGTGAAAACATGCCAGCCACCCTCAGGACTCCCACTAGGTAGCCTTGGTGAATAAGCAGCTTCATTTTTATCCACAAACCCCTTTAGAATTGTTAACTATTTTAGCACAACTAAACACGTGCTGACACTGTTAACAGTACTAACAGAGCTAACAGTTATAACATAGTGTAGTTAACGATGCTAAAATCACCAGGCCAACCTGGAGGTTTCCACAGTAACACTGTTGTGTTGTGAAGGTGTTATTAGCGGTAATCGCCAAATAAGCAGCACTGCTAGCTAGCTCGGAACAGACCAGGTTGGTGAACAGTGCAGTAAACTTAAGAGTAGCAAATTATAATAAGCAATATCACACAAGAGGGAGTAGTGAATATCATCATGGCTGTGATTCGTACTCAGAACACCTGTAAAGCACAGTGATACATGCATAGTTAAAAGTCCCAGTGCTGTTATACTGTATATCAGCTCTCATGGAATGCCTCCTGTCCAATCAAATTGCTTGAACTAACTGCTGTATAATATTCAGTATATTATTTATATTTATGTGCGTGGTTTATAAATGTATGTATTGTACTCGCGTATGCCTGATTGTGTTTACCCCAACATGTGCTTGTGTACTAAAATGGAAGCACCCTGCTCTTATGGATTTGCAGATTTAATTATGACAGTACGAGCGTCCCACTGTGTGTTTACCACAAAGAGTCCCTCTCTATGGAGCTGGATAATTTGCTCTCCACTTCCCCAACTGCGTGGCATTACTGTGGTTTCCCTGGGCCCAGTGGAGAGCAGTGGGGACCAAATGAAGAAGAGTCACCTGGCGTCTCCTTCCAAGGTCTCGCAGAGTTAACATGTAATGAATAAATTAATATCTAATGAAGGAGAGGGCCACTGTTACACTCACCCTGCACTCATGCCATCGTGGAAGATAGAGGTTGAAGACACTAAATACCGCAGTGGATGCTGTGAATTGACAAACAACATCAAAAGACAGAAAGAGCGGTGCTAAATACTTTGTGCGCTCTCCTACTGTGCTCATTTGAGCAGAAGTTAATGTCATCTGTACTTTCGTTCTTTTGTCTTATTTGTGTTTTCATCTAGTGAGGTTCACGCTGGAGCGGGGCTTTCATCACAGTGTGGGCTGATTAAAGATCTGTGACTCTTGTAAGTAGTGTTTTTTTTTTTCTTCAAAAAATAATTGTTTTAAAATTGTGAGCAATAATTTCTATCACATTTTTTGGTTGTGTCTTCAAAAAGCAAAAAGCCCCATATTGATTTGGGCAATCCAGGCCTGCATCTAAATGATGAGCACTCGCTCATAATCTGAATACTCTTTTCTGCCTTATGCAATTACTAACCACTACTAATGACCTCAACATCCCTCTGTGTTACTGACGTGTGTACAGTATGGTGTCTGCTCTATGATGGCGGCAAAAGAATGTGCCTACAGATTTACCTTTCTTGTATCTTTTGTCATTGAGGGATTTAATGCGTCATTGGCACACGTGCAAGCCGAGTCCTGCTGGGCTGTTGCTAATGTCGAGGCCCCCTTGTGAGAGTACATTATCTCTGAGCCGTCCTATTATTCTGGAACAGTATTGACTTCTAATGTGCCTATCTACACGTCCCCAGCTATCTAGCATCATTATGAAGCAAACTAACAATCCATTATTCTCATTGCTTGTCATTATTGCAAGCAATACTCCATTAGTTTAAGTTCTCTTGTTTAGCTGTCTTAATTTACATGAATTTCCTGTCTGACAAGTACTGACACAAAATTAATCTGCACAAAGGCCATGCATCACATAATGGCAGATTTTCTCCATTGTTCGGATGCATTGTTAGGAAAAAAAAACGATTTTGAGAATGGGAGACACAAACACCAAAACTGTATTTCAGTTAGGAAAACAGCTCCAATTTATATAATGGTAACTAAAGATGACAACGTTTATTGAAAAGCTCAACACAATGCATCAAATCATAATTTCTAAAGATAAAATCAACACTTATTTAAGGCAGTCTGTTTACAATTCTATATTTTGTTGAACATTTACAAAAGGATGTATGTTCCTATGCACATAACACCTACTTTGCATGAAATAATTCCCTTTTTTAAAGAATAGCTACTGTAATCAGGTGAAAGTTTGACTTCTTAGATTGGCTTAGATCCCTCCTGGAGTGTTGTGTTGCACTGCAGTATGACGCAACCTCACATGTCTAATACAACGTGCTGTACAACGCTAAGAGCCCTATTTCCCAGTGAATTTGCATGACCCAACATCAAAGGTGCATTTCCTTTTTATATGTGACTTCATACTGAGTCAAAGGTCTGTGTCTCTGCAAAAATCACCAGTTTTCTTTTCATTATAGGAACAAGATTTAAAATATTGTGTGCACTTGAGGTCTGCACAGAAGTTCTCAAAACGATGTCATGGAAAAGTACCAGAAATCATTGTGGTCAGAGTTTTAGATCACTATTAGCAGAAGTGCACATGAACAACAGAGAAAAATTGTAAGCGCATATCTGAGTGGAAGTAGCATTACAGTGGAGGGAAACTAATCAAACAGACCAATCAGTGTCTGTGTTCAATGTAAACAAAGCAGCTGCCAGAGGTGAGACATATTAACCTCTACCCTGGGCCAAATATGATATTTTTAGCTCCAGGGAGCACCACAGTCTGTACTTTGATCCGGTGCCCATGCACAGAGAAAATCAGTGCTGATCTGCACGTTAGCTGACTCCTCAGAGGAAATACCAGAGCTTTCTCTGGCCATAGTGCACAATGCAATAAATGTAGCAAGATAAAGAGAGGAGGGGAGAGGGTGAGGGCAGTGCCTAGTGTAGTGGATTATTTTTCTGCGGCTACAAGTGAGTGATAAGTGAGCCTTCACTGTTTTAAAAACACTGGCATAGGCGTAGATTTTGAGGGAGTCACAGGGGACATGTCCTCATCAATAATTAGAAGTGGTGCATTAGTCCCCCTCAATAAACACAAAACAGCTACAGTGTAACTCATAGATGCAACAGTGCCTGCAGTAAAGCAGGTGGTGGCAGTATGCAACCCCAAAAGCAATGGTTGCAATCTGCCGTGAAACTTAAAGAAGCTAAAGAAACTTTGCACAGTTGAACAGGAAGTAGCATGACATTTCCAACATAAATTGATGCAGAAAAGGCACAAACTGGCGAATAAGAAATCACCAAAATGCAGGAAATGAAGTGCTTAACACTTTATCAGGGTAGAGCCCCCAGACCCCCCACTTAACATGTGTCCACCAAAATTTTAAAAGAAAACATGCCCTTGCTGCCTGGCTGTATTTAAATCAGTGGTTACTATATCATCCTTAGGACTGCCTTATAAAAATAAAAAATGAAAATAAACTTTCTTTATATTGCACCTTTCTTACAAGAAATGCAGCACAAAGGTCATAAAACAGACAAGGCAATTCAATATAAAAGGACATTTAAAGCAGTTAAAAGATGGATTCATAAAATCAAGTAAGATTTTTAAAAGAGTTGCAGCAGCATGAAGCGTAAAGCGTGTCAGACCTGTGTAAGGAAATCAGAGCTAGTTAAAGGCTAAAGTGAACAGATACATTTTTAGCTTTCTTTTAAAAATACTTAGCGAGCTAGCTTCTCTGATATCTACAAGTAGTGTGTTCCATAGCTTTGGGGTGCAATTGACAAAGGCTGCATCCCCTATCTCCCTCTGGCTATTGCTGAGAACCTCCAGTAAACCAGCAGCAGATGATTGCAGTGTTCTTGGAGGCAGATAGTTAACAAGGGAGTTATTATGGGAAAAGCCTTTGCACTGAGAATAAAAGGTGTTTGAGTCTTACAGAATTTTTGAGTTCAAAAAATGAGGCTTTTCCGCAACCTTTTTTCCTTTAACTTGTTTAATTTCACTCACAAATCCTACTTGGTTGATTTATGGTAGGATTACTGATGGGGCCTACTGGGCACAGGCCCAGGGGCCCAAAGTGTCAGGGCCCCCCCTGGCTTTCACCTGCAAAATATCACACAAATCAACATGTACTGACCAGGAAGAGACTCAGAATGACAACTAAGATACATAAAACAACCACAAAGAGACACAGAATAACCTCAAAGGAAAACAACTACAAAGAGACACAAAACAACCAAAAGAGATGCTAAATTAACTCAAGGAGACACAAAACCACTCAAATATCAACTCTAAAGAGATACAAAAGACTGGGTGTCCTGCTCGTATGTAGGGGAGATGGTTAACCCTTTGCGTCTCTCTGCCCAGGGGCCCGTTGTCTCATAATATGACTGTAGGTTGATTGGGAGCTGGCTGCAGGCTGGCATCACAGTGCCAGCTAATCGTCATTATAACATCAACAAAATAAAATCAAAACCAGTCAGGAAGGAACACAGATTTTTAACTATGCCAACATAATGATGAAAATAAAAGACTATTGAAATCAAAAAAACAGCAGTGGGAACTGTGAGAAACATAGTTAATTGAAAAGTAATTATGTCCATTTAAATTCTCCTCTATTCCTGCATTATGCTGGGCATCCAGATTTAACCTCTTATAGACTTTAAATCAGAGTCTACATCACATTGTCAATGTGTTTCTGCACTCTGAAATGGTGCCTGTAATCAGCCTGATAGTTCTGTGACGTGACGCCGTAGACTTATTCCAGTGAAGCAAGCCAAAAGGAACGATTTGTAAGTGCAATTAGATTCCCAGATATTGAGTGTTAAAGTGAGCTTTCCTTCTCTGCAGGAGTCGAGGCAAGCACATGTACCGTACCTCTGTCTCAGATTACACAGATAATACTCGCTTACAATGCTACTGCCAGCACAGGTGAAAACATTCCTCTTTATATTTATATACATATTTTTTACAGAGCATGCAACATCGCTTCTATTACTTTCCCCGGGAGTATGATACATTTTATTGAAGTGTAATAAAAGAAACACTTATGTTGTATTATGTTTTAGGGCATATTCTGTCTGCAGTAAATCCGATGTGTTGCCTCAGAGCCGTGAATTACATATAAATTATTGCTCAGTATTTGGGCGTGAGATTTTTACCTCGCAATTACTTCTAAAAGTCTGAAAGTGTTGCAGTGGGTGCTTGTTTTTTTTACCTGTTTTTCTCTTTGTGCAGAGTGGCAGGTGCACGTTCCCTCGCCATAAATCTGTAGTTTTTACGAGCATATCCATCAACACCGCACCAAAAACAACAAAATATGTCACTGTTCTCCCTATTCTTGTGCCATGTTTGTGCAATGACATCACTGACCACCGGCTGATTAATCACTCCAATGGTCCATTCTTAGGCAAGAGGGCATTGTAAGGTCGCGACCTTGAGGATAGAGGAAATGGTTGCATTAAGCAGGGGGTCATCCTTCTGCTGATTCTTTCTGATAACCACCCCTGCGTCACCTGTGACCAACTTACTGTCCATGTGCCCAGCGCTGCTCGCCGTGGTAGTTCTTTACCAACAGGAGAACAGCAAGCGGTCCCGTCCCGTGAGCGCCGCTACACAACAGTGTGGCCCAGGAGAACAATAAAACAGTGTCAGTTTCTACAGGAAAATAGAGACAAAGTGAAAGAGGAAACAATTCGTCCACAACAGGACACACGGCCGTGGAGGATAACCTGCCTTCAAAGATGCTGGGGTGGCGTATCAGAATAGTTTAGAGGTGGCGCACTTCAAAAGGCTCAGCGCGGCTCCCGTACCGAGTCGTTTTTCCTGCTATTCTTGTGGGTTGGTTTTGGGTTGCTATAAGTAGCCTGCATCCTGTCTCTCTGTGGTCTCAGGTGGATAGGTTTTGTTTTTGTAGCTGCGGCCAGGCCTTTTAATGGCTCTCTGTGCTTCCACTGCTTCTGTTGGCAGGGCTGATTGGCTTGTTAGCGATGTACACATATATCATACTAGAGAGCTGACAAACTCCTGTGTAACTCACAGTGGTGTAGAGGGGGCAGCGAAGTTTTAATCAGGACAGATCATTTTATTATGTTGTGTTAGTTTTTACAGTGGCCAAAGTGAGACAGTCTAGCAATGCATTATTTTTCAAGACATAAAATATGCTACTGAATAGCAGGCAGCGAGCCATGAGGACAGGAGCCAATAACAACAACATGACAGTACCACATGATCTAAATGTTAAAGGGACAGTTCACCATAAAAATCAAAAATGCATATCTTTCCTCTTACCTGTAGTGCTGTTTATCAGTCTAGATTGTTTTGGTGTGAGTTGCAGAGTTGTGTTGGAGATATCAGCCGTAGAGATGTCTGCCTTCTCTGGAATATAATGGGACTAAATGGCACTCGGCTTGTGGTGCTCAAAGTGTCAAAAAATACATTTCAAAAATTCAGCAGCGATGTCTTGTTCCCGGAATCATGACCTGGCTACTCAAGATAATCCACAGACCTTGTTGTGAGCAGTTTTATATAGGAACTATTTTCTCTCGACTGAACTACACCCACCAACCGTATCACCAAAACACTGCTTGATAATTTAATTTAGTTTTAAGTTCAAGTTTTAAAAATGAAAATGTGTCTGAAAATACATATTAGCACAAGTCCAACATATTATTAGCAAAGATAAATGAGCCTATTCATAAAACTAATTTTATTTACAGGACACAACATTACTGATAGGTTAACTGTGCAACCACGTTGTCTAGCTCACACTTAGGGTGCTTTCACACCTGCCCTGTTTGGTTCAGTTCAATCAAACTCAAGTTCATTTGCCCCCTAAGTGCGGTTTGTTTGGGCAGGTGTGAACACAGCAATCACACTCAGGTGTGCACCAAAACAACCAGACCGAGACCTTCTTGAAGAGGTGGTCTCAGTCTGGTTACAAAGAAATTCTGGTGCGGTTTGTTTGTGGTGAGAACGTGTTCCGACCTGGATGTGAACCAACTGCAGTCACATGACACATTGTTTGGGTTAAACATGAGCATGTTACAGTCCTGGAGGATTATTAATGTGCACCTCCTCCTGTACTGCCTTAATATGCACATTCAGCACATCCAATGCATCAAAACATTGTTTTCTAGTTGGAGCCGCGCCTCGTTTTCAAACTGTATGCTTTGACTAAAATGAACAATGACAGCAATATAGTCCACGATGAGCAGCGCTAAAATCAACCTGCGTAGTTGTCCCTCCATTGTGACATTAGAAAGTGTCACATTTATCTTGCAAGTGTACTCTTCTTCAACGTTTGCTTTACTTCCTGGATTTTTCCCACATGGAAATTCTGACCAATCAAGAGCAGCTTTCTCACACAAGGCATTTGCTCTGGTCCGTTTGTAAATGCTGCCGTGAGAACACGAACCAACTCTAGGCAATTATACAACTTTGTGACAAAATTAGTCCCTGATTCAGACCAAAGCAAGACAACTCTAGGTCTGAAAGTACCCCTAAAGGCAAGGTAAATAAGTTAGCTACCAGTGGCATAATATTGAAACATATTGGCAAATGATCTGAATTATTATTCCAAGTGTACAAACATTTTTAACTTATTTATATCTTTTCAAGCAAGAGATTCTGACCTTACCTCAGAAACCACCGACAAAAGTGTAGAGGGTGAGGCTACTGCACTTAGCCATGCTACAACAGCTGCTGACTTAGCAGCTACAGGCAAGAGCAAATGAGAAAACACCTGAAAATATTCAGAGAACCACCTCAAGTGCAAATCAGTTTTATACAGTATATGTAGTAGAGGATCCCTGCTAAGTCTTTTAGCTAAGGGGTCCCCGCCCTGAAGAACGTTTAAGACCCCTGTTATAGAGGACTATATGTTGGGACAGTGCACTGCTCACTATGGTGTAGGGCTACTTTGTCACTGTATCAAGTTCTTTACACGCTTTTTCTTAATTTGTTTGTTTTGTGGCCTTTTTTACTTTTCACAGGTGAAGTTTTGGACAAGGAGAACTACAACACAGTGATCTGAGCGATAACAGCGAAGGTAAGTCATTGGCCAATAACATTTTAATAAAGCGGATATTTGAGACGTGTGGTTTGTTAATGTCTTCAAATCCTCTTTGTCCTTGTGTGAGACAGCATCTGTTCTACGCTTGTCCTAAGTGTCACTGTATCCGCCTTTATCCTCCAGAACCTCCTGGATAAATACAGGTTTGAAGACATGCCAGTCTGCAACTTTAGCAGACCCGTCCCCGTCCGTCTGTCTGCCTCTGGCCTCTCCTCACGCTCTCCCCCTTTTAAAGCTTTTGTGTCCTTTTGAAACATCTCGCCCATGTTGATCAGTGGTGGTCTGCTGGTTACCTCTGCTCCTCCCACAACACTCAGAGGCACACATGGTCCATTGTTTGGGGCACCAAGCCTGATTAGCATGCACTCACCGACAGGGGTTGGTAGGCAAGCCACTTAGTGGAGTAAATGACCTCTTTGGTGTAATTACGTACAGTGTGTGGTAACCTGGTGGTCTAAGCTCCGGCCAGAGTGCACCTCTGCTCCCCATGGCCCACCTGCACCTTTGTTAGCCACCCAGGGAAGACTGGGTGGCTAACAAAGTCCATAGTCCCCAATGCTTGTGTCTCTCCTTTCCCTCTCAACCTCCCTTTCCTCTTAATGGCTTTCAACTTTGTTTGGCTTTCCTCTCCACTGCCCTGAACCATAGGTCAGCCTCCCCATTAATTACAGCCTCTGGTGATTACAGGGTGAGAGGGAAAGTGGCGGAGTTTGCCGAGAGTGTGGCGGGTCCAAACAGGGCAGCTTTGACTGTTTATTTAACCATGTTAGTACCTCAGGTTAAATATGTTCATGCCATTGTTTCCTTGTAACCCATGACCTCTGCTGCATGATATTAATCAAGCCATCCATGTCCGAGGGTTCAAGGTATTTTTACATCAAGTGCCTTTTTCTAGCTTGTTTTAGTTTCAGGTTTATGGTGTGATAAGACTAATTTTACATGTCATGACATAGTTTCTTATTCGTTTTTTTTACCTCGTCGAAGCCAAGCAGTGCCCAGCCCAGTAAAAAAGAAGAGAGGAGGAGGGTGCAGCACACCGGTAAACTCACACATGCTAACGGGTGCAATCACAGTCTCATATCCTGATTGTGCAGTTGGTAGTGTGGACAATGAGGGCGGAGAGAGGGAAATGTGCAAGGCAGCTTTCCATTATGAGATAGTGTGTATTACTGTAATCCAGAGGGCCTCCTGCTCGCTGTGGCGTGTGCCAGACTCCTGGGTGGGCAATCTCAGAGACAGTGGGGAGGCCCGGCTTATTTCTGGGCACATTTGGCATGGCCTATATGGCTGTTACAAGAACTAGAAGTGGAACAGAAGTCATAAAAAGACGTTTTGATGTTTTAAGGGAAACTTTTTTAAGTGCTAAAGGTGAAAGGTGTCCTTTATGTTTTGTTTTTTTCGCTTTTGATGTCGTGTTAAATGTGGAAAATGAGCAGGTTGTTTTACATGATAATAACACATGGTCAAATTATAGCGTCTCGCTCTAAAATATTATGTAACTGTCTGAATATGAATTATGTATTCCTCAGAAAATTAAGATTTGTGTCCTACTTTCTTGTCATTATATTTTTTGCCACATAAAAAAACGAGGACAAACTGTAAGGCTGCATATGTGACTGATTGGACCTTTGATACACTTTGTAATTGGTCCTGAGCTCCCGTCACTTACTTTCTTGTGGTTCAGTTCTCATAGACCCTCACAGTGTGAAACCCAGTGCTGCCCTAAAGACCACTTGTTGGAAGCCTGCTGATCCATCCCCGGGTCTGCGATGGCCTCAGGAGACTCTGAAAGCCTGTCAATGTTCTGTCAGAAAGCTTATCCCTGTGCTGATGGCACTAGCCTGGCACTGGAGCACTGCTCTCTGCTGAGACAGAGAGAGATGGTTGGTGTCCCACTGGAAATGTGTCTCATGCCTGTTAAGGTGTCTGCAGGAACATTGGCACAAAGCTTTTTGAGGGCCTTCGCGATGAAAACCCCAGAGAACATAACAAATTCACACACAAACAAAGACACACACACACACACAGAGCAAAAACGCAAATGGAAGTGCATTCAAATAATCGCATATTTCCACAGTTAACAGTTTTACAGTTTTTCACATTCGCTTTGGCTCAGTTCTTGAATGAGAATTATTGTTCTCAAAACAATGAGTTCAAATCTCCAAACAATTAGTTTGTTGTTGTCAAAACATTTGAATTCATTATTCATTCAAACAAATTGCACGTGGTTTGGCACATAGGCTTATTACTGTAATAAAGTACTGGCTTTTTACTCACAAATGTTTTATTACACCCACAGTAATGAGCTCAGTCTGCATGAGTGTGTGTTTGTAAGTGTAGGAGCTCAGGCCCAACACAGAGAGCAGGTGAGAAGCAGCAGCATGATATTACACTGCACCAAATGTTAAAAAGTACAGACTGAAGAGCTTATCAATGCTGCGGTCTTTGATAATTCAGCCACGGGGTCAGTTTCATACCAGGTTTTGGTTCCCATCTCTGTTTTTTTTTTTTTTTTAGCTCAGAACAAGATGTTCTGACCATACTTACTAACTGTCTCACCAGTCCTAGGGAGGCAGAATTTTGGGAAAATGCACATCTTATACATTTTACAAAATTGTGCCTTTCATGTTTGGGTTGGGCTGTAAAAAACTTGACAAATTGTTAGCAGACACCTGAATGTATCTGTTCAGGGACCAAATTATTTTCATTATTGTTCAAGTAGTCTATGAGTAATGGAAGGTTAATTCATGTTGATACAAAAATGTCCCAGCAGACCCCGCTCTCCCTTACGTGCAAAACAAAACTACAATTGTCTACAATTTGCCCTGGGCTTGCTGATTAGAAGCGATGAGTTGTCGAAATATTCTTTTGAGCCATGACATGCAAAATGATCCAATCCATTATCAAAATCTGTCAGACGTAAATGTATATGCCATAAATTTCTATGACATGGTATGTTAATAATGTCTTCTGAATTGGAAAATTACCTTCCAGGTGATGGCAATGGACTAGGAATCCCAATCAGCCAATTATTTTTTTTGTCTGTGTCTGTGTTTGGTTGGTTGGTTGGTTGGTTGGTTGGTTGGTTGGTTGGCATGGATGTCATTTTGTTCACTGACTTTACATGAAAGATCAGAAGTCAATTTTCTGTTTACAGTACAGATGTTGCTACACAAACAACTGCACACACATAAATGTGCTATCCTTTTTCTGTTTGCTATAGTACTGTACAGTATTGACTTTTCTCTGTAGACTTTTACAGAGATTTGTATATGGTAAACATGTCCAGGGTTGATTTCCATGGTGAGAAAACATCTAAACACTTTGATGACTCAGACACTAATGAATTAAATTCTGGCGGCATTGGCCAGCTGACACAAAAACTAGGTCTTGAGGCGTGAATTAAATGTATTGGGTGAGGTGTCCCATAGAACAGTTGTCACAACTGTACTTATAATTTAGAGATGTTAATACTATTTCAAAAAAATTAGCCAAAGAAATTGAGAAATACTGTAACAAAACTTATCCCTAATAAAGAGATAACACATATATTTATTTATAATAATAAGCCAGCTCAAGCACCTTATATTTACAAAGGAAAATGAATCATTACATAGTGATCTCTAATCATTTAATGTGTGTATCTACATTCTACATAAAGTCTGTATAGAAACTCACATCCTCTTTTATTCACTGAGGGTGTGAGTTTCACATAAACGGAGGCGTTTGATTGCCATAGCAACTAAAACAACAATGATGATCGTCCCAAGGTCATAACCTTGCGTGACCTGAGTTCAGGGGGAGGTTGTCTGGGGCTTCCTGAGAATAATAAGTGGGAAATCTTCACTTCCCAGACCTCCCAGTAACCCTACAAAGTGGGAGATTTACGAGGCCCAACGAGGAGTCCTCTGATTGACTTTATGACAGGACTTCCACTCTGCCTCTGCCACTGTGATCTGGGGGTCCTCGACTCTAAACTTAGGCTGCTCTGGAAGGTGTAATGCTCGGGGAGTGGTTTTATGCAGATGTATGGGAGCACCAGAGCTCAGTTGGTGTGACGGTTAATCTGTGGGGAAACAGAAAGGGTTTGGAATAAGTTAGCAGCTCACTGTACGTTATCTGTTGCACATGTTGCTGCGTATGTAGTGGCGCACTGTACCCCTTTAAACTTGTAAACTGAAATATACTGTGCTCGCATGGATGAACAGCTGACTTTCACTCTAATAGACACACACACATACACACTCACAGGCATGCACTGGCACTAGTGGAGACATACATGGGTCACCTGGCAGGTCATGCCCCCCCACTGGTCAGCCCTGCTGTAAGACTGCATTGATTATGTGCTTGTCTGCAAGCATGCAGTCAAGCATGTGCATTTTAGCATCCGCATATACTCTATGTGGGCACAGGTTTTGAGATCTGTGTGTGTGTGTTGTACTGTACTTGGACCAAAGTCGTCATGCCGACATTTTCAGGGGGCTTGACAGGATCATCATGAGGAGGGAGCGCAGCTCTTGTTTTGCTGTTAGCTTTAGCGTTAGATTTTTACTAACAGTGAGGAGAATCTTCAGCCAGCAGAATCAAGAGCTAGTGCAGACAAAGGCAGACTGATGCCTCGTGTACTGTATCAAAAGTTGTATTCTGGAAGACGCCACAAAGATTAGGTGACAGCCAGTCGACCCCTGACATGCACATTATGATCAGTATGTGGAAAAACAGTGAGTAGTACGTCTATGTATTTTTGAATTTCATAGAAAGCATACTAGCCAACCTTTTTTAAGTCACTATGAACCTCATTAACAGTCTCGTCATGCCTGGAATACAAAGTGAGAACACATCTGCTGTAAAGTTGCAACATGAACTGCAACATTTTGCTTTGCTTTGTTTTGCGCTGGTGTTGTTGGCTCATTGTCTTTTGCTTGTGTATGTAAAAAAAAATATGTTTGAGACAAAAATTAAGGAGAAACCACACTAAATAAGAACTCAGCAATTTCCTATAAGCCAAGGTCAGAAAGCTTTCTCACTGACCAGTGTCCAGCAGCTGAGAGGACCTGACCAGTACCAAAGGCAGAGGTGTGGACTCGAGTCACGTGACTTAGAATAGAATCAGATTCAAGTCACAAACTTGATGACTTTAATCTCTATGACAAAATCAAAAGAGTTGCAACTCTACTTGGTTTAACAGCAGTGACTTGTGACTTCACTTGGTCTTGAGCCTTTTTACTTGAAAATACTTACCTTCCCCTCAAACCCAAAGATTAAAAAGTATGTCATTTTAAAAGTGTGCCACGAATCAATTTATTTCCTGAATCAACTCATTTTAAAACTATTAATTCCCAGAAAGTCTTCACCAACTTTCAGGGCTGGAAAATTAAGCAAACATGAAGTGCCAAAAACTGCAGTTCCTTAAATAGCCACTTGAGGCCATCTCCGTAGACCCCCATGTTCAAATGCCCAACTTAACAGCATGATTTAACGTGTTTACAGCCTGGTACAAAAAAACAGTTTTAGTATCTATAGGTAATTCCCCCTTCATGACAACTTTACAGTTTTTTTTCCATATAATTCACCTGTTTCCATTTTATTAAATTTTTAATTTTTAATTATAATGCATGATTAAGGGCAGGCTGCTTTGAGTGACAGACTGTCTGCTGATAGTGTCTTCGGCTTCTCAGTCTTATCCGTCCCTTGCTTCTCCACAGCTCCAGCCTCTCACCTAAATGTGGTCACTTCTGGTTCCAAAAAAAACAAGATGGCGATGTCCGAAATGCTGAACACCAGGCTTCAAAATGGGAGGCACTGCAGTAGGTACGTCCGTTATTTTTACAGTCTATCCAAAACGGATCCACTTTGCTTGAAGAAAAATGACAGCATCCAGTCAAATTGCAAAAGAAAACGATGACGAACGAAGTGATGCCAAAATGATTTTGTTTGCATTGAAAAACTATGTGGTGGTCAACAAAGAACAGATTGCAGTATGAAAAACGTATGGGTTGTATGGGTAAATATAATATACTCTATTGTTAAAATGGTGTTACATTTGGGGAAGAGCGCAATATACTTAGGACTCGAAACTCAAAGTTTAGGACTTGATAGGAAAGTCTAGCATGAAGCGGGGAGAGAGAAGGGCATGCAGCAAAGGGCCAGAGTTGGAATCGACCCCACAGCCACTGCAGCAAGGACATAGCCTTGTACATGGGGCATCCGCTCTAGCAGGTGAACCAGTGGGCGCCCCAGGGACTACTCAGGCTGCACTTTGTACTTGACTCAGGCCTTGAGACTTACCTGTGACTTGCAAAACAGTGACTTGGTCCCACCTCTGGCCAAAGGTTTTGGACACACTACAAAAACTTGGGGCAATTTCCACCCATGGAAACTCAATACTAGGCTAACAGTCCCTGACGGACAACTGTCAGCTTGTCTGTCATCGTCTCAGTCCACTTGTGTCTCCATGTCAGTGGCTAAGAAACTGCCACTCCCCCTCCTCAGAGAGTGAAAGAGAAAAAGAAAAAAAGAAGAGGACAGTGAAAAATTCTGTGACTACCCAAGTTGTACTAAATGTAATTGAATGTTCAGTGTATTATGACAGCCTGTCAGACGGATCTCATCTCATTTGCTTCTTATCTCATTTGTTTTTGAACAGTAATAGAGTGCTACGCAGGCCGCAAGTGACCCACAAGTGCTTTAAATGAATACGGTCTGCTAATAGCAGCGAGAAGACACCCTGGGGGCACCCATGAAATATGTGCAAGGACCCATGACCACTGAGATAATAGCCCCTACCCCAGACCATGGATTCTCTCTGTCCACTCTCTCCTCCACTCCCAGCCAGGTTTGGAGTGGCTCATGTCTTGGACAGATGGTAAGATGAGGCCCCTGTATCTCATGGCAGATGAGGGGAAGGACAATGCCTCATGGGTGATATAGGGATGAACAAAATGTGTCATCCCAGCAGTTTAATAGCTGCTTTTTTTATGATTAGACTCCTGTGGATCAGGGTAATAATCAGGCGCAAGGCACGCCAGTGTGCATGTGTACGTGTCTTTAAACGATCATGCATTTGGGTACTGCAGGCGTGTAAGTACACATGCACAGTACATCTGTGTGCTGGAAAATGATCTTTTTTTTATTTATAGAAAAAAGAAAACCTCTTTCTTGACCATGCAAGTCAAGGCACTAAATACTGGCCACAGTAGGTGAGTGTTGGCTATTTCCTAGCGGGGAGTTTTGTGTGTAGGAGCTTTTTGTGTTCATGTGTCAAACCACATCCAGGGCAGGAAAGAAGAGAAGATGGGGGCAGCTCTAATTAAAGCCAAAGGAAGAGTGTCATCTGCTGTGAACTCGCAACTAGGGGCCACAGCAAATCAATGGCCAGCCAGCACTGCCATCATCATCAACAGCTCCCGATCAGAGCAATTGGAGGGGAACAAAAAGGAATGAGAAAGACTCTACCAGGAAGCTCCTACCACCTGTGCAGAGCAAGAGAAAGCGGGGGAGAGGGAGAGAAACACAGAGACAAACAGACAGAGAGAACAAGATTGTGACGCCGTGGTTCAAACGCTGGAGATTTATCGTTTCTTAGTTTACGAGAGGCAATTTTGTCATCATCACCGAGGACATCTATTTTGATAAACAAAGGTGCAATTGTATGAAGATTGGCTGTGAACAGAATGATCTAATGACCCTTTAAAAAAATATAGATTTTTTTGGCTGTTGCTCGAGGATCAAACTGCTGCATACGGCGGGTGCCAATGGTAAATGTTCCTGGCAATATAAAAAGTGTTCCCCAAGAGCAGATTTAGACTATTGAACCCTGTAAGCGGTATCAGTGCTCTCCTGTCTATGTGAACTGCGCCTCTTGGCCAGCAAGCCGAGGGAGCGCTGGATCAGATTCTTACGCAAACACAAGCACATCAACGGCATGTTCTCATGGCATTAGCATTCCAAATGTTTTTCAAGACGAATGTGAATGCGACTATTTTTGTCTCATAACCCGCTCTCTCAGATAACTCCGTTTGAATAAATGAATTCTGACAAGGGGAATCTGCATACAAAAACACAGCGGGTTTAGAGGCAGCGGCTGGTCCACTGGTGAGGGCCTCTGAAGCTCTCTCTGAATCTCTTCATTCACTGCCTGCTCCTTATGGACTTATGGTTCTTTAAATGGCCGCCTCTGTTTATCCCCTTTTCACATTGGAGGCTAGTGAGGCGGTGAGGCATACAGCCGCACATTAAATCCTCTGTGCTTCTGGCTGGCACCTGCACTGTACCAGCTAAAATCTCACACAGAAACTCTGGAAAAAATTGTTGAAATTTGAAGATGTTCTGAAAATATTGCAGTACAGAGGGACATAGAAAAGAGCATGTTTGTTGTGACTTTAAGTGTGAGCAAATTTAACATGATCAGAAGAAGATTCTACTTGATTGATCCACTGATAAAAAGTTTCTGATAGCTCTAAGCAGGGGCGTAGCACAAGAATCTTGGCCCCTGGGTATATGCAGTTTCAATGGACCCCCTTTCACTCTTAATACTCAAATAAAAAATCACCAGCTAAACAAATGCCTCTGTACTGGTTATTTTTACTGAAATACATAGGGCATGGACACAACGCATTTTCTAAGCAGGGCAGAGAGGGTTTTTTTACCTGCTACACAGATTGTGTGTCGGCTTTACTGTGAACATATTGAGCTTTGCCAGCTGATAATGCAGTTGGTGATACAGGGTTTGGGACATAGACTGAAAGTAATGGTTGTAGCTATGGATAGCCGTTTTGAAAGCTGAAGGTTGGCATTTCTTGGATTTTTGAAGCCAAAAGTGACCATATTTGAATAAGAAGGTGGAGCTGTAGAGAAATGATGGGTGGATCTGACAGACAGCCTGTCACTCAAAGCAGCCTCGCCCTTAATTATGTGTAACTTTAAGCCTCAATAACATTTAAGTGGTTGAGCTGTACAAAAATTCAACCTCCAGGGGCATCAGTAGCTTAGGGGTTAGTGCCGGTATGTATAGAGGCGATGCCTCACTGCAGCGGTCGCAAGTTCGACTCCGACTTGAACCCTTTGCTGCATGTCGTCCCCCCACTCTGTCTCTCTCCCCACTTCACACTCTTCACTCTGTTCTGTCCATTAAAGGCGAAAAAGCCCAAAAAATAATCTTTAAAAAGAAAAAATTTAACCTCCATACAGTTGTCATGAATTGGGGAAATTAGCTACAGAGACCAAAACTGTTATTTGTTTCAGGCTGTAAACGTGTTTATTTCTGCTGCAAAGTTGCATTGTAACATGGGGGGTCTATGGGAATTGACTTGCTTTCGGAGCCAGCCTCAAGTGGCCATTTGAGGTACTGCAGTTTTTTGTACTTCCATGTTGGCCTTGTTTTTCAGCCCCAGAGGTTGTTGCTTGGTCAGAAAGCATAAGCTATATTAACTGGTACTGAATAACTAACAAGATCAATTTGACTACGAGATGCATCCATTTGTTTGATTTATTTAATGTAAAAACACCCACAAGGCTGCTCTACTGAGTTGCATTGCCTCTGATACAGTGAGGTGTGCATTTTACTAATTTTTAAACAGATTTTACTTATTTTTTTACAAAGTTGTGTGTATTTTTTACCAGTTGGAGGGCCACGGCGCTGTGCGCAGAGAACAAAAAAATAGACCAGCTATGTAAAAAAATAAACAATCAAACAGAATCAGAATCAGAAATACTTTATTGATCCCTGAGGGGAAATTATTTGCGTTACAGGTGCTCCTTGCAAGAGTGGAAAGATATGTGAAAATATAAGAAATTTAACAAGAGTATTTACAAATATATAGTTCAAATAAACAGGATTATTAACAAAAAATAAAAGTAAATATATATATATATATATATATATATGTATATATTGTAACCTAAACAAGATTATTTACACAATATATATAGTAACCTAAATAGATAATACACAGAATATATATAGTCAAATGGGTGCACACGGCTTCCAAGGTCAGTGTAGCAGCTTCAGTTGATTATAATGGATGCGCTCATGCTTCTGCAGACATGTTGCACTGTGTCTGTGCCAAGGGATGTATTATTGAACAGGCCTGCTGGCACAGACCCAGGGGCCCAAAGTGTGAGGGGGCCCCCTGGCCTTTGCCCACATTATGTCACTCAAATAACACATATCAACCAGGAAGAGACACAAAAGGAACTGCAAATGGACACTGAATAATTGCAAAGAGACACAAAAAGATGCGTAACGACTACAGAGAGATGCAAAACAAAAACAGAAAAAGAGGCTAAATCACCACAAAGTCTAAGTATCCTGCTCTTATGTAGAAGAGGTGGTGGGGCCTCTTTTATAGCTGTGCCCAGGGGCCCATTGTCTCATGATCAGCCCACGTCAATGACCGATGTATTTCAGTGGTAAGGCTCAGTAGTAATTAGCTATTTATAGAACATTTAAGCCAGTATATATTTTTAAAACACACAGTATATATGTATCACAGATACTGTATGTCTTAGCTTTAATCTGTACAATCTGAATTTTTATCCTATTCGTTCTCAACATACTGCACAATTTAAGTTTGACACAGTTACTCATAACATTATAGAACATTACAGAACATTATTTCCCTCGTGGCTATTTAGGTCTTTGTTATGTCTTAACGGTGATAGACCTGCTTTAGATCCACACTCTGCAGCTATTTCCCAAGCTTTTAATTCCAGACCTCTTAAGTGGCCTGGGCAATTTCGCAAATGTTTGCGCCCACACAAGTTACCCTTTAATTACTTTTCTATCATTGTTGTCATTGTCTGCTCTTGTTTAATTACTAAAAATCCCACTGAATTACAAACACAAGCGCTCAAGAACTTTAAAACGGGAAAAAAAAAAGGCAAGACAAATTTTGCTGTCAGTCATCAAGTGTTCAGTGTTCACCTGACTTAAACCCCTTGAATGCCAAGTATAAAGTCTTTATGACTTCCCATGATGAAAATGTAACCTTACAAGTTACATTTGAAGGCAGCACATGAGAAAATTCACCAGGATGGTATTACATTTATCAGCAGCACATGAACAAGGCACTGACTGTGTCTTTTTAAATCACACAGTGTTGAACATATGATCAAGATCTTGCATAATGTTTTATTCATTCAGCAAAGACACAGTCTGGATTAAAATATTATAGAAGTCGTTCTGTCTACGGTTATTTATTGTCTGCTGCAGACAAACCTGCCGACATGCTTTGTTTCACTCTCTACAAACCTTACATTAGGCGACGGTGCTGCTATTGACACTCCACTCATCATCCCATGTGGCGCTGGTGGGCATATAGAGCAGACTTTCAAAGCAGTGCCATCTCCATATGTTCACCACGATAATCTTTTATCCGCCATCCCTGACTCTGGTTCACTCCCTTCCTCGCCTGTGGCAACAATTTTATTTCTGCATCAATTAGCACAGTGATTAATACAACAAGCAAACAGTTTAGAGGTAATGGCACACAATTAACATCTTTCCCCATCATAAAGGGTATGCTAAACACTCACACCACCACTTTCTCTGCCTGGAATAGAGAGACGTGTTTAGTCCCTAATTCGTATGCTCTGGGATGGAAGTGGAGTGGGCTTGGCTTTGTGCTATGCCATCACCACATTAATCTAATTATAGATAGCTGAAAATGAGTCTTGCAAATCAGGACTGTGTGTGACACCCCTACCCCCCACCCCAAACACACACACACACACACACACACACACACACACACACGCTCACATTGTCCGCTAAATAGGAGAGTGAATGCCTTTGCTTTTCAATGCACTGCCACCGTGCAAGTGCCAACCCACTCTCCAAATGCCAACGTCGCCGGTGAAAAGGCACCATTCACTTGCTTTGTATCCAAACTTGTTACTGACTTACTTTTACCACCTTCCCCCCGTCTCTTTTCTCTTCTCCTGTTTTCTAATTACAAACCCATTGGCACGGGTAGAGTGTGCATGGGTAAATAGAGCTGTAGGGGCCTGTCATGTGTGTAGTAGTGGAGAGAGGTCCTCGCAGCGCTGAGGGATGAGATGATTTGTTGTGATTGACAGCTACCTTGAGACTGGCCTGATGGAGTTGTCAAAGCTGTATGCTAACAGCCTGTTTCCTTACCACTGCAGATGTACTCTGCTCCGCTGTACTGCACACACACAGGCACACGCACGTGCACGCCATTTTCTAGCATTAGGCACATCATGGGAACTCAAATATTTATTAGGACAATGGTTTTTAGATGCAACACGAGAAGAGGCTGTTGGATTTCAAATCGAATTTTGCTTTCGGGGTTATTCCAGTATAAACAAGCATTTTGTACTGACAGCTTCGCACTGCCACCTCTTCCATATCACAGGCTTGTTTTTTCTGCAAAGCCAAGACAGAGCTGTATTTGAGGGTGCTGTCTTGGGCTAACACCGGGTGTGTGAATACAATGGCAATCCTACATCTGGGAACTCAGTGGGAAAACTATCCCATTTCTCACTTGTGCTGTTAGGAGAGGGTGTTCATTTTTACAAGGTGGATAGTGTTACTACGAAATGAAGTTGTGCAAAATTCCCTGTGAAAATCTGCTTATGAGCGTTAGCTATGATTTTGACTGGTACTATTCATCACATGGGTCCACTGAGAGTCAGCGGAGCATGTTTGTTTATAGTGGGCTGAATCCCTTCCCACCCTTAGAACAGGAGGGTTGGAAAACTGTCATTAACGAGAATTACAGTTTAGAAAATTATCTGTTTATACAAAAAATAGTATTAAATGTAGACTTTTTTTTCTGTGAACGTACAGAATAAATACGACTAAGTGTTGTCACAGAAGTAAACAGATTTATGTTCAAAGGTTTGACTTCAAGGAAAGGTGTGTCACGGCTCAGAGGCTCTTGTTCTGTAATAGGGGCTCAGCTTTAGCGGGGTATAGAATGACCAGCCTCACTCGGCACTTGGTCACCGGATTTCTCCTCTGGCCCCCGACTCTTTTTTCCTTTTCTCTCTCCTTTTCCCTCGCGCCTCGTTCTCCTTGCGGTTATTCATCTCAGGGAACAAAAGCTAAGTGTTTAGCTGTGAGCCAGATCAAGGGCCTGCTTCTTCCTCCCAGGAAAAGGTGGAATAACAAACATGGCCGACGTCGAAATCAGCCATACCTTCTGTTGGCTCCAGACTCCCACATCTGTGCCGCACCTCTTCTCTGTCTCCCACACAGCTGCTGCCGAGGCTGGGGAGGCTTCAGCCCAGTGCCTCCCGGCTCCCATCGCCTGCGAGTCCCCTGGGAAGCAGCTGACTGGCACCCAGACTGCCAACCAGATGATGGATCCTACCAGGAGAATCAGACATGACAGGGGGAGGTGAGGCTGCAGGACTGGCCACCACTGAACCTGAGGACGAGGGGCAAATGCGGTCAGCTGCCTCAGCACTGTGTATGTGTGTGCGTGTGTGTGTGCACGAGGGTGTGCACTTGTGTGTGCGTTTGTATGTTAGCATCTGTGTAAATGCATGTGTTTGAATGCCCATGTCTGTGGGTGATTATTTTGGCGCATGCACTCAGGTTTGTTTTTTTTTTTTGTTTTTTTAGTTCTTCACTCCAGTCACACTCTCCATCTGGACCTGAGGTATTTCATTAGCTGTGGGATGTTACATTTTATTTTGAAAGCTGACAAAATATCAACAGAGTTTAACTCTACATGTTTGTCATGTCTGCTACTGGACCTTCCCAAAACTGTGACAGATGCCAAATGACAAAAAAAATCAAGTTGAGAAGAAATGAGTTAATGAACAGAAGTGGAAGAAATGAAACATTCAGACGTGATACATCTGATTTTGACGTTAAATTCTTAGTCTGGTAAGCAGTGTAGCTGGCACCAACAGGTGAGTCCATTATATCTCCAATTTGTAAGTTTTCAATTATTTAGAAATAAACGAAAGAAAGAAAAAGAAGTGTCTAAAAGCTTTTACTGGGCTCAGCATATTGTTTTGTCATTTCTGGCATGACCAGCTTGATCTTGTGATACCAGCTGGATGAAAGCTTCATTCTTGCCCTGCGGCGTCCTGCTGTGCCATTGCCTCAACCAGACACTGTGATGGTAAGTGACTGCTGTAATTGTTCTGCTCCCAGCTCTTACACTTCAGCCAACCAACTGGCTCCTTCCTCCTGGTCGTGCCACATTGCCCTCATGGGCCGTCTTGGCATGGACCCGCAGTAACAACCCCCCCTCCCCCACTCCCTCTCCCCCACTCCCCCCCCAAAAAATACAGGGATTTAATACAACTGTACAGTTTGATGTTGTTGATGTGGAATTTGTTTCAGATGAATGCCCGTCGATGACAGAACTCTCATCCTGGTGTCAAAGCTATCAGGAATCATTAAGAATAAATTGGTTTCAATTAAAAAAATATATGATATGCTGATGTGTTTGATGCTGTAAATAAAATATGTTGCACTGCCAAACTTTTTTTTCACACAGTTTTGTTTAGGATATCACAGTGTAAATTAAAAAATCTCCTTCCAGTTGTTTTCTTTTCTTTCCTTGTCTTTTCTTTTTCTATTATTACATAATAAATTGTTAATAGATGTGTAAGCAGTGAGGAGAATCTGGGTAAAATAAAACCGAAACTACATGCCTAAACAGAAGAAGACATTTTGAGGATATGTGTTTTGCACGTGTGATTAAAGTGACTTAAAATATTCTTTCATGATCGCAGTATGTGGAGATATTTTTAGCCTGTAAGCAAAAAATAAAAGCATATTTCTCTTAAAGTGGTGTTAGCCATCATACTAAAATCTCTATATCACTATCGGAGTGTTTACTTAGCAGCTAGTGTGTTTTCTTCATCGTCATCTCTCTGAGAGATTATGCATGCACTCAAATGCTCTCATTGCCTCATGTAGCCTCGCTGACTACACACACACACACACACACACACACACACACACAAACAAACAAACAGGGGAGAGGGGAGGGTTGCTCGCTGTACTGTACATCAAATATTAAATTGTTTACTATGGCATATAGACTCATCTTAGCCCAGTCTGTTTGTAGTGACAGTCACTGCTGCGAGTCGCGGGTAAACTGGATCAGCCCTTGTCGTATAGTGGGGACCTACTACTGTAACTAAGAGACTCATTTGCCATTCACTCAGTTGTGTCACTTTCTTCACACACTTGTGCTGGAGAGGCACCCACTCTGCATTAGTCAGGGCTGACGTTGGTATCTTTGCTTTTGGGGTGTTAACGCTGGAGCCCTGTTGTCTCTGTTCATTTGCTTATGTAACAAACGTCATACAGTGAAGACGAGGAGGAGGAGGAGGAGGAGGAGGAGGAGGAAGAAGAGTGAAATCAGTAAGGAATAGTAAAGAAACTGCTCCGTAAAGCAAAGAATTTTAAAACATGCACTTAATTCTGCAGCTCGTCCATCCAGCAATCCATCTCGCTTTACCTACGGGGTCTGAAGACACACATATGTGCGCACACACATGTACACACCACACACTCAACCTTAGGGATTCCTGTGTCTGGCTTTTATCTCGCCTAACCACCAGTAGTCAAGTCAGGAACCTAGTGAATAATTCACTATATTTACCTGCTCCTCTCTTCAAGACTTATAATGTTTGTATTGCAGCACAAGTAAATGAATAAATAAATATATAAATGAAGCACTAGGTGAACATGAATGCATAAATAAGTAAAGGAGCAGGGAGGCAGGCGGGCCAGTGTCTGAGCCAGAGGTATGTTGCCATCTTCTGGTTTTGGAGTCAAACTTCAGGGGGGAATGACAATTTTGCCTTGAGACCTTTAATGCTCCATCTTTAATATCTGTGACTAATATGTATTTAAAAGTGTCTCGTTATTGGCAGCACTGTAGCTGCCACATTAAGCTTTAAAAGTGGCATTATTATATTTCTCATATGAAAATGTAATGTACAGTCTGGTCACTATTTGTTTGGTTCAATCCAATTTAAGTGTTTTCATTGCTTTTATTTGAGTTTTGTGTAAATGTTCTGTATATCAACCATGATTAATAAATGTTTTAATGGGGTTATGAGTTTATGCTTGTGTTATTAAGGAAGAATATCCATTTTTGTGTGACTCAAGGCTCTACTTTAAGGTGTTGTCATGAGTTGTTGCCAGAATTTAGATGCCTTTCTTGTTCGTCTAATTTGCATGTATGATTATCCACATATGCCCTCCTGTTCCACCACTGCTCCGAAAATGATCTGTGCTGTGGCAGGGTGTTAATTGGCTTGGCCCTGCAGTGTGTATGTGCACTGGTGTGTGTCTGCGTGCGTGTCTGTACCTCCACACAAATGTTTGCGTATGTATATGTCAGCATGTTGACAGCGTGAGCAGTGTCGGAGCCTCTCTCCGCGGCCTGGCACATGCGGCTCTCCACTCATCTGAGTGGCTCTTTCCTCTGTTCCTAACATGCGCTCTGTGCCTCCCCATCCCTGTCCAGCCCTGCTTGCCTCTGTTAGGCCCTGTCCGCCACAGACAGGGCCTCGCCATGGAACAGCATGTTTACTGTGGCTGAGGAGAGTATGTTAGATTCTATAGACCTACACCCAGAGCTTGGCAGTAATTCAATATTACAATTTATTGACTACCAGCATCATATTCAGGGCCATAATCACCTATTTAACATTGGGGGATCATTTTTAATCGACACCCTCTGCAACCCAACCCATGAGGGTAGTAGTGGGGAAATATTTCCCGGAAATTTTTTTTTCCGAAAGTTAACAACTAAACTGACCATTTAAGAGCAATTACAAAACAAAAATCTTAGCTCAGGGGTTCTCAAAGTTTTGATGACTGACCACCACTTTAAGGAGCCATAATATAACTGAGGGCTGCACAGGAAAAGAAGACACACTATGAGTTTTTTTTAAAATGACACATTATACTGTGATTTACTTGATTACAGTTTTTTAATTTTTTATGACTTACTATACTATGACATTGTAGTGACTTTTTCATGGCGAAACAAACTATGATATTTTGTAATGACTTTTTCAAATTAATTACTATACCACAAAGTTTTCATGACATTTTTTGGCATTTTACATACTATGATGTTTTAAATGTATTTTTGTATGTATTTTTTGACTTTTTTGACTTTTTTTTTTGTGACATACTATAGTATGACATTTTTAATGAGTTTTTAATGACATACTATACTATGATATTTTGTAATAACTTTTTTTGACAACTATACTATGACATTTTAATGACTTTTTAATGACAAACAAAACTATGGCATTTTGTAAGACGTTTTAAAATGACTTGCTATACCAAGAACTTTTCATGACTTTTTTATGACATACTATATTATGACTTTTTTAATGACTTTTCATGACATACAATATGATGACATTTTAATGGCTTTTTAATGATATACTATACTATGACTTTTTATGACACACAATACTATGACTTTTTTGACATACTATACTATGACTTTTTTTGTATTTTTCTGACATACTATACTATGACATATTGTAGCATTGTTTTGGCCATACTATATTATGACTTTTTTTTTCAGTGTAATGACATACTATATTATGAGGGGTTTTCTTTGCATTTTCTTGACATAATATACTATGACTTTTTTTTACAACATACAATACTATGACTTTTTTTGACACAGTATACTGTGACTTTTTTTTGCATTTTTTTGACATACTATACTATGACATATTGTGGCATTTTTTTGGACATACTATCCTATGACTTTTTTTTTCTTTTGCATTTTCATGACACGCTATACTGTGATTTGTTTTGTATTTTGTAATACCTTTTTTGACAACTATACTATGACATTTTAATGACTTTTTAATGACATAATATACTATGATATTTTGTAAGACTTTTTAAAATGACTTGCTATACCAAGAACTTTTCATGACTTTTTTATGACATACTATATTATGACTTTTTAATGACTTTTCATGACATACAATACGATGACATTTTTAATGACTTTTTTAATGACATACTATACTATGACTTTTTTAAAAACTTGTCATTCCATTTTTAATGACTTTTTCATGACATACCATCCTATAGCATTTTTCATGACTTTCAGTGACAAACCACACTATGATTTCTTTACAAATATTAAATGACATATGTATGAATTTTTATTGATTGATTGATGATATTTTTATGACATACTCTACTACGAACCTTTGTAATGACTTTTTAATAACTTTTTATGACATACTATACTATGACTTTTTATGCTTTTTTCAAGAAAATTCTATACTATGACTTTTATACAGACTTTTGTTAGTACATAAAACTGACATTTTTCATTAACTTTTTATGACATACTGTGCTTTGATGTTTTTAACAACTTTTTTTTGACTTTTTCATGGCATATCACACTATGACATTTTTAAAGACTTCTTCATGACATACAAAACTATGACATTATTAATGACTGTTTTATGACAGACTGTACCATTTTAGTAATGAATTTTCAATAACTTCTCTATAACATACTATGCTGTGACTTTTTATGTTTTTCAATGACATTCCATAGTATGACATTTTCAATGGCTTTGTAATGACATACCATATGATGACAGTGTTATGGCTGGATTTTGACACACTATACAGAACCTTTTTAATTACTTTTTAATGATATACTATCCTATGATATTTTTCATTACTTTTCATGAAACACCATGATTTCTTTATGAATATTTAATGACCTGCTATGACATTTTTATGATATCCTATATGATGACCTTTTATGATTTTATTTATGACATACTTTACTTTTTATAACATACTAAATCATGAATTTTTAATTACATTTTATAAGAAACTATACTATGGCTTTTAAGAAAAACACTTTTCTCATGACTTATTATACTATGACTTTTTGTGACATACTATACTATGACATATTTTAAGATTTTTTCATTGCATACTATCCTATGGCATTTTTCATGACTTTTCATGACAGACCATACCATGACTTCTTTATGGATATTTAAAGACATACTATGATATTTTTATGACGGCCTATACAATGGCATTTTATTACTTTTTTAATGACTTTTTAACTTTCATGACATAGTATACTACGAGAGTTTTGATGACTTTTTTATGACTTTTTTAATGACGTACTATACTGACATTTTCAATAAATTTGTATGACTTTTAATGGCTTTATTACATGGCATACACAAATACATTTTATGTTTTGTCAATAACATTCTAGACAATGACATTTTTTATAACATTTTTATGACACAGAACTACAACATTTTTTATGACTTCGTATGATATACAGTACTAAAACATTTAATATTAACTTTCTTCTAACTTTTTTCATGACGTAGTATATATACTATGACTTTTTTTAAGGACTTGTTATGACTTTTCCCGTACTGCAATAGGACATTTTATAGGACTTTTTTATGACATATTACACTATGATGTTTTAATGATTTTTTATGACATACAAAACTATGGCATTTTTAATAACTAGTTTTAATGACATTCTATACTATGACATTTTAATGACTTTTTGATAATGTACAATACTATGACATTTTTATGACCTGATTATGACACACCATTTTTTTTTTTTTTTGGTCACTTTTTCATGATAACGATCCTGTGGCATTTTTCCAGACCTTTCATGTCAGGCCATGCTATGATTTCTTTATAAATGTTTAAAGACCTTCTCTAAGATTTCTTCTCTGACTCTTTTCTCATCATTTTGGACGACATACTATACTATGACTTTTTTTTTGAAGATTTTGGACGACATACTGTACTATGACTTTTTTTTAAATGATTTTGGACGACATACTATACTATGACTTTTTAAAGTGATTTTGGACGACATACTATACTATGACTTTTTTAACATGATTTGGAAGACATACTATACTACGACTTTTTTTCATGGTTTCGGACGACATACTATACTATGACTTTTTTTATGATTTTGGACAACATACTATACTATGACTTTTTTAAAATGATTTTGGACGACATACTATACTATGACTTTTGTTCATGATTTTGGACAACATACTATACTATGACTTTTTTAAAATGATTTTGGAAGACATGCTATACCATGATCTTTTTTTCATGGTTTTGGACGACAAACTGCACTTTCTTTCATGATTTTACACTACGATAGTTTTCATGATTTTGAATGACATACTATACTATGACTTTTTTTAAAAGATTTCGGATGACATGCTGTACTATGACTTTTTTTTCAAGATTTCGGACGACATACTATACTATGACTTTTTTTCATGATTTTGGACCACATACTATACTATGACTTTTTTTCATGATTTTGGACCACAAACTATACTATGACTTTTTTCAAGATTTTGGACGACATACTATACTATGACTTTTTTTATGATTTTGGACCACATACTATACTATGACTTTTTTTCATGATTTTGGACCACAAACTATACTATGAGTTTTTTCAAGATTTTGGACCACATACTATACTATGACTTTTTTTCATGATTTTGGACCACATACTATACTATGACTTTTTTTCATGATTTTGGACCACAAACTATACTATGACTTTTTTCAAGATTTTGGACGACATACTATACTATGACTTTTTTTATGATTTTGGACCACATACTATACTATGACTTTTTTTTTCAAGATTTTGGACGACATACTATACTATGTCTTTTTCATCATTTTGGATGACATGCTACACTATGACATTTTTTCATGATTTTGGACAACATACTATACTATGACTTTTTTTATTGGTTTTGGACGACATACTATACTATGACTTTTTTTTATTGGTTTTGGACGACATACTATACTATGACTTTTTTTTCATGGTTTCGGACGACATACTATACAATGATTTTTTAAAATAATTTCAGACGACATGCTATACTATGACTTTTTTTTTCATGATTTTGTACGACATACTATACAGTGACTTTTTTTGTCATGATTTTGGACGACATGCTATACTGTCACTTTTTTTCATGATTTTGGACGACATACTATACTATGACTTTTTTTCATGGTTTCGGACGACGTACTATACTATGACTTTTTCATGGTTTCGGATGACATGCTGTACTATGACTTTTTTTCATGGTTTCGGACGACGTACTATACTATGACTTTTTTTCATGGTTTTGGACGACATACTATACTATGACTTTTTTTTTTCATGGTTTCGGACGACATACTATACTATGACTTCTTTTCATGATTTGGGACGACATACTATACTATGACTTTTTTTTCATGATTTTGGACGACATACTATACTATGACCTTTTTTCATGGTTTTGGACTACATACTATACTATGACTTTTTTCATGATTTGGGACGACATACTATACTATGACTGTTTTCATGATTTTGGACGACATACTATACTATGACTTTCTTAAAATGATTTTGGACAACGTACTACAGTATGAGGTTTTTTTCATGGTGTTGGATGAAAAACTGCACTTTCTTTCATGATTTTGGATGACGGGCTACACTATGACTTTTTTAAAAAGATTTTGGACGACATACTATACTATGACTTTTTTTCATGATTTTGGACCACAAACTATACTATTACTCTTTTCCATGATTTTGGACGACATACTATACTATGACATTTTTTTCATGATTTCGAATGACAAACTATACTTGGACTTTTTTTTTCATGATTTGGACGACATACTATACTATGACTTTTTTTTCATGGTTTTGGACGACATACTATACTATGACTTTTTTTCATGGTTTCGGACGACATACTATACTATGACTTTTTAAAATAATTTCAGATGACATGCTATACTATGATTTTTTTTCATGATTTTGGACGACATACTATACAATGATTTTTTAAAATAATTTCAGATGACATGCTATACTATGATTTTTTTCATGATTTTGGACGACATTCTATACTGTCACTTTTTTTCATGATTTTGGACGACATACTATACTATGTCTTTTTCATCATTTTGGATGACATGCTATACTTTGACTTTTTTCATGATTTTGAATGACATACTATACTATGACTTTTTTCATGATTTTGGACGACATACTATACTATGACTTTTTTTTTCATGGTTTCGGACGACATACTATACTATGACTTCTTTTCATGATTTGGGATGACATACTATACTATGACTGTTTTCATGATTTTGGACGACATACTATACTATGACTTTTTTTCATGGTTTTGGACGACGTACTATACTATGACTTTTTTCTCATGATTTTGGACGACATGCTGTACTATGACTTTTTTTCATGGTTTCGGACGACATACTATACGATGATTTTTTAAAATAATTTCAGACGACATGCTATACTATGATTTTTTTTCATGATTTTGGACGACATTCTATACTGTCACTTTTTTTCATGATTTTGGATGACATACTATACTATGACTTTTTTTCATCATTTTGGATGACATGCTATACTTTGACTTTTTTCATGATTTTGAATGACCTACTATACTATGACTTTTTTCATGATTTTGGACGACATACTATACTATGACTTTTTTTTTCATGGTTTCGGACGACATACTATACTATGACTTCTTTTCATGATTTGGGATGACATACTATACTATGACTGTTTTCATGATTTTGGACGACATACTATACTATGACTTTTTTTCATGGTTTTGGACGACGTACTATACTATGACTTTTTTTCATGGTTTTGGACAACATACTATACTATGACTTTTTTGCATGATTTTGGACGACATACTATACTATGACTTTTTTTGCATGATTTTGGACGACATACTGTACTATGACTTTTTTTGCATGATTTTGGACGACATACTATACTATGACTTTTTTTGCATGATTTTGGACGACATACTGTACTATGACTTTTTTGCATGATTTAGGACGACATACTATACTATGACTTTTTTTGCATGATTTTGGACGACATACTATACTATGACTTTTTTTCATGGTTTCGGACGACGTACTATACTATGACTTTTTTTCATGGTTTCGGATGACATGCTGTACTATGACTTTTTTTCATGGTTTCGGACGACATACTATACTATGACTTTTTTTCATGATTTTGGACGACATACTATACTATGACTTCTTTTCATGATTTCGGACGACATGCTATACTATGACTTTTTTCAGCATTTTGGATGACATACTATACTATGACTTTCTTAAAATGATTTTGGACAACGTACTACAGTATGAGGTTTTTTTCATGGTGTTGGATGAAAAACTGCACTTTCTTTCATGATTTTGGATGACGGGCTACACTACGATAGTTTTCATGATTTTGAATGACATACTATACTATGACTTTTTTAAAAAGATTTTGGACGACATACTATACTATGACTTTTTTTCATGATTTTGGACCACAAACTATACTATGACTCTTTTCCATGATTTTGGACGACATACTATACTATGACATTTTTTTCATGATTTCGAATGACAAACTATACTTGGACTTTTTTTTTCATGATTTGGACGACATACTATACTATGACTTTTTTTTCATGGTTTTGGACGACATACTATACTATGACTTTTTTTCATGGTTTCGGACGACATACTATACAATGATTTTTTAAAATAATTTCAGACGACATGCTATACTATGATTTTTTTCATGATTTTGGACGACATTCTATACTGTCACTTTTTTTCATGATTTTGGACGCCATATTATACCATGATGTTTTTTGATGATTTTGGATGACATACTATACTATGACATTTTTCAAAGTTTTGGATGTCATGCTATACCATGACTTCTTTTCACGATTTTGAATGACATACTATACTATGACGTTTTTTCATGGTTTTGGACGTCATTATATACTATGACTTTTTTTCATGATTTTGGAAGACATGCTATACTATGACTTCTTTTCACGATTTTGAATGACATACTATACTATGACATTTTTTCATGGTTTCGGATGACATACTGCACTTTTTTCATGATTTTGTACGACGTGCTATACTTTGATTTTTTTTTTAAATGATTTTGGACGACATATTATACTTTTACCTTTTCTCATGATTTTGGACGACATGCTGTACTATGACTTTTTTTCATGGTTTCGGACGACGTACTATACTATGACTTTTTTTCATGATTTTGGACGACATACTATACTATGACTTTTTTTCATGGTTTCGGACGACGTACTATACTATGACTTTTTTTCATGGTTTCGGATGACATGCTGTACTATGACTTTTTTTCATGGTTTCGGACGACGTACTATACTATGACTTTTTTTCATGATTTTGGACGACATACTATACTATGACTTCTTTTCATGATTTCGGACGACATGCTATACTATGACTTTTTCAGCATTTTGGATGACATACTATATGTTGACTTTCTTAAAATGATTTTGAACAACGTACTACAGTATGAGGTTTTTTTCATGGTGTTGGACGAAAAACTGCACTTTGTTTCATGATTTTGGATGACGGGCTATACCATGACATTTTTTCATGATTTTGAATGACATACTATACTATGACTTAATTAAAATGATTTTGGACGACATGCTATTCTATGACATTTTTTCATAGTTTCGGACGACATACTATATTATGACTTCTTTTCATGATTTTGGAAGACATGCTATACTATGACTTTTTTCAGCATTTTGGATGACATACTATACTCTGACTTTCTTAAAATGATTTTGGACAACATACTATAGTATGAGTTTTTTTCATGGTTTTGGACGACATACTATACTATGACTTTTTTTTCAAGGTTTCGGACGTCATACTATACGATGATTTTTTAAAATAATTTCAGACGACATGCTATACTATGATTTTTTTTCATGATTTTTTACGACATACTATACAGTGACTTTTTTTCATGATTTTGGACTACATACTATACTATGACTTTTTTTCATGTTTTTCGGACGACATACTGTACTTTTTTTCATGATTTTGTACGACGTGCTATACTTTGACTTTTTTTTTACGATTTTGGACGACATGCTATACTATGACTTTTTTTTCATGATTTTGGACGACATACTAAACTATGACTTTCTGAAAATGATTTTGGACGACATACTATACTATGACTTTTTTCATGATTTTGGACTACATACTATACTATGACTTTTTTTCATGGTTTCGGATGACATACTGCACTTTTTTCATGATTTTGTACGACGTGCTATACTTTGATTTTTTTTTTAAATGATTTTGGACGACATATTATACTTTTACCTTTTCTCATGATTTTGGAAGCCATTCTATACTATGACTATTTTAAAATGATTTTGGACGACATACTATACAATGACTTTTTTTCATGATTTTGGAAGACATGCTATATTTTGACTTTTTTAATGATTTCGGACGACATCCTACACTATGACATTTTTTCATGATTTTGGACGACATGCTGTACTATGAATTTTTTTCAGCATTTCGGACGACATACACGACTTTTTAAAATGATTTCGGACGACATGCTATGCTATGACATTTTTTCATGATTTTGAATGACATACTGTACTGTTACTTTTTTTCATGGTTTCGGACAACGTACTATACTATGACTTTTTTTCATGATTTTGGACGACATGCTATACTATGACTTTTTTTCATGATTTTGGATGACATGCTATAATATGCCTTTTTTCATGGTTTCGGACGACATACTGCACTTTTTTTCATGATCTTGTACGACGTGCTATACTATGACATTTTTTCAGCATTTTGAATGACATGCTATACTGTGCCTTTTTTTCATGGTTTCGGACGACATGCTATGCTATGACTTTTTTTCATGATTTTGTACGACGTGCTATACTATGACATTTTTTCAGCATTTTGAATGACCTACTATACTATGACTTTTTTCATGATTTTAGATTACATGCTATACTATGACTTTTTTTCATGTCTTTGGAAGACATACTATATACTATGACTTTTTTTTTCATGATTTCGGGCGACATACGACTATGACTTTTTTTCAGGTTTTTGGATGACATACGTGACTTTTTGAAAATGATTTTGGACGACCTACTGTACTATGACTTTTTTCATGATTTTGGACGCATGCTACACTATGATATTTTTTCATGATTTTGGACGACATGCTATACTATGACTTTTTTTCATGGTTTCGGACGACATACTGCACTTTTTTTCATGATTTTGGACGACGTGCTATACTATGACTTTTCTTCAGCATTTTGGATGACCTACTATACTATGATTATTTTTCATGATTTTGGAAGCCATACTATACTGTGACTTTTTTTTCATGATTTCGGACGACATACTATACTTTGACTTTTTTTTTCATGATTTTGGACGACATACTGTCATGTTTTGGGATGAGATACTGTAGTATGACTTCTTTTCATGATTTTGGACAACATGCTATACTACGACTTTTTTTCATGATTTTGGATGACATGCTATACTATGACTTTTCTTCAGCATTTTGGATGACCTACTATACTATGACTTTTTTTCATGATTTTGTACAACGTGCTATACTATGACATTTTTTCAGCATTTTGAATGACCTACTATACTATGACTTTTTTTCATGATTTTGGAAGCCATACTATACTATGACTTTTTTTCATGATTTTGGACGACATACTATACTATGACCTTTTTTTCATGGTTTCGGACAACATACTACATTTTTTTTCATGATTTTGTACAACGTGCTATACTATGACATTTTTTCAGCATTTTGAATGACCTACTATACTATGACTTCTTTTCATGATTTTGGAAGCCATACTATACTGTGACTTTTTTTTCATGATTTCGGACGACATACTATACTTTGACTTTTTTTCATGATTTTTGACGACATGCTATACTGTGACTTCTTTTCATGATTTTGGACGACATACTATACTATGACTTTTTTTTTCATGATTTTGGACGACATACTGTCATGTTTTGGGATGAGATACTGTAGTATGACTTCTTTTCATGATTTTGGACAACATGCTATACTACGACTTTTTTTCATGATTTTGGATGACATGCTATACTATGACTTTTCTTCAGCATTTTGGATGACCTACTATACTATGACTTTTTTTCATGATTTTGTACAACGTGCTATACTATGACATTTTTTCAGCATTTTGAATGACCTACTATACTATGACTTTTTTTCATGATTTTGGAAGCCATACTATACTATGACTTTTTTTCATGATTTTGGACGACATACTATACTATGACCTTTTTTTCATGGTTTCGGACAACATACTACATTTTTTTTCATGATTTTGTACAACGTGCTATACTATGACATTTTTTCAGCATTTTGAATGACCTACTATACTATGACTTCTTTTCATGATTTTGGATGACATACTATACTATGACTTTTTTTTCATGGTTTCGGACGACATACTGCACTTTTTTTCATGATTTTGTATGACGTGCTATACTATGACTTTTCTTCAGCATTTTGGATGACCTACTATACTATGACTTCTTTTCATGATTTTTGATGACATACTGCACTATGATATTTTTTTCATGATTTTGGACGACATACTATACTGTGACTTCTTTTCATGATTTTGGACGACATGCTATACTGTGACTTTTTTTCATGATTTTGGACGACATGCTATACTGTGACTTCTTTTCATGATTTTGGACGACATACTATACTATGACTTTTTTTCATGATTTTGGACCACATACTATACTGTGACTTCTTTTCATGATTTTGGACGACATACTGCACTGATATTTTTTTCATGATTTTGGACGACATACTATACTATGACTTTTTTTTCATGATTTTGGACGACATACTGTCATGTTTTGGGATGAGATACTGTAGTATGACTTTGTTTCATGATTTTGAACGACTGGAAGATATACTATACTATGTACTACTGTATTATGACTTTTTTTTTTTGTTACATTTCAATGACTATCTATGGTCTTTTTCAGTGACAGTCTATAGTATGACATTCACTCAACCTAACATGCAACATTCAAGTATAAGAAAGACAGCCAGACTTCTTTTCTTAATTTTTATTACCATGCTACAGTTCTCTGAAATCGACACTGACACCAACACAGTAAAAACATTTTTCTAGTGTCATTTGAATTCTGCTTTATTTAAAAAAGGAGAAAACATTCATACTCTATAGTGAGTAACATTACCTTGTTTCCCTCCTCAACAAGTCTTGTGGCATTTGTGTTCATTCCATTGTTCAGTACAAGGATGTCTCCTGGGACATTTGTGTGCCCTCCTTTATGGCATCCAGCAACCTCACCAGCTCTGTTTCATCATGTTGCTGTGCAGTTTCAAGGCCCAGTACCTGTGTTTGTTTGCCTGGGTGTCACCTGCCAAGAGTTCATGTGAGTGTTGTCTGCGTGCTCCACGTGGTCAGCAACATGAGAGGTGCTGTTTCCGTCTGTGTCGAAAAGCGTTTGTGTGACTTTACTTTGTGTGTTGCTCTGCTGTCCGTTGTGTAGGGTTTTTTTGGTGGGGTCGGTGTGGGGTGCTGAATAAGCGGGATGCCACGCTGAGTGGGCACATGCCCCAGAAAGTGCCAGAGGACAATCAACACTGCCGCCAAACACACAAATACACACACACACACACACACACCCACACACACACACACAGTCTCTTGCCCTCCCTGTCTTTTTCTCCTTTTCCTGTCTGTATCTTTTCCCACTATCCCTCCTTCCTCCTTTTTGCCCTGCGGCAAGACAGCTGTGTCCATCAGGCCGTGAGGCCCATGACATCGGTCACACACTAAGAACCCACTAAGATCATGGCAGCTCTTCTAGCTGTTTGTGCAGGGAGGAGATGTGCAGAGGCTCCCTCATGACCCTCATACAAACAGAGAACAGTCCGTTTGTCTCATTGATTTACAGGAGAGTAAAACAAACTCTTATAGTTTTATTGTCAATGTAGTTAAATTATTGACAATGTTTGAAGTATATTTGATTGTACAAACTGATACCGTATGTTGTACTTCATCAGAAATATTCTGGCTGTCAGATTGTGATTGTGTAAATGAAAACAGATCCGTGACTTTAACTGAGAGAGTTCAGGAGCGCCTATTTGTGAGACAGATTGGTTAAAAAAACAAAACACACAAAAAAAATACATCTAGGGCTTCAAACCCAGAGCAGCAGTGAGCTATAATTATAATTAGATGGATAATTCAGTCAACACTGAGACTGAAGAAAGATTTTCCTTCATTCATTTTCAGTTTGCAGGCCTCACTTCACTCTATTAAATCCTTTCATGTGGCGCTGGCAGCAACAGAAGTACCAGTGTTTTGAATGGTTCCACAATAATGAGTGGACCATCATCATGGCCTCTGAATGAGATCCATTATGATTTCATGGCTGGTTGGGCAGAGTTTTAACTGTGTGCTCTTTAAAAGGTGCTGTCAGCTTCACTTAGGATTACCTGAATCTTTTTTATTTTATGTTACACATGGAGAACGATAAAAGGAGAAATTGCAGAGGAGATAAATCACTCACTTATTGTCACATCTGTTTTTTAAAAGATAGATAGATAGATAAAAGATTTTTTTACTTCTTATTGACGCGAGTCAAATTGGTATTAATAAAATTACTGTCAGGCGAGCTCTCACAGGTGAAACTGAATATTTTTATGGCATGTTTATATCAATAAAGATCCAGATTTTACATGAAAATAGAAAGCATGGCTGATTTCTAATATAAAATGTATGTAAAATATTATTTTTTAGATGCACTTACACAGCTTTTTATTCAAACCTTCTTTCACTAATGTGGTTAAATGTGTCTGAAAAATCTTTCTGAATAAACAGTGTAACTCTAACAGCGCCACAATGCCCTTACATGCTTTAACAATGAATGTTGTCACAGATCGCTGCTTTTCTTCTTTAACTTGTAATCAGTGATTAATGCAGTGCTCATATCAGACATATTTCGGATACATTTAGGCTCCTAAATCATTAAAAGATGCAACAAAATGGTGGTAATTCATATAACATCACCGTATTTCTTTACAGTCTTTATCTTGGATTTCAAAAGGATGTCTCCATTATTTAACATTTAACAGCATTTACACTCTTTTTCTCCAAAGTATTGCATCTGCATTTTGTTTCTGTTGTTGCCCCATTGCAGATAGTTGTCGTGTTCAAATTACAGTACTCCTGCTGTAGGTAATCCATTACCCACAGCCATGTGGAGCTGTATTTATAGTAAAAATATTGTCACAAATTGCCACAGCTGCTCCAATTCACTTAATGTCAAGCTTTAAGGAGCAGCTAAAAGCTTTGCTCCAACAGCTCCGACTCTTTGATGTCAGGGAACTGGATATCCCCCCAGATCTGGAACACAGTTTCAGAATAAACACTGTGGTCTGGAGGTTAACTTGCAGAGCACCATATAGCCTGAATGCTGAAATCCATACGGCTTCAATGAAGGTGCCTCTCAGTCACTCTTCTCCCCGCCTCACCCTTCATTCATTCACTGCTTTCTTTCCTTTCTTTTTCTCCCTCGCTCGGCTGCTTTTGTAACTTTGTGTGGTGCGGCAGCGTGTGCCCTCTCTGCCTCTATCTTTCCCCCTCTTCATCTCTCTTTCTCTTGTCCTCTCTCCTCCGTCCCTTTTCACTTGCGGAGGTCCGTTTGAACAGAGGAGCCGTGCTCTCTTTGACCTGTGCTTGTCAGTGTTAATTGTATGGGTTTAATTACAAAAACACATTTAGCACGTTGAAAGGGGTTTAAGTTAAATCCTTCCTCTTCAGACCAAACCTCCAGGATTTAGACGTGGCAGGGCTGTATCAGCTATCCGAGTCAGATTAGATGTTGCCTCTTATCTTACCACAGCCTGTCTTTTGAGCCGCCTTTTATTCAGCTGTCTGTCTGAGGCTTTTCGCAGGCTGCTTAGATGCTCTTAGCAAGGCAGCTTGATTTGTATGATGCGTCCATGCATTGCTTCCTTAAAGAATGATTTTAATGGTTACTAAATCAACTGTAAAACTGAGAAGAAGAACCAAGAAGTTTTTCTTTTTTGGAAAAAAAAAAAAAATGTCTCCTACTTTTTTAAAGTTATTTAAAGTTATGAGGTTTTAACTTGGTAAAAAATGCAAAAAAGCAAATTAATTTTCCTATGTTTAATGCATTTATTTAATTGTTAAGATGTTTATGCTCAGAATAATTTAATTAAAATATCTAAATATCAAATAGTTTAAGCTGAAAAACATGATACACATTTAAATTCATGCAGAGATTTTAAGGAATTTATAAATACTTGATCTTAAATTTTAAATCGTATACCATAAAATGTTCCTGCTCTGTGGAAATGTCTTTAGAAATAGCATAATGACATAATTCTGTGCCACAGACACGTCCAGACTTAATTCAGTCGAATCCAGTCCATTGTGAAGCAGCCAGTGAAGCTCTGTTTAATCACAAGGATTTGTCATGTGATTGACGGACTGTTGACAGCAGTATTGGGGCAGTATTTAGCAAGGTCTCAGGACCCCCATGGCTAAAGTGAATTTTATGGAGACACTGGTGGGTCGCTGGCATAACAAGAAGTCAGGCAGTTTTTTAAAGCTGATGCAAATGAAGGTATTTCATGTTGACATCTCACCGTCTGGGGTGTGATAGTTGATCACTTTGTGCACGGTGGGAAAAAAACAAACGTGTATGCAAAGCCAGCCCTGGTGCATAGTCTGCTCAAGTGTGTGTGTGTGTGTGTGTGTGTGTGTGTGTGTGTGTGTGTGTGTGTGGTTACACCCACCACTGTCCCTCTGTGTGTCTTGGAGCAGAGTAGAGTATATTAACAGACCTAATTTACAATGTATGGACTCTGCCGACTGGAACATTCAGAGTTATGAGATAGTTAAGCGCTTGGTTAACAATGCTTGGATGGAAAATGGGGCAAGTGGTTGGTGGTCATCGTGTGTGTGTGTGTGTCTAATTATGAGTTATTACTGTGGAGATTTTAAAGTGAGGAAAATGTCTACATGGCCTCGAGAATTAATTTGTAAGAAAATTATTAACGGCAAGTTAGTGAGGTGAATTTTAAGTAATTTAATTTGACATTAATTAGATGTTTTAATATACTTAACCTCTTGTCATTTATATATTTATTTGTAACTTTTTATATTTCTTATTCCCCAGAGTTTTGTCACTTTAAATGCTTTTAAATTAATACTGACACTACATGTTATTTTTAATGATTAGGACTCATTTACTTGAAATCTTTCTGTTTCTTTTTTCCCCCACAGATTCCAGGTGAATTAACTGAGATTTTGAGTGTTCTAATTGATGCAAAAGCAGGCAGAATTTCTATGATTTGTTGTTTTACAAACAGCCAGTTAAACTTTAATTAAGGCTCTTTCGATTATGGGTTCTAAAAGATATTTACTCAAATAATGGGGGTGATCACACTGTAATTGTTATTATTTTTGAAGAAATGAAAATGTAAAATTTAATGCTACTATTCCTAATTCTTTGTCCTTTACTCTTAAGTTTGATCCCCTTTAGTTGCCACTAAGGTAGCAGCTTCTCTTCCTGGGGTCAAGATGTAAACATATATAAAAAGTCTCATTAAAATTGTGTTCAAGACATTAAAAGTCAAATGCAAACTTAACATCACAACACAATAAATTGCATTAGACATATAACACTTAAAAAGTCACATTTTAAAAGTCTCAATTTTATAAAGGTCTCAATAAAAACATGTTAAAGCAAAGTAAAAGTCAACACGACATGTAAAATTGCATTTGCTCTAAATCCAAATGTCCTCTGCAATATTGCATTTGTCTGCACAAAAATGTAATCTATTATCTAAATTATAAGATTTTTATTTTAGGTTTTCCAGACTAATAAATCTGTGATCATGAGCACTTGTGTGACACATTTAGATCAGGTTCAAACTGACCTGCAGTAATGTCTCCTCACTCTCACACACCATGACTGTCAAAAACTAAAGCTAAATGTTATTTAAATCTCCATGACATGCTTTGCTGTTTTATCTTTGACCTCTGACCTGCTCTTTGACTGACACATATTTTCCTTTACAGGCAAAATAAAAACAATAATCTATAAAGAGGTTTTTTTTTCCACTGCAGTCCTGAGGTCATGGTTTTGTGGGCAGCACTGCCTCTAGGTGTAACATGGAGAACTACAGTCCTATCTATGTTTGTGTTAGTGTTTAAAGGTAAGGGTTTTTTGTGCAAATGGTTGTAGATTTAAAGATCTAATTTGAATTTATGTTGAGGTGCTGAAGAACCTTAATTTTCTTGTAATGTGACCGTATTTTTATTCGTCTAAATACGTGGTAGGATCCTTTAAGCCGACAGCTGGTCTCTCCCGCAGTTAGAAAAAAACAACAACAAAAAGCATAAGTCTTGACTCACATAAGTGATTTCAAATTTCCAATGAAAGGATAAAAATGAGAATGAATGAATTGCAGCTCTGAGCTTTAATTGCTTTTTCATGATCCAGCAATCCTGCAGGAAAATGCAGCGTAAAAAAGCCCAATTAGAGTCTTTTCACTTTGTGCTGGAGACAGCAGGGTTCAGGCTGATTGTCTTTCTCTGCTAGTTGCTCTGCTCCAGAAGGTGATACTGGGTTGGACCCCTGTTACCCTCCGAGCCTTCTGTTAAATTTGGCAGAAAAAACACCGGGGCTCAAGGAAGAACAAAGGCGCGCCGGTTTTTCACCATAGAACCAGAAAAAGAATCCCTGAAGAATGGATTAATTTGGTCTAATCGAGGAGACCCATTCCATGCTTACTCTAGCAATGAGAGCTATTGGAGCAAGCAGGAAGCGGCTCTCCTTATTAAACTGCCTAAAATGGCTCGGAAGTTCTTTAGCATGCTCCCTCTATACAGCAGATGCTCTGCATTAATTGGTCTATGAAGGCCTGACCTGGGGTTCTGTGCGAGGGCTTTGAGAAGCATATTTAGTATTTGCTATAACCTGGCGTACATGATGTGTGCACTCGAGGGCCGTATTTCATATTATACAGTTCTTAATGTTGTGTGTGCTTCGGGGAGCCGGTGTTTGGGAGGTAATGTTTTAACAGCAGGTAAGTCCTAAACACCATTCATCAGAGGCCTGCTCTCTCCCCTCATCCGGCCACAGCCATGACTGATGGGCCTGTCTTTTGTATGAATGTTTAGCACAGTGGAAAGCCATATGCCACTGGCACCGACTACTGCCCAACACCTCCTACTGTAGCAGCGGTGGAGAGAAGGAGGAGAAGAAAGTCAGAGAGAACAGCAGAATGAGAGAGGACAAGAGGAAGGGAAATGAACAAGAGAAAAACTGGACTTACTACTCACCACCTGAAAGAGCAGCTTGAAATTCAACAGCACCTACAAGGGCAAAACTTTAAATACACTTCATGAGCCTTTGCATGTTCTTCAACACGCACACACAACACGCATGCATGTATACATACACTCAGCTACACACGTTAATAGTGGTAGAGATGTATTTTTAATAAGAGAAGCGGCGGTGGGAGGTGAGAGGGGAGGTGGTGCTGGGCTGGTCCATCTGTCCCAAGCAGCCTCTCTCCCAGTGCTGCTGCCGCCCCCTCGTGAGAGAAGCACAGCTGTTACTGGAAAGCCCTACTGTCCAGAAAAGGGCCTCGCACTCCTCCCCTCCACCCTCCATCCCCTCTGTCCCTCCACCTCTCCGCCCAAACACCCCTGCAAGAGGATGAAACGAACCAGCGAGCCCAGCCACTGTGCAGTCAGCCTGCGCGTCTGCAATTTCAAACCTCTTTAGATCATTTTTCATGCTCACCAGAAATGAATAATGCACACATTAACTGGTGCCAGTTAATAAATTTCCGTCTCACTGCACTATATTTTTCAATAAGGGTCTAGCTGCTTCGTTTTGTTTTGCAAAACAGCCTCAGAAGGCTCCTGCTGCAAATTATCCCAGCCCACCCCCCACCACCCCTTTTCATCTGCAGCCAGAGAGCCTTAGCTTGACTCAAGAAATGATAAAAATGATCATAAATCGGCTTAAATTTCCACTGTTGCATGCAAATGTCAGAGAGTATATCAGCCTTTTTGTCGTATCCATGAGCATTTAGTGCGTTTCTCAGCTGCAGATAATACACCACAACGTTTTTCACAAGAGTGCATCCTCAACATTCAGCCCCCAGGGCACCGCTACATAGAAACAGAATCAATCTTGGGGAACTTCCAGGCTTTGTAAGGGAGCCAAATTGGCAGACCATGTCTGTTATATCAGTTCAGCAAAGCCCTGGCTAGCATCTGGCCACACTGGACGTTTTATAGCCCATCTCTAACTATTAATCATTGGCCGCGACATCACAGACTCTCAAGAGGGTGGCTGGATGCTCCGTTACAGCGAACGCCACTGAAAATGCCAGGGCATGTAGACACGACGGTCCCAATACCCACTGACAGTAGCCCTCCTTAAAATGACAGAGTGCATCCAAGCCAGACGGACAGAGTGGTGTCAGGGAAGCGCTGTGACAGGCGAGGGGACCCCTCCGAAAATGCCACCGTGCCCTAGTGGCCTACAGTGTTGTAGTGCACTGGTAGTATCTGTTCTGAGGTCGTGTCATGTAATATGATCTAGATGAAGCGGACAGGGTGGGTCCCTCTCCGGGATGTGGATGGGGTGTCAGACAAGCTGCTCCTCTAATAAGGGCTGCCATTCTAATGATCACTCAGTCAGCCTAACCTCTGACCCCTACTGTTATAAGAAACAGAGGGAGGGGCAGGCTGGGATGGTGGGAAGGACTGTGGGTTCAAATGCGCAGTATTTACATCAATTAGACAGGCAAGATGGAGGTGCCCATCAGAGCCCATTAGGATTGTTGTGGTTGGGGGGGGGGAGCGGGAGGGAGGGACAGTGGGGGCCGCGCAGAGGCCCAGCGGACACATCACAGGACTGCCCTTGATCACATCCTGTCACATTGATGAGAACTCTGTCAAAGCCACTCGTACACATGTACAGTATGTTTGTGACTGTGCTTCAAGCTGCCGTGCCTGCTTCCTGTGCTTCGTCAAATTAAATCTCGAGGTTTTCTCGACAATGCGGCTAAAATCATGAATTCAAAAAGGTTACCGTTCTCGCAATCCCGGGGCGACCATCACGCCTGTTCCCTCTGCTGCTTCATTTAATGGACATTTTATTGTAGCAGTTTGGATAAGCCCTGTGTTTCTTTATTTTGTTGGGGGGTGGTGGCTGTTGGTGCTTATCAGATGCAAAATAGCACACCTGCTGTTCCAAAACACCCTCACTGGGTTCAAATTAGTGCTCCCCTGCTTCTTGTTCTTCTGTTGAATGTGCTGCAGCAACAAAGGGATGACAATGTTTTTTTTTATAACGAGTTTGTTGAATTTACTATTACAGATTTTGGCTGTGAACAATCAAGACGCGGCTCTCCCGAATCCATTGATTACAATGATCAAAACTCATCAGTGTGATTAATAGAACACAATAAAGCACCCCTCCTGAGAGCTGATTTCATTATATCATTGTGACAGAGCAACCAAGCAGGTAAAAGGTGTACAGTGGAAACCCGAAGAACAAGGAGAGGACTTCATAAGGCTGTAGTATCCCATCTTTTATTAATGTCACTCCCTAGGACAGCAGGTTTTTGTCAGTCAGAATGGATAATGAAGATGTTGGCGGGGTCGGTGAATCCATCCCTTTAATACTCACATATTTTATGATAATGAAAGGTATTCAAAGAATGATTATGATAAAAGTGGGCTCCCCCACTGATGTGCCAGCACAGCTGTGCAGCTAGACAGTCAGCTGCAGGCACCCAATGAAAGGATCACACGGAAAGTAAAGAAAGGATCCATATGAACATAAAGCGAATAGCTGATGGTTTTGGTGCCGGCCGTACATCGGCGGCACTGCATGTTACACTGCATGACGAAAAATAATACGAGGGAAGAGCTTTCAGTCTCGAATGTCACTATCCAAACCTTTTTGATCTTGTTCTGCCTGCATTCGCTCCATAGCATGAAGTCCTTTCACCATACTGACCTTTACATGAGTCTTGTTGAAACAGGTTTCATCTTTAACTAAACAATACTTGGGACTGTGCCGTGCTGTACAGGCTATTTGTTGTGCTTTCGGCTTTATCTATCGCAAACTCTTTACATCAAAGCGGCGGAAATAAAAACAGAGTTGAGTAAGAAGGAAATTTCATCATGTGATATTAGTTGCATATTTAGGGGGACGTCGACGGTCGTGTGTGCTGTGGCACCCCCCGACGTGCGTATCAGTAACATCTCCCGAGCATCAAAGCATCAACTGGTGTATTGTACTGTATGTGTAAACAAACTCAGCAAAGCCATACCAGCCCGCCAGAGCTTCAAAAGTTCCCTGCGAGCTGTAGGAAGCAGGTGAAAAAATAGAAGTGCGTTGAACTTTGACCCCGGGTGCACACTTGTTGACTGATGTTTCACACTGGGGTCGCCTTTTCCCTCAGCGGCATTCTTCCAAGACCGTCGGGCCTTGTGTGCGAGTATGTATGTGTGTGCGTGCATGCACAGTCCCCGGGGAGATCATCCCCTTCTCCCTTTGAAGGCTCTGCGCTATAGAGCTGTTTTCATACAGCACCGGCCATGGGTTTCCTGTCTCGGCTGACCCCTCGTCTCCTCGTGGACACTTCAGAAAAACTTCCCGGCACAAACACCTTTCTCCCATTAACTACAGAGGCTTCAGCAGAGGCAGGGAGCTAAAGGGGGTTTTGAACCTCAGAGTGCCACATCACTCAGGAACAAAGAGACGGGCATTAAAAAACAAACATGATAACCACATTAGCCCACCAGTGGTCAGCGCTAGCCGGCTGATGCCTCTCACAGACTGTTTTTCCTGCTTGAATTAAGACTACATTTGTGATTCGCAGATTCCTGGTCCAAGCTGTAGCAGCTCTTCAGCACAGGGACATTTGGAACTCCTGAGAAAGGGCCAAATCAAATAACTTTTACAACAAATTCTCTGGACTCACACATGCCTGGTGCTCGGTCCAGCTGACACAACACAGGGCAAGAGATGAAAAGAGGATGGGGTTCACCGTGGATCAGTTCCACATGGCCTTCAAATGGAGCAACAAAAGCAGCACAGCGCGGACGACCATGTAACCAGCACAGGCATCCAGCACACCTGCCCCAGACACATTTCACACCCATGAAATCAAATTAGACTCTTGGTACACAAACAGTCTCACAAACTTGCAACTGTGCAACATATTGCTTTTTCCCTTTTAAGAGTTCTTGTTCCCCCGAAAGAACAAAACTAGAGCCCGACACACAGATCATGGTCTTTATTTCCAAATGGTACAAAGCCAGAATTAGTGAGATAAAATAATACAAAGTGGAACAATGGAAAAATTTGTTTTACGGTAGGCAGGGGTTCCAGTGAAGCTCCCTCAGGGCGCAGGGCATTTAAGCTGGTCCAGTTTGCGTCGCAGCATGTTATAGTTGTCTCTGGTCCCAGGAGCCTCAGGGTCCAACTTAAGAGACAGCTCGTAGTGTTTCTTTGCCAGCTCCAGCTTTCCCCAGCGATGATACAACACAGCTGAGGGGAAAAACAGAAACGCAATTCAAGCTGAGAGGCAGCGACCAGTCTAATTCTATTCATTTAGGGCGTTCAATACAGGTCAGGTAGGCTGCACATTATTTCTTCTGCTGGCATGCACAATTATCTTTTTAAGCATTTGATCGCCTGGAATCTCTTAAATATGTGACACAGGCAAAGTTGCAGTAGCTTACCTAGATTGCCATGGCAACTAGCAGCATTTGGGTTGATCTGGAGAGCATGAAGGAAGAAGCCCTCTGACTCCTGAGGACAAAAACCCCAACAAAACAACACTGAATTATTTTTCCCTTTATGACACAAAGAAATGTACTACTTCTGGCTGAAAGCAAAAGACTCTGAGGAATAAAATCATCAACATGCATGAAAAATAATATTCAGAGTCAAAATGTTTACACGACTCCGACTGACCTTATATTTCTGTAATTTCCCCAGGACATTAGCCAATGAAAACATGATCGTGTGGTCGTTGGGGAGGAGCCTCAGAGCCTCTCGGCCGATCAGCTCTGCTTGACCCAAGTTACCTCGAAGACAGACGAGTACAAACAATGTCAAAACCTGATTTTTCTGTGATACACACCACTGCTCACATGTATTTAAGTGTAATTTACTCAACATATATGCTGCTAAAATGGTGTGTTAACATTCATACGCAGTTAACAAAACAAATCCAGAGATACATTTGTAAATAACAGCTGGTGTGGAGAGAATCTGACTGCTTGCTTTATTTGTCAGCAGTGTCTAAAGCAGAGTTTTTCCCTCTCCACACATGGAGGAGCGGTTTAGTCTCCTAATTAAGGTTGAACACAAGGCCCACTGGGTTATTGATCTCTGTCACAGACCCGTCTGATGTCTGGCCAGAAAATGGAGAAAGCGCGAGAGAGACAGACAGTCGGAGAGACAGACAGAGAGACAATGACAGTCACGTCCTGAGTCATGGCCTGTGCCCTTCAGACACAGCTTGCCAACATGCGCCTACATGTGTGACTGTGTCTGAGCGCCTCTGCCTGAATCTACACTGATTCTGCCTTTTGTTTGTGTAATGATCAAAACAAAAGAGGGGGGGTTTGAACACCAAAGAGAAAAGAATATTCCCAATTCCTTGCTATTTGAAAATGACACCTATTGTTCTTCTTTTCTCTCCCTTCTTTTTGTTTGGTGGGGGAGCTGGGGAGAGGGGTAGAATTATTTCTGTCAGATTTGGGGAACAAATGCGGTGGGGGGACTCTGAGGGGGCGCTGTTCTGGCTGTGCTTGCCCACGTTTGATCAGGAACATACTGGGCCCTGATTGGATGGTTCCAGTGCCCTCCTGGGAGACTCCGCCCCCACGGGAGCGGCTTCTGACAAAACGGCTCGAGCGTTTGGAAATCAGAGCATTCTCCACACGGCAGGGAAGAGTGCCTTCAAAACTCACAACACAAAGCTTTAATACATAAATTTCAAGCATTGCTGATTCCTGCTCTTCCGGTCTAATCTTGTTGGCCATTTAGATTTCCTGCCTTTCCAAAATAACAACGCTGTGTTTCTTGGCTGTTAATGCTGGAACAAGCTGCACCCAGAACACAGAGTTCTTTCAAAGTAGTCACTTTACACAATGCACTTCACTCTTCTTAGATAAATATAATCTGACAAATGGGTAAAGCTTATTATTATCATACTAATTTAATATATTTATTACTATTACATGTCATTACATTTTTTATTTACACAGTATGACACTAGCGTTGTCAGGATACTGAAATTTCTAACTTGCCTGACAAAAAATATATCAATATTTAACACTAAATATAACCAGGGGTAAAAATTAACTTTTTTATTCACCTATCACTGTAACTGGTGGATACAAAATCTACTGACCACTCAGTAGATTACAGTTGGGTTTTTTTGACTGGTGAGCGGCACAAATCTCGCAGCCACTTGCATGATTTACCTGCAGTTGGCTGGTGCTAACTGTTAACCCTGAATATAACAATCAATAACACAATAACAATCAGCTTTCTTTTCGCGGTTAGTAGTAGGGATGTTTCTGGCGACTAATTTCCCTGTCGACTAAACGAAAATTTCAATTAAGAGGAGTCGACTAGTCTCAAAAAGGGAAAACATGAACATGAACATGAACATGACGGCAACTAAAATAACATCTAAAATAAATAAATCGCCTCTGAAATGTGGGGCACACTGAACCTTGCAGATTATCTGACAGAAATGATAGCAATTCACTTTAAAGTAAATAAAACAACTAAATTATAATCAAATTCCAGCTGAAATGAGAGGCATTTTGCTCCATGCAGTATGAATGTAAACCCTGCACATTATCTGACAACAACTCACTTAAAGTTAACAAATAATACAACATCTCAAAAAAGATAAACTGCTGCTAAATTCATTTTCTAGATCAAGTACTGCCAAACCGCGCTGGTTTTGCAAGAGGACATCTCTCTGATTTGTCACCGTGCTGTTTTAAAACTCCAGTCTACTCGAGCATTACCGCGGGGAGGGGGACTGCTGTCTGACAGCTCTGTAGCACCCACTAGTGGCGGGCGGCTGCATGACAGTTAAGCGGCCTTGTACAAGAATAAAACACTAATTGGTTTAACCGACTCATATTTCTGGTGCCGACTAGCAAGAGGGTCGATGTTTAGTCATTTCGATGGCTAATCGCGCACATCCCCTATGATTAACGCAAAAAACAGATTACAAAAATATATTACAATTGATTTTAAGATGCTTAAATAACTTTAAAAGCTCAACATGGTTTAGCGAGTTATAAAGCTAAGCCTCTGACTACATGCGCTCCAAGTCGTGACCTGAGATCCTCAAACCTGCCCTCACTAGTTGTCCCCAGATTGAAGTTGGTAACTAAAGGTGACTGGGCTTTTGCCATCAAGGCCCAAAGGCTGGCTAGCTTGCTAGCTTTCCGTTTTTAAATCATTGCTTAAAACATATTTTCATAGTAAAGCTTTCCCTGTTTTCCCTTTACTTTTGTGATTTGTAACTGTTCTCATATATTTATGCACTCTGTGAAGCACTTTGTGGCCTTGTTTAGATTAGTACTGTACAAATAAAATAGTATTATCATATTATTATAAAAAATGAGTATTGAATACTTTTCAAATATTCAGAATTGATATGTGTCGATTAATGGATATTTCTGACAACAGTATATCACAGCAATTATAGTATTTCTGATATTAAAGACACATTTATCAGCATTGTAAATAAAGAGGTTGTCTTGTGTTACTCTGTATATTAGCAGATCTCTAAATCAGAGTGATAGCTGGTTTCAGTGTCTGTGATGTGTGGTATCTTTGTGCGTGTGTGTGCGTTTGGTTAATACCTGTGTTGTCCAGCAGTATGACCATGTTGTTCCAAGCCAGACTGTGGTCAGGTTTTAGCACAGTTGCGTTCCTCCACGCGTTCAGAGCATCCACATGTCTGTTCAGGTCGGCATACTGTCATGACAAGAGACATACACTGTTATAAATTCTCTTTCTCTATGTGTGATAAAAAAACAACCAATAAATATAAGTTTTATTATTTTTAATTTGGTTTAAATTTTAGGATTGGAGTTGTAGAGCAGCACCAAATAGAACTGATTATAACCTTTATTTCTGTTTGTTAAAGCTGCTGTATTTTTAACACCCTTGTGTCTCACCAAGCGTCCCAGGTTATAGTAGCAGTCTGGGTATTTTTTCCGGAAGCGGATGGCGTTCCAGTAGCTCTGCTCCGCTTCCTCAAACTTCTGCAGGCTGTTCTGAACTATACCCAGATTCATCCACGCCGCAGCAAAGTCCGGCCTACACAGATTAAAAAAAAATATATTCAGTAGGGAGCTTTTTCAAGATATCTGGAGTGAGTAAAATAAATTGGTTGTCTGTCTGTAGTGAGCAGAGTGTTCTATGTGTTGGGCGACGTACTGAATAGAAACGGCTTTAGACAGCAGCTGCTCTGCCTCGATTAGCTCATTCCTCTCCTTCAGGATATTCCCCAGGTTGTTCATGGCGTGGACGTACGTAGGATGCAGCCTAAAAGCCACAGAGAGAATACAGTTAACATGACTCAGCCCTCTCAGCTAGCACGTAGCTGATTGGATTGCCACTGCGTGTGAGGAGACAAACCTGACTGCCTCTCTGTAATATGCGATAGCAGCAGTAGAGTTGCCTCTGTCAGCCAGGTTCTTGCCGACATTATAATGGACCTGAGGAAGCAGTCGTCAACACATGAGGCAAGCATCAGAGTGTTTTTAATTACTTGGCTGCAATCTGTTTCCACATGTGGACAAACGTTTTACTGACACATGCTGTATTTACCTTGGCATTGAGCGGACAGACAGACAGCGCACTGGTGAAGAGGCTTTGCTCTGACCGCCACTGGTGACTGCGCAGAGCACAGCGAGCTACATACACACACAACAGCGCGAGCACCGACACAAACAGCGGCTTCTGGAAAAGAAGACATTCAACAAACACGTACTGTAAATCATTATCACCCTTAAGCTTAAAAATCAATTATCTGTGACTCAGAGTTAATAGCCTGCAAATGTATCTGTGTAACACGTGGACGCCACCTGCTGTCATCATCCCTTTATAGGTGAGTCATTAGTCATTTCTCATGCCTGCCCCTGCTCTGCATCACTGAGTTACTGAATCGTTAAAGCTGCGTTAACAGATGGTGAAATAAAAGAGTTGGAAACCAGGACGGTGGTGGCTCATAGAAACAGAAAGGTCACTGGGTTGTTGGAAAGTGAGGGTTCGACAGGATGTGGTATGCTTTACTTAGATGTTAGGATTCAGCCCTACCCTGTATTTGGACCAGCGGCAGCAGCAGTGTCCCACAGAGTAGGCCAGCAGTAGGCAGTAGCCAGCTGAAGACAGGTAGAGCACTCGCTCAGCAATGACGAAGCCCACCCTGAAAAAAATGTTACAGGCCGGCAGGAAGGGGACCACCAGCAGCACCAGACCCAAGGTCAGTGTCCTGGCAGGGAGAGAGAGAGGTCACTAAATGCCAGAAGGTTATATACATGTGTGTGACACTTTAAAATGGCGGTCTGACACTGTATGTAGACTCAATAAACACAGGAAACTTTCCCTGTGAAGCACACACTCAGTCTGTCTCTAAACCAACAGAGAATTTTAAAACTCAATCCAGACTTGGTGCTCCGGTCACACTGAGCTGGATATGGTACAATTTTCATAATGAAGTGTAAAGTCTAGAGAGGCCAACATGTACTTCGTTTCATCCGCAGCGAGTGCGAGATGGCAGTGCTCGCTTACCTCCTTCTCTGGCTGTCCTGCGAGCATAAGGCTTGGCTTATCAAGCCTATCAGGACGCACCAGAGCAGCAGCAGCCACACCATCCTCCAATCAGTGGCTGACTTAATGAGAGGCACACAGCCCATGGACCAATCAAAACACAGCCACCAGGGACACAGCAGCAGCCAGGCATTCAGAGAGTAGTAGTAATTATAGTTCACTATCTGCCAATCAAAGAGGAGCGGGAGGGGGGCAGAATGGGAGAGAGTAGGGGAAGATGAGGGAGGAAAAGCATTTCAAATTCAGAATCAAAGTCAATCACTGCGTTTCATGATGAAGATTACTTGGGGCAAACCTAATATTAGACGTTTGATTAGACCTAAACTATGACCGAATGAAATATGCTTCATTTACAGTCAGTTCATTGCTGCATAGATCCTAACATACATTCAAACACACAGTTCACCCAATTACACTTATAACAACATGATATTACTATATATGATGGAGATCAGTGATACTCAACTTACAGCCCGTGGGCCAAATCTGGCCCTCAACAGGGTGCCTGATGGCCCCCAACTATTTTCTAATTCACAATGAAAATACACTGATTCACACTGGGATTTTTTTTGTACTTTTAGTATAAATACAGTGCCAGAGCACATAATAAAAGCATCAGAATGGAGTTTGATTATCAGAAAAAAGCCATGAGATGATCGCCAGAGCCCCAACAGAGGGAAGAGAGAAGTCCTCAATTCCTAGACATACCCCTGCGTACACCTGACCTCTGTAGGGCTGCTGCGTCCGGCCCGTGGCCTCCTGTCATTTTGCAAAAGTGACCCCACGGGCAAAGCAAGCTGAGTTTCCCTGATCCAGATGCTAGCTATTTAAAGTACAGATCACCCCAAAATCAACAAAGCATATCTGTTCTCTTACCTGTAGTGCTACTTATCAGTCTAGATTGTTTTGTTGTGAGTTGCCAAGTGTTGGAGATATCAGCTGTAGAGATGTCTGCCTTCTCTCCAATATAATGGAACTAGATGGTACTACGTTGATGGTGCCCAAACACCAAAGAAATACATTTAAAAAACTCAACAGCAACGTCTCTTTCCAGAAATCATGACCCAGTTACTCAAGATAATCCACAGACCTTGTTGTGAGCAGTTTCATGTAAGAACTATTTTCTTTCTACCGAACTACACCTGCCAACAGTATCACTGTACAGAAGGAAGCGTGCATCTACTGCTAGCTCCATTAGCACCACTGAGCTAGTGTTACAGCTCAGTCGAAAGGGACGCCATTAAAAGGCCGAGTATTGCAAATGCAATATTTTTCGACTACATTTGATAACCATTGTGTTAACAGAGGTATTTTGTTGCGTAAAATGCCACCACCACTCTTCTTCATCCAAATTATCTTTACACAGATACATTTTGTAAGTGTTACATTTATCAAAATATTTATAAAATAAGTGTATGAATTGTACATGCTGAACTGCCAACAAATACACCACAAACTGTTGTAGCTGGGCTGTAGCTGCTGCAGTAGTGAGCCTCATGGCCCCTGACTATTTTCTTATTCACAAAGAAAATAAATTAATTCACACTGGGATTCTTTTTGTACATGTAGTATAAATACAGTGCCAGAGTGCATTAAAATGCTTTAAATAGAGCTTGTTTATCATAAAAAAATGCCAGGAGATAATCCTAAGAGCTCCTGACAGAGGTCCAGTAGTGGGCCAATCAAACGTCACAATAAATCGAAGATCATTTACGGTGATCGGCTGCAAGAACAACCATGAAAAATAGTCTTTTTTTTCTAGATCTAGGTACAAAAAGGATCGAATGTGGGAATCATTTGACTGGAGAAGTTTCAATACTTGGTACTGGGTTATGCCGTTGGATACCTTTACGGTATTAAGTACTGATAGCCGTTAATGTTAACATATTGCATTGGCACGAGCCTTTAGTCAATGTGTAGATGCAGGTTTCTTTTGCATTGTGATGCGGTTGGTGGATGTAGTTCAAGAGAAATAAAATAGTTCCTACATGTAACTGCACACAAGGAGGTCTGGATTATCTTGAGTAACCGGGTCATGATTTCTGGAAGGAGACATTGCTGTTGATTTTTCAATCTTTTTTCTTTAGCACTCAGCTTGAGGGCACAAGCTCAGCGCCACGTAGTTACATTATACTAGAGAGAAGGCAGACATCCTAAGACTGATGTCTTCAACACTCAGCAACTCACATCAAAACTAGATTGATGAATAGCACTACAGGTGAGAGGAGAAATATGTATTTTTGATTTAGAGGTAACCTGTCCCTTTAACGTGTGGTTAAATGTTGTATCTCACAATGATTAACTTCCACAAAAAAATCTTACTCACTCTAAGAAATATATTTTCTGCAAAAGAGGCAGGGTTGTCTACTTCAGTGAATGCCGGCGGTCCTGTTCCCATGATCCTCCAGCGTGCATAGAGCATTGAGAGTCCTCCAAGACCCATGAGAGCCAATCGTGTAAGCAATCCTGTTCGAAATATCTCACTTAACTGTCAAAAAAAATATCACCACTGGTTACTGACACAGAAAAATCAATATTTGTTAGCTACTTGCAGCTAAGCGCTGTTTTACAACTACAATGAACTTAAATTCATATTGCTTTACATAGAAAGTGTATGTGATGTGACATTAATCATACGAGAGAGTGCATAATTTATGACAGAAGGGAGGGGAGGGGGCGGGAATATAAACTGTAACTCACATCGAGTAGATTCTTCCTAAGGAGTAGCCTCTGGCTAAGTTCATACACATTAACATTACAGATCAGAAGGACATCAAAGGCTGCATTCACACCCTGAAGGAAAATACATAGAGGAAAAAAAGCAGAAATGGCATTTAAAATGTATATAGGTCAGCAACAAAATGGATCTTTAGCTCCCATCATACATATGAAAAACATGAGAATTATTTTTTATGTAAGCAAGAAGAACAAAAAGAGATCACATCAGTTGGTATGTCTTCATAAAGTATTAACTGGGCGAGGATTATTGCTCATGTGGTCTCTCTTTTAACATTGTTCTTACTGGATGTGATGAAAGCATCAACTCACAACAAAATCGCCTTTCAAAAAAAAAAAAAAAAAAGACTTTGTACCAAGACTGTGATGCCTTGTTCTTTACAGAGCATCGCTGCAGCACACAGCAAGAGGCTGACCACAACCCACTGGACAGAAAACCTGTCATCTCTGTCACTCCCTGGGAACACAAAGCCGAGACCAAGCCGGTTATGGACAGTTCAGGCTCAAAATGTAGGTGTTCAAACATAGATGGATTTTAAAAACAAGCAGCTGCAGAATGTTTGATGCTGGCGTTATATACATCTGTGCAGTGTGGTATTACAGTGGACATGAAGAATCATATTTGCGTTAAGATACCTACCTCTGTTGAAAGCCTTGCAGTAGGTGAGGAACGACAGCTGGAAGAACAGAGCGCACAAAAGATCTGCTCGGCCCACTATACCAGCCACCTTATTAACATGAAGAAGGGATAAGAAAGCGCAAGAGAGTGAAAATGCGATACTACTACCGAGTATACATTTAGAAACAGCATTATAATATACATCCCATCGTGAATTACTGCATTTTGGATTACATGTTCCATTCTGTGCACACATCACAGTCTGTTTTGCATGGGGCACCCAGTTACAAACGGAGGCTTATTAACAGAGATAGGGAGAAATCTCTCATTACCAGCATGGCTTGTTGGTGTGTGTGTTGTATACAGTGTGTGGGTACAGTATGGCTGGCATCCTGGGGCTGCCTGCTTTGATACATACAGCAGGCCTAAGCCAACAGTCTGCCTGCCTCCCACCCCCCAGGTCTCACCCAGTCCTTGACCTGCATGATTAAAGAGAATGGAGAGGGGGCATTGCTGCCTTCCAGCCAGGCTTTACAGCAAACACACATATGCTGGCAGGTCAATAAGCATCCCAACACAGTTAATAATCAGGCCGTGCTACCACATGCTCCTTGGCCCTGCGCTCCCAGCTGAGACGGGGCTTTTGTTCTTGGCATGGAACCACTGCATGTTTAGTATTGAAACCTCTGGACTAGTATCGAGATACCGTGATGTGCTGCTGTATTTTGTGAAGAAAAGTTTGTTCGCAGCCCAAAAATCACAACCAGTGTTACGTCTCAAAGGGCAGCACAGGTCAACAACGGCAACTGTTTGTGACTCAGCTAAAGTTTAAAGCAAGGACGCAGGCTAGCTCGATTGGGGAACGGGTGCATCGACTATAGAGCGAAAATAAGCTGATCTCGTCTTGGCTCGCCATCACGCCATGACCGTGACGCCAGCACCCGCGTGTCATCTATACTCTGAGTACGTCCTGGCTGTAGATGACTGAGTGGGGACGCTAGAGGGCGCTAGGTGCTTTTCTTTTTTACAGTGTAGTTTTTCTAAGCCACAAAGAAGACAACGTTGCTAAGAAAGATCATGTTTTGGGAAACTCAGCCCTGCAGCCCAAAGCATTTCCTGACTGTATTGGCTCGTAGCTACATCGCCTAAACGACAGCGGATGGAGTTTAACCAAGGGACTGTTAGACTACAACTTGACAAAACAATTGAACGGTATACTAAACATGCAACATGTCTTCTACAGTGGAGTCACTCGCTGCCAGGCAGCTAAACATTTTACAACTATGGTACTTGGATACAAATATGGAAAATGAGCTAAAGAGAACATTTGAAGAACTACATGATGGTGTCGAGTCTGTCACCCACCGCAGACATTGTCTGTCCACAACAAAAGCTTCCTCGGGATAACAATGGATATCACGTCACTGGATATAACGTTACTGGGACTAAAAATCCACAGAAGCGCTTACATTACCGCTTAATGTAACGTTACAGCACTGTGGTGAGGCCAGCAGGTCGACAGTGACTTCAGAGATGGTGAGAGACGTGTTTCATTAAGATGCTCTGGTAAGAATTGTTCATATACCTCTATCTGACTTGACTATCTTTTATTGTTTAGGGCTAAAATGTTTTAGTGAAAGTGAACTTCAGTTTGTGAAGGAATACTGCATGCTGCATGGTGTTTTAAAACCTGGCCAAAAATAACGGAGTAACGCACCGTTTGGTAACGGTAACTGAGTTACTGAATTTAAAAACTAACGCGTTAGAGTATTAGTTACTGTCAAAACTAACAGTGTTACAGTCATGTCATGTCATGATCAGTGTTGGGCAGTAAAGCGTTATTAATAACGTGTTACTGCCCAACACTGATCATGATACTGTAAATATTAAGCATAAACTAGGCAGGATTTTTCTAAAAAACAATGTATAGACTCATACTAAAGTAATCTCTCTCAATCATCACTTATGACCCACTGGAAGTGTGTAGCAGTGTATTTTCTGTTTCTTATTTTCTGTGTTCGGGACATTAATGGGCGTGTACACTTTTGATTTCATCATCTGTATGAAGTTACATGTTAACACTTCAGGTTGGTGACTTACTGTGTCAGAAAAATGGAAAAACCAAGAGTAGAAAATGCAACTCTGACACAGAGGAATGTCAGTAAATGGGGATAAAATCTAGTGAGGGGCAACAGTTGTGTACTATTGTTGCAGCATACCTCTTGCAGGTCCTGTAAAACTCACCTAAATTCACCTACAATGCCTAACCAACACATAGCCAAAGTAAACTGAATGCTGTTTTTGCTCCATTTCAGTACATGTAGATGCACAGTCAGGACAGATGCAGGGCAATAAATTATGGATAATGTGTGAAGAAATATGATGTTTGAAATGATGCAACAGCAGTTTGTGGATATCTATGGATGCAATAATGTGTTTGTTGGATTTAGATCATCTGGATGACTGGGAGTGTGTGAGACATGAACCGATAGATGTGTAAGCAGAATTTCTGTCATAATAAAGATTATAATAACACTTCATAGGTGAGTAGCACCGGTTTGAGCCTGCTGAGGTGGTTGTGTCTTGAAATGAGCAGCAGTACTGGAACCGTGAGGAGTGTAGCTTTCAAATATGTCGTATGAGTGTAACACTTCAACAACAACAAATACAGCTGTTCTTTTCATTTCATAAATCATCAAAAAACACCTTAAGGGAGTCCACAGATGGCTTATCTGAGTTTTTAACAGTTTTTTATGGATGTTGTACTGTACTGCATGGTGAGACAGGGTTTCAATAGAGCTTACAAGCCTAACCAAATCTGTCTAAGTTTTATCTTCAACCACACACAGAGACTGTTTCTATGCAAAGTTTTTTGGAGAACCTATGATCTAATGCAATGTGTTAAAAAAGAAGGTTTATCTGTGTGCTGTATTTGGCAGTTATTGTTTTTCTAGCAGCATTTTCTTTTTAGACAACATTATGTCATTTTGTGGGTTGTCTGAAAAGTTTTCATAACACAACACAATAGTTTGCAATTGCTATTGAGCAAACCTGAACACAGTTTAGATGTGTGTACGTGTCACACACCCTCAAATCTGGCACTGTTGTTTCGAATGTGAATCAGTGCACTCTGCACAAATGACTATCAAAGCCTTCCTCTCTATGTGTTGCTATTAGACTGTTGAGCACTTTGGAGTTCATGGGATATATAGGGCATGTATGCTATACTGACAATGTATACTGTCAGCACTGTATCTACTGTTCTGTGTATTTAAGCAATATCACACTCGAGGTCGTGACTTGTACTGTATATCGTCACGGCTGTGATTCAGGACAATTACAGCCGTGACAATATACAGTACAACGTCACGACCTCGAGTGTGATATTGCTTTTATATACAACAGTTCAACAACAGCTTAAACAGCAATGCTGAGTAAGGAAATGCTAACAAAGGGTGATGAAATAAATGATTTAAGTATGTTATGTAGCTGTAAAAACAGTTCCCCCAGTCTGTTGCCAGGCAACGCAGCACACACGCCAAGAACTCACAAGCTACTTTGTATTTACATTGATCTGCAGCTGTGTAACTTCGTCCAGTTTGGCTGATGAAACGTTGGCAAACCTGGGTGTTGGCACGGCCGGATTCAGCTTTCACTCTCCCTCATCCTTATCTGATGATCATTGATAATTCAGTATATATAGTGTACAGCTATAGTGTCAGTTTGCGTCAATGTAGCGAGTGTGACAGTTGGTTAATAAACGGTTGTATTTATATTTATAACACCTGTGAGTGGAGTGATTTTACTGTTACACGTCCCAGTGATGTTGTACTCTATATCAGTACTCATGGAATGCCTCTCGTCCAATCAAATTACTCAGTCAGAACTAACTGTTGTATAATAACAATATATTGCATCTGGTTGTACTACTTGTTTTCTTTAGCGCTACTATGAGAGCCAAGCATGTAACAATTCTGATGTTGTGCACAGAAATGAAATCTTGAACTCTACTCACACTTTCTGTGTGGACAGGATGTGCGGCAAAGAAGAGAGCAGCAAGCAGAGAAGTCTTTGGAGCGTGATTCAGTATGCTACCCTTGTCATCATAGGCCAGTCCACCAATCAGTATGGCAAACAAGTCAATCATAAGGGCAGATATGACAGCATGGAGGATGATGTTCAGCACGTGGAAGCCAACAGGGTGCAAGCCTCCCGCCAAGAGGTAGTTCAGCCTGCAACAGCAAGAGGGGGAAATATGCATGTTAAATGCATGACAGATGTAAGAAAGTACAGACCTGTGTGTCAGGACAAAAAGTATTAGTCATGTGTTGTATCTGTAGGCTCTATCACCCAGGACAGTAACTGCTAGGATGGAAGCACTAATAAGTGACCTTGTTGCTTGAGGTGGCAGCAGCATGCTTAATTGAAGCCTGCACCTCATTAAGACTGCATGAGCTCCGACAGGAAGAGCCTGGAGCAAGCTGCAGCCTTCAGCGCTGTCTGCTGATAGTGTCCTTGGCTTCTCAGTCAGATCCTCCCCTTCAGTCCTCCACAGTGCCAGCCTCTCATCCAAATATAGTCGCTTCTGGCTCCAAAAAACTAAGATGGTGGCAACCATAATGCTTAACTTGAGGCTTCAAAACTGGGTGACGTCACGGTGGTTGCAATCAATATTTTCACTCTATGTTCTGGAGTGAATGGGAGGGAGGACTCGCGACCTTGCGAGCTGTCCCCCTGCCACAGTGCTAGACTCAGACTAGCCCAGTGACTGGCAACAGATGCACATTTTCCGTAATGTCTCCGAGCAGGCCTTGGTCTGTCTCATATCTACACACAGAGGATGAGGAGGGATGCATCCAAATCTACCTTTGTTTGCAGACATAAAGAGAAGCTTCAGCATATTACCCGGCTGCCAGACCATACACAAGTGCCAGAGCAGCTGCACAGACTACTGTAAATGGGAGCCAAACCAATAAGCCCAAGATCAGACTAACCAACCGTCTGCCTGGGGCTCTACACACCTCTTTTCTAAATGCAGACATACTGATGTGAAAGCTGACCTAGATGTAGCTCCTGATGCAGGTAGCCACAATGGCAATTACAGTCCATTTCTTTCTGTGTTTGCTTTCAGTGTTGCAAATGATCCATGTAAAAATTGTGGTTATTTGGAAAGCTATAAGAGGCTCACACAGTTGCATGAGTCCTTGTTCACCCGGATCGCTACAGTAGCCACTAGCACAGAGTCACAATAGCCACATTTATGATAAATACACCAGAAATTTCCTTTGATATAACATATACTCTAATAGTTAAAGTGTTAGCAGGAACTATGTCGAGGTGGCCTGTTAATCAAAGGAAGCACCTGCATGTTGATCAAATTCAATTATTTTTGTAACCATGGTATAACATCAGTGTCTGAGCTCACACAGCAGATATATATGCCCTTACCGAAATGTAAGGACAGTGAGAGGTCGGTAGGATTTGTGACTAGAGTTACTACTCAGGTTGCTCCCCCAGAAGTCATTGCTCCAGATGTTGTTCAGAGGCGTTGCTGGTCTTAAGTCCTGAAACAGAAACACACAGTTAGACTGATGCTGCAGAGGCAGTGCCGTAAAATGTACAACAACACATGTGAGTAAGAGAGACAAATACCTTGTTGTTGACAATTGCTTCAGAATCATCAAACACAAACTCCCCATCATAGCTGTTGATGAAGCACAGGAGAGCCACCAGGGCGACAGTGACCTTGGCCCGGACTGGAGCGAGCTTTGGAAGGGGTATCTGGTGATCCCAATAGACTTCACACAATGCCATGATGCACCGGGTCTTTGGTCATTCTGTATCATCCTCTGGTCCCTGAGGGGGAGAGGATGGGTGCAGGCAGAGAGCAGTCACATTGTGTCACCTGCTACAATCACAGGTTGTAAACACTAATAACAAACTTAACAAAGAAGCATGGTTTTAATAAAGTGGGTGAAATCATACCTTATCTTCTAAGAGACACACAGTGAGAGGTCACCGTGGCTTGTGTAACTCCCATATTAGCTCATTTGCTAGCTAGCAAACGTAAAACCTGGCGACGGAGCCAATACTCGCACCTGCACAAAAACGTTGTGATTAGTTTTGCAGTTTGAAACAAAGAGGTTAAATCATGACGCTTATGGCGGTGAAGGGTAACGTTACCTTGGAAGTTAGCAGGCTAATAAAGCATGACTTTAGCATTTCTCGTTAGCGGCTGCTATTCCCATTTACACGGCACAAACATGACAGGCGCGCGGTAGAAGCTGTACCGATATCGCGCGCTACCTATTTAAAATGTTTCGCCAAAAACTGACAAGATCTTCAGTCACATTAGACACCACCGGCGAGATGCAGACGGACAACTCGCGGCTGTAAACAAATATACACGCTCAAGCTGCAACACTTCCGGTCTAGCGTAAGGGTCACGTGTTCGTTTTCAGCCAATAGCTGAAAAGCTCCAGTCTTCTTCTTCTTGTTGTAGTTTTCCTTCTTCTTCTTCCTTTTCCTCTTGTAGTTTTTCTTCTTTTTCTTTTCATCTTCTTTAAGTTTTTCTTCTACTTCTTCTTCTTCTTGTAGTTTTTCTTCTTCTTCTTGTAGTTTTGTCTTTTCCTCTGTTTTTCTTCTACTTCTTCTTCCTGTAGTTTTCCTTCTTCTTCTTCTTCCTTTTGCTCTTGTAGTTTTTCTTCTTTTTCTTTTCCTCTTCTTTAAGTTTTTCTTCTTCTTCTTGTAGTTTTCCTTCTTTTTTTTCTTCTTCCTTTTGCTCTTGTAGTTTTTCTTCTTCTTCTTGTAGTTTTTCTTCTTTTTCTTTTCCTCTTTAAGTTTTTCTTCTTCTTCTTCTTCTTCTTCTAGTGTTCAGTGAGATTGATAAAGTTGAGTTAATGGCAAATGGGGCACAGCATGGTTTCATTAATTTCACATACACACATACAGCATACTGTGAAAGATCTTACAGGTTAAACAACGAAACACATGTACGTTAGTCTCTTAGAGAACTTTATTGTACTTATAGTTTAAGAAAAGAAATACAAACTGACGTTTTTTTAGCTGAGGTAAAAAGTTGATTCAGTTCTTCAGTTTCCTTTACTTCTCCTTCTTCTGGAGGTTATCAGTCTCATTCTGCAGACGGGATTTTGCAACAGGTTCCTTCAGCAAATGCATCAGAAAGTCTCTTTTTAATACTGTGTCTTCTCCTTTTCCCGTGTAAGAATTTAAAGCTGATTTTGCACCCTCATACTCTGATGACTCTAAAATTTCAGTTAAGTTTTTGCTGATCATGCTTTTTGGTAATACTTTACAGCAGTGGGCCAGAACCGGTCTCCCAAAGGGTCCGATCCTGCCCACTAGACGACTAGACTAAGAGGTGCCAGGTTTCAGGAGCAAGTTAAACACTTTGTTGCCTACTTCATGTAAAATTCTGCTTCAGAGGCTTTTCCACCCTGACTAGAATACAGGTCTCGGATACAACAATGAATACTTAGTGTGACTATGTTTAAAGATATTGATCATTGTGCAAAATATTATCAATCAGTAGCTTCAGTTCAAAAGAATCTGTATCAGGAAATGTGTGAATAAATGCACATGTACTGACAGTGAGAAGTAGACTGACTGAATGAGGAAAAACTGAGACATGTTATTGAAACTGCACTTAAAAATACTGGCGATGATGGAAGTTACATGTTTTGCTGTGATGGTCGTATTGCTCCGGCCTATCTAAAAATCAACTGGGCTGTATGTGGCCCATGTACTAAAATGAGTTTGACACCCCTGCTTTACAGTATATAAACAGACCTTGTGTTTTAACGCAATGGTTCCCAGCTGGTGGGTCAGGGTCCAAAAGTGGGTCACAGGTTCATTCTGAATGGACCTCAAGTGACTCAAACGTGTCAAGTTTGTCTAAAACACACTATTTTGAAGTAAAGTAATTTTCCAGCAAAGAGCTTTTATTTTGAATTGCTGTTTCCTGCTGTAGAGTGAGTGACTAACAGACAGCTACTTTTCAGAGACATCAACTAGCTCGACGACACGGCCAAACACAAGTATGACGCTGAATATATTAAACTGTGTGGACCTTGGACTAATGACTAAGGAGAAATCTGGACCTTGTGGCTGGACCAGTTGGGAACCAGTGCTTTGATGCAGCTCATGATTTTTGGATTATTATATTTACTTTTCTCTTACTGTGATTTCTTTTTTTCCTAATTTCTGTAAAGGCTGAATCTTGTAGTTTTTGCAATGCAACAGTTTGCTTTAAAATCGATCACTTCCTCTACTCCCTTTGACTCTCTCCTGCTCTGTCTGTCTACTGTACAATTGCTGGCTCTGCCTCTGACATAATGTTCTGATCCTGTCATTGATTGTCCATCCCTGTTTTCCTTTTGCTGAACTGCTGATGCGTCAGATCAGAGATCAGTGCAGAATACCGTCAATCAGGCTGGCCTACAGTATGTGAACACACACACACACACACACACACACACATACACACATACACACTTATTCACTTATTGGGTGGCTGAGTGAGTGAGTTACAATCTGTCTTTAGTAACTCTTTTTCTCCATTCTCTCATCTTAAAGTTAACCAACTTAAATATGAGGAAGTAAACACACCAGATTGCAAGGTTATATAGATGTGTACTGTACTGGAAGTTTGTCCAGCAAGTTGTCTGCGAGTGGTCAGTGATGTCCAACCCACCAAATCATAAAGAATGCAGTGATGAGTAAGTGACTTTGCACTTGTAATAAAACGTAGAGATGCATGATACACTGAATCAAGGCTATGTAAAATGGAGGAGGGTGCATGCATGTCTATAGAGCGCAGTCTCACTCCAAAGTTGTCGAAATCTGGTGTTTGGGCAATGACCTGAAGCATCAGAAACCAACAAAACAAGGCGTTCTTTAACGTTGGCATGATACGCGGCCAGTTGCTGTTATAGTTTGCGGGACAAGGACGAAAGTGAAGGTAGCCGAAGTCCGAGTGCAACGGAAGGGAGAGGTAGTGGATGTTCCAACAAACCCCAACTTTCACCCGAGAGAGCAGTGTTTGCGTCCCTTAAGATTATAAAGCCAGACCCTGTTCTTTTTTCCTAAACCCAACCACTTGCTTTTATTGCCTAAACAGTGTGTAGCGCGTTTATTTTGAAAGAGATTGCATGAAAACGTTAAATTTCCTGTGACAACGGAAGTGTATTCTGAAAGAAGACAATGCATGGAAGAGGCAGAACTTAACACAGCGTCCCAGAACATCAACAACCAACACACCCAGGGTACCTTGCATGTCGTATGCGGACGTGGAAAGTCCATGACCAAACACATCGATATGAGGTCGGAGTGAGAATGTGTTGGTCTATACCACCTTGAAAGGTGTAAACATGAAATGTAATGTTGAGTCATAGTGAATTATGCATTTTGTTTGTGGTATTGAGAGGTATGGGATCACTTGACCATGAAACTGTTACAGTAGTTAATAAATTAGTCGGAGAAGCATTCATTTAGCATGAAATGTAACTGTTAGACAAAGTGTGACGCATGTTAAGGTAGATTGTTTTGTCATAGTTTCCAGAAGAAGTTCAGCATCACATAACCCCCATGTTATGTTTGGATCTGAAGTTACTTTCATTTTGCATCTACATTTTAATAGAATAGGACATTACGAAGCCACTGATAAGATCTCATCACAGAGTTTTATGTTACTAATGATAGACATCATAATTTGATTTGCATTTCATTGGCAAAGCAGAGACTTTAAAGCACAATTACATAATAATGAAAGCAAGCTTTTCTTGTACTGTCGGAGGATGTAAAACCTTTATGTGCATTTGCCATCTTTCATCTTGCACTGGTGCGCCCTGAACTAAAAGTGAAAGTGTTTCTGAGCACTTGCCTTTGTCAGCACATGGAATAACAGCATGGCGTATTTCTGTGTCATGGACTGTGCGGCTGTCTCCTCAAACACTGGTAATCTGTTGTCTGTCATAAGATATGTTGGTCGAAAGAAGTGTTCATAAAAAGATGATTGTCTGTAAGAATTAGAGGTGCTGAGGTTGTGGAGAGGCCCATGGCAGGCTTTGGGATTTTGTGCTCCACTTCACCTGTCATTGCTTCGGAAAGACAAGGAATCTCCCTAATGGCCAGAGCCGGAGGCCCAGGGCGACGAGAGGGGGGGAATATTGTCAAGGGCACATTCTCAGACCTTTAAAATGGGTCTCAGGGTTGGTTAGAGAAGTAGACACTTATTCAGCAAGAAAGCACACATAATTAGGGCCGTGTTCAAAACATCACCCTCGCTATGTGCACAGTCAAATGAAATTGTTACGGGTGCTACCAGTTTGGTGAAGCTTCAAGGTTTGAAGATTGGTGCCGCTAGTTCTCTGCTTAAAATGTTCAAATTGGTTCGGAGTGCTCACATAATTCTTAATTTACTCAGTTTTGCATCTGGCCTTGATATTACAAGCTTTCAGCAGGATTCTTAGTGTCTCACCAGGAACATGGATACTTCGGGAGAAGCATTTAGTACCCCCGGAACTGCCTAATTACCACCCCATGCAAAATGCATGAAGTATGGATTTCATCTCCTGGTTCTTCACCCATGTCGGTCAGTTGGTATTCAAGTTATTAGCATCACTTCCAGTGGGCTGGCCGGGGCGGGGTGGTGGAGATAATGAGGGAGGATGTCCCAGTACCACCAATAGAAGATCAAGTGGCCCAAATGCAGGGAGACAGGGCTGCCAGCAGAGACCCCGTCAGGGAGGGTCCACTGTTCTTGTGATCACGCAGAAGGTGACAGACATTGATTGTGTGCAGTCTGACATAGAATCGCAGCAGAAAGGAAAGGTCAGGGTCAAATGGCGTGAAAGTGAAGAAATGGCCAAGCATCACGCAATGTCCCGAAATGAACGACGCAAGCCTGCATGTGTTTTTCATCATTAGCTGTTAATCACAGTTGGAACAGTTTTCGTTTCTCTGATCTCAGCGGGAGATATACAGAGAAATTCTCCAAAGCCTTGTTTATTAAAGAAAATGTTTACTAATGAAGAGCAAAGTTTATATTTGTAAAACATGCTTTGTTGGGGAAATATTTCACATGTTTTAAAGATTACAGATCCGGCAAAAATAGATGTACTAGAACAACTTTTGCACCCGGGACGAAAAATAATCTCTTGGGCTAATGCGTGTTTTTCCCCTTTAGACCTCAACATGAAATATTTATGTGCTTCAGCCAATGAATTGTTTTAAAATTTGACTTCTGCCTCGTTATTAAGTAGAGTCAAACTCAGAGAGTAGGAAACTTTTAGATTTGCATTTGTGTGCATGCAAACCTCACTTTCTTGAACTGGTTGTAGGTACTGACATACTTAAAATATCCTTACTTTGAAGATTGTTTTTTAATATGAAAAATACACAAAGTTATAAAAATTCATTGTCTAACCCATTAAACATGTGGACTGAAAGAACATATTCAGAAGGCTGATAACAATAAAAGTGATGGTTTATGAGGTTAGGACAATCAGTTCTATCACAAAACATGCTGGTTTTCTTGTACATGATATAGCCATTTTAAATATTATCACATTAATATTCAAGTTGGCAAGTCAGTACCAACATATTTAACTTTAAGGCAGCTGCAGAGGAGCTTGGCCGTGCAATAAATGAAGAACGTTCAAAAAGTTAGTTCAAATGTACCAAACAATAAAAAAACATGAGGTAGAGGACATAAATATTAATATTAATAATAATAAAGAATAATATTTTAAAAACTTTATTTATAGAGCACTTTTCATACAATAGATGTAGCTCGAAGTGCTTCACAATAAAAATGAAACAAACAAAGGAATAGTTCAGATCTTTTGAAGAAGGGTCGTATGGGGCACTTATCCATAGTCAAAGTATTATATATAGTAGATGTCTGTTAGCACTGCGCCAGTTCGGAGAGCCAGGCTGGAGTCCGACATGGACACGGAAGCTAAGCAATGAACTGCTGTGGACAGGGGCAGCAGCAAAATGTATTTTAGCCAAGAAAAGTCCATAAAACCCCCACTATTTTCCAATGGGAAACTGAAGCCATTAAATCACTCTCTTCAAAGCCAGACTCCATTGAAAAAAAAACAGTGATTTAACATTGTTGAATACGGGAGCTGCTGGTCTACTGCTGACTCGATCAGTTTGTTTGTGTGACTGTTTAAAGGGGGAAGTCTGGATTCCAAAAAGTCACATAATAACAGTAACTAACTAACTGATCAAGGCAGCACTCGACCTGCAGCTCCCATGTTAAGCCAGCCAAAATTACTGTTTTTGTCAATGGAGTCTGGTGGCTTTGAAGAAAGCATTGATGGAGAAGTGAAGCTGTTGATGACTTCCCCATTGGAATGGCTTGAGGTGAAAATATTCTAAATATAGCGTACACTTCAACTGTTACATTTTTTTTATGTGGCTAAAATACATTTTAATGCTGCCCCTGTCCACAGCAGTGCATTGCTTAGCTTCCCTGTCGGTACTCCTGTTGCTTCTCTAAACTGGGGGCATGACGAGAGACATCCATCCATCCATCCATCCATCCATCTTCGTACCCACTTATCCTCTTGAAGGTCGTGGGGGTGCTGGAGCCTATCCCAGCTGACACTGAGAGAGAGGCAGGGTACACCCTGGACAGGTCACCAGACTATCACAGGGCTGACATATAGAGACAGTCAACCATTCACACTCACATTCACACCTATGGACAATTTAGAGTCACCAGTTAACCTGCATGTCTTTGGACTGTGGGAGGAAGCTGGAGTACCTGGAGAAAACCCACGGTGACACAGGGAGAACATGCAAACTCCGCACAGAAGGACTCCCTCTTGGGATTGGACCAGGAACCCTCTTGCAAAAATGAGAATTACTAAAAAAAAAGAAGAATCCCAAGAAATGATTTGGCATAAAAATGATCCTTCACGTATAGGTGCAGGAAATACATTGATCAAAAAGTCTGCAAGCATCATGTTTTTACCTTTAATGGAAGTTGTTCATGATGTCTCTTGTACACCAAGCTGTTATATGATGTTTCCCAGGTGTGGTGTGTTGGATCATGGCCATGGTGAGAGTCAAGCAGAGAACTCGTGAAACTCTGCCACGAGTACTTTCTTTGGCAAGCTAGGCTTGTGCAATCTTCCCGATGCCCGGACACAGTGCTCTGCCGCTGCTGCTGTGATGGAAATCGCTGTGATGGCAAAGCACAAGGTCAATCAAACATAGTCATTACATAGCCAGACCTTAAACACGGAGAACAAAGGCAGCCAAAGTCAGTGTTTCTCAAAGTGGGTCCTTCTTTTATTTGAAAGTGGTGATGGAGGTGCATATTTGCAGTGTGTCTGTTACAGCCCAGTTAGGAACCTATTCCTTATTCTGCTTGATAAAACCTTAGATGTCTCCCTTTTTTTTCAAGAAGCAAGAACCATTCATTTTCTGACGATCTACAACATCCCTCTCATTAAAGTCACTGGACTCCAAAGTGTTCTCGGAAAAACATTCCTATTTTTGTCTGGGTGACAGAGGTGGAACAGACATCTACAACAAAGGTGAGTGAGATATAATTGACTGTAAACCAGGTACTGAGTCATCGCTTGTCATGCGCCCTGTCTGAACTTCCTTAAAAGGCGCTCTTCACTCATTATTTTGATAAAGCTGTAAGCCTCACCTTTTCTGATCAAAAGTTTCTTAATATCACAATCCCCAAACTTATCCTTAAAGACTGTATTGTATCGTTTTACGTGTTTCATCTCCTCCAAAGTTCTTGTAAGCGACTATTGATGCGGTGGAGCTGAACCGTCTCCTTTTGAAATGTTCACCTCAAAGGTGCTGAATCCAAATCTCTACACGATTGAGCTGAGCCACGGGGACTTCACGTGGAAAATCAAACGCTGTTTCAAGCACTTCCAAGCTCTTCATCAGGAGCTGCTGATGTTCAAGGCTCCTCTAAAGCTCCCCCTGCCAACCTGCATGTAAGAACTGCTAATTTGCTCACCTTTTGTCACTCACTTACATATGCAGCAGCACACAAAACCCACACACAGATAAGCATGTCAAGACGAGACATAGACACAGACGCGTGCACGAAACCGACGTTGAGCAAGAAACCTATTTATACTTGCCTTCCTCTCTTATATCCTTCAGTGTTCATCTCTCAGCTGAGGGTGCTCAGTCTCTCTTCAGCTCACTCTCATTTCCTTCTGTTCAGCAGCTTGGAAAAATACAACATGTTCTGGCAGACAGTGAAAATTCATTTATATAACAAGCCCACTGAAGGATTTCAAAAAACAACTTCTAAACGAATGAAAGTTTGCAGAGTGTAGTTAAGCATACATTGGGATATTGGGATTTGGGGAGAATTCTGTATTTTTAGAAACCCGAGGTAGTCTGTGCACTGAATGCTACAATCTCCCTAAAGCTTAATAATACAATGGGCCTCATGCTGAAACATTCTCTTGAAATTCCCTTAAATTTTCTCTTGATTTTCTAATATCAGAAAAAATAAGACAAGACAACTCCAGATGCACCAAACGTTGCCTTGCCATATCCAGGCAAGTAATATTAGCTCACGTAATGCCTCCTAAACACTATATAACCCTGCATACACGTGATGTTGAAATAATCGGAAACATGAGTTCTTGACTGGGTGAACAACCCCTGAAGTTCGAACAACAATTCAGAAAGTTTGCGGAAATTTGGTACATGAGTTAAAGGGGAACTGCCCATTGGTTCGACAGCCCATTGGTTCGACATCCCATTTTTCCGACCATATTAAACTCATTGTTCTGAAGTCCGTTCCAAAATCATCATGATGCCCTGTGGTTAAGGTCTGGTTAGGTTTAGGCACAAAAACCACTTGGTTAGGGTCAGGAAAAGATCATGGTGTGGGTTAAAATGAAAAAGAAAGTGACAAACACATAAGCCGTGAGCCTGCTCCGCCTCAAGCCTTTCCCAGCTGACCCAGAGCCGGTCGTGGCGCACCATACGCCCGCCGCGAGCCGTTCAGCACCGCGGACAGTCGGACTAATGGGATGTTGAACCAATGGGCTTTCGGACCAATGACATGGACCCAGTTAAAGTCACATATACAGAAACATGGCAGATGACAGTAATTTTCGCTTGATGGTAATAAACTTTTTACAATTCACATATTGCATGTCATTTTTTGCTCACACATACTTTTAAATATGGTGTTAAATTATAACCATAAGTTGCTGTCTATGTAGTGTGACCCCGATTAGTTTGGAAACTTGATTATAAGCATAAAGCAATATTTTAGTAGTTTTTGGGGGGTGTAGCAACAAATCTGGGGCAAAATCACTTCGTAATATAAAGCTTCAAACTATTATCAATGTGTTGTTTAAACGCTCGGGCGGCACGGGGATGCAGTCGTTAGCATTGTCGCCTCACAGCAAGAGGGTTCCGGATTTGAACCCCACGGTGGAGGAGTCCTTCTGTGTGGAGTTTGCATGTTCTCTCTGTGTCAGCGTGGGTTTTCTCCAGGTCCCACAGCTTCCCCCCACAGTCCAAAGACACGCAGGTTTATTGGTGACTCTAAATTGTCCGTAGGTGTGAATGTGAGTGTGAATGGTTGTCTGTCTCTATGTATCAGCCCTGTGATAGTCTGGTGACCTGTCCAGGGTGTACCCTGCCTCTCTCTCAGTGTCAGCTGGGATAGGCTCCAGCACACCCACCTTGCCTTAGGGTCCATGTCATTGGTTCGACATCCCATTAGTCTGACTGTCCACGGTGCTGAACGGCTCGCAGCGGGCGTATGGTGCGCCGCGACCGGCTTGAGGCGGAGCAGGCTCACAGCTTATGTGTTTGTCACTTTCTTTTTCATTTTAACCCACACCATGATCTTTTCCTGACCCTAACCAAGTGGTTTTTGTGCCTAAACCTAACCAGACCTTAACCACAGGGCATCATGATGATTTCGGAACGGACTTCGGAACAATGAGTTTAATATGGTCGGAACAATGGGATGTCAAACCAATGGGCTGTCGAACCAATGGGCAGTTCCCCTTGCCTTACAGGATAAGCAGAAAATGAATGAACGAATCGCTCTGAGCAATACAACATGTATGCTTTGTAGCGACCATGTTTTTTCCACATTACGACTTAAAGCCTAATAATCACCCCAAAGTCACGAGAACAACTTCCCAACTCAGAGAAAAGGGACCGTCCAAGGAGCACATGAATGTAGCATAAGAGCAGGTCTTGTTTCGTGTGCAAATAAATCTGGCACATGCCCAAAAACTGGAAATATTTCACCGAAAAAGGCTGAAGATGACGGAGAACTTCAGCAGTAGTGTAACTGATGTACTGTTAAATAAACTTAAACAAAGTAAACATGGAATTTTCCAGAACATGTGGTGCTACAGGAAGATTAAAAACCCAGCAATGGCCAATGCAGTCTCACTCCGCATTAGGGGGAAATGCAGCAAGATGAGAGTGAAAGTAAAGGCGGTGAAAGTCTGAGTAGGTTGGGTGGGAGCTGTGGTGGATGGGTCTAACAAACGCCGACTTTCACCCAGGAGTACAGTATTCGTGTCCCGTAAGATTATAAAGCCAAACCCTGATCTTTTTTTCTAAACCTAACCACATGCGTTAGGTGTTGAAGGAAAAGAAAAAGTGGCCCATCCACCACTGGAGTCTATCTCCTTATGCAATTGCTTCCTTCTTTACTTCCGTCAGCACACTGGTCACGTGATAGCAGCCCTCCTGATTTTGTGAGTTATACATGAATTACTGGCTCATGATTACATGGGATACATACAAATTATGGTGCATTACGTTTCGTAGGCATTTCCAACACAGCGACGTCACAGTGCTTGTGTCTCAAGTCCCGGCGCCCCTGATACCTCCAAGGCTGCCTGGGTCAAGGCAAGATGGAGGGACCAGTGGAAGTCAGCAGAACCATCAAGGCTCCACCACTACATTAAAGACCACGCGGATGTGGTGCCTGAGGACACGCATAGGATGCTTCAGGGCAGCAGTGCAAAAATGGGGTCTCGTGGATAGTGCCCACTGCGAATGCGGGGATCTACTACAAACTGTGGAACACACAATAACTAGCTTGTCCCAAACACTGGCCACCAAATGGTGATCGTGGTCTAACTGACCTGGACGATGAAACACTGATGACTGGCTTGCCTCAAGGGAGCTGAAGATCTAAGGACATATGGCAGAAGAAGAAAAATTTCCATTAATGGACTGAAAGTCTTTCTTTAGCCCACAAATTTAATGATTCAGTGATTATAATCACTGTAAAGCATATAGTAATATAAACATAATGAAATGATGTTCCTGCATTTTTTCCCAATTTGTGGACTGTCACAATGAGGTGTTATTCTCTTATCTCAACTATTCGGAAATTTTAGAAAAGCTAAAATAAGAAAACACTGGTGAATCTCGAATTAATTATGGATATGTATAAGAATAAGAGGAAATTTGTTCGTGTACCACTTCCTGCATGAGGCTCAACTTTCAAAGTCTGTATCAGGCAAACATGATGCTCAGGTAATAAACAGTGCTGCTATCAAAAATGTATTCTTAAAAACTTTTCTTCTTAAATGCATCTGATGATATAATGTAATAAATGTAACAGAATCTGATTGCAACCTTCATAGAGAGTAGTCACAGTAATATTAGTGCCGTAATTCCAGCTCTGTGGAGAAACAGTCATTAGGCTATGTATGCACTCTACAGCTGAGTGGAAAACAGCTGGACTCTATCTGACAGATGGAGCTGGAGGACAACCTGAGAAACATCCTCAAAAGCACTGCGTACTACAGGATCCATCCGGCGACCATAAGTGCGGCTACTTACAGTCAAAGCCTTGTCTTGTAAAAGAATGACATCAATACAGTCGACTCCATTGAAGGTGATCCATCTACACTTTAATTAGGTGTGAAAGCTAACAGTAATTTCATCCTTGTCTCGAGTTCTGTGGCCTGCATGAGGAGAGTCCCTTCACAGAGGACGGTGATGGAGAATAGCTTGCATTAATGAGGGGAAACACAGCAGGCAGGAGCAAAGAAACTATCACTTAAAGAGCTAAGATGGCGGCTAATATCCATTGCCTAAAGAAAAAAAAGCGATGAGATGACACATTATAATAATGATGCATAAGTGCAAAGTAAGCATCTTACAGTAAAACAAAGTAAATTTGTTCTTAAAGAATATATGCGGCAAACTGAAAGTGAAGTTTTATTTTCTGCCCAAAAGTTTGCAGCTTCATTAGGCTGCCATGTGTCACAGATAACTTCATTCTTTTCAAAGACTGGAGAGAGAAATTGGTAAGTGCGGTTTCTTTTGTTCTAAACTGATTCCTTTCAGACAGAGGAGAAGATGAGTGTAGTGTCTGTGTGTTTTGCCTGAACTTTTCCGATGTCAGTCAGATTTACTTCGTATGAAATGTGGCTGTTTCATTTTATTGTGCTGTATGCTGAGGATGACACAGATTTGACCAAATGTAGAGCTTTGATTCTCTGCCCAAACTCAACTGGGCCAACTGGGTTTGGGCCAAGCCATAATTTCTCCTGTATAGAGGATTTAGGGGCATCTATTCACAGAAATGGTATATAATATAATATTCATCACTATATTTTCATTAGTTTATAATCACCTGAAACTAAGAGCTGTTGTGTTTTCAATGCCTCAGAATGACCCGTTTATATCTACATATGGAGCAGGTCCTCTCCCAAGGAGTCTGCCATGTTGTTTCTACAGTAGCCCAGAACAGACAAACCAAACACTGGCTCTAGATGGGCCATTCTAGCTTTCACATCAGTCCCCTGTAGTTCTTCTATATGCTTGACACGTGGGAGAAGTTTCACATGGTTGCAATCTGCAACCTCATCGCTAGATGCCACTAAATCTTACACACTGGACCTTCAATGAACGTTGAGTTTTATTTTTACTCTGCTTGGTGCTGCCGCAGTAAGAGTGTGTTGCTCTTAATCGACCATTGGAATATTCCAGTGGTTTGCGGCCTGGTCTTTGAATGGTCCAAATTCTCGAAGTGGCTATTTACAAACTTCCCCCGTGTCACAAATGTCTGGTATCGCACTGACAGACTTTAGCTGACATTAGCTTGTAATAATTGTTTGGGTTTTTTTAAAAACAGCTTTTTTTAAATTGAGCTCAGGTCCAAATACCCTTGCACACCCACTGGTGTGCAAGGGTATTTGCCTGACAACCCAGTATCCTGAAAACAAACTCACTGTGCTCAAAGGCGTGACAAGTCCTGCTCTGCCTCTGATTGGCTTAAGCTGATATTCTTACCCTAACCCTAACTAATCTCACTCCTCATGTCTAAACCTAACCAACCCAACCAACCCAGCCAACGAAGGCAATGAGCACTTGCTTGTGAAAGTTTCAGAACAATGCATGTTTTGGGGATAATGGGCTGTTGGACAATTTGGCTTTCAGTCCTATGGTACAATTTTCAATTTATTGGGGCTTTGGAATTATAAGCCATCGAAATAATGGGCAGTCCCCATACAGACTTGGACAAAAACTATGCAGGGGTCATGAAGGGTCGGGCCTGAGTTTTTGGGCCCAGTCAAAGCTCTGATCAGATGTATGATTTGGATTATAAATGCAAAGTTTTGAAAATTGCTAGTCTGAGTGGGCAGAAGTTCGCTGCATAGATCAGCCTCTCACTGGACGGAACGAGCCACCCGCTGAAGTCCCGCCCTACCACCTCCGGTTGTGTAGCAGTTTTCAACCGTTTTCAACATGTCCTTTACTAACTTTTGCGGTGGCAATATTTTTGCAAGCGCACTGTTGCTGTGGCACCGCCCAGAACAATTGTGATTGGTTGAAAGAAATACAAGCAGCCGGGGCGTTTTTTTTTCTCCAATCTTAAAGTGAGAGTCGGCCCAGCCAGACCTTTCTTTTCTTGTGAAAGGTCTGGTGAGCGAGACTAGAAAATTGCCAACAGAGTGTATGTGGATGACTTATTTAATTACTTTACTCTGCTTACAGTGCCACTGAGAAGTCATTGTGTGCATTTGTTTGTGTTTGTTTGTTTATGAAGTCAATGGTTGATCTTGAAGCAAAGGGGTAAAAAACAGAATTCTAGATTGGGTCAAATGGTGTGAGGTACTTTTGGTCTGAAGTATAAGAGCAGGTAGGATTACACTCTATTCTGTGCTAACATAAGCCTGAAGCTCTCTAAATATGCATAAAAGCCATATCTCATGCAGCTCCCATATTCATGATGATCTCTGTCATTCCTTACATCTGTGTTAAAACAGATTCAGCTTTCTACACACTGAATTCGACCACTGTGTGTGTGAGCGTGTGGTTCTGTGCACTTTGTAGATGGCTGCTGGGGAAGGACTCTTTTGTTCTCTACATGAGGCCGGGGGACAACCAGGTGGGAATGGTGATCCTTTATGATAAGGGCTTTTTTTAAATCAAGATGAGCACCCAGGAGACTGGCGTCCGTCACAGAGTCACCATCGAGAACCTCTGCAGGCAGGCAGGCATCTGTTCTTATCATATTTACATTTTGCTGTGATGGCACAGTCACACATTTGTGCTGACTGCACTCCTACACAGATTACTTGTGTGGTGTGTTTCTATATCTCAGTCGACATGCCACAGATGTCACTTCCATATTGTTTGGGGACAACACATGCTGTCTCCATCAGGCTCTACCTACAAAGATGTGCTGGACTTAAAACAACTGTGGTTGGTGTGTATGCAGGAGTAATGAAACCTGTGTGGAAGCTTCAGCATGCATGACTGTTCTTTTGTCTTCTTGAAGGGCTCTACCACCGAGTGCTGTACTTTTGGCAGCAATGAACCGCCCATAGCTACAGTCAGAAATATAATATAGTTTGTGGCTTACAGGTTTGTTAATGCTGTACATTACTTTAATACCATTTGTTTAGTTACCACAGAGATTTTTATTACAATCTAACCTCATGGTATGTACAAGTTTAATTTTACATGGTGGAAAATGTCTACTACATGTGAAACTAAGAGGTTGTGAATGTCATTAAAACATTTCTTTGTCTCAAGACACATTTAGTGAATATGTTTGTTGGATCTACATTAATTTATGTGTCCACCTCACAGAAGAACTCAGACACATAGGCTTTGTTCAGACTGTCAGCCCAAATCCATTTTTGGCATACCCAGACTGTATCCAGATTGATTTTTATAAAGTCTCGACAGTAAAAACATGATTTTTTTCATTTCATTTTAGTCCACTAAAGGTGCAATGATTGTTGTCAGCTGTTCAATTAATCTTCAACTAATTTGATAATCAATTCATTGGTCGAAGTATTTTTCAGTATTTTTCTTTGATTCTATGCTTCTTTGATTTAAATATTTTCTGGTTTCTTTACTCCACCATGACAGTAAACTGAATATCTTTGAGTTTTGGATGGAACTAGATACTGTAGGATGTCATCTTGGGCTTTGGGAACCACTGACACTTTTCACCATTTTTCAACTAATCCCGTAGTTGAGGCAATAATCGACAGCATAGTTCAAGGAGCTTTCTATACATGTGGGTCCTTGACTTCCTGACAAGCAGACCCCAGGTGAAAGTAGGTGGACACACCTCTTCCATCCTCATACTTAACACAGGAGCACCCCAGGGTTGTGTTCTAAGTCCCCTGCTGTACTCTCTGCACACTTAAGACCTGTTTCCACCAAACACTTTCGGTATAGTACCTTTGGAACCAAAGGTAACCCTTCAGACATGGTACCTAGATCCTAGGTCCACTTAGAGTTTCCACTGCAAACAGTACCCTTAAATGTGGGCAGGGTTGTTGTCACTCACCGCTCTGTCCAGCATTCACTGTATTTCCTTATTACCGCTAACGCAGAGGGAAGTCTGCATCTTGTTTATCGTCAACAGAACGAGGTTGCACGCCAACATTTTCAGAACAAAATAAAACGGGCCGCAGTGAGAGTCTCGCTCAATGGGATGTTCAAAAATAGCGGGTTTGTACATTCAGTCCTTCTAAGGCAAGCTCAAGGGTTTAGTGTTGCCGGAGCCCACAGGATCAACACTCCACAATGCGTTTCTTCACTAAGTGATGATTACAATGCATGCTGCTCACATAACCCGGTCGAAATGAATATATATAGATGCTTGATCCACTCATTGACCGCCAGACAAAAAGCGTACCGAACTGAACTGTACCGGTGGAAACGGAGCTATACAGATGTGTGGCCACTTCTGACTTCAACACCATCATCATGTTTGTTGACAAAACAGCTGTGGTGGGCCTGATTAAAGATAACAGTGAAAAGGCTTACCTGTAAAAAAGTAGAGAACTGGAGGTGCTAGTGTCAGAACAACAACCTACTTCTGAATGTCAGCTGAACTAAGGAGGTGAAAGCGGACTTTGGGCAGAAGCAGCAAAGGAGAAAGATTTTACTTGGCAAAATAAGGTATGAAATTGGCATCAGTACTGTAACTTAGGTACTAGCACCAATATAGAGAGCTTTCAAACATACCTAGCCCCATGCCATCACACCACTGACACACCAATGATCAGAAAGATTTTTTTTATCTATATGAAAAATATAAAACTGCAGCAAACTGAACTCCAGACATTCAATAACTGCCACAATTCCTTAGCACCTGCAGTCGTCACCACTCCTCTCTAGACACAGACAGAGATTACATCCTGTCCAGTTCCATCAACTTTACCCAGTGCCTCCACAGGTGTCTATGGCCCTGCCTCCCAGAGTGACGGAGCCATCACAACACATCACAGCTCAGGGAGGAAGAGTGGCAGCACCCAGCTAGCCTACTGTACAGCGTATGCCCCTGGGCACAGAGATGGGATGGATCCTCAGATCGTTTGCTAGATGCCTGGGATGATTGTTTTAGAGGATGGCAGAACATTTTGTCCACATGTGACACCCACAGGGTTCTTTCTTACAGGGGTCAGGACTCAGACCAGAAGACCGGTCGGATGAATCAAGTGGCCGGAGGGGGATTGTAGAAAAAACAAGAGACGTGTGAGACCTGACAGTGGTTAGTTTGATTTGTTCTGTGCTGCGGTCCCTGCTGTTGCCCTCTCCCTGGTGTTGCTCACAAAAGTGTTCCGCCAAAAAACCCTCTCGTCGCCATGGCACCCCAGGCCCCGGCATGACTGACACCCTGTCACATTATCTTATGACAGCGCTGGTGGAGAGAGAGTGCTGAGGAGTGATACTGGGAAGTGGCTGGGGACCTGCACACAGACAGACACACACACACACACACACACACACACACACACACACACACGGTCACATGCACACACACACATACAGTAGACTCAAACACACCCTGAGGAGCTCAAATACATGTTAACTGGATACTTGAAGTACATCTCAGCCATGGTGTCTAGGTGCGTGTGTGTGCGTACTCGTGCTCTAGAGGCAGAATTCGGCAAACACTGGGGAAGGCTCATAGAGGGGCGCAGATGTTTTGCACATCGTGCACATCGTGCTGCAGAGACATGCTATTTCAGGCAGCAGGGTGTACGGTACAGTCCGCTGATTCCTTTATGAGATGAACATCAGTCTCTATGGCTGGTAGCTCCAGGCTTTTATTTATGTCATTCTATACCCAAGAGATGCTTCATTTTAGCGATGTAACATGTCTGGCATACGTACTGAGGAGCTGTAAATCAGTAAAGGGGCCTATAAATAGATGAAAGTCAAGCAAAGAGAGTTAAATGTTGATCTCATCTTTGTTCTAAAGTTTATATGATGTGAGGCTCAGAAAAAAAGCAGTTTATTCAGTAACATTCTGCTTTAACTGAGGATATCACAAAAACAACTGCTTACTGTTTGTACTGCTTTTGAAGTCTTATTCCAGGTGCAGTGCAAATTATGGGCATTAGAGGCGCAGTCCATCCCCCAAATGATCATTTGTATATCAATTACTCGCCCCATGTTATGTTGAATTCTGGAAGAAAACTTTTTGTTTTCCACATACAACAAAAAATCCACAAAGGGCAAACATTCCTGATGAACTGAAGGCTTAGGGGTCCCTACTGAACAACAAAACTATATCAAGACATCTATTTCAAACTCCTACACTAAAATCGTAATATTTAAAACACTTCTGCATAAACAGTCTCACACATGGATGAGCAGTGCACCCGCACTGTTTTTGTGAAAGTGCCACAGAACCCAGCTTTGGCTTTGGTCACAGTACCCCAAGAAGTCTTTGCTCATGAGTTTGTACTTTCCTGCCGAGGAACTCAGGTTACATTGCTTAACATTGCTAAGACTTTAAGGCCAGTTCAGACCAAAGATTTGCGATGAGATGAGTTGAAACAGGCAACTCCTCACAAGGCGCTGTTCTGCAATGTTCTATAAACCTGCCGGTTCACACCAATGCAACAAGATGAGACGGTGTATCATCTCTATGCAACAACTCTCTGTACTTCTGTTCTGATTGGCTTATTTTGTGGCTGAATATTTGTAGCTTCTCAAAACATGAATGAGGATAGTGATAGTGAGATACTGGCTACAGCTGCATTTGTAGTAGTGATGCAATGGTGGAAAATGTAAGCAAAACGAGCTTCAGATGTTACGCCACAAAGAAAAGTCTGTTTAGGTCCGGCGAGAGTGGAAGTGGATGGATCCAACAATCACAGAACTTTGACCCAGGGGACCTGTGTTGCGTCTGAAGTTAAAAGTTAATGCTGAGTTCTTTTGATAGATGAATGATAATAACTAGATACTGGACCCCAAGATTGGGCCTATTTAGTCCAGTGGAATTACTTTCTTGGCACTTGGGCCAAATAAAGTTTCTGGGTTTACTTCTGCATTATGCAGCCCACTGGATATGAGCAGTAGTGTTTCTCCAGCTGGCCCTGCCCATGAGTTCGCGCTCAGCTCACAGACTTTTAACTACGGTGATGTCACTTTTCTCAACTTGAGGAAAATTTTACAAATGTAAAATCTCCATGAATCAAAAATTCATAATAGAAAGAGTCATTACTGACCTCGTTTTACAGACGACTTGTTAGTAAATCTTTGGTCATGTGAGCCCACTCATGTAACTAACTTCAATCACTATCACCATAACCAGGTAGTTTTGTTGCCTTAATCTCACCGCTGACCCCTTCTGTGTCAAAATACAATGCAAAAGGCCTTTTATGCTTCGGCTCTAGCGTCAAAATATAACCAGTAGGGATCACGTTGATTCTGACGTGCAGAAGTTGCATCTCAAACGGAGTTGTTGCTTTTCAACCCAATCTTTTAGGTTCTTCAGACATGGTGGAAACACAAATGCAAATGCCCTAATAGGAATTTTGTTCTTGATTTGGTTCCTGTTTGGGCAACGTAAAAGCCTTGGCCAACTCAAGATGTCTCCACATAACTTGCCACAGAAAGATACTCAACCCTCAGGCCCAGACTCTGCTGTCTAGGCTGTCACATGCCGATATCCTGCTTACTTGCGCTTCTGTTTACTTTCAACAGACAGATTTTATAAGTAGATCTGAACATCTGCCACACAGTTTTAGAAAACTCACTTATTCTAACACTTATTTACGATGAAACCTCTCAGTGTGACCCTACGCCAAAATACACAAAAATATGACATGTTCCAGTCTTCGTCAGGAGTTGTTAAGGACAGGTTGATGTTCTCAGGTCTCTGAGTAGAAGAGACAGTGGTAACCCTTTCTGTAAATGGGACTCGCAGGGAGCCATTGCCAGCAGTGGGCCACCAATGTTTGTCCACATGGGTGCGACCCTTTCAAGGGCCAGGTCAGGGCGGGCATGCCGGTAACAGCTGGGCGAGGATGATGGGTGTCAGACCACAGCACACGTCAAAGCCCAGACGAGCATCTGACAGCTGGATGACATTGAACTGGGAGTTAAGGAGAATGAGAGTTCCTCTTTCTTATCAGTGAAATGCATTTTCATAAACTATAAGAGAATGATATTTTACAGAATATTACATTTCGTACTCCTGCTTGTATTTTTTATTTCATTCATACACACCACCTGTAAGCTAAACCAGGCATTAATTTTCCCCCATCAATTATTTGGCAGGTGTATTGAGCAGGCCAATATGAAGTCCCCATTAGCATCTGAGGCCCACTTTAAGGGCTGATATTCATCCACCTCCGTCTCTCACACTGAGAGGTGGAGGCTAATCTCTCAGGGTACCCCCTAACCCCCTATTGCCTGTCTTTCCATTTCCTAACCCCCCCCTCTTCCCTCCTTTCCCCTCTGGAGGCCTGCATTAAACATAAAGACTCTGCATGGATGAGTGAGTCAACAAATTACTGCAGCCAATAAATGGGAAAAAATGATCTGCCTCTCTATATGCCACCAGTCTCTTATTTTTTCTCTTCTCTTTACTGTTTTCCTCCCTCTGTCCTCCCCCCTTACCTTACTGACCTCCATTAGGTTATTGTGCCAGGCTTTTAAATAAACATGATTTTAGCCTGAGCTTCTCCTTATTGCATTTAGTTAGAGCATCCCTCCTCATGCTTCACTGGCTGTGTCCATCAGCTCAGGGGAGCCTGACTTGCTGCAAAATCCCAGCTAATACACATGAAACTGCTACAGCTGTTGGTCTAACCTTTGAGTGTCTCCTAAGGAGCACAGTGATATTTGCACTTAATAAAATTATGCCTACCAGGAGAATATGCCGCTGACATTTGCCATTTGTCAAGTTGTGGCAGTGAGGCTTTATGAGTCATTAGTGTTCAGGGTACAGTCGTGAGTTCTTCAGCCCGCAGTCGCCTATTACTGTACATGAGAGCAATCTATGTAGAGATCATATGTAACTGCCGCATCGCATGGACGGAGTCTTTTCACCCTTATAGCTGCATTTTATTTTTATCTTTTACACAGCGTGAAGTCAATCATTCCATCATTCTGGCGCAGTGTTGCATTTACAGTAGTCATATGCGTCAAAGTAAACCGTGAGCTGAAAAGTGGTAATTCTGTCTTCTGTGACAGCTTTCTGCTCGTGTTGCTGGAGCGATCTGGTGTCAAGTTGAAGAGGAGGCGGTTGCTTAGGTCTCAGATTTATGAAGGAAGTTTGTAGTTGAGATTACGGCCGGCAGCGTACAGCGTATTCATTCCAATATACAGTGTGCATTTGTGTGCTAATAGTGCACCAGTACAGTACGCACTGATATATACATGTAAGTACAAGACAGGGTTTCCCACACATTTGTTTGCTGGCATTTGCAACCACATTAAGATTTTTTTTTTTGGAGCTGTGTTTCTCTCTCTGTCTCTCTCCCAGAGCATACTTTGGACATAGACAGAGCAGCAGAGCACCAGTGAAAGTGAAACTCAATCACTTGTTAATTTATACAGTTTTAGTGTTGTCTATCATTTTTCCAAACTACTAAAGAAGAAACCGGCTGCGCTCCCTTGAACCACACACCCCACAGTCCAGCCTGGGTCTACACAGCAAAGAAAGTTTGCTTTCACTCGCTCCTGCAGCAGCCGGTCCACTAATCCATTGATCTGATCTGATCAGCTCTGATTGATGCGACCACAAACTGATCAGGAGGAAGTCTTGAGCGTGATGATCAAACGGTTTGTTTCTCAATTCTCCATCTCACGACTCAAACTCAACAAACTGCAGCTGAATAACAAGTACAACTTATGAAGAATTCTACCTGTGCTGCGTTCAGGGACCTGCAAAAAGTTCTGAATTTAGAGAGGGGACAAATAATGATCATAAGAGGACACACATACATACACAAACAAAAAAGCACTGCAAGTTGTGAACTTAAGGAATAAGGGGGTAACAGTCTAGGGACTCAGTGATCACGGGGCACAGTAACCCAGCTGGCATTAGGGAGGAAATTAAAGAGAACTTCTGCAGTGAGTATTTCTAATTAAGTGAGCATTACCATCCAGGAGAGCCAAAATACACTGACATATAATATAGACTACAGGCCTTCAGTATGCTCCTGACAAGACCCTCCACCCTTTGTCTCTGTTTCTTACCCTGTATTTATTACAGAAAAAGGGACTACTGTATGTAGTCGGCCTGTTCTCTTTTTTGTTATCATCTGTATTTCGTCATTTTAAAATAAATCACAGCAGATTTATTAAATGCAAGAAAATAAATTACCCCATTTCCTCCCAAACATCCAGCTATAATAGGTCATATTGTGTTCCTACATAATAGAATAACTCGGTGGTCAAAAAATACTTCTTGTCCACTTATACATGCAGTATCACTCTTAATGATATTAGTACACTGTTAGCATGGGTGAGGATTTCGGAGGAGATGCAGGGGACACGTCCCCCCCTTAATATTTAGAACATGTGTTATTTGTCCTCTCAATAGAAACATGAAAGTAGCAGAGGACCTTTACTTTGACAAGATTAAAGACACAAGGCACAAATTGGTGCGTAAAAATTCACCACAATGCAGGAAATTAAGTGTCTGATGGTCAAAAATTTCTGGCGGAGGACCCCTAAACACCCTATTTTATATGTCCCCCCAAGTGTCAAAACAAAACCTACACCTTTACATGTTTACAGAGTAAACAAGGGGGGAATAAACTGTACAGAGGAACTCATATTTGCACTGTAACTACTTTTAAAAGCAGGGTAAAAACTTTTACATTCATGATGAACTTGTAACTACAATTGTAATTATTATTATTATTATATATTTTATTATTATTTTTAATTATTATTATCATTTTGAAAGCTTTATTTGTATATTTTGTACTCCTTTATTCTCCCTACCTAAGTCTTTTTTCTTTTTAAACTTTTTCATGTAAAAATAATATTTATACACTTTTATTTCTTATACTTGTGTCTTTTTAAAAACTTAATTAGCACCGTTAGCTGCCTCTGTGTATGACATGTGCTATATAAATATACATGCATTGCCTTGTACATTGCAGATTATAATCTAAAGTGTGACTTAAAGAAAAACTTTGGATAAATGAGGAGCTTAAAATCAGGGCACAGTTAGTTATTGTCGTAACTTTAGTCCATGCAGAGTGATAGATGTTGCAGGTGTTGTGCCCTTCTCTGAAACAGTCAGACGAGGTCATGTTGTGTAGGTATGGCTCCTTCTGTTGCAGGACAAGAGACAAGGACAGACGAAAAAGTCTTCCCAGCATTTTGGCTCCTCACGTAACAAAGCCGTTGTTATAATGATGGTG